>NC_064639.1:449151411-451551411 GCF_023864345.2 Schistocerca serialis cubense | reverse complement strand
TAAATCAGGATTTTGGATTTTCATGATAGAAGTGAATCCTAAGCACGGGTAATGCGGCAAAGTAGCATCTGTTACCTGCTGCTATTCTGGCTTTCACCTCACTGCCAATGGCATTTGTATCAGTGATAGTCGACCCAAGGTACTTGAAGTCTCTCACCTTTTCAAACTCCCTGTTGGCTATCCTGAGATTTGGTAGGTTTTGTTGGTTGGTCATTGCCATATACTTGGTCTTTTCGTCATTGACTGTCAGGCCAAACTCCCTTCCACCTTTCTCCAGTTGTTGATAGACTTCGCCTAGCAAAGCAGTGTTTCATGTGAGTAATGCCACATCGTCAGCGTAGGCTAGGTACTGTAGTTAACGATTTAAGAAGGTTCCTCCTTCATTCAACTCTATCAGCAAGGCTGTTCTGCATACATAAATATTGTCACAATGAACACAATGTTAAACATTGTGACAGCTTGTAGAGATTTTGCATTAATTGATTTTTTTAAACCAAGTGGACCAACAATTTCAATCTGAAAAATCTGCACAATCTTTTTCTATAGGATAAAACAAAGCTGTGCAAACTGTGAGCACACAGTACAAACATCTGGATTTTATGAGGCTTTCAGAAGGGGACTACAAAATATTGTGTGAATTCTGCAATAGTTTGGCCACATTTAAGGTGATGTAAAAGTGAAATTAATATTAAACCGAGGGAATAATTTGAATCACATATATAAAAAATTTGTGTTCTTCACATTCTTAAAATTTCAAGGTTTCATCAGTCACCTTTTTTGTGCCGTGTTATGTCACAAATACCATATGCAACAGTTCTTCAAGCATTTTGTGGCTGAAATAATTTTTGGGTGAATGAAGTTCCCATTAGCAGTTCTTGTTAATATTCTAGAAGCTATTCATATGTAAGCATGACATAAATTTTTTGCAACAAATTTGTGCATACTTTAATGTCATTTTGCTAGATGTTAACATCTCCTATCTCCTTAATTTTTGTTTTATTAGAAAGAGCAGATGATTTTGCACCACAAAAGGTGTTGTTTCTCATGGAGTATCTTTGGATAAGGCTTAAAAAATTAACCTGAAAATATTACAGGTGTAGAGCTATTACTACTCTCTGTTGAATGTATGCAAAATTACAAGTTGGCCAAATTAATTATCCTTTGGTGTAACGAACCAACAACAAAGAACTGTCTTGTGCTCACAATCCTAAGACATTAATTTATTTCCTACATATCTGGAACTATTTCTGATATTATTTAGAGGCAAATCAACGATTTTTGTCTTTATATAAGGGATAGAAGAAGAATTAACAAATTAAAGGGACAATATTTTGTGAGAATTTACAGCTTTAAGTTGACGTTATATCTGTTTTACAGCACTCAGGATAATTCTCCATTTCTTGTACATTCAGAAGAGTGAACACATCAGTTCATTTGAACATTACTATGTTACATGGATTTGGTATGGCCTCACCTTTATCCAAGGTGTGAACCTAATCCCACATATATTAAAAAGGCAACAGGAGGTCCTGCTATGTCATATTACACTTAAAGAACTATTTCTGATATTAGTTTGAGACAAATCAGAAATTTTTTGTCTTTATGTATTGGAATAGAAATAGAACTAACAAATTAAAGGGACGATATTTTGTGAAAATTTACAGCTTTAAGTTGATGATACAGGGTATAGGCAAAACAATGTGAACAGTGGCAGTAATGGGATGGTTGTGTTTGATGGTCAACAACACAGGTAAGGCATATGTTGTACTGGACTGTGCATGTTCAGCATGGACTAGGCAGCAGTGCAGGTTGTTTATGAGTAGTGCACACTTTGTCTTTGCATTCAGAGGTTGAGGTCGACGTGTACCGTAATGAAAGATCTAACAGAGTTCTACAGAGGGCAGATTGCAGGGGTCCAATTAGCTGGAGCATCAGTAACCAAGACAGCCAACTTATTCAATGTTTCAAGAGCAACTGTCTGAACTGTCATGACAGCATACACGAAACATGGAAAGACAGCATCGTGTAAACATAGTAGTGGGTGGATATCAAAACTAAATGACAGAGATTATCATACACTAACATGAATTGTGTCAAAACAACACAAAACTTCAGTCGCTAAAGTGACTGAAGAGCTCAATAGCCATCTTCAAGACCCATATCTATCAACACTGTCCACCGAGAACTCCATAAAGCAAATATTTATAGGCAAAATGCTGTACCACAACCATTACTGACAACAACAAATGCAACTAAGCATAAAACCTGGTGTCAGCAGCTCAAATCCTGGACAGATGATCAGTGGAACGCATCATATGGTTCGACGAGTCAACGTTTTCATTATTTACAACATTGTGCTGGATTTGCATCTGGAGAATGCCAAAAGAAGTCTACAATCCTGATTGCTTGATTCCAATGGTTAAGCATGAAGGTGGAAGTCTGATGGTGTGGGCAGCCATATCATGGTATTCTGCTGGTCCCATCATTACTATCAAAGGACATGTTACAGCCAAAGATTTTGTGAATAATTCAGGTGATCAGATGTGCTCTGTGATTCAAATGTTATCCACAACAATGATGCCATTTTTCAGGACTTCACACACCCAGTACAGCACAATCATGGTATGAGGAGCATGCAACTGAACTGCAGCATCCTCCTGGGCCAGCACAGTCCCTGGAGTTGAACATTATCAAATCCATGTGGGCGATATTGGAGCACAGACTCCGGAGCAGATTTCCACCTCCCTCGTCACTACAGGAGTTAGAAGAGATTCTGACTGAAGAGTGGCATAACATTCCATTGGAGACTGTGCAATGATTGTTTGCCAGTATTCCAAGAAGAATCGCAACTGTATTAAGGGCAAATGGGAGTCCTACCCCTTACTAATAAATCATTCCCAAATAAAGTACAGGTGTTCACATTATTTTGCCTATTCCCAGTATAGCTGTTTTACATCACACAGGATAGTGCTCTATTTCTTGTACGTTTGGAAGAGTGAACACATCACTTCATTTAAACAGTACTACGGGGTTGGCATGGTTTCATTTTTATCCAATGTGTGAACCTAATCAGACATATATTAAAAAGACAAAAGGAGGTCCTGCAATGTTGTCTTCATCCTTTCTTAGTTCCAAATTCTATTCAGATGTGCCCATTCAGCTCTTTTACTACTTGTGTGTTATTAGAAAGACTTTGAAATACTGTTATTATGTATATGACATTTTCAGCTTTTTTCCATTACTGTCTGTAGTTAGTGGAACATTATTAAAGATGTTCTGAAGGTCAACAAAAACCACATTACTCTCCACATCAAACTTGTAATGTATCATCTACAGTTCTTTATTTACAACAACATATCCAGTGGTGGTGACCTGAGAACTGGAAGTATACAATCACAAGAGAACATTAACAGAAGAATAGTAGTCCAGGTTGAGTCTGATCACATACAGTGTTCATCATACAACAATATATAACTGTCCTAACCTGCAACCAGAATTTGCAACAAGCATGCCTGAAGCATAACTGAGCAGGGTGTGGTGGTGGCATGCCACTGGCACCACTTGTCTGATGGTGGCCATTGCCAGTGAGTAAAGCAGGCACCCTTGTTTTGAAATCATGGTGGCAGTGTATATGGGCACACAAGGACATCCCTTCCCTCTTCTGTGGAGCCAGAACCACAGTCACTGGTGAACGAAGGCAGAAGCCCAACAATTCAGAGCTGCTGGCAACTGGCTCCCATGGCTGAGGAAACTGTGGGCTGCACCCATATGACCTGGCAGCAGTGGCAGTGGCTTCATTCGCAGCAGCTGTTGTATGGCAACTGATGGTTGATGGTGTTTGTCTCCATCAACTCATTGGTGTCCAAAGAGATATCGCTGTCATGGGGCTGGTGTGTCAGCTGTCTCCAGTTTGGCAGGGAATATGGCTGGAAGTGGCATGGTCATTGGTGAGATGGGCACAGTGTAGAGCAGGGATGTGGTGGTGAGGTAAAATCTGTGCCATCAGCAGTGATGGTTAAAGGTAGTGATGACTCGGAAGAGGCCACCCGGTGCTGCTGCAGGGCAGAATTCAGGCAGCTGCTGTTGTTTATCAGCAGAGAGTCTGGTGCTGCTGACAGCTGCATCTCAACATCACTGTCACCCACCAACACATCTTATGGAGGCACATCCAGGGTGTCAGGTCCCGGGCATGGTATGGTGCTTGCAGGAGGGCTCCCCATCAGTGGTTACTGAGGCTGCGGATGTGGCTGTTTAGGGCCCCACTGAGGACACAGCTGGTTCAATGGCAGGAGAGGGTCATCCTGCTGCAATCCACAGAGAACATCAACTGACCACGTGTCACTTGCACTGTCACCGGCACCCATCCAGGCTGCTGACCGAAGGTGCGCGATTAGATGGGGTTGCCTGGGGTGTAATGTGAAAGATGCAAATGCACCTCAAGCTGCTGTGCAGGACACAGCAGGTGAAGCAGTGTCCAGGGCTGATGGCCAGGGAGGATCTCAGGTGATCTGTGATCATTGAGAGGGTTGGTCCTTTAGGTGCTGAGAAACAGAGGCAACATTGAGTCTGCATAAAAATCTGCCCAGCCCTTTTTAACTGTCTTAAATGTGTGCACCATTCGTCCATCTCCCCATTTGACTCAAGGGAAATTGGAATGGAAGAGAGGTGGATAATGCCGTTGTGAGTGCAGAATCTATAAAACAAAGATGATCATCCAGGATAGCCTGTTAATTGCAAAAACCTGGATGAGAACCAACACTGTGGTTTCTATTATGGTGGAGTGTGTACATATAGGTAATTGTACTGCACATCAATTACTATCAGCCACATGGAATTACAAAAGGGCCCACTAAGTGATGCATGTGGTACTGTTCCCTGCTGCTCAGCACACTGTCACACTCACAAATGACTTTCTCAATTTTTGAATTAATACCAGGCTAGTAGACAAAGTGCCATGCATGGACCTCCATGCAGAACATGTTCCAGCGGCCATGGTGTAGCAGACCAAGTACACTACTGGCCAATAAAATTACTACACCACGAAGATGACGTGCTACAGATGCGAAGTTTAACTGACAGGAAGAAGATGCTGTGATATGCAAATGATTAACTTTTCAGAGCATTCACACAAGGTTGGCACTGGTGGCGCCACCTACAACGTGCTGACATGAGGAAAGTCTCTAACCAATTTGTGATACACCAACAGCAGTAGACCAACGTTGCCTGGTGAAATGTTGTGATGCCTTGTGTAAGGAGTAGAAATGCGTACCATCATGTTCCCAACTTTGATAAATGTCGGATTGTAGCTTATCATGATTGCAGCTTATCGTATCACGACACTGCTGCTCGCGTTGGATGAGATTCAATGACTGTTAGCAGAATATGGAATAGGTGGGTTCAGGAGGGTAATAGGGAACGCTGTGCTGGATCCCAATGGCCTCGTATCACTAGCAGTCGAGATGACAGGCATCTTATCTGCATGGCCGTAACGAATCGTGCAGCCACGTCTCGATCCCTGTGTCAACAGATGGAGACGTTTGCAAGACAACAACCATTTGCATGAACAGTTCGATGATGTTTGCAGCAGCATGGACTATCAGCTTGGAGACTATGGCTGCGGTTACCCTTGATGCTGCATCACAGACAGGAGCACCTGCGATGGTGTACTCAATGATAAACCTGGGTGCACGAATGGCAGAACGTCATTTTTTCAGATGAATCCAAGTTCTGTTTACAGCATCATGATGGTTGCATCTGTGCTTGGCAACATCGCAGTAAACACACATTGGAAGTGAGTATTCATCATCGTCATACTGGCATATCACCCAACGTGATGGTATGGGGTGCCATTGGTTACACATCTCGGTCACCTCTTGTTCGCATTGACGGCACTTTGAACAGTGGACTTTACTTTTCAGATGTGTTACAAGCCGTGGCTCTACCCTTCATTTGATCCCTGCAAAACCCTACATTTCAGTAGGATAATGCACGACCACATGTTGCAGGTCCTGTACGGGCCTTTCTGGATACAGAAAATGTTCGACTGCTGCCCTGGCCTGCACATTCTCCAGTTCTCTCATCAATTGAAAACGTCTGGTCAATGGTGGTTGAGCAACTGGCTCGTCACAATACGCCAGTCACTACTCTTGATGAACTGTGGTATCGTGTTGAAGCTGCATGGGCAGCTGTATGGTGTACACGCCATCCAAGCTCTGTTTGACTCAATGCCCAGGCGTATCAAGGCCGTTATTGCAGCCAGAGGTGGTTGTTCTGGGTACTGATTTCTCAGGATCTATGCACCCAAACTGTGTGAAAATGTAATCACATGTCGGTTCTAGTATAATATACTCGTATTTTTCCAATGAATACCCGTTTATCATCTGCATTTCTTCTTGGTGTAGCAATTTTAATGGCCAGTAGTGTATGTGAACTCACAGTATTGTAGGGACAACAATGTGGGGGTAATCCAAATCTCTGCTGAGGCGGACTGTGTCACTGATGACTGCCAGTCAATGATGGATGAGGAAACAATTGCAGATTGAATGAGACTCCTCTGGAGGCAAACCACGCAAACTGAACCACCTGACAGAACTGTGAATGCATCAAGAATGAAATTATTTTCTGACATTACGCTATTGATGAGCAAAAACATTATCACCCTCATGACATGCTGATACTCAAAGTTGACCTCGAACTGGCCATGAACAGGAGTGGGCTGCTTGCCATTACTGACCAAATGGCAGTCTGTTGAGAAAAAAGCAGGATGACCCAAGCAATGATAGGTTTCAAGGTTCATGAGAGACAAAGTGGTCCCACTGTCAGTCTGGAAACAGAATGGCTGTTATTTAATGTGCAGCATAATACAGATCTTGTTGCGAATTCCAGGCTCCTGGCCGTGCACTGGTGTAACACTTTGGACTTTGGTAAACTCTATGTCCACGACAAAAGACTCGCTGTGCAAACAGTTATGGCAAGCAGCTGTCACATGACAATGTTTATGAGAAGCCAAACACTGTGCCTGCTGGTACGGGTAGCAATGACAAGTGTGTGCATGGAAACATCAGAACATGATGAATCTGCATCGAAAGGGAGCACCATCTGACAGCAAACAGTGCAAACTAGATGAGCATGATAAGGGCATCAGTGAACTGCACATTTGCTGTGGAAATGCACATCATGCCCATGATATCCTCAAACTGTTCTGTCACAGCCTATGACATCTCAAATACCTAAGTGATAGCTAGAACCTCCTGTACTGTAGGACCTTCTAAATGCAAGACCTTACGACATACCTTCATGTCTGGAGCAGAATAGGCAGTTATGTCACATATCAGAGTCAGCATTGGGCTGTTTACAATGATCACAAATAAATTTGCACTTCCTACTTAAACTGAAGAGTTCAGGCACCAATGCCTGATAGAACTGGCTTTTTTTCTTTTGTTACTGGTGGAACTCCATATGGGAAGCAACAATGTCAGTTTTCTCAAGATAATAAGCACTGAACAACTCACATACTTCAGAAAATGAAAATGCTGCTAAGTCCTTCAGTGGAGCCAGTTTCTGAAGCAAATGAAGTGTTTTGGGCTAAACCCAAGACAAGAAGGAAGACTTATGCAAAGAGGGGTTCTCTACCTGAAATGCTGTGATATGTTGTTGCAGACAGTGCTTGTTTAAGTCCCATCCTTACTTCGCTTCCTGGAATGGTGGAAAAGCTGAGTGAGTACTCCGGCCTGTAGAGGAGAGATGTGGAGGGCCCATGCCTATTTCAAATCCATACCAACTGATGAAGCAAACCTAGCTGCTGTTGTAATTACTCAAACTGCTGTTGCTGCTATGTAAGCAGCTACTGCTGCTGTTGTTGTAACAACTGAAGCAATGCTGAATCCATTGTACTCATGAAACGTATGTGGAAATGAACAACCTTGTTGCCAAAAACTGTATCTACAGTTCTTTATTTACAACAACAACAACAAACAAAATATACAATGGCAGTGAGCTTAGCACCAGAAGTACACACACACAGCATAACATTAATTTAGGTCAAGTCTGATCACACGAAATGCTCATCGTACAATAATGCATAACTGTCACAGTTAGTGAGCGGAACCTTCACCAAATACAGCGGAAGCACGAGAGAGGGATGCCACGGTGGCAGCATGCTACTGGTGAAACTCATGCAGAGGTGGTGATGCCAATGAGTGAAGCAGCTGCCCTCATTCAGTTTGTCACCGTTGACACTGATATACAAACTGTGCATTCACAGTTGTAACGTACATGGCCACAATGCAATACTTATCTCATTAAAAACACTATGTCTATACATGATCTTCCTAATTTAAATTACATTTGTTCTTAGACAGTTAAAGCTGTGGCAGTGAGATTATTTTGATTGTAAAGCATGGTCATTAACAGAGACAGTACATATCTTTGAGTTTCTTAACTTATGTTCAGAGCCCTTTGAACATGCATGTTGCTCAGACATGCTCACAACTTGTGCTTTGTATTTATATATTGACCATTAAATAAATCTCATTTATTCATTTGGACCATTATATGCATGTCCTTTATTGTGGATTAACATTCCCACCAGTGGTGACTTTGTCAAGAAGATGAACGCCAAGCAGATGATTAAGAATGAGGTACAATATCAGCAACAACAGACAATGTCCTACTGGGACAATCCAATAGTGATTTGGACAGTGCAATTAGTGAATAGTGATTTGGACAGTGTAATTAGTGATCTCAACTTACAAGTGGTTTCTAACCATAGAGTATTTAATGGACTACTTTCTACAAACATTTTAACCATTGCTAATATTGCTTCAACTGTGCCACACTGGAAAGCAGAGTTGCCACCAAATCTGCCACAGCAGATAGATCTATGGTTTACAATGTTGCAACTTTATTTCACTGGTTACTGTATGTTTTATGATCATACATAGTTTGTACTTTCTGGCAGTACTTTGGATGCCCTACATTAATTTTGGTACTGGACATTATTCATTACACATCACAACAGTGTAAATACCAATGTCTTAAAGATAGTGTAAGTATCAAGACCAATGTATTAAGCATTCTGTACAGTGGAGTGATCACTCTCTGCAATGTTCCTTCAGACATGCATGCCTGGTATTGTACTATCTGCTGACATAGGCAAGTGACTTTCATGTAAAATGTCATGCATTTACAGGATAATACATAATGGATGTATGAGCACAGGTTGCAGACAAATGGCTGATGACATATGAAAGTTTGGGTTCGGCCATTAG
Organism: Schistocerca serialis cubense; assembly: GCF_023864345.2. NCBI lineage: Eukaryota > Metazoa > Arthropoda > Insecta > Orthoptera > Acrididae > Schistocerca > Schistocerca serialis. The sequence goes on along the minus strand of NC_064639.1, from coordinate 451,542,142 downwards.
TCGTGCTCGGATAGCCTAATGATAAGGCAACCACTCACAATAAGAGGGAAATCCAGATTCAAGTCCCAGTCTGGCAACAATTTTCATTGTTGTCTTTACATTATGCTGCTGATCGCTGTTCATATTGACAATTACAAGCATGCACGCATGTCTGAAGGAGCATTTCATCGGAATTCAGAATAACACAGGCACTGCAATAGTAAAAACAAGATAAAGCTTTCAAATTTTTTGGGCCTTTCTAACCATACAACATCAACTGAATTCAGCAAAATCAGGTCATTCTATTGAATAGCTTCTCAGTTAGAAGTATATTACAGTGTAAGCTTTCAAATTTTTTGGGCATATGTAACTATATAATATCAACTGAATTGAGCAAAATCAGGTCATTCTATTCAATAGCTTCTCAGTTAGAAGTATATTACAGTGATTAAAAAACTAAATTCATAATTTGAAATGTTATTTTTTTGTGTTACGTAACCAAAAGAGCTCTGTTTTGTAAACAAGTATTTTGTCAATAAAGTAAACTAAACAGATAATTATAAAGTTTTAAACTACTCCTGATATGAGGGATATGCTAGCCACATTCTAGAACCAGTGTAAAAGGGCATAAAAATAATTGCTTTAGAGTGTCAACTTCTATTCTTGTAAGTTTACTACGGTAGGAGAAAAAAAATATTGAGTGTTGTAAAATTTTTGCTGCTTGAAGGTGTACTAAATGGTACAAAAACTCGCTATACTAAAATGAGTCCATACAACAGCAACTGACCTGGGAGCATGTAGCCAGTAATTAACATATACAACTAGTGATGCAAGCTCTGTATGGTTTTTGTGTCACCAGCTAGCTGTCATCTGGATAACATATGATCATCCTCTTGAATAATCATAAGAAGGTGGTTTGGATAGAATCATGTAGTGGTGATACTGGTGGGCTTGATGTAGTTTTGCCTGACTGACTAGGATTCAACAATACAACACAGTTTACAGAAACCCTACACCTCTCAGATAATATGAATATTATGGCTATTATTTTCTTCACTGAGAACTTTTAAATGTGAGTTAGTACTCTTTGGATATCCTGAAGGAACAGAGTTTTGTGTTATAAAATTACTTTTGCTCAATTTTTAAGTATATGGTATTTACGTAAAACCTGTGAGAGAAATTGAAGAGATGTGTCATTTTTTTAATATACAGATTCTGATGCCAGGTAACATGTATTTCCTATCATAAATAAAAATGTATACATGTAAACAGTAACAAACATTCTGTTGTTATGCTGTACCAAAACATGTTTAATACTGTCAAATTCAATGATACTTTTTTACATTAAAAACAGACATTTTTTTAAATGTCTGCCACAGAAATATGCACACTTTTACATAAACAGATATCTGTTCAGTTTCATGTTCCTTTGGCAGGGATGTTGGAATCAACAAACACTTTACAATTGCACATTGTTTTAAGAATGACCAATATCAGTGACATTTATATCTTTGTCAATGTTATCTTGTAGCCAAAATCCAAGGAACAACAGTGGACAAAGCTTGTGATTCCTGCTGACAGAGGAGGACCTTTACACAGCAAATCCTACACACTGACTGGACTGCAGCTGGGTACAGTTTATGAGGCAATGCTGCTCTCTCGTAACCAGTTTGGGTGGAGCAGTCCATCTGAACTGCTCAGGTTTGGAACAGAAGGTGCATCAGGTACTGTATCTTCTCCATAACCTTGTACTCCCTTTGCAGTGGGAGACCTTAATACAGGGATGTATACACTCCAGGACAACTGGGAAATCCGGAAAAACCGGGGAATATTTTTTATCCTGGATAAAACTGGGAAAAACCTGGGAATTTTTCATTGTTTTAGTCTTACGTTAAATTTTTGTTATTTTGACTGGTGAGAACTGATAGTCCAACAAAGAATTTCACTGAATCCTACTCCTACAGAATAATACTGCAGCAATAAAATGTAAACGACAGAATAAAATCAAAATAAAACTTAAGTTGTGAAGGAAATGCACCATTTACAACAAAATAACTTGGTTCACACACAAGTGCCTGCCTAAAGCAAAATATATCAAAGGCTTTAGGACAACGACAGTAGAATACTTCATAAAAGCAAACTACTTCTGATGAGTGTGACAGCATAACTGTTTACATTAAGTCATTTTGAACAGTTGCCAGAAGGCTCATGTACATGTGCAGTTGAGCTACATATGAGGAGTACCTTCCACTTCTGGGTACTTGAAGTGTGGCTGCAGCAGTAGCAAGAAGCAGTCATGCTACCCAGAAAAAATTTTCTGGTGCAGCTAAGCTGCCAGATTTGTGCATGTGCAGAGCAGTCTGGTTTGTAGTGGTGAGGGTGATAGTCACCCATGTTTACATTTATTGATTTTGTTGCTTTCTCTTCATTTACAGTTCACACATCAAATGAATACAAAGGAAATTTCTGTGGCCAGGAGCTATCAAGTGAATTAAAATACATTCACATAATTACAGAAGGCTAAAATATGTTATTAGTTTCAGTTTTATGATTTTATTTTGTTTCCACATTTTTGGCAGTCAAGCATTAAACACCTTGTACAACAATGAACTTCAATGTTATAACTTCAAGTTGGACAAACATATTTCAAGGAAGACGCAATACATGAAAGTCACAGATCAAGTAAACAGAGTAAGAAGTGTGTACACTCTAACAGTCAAATCATAACTGAGTCCGAATCTAGCGGCCGCTGGCTGGCTGGCCGCTTAGGTGGCACTGCTGCTGCATGACTGGCAGACAACGCCGCACGTAAAGAATGCGCGTAACTGTGCGGCGGCACTTTGAAAGATCAGCAAATCACAACACTTTTCCCCCCTTTGAAGTTTTTGCACAAGTCTTGATGGAGGTGGCCTGTAGATTGCTAACGTCCATAGGTGTTGTTTAACTGGCCGTAAAGTCTCGAGGAGGAGGCTTCCCGTACGGACGGAAGTGTCCCCGATGATAACTGGTTGAGATGACAGGAGACGTGGGGGTCGAATCTGCTGGGGCCCCGTGCACCAATCTGCCCGTTGCGGCAAGGAGACATGGGCGATGTGTCCGCGTCCATAGGAGAAGGAGGCGAGTAGAGTTGCTCCGACAGATGATGGTCACCTGGTCCCTGCATGGGCACGTCTCCTGGTGGCGTCAGTTCTTGTGCTGGTACTGGTATGATGGTGAGAGGACTGTGTAGTGAGTAATGAGAGATTCCAGTATCCCGAGCATCAGGTAGAGCCGAAGATGGTGTAGCGACATCTGGAACAGGTTTTGCTGGCACACAAGGCTGAAGCTGGTCCGAATGATGCACTGCAACACCTGTGTCTATCTGGATTTCATACAGGCATTGGCCACGATATCGTAAGATGCGGCCAGGACTCCATTTTGGCCGCCTGTCATATCCCCGTACCCATACAAGGTCGGCGGCTGTGAACTGGCCAAGTGAAGGCACCAGCGGCCATGAGGTGGAAGGCCGCAGAAGATGAAGTTGCATGCAGGGCTGTCAGCCATGTAAGAGCTCAGCCGGGCTGTGGTCGCCCATGGGGGTGAAACGGCAAGAAGCCAGAAATTGGAGAAGTGCATCATCATCAGCAGAAGAAGTCAGGAGTTTCCTCATCTGAGCCTTAAATGTGCAGACCAGTCGTTCAGCCTCACCGTTTGACTGTGGATGGAATGGAGGGGCTGTGACATGCATGACGCCGTGACGGGCACAAAAATCTGCAAAATCGGAAGAGGCAAATTGCGGACCATTATCAGTAACAAGAGTAGAGGGAAGGCCTTCCAAAGAGAAAATGCGAGCTAGAGCATTGGTGGTTGCCATGGTGGTAGGCGACGTGCAACAGACAATTAAAGGAAAGTTAGAGTAGGCATCAATAACGAGAAGCAAATAAGTACCTAAAAAAGGTCCCGCAAAGTCAGCATGAATATGCTCCCAGGGCTTCTCAGGCAAAGGCCACGGTGACAAAGATGACTTCAGGGTGGCGGCCTGTGACACACAAGGGCTGCAGGCGGCGACCATGTGTGCAATTTCAGAGTCGATGCCGGGCCAGTACACATGACGGTGTGCCAGAGATTTTGTGCGAGACACACCCCAGTGCCTTTGGTGAAGGAGGCGCAAGACCGAAGCATGCAAAGACGCAGGTTCCACAACATGCGGCGAAGCATTTTCAGTGGAAATGAGGATAACACCATCCCTAGCCGTGAGGCGGTAACGCAAAGCGTAGTAGCTCCGCAACGGATCAGAAGTCTTAGCGGACGGACGATCTGGCCAACCCTTCTGAATACGGCCTAAAACCTGGGAGAGGGTAGGGTCAGAATCCGTAGCAGCTGCCAGCCAGTCCCTGGTGATGGGGAACCCGTCCACAACCCGCTGCTCGGCAACATCCAGGTGGAAACACAAAAGTTCGTCCCTATTGAATGCTGGATCAGGACCCATAGGAAGGCGAGACAGTGCATCAGCATTCGCATGTTGAGCTGTCAGCCGGAAATGAATCTCATAATTGAAACGAGACACGTAAAGAGCCCAGCGCTGGAGGCAGTGTGCAGCCTTATCGGCAAGTGACGTTGATGGATGAAACAAGGAAACAAGTGGTTTTTGATCCATAACAAGATGAAATTTGGATCCATAGAGAAAAACACCAAACTTATGATGAGCATAAATAATGGCCAAAGCTTCTTTTTCAATTAGAGAATACATTTGTTGGGCATCTGTGAGCATTTTGGAGGCATAAGCAATGGGTTGTTCAGAACCATCAGAAAAACGGTGCGCAAGGACTGCACCGACCCCATATTGAGAACCGTCCATGGCAAGAAACAGGTCAATAAGTAGCCAGGCATGGGGCCTGTTTCAGCATAGTCTTCAATTTCTGGAAAGCCGCATCGCATGACGCGGACCAGTGAAAAGGCACGTTTTTATGCAACAGGCGATGCAACAGCTGAGCCACAAAGCAGCAGACGGTAAAAACTTGTGGTAGTATGCTATTTTCCCCAAGAAGGCCTGCAGTTCCTTAACAGATGCAAGGCAAGGAAGGGCATTGATCACAGTGACAGTTTGCTGAAGTGGACGAATACCATCCCGAGAGAGTTAAAACCCAAAGTACGTGATAGATGCCTGAAAAAATTTTGATTTCTGAAGATTACACTTAAGACCGGCAGTCTGTAAGACATGAAAAAGTGTGCGGATATTTTGAAGATGTTCGTCAGTGGTGGAGCCAGTGACAACGATGTCGTCCATGTAATTTATACACCCAGGGACAGTGAGAAATAATTGTTCCAAAAATCGCTGAAAGACAGCAGGGGCACTGGCAACCCCGAATGGCAATTGTTGATATTGATAGAGGCCGAAAGGCATGTTAAGGACCAGAAACTGCCGGGAAGCAGCATTGAGAGGAAGTTGATGATAAGCTTCTGACAGTTCAAGTTTAGAAAAATACTGGCCTCCAGCAAGTTTAGTGAACAATTCTTCAGGTCGAGGCATAGGGTAAGTGTCAATAAGGCATTGAGTATTTACAGTGGCTTTGAAATTGCCGCAGAGACGAATATCACCATTTGGCTTAGCAACGACAATGACAGGAGAGGACTACTCACTGGAAGTGACAGGAAGCAAGACCCCTGAAGCAGCGAGACGATCCAGCTCCCATTTGACCTGATCACGAAGGCCCACAGGAATGAGCAGAGCCCGAAAAAACTTAGGCCGAGCAGTGGGTTTGAGTGTGATATGAGCTTCAAAGCCATTTGCATGGCCTAACCCAGGAGAAAAAAGGGACAAAAATGTCGTTGACAAGGAATCCAATTGAGCATAAGGAATAGCATCAGAGACGATATTGACAGAGTCATCTATTGAGAACCCAAAAACGCGAAAGACATCGAAACCAAAAAGATTCTCCACGTTATTATGGTCGACCACAAATATGGGAACAGTGTGAACGACAGATTTGTAAGATACCTAATCATCAAATTGTCCCAAGAGAGAAATCATCTGTTTATTGTAAGTCCGTAATTGCCTAGTGGCAGGTGACAGGATTGGAGAACCCAACTGAAGATACGTCTGAGAATTGATGATAGTGGCAGCAGAACCAGTATCCACCTGCATGCAAACATCTCGACCAAGTATTTGGACAGTGAGGAGTAACTTCCCTGAAAGGGAAGAAGTACAATTGACAGACAACACAGAATCAGAATCAGCGTTATGTGCATGAACATCATGTATGTGGTCGGATTTGCAACCGGATGACACATGACCCTTTTTTTTTGCATTTGTGACACACGGCCCAACATTGTAGACATTCTTCTCGTGAATGTTTTGTAAAACACCACAGACATGAAGGAAGTTGCCGTGGGTTTTGCTGCAGTTTCTTAGAGGTTTGTTTTCGGTTAGGCTGAGGCTGTGCTTGGGAGCATACTGCGGCCACGTCAGCCGGCGGGGACACGCCACATGCTTCGTCAAAATCACACAGAGGTTGTATTTCCCCAATGTCGCCCCATGCCTCTATTTGCGCTCCAGCAGCGTAAGGAATTTCAAAAGACTGAGCGATGGATAGGACTTCATCTAGAGTCAGATTTGCCAACTGAAGGGCATGTTGCCTAACTTCTTTGTCGGTTGCCGATTGGATAATAGCCTCCTGTACCATGGAATCGGTGTAGGATTCTTTGTGAACTTCAGTAACAAATTGACACTTTCTACTGAGGCCGTGAAGTTCAGCAGCCCAAGCGCGATAGGATTGATTTGGTTGTTTTTGACAACGATAAAAGGCAACACGAGAGGCTACCACATGCTTTTGCTTTTGAAAATAGACAGACAAAAGTGAGCACATTTCAGCAAAGGACAAAGATGCAGGATCTTTCAAAGGAGCCAATTGCGACAACAACCGATACATTTGAGGTGAAATCCATGAAAGGAACAGAGACTTACATATTTGTTCATCCGCGACATGAAATGCCAAGAAGTGCTATCGAAGACGTTTTTCGTAATCAGACCAGTCTTCCGCCATCTCGTCGTAAGGAGGAAAAGGAGGTAGAGACAATGACAAGAGACACCCTGCATTTGATGCCGTGATGAAATCATGAATCGCATTTGTGAGAAGCGTTTGCTGTTCTATGAGACCTTGCAATAGTTGCTCAAAAGTAGCCATGGAAACATGTGGGTCAACGATGGAAAAGAAAAATCACTACCTCGTTGCCGATTGTTATAACTTCAAGTTGAACAAATATATTTCAAGGAAGATGCAATACATGAAAGTCACAGTTCAAGTAAACAGAGTAATACATGTGTACACTTTAACAGTCAAATCATAACTGAGTCTGAGTCTAGTGGCCGCTGGCTGGCTGGCCGCTTAGGTGGCGCTGCTGCTGCCTGACTGGCAGATAGCGCTGCATCCAGAGCACACGTGTAACTGCGCGGCGGCACTTTGAAAGATCGGCGAGTCACAACATATTTCTTAGTTTGCTAAATGACTGTGGCTTTTGTTAATATTTTCCACAAATGCAGTCAATTTATAAGAAACAAAATGTTTCATTCCACACTATTGGCTAACTTCAACTGTTCACTGAATATCAAGTGCACATTTTCATCTTCTGGCATGTATGGCTTTATGCCATAATAAAGAACCAAACATGAGACAATATGGTACTGACACTCCAAGACAATTTTCATACCGAAAAGCACACTGAAAAGCTAGTGTCAGGTTGGGGCTTACTCAATTATAAATTTGGACATAAGAATGTGTCCTTCAAGCTAAATTATGCATTTTAGTATGGTTTACGAAATTCCTATGATCTTGGAGTATCCTCTGATGTCCTATTTCTTTTATGGCATCGTGTAAGAACTCTTAATGCTACGTTTGTATGAACATACTGGCATCCTACATTATCGTAGCTGCCCACGTGCTGTAACGCTCGTTTTCTGTTGCTCTCTGGCAGCTGCTAAATGAACACATGTCGAAGAGGTCATGGGAAAATATTGCAAATAGTTCTTTGAAAAGAGTTATTTTCAAAGGAAATTTCCTTTTACGCAAGATGAATTATGTTACGTGTGAGAATGTGCAATGAATTTCTTAAATCACAGAGCGTTTGACTCTCGTTTAAAACTTAACACTTTGAGTGCCAACCACTTCGAATAATTTTGAGCCCAGATGACCAGACATTAATGTCATTGTTTAAAATTTTACTAGCACATTTGTGTGATGTATCTTAAAGGGTAACACATGCTAAAAAGATCAATATTATATGTGAAAGCTTAGCTTTTCTTGTGCCTTATTCATCTTCAAGAGCAAAATTGTTCGTGAAAGCTTAGCTTTTCTTGTAGCTACATTACATACATTAATTTAAACAATTAACTTTTCCTATTTGTGCGTTTGTCCACCCCTCGTGGTCTCGCGGTAGCGTTCTTGCTCCCCGAGCACGGGGTCCCGGGTTCGATTCCCGGCAGGGTCAGGAATTTTTCCTGCCTTGAGATGACTGGGTGTTATTGGTCGTCTTCATCATTATCATTCATCCCCATTACGGTCGGAGGAAGGCAATGGCAAACCACCTCCACTAGGACCTTGCCTAGTAAGGCAGCGCGGTTCTCCCGCGTCGCTCCCCTATGCTCTGTAAAGAAGTATGGGACTCATCATCATCATCATTTGTGCATTCACACTACTTAACAGTGATATTATTATTGGCTGACTCCATCACATGCCATATGCTCTGAATATCTGCTGTCATTGGCTGGTGAGATCACGTGGCATGAGCTGTGATTGGCTAACAAAAGTGCATTGCAATCTCTATTTCAACGCTTCAGTAATTGACATGCTGTTTTTGGTGGAATTTTAATTTATACTTTAATAATATGAAAATATGCAGTGTATTGTAATATGAAAATATGTAGCATACATGTTGCTGCATATCAAAAATCTTTCCAAATTTAAAAATCCCCCCTTGTTGAGTTTCGTTTTCTAAAGTGCTGTGTATAAAGCCTTTACAATTCAAAGGACTGATGTTTTTACTGATCTGAGGGAAACTACACTGCCACTTATCATGGAACAAGTGTATTTTAACCTTGGAATAAGTGTGCTTTCACATGGGAAAAAGGGTGTTTTTAACTGGGAGATCCAGGAAAAATACAGGAATATTTTTTTCTTGTTCACGTATCCACCCTTTAGTACTCACCCACAGTGTGCCTATAGGGTATGGCAGTAATTTTACATCAACAGCTGTACTCCACAAGCACTGTACAGAGTGCCGTGGAGGGTAGTTGGTGTATCAGAAATATTTTTCCCCTCTTCCTGTTCCACTCACAGTAGTGAGTATGAAAAAAGATTGTTCGTACCCCTAACACATATCAATATACATCTTATTTCACCTTTGCAATAATTATTTGAGATTTATAATTTTGAGGAAGTAATATGTTTCTTGATTCATAATAGAATATGGGCTCTCAGAATTTTTAGAGTAAAACTGGCAGTGATACACAGTGCCTTTTGCATGCTGTCTCCCATCACAGCATCACAAAAAGCAATAATACATACCAGATATGTTCTGAGATACCAAAGAATTTAAAATGTCATACCTGTTGCTGCCCACAGATAGCTTTTGCTTTTATCATTCATCTATTGGAACATATGCATGTATCATATGAGAATCCTACTGAAGCAAATGCAAAAGTGGTCATAGATCCTTTATCAATTGATGTAGAATGTCTAGATTGCACATGTAACTACAGTAACTCTTCTTCAACACAAAATCAACCCCTCTTATTGTCTCAAATAAAAGCAGTGTTTGTAAAATCATTGACCCATCTTCTGAATCCTCTTAAAGTAAATTTAAATGTGGAATGTTTCATCCATTTTCTCACAAATACTCTCACCTAATTAGTTCAACAAATAATCATCCCCAAGCTTATCCCCCACTGGGCCAAGCAATTGGAAGTAGTAGTATTATGGATACGTGTCAATGGACCAACTCAATTAACTATCAGCTAGTTTGTTACCAAAGGTGAGTGCAACCATGAATTATGATGGTGAACTGGGATTGCCTTTAGATTTTGTGTGGCCTGGTCCTCCAGATAGTTCAGAAACTATCTTAATGTACCACTTCATGTTCATTGGATGGATGTACCAATAAAAAAATAAATAAATAATAAATCACACTTGTCAGCCAAAGAAAGACAATCAATATGACTTTATGCAATTGATGGCTCTCAAATTTCTTAAAAACCAGAAAATGAGATTTGAAGATATTCTGTGATCTTATATTTTATTTCAAGAATATGAAGAGGCATCAGTTTTTCATGCCATGTCACCAATAAGTTTTACTTATTTATTTTTTTGAACATTTCAAGCATATCAGAGCACACTTCAATGCTTCTTGCTCTTGAATTGGGTAGCAACTCTTGAAGTACACCCTTTGCACACATTTTATATCACAAGCTCTCCTTCTTCTGTGTAAGATTGCAAACAAGTTTGAGGACTGTGATTTGTCAATCTGTACAAATAAATTTGTCATTCAAATGATTCATGTCAATGATCACAGTTTCTGACCTACAGTTGTGTTGTATGTCTTTAATGCTGATTTTCACTTCAATAATCTTTGTCTGCCTTCATAGCTGAGCAGTAAGTGCTGCAGAATGCCGTATGAGGGTCCCAGGTTTGATTTCTGGCAGGGTCGGAGATTTTCTCTGGTGGAGGACTGGTTAGTTGTGCTGTCTTCATCATCATTTCATCTCCATCAACATACAAGTCGCTGAAGTGGTGTCAACTAAAAAGAATTGCATAAGGCAATTGATCTACCTGATGGGAGGCCCCAGCCACATGCACATTTATATTTTCAGTAATCTTGATCAGCATCTTGTACACACTGCTCCTATGAATGGTGTCATCCCAAAACATGATCTGTAGCATATCGTATTGCTTCTACATGGAATCTCTTATTCATATGAAAGATAAAAATTGTATGCATCTATATAGAAGATGGTTCTTTCAAATACATGTGCAGTTTGAATCTTCTGAATTAGTTATAAAAGAAGAATTTGTAACAAGATTTTCTTATATATTGTTTTTCTCATTTTTATTTATGAATTTATTATTTTTTTTGTACAGCTCTCAAATATAACAGATGTTACTCACAGTAAGTTTTCATTTTCTTTTATCATTTGACTTCTAGGGCATGGATTTTTATATTAATACATATGAATGGCTACTTAGAGAACTTCATCACTTAACCTTACATCAATTTAAGCTATTGTGACTTGGCTTTTCTTTGGCACCATATATAAAATGTAAGGTAATTATGCCCACCTGGTTAGCTGTGCAGTCTAACGCATGGCTTTCCGGACTGGGGAGGAGCGCCTGGTCCCCGGCACGAATCCACCTGGCGGACTTGTGTCAAGGTCCAGTCAGCTGGCCAGTCTGTGGATGGTTTTAGGTGATTTTCCATCTGCCTTGGTGAAATCAGACTAGTTCCCCTTATTCTGCCTCAGCTACACTATGTCAACGATTGCTGTGCAAACAAGTTCTCCTCGTATGCGTACAATACCATTACTCTACCATGCAAACATAGAAGTTACACTCATCTAGTGTGAGACATTCACTGGGAGGAGGGGGGGGGGGGGGGGGAGGGGGTTCCACTGGGGGCCATCCTGCACAAAAACCCTGAAAGAGTGGTTTGTTGGTGGGGGGCGGAGGGGTGAAGTGGACTGTGGTAGTCGTTGTGGGGTTTGGACCATTGTGGCTGCGGCGGGGATGGAGCTTCTCCGTCATTTCTACGCCCCCAGTTGACATACAATACAAGGTAATTATTGTGGTTTGAACTTTCCATTGGCACTTTATCAGACAGCAGTGTTACTGCATGTAGGCAGACCATCATATTGTCAGGTGTGAGGGGTGTGGAGTTACAGGAACCTGGTTGAATGCAAAAGGGATCAGAATTTTACATATAGTGCACCTCACCAACATAAATCCATTATCATATACACTTTCCAAACTATTTTATGTTATTTGGTGAGGGTGTTTTGCATCAGTGTTAGCTAGTTCCTATTTGCATATCTAGTGAGAAGTAAATAAAGGTTTGTACGCCTCAGTTTGCACTCTAATCTCTCTTGCCTTATTTTCATGGTTCTCCAAGCCAGATATAAGATGGAAGCAGTAGATTTGTTAGATATTTTGTCTCAACTAGCATGTCTGCTTTCCAGATAAGACTCAAGCTTCTTTTTGCTTCACCTCATTTACATAATATTTCTAGTTTATGTGATAGAATTTTGACACTGTTGACCACTGAATTATATTACATAAACTGGAAATATTAGGAACAGGAAGCTTAGAAATTAACTGGTTTAATTCTTATCTAAAAAACAGAGCATGAGTTGAAATTTCACATGCTTTAACAAGATTTCTAGTACAGTACTTACCATATTCAAAACATATTAATATAGGGAGTGTATTGGGCCTGATCCTCTTAAAGGAACCATGGACATTGCCGTTGGTGGGGAGGCTTGCATGCTTCAGCGATAGAGATGGCCAGACTGTAGGTGCAACCACAACGGAGAGATATCTGTTGAGAGGCCAGACAAACGTGTGGTTCTGAAGAGGGGCAGCAGCCTTTTCAGTAGTTGCAGGGGCTACAGTCTGGATGATTGACTGATCTGGCCTTGTAACACTAACCAAAACGGCCTTGCTGTGCTGGTACAGCGAACGGCTGAAAGCAAGGGGGACCACAACCGTAATTTTTCCCGAGGGGATGCAGCTTTACTGTATGGTTAAATGATGATGGCATCCTCTTGGGTAAATTATTCTGGAGGTAAAATAGTCCCCCATTCGGATCTCCGGGCGGGGACTACTCAAGAGGACAACGTTATCAGGAGAAAGAAAATTGGCTTTCTGCGGATCGGGGCGTGGAATGTCAGATCACTTAATCAGGCAGGTAGGTTAGAAAACTTAAAAGGGAAATTGATAGATTAAAGTTAGATATAGTGGGAATTAGTTAAGTACGCTGGCAGGAGGAACAAGACTTTTGGTCAGGTGAGTACAGGGTTATAAATACAAAATCAAATAGAAGTAATGCAGGAGTAGGTTTAATAATGAATAAAACAATAGGAATGCGGGTAAGCAACTACAAACAGCATAGTGAACGCATTATTGTGGCCAAGATAGACACAAAGCCCACACCTACTACAGTAGTACAAGTTTATATGCCAACTAGCTCTGCAATTGATGAAGAAATTGATGAAATTTATGATGAGATAAAATAAATTATTTAGGTAGTGAAGGGAGACTAAAATTTAATAGTCATGGGTGACTGGAATTCGAGAGTAGGAAAAGGGAGAGAAGGAAACATAGTAGGTGAAAATGGATTGGGGGAAAGAAATGAAAGAGGAAGCCGTCTGGTAGAATTTTGCACAGAGCATAACTTAATCATAGCTAACACTTGGTTCGATAATCATAAAAGAAGGTTGTACACATGGAACAATCCTGGAAATACTAGAAGATATCAGATAGATTATGTAATGGTAAGACAGAGATTTAGGAACCAGGTATTAAATTGTAAGACATTTCCAGGGGCAGATGTGGACTCTGACCACAATCTATTGGTTATGAACTGTAGATTAAAACTGAAGAAACTGCAAAAAGGTGGGAATTTAAGGAGATGGGACCTGGATAAATTGATTAAGCCAGAGGTTGTACAAAGTTTCAAAGAGAGCATAAGGGAACAATTGTCACAAATGGGGGAAAGAAATAGAGTAGAAGAAGAATGGGTAGCTCTGAGGGATGAAGTAGTGAAAGCAGCAGAGGATCAAGTAGGTAAAAAGTTGAAGGCTAGTAGAAATCCGTGGGTAACAGAAGAAATATTAAATTTAATTGATGAAAGGAGAAAATATAAAAATGCAGTAAATGAAGCAGGCAGAAAGGAATACAAACATCTCAAAAATGAGATCGACAGGAAGCGCAAAATGGCTAAGCAGGGATGGCTAGGGGACAAATGTAAGGATGTAGAGGCTTATCTCACTAGGGGTAAGATAGATACTGTCTACAGGAAAATTAAAGAGACCTTTGGAGAAAAGAGAACCACTTGTCTGAATATCAAGAGCTCAGATGGAAACCCAGTTCTAAGCAAAGAAGGGAAAGCAGAAAGGTGGAATGAGTATATAGAGGGTCTATACAATGGTGACGTACTTGAGGTCAGTATTCTGGAAATGGAACAGAATGTAGATGAAGACGAAATGGGAGATACAATACTACGTGAAGAGTTTGAAAGAGCACTGAATGACCTGAGTCGAAACAAGGCCCCGGGAGTAGACAACATTCCATTAGAACTACTGACGGCCTTGGGAGAGCCAGTCCTGACAAAACTCTACCATCTGGTGAGTAAGATGTATGAGACAGGTGAAATACCCTCAGACTTCAAGAAGAATATAATAATTCCAATCCCAAAGAAAGCAGGTGTTGACAGATGTGAAAATTACTGAACAATCAGTTTAATGAGCCACAGCTGCAAAATACTAACGTGAATTCTTTACAGACGAATGGAAAAACTAGTAGGGGCCAACCTTGGGGAAGATCAGTTTGGGTTCCATAGAAATATTGGAACACATGAGGCAATACTGACCTTACGACTTATCTTAGAAGAAAGATTAAGGAAAGGCAAACCTACGTTTCTAGCATTTGTAGACTTAGAGAAAGCTTCTGACAATGTTGACTGGAATACTCTCTTTCAAATTCTAAAGGTAGCTGTAACACAGCACCCACACCCAATTAACTTGCATCCACTATTAAAGCAGAGGGACCCCCAGGAACAAGGTCAGCAAGCGGGGTGATGTGAGTTAAAGCTTTCTTCAAAGCTTTGTATTTCATAGTTGGCTCTGGAATCCAAGGAACCTTCTTGTTACCCAAAGTATTCCTGCCCTTAAGGAAGTCATTAATCAGACCTTGCGTTTCAGCTGTGGCAAATTCTGGTGGGAGTAATTGATCATCCCTAGATATCAGCTGAGGCGTTTAAAAGTTGCAGGAAGAAGCATACGCACAATATCTGCTACCTTAACAGGATTTAGACAATGTAACCAAGGAAATCAACATACTGTTTAATAAACATGCACTTGTCTCTATTAATCTTAATTCCAAATTTTCCAGTCTTCTAAGTGCTACACGCAAATGCTCCACACACTCCTCCTTCATGTGAAAAAATACAATATGTCATCAACATAACAAAAGATGAATGATAGCCCATGCAGATCTTCATCTATGAAATGCTGCCAAGTTTCAGGAGCATTTCTAAAACAAAAACCATTGGCTGGAATACTCTCTTTCAAATTTTGAAGGTGGTAGGGGTAAAATACAGGGATTGAAAAGCTATTTCCATTTTGTACACAAACCAGATGTCAGTTATAAGAATCAAGGGGTATGAAAGGGAAGTATGGTTGGGAAGGTTGTGAGACAGGGTTGTAGCCTCTCCCCAATGTTATTCAATCTGTATATTGAGCAAGCAGTGAAGGAAACAAAAGAAAAATTTGGAGTAGGTATTAAAATCCATGAAGAAGAAATAAAAACTTTGAGGTTCGCTGATGACATTGTAATTCTGTCAGGGACAGCAAGGGCTTGGAAGAGCAGTTGAACGGAAAAGACAGAGTCTTGAAAGGAGGATATAAGATGAACATCAAGAAAAGCAAAACGAGGATAATAGAATGTAGTCGGGTGATGCTGAGGGAATTAGATTAGGAAATGAGACACTTAAAGCAGTAAAGGAGTTTTGCTATTTGGGGAGCAAAATAACTGATGATGGTCGAAATAGAGAGGATATCAAATGTAGACTGGCAATGGCAAGGAAAGCGTTTCTGAAGAAGAGAAATTTGTTAACATCGAGTATAGATTTAAGTGTCAGGAAGTCGTTTCTGAAAGTATTTGTATGGAGTGTAGCCATGTATGGAAGTGAAACATGGACGATAAATAGTTTGGGTAAGAAGAGAATAGAAGCTTTCAAAATACGGTACCACACAAGAATGCTGAAGATTAGATGGGTAGATCACATAAATAATAAGGAGGTTCTGAATAGAATTGGGGAGAAGAGGAGTTTGTGGCACAACTTGACAAAAAGAAGGGACCGGTTGATAGGACATATTCTGAAGAATCAAGGGATCACAAATTCAGCTTTGGAGGGCAGTGTGGAGGGAGACCAAGAGATCAATACACTAAGCAGATTAAGAAGGATGTAGGTTGCAGTAAGTACTGGGAGATGAAGAAGCTTACACAGGATAGAGTAGCATGGAGAGCTGCATCAAACCAGTCTCAGGACTGAAGACCACAACAACAACAACAATGGTTTCAGTCAGTTCTCAGTCCCAAGAATAATCTGAGTGCAAGAACTTTCCTGGGGGGCAGTAAATTCAGGAACTTTATAATGAATACTTCGACAGTTTACTAGTAAAATTTTTACAAACAAAGTGTATTTATTCTGAACGCTGTTTGACTTCCCTTGCTGCGTACTAACTGGCAAACTCTGCTACCTGAGTAACTGATTCCATTGTGTAGTGCATCCCTGACTTGCCAAAGGGTGTCCTACAAATACCCATATCCTCATGAAGGTCCAGAAATCTGCAGCCAAGACTGTCATGGAATTGATGAAGCCTTTGATTGAGGTCCTCCACTTGGTTCCAAACCGAAGGTCCCCAGTCAACTCTGAGAACAATGCTGCAATTTATGAACTCTGCTTGCACCCCACATGCAAGGACAGCAGTCTTAACCGCCTCTGCCAGCTGCTTGTATGAACTGAGGATCTCCTCAGAACCCACACGACAGACATAGTTGGTGCCAACATGAGCCACAACTTTCAGATGACTACACCCTGCGTGCTCAATAGCCGCAGGCAAGGCCACCTCCACATCCCGGATGCGACACCCCAGCGGACATACTGAGTGTACATTGGCTTTCTTTCCAGACCTGTATGCTATCTGCATGCCTAACATTGGAGCTCCCAATAATAAGCAATATACCCCTCCTCATGTGTGCCTGGTCAGACCATGCTGAAGGAGCAGCCACTTGTCCACTCACAAAACAAATGAGCCAGTCTCCACACTGGCCCTCTACCTTGAGCAATGCAAACATGTTACCACCTGCCACTCACACTGCTGTGAGGCCAGATCCACTGCATCAGGTGCACTAGGAGGTGCCTCGGAAGCAGGGTCCATGGTCAAAACAAGCGATACCTGAGGTATCCCATATGACATGCCACATTCTCCACCACTGCTACACCCTTAGGCAGCAGCTTGAAGGTGAATGACTGTAGTCAAAAACACATTCAATTGTTTGCAAACTGTAGCCAGCTCCTCCTGCGTCTGCACACATCCTAACCATCCTAAAGCGTCACCAAGAGATGCTGATGCATTAATGAGTCATGTAGCTGGCTGTTCAGTGAGCAACTACTTTCCTACATAGTTTACAAAAATGCGAGATTAAACATCTTTAACAGAAAAACACACATGAAATTTAATAAATATACTATGACGAAAACACAAAAAAAGGTAAACAACTTGCCACTCTGTACTTGTATATTTGCTGAGAGCTGGAACCTGACTCTTTTGTTGTGGTAGGTACCTTTTACTGACATTAACAACCGGAAGTAATATGCTTCATTCACAATATGTCAATCATGAAGAAAGTCAACGTGTTAGACAGTTGCATGAGCTTTTCTGGCTTAGAGGCAGGTTTTGGCCCTCACTGGACAGACTTCATTCTTTCTTCATCAGTTTGGATTCTGGAGTGTAATAATGAACCCATGTATCATTACATGTGATGATGAGCTTCAAAAGAAATCCTACCCTTCTTGCTGGAATCAGTTTAGAAGTCTGTCATAGATCTCCAACCTGACCTGTTTTCACTGTTTCATTAACAACTTCAGAAGCCATCAAGTACTAATTTTTCTAATGCCAAGCTGTTCACTAATAACAGTATGAGCACTCTCAGTGCTGATGCCCATTGATGCTGCAATTTCTTCAACAGTGCAATGGTGCACCAGTGATCACCCTCAGTAAGCTTTTGAACAGCACAGGTGTTATCTGTGAGACTTGACTTTGGGCTTCAAGCATGAGATTTGTTTTATATATTTTCTTGGCTGCCCTTAAATTGTCTGGCCCAAGTAAACACTCAGTTCCATGACAGTGTAGCAAACCCAAACTGTGCCTTCACACGAGTTAAAATCTCTGGGGGTTTAATACCTCCATAGATTAAAAACTTTATTATAATATGTTGTGCAACACACAAAGAAACCTCTTCTTCACTCATGGCTTTACTGAAGTCAGAACAGAGTTCAACAGCAAACCAAGCTGGTTCCCTCTTCCTAACACACCAACCAACTCCCCTCACTCCACCATCCGACTTGTATAGTATACTGCTGCAATTACCATTTACATTTGAATTTCCCTCGTATTTGAAAGTGGGACTATCAATTGTCCCTTCAAAAGGCTATCATATCATTATGTGAATGTTACAGTTATTCAAGTAAGGCAAAATAAAATAATTCTAGTGGAGCCTCTAAAGATTAATTCTGACTTATACTTTTATCTTTCAGATTCTTATGAAGAAGAGGATTCTCTTGCTGAACCAGATGATTCTGAAGAGCCTACTTTGCATGGTAATGTTCTGTCAATAATGTAGTATAATAGCCATTTCTGCAGTGCAACAAGTGTACTGCTACTACTACTGCTACTACTACTACTACTACTACTAATAATAATAATAATAATAGCAAAACTCCTGTAGGTAAAAATGATTAACTCCTTTGTTTCAGTTGCTGTTCCATCATTAATTCCAGAATATAGTGAAAATAACTCTGGACAGTTGACAGAAGCAGCAGTTTTAATGGTTCTTTACGGATACAGCTTTATTTGGCTCTTGTGACAAAGCATATTTTTCAATCAAACGCAGCACAACATTAAAAGACTGAATGTCTAGGAGTCTACACTGGTCAAAAGTACAAAAGACATCTAAGATATTTGTAATTTTATCACCTAAAAATTTATTTTTATTCTCTTTCTGTAAATAAAGACTGTTTTAGAATAAAATATCTTATTTCACAAATGACCTCCTTCCAGGCATTATGGATTAGATTATGATGAACTGATTATATCTCATTCCTGGATAGTTATTAATTCTTCACTGAAAATTTGTTATTCCTTTATGCTGGAACCAGATTTTTGCCTTCATGTTAAAATATTGATATTTATTTGTTATTAATGAGGTGGTATGAGCAGGGTTCATGTTCCTCTGCAGCTACCATGACTTAGATTTTCCATTATTTTTCAAAATTGTTTAATATGAATGCCAGAATGGTTACTTTGAGCAGGGCACCACTGATTTTTTTTTCTCCATCCATCTGCTCATTCTGTAATGGCCTCATTACCAAGAGGATGTCAAACCCTAATCTCCTTTCATACCTTATTTCTTGAATCATATTGTGTTTTGTAAATTTTGACTCAAAGTAGAGCCCTTGAAGATGGGACATGTTTCAGTGTACACAACAGTTAACATAAGCAGCTATCAAAAATTACTTATGTCGATTCTCCAGTAGTATTATGTAGCTGTAGCGTATAATGCATTACGAGAACTCTGATGGTTATGAAAGGATACACTGTACAAATTAATGCCTATTTAAAGCCTCAATTCAGCAGTGTTGCATATTTTACTACAGGAATTCCCAGTTTCAAAATCTAGTTAATCAAATATCTAATACAGGTAACTAGTTAATAAGAAACTCCTATAATATTCTTTTTAATGTACAAGATTTGAAAATTTGTTGGCATGTGTCAACAAAGAGCTCGTTACAGAATTTTCATAAGAGTATAAACATCCAATTTGAACAGGTACCAGTAATTATGTTCATAATATGCACAGTATCTTTTTTATGATCTACTTAATCCACAACTGAAATTCATTATCAGCCAAAACAGAATTAGATTAATATAACCCAACAGTTCAAAGATATTTGAAGAAAAAAGGCAAGATATTTGGTTATCTTCCTTAGACAGCATTGTTTCATGTTTTTGAAGACTGCATGTCATTAGCAGTTCAGCTATATTACTCAATAAAATAATACTGCAAGATCAAAGGGATAATAGGTATTAAAATTTTTGTTTGCCAATGAAATGTTGTATTGACTATGTCTGATATGGGAGGAGGCCTGAGTTTTTCATTAAATTGCACATAACATTAATGAATATTACAGTTTCTGCTCAAGTATATACATTAATTTGATATCTCTAGTTATTTATGAACATCATCAACAGGAGCAGAGTAAGTACTAAGCTTTGTAGAAAACCTTCAATTTGATTTTCATCCCCCCTTTCAATACCGAACTTATTTTTATTTATTTATTTGCATTCATTCATCAAGAGATCATCTCACAATGATATATAATTTGTTGTCATAATACAATGAAAATAATTGGCTTAGTTATAAATACATACAGAATGTAAATGTGTGTGTATGAGGCTAGGATTGTTAGTCAGCCATTGCCTTGCTGAAGGAACCTTCTCAGCATTTGGCTGAAATTATTCAGGAAAATGTAAATCTGGATGAACAGATAGAGCAAACTCCATCCTAATGAATGTGAAGTCAGTTCTTACTAACTGCACTGCCTCATTTAATTGCACTCTGCTGTACTGTATGATCTCAATAATTCAAAATTTACACCAACTACACTGAAGCACCAAAGAAACTGGTGTAGGCATGTATATTCAAGTACAGAGATATGCAAATGAACTTCTCCTCCAACAAGACAACACATGGCCTCGCCCAAGTCTTTGCAACTGAAAGGAGTTCACAAAAATTCATTGGACTGTTCTTCCTCATCGACCCTGCAGCCCGGATCTCTAACCTTCCAACTTCTATGAAGGATCCTTCCATTGAAGGATACATGCCACGGGAAGCAGTATGCAGATGCCAGGTAGGTTGTTGATGTAGCAAGATGACTCTGACATGAACCAGTAGAGTGGAATCATGTGGGCATAGAGCGTCTTCCCATAAGGCTGTCTATTTGAACAGATATTATTTGAAAAATAGGGTTTTGTAGCCTGTGGGGAACAATGTGGTTCATTGGAATCCTGGATAAAACCAAACTTTTTTTCAGAAAAGAATGTGTTGCATTACTTATTGAAAGCCCCCTGTATTTCTATGTTCATTATCTCAAAAATATCTGTCCTATACTGGGAATCACTTCATTACCATCATCATCATCATCATCATCATCATGTTCTGAACAAGTTTGCCCTACTTCCATATGTTTATTATAACTGTTTTGTTTCCTTTCTCCGTGCTCTATATCATTATCAATAATGACTATTTTGTTTCAGAACATTCTCTTACATTTTGAATCTTCTTCTCTCAAAAGAGGTGTGTGTGTGTGTGATTGAGGTTTACGGGTGCTAAACAGCGTGGTCATCAGCGCCCACTCTCAAAAGATCTGCATTGTATTTAGACTATTGCTTACATCCTTTATAGTACAGCACAAATCCAATTGTAGATTACAAATGTCACTTTGATTTTTTTTCCATCCCTGATATACAACTATTAATTTCACTTTTGCTACTGCTATTTTTGTCCATGATTGAATTTGAACTTCTAATGTTATGGCTGATTCTAAGTTTAAAGTCAGTTCTTGTCTAAATCAACACATCCAATATGGTACAAATCCCTCCTCATTCATCGTACAATTCTGCACTTTCTTGTGCAAGAGGGATACCCAATAAGTAAGTTTCCCTATTTTATATAAAAAAAATTATACACAATTTATCATGCTGAAATAATTTTATTGGCATTCTATAATCCTTCTGTAACTTTTCTACATAGTCATCATGCTTTCCAACACATTTCTAGTAACATGACAAGTTTTTCCCAACCAGTGTTTTACCACATCAGGTCCAGTGCTTATAACCAGCTGTGCACTGTTGATGTGACTTCATCATTGGTGCTGAAGTGCTTACTTCCAAGATGACTTTTGAGTTGAGCGAACCTGTGAAAATCACTTGGGGGAAGATCTGATGAATATGGAGGATGTGGGAACACTTCCAAGTTGAATCTCCTGAGCTTCACCCAGTTCATTCAAGCTGCATGAGGCTGAGTGAGATCATGAAGGAAGAGAACTTGTGAGACAAAAGTCCAAGAACTTTTCACTTCATGGCAGCTTGCACATTCCTCAATACATTACAATACCTCTCTGCATTCACATAACAAGAAACACTTTTACCATACATTTCCTCTGAGTCGGTTGCTGTCGCAGTGTATGAGGGGCATCCAATAAGAGAGTTTCCCTATTTCATAAAAAACAATACCCACAATTTAGTATGTTGAAATAATTTTACTGACGTTCTGCAGTGCTTCTGTAACTTTTGTACACTTTCCAGTCAAATTTTCCAGGCTCCACCTGGGTAGTTCAATGTGTATGAGGCTGAGCATGGTCATGAAGCAAGAGAACTTGTAAGACAAAAGTCGAGGAAGTTTTCATTTGATGGCTGCTTTGAGATTCCACAAGACATTAGAACACATTTCAGTATTCATAGTGTTGTTGTGTGGTGCAACATTTCGATTCTAGGGAATAACATGTCCCGCTTCTAACCACTATGGCCAATGAAAGATGTTTGTGGAAACTGGAAACATTGTTTAGATAGTTGTTAAATGTTGAAGGTTTCACTGTGTGCATTCTGGTTCACCATATATGCAGAGGGAGCGTATAAGGCATAGGCTTTGAAAATCAACAAACTGCGATGAGTGTGCATCTTCATCTGCTCTGGAGGCCTTCTTATGCTTTGGTGTCATGGCTTGGTGGTGCCTTGGAAGTCAGAGAGAAAAGGGTGCAGGTGATAATGTCAATGCCAGAATAATGAAGAATATACAAAAACTGTCATTCCGTAACATCAAATTAGTACATGAATATACGTTGGGATCTGTTGTGAGTTATGTGTTAAGAACAATCTTTTCACCCACAACTGTAAATGAAGTTGCATAGATGGGAGCTTTCTTTTGTCACCCAACCACTGCAAAAGGTGAAGAAGTCACATGTCATGGTCTAGTGGCACTGCATAGCAGGTCCACTAAAATGAATAACTCAAGAAAGGCAATTGCAAAATATTTGTAAGGTCAAAGTTGGCACACATATCAATTGGGTGACAGAACATGCTTGGAGTGAAACACATCATACCAAAACTCATAGTCGTTATGCTTCAGTTGTGAGGCAGGTAGTGAATGAGCAAAACCCGCTGACACTACCAAAAGGAGATTGCAGTAACTTTCCCTGCCTTGTGTGTAACCTTTGCCTTTTCTGGGCCTCTTTTGTCAGGTTTTTTCCACACCATGCTGTGATGTTTTATCTCAGGAGTTCAATGATGGGCCCAGGTCTCATCCCAGCCATGTAAAGAGCAAATTTCCCTCTCTCTGGCACATTTACACAAACTTTCTGACCAAATTCACCCACTGCTGCTTGTGGGCATCCCTCAGCTTATGTGGCACACATCATGTACCAACTTTGTGATAGTGCAGATGGTCTGTCAGGAGCTTTGCAATGGATGAGCATCCAATTGCAGCCCCAGGAGGTAGCCGTATTAGGATGTTATCAGTGGTATCATGACAATTGTCCTCCACAATTTTGTGAATTGCAGTAACAGCATCATCACACACCATTGTAGTGGGCCTCCCTGTATGCTGTTCATCATGCACATCTTCGCACTCTTCCACAAACTGTACACACCAATGTCAATCCGTTTGAGTGCTCATATAGCCCTCCCTGTAGACAGATGTTAACTCCTGATGGGTATTCATAGTGGATAGATCTTTTTCCACGAAAATATGAATGGCTGAGCACAGCTCACAAGTGGACAACTCCATGCAAACTCTAGCATAATGGTAAGATACTGTGGTAAGCATCATACTCTGGTGTGAGTGTTGTCAACATATCCCAGGTGAACTCATCTGCAATCACATCATGGGCACAGCTTATTTTGCAAAAAGTAAAACAGAGAAACTTACTTACTGGATGGCCCTCGTATTTCACATTGGCCCACCAAGCCTGAGTGTTGACATAGTCTGGTCCCTTATTAGTTCATATCCAATTCAACATGGTGGTGACACCTCAGATTTTCAATAGCTTAAGTCCATTAATATGTGACAGTGGTCTTCCTGGCTTCCTGTTTGCTAATAAATACTTTTTGCTTGTTGATCTCAATTCTTATACTTTTGTGCTCTTTATAAATACACACTTCACAAATCAAAATATCCCTGTCTCTTTTGTCATGGCTCCCTCATAGGCTATCTATTGCCACTGTTTATAAATTATTGTTTGTTATTTTTGGCAGTTCTTTCCACTGTGCCCTTGTTGCAAAAAAGTTATGAAACTACAGGGCACAGCAGTACACTGTTGATATACATTTTGTAAGTTCTTTCCATAATGCCAAAAATGAGGACATTTCTTTATATGATAGGTGTCATATATAAGTGCACCTTCTTTTTCTGGATATCGGCAGCTGTTCTTGATGTCACTCCTCCTGTAATTATTTGGTTAGTAACATGATCATTAAATAACGGGCACAACGCCATGGAGATTTCTTGCTCTCAAAGACAATGCATTGATAAGCTTTTTCAAATCGATTCATATAGTTTGCGTATTACACATCATGCTCACATTTCTTGTTTTAACAGTGGCAAAACACTGAAAAATTTCATAATCAAACTTAGTATCAGAGTCACTGAACGTCTTAGATGCTCACAGACAACTGATGTGATGCTTGACAATTAGTGATTAATCTCACGATGAGTCACAAAATAATAATATATTTGTCTGGAACTATTCAGCTGACCAACAATACGTTTTTGGTAGAACACAACTGTAAGATATTAACCTTTTGGATATAGGAAGCAGACTGACTTTGACACTAAGATGTTTGTATGTTGATAACTAAACAGGGACTGACTGAACCATTGTTAAGTACAAATATTTATAGAGAGACTGAAATTCTAAAGTGCAAAGGAGTAACCAGATTTTTCCTCTTCCCTTCCCTTGTATTGTATACAGCACACAAAACAGATATAACTTTTGTCTTCATGCAGAACTGACATGCCAATAGTTTGCTTACTTTCTGCAAGGTCTCACTACCTACCAGAGCAAGTTTTGGCACTCTGCTTCATTGATTATTGAAGTTGGTCATTTTCCTAAAGGCTAAAGTGGAAGGACACTAAAACAATGTCGAGGTTCAGCAAGTGTGTCTTGTATTCATTTATTCACGTTTTATGTATCTTTAAACAATTCTTTCAGCACTGAGGCAGCACTTTCCACTGTTCTGTAGTATGGATTTCACATGTGTGTTGTACATGGCACAGTGAATTTGTGTCTCATAAAAACATATGTTCAGTTGTAAATATTCAGCAGTAACTTGCTATCTGTTTTGGTACATTTTACTATTGTTGAGTATTTGCAGGTGAAGTAGCTGCAATAATGACAATAAATAATAGCAATATCAATAATTATTATTATAAAAATTAAATAAATGTAATGTAAAATAAGTAAAACTTTTTTTCTTACATGGGAAGACAAGACAGTTTATGAGCTGGAGAGGCCATTTGATGTTGAAGGGAATCTATCAGAACCCAATTACATGTCAAGTGTTGAGTAAGTAAAACTTTTTGCTTACACCAGAAGACGAGAGAGTTCACAAGCTGAAGAAGTCATTTGATGTTGAAAAGTATCTATCAGAACACATTTACATGTCAAGTGATGATGAAGGACTACATTCAGATTTCTTTATGCATGAGGGACAAGGTGACAAAATACTGGAAGGTGGTTGTTGTTGTTGTGGTCTTCAGTCCAGAGACTGGTTTGATGCAGCTCTCCATGCTACTCCATCCTGTGCAAGCTTCTTCATCTCCCAGTACCTACTGCAACTTACATTGTTCTGAATCTATTTAGTGTATTCATCTCTTAGTCTCCCTCTATGATTTTTACCCTCCACGCTATCCTCCAATACTAAACTGGTGATCCCTTGATGCCTCAGAATATGTCCTACCAAGCAATCCCTTCTTCTAGTCAAGTTGTGCCACAAATTTCGCTTCTCCCCAATTCTATTCAATATCTCCTCATTAGTTATGTGACCTGCCCATCTAACCACTAACTATGATGTTTTAAATATTGAAGACAAACTTATGATAAAATTGGTAAATGCATTACCTGCAGGTTGTATTGTGGTTAAGTTTTACAGGATCTAGTATTTACATTGACAGATAGTTTATACCCACTGTGCTCTTGGCCTGTCTTCATTCTGAGGAAGGTTGTCAGGCAACTGAAATCATATTACTAAGCAGAATTTCTACTGAGAGTAAGCTCCAACCTGAAAATGAAATGAAAAAGACAGGCCATAGTGGAACTGACCAGTATGTATGAGTAGATGAACAGATTTCTATTGTCAAATGGTATGACGACAAACCAGTAGTCCTTGCTTCACTTGCAGAAGGCAGACTGCCTGTAGGACAATGTGAGTGGTGATCAAAGAAAGACAGGAAGTATATCAGCATCAAAGGACAACAAACTATTGAAATGAACACATGGGAGATGTTGATTTATTTGACCACATCAATGCAGCATTTAAAATATCATAACTTTCAATATTTTGTCACCTTATCCCTCATACATAAAGAACAGCCCACTCAAACTATTTTTTTAATTTGGCCTAAGCTTCTCTATGGATTGAAAACAGACAGGACCACAATGCTCTGAAAATGAAGAACAAAGAAATAATAGATTCCCTGAAGTTCAGTGCCACATCAAAGCCAACTGAAAAGGATGACAGGAGCATTACACATGCCAGTGTTAGTGATAAAACTCATCACTGCCAAATGCCTGGTTGCAAAACTGTAAGAACAAGAGTCTAGTGTACAGAATGTCATGTTCATTTGTTTATAGTGAAAGAAAGGAAACATTTTGAAGTATACCACATGATGTAAGGCCACAAGTATTATGTATCATACGAGATTCTCTACATGAAAGAGTAAACTAGTTTTTAACATAACATGATGTAATAAAATAATTTCTTTTACTGAGTTCCTTTTCATAGCAAGTTTACAAAATATAAAATAAGTATATCACCCAAATTCGTTTTTATAATTTACTTACCTTGAATGCCAGTGTGTCATATACAACACACAACTTTTTGGAAAATCTAGCCAGTAAGTTTTGGAAACAAGTACAGTTGCAGAGGGGGACAATTAAAAGACACATAAAGATTTTGGCCACAGCCTTCATCAGTAAAAGAGAGATGCACACACCATCCATACACACAAGCAAGCACACATCATGCACATATGACCGCCAACTCCAGCATCTTGAACTGGAATGCAACTATCACGTGGGATGCAAACAGCAACCTGGAGGGGGCAGGGTAGGGGAAAGGATGGTAGAGTACAGGTGGGAGAGAGATGAACACTGTCTGGTGATATGTACAGGGACTAGAATGCCAACAGCATCAGGAGGTTGTGCGGCAGGGAGGTGGGGAAGAAAAAAAGCAAAACAGAAGAGGAGTGGGGAAAGACTGGTAGATGCATTGGCAGAGGGCAGAACGTAAACAGGGTGGGAGATGAGAATGAGGAGGAGATGGTAGGACAGAGGGGGTGAAAACTGTTGGGTGGAGGGAGTGGGAACAGTATGTTGCTGAAGATTGAAGCCATGATAGTTACATGAGTGGGGAATGTGTTGTAAGGATAACTTCCACCTGTACAGTTCATAAAAGCTGGTGGAGGAGGGAAGGAACCAAATGGCTCAGGTAGTGGAGCAGCCAATAAATCAAGTGTGTTATGTTCAGCTGCATGTTGTGCCACAGGTAGGTCTACTTTCTTTTTAGCCACAGTTTGGTGCTGGCCATTCATCCCAGTGGACAGCTGGTTGGTAGTCATACCAATATAAAAAGCTGTGCAATGATTGCCTCTCTGATGGCTCCATCTGCAGCTCTACCAACTTATACCCACCAATCACCAACAGTACCTATATTTTGACAGCTATCATCCCTTTCACACTAAAAAGTACCCTCCGTACAGCTGAGCCACCCACAAACAGCATATCTGCAGTGGTAAAAACTCCCTTGCTCAGTATACTGAGGGTCTTACCAAGAGCTTTACAGACAGGCACTACCACCAGAACTAGTCTGCAAACAGATCTCTAACACCATTTCCCATCACACTCCAAATCCTCCAACCAATCCCAAGAACTACCCAAGAAGGAGTGTCCCCTTTATCATCCAGTTCATCCCAGACTGGAACAACAGAACCACATCCTTCACAAAGGCTTTTGTTACCTATCATCATGCCCTGAAATGAGGGACATCCTACCACAGATACTTCCCACCTCTCCTAAAGTGGTGTTTCGTCACAAACCCAACATCCACAGCATCCTAGTCCATCCTTGTATCACTCCGAATCCCAACCCCTTGCCACAAGAACAATATTCCTGTGAAAGAATCAGATGTAAGACCTGCACAATCCATCCACCCAGCACTTCCTATTCTAGTCCTGTCACAGGTTTATCCTACTCCATCATGGGATGAGCCACTTGTGAAAGCAGCCATACATTTATCAGCTCTGCTGAAATCATTGCACAGCTTTTTATATTGGTATGATTACCAACCACCTGTCCACCGGGATGAATGGCCAGCACCAAACTGCGGCCAAGAGGAAAAGTAGACCATCCTGTGGCACAACATGCAGCTGAACATAACATACTTGATTTATTGGCTGCTCCACTACCTGAGCCATCTGGTTCCTTCCCTCCACCACCAGCTGTTCTGAACTGAGCAGATGGAAGTTATCCTTCAACACATTCTCCACTCCCATAATTATGCCATCCTCAACCTTCAGTCCCATACTGTCCCCACACCCTCTACCTGACATTTTCCACCCCCTCTGTCCTATCATCTCCTCCCCATTCTCATCTCCCACCTTATTTACTTTCCATCCTCTGCCAACACATTCACCCATCTTTCTCCACTCCTCTACTTTCTTGCTCTTTTTCTCCCCCACCTCCACGATCCTGCTGATGTCTCTGTTGGCATTCTAGTCTCTGTGCACTCCATCAGTGTTTGTCTCATTACCCATCTATACACTACTGTCCCTTTCCATTCCCTGCCCCTCCTGGTTGCTGCTTGCATTCCACGTGATAGTTTCATCCTGCCTAAGTTGCTGGAGTTGGGTCACGTGTGCATGAGCTGTGCTTGCTTTTGTGTATAAACAGTGTTTGTATATCTCTTTTACTGATGTAGGCTGTGGCTGAAAGCTTTATATAAGTGTCTTTTAATTGTGCGGCCTGCAATTTAACATGCCTTCTTTACGGTAAATAGTTATCTGTCTTTTCCTACATTGTTGATAATCCTACCTGGAGTTGCCACTTTTTGAAAACAAGTACAGTTTCTTAACTTCATTGGTCAGGTGACACACATAATAGAAATATTTGATGGACAAACTTTTGTACTAGAGGTACTGAAGAAGTTAACAATGTGTTGGATAGCAGAAAAACCGACAAAATTATGTGGACTATATTGTGAACACTATGCATTCTTCACAATTCCTGCCAAAATGGTTAAAATACAGAATTTTCTAGAATGAATACCTCATCTGTTGCCTTAATAAACTCTGGCATTTTCATAGTCATAAAAATCAGGACAACAAAATAATAGTACTGATTTTTGGCAGTTCTGTAACATAAAAACTTTGAGCAAACATTGTTTCTGAAATAAGAGGTTTTTGGACAAAGTAAGATGTTTGCTTGGAAGAATAGCCTAATGGCTCAAACCTGAGGTATAACACTTCAGTTTAACTACTTATTAGTTCACTACAAATTCTATCTCCACATGTTCATGGAGCAGCTTACATTCTGGATACGTACTCATAAAAATTATTTCTAAGTAAATCAATTAGGTTACAAACATCAGTAACCTAGAATTACATTGTGTACTAAAAGACTTTAAAATTATCTGCTTGAATAATAAAGTAGATAAATTATGGAACAGTCATACATGTGCCATTCATAAAGCAATATCAAACAAAAAAAATTAAAAAAACCATTGTATTAGTGCGAGGAATGATATATGAATAAGTGGATGGTTCCAAATTGCTCTGTTACACAAGGAGGTGCTAATCATTTAATGTACAAGTGTGTTGTATACTTCAAGCTAATCTGACATTTGTTGCATGGCATCTGTAATACTTAATGGGCAGCAATGTACATAATCAACCCTTTGAAATCAAAGAGGCTCTCATTTTATATTCATTTCTTAGTAAATAATATATCCCATAGAAAAAAATAAAACATCACAAAGAAAATGAATTGTTCCAGAGCTCCATCAGAAGCAGCTATGAGCCTAACAATATAGCTAATCAATCTATACAACCACAAATATGTGACAGAAGTGCACATATCATACACAAATAGAATTTGTTACTATATAAATTATTGAAAACGACTCATCAGGCATGACATAATATGATAAAATTCTTGACAAAATTAAACTGTGTGACAGATCAAGATTTTTTGTGGACAATGTTTCGCCAACTTCTTAATTTATTTATGAGCTGTGTCCAGAAAGTAAGTACCACTTCATTCTACCACCACTTCAGCACTAGTGTTGCAGTTCCACACATTCGAACTTGTCTCTCTGGTTCACTGTCTTTCCACTAACACTACTACAGCCAGATTGTGTTGTGTTTAAATTTGTTAGTGAACATTCAAAATGTTTAAGACAATCTCTGAAGCTGCCAACTGTGAACTGTGTTCTGTAAAATGGATTTGAACACAAAAAGTTTTATGCCAGCTGAAATTCATCATCAACTAATAGAGATTTTTGGTAAAAATGTAATGACTGATGGAATGGAGAGAAAATGGGTGAGACAATTCAATGACATATGAGCCAATGTTCATGATGAAGCACAGAGTGGGTGGCCTACTGTTGTCAGTGGTTGATTTGGTTGAGAAAGTGAATGAGAAAATTCATAAAGCAGATGGTTCACAATTTCTGATGAGTTCCCACAAGTTTCAAAACCTGTTTTGCATGACACTGTCACAAATTTTTTCAAATTTTGTTCCCGTTGGGTTCCATGATTGCTTATGGATGGCCACAAAATGAAGTGACTTGGCAGGGTTTTGACATTTCTTACACGATAGTGTGAAGAAGGAGATCAATTTTTAAACAGAATTGTGACCAGTGATGAAGCCGGTTTTTCATGTCACTCCAGAATCAAAATAATAGTCGCTGGAGTGGAGGCACTAATGATCAACAAGAAGAACAAAAATTCTAACAACATGTCAGCACAAAAATTCATGCACTGTGTTATGGGGCATTCAGGGCATTCTGATTGTTGAGTTCCTTCCCTGAGGTGAAACAACCAATGTGGTACATGTAGAGTCTTGTACCATGGAAGCCAGGGAGAGGATGTGGTTATGGGTGACCAGTTTCCTCTTCCTACAACACAAATGCACACATGATTAACACAGTTCTTTATTTATATGGTCTGAATATTTAACTTTAATAGAGTCCACATGTTGTGGTACAAACTTTTCAGAAATAGTCCTCTTGTAGACAATATCAGTAATAGTCAAAATTGTGGTCACTATGCACTGATGTAGCTTGTGCTGAACTGTGCAACTCTGCGAATGAAGGACAGACACCAACTTGGAGTAGTGAGTCAAGTCAGTGACTCAGCTAGTGACTGAGACCCTTTGGTCTGATGATAGCCTCAATACATGTGGTTGAGAGAGCGTTGTAGGCATATTGCTTGCAAGTCTGTCTCTGGCCTCTCTCGTGATAGGCACACTTGATCGAGTGCTTACTATCGATCTTCACACTACATCTATGCTGACCAATGTGTTGGTGACACCTTACACCAGCACAGTATGATACTGTGAAATACTGAGGAAACTTGGATGAGCAGTTCAAAACAAAAGGTGTGGAAAGCTTAGTCAACACATCATGTTGCTTTATGACAACACATGTCCCCATTCTGCTGGTGATACTCAAAACTTATTCCACAATTGGATTGGGGAGCAGTTTGATCAGCCATCATACACCCCTGATCTCACACTTTCTACCTGCCACCTGTTCTTGAACTTGAAGAAGAAAGTTTTCAGCAGTGGCTGTGCTCACTGGTAAATCTTTCTATGAAGAAAACATAGAAAAGTTGGTTTCTCACTGTGACAAATGTCTGATCAATGGTGGCAACTATTTAGAAAAATAGTTTAAGAAATAACCTTTCATATAAAAACAAATTTTGGTTTGAAAAAATTATTTTGTGACCTTTTTTTTCCAACACAGTACTTACTTTTCAGGCATGCTTCATATTTCCCCTAACTTGGTTGAAACCTGATAGCATCTCTCTCCCAGTTTTAAAATCCCTAAGGTCACTCTTGCATATCTTGTTGATCTAACATTACTGGGAGGAAGGATACTGTAGAAAATGGCTTAACCACAGCCAAGACTTGTTCTCACAGTGAATCTGCCACTCTGCATGGGAGTATATGTTGAAAGGAAACATCCTTAGAAGTTAAAACAGCATGTTAGACTAAAACTCATCCACAAACCATTTACTACCTAAAAATAATGAAGTTCTCAGGTAGGCTTAATGTTATTTGCAAGTAATTTCAAATATAATACATAGGGTGATTCAACGATAGTGATACAAACTTTCAATTGTATGGAGATATGCAACTATATCTATTTGAGGTAGGGAACCTTCATGTAAAAGTGTATGAGTCAACATTTATAATCAAAAAGTCTGACAATTTCAAATTTACCACTGTGCTGATGATGATAACAAAAATCCGTGTATATAACTTTTTATAACTGTCTTTATTATGTGCTCAAATTGTACTAGGTTGTACAGTATTTTACCAAATAGTGTCCCCAAAATTCTGTACAGGCATAACTTCATCACACAGTTCTTTATTATTCTGCAGCCACTTAATTAACCCCGTTAGTTTTGAAACAATGTCATAGTCAGCAAGAATTCTTATCAGAAGATTCTCATTAGTCTAGTTAAACAAGTATTGTCACCTGATACCACACAAAAACATTAGATATGTGAGTTGCACATGAAACAGAAACCATCTTCCTGCCCACCTTTCAGGGAATGTTTGGTACAGAGTTCATAAGTAAGAAGAGCAAAGTGACATGAGACTCCATCAGGCTAGAATCATCATGTTTGGACCACATGAAGATCAGTTAGGATATCTTACTATGTATATTTAAGATTATATTGGTCCATTTCAGTAAGGTTGAAGCCACTACCAGTGTATTAATCAGTTACTGACTATGTCTACTTACAAGTTCTCTTTAAACCTTTGTAAATGGCTTTCTGCAACAATAACATGCACATCTCAGTGGTCAATATATGATAATTGCAACTATTGAGAAATCTGCCCCTGGTGGAAGAGGTTTCATTTGAATAATTAAATAAACAAATAAGTGAAGATCAGCCATAAAGTGCTGCATCAGCCACTGGTTCAACACAACTTGAGGTGAGAAGTCAACAGGAGGAAGCTCTTACAGACCTGGTGGATGACAGGTGTGTAGCTGCTGTTCCCATATTATTTTCCACACAGTACATTGTGGGACAACCTTTCACATAAAACTGAGTGTTGACGGAAATCACCTCATCCATGTAAGCAAGCACCTGCTTCTTCAAAGTCAAAGATCTGTACACTTTGTTATTTTCCATGGTTGTTGTAATGTATTACCACTTGTCATGCTTTCCTTGACCAATGAAACAATCTTTGGAACATGATGAATGTGACCAACATGGGTACTTAGCCCAATGTACTGTCACTCCCCTACAGTTTCCATTTACTTATCTGTACATGAAATCATATCTACTAATTCAATAATTGGGTTCAATATCATTTCACTAAGGCTAATTGACTGTACACCTCAACTTACAAACACAGGCTGCAGTCCTACAGACCTTAACATTTGGATTGACCCGGTGAGTGTATAAATCATGCTATCTGCAGTTCAGAGTGCAGTTCCAGTCCCCACACATTATGTTGTATACCTACATTTTTATTTCTAGGATTATGATGTTTAATGTAATTGCAGCTGCATTTTCTGTAAAAAAAAATATAAAACACAAGTAAAAAATTTTTTTAGAAGCATTGTTATTAGTTATCAATGAATAAAAAGATGTGACAGTAAAGTCAATCAGCTATTTGCTGAGGAATCAAAAACTGGTGGTTCTCATTTCCAACACTGAAAAATAACTTTCACAGTAACTTTGAAAATATTCTACATTCTACAGAGCCATAGATACAAGTAGCCTCAACAAAATGTAGCCATAATTTATCAAGATGCTGAAAGTAACAATCTTTATTACACTGACTTTTTGCATACTGTAACAGAACTCATTAATTGGATTAGTTCTTCATCTATACCGTTCTTCCTTTTCCACATTCAGTATTTGTTATGTTATTTACAATTTCTGTGAAAAATTCCAGAATTGTGACAAAACTGGAATTGGTGATTTTCATGAAACTGCTTCATGCACCAGGCTTCTGTGTC
This sequence comes from Schistocerca serialis cubense, assembly GCF_023864345.2. Classification (NCBI taxonomy): domain Eukaryota; kingdom Metazoa; phylum Arthropoda; class Insecta; order Orthoptera; family Acrididae; genus Schistocerca; species Schistocerca serialis. The sequence continues at coordinate 451,507,605 of NC_064639.1, read as the reverse complement.
ACAGTTTTACATTTATTTTTTGAGTTATGTAGATATGATTTTCTGAAAATATCTTTGTATATCATAGTGGAAATGTGCTGGTCTTTGCATGAACGACCTGGTCTCCCAAACAGCCATGAGCCATAAATTACATCCTCATTTTCACAGGTAAAGCACTCACCTGAAAAGTGATTCACAATATTGAAAGGTAACTGAATAGTTTCAGTAAAATCCATTCAAAAAATACTGGAAACAAGTGCAGATAGTGAGCTGGTTATGTGACAAATATGAAACACTAACTCTGCTAGAACAATAATATCTCCTTCAATAAGCTACTACAAGGTTGAAAGTGTACTGCAAAATAAAACATTTCTTCTTATGAGACACTACCTGTGTGACGAAGCAAGCTGGGATATTTTTACTTCCCCCTCTTGTTTTGCCAGCTGCCTCCTTAAAATTCATTTTTTCACTTTTTAACTAATTACCATAAACATACATGAGTATAATCTGCATTTTCATAAAAGTGGAAGATTGGCCCTCAGTTTTAAAGAATATAACACCAGATCTAATTTTGTGCTTAGTTTTAGGTATGTAATTTTGATTTTCTAATTTATTTTGACTATTCCTAGATAGTATCTTTTATTATAGGGTGAAATAAGTACTTATTTCATAACTTAAATTCTATTGTTGACGTATTAACAAATATAAATTCTATACTAATTATAAACATTTGGATGATAAACTAGTTTGTTCTCTTAAAGTATTTATTTGGCTCTATTTGAAAATATATTAGCAAAGCCAGCACTTAATTAAATCCAAAGTAATTAAAAGTTTTGTCAAAAGTATTGTTTGTGTAGCTATACATGTTAATTTCATGAATTAAACAAATAATTCAGCTTAACCCTTGTAGTACAAGAAACTGTTAAAAAGAATGAATTTTTTCAATGTATATAGTTAATCGAATGAGTTAAGTTTTAATTGTAATTTCTGTAAATTAAACTTCAAACGATGTTTAGTTTCAGCAACTGTTATTGTGAGGATATATAAGGCCCTGAATTTTCATCCTGAGACAGTCAGTCCATGGCCAAGTTTCATACGAGAAACCTGTGTTGGTTAGAACAACAACACTGCTTCAACTTAACTGTGAAATAAGTGTAACACAATTAGGCTGTGTGTTAAAACAATGACAGTGTCTGCTCCGTATGTACCTTTCTATTCTTCAAGAACTGTGAACTTTGTGGTTAGGTTTTTACTGCTTGTGGGTGTTCAATAGTTAACTATTGTAGCAGTATGTGGATGTTCACCTGAAAACTATTAATGAGCCTTATCGAAAATTAAACAATAGTGCACTGGCCATATTAAATGTGTACATGGAGGGTTGTGAAAAGTGAAAGTAAACAACTTTAAAATGCAAATGTTTACCTGTCAGCAACATAATTTACAGCAAACAGTACTGCACTTCCACCCCCTATTATTCAGCCAGGACGTCGACACCAAGGACAACAAATGAAGAATTAAAGAGGGCAAACCTCATCACATTTGGTGCCCCAGGTGAGGATTTTTGTACGTGAGCACAATAAACTAGGATTCATGGACTCTGAACATTGAAATCAAGAATAGTTTACAGTGCAGTGATGCAACAGAAAATCCGCACTTGGGTTTCATGGCCACAGTATGACAGCAGCCATTCAGCGAGCAGGTTCTATGGAAGCAGCCATTGAGTACAGGAGCATCTAATCAGCACACAGGTGGAAACAGCTGACCGGGATAAACAAGACGCTTCATCAAGTGAATTACAACTTGCACCAGTCATGCAGATGATGGACCAAGATGACAACTGCAGCAGCAGCAACAGCAGCAGCAGGAGACAAGTGATTGAAAAATAAGGTATTTCATAGCAAAAGCTGTTTTATAATAAGTGATATATAATGCGTTGCATTAACAAACAAGACAGTGTGAATGGACAAAAGGAGACTGGTTCTGTAGACAGTAGTGGGTATAAATCAAACATGAATGTAACTTTGAATGATGGGGATGAAAGTCCTATTGTAGATGGAATGATAAAAGCATCATATACATCATGTGGTGACGTGAGCGAAATAGACAAAAACAGTACTGAAGTGGGTGAGATCATTACGGTTAAGGAGGAGGAATCTAGTAGCAAAAATCGCAAGGGCAAAAGTTTATGGCAAACGGAAAAGTGGAAGCAATGTTAATGCAAATTATGAGTAGTTTGAGTAATATGAGTACATAAGAAGACATTAGTAGGGTGGAAAAAAGTATGAAGAAAGATGTTAGTATGGTGGAAAACAGTATGAAAGAAGACATCAGTAATATGAAAGCAGACATCAGTAGTATAAAAACTGACATGACTAGCCTAAAAGATGAACTGAAGAAAGAAATTAAAAAGAAAATTAAGGCAGTAAGCTCTAGCCTTTCAGAATTAAATAAGAAGGTAGAGGCAGTGGGAAAGATTGTGATGAAAAAATAAAGAAAGTAGAGCAGAATACTAATGAGAAATTAACATTAATGTGTAGTATATGTGCAGAAGAGAGAAAAAAGCTTTGTGATGACTATAGTAGGAGGGTGGAGGCTTCTGAAAAACAGTGTAAAGTCAAAGTTGTCAGGGAATTTTGTGCTGAGAACAGGGCTAAACTTGAGAACCAAATTGATCACATTAAAAATGATTCAGAAAGTGAGGTAGAAACCAAGTGTGCAGTAGTGATAGAGGAAAAAAACTGGAAAAAGTAAATGAAACTGTAGATTCAAAATTGGCAAAAATAGAGAGAAAGGTAGAAGCAATACAAAATCCAAAGCATAGAGAAAGTGGGTCTGATTCTGACTGCAGTTGTAAGGATGATAGCATTGACGAATCCAGTAATGATGAGGATGAGGCGTTTGAATTTATAATTGATAATGATGGCAATGTGTTAAGTAAGGAAAGAATAAAGGAGGATAATACTAGGCCTAATGAAGAGTTAGAGTTTGAGAGTGGTACTGAGAAAGAGAACCCTGCTATCTGTAATTTGGCTGTGTCTGATAATCATTTTGGTAAGCAGGATGATAGTTTTTCCAGGGAGAGGATTAATGAGAATTTGTTGTATGAAAGAGATCGCATATTAAGTAAAAAGGAAGTGTGGCACCCTGTAATAACAGCACGTGTGCAAGGTATACATGTTAAGTGTTTACTGGACAAAGGTAGAGATTTGAATGGTATTTCACAGGCATTTTTTGAATCTATTAAGAACACAGAGAGTATAGTAGTGATGCATGTTTCTGGAATAAAAAATTATTGTTGCTACTGGTAAGCTATCAAAGAGTGTGAAACAAGAGGTACTATTAACTGCGGAATTGGCAGGACAGTTGTTGGAGTGCAAGTTCTTGGTGATTCAAAATCTCAGCATTGATGTAATATTTGGGACTAATTTCTTGTGCAATTAGCAAGCAGGGGGTTCAACATTCTGTGTTGGATTCATTATGTGGCAATAATGCTTACCCCAGCTGTCTGTCTCATTTCTCATGCTTCCTGAGGCAGTCAAACTCTTATCCTATCCCATATGTAGTTTGTAAGTCAATCAGAGACATTCTATCTTTGACTTTCAGATGATTTTGTACAGCAGGATACTTTAGGAAAGAAATATTTTGGAAAAGGTTTCTCCAGTTTTTCAATCTCTCTCTCTCTCTCTCTAACTCTCTCTCTCTCTCTCTCTCTCTCTCTCTCTCTCTCTCTCTCTCTCTCTATATATATATATATATATATATATATATATATATATATATATATATATATATATATAATAGAAGGAAACATTCCACACGGTAAAAATATATTTAAAAACAAAGATGATGTGACTTACCATACGAAAGCACTGGCAGATCGATAGAAACACAAACAGACACATACATACACACAAAATTCAAGCTTTCGCAACAAACTGTTGCCTCTTTCCTGATGAGGCAACAGTTTGTTGCGAAAGCTTGAATTTTGTGTGTATGTATGTGTCTGTTTGTGTTTCTATCAATCTGCCAGTGCTTTCGTATGGTAAGTCACATCATCTTTGTTTTTTATATATATATATATATATATATATATATATATATATATATATATATATATATATATATATAGAGGGAAACATTCCACGTGGGAAAAATATATCTAAAAACAAAGATGATGTGACTTACCAAACGAAAGCACTGGCACGTCGATAGACACACAAACATACACACAAAATTCTAGCTTTCACAACCAATGGTTGCTTCATCAGGAAAGAGGGAAGGAGAGGGAAAGACGAAAGGATGTGGGTTTTAAGGGAGAGGGTAAGGAGTCATTCCAATCCTGGGAGCGGAAAGACTTACCTTAGGGGGAAAAAAGGATGGGTATACACTCGCACACACACACATATCCATCCACACATATACAGACACAAGCAGACATATTCAGAGGCAAAGAGTTTCATGTCTATATATATATATATATATATATATATATATATATATATATATATATATATATATATATATATATATATATATATATATATATAAAAAGTGCCCCTCTTGTGACAGGATACTTTCCGGGACTGGATCAGACTCTGAATGTGGCTCTCCAGCAGGGATACGACTTCCTCAAATCCTGCCCTGAAATGAGATCCATCCTTCATGAAATCCTCCCCACTATACCAAGAGTGTCTTTCCGCCATCCACCTAACCTTTGTAACATCTTAGTTCATCCCTATGAAATCCCCAAACCATCTTCCCTACCCTATGGCTCCTACCCTTGTAACTGCCCCCGGTGTAAAACCTGTCCCATGCACCCTCCCACCACCACCTACTCCAGTCCTGTAACCCGGAAGGTGTACACGATCAAAGGCAGAGCCACGTGTGAAAGCATCCACATGATTTACCAACTGACCTGCCTACACTGTGAAGCTTCCTATGTGGGAATGACCAGCAACAAACTGTCCATTCACATGAATGGACACAAGCAGACAGTGTTTGTTGGTAATGAGGATCACCCTGTGGCTAAACATGCCTTGGTGCACGGCCAGCACATCTTGGCACAGTGTTACACCGTCCGGGTTATCTGGATACTTCCCACTAACACTAACCTGTCAGAACTCCGGAGATGGGAACTTGCCCTTCAGTATATCCTCTCTTCTTGTTATCTGCCAGGCCTCAACCTCTGCTAATTTCAAGTTGCCGCCGCTCATACCTCACCTGTCTTTCAACAACATCTTTGCCTCTGTACTTCCGCCTCGACTGACATCTCTGCCCAAACTCTTTGCGTTTACAAATGTCTGCTTGTGATTGTGTATGTGCGGATGGATATGTGTGTGTGTGTGTGTGCGAGTGTATACCTGTCCTTTTTTCCCCCTAAGGTAAGTCTTTCCGCTCCCAGGATTGGAATGACTCCTTACCCTCTCCCTTAAAATCCACATCCTTTCGTCTTTCCCTCTTCTTCCCTCTTTCCTGACGAAGCAACCGTTGGTTGTGAAAGCTAGAATTTTGTGTGTATGTTTGTGTTTGTTTGTGTGTCTATCGATGTGCCAGCACTTTCGTTCGGTAAGTCACATCATCTTTGTTTTTTTTATATATAATAGAGGGAAACATTCCACGTGGGAAAAATTGTGTTCATTTGTGTGTGTGTGTGTGTGTGTGTGTGTGTGTGTGTGTGTGTGTGTGTGTGTGTATATATATATATATATATATATATATATATATATATATATATATAAAGTTCTGTTAGTGATAAGTAATGCAATCATAGGAGGATGGAAGAAAGTGAATTGGTAACATGGCTAAAGAATTTCTGACAATTAGGTTACGTAAACTGAAAATGAAAGGTGTCAGTATATGTCAAGGATAAGTCACATATGAAGTAATCAGTTCACTGGTGTAGCAGCAGAGGTAATATGCAGAAAAAAACCATATTAAATACAATATCTTAGTATTAATTATGGTATAATAGAAGTTTTTGTGTTCAGTGCAGTCAGTTTTTTGTACCATAGATAACAATGACATAGAAAAAAAGAGGTACACAGATGCTCTTCAGTTTTTTAATTGGTTGTATTTGTCTGTTTGTCTTAATAAGTGATAGCAGGTAGACATATTGTGAGTCCCGCTGAGTTAATATTGTTAAAAAAAATGTGTATTCCAATTGTACATTAAAAAGTGTTATGAAGATAGTGAAGTTTATTCACACAGTCATATTCTGTTCATTATTCTGTGACATGCCGAGAATCCTGCATCAAGAAGTTCGAAGCTAACAAGAAGACTTCATGTGAGCAGAGGAGGGGCTATCCGGAACCAGTATTGTCATACCAATCTCCATGCACAATAGAGGTAACAAGAAAAGGATGTATGTAAATTTACGAAAGTTAAATGCTGAATCTATTTATTGAATATTGAAGGTCTGTTTATATTAGTGCCAGTTAAAGTTCACTCAGGATATGTGTACCTTCCAATTTTTTAAATAATTCTTTCAAAATTTTCCTTTTAATTATTTAAGCAACAAGTTTTTATTAACATTTCCAATGTATATCACATTTCTAGAACCCCTACCACTATTCAACAGTGAAGTAATAGTTTCTCTAAGTGATAAGTTTGTCTGATCGGTAATGAGAGTTCAGTCTGCCATAGCATAAGGATGTGTTACTGTGGAGTGTTTTTCAGTAGAGTCAGTTTTACATTAGATAAGCAGAGCAGGTGTTTGTTTATTAGATAATGAAGCAATAATGAAATAATAAAATAACAAGTAATGTTAGGGTCTTAATGGTTAGGGAGCCAGCCTCTGCAGTAGGGATATTTTTTGAGAATGCACTCCACTAGTTAACGAGGTAAGAAAACTAAGTAAAATAATGGAGCTGACAGACATGATTGAGTAATGCAAAAGGTCACTGTATACAAACAAATGTGGTGTAACTGTATTGATGATCTAATTGTGAACTAGGCAACACTGTGTACTGTGTATATTGTGCAATTCATGTTACTGCAGCCGGGAATGAGAGCTTAACATAAAGAGCAATATTTACAAGCCTGTAATGCTGTGTCATGAGATCTATAGGTTATCCGAAAACTTCTATTTGTGTTCTGAGGAACTGTGAGCTTAAGGTGGTAATACTGGAATGAAGAACAATAATTTTGCTGATTAACTGATAACTGTGGTGCTAGGCTGATGTGAATATTCTGACAGGTCAACTATGTAGTAACATTTTGTGATTTTGTGAGGATTTAATTTTCTGACTGAATGAGAGTAGTGCTTAGATGTGAGTAGAGAAGTGGGGCAAAGATTTGGTACAACTTCCATCCCCTTAATTTTGATTTGAATAGTAATTAAGTTATGTAATGGTAACTCTATTCTTTTTTTCATAATGTCATGATTAGTAAATCTATGCTACTACATATCTTGAGCTTGTAGTAGATGTAATGCACATATTTTAGACACTAAGGTGATATTTTGCAAGTGGGAAAGAAACAAAAGTCTTTTAAGTTTAACCAGTTTCAGACAGTTATGATTAGAGTAATGTTTTGTAGTGTAATGTGCACTTGATTTAAAATTTTTTCTAGTCCACCACCTTTCATACTATAGTCAATTTTAGTGATTAGTGATAATTATTGTTGTGTATGAAGTATCATGTGCCATTAGCAATAAACATTTTTTCTATAGACTTAGTTAGACATAAAAGAGAGTGTGCAAAAGTAGGGTATTTTGTCTGATTTTTTTCATGTACTGTGGTGGGAGAGAACCACATCCAAGGGAACTGATAGCATTGCATTTCATAACTGCCACTTGGACCTGTTAAAGGCGTGGACAGATTGGTGAGAAAACGTGTTAAAGGTCGTTGAAAGTTTAAAAGTGCTTGTGAAAAATACTAAACATGGGAAGTGAAATTTTCAGTCTATTTCAACCCATGAGGATTTATTTTTTTACAGCAATTTGTATCAAATGATATGTATCTTTAAATGTAATCTTTGCTTACCCAAAAAGGACTTCACGTATGATGAAGACACCTAAATTTTACTAAAAGTATAACCTGTAGATATTTTGTGCAAATGTACAACACACTGTATGTAAATGTGCAAATGTACAACACACTGTATGTAAATATTTTATGTGGGGATTTTCATATGGCCAGATCACATAAATATAAATTTGAAAAAAACATATGTACTGTGGTTTTGATAAGATTTCTTATTTAATATTTTTTTTATACGGAATTTTAACCCACTGTCTGGGGTCACCTGATGTCACTTAATTGCCCAGATAGCTATTTGCAATATCTATCTGTTCAATCCAATGAGGGGGTGATGTGCCGTTGCATGCTGGGATATTTTTACTTCCCTTCTTGTTTTGCCATCTGCCTCCTTAAAATTCATTTTTTCACTTTTTAACTAATTACCATTAACATACATGAGTATAATCAGAATCTTCACAAAAGTGAAAGGTTGGCCCTCAGTTTTAAAGAATATAACACAAGATCTAATTTTGTGCTTAGTTTTAGGTATGTAATTGATTTTCTAATTTATTTTGACTACTCCCAGTTAGTATCTTTTATTATAGGGTGAAATCAGTACTTGTTTCATAACTTAAATTCTATTGTTGGTGTATAAACAAACATAAATTCTATACTAATTATAAACATTTGGAAGATGAACTAATAGTATTCTTAAAGTATTTATTTGGCTCTATTTGAAAACATGTTAGCAAAGTCAGCCCTTAATTAATTCCAAAGTAATTAAAATTTTTGCCAAAAGTATTATTGACATAACTGCGTATGTTAATTTCATGATTTAAACAGATAATTCAGCTTAACCCTTGTAGTAGAAGAAACTGTTAAAAAGAACAAATTTTTCGATGTATACAGTTAATCAAATGAGTTAAGTTTTAATTGTAATTTCTGTAAATTAAACTTCAAATGATGTTTAGTTTCAACACCTCTTATTGTGAGGATATATAAGACCCTGAATTTTGGTCCTGAGACAGTCTGTCCATGGCCGAGTTTCAGACAAGAAACCTGTGTTGGTTAGAACAACAACAATGCTTCAACTTAACTGTGAAATAAGTGACACACAATTAGGCTGTGTGTTAAAACAATGACAGTGTTTCCTCCATACATACCTTTCTGTTCTTCAAGAACTGTGAACTTTGTGGTTGGGGTTTTACTGCTTATGTGGATGTTCACCTGAAAACTATTAATGAGTCTTATCGAAAGTTAAACAATAGTGCACTGGCCATATTAAATGTGTATATGGGGGGTTGTGAAAAGTGAAAGTAAACAACCGTACAATGCAGATGTGCACCTGTTGGCTACATCATTTACAGTAGACAGTACTGCACTTCCACCCCTTATTTATTCAGCCAGAGCATTGACACCGAGGACAGCAAACGAAGAAATAAAGAAGGCAAACATCGTCACACCTGCCATCTCTTCAGTAATAGATCAGAGACTGTAGATATGAAACTGAAATTTTAAAAAAGGGCCCTTTGTATTATTATGAGAAATACAATTGTAAAAAACCATTCAATGGACAAAAATGCTACCATATTTCCCCCCCTTTTTTGTTTTATGATGTAATCTTGTTCTGCAAATATGAGCAGTATCAGCAATGAGTAAAACGGGTAAATGGTGTGCTGTGGTAACCCTTTTGGTGGTGATAAAACTCACTTTCATATGAACTATGATATAAAGCATCAGAATATGAGATTTAATACAGTTTTACACAAACTGAGTAAGATAGTAATTACTGTTATTTTGCAGTTTACTTTGTAATTCAATTCATATTTCACAAAGCACTTATCTATAATTTAGAAAAGAGTTCTGGAACAATATGTATTAACAGAACATCACAGCCATATATTTTCAAAGAAAAATAAAAAATATACATTATCACTTATTCCTCTTGCAAGAGTCCCCTTACATAAATTCCACGAATAGCAATGGAGGTTTTCTGTATTATAATGTTCAGAATTTTATGCTATTTTTTTTAATGTGGTGGGTTACCTGTGTGTTGAGTAAGATAATAATTGCTGTTACAGTTTACTTTGTAATTCAATTCATATTTCACAAAGCACTTTTGGTCGTAAATATGGATGCAAACTGAGCAGAGTGACTAGTAAAGTAAAGTAAATGATATAATTAAATAATGCTTTCCTATACTTCTGTTTATGTGAATCCAACAATGGAAAGTCCAGGTTGGAATATCAACAATTATGAAAAGGATAGATTTCTGTTCACCATAAAGATGACACACTGAAATGCAGACAGGGACAACAAAAAGACTGTTACACACTGAGCTTTCAACCAAAGGCTTCTTCAGAAAAGAAGGAAAACACATCCACATTTACATAATCAGGCACTCCTCAAGCACCCATGTGTTTTCCTTTCTTTTCTGAAGAAGGCTTTGGCTTAAAGCTCAGTGTGAAACAGTACTTTCATGGTGCCTGTCTGCATCTTGAAGGGTCATCTTTATTGTGAGCTGCAGTCTGTCTGTTTTGACTGATTATTTCATGTTTTTCCCTAACCCTCAATCTTACAAAAATGTATTTTATGCGATTCCAAACATCCACATGATGCTACATGACAGAGGATGGCATGGTGGCTAGTCAACATTGAGCAGACTTCAGGGCTTGATCACATAAGGAGAGGAGGGGGGGAGATGACTTACAGGCACCAAACATGGGCATCAATCATTATAAGCTCCAAGTGTGAATGTTCTAGGCATCCAGATAGATAACAAACTGAGGTGGTACTAATATGAGGATAAGTTAACAGTTCAATCTCACCTTTTTGCACTTATGAATCTCTCTTATTGCATTGATCTGAAGACATGATTTCTAGCATACTTTCACTCAATACTGTCCTATGGTGTAATCTTCTGGGCAATGCAGCAAAGGTCAAAAAAGTATTTTTTCTATGGAAGTATGCAACAAGTATATTATGCACCACTGATAACTGAACATCTTGAAGAAGCCTCTCCAGGGCCTAGGTGTTCTTACCCTGACATGCTAATACATACACTACTTAATGGTTGTGTTTAATAACAAGAATGACTTAAGGATGTACTGTCTAAACTTCTTTTTCAGTCATCAGTTTTCCAACTGGTTTGATGTGGCCTGCCATGAATTCCTCGCCTGTGCCACAACCCCTCTTCATCTCAGGGTCGTCAGATATTTGCTGGATGCATTCCACTACAGTTTTTGCCCTCTACAGTTCCCTTTAGTGCCATGGCAGTCATCTCTGATGTCATAACAGGTGTTCTATCATCCTATCCCTACTTTTTGTTAGTGTTTTCCATATATTCCTTTCCTCTCCGATTCTGTGCAGAACCTCCTCATTACTTCCCTTATCAGTCAACATAATTTTCAACTGTAGAACCACATCTCAAATGCTTTGATTCTCTTCTGTTCTGGTTTTCCCACAGTCCATGTTATACTACCATATAATCCTGTGCTCCAAATGTACATTCTCAGAAATTTCTTCCTTAAATTAAGGTGTATGTTTGATGCAAGTAGACTTCTTTTGGCCAGGAATGCCCCTTTTGCCAGTGCTGTCATCCTTGTTCCATCTGTCATTTTGCTGTCTAGGTATTAGAATTCCTTAACTTCATCTACTGTGTGACTATCAATCCTGATGAGTTTCTCGCTGCTATTTCTCGTTAGTTTTGTCTTTCTTCAATTTACTCTCAGTCCATATTCTGTACTCAATAGAATGTTCATTCCATTCAACAGCTCATGTAATTCTTCTTCACTTTTACTTAGGATAGCAATGTCATCAGCAAATCTTATTGTTGATATCCTTTTACCTTGAATTTTAATCCCGCTCCTAAACCTTTCTTTTATTTCCATCACTGCTTCTTCAATGTACAAATTGAAAAGTAGGGGCAAAAGACTACATCCCTGTCTTACACCCTTTTTAATCTGATCACTTCATTCTTGGTTATCCACTCTTATTATTCCCTCTTGGCTGTTGTACGTACTGTATATTACACGTCTCTCCCCTACAGCTTACCCCTATTTTTCTCACAAGTTTGAACATCTTACACCGCTCTTATTATTCCCTCTTGGCTGTTGTACGTACTGTATATTACACGTCTCTCCCCTACAGCTTACCCCTATTTTTCTCACAAGTTTGAACATCTTACACTGTCAAACGCTTTTTTCAGATCACCAAATCCAATGAATGTGTCTTGATTTTTCTTTAGTCTTGCTTCCATTATCAACTGCAACATCAGAATTGCCTGTTTGGTGCATTTACCTTTCCTAAAACCAAACTGATTGTCATCTAACACATCCTCAATTTTCTTTTCCATTCTTCTGTATATTATTTTTGTCAGCAACTTGGATGCTTGAGCTGTCAAGCTGATTGTGCAATAATTCTAGCATCTGTCAGCTTTTGCAGTCTTTGGAATTGTGTGGATGATATTTTTCCAAGAGCCAGATGGTATGTCACCAGACTCATACATTCTACACACCAACATGAATAGCCATTTTGTTGCCACTTTGCCCTATGATTTTAGAAATTCTGATGGAATCTTGCTTATCCATTCTGTCTTATTTGATCTTAAATCCTCCAAAGCTCTTTTAAATTCTGATTCTAATACTGGATCCCCAATCTCTTCTAAATTGACTCCTGCTTCTTCTTCTATCACATCAGGGAAAACTTCCCCCTCAGATAGGCCTTCAATGTACTCTTACCACCTATCCACTCTCCCCTCTGCATTTAACAGTGGAATTCCCATTGCACTCTTAATGTTACCACCCTTGCTTTTAATTTCACCAAAGGTTGTTTTGACTTTTCTATATGCTGAGTCAGTCCTGACCCTCATTTCTTTTTCGATTTCTTCACATTTTTCAAGCAGCCATTTAGACTTAGCTTTCCTGCACTTCCTATTTATTCCATTCCTCAGAGTCTTGTATTTCTGTATTCCTGAATGTCTCTTAATATTTTTGTACTTTCTTCTTTCATCAATCAACTGAAGTATTTCTTATGTTACCTATGGTTTCTTTGCAGTTATCTTCATTGTACCTACATTTTTATTTCCAACTTCTGTGGTTACCCTTTTTAGAGACATCGGTTCCTCTTCAACTGTACTGTCTACTGAGCTATTTCTTATTGCTTAGAGAACTTCAAGCATATTTCATTGTTCCTTAGTACTTCCATATCCCACTTCTTTATGTATTGATTCTTCCTGACTAATCTCTTAAACTTCAGCCTACTCTTCATCAATACTACATTGTGATCTAAGTCTAAGTATATGATTTCAGAATCTCTGTCTGACCTTGATATAATCTAACAGAAATCTTCCCCATCACCTGACATTTTCCAGCTATAGCTCCTCCCCTTATGATTCTTGAACATAGTATTCGCTATTACTAGCTGAAATTTATTAGAAAACTAAATTAGTCTATCTCCTCCCTCATTCCTTGTCTCAATCCCATACTCTCCTGTAACCATTTCTTCTACTTCTTCACCTATAATTACATTTGAGTCCCCCATGACTTTAGGTTTTCATCTTCCTTTATATACTGCATTACCCTTTCAACTTCTTCATATACTTTCTCTAACTCTTCATCTTCAGCTCATGATGTCAGCATGTATATGTGAACTATCATTTGATGTTGGTGTTGATTTTCTGTCAATTCTAATGAGAACATCCCTATTACTGAACTGTTCACAGTGACACACTCTTTGCCCTATCTTCCTATTCATAATGAGTCCTGCTCCCATTATACCATTTTCTGCTGCTGTTGATATTATCCTACACTGATCTGACCAGAAATCCTTGTCTTCTTTCCATTTCATGTACTGACTCCTACTATATCTAGATTGAGCCTTTGCATTTACCTTTTCAGATTTTCTAGCTTCCTACCTTATTCAAGATTCTGACAATTCATGCCTCGACTCATAAAACATTATCCTTTCATTGGTTATTTCGAGGTCACCTTCCCCTTGACAGTCTCCTCCCAGAGATCTGAATCGGGGACTATTCCAGAATCTTTAGCCAATGGAGAGATCATCATGACACTTTCTCAATTACAGGCCACATGTCTTATGGATATACATTATGTGTCTTTAATGCAGTGGTTTCCATTGCCTTCTGCACCCTCATGCCATAGATTATTGCTGATTCTTCACATTTAGGGGCAGTTTTCCACCGCAAGGACAAGAGAGTACCCTGAACCTCTGTCCACTACTACTCCATCCTCTTTGACTAGGCCATTGGCAAAATGAGGGTGACTTCTTATGCCAAAAGTCTTCAGCCACCAATGCTGATTATTAATCAAAATTTAAGTGATGGCAGGTTTCCAGCCCTCGAACTCAGGACTCAGGACATTTTGATTACTAGTCAAAGATGCTACTACCCCTTTTTTTAAATCTTATTTTGTTCATTATTGTTCACTGCATTTGTTCAGGGAGGATGTTCAGTGACATCTGTTCAAATTCATCATTAATTGATTCACTCCGTTTCTTTATTACAGAGGGCAGCTAGCCTAATCCTCTGACTGAACACACTGAGCTACTGTGCTGGCCCCCTAGACCATTGGTGCATTTATTTTCTCACCACAATATTAGAAGTAAAAGTAATTCCCATGTAGTCTATGCACCCCTATCTAGGGCTTAGAATGGAGTTTTGTACTCTGGCAAACATCAGACAGGAAACAGAAAATCTCCAGTTATTAAAAACAAAATAAAAGAACACCTCATTAGCAACTCCTTCTTCAATTTATCAGCATATTTTGAATCAGGGATGTGAATTAACATGAGTCATTTTTTTTTCCAATGGAGGAAGGGACCAATGACTTTGCTGTTTGGCCCCCTCCCGCAAATCAACCAACCAACGGAGGAGGAGGAGGAGGAGGAGGAGGAGGAAGAGGAGGAGGAGGAGGAAGAAGAAATTAGTGTTTAACATTCCATCAACAAAAAGGTCATTAGAGATGGAGCGCAAGCTCAGATTAGGGAAGGATTAGAAAGGAAAGCAGCTGTGCCCTTTTGAAGGAACTGTCCCGGCATTTACCTTAAGTGATTTAGGGAAATCACAGAAAACCTAAAGTTGGATGCCCGGACATGGGTTTCAACTGTCATCCTCCTGAATGTGAGTCCAGTGTGCTATCCACTGCAATACCCTGCTCAGTTTTTCCAGTAGCTTTACCACAGTGGATACATCAGTTTCCATCAGATCACCAAAGTTAAGTACCACCAGATGTGGCTAGCATTCAGATGGGTGACAATCTCGGTCTGCCATGTGATGTTGGCAAGCAGGATGAACTTGGCCCTTGTCAACCAATTGAGGAGCTACTCACTGAGAAGCTTCAGGTCATGAAAATTGACAATGTCTCGCAGAGTAGTGTGCTGACTCCATGACCCTCCATATCCATGTCTGATGAGCCATTTGTGCTGAGGGTGACATGGCAGTCAGTCAACACCATTTGGCCTTCTGATGTCTGTTCGGATGGAGGTTAATGTTTGCTTTAGGCAGATCTTTACTGTACCAATATATAGACACCCAGTAGTGGTTTGTGTAAAGTTATGTAAATACTTTTAAGTATTAGTTAAAAATAGCAGCTGAGTAGTTAAACAGGAGGGGCAGTGGCTCTTTCTTTTCCTACAAAGTAGCTCTTTTTCTCCTTGTATACAAAACATTATAGATTGTATTTCCATTATTATCAGTGTGAGTAGATTGGCATTAGTCACAATTTGTTGTTAATATATTTTACAGAAGTACCCAACAATACCTACTTCTGCTTCTGATCTGTTCCCTTCTTCATGATGTGATTTATGGAATGAGGTGTGTAAATGAATGAATAGTGCCACAAATGGGTTTTCTAAAATAATTGGCTAAGGCTTGAAAGCAGCTGGTATCAAAAATCTTGTAGCTGTTAAGGAAGATGGAACACAATTGCACTTTAATAGTTTTGTGTTTTCTCTTCTGTTTTTCTTTTTTTTTTTTTTTTTTGAGTATGTATTAATTTTCTTAATTAATATAGAGACAGAGGTAGTCCTCAAATAATGATAGTAAAGGAACTAGGACCTAAGTGCAGTGGCATGTGTAATAATATTGTGATGACTGTCACATTAGAAATGTCTTTGGTATGTTGAATTACATCCAAAGTAGATGACAATGTGATACAGGTGATGAAGGAAACAGATTATAGGTGTAAAAGACAAAAACAAGCTACTAAATGTAAGTTGGAACTGAAATGTATTCTATATTTTTCTCTCTCAGAAAGATTCATGCTATTCAGTAATTTCATCACACGTTGTTACAGGAATATTGTTACTGATGCTGAAGATATAAGTCAGTGCTTTAGTAATAAAGGAGACCACTCACCGAAAAGCAGAAGCACTGAGTTGTTGATACACACACATAAGAAGGAAAACTTGATAGCTTTTGGAGTTATCCTTTGATGAGCTATAGTAACATACACAAACACTCACACATGCACCACGCGCCTACTCATACCTACGGCACTACATGGTGCCAGTTAGTCTGACAGTGCCATCACTATTTTGCAGCAGGTGGACTGGTTTGGTGTGGGTAGTGTTTGGTGGGATGGGTAAAGGTAGAGGGAGGCAGGAGGCAGGTAGAGGAGAGGGCTTTGTGTGTGGGGGGGGGGGGGGGGGGAGGGGGTGACTATCAGCTTGGAGGGAGGCCAGTTTGCCAGCTATGAATGCAGGAGGGAGGAGTGGTAGGTTTATGGGTTGGCATGATCATAGCAGCCAGTGAGAAGTGTCACATGCTGAAGGTGATGAGGGGATGTGAATTGGGAGGAGGTGACAGGATGGAGGAAGGGGAAACTATTGACTGGCAGGTATGGGGGCAGTGGGTTACCCGAGATTGAGGCCAGGATGATTACAGGAACAGAGGCCATGTTGTACAGATAATTCCCATCTGCATGGTTCAGAGAAGCTGGTCGTTGATGATAAGATCCTGATGGCTTGGGCTGTAAAGCAGCCACTGAAACTGAGCTTGTTGTGCTCAGTTGCATGTTGTGACATTGGTAAGCAACCTTGTTCTTGATAACAGATTGGTGGTGGCCATTGATTCTAGTGGACAGTTGGTTGATACTTATAAAACCACAAAAATCTGTGCAGTGTCTACAGCAGAGTTGATAAATGACATGGTTGATTTCATATGTGGCTTGGCCTCTGATGGGATGGGATAAGCCTGTGACAGGATTGGATTAGGGCAGGCTGAGAGTGTGGTTTGGGTAGGTCTTGTACCCTGGTCTGGCACAGGGATATGATTCCTGTTGCAAGTGAGTGGGACTGGGAGTAACATAGAGATATACTAGGATGTTGTGTAGGTCATGTCGGTGACAGAAACCACTTTAAGGATGGTGGGACGGATTTTGGGTATGATGTCCCTCATGTTAGGGCAGGATGAGAGATACTCAAAGCCCTGCTGAAGATACGATTCAGTTGTTCCAATCCATGGATACTGGGTGACAAAAGGTGTCACTCCTTTGTAGCCGATTCTTGGGGGTGGTGAGAGGGGTGTGCGATGATGTGGCAGGGGAAGTCTGTTTGTGGACTATGTTTCTTTGGGGGGGGGGGGGGGGAGGGGGGAGGTGTTTGTGTCTCTGAAGGTTTCTGTGAGGCCTTTGGCATACTGGCAAGGGAGTTCTCGTCACTGCAGATACATTGTCCATGGGTAGCTAGGCTGTGGGGGAGGGATTTTATGGTGTGTATGAGATAGCAACTGTCGAAATGCAGGTACTGTTGTTGGTGAGGTGGTTACTAAGGACAGGGGTGTGGCTGGAGCCATCAGTGAGGTGGAGGTCAATGTCCAGGAAGGTGGCGTATTGGGTGGAGGAGAAGCAGGTGAAGTGGATGGGAGAAAAGATGTTGAGGTTGTAAAGGAAGCTGTCCACCAGGATGAATGGCCACCACCAAACTATTTTCAAGCATAAAATTGACCATCTAGTGGCATAACATGCAGCTGAGAACAACATGCTCAATTTCAATGTCTGCTTCACAACCCATGTCATCTGGATATTTCCGTACACCATTACCTTCTCTTAATTATGCAGATGAGAGTTATCCTTACAATATATCCTCCACTCCAATAATCATCCTGGCCTCAGTCTCAGGTAACCCACTGTCCCTGCACACACCACCCAACAATTTCCCCTTCCTCTAACCTGTGACCTTCTCCCAATTCACGTCCTCATATCGCCTTCAGCATGTTCTGCTTCCCACTGACTGCTACAATCATGCCAGCCCATATACATGCCACTTCTCTCACCCACATTCTTAGCTGGCAAACTGCCCTCCCTCTAAGCCACTAGTCATCCATCCTCAGTCCTTCTTCCTCTACCCACCCCCCAAGACCACCTGCAACACATCGCATTGACAACTTTTGGTCTAATTGGCATGTAGGGGTATAGGTGTGTGTATGTGTATGTGTGTGTATGTGTATGTGTGTGTGTGAGTGTATTTAATGTTTGTGTATTTTACTCTAGCTCATCAAAGGATAACTCGAGAAGCTGGCAAGTTTTCCCTCTGTTGTGTTTGTAACGAAAACTCAATGCTTCTGCTTCTCAGTGAGTGGTCGCCTTTAACCTCAAAGTACATTCACATTCAGAAAAAACAGAGCACCTTGAACAACTAGGGACTGGATGTTCATATTCACAGGACATGTACATTAGTATGTTCTGCAGAAATGATTAGCATTTCAGTCACCTCGCTTCGGCACGTGTTCTGTTGCCTAGTAGGCACAGGGTACACCATCGGCCCTGATAACTTGTTCCATGCATGACAATATAGACACATATGAGATGAAAATGGCATCCTGCAATATATTCATCCACGCTGCATTCATCTGGTTCCAAAGTTCATCTGTGGTGGCTGGTATCGGGTCACAGCACTGCACCCATCGTTTCTCCTTTCCCACATATTTTTGATTGGCGACAAGTCTGGTGATCTGGCAGGTCAGGGCAGAAGGCTGACATACTGTGAAACCCAGAAGGCACATCTTTTTGCAGCAACATAGGGTATTGTCTTGCTGAAAAATGGTGTCTGGGATGTTGTGCAGAAAGTGTATGGCTGCAGGTCACAGGATGTCATTCATGTAAATAACACTGATCACAGTGCCCTGGAAATGCACCAATTGTGATTTGTGGTTGTACCCAATAGCACCCCACACTATGAGGCCTTGAGTTGGTGCTGCATGTCTGTGTGAACGCACTCACTGTGATGCCGCTTCCCGTCTCTGAATCAAACCATAATGTGGCCAACATTTTCAAACAAACTGCCCATTTCTGAGCCAAAGATATCCTTTTAGAATGGGAAGAGTTACCCCAAAATTTAATACCATATGACATAAGTGAATGAAAATAAGCACAGTAGACTAATTTTCATGTCGAACGATCACTCACTTCAGATACCATTCGAATAGTAAAAATGGTAGCATTAAGTCTTTGAAAAAGATCCTGAATGTGGGCTTTCCATGACAGTTTACTATTTATCTGAATACCTAGAAATTTGAACCGTTCAATTTCACTAACCATATGCCCAATCTGTGAAATTAAAATGTCGGGTTTTGTTGAATTGTGTGTTAGAAACTGTAAAAACTGAGTCTTACTGTGATTTAGCATTAGTTTATTTTGTACAAACCATGAACTTAGGTCATGAACTGCACTATTTGCAACCGAGCCAAAGTTGCACACAACATTCTTTACTACAGAGCTAGTGTCATCAGTAAACAGAAATATTTTACAGTTACCCATAATACTACAGGGCATATCATTTATATAAATAAGGAACAGGAGTGGACCTAACACTGATCCCTGGGGCACCCCCCCCCCCCCTCCCACCCCACTTGACTGTACCCCACTCAGACACCACATCACAGCCATTCTCAACATAGTGAATAATGATCTTTTGCTGTCTGTTGCTACAGACAGAGGTGAACCAATTGTGAGCTGCTCCCTGTATTCCATAATGGTCCAACTTCTGGAGAAATATTTTGTGATGAACACAATTAAACGCCTTAGTTAAATAAAAAAAGTGTGCCCAGCATTGAAAAACTTTTGTTTAACCCGTCCCATTCTCACAGAGAAATGAGAATATTGCATTTTCAGTTGTTAAACAACTTCTAAAGCTGAACTGTACATTTGATAGCAAATTGTGTGATATAAACTTATCAATTATCCTTAAATACACAGCCTTTATCAATTATCCTTACATACACAGCCTTTTCAATAACTTTATCAAACACTGATGGCATTGAAATAGGTCTAAAATTGGCTACATTATCCTTTTCTCTCTTTTTATAAAGTGGCTTTACTACTGAGTACTTTAATTGTTTAGGAAACTGAGCATTCCTATAGGAAAAATTACAAATATGGCTAAATACAGGGCTAACATGTGCAGCACAGTACTTTAATACTCTGCTAGGCATTCCATCAAATCCATGAGAGTCCTTAGTCTTGAGTGATTTGATTATTGACTCAATCTCCCCCTTGTCTGTATCACAGATGAGTATTTCAAACATCAATCTTGAAAAGGCGTTTGCCAAGAAAGTTGTATGATTCCCTGTAGAAACTAAATTTTTATTTAATTCACCAGCAATGCTTAGAAAATGATTGTTAAATACTGTACATATATCTGGTTTATCAGTAACAGAAATATTTTTACTATGAACTGACTTTATATTGTCGACCTTGTGCTGCTGACCAGACACTTCCTTCACAACTGACCATTTGGTTTTAATTTTATCCTGTGAATTAGCTATTCTATTTGCATACCACATGCACTTTGTCTTATTAATAACATTTTTGAGCATCTTACAATATTGTTTGTAATGGGCTACTGTAGCTTTATTGTGACTACTTTTAACATTGAACTTTGTTCTACATTATATCCTTATCCCAATAGTCAGTTACTCGGGCTGCCTATTACTGCTAGTACCCCATTTAGAATGTTCTAATGGAAAGTGACTATCAAAGAGCATGAGAAATGCGCTACAAAAAGCATTATATTTATCACCTATGTTATTAGCACTATAAACGTCCTGCCACTCTCGTTTCTTGACAAGGTTTAAAAAACCCTCTATTGCCATTTGATTAACTTTGCTACATAGTTTGTAATTATATGTGATATTTGTTTGCATACAAAAGCCTTTTAGTGTTAAAATTTGTGCATCATTGTCTGAAAGGCCATTCACCCTTCTACTAATAGAATGCCCATCTAGTAATGAAGAATGAATAAAATTATTGTCTATGGCTGTGCCACTGTTCCACTGCACCCTAGTTGGAAAAAACAAAGTCTGCATCAGATCATATGAATTTAGGAGATCTACCAACATCCTTTTTCTTGCTCCACCACATACAAAATTTATATCAAAGTCACCAAATATAACTAATTCCTGGTACTCTGAAGTCAGAGTTAGGGGACCTATAAACAACAAAAAATAGAAGTTTAGTTTCACTAAATTCAACTGCCCCTGCACAACATTCAAATACCTGTTCAGTGCTGTGCCATGACACATCTATGGACTCAAACGAAATAGTGTTTTTTATGTACATAGCCACTCCCCTAACCCTGCAATGAACTCCTTGAAAAACAGCCAGCTAATCTGTATCCAGGTAAAGGAAGCCTCTAAATTGTCAAATTATTTAAGTGGTGCTCTGATATACCAATAATTTCAGAGTCAACATCTATAAGCAGTTCACTAACTTTATCTCTAATACCTCTTATATTTTGATGAAACATGACATCTTCTGAAGGTGAGCCCTTAGATAGAGGGACTTCCTTTAAGCAGGTATACCTATCAGCTGACTTCAATCTAAAAAAGGTGCAGCTCTAACACCCACTACTACAGGAATTTTTCCATGAGTTATCCCACCACCACACCCTACACTGTCACCTATAAGCTTTGCCAGCCTCCCCTTCCCATACTTATTGAGGTGCAGGCAAATGCCTAGTGAAACCTGATCTACTGATAGACCCAGCTGGCACCATTGAAATGTCACCCATGCCCTCTGCATCAGTGCCCTCTCCAGCCCTATGTTAACACACCTAACAGCCGCATTAAGACTAGGCCAATCATGACACTGAAACAGTTGCACAAAATGCACATTAGTGTCACCAGTTTGAGTAGCTATCTTTACCAGGTCACCACCTACATCATATTCCCTGTCCCTATCAAGACTGTTTCCTGCTCCACCCACTATCACTACCTGATCCTCCTTCATAAAATTCCTACATAACTCCCCTAAGCTGTCAATCACCTGAACCAACCCTGTTCACAATGCTGGTGACCTGGTACTCACTCCCCAACACTTCCTGCAACTGCTGGTCCCACACCTCTACCATGTGATCTACCTAGCAGCAGAATCTCCTTCTTTCTGTTAGACTTTGCAACTGACCTAGGGCTCCTAACTGCTGAGGACTGCTGCATGTTCCCTACATCTACAGCTACAAGAGGCTCCTCTGCACTCAACTTTGACAGTTGGCAAATCTATTGCATATAAGCAAGGTATAACTGTCTGCATACCTCCTCCTCCTGGCTGCCTTCTTGCCAACTGCCAGTTCCCATTCCCCACCAACCTTCACCCTCCTCAACCTATCTAGTTCCTCCTTTGCATATTATAACTGCACCTGAAAGGTACAGATCTTATGCTCCTGCTCCTATATAAACTTATTTCTACTACAGATTCTGCATTCCCAGGAGAGGATCTTGCTAGAATGCCCACTGGCTTCCCGACTGCATTCCACCCCCCCCTCCCCCCCCCCCCCCCACCTGCATTGAAAATACTTAAATACTTTGAACAAATCTAACACCATAACATACTAATACCATACTACTAACAAACCTATGACAGAGCCCACACTTCTCACTCATCGTAAAATTTTACACTTACTGAAAAAAGCTATATGTCTACATTACCTAAGTTCAGTTACAACAGCAGAACTATTTATAGAACTAACAATAGCAGTCTCGAAATCCTCTGTCTACTAACAAAGCAACTACTTGTATTAATACTACTATACTCCCGCTAATACCAATATCAACAAAACTTCACAAAATTATAAGCTAAAACCAACAATTCAAGTGGCCACTGGGACACTCATCTAAGTTAAAACACTGAATGAAAATGCAATCTGCAGTGGGTTGCAGCCTATTCCCTCAATGGCACCTGGACAGCTTCTTCAACACATTGAATGAGACCTTCAGAGATTCACATCAGTGACTCAGTTTCAGTGGAAAACTGTACCTCAAACTTTCTGGTTAGATGGTTAGAGGATGAGTGTAACATTTCTGAGTTCTCTCTGGTCCCTGCCTTTTCTTTGCAGGGACCTTGGACTTACCACTGACATGCCACTCAGAGTTAAGTGGATATGAGGTAGTGGACTCCATATTTCCTCTAAAGAAGGTAATATCCACAAGAGAGGATAGTACTTGAAGTACCCCTGGTATCTCTGATACTTGTCTCCATCTACATCTTCATCTATGTTCTGGAAACCACCGTGAGGTGCACGGCAGATGGTATGTCCCATTTTCCCGGTTATTAGGGTTTCTTCCTGTTCCATATGGAGCATGGGAAGACTCAAGTGTTTGAATGCCTCTGTGCGCACAGTAATTATTCTAATCTTATCCTGACAGTCCTTGTGTGAATGATACAAAGACCTTCAGCATCTTTTGTGGTACCACATTTCAAAAGCTTCTACTCTTTTCTTGGGTGGAATGTTTATCATCCATGTTTCACAACTGTACAAAGCTACACACCAGTCAAATACCTTCAGAGAATACTTTTTAATGTTTAAATTTATATTGCATGTTAAAAATTTCTCTTTTTTCAGAAATGTTTCTCTTGCCATAGCCAGTCTGCATTTTACACCCTCTCTATTTTGGCCATCATCAATTATTTTGATGCTGAAGAAAAAACATTTATCTCATTTCCTGATCTAATCATCTCAGCATCAGCTTATTTAATCTGACTACATTCCATTACCATTGTTTTACTTTTGTTGATGTTTGTCGTATAACCTCTTTCATTCATCCACTCTTCCAGGTCCCTTTCCATCTCAGACAGAATTTCAGTTTCATCAGCAAATCTTAAAGCTCTTCTTTCTGAATTTTAACCCCATTTTCCAATTTCTCTTTTATTTCTGTCAGAGCTTGCTCAGCATATAGCTAGAATAACATTGGAAACTGGCTACAATCCCATCTTGTACGCACCTGAACTATGACCTCCCTTTCATCTCTTTCAGTTCTCGTAAGTGCAGACTGGTTTCTCTATTCAAGTTGTAGATAACTTCTCTTTCTCTGCACTTTATCCTTGATAAATTCAGTATTTCAAAGACTGTAATCAAGTCAACACCGTAAAAAACTTTATCTACGTGAACGAAATGACATGAATGACTTTCTATCAAGATTGTTTTTAGATGCCTGTATTTCCTTTTGCTTGCTTCATTTGCTGCATTTTTATATCTTCTCCATTCATCCATTGTATGCAATATTTCATGTATATCTGAGTATTTCTGCTGGGCCTTGTCTTTTTGCCTATTTAATCCTCAGCCACCTTCTCTATTTCATCCCTCAAACCTACCTGTTATTCTTCTATTGTATCCCTTTCATTTCAGTCAGTTGTTGCTTAATGCTCTGTTTCAAACTCTCAACAATTTCTGATTCCTTCAATTTATTCAGATCCCATCTCCTTAATTTCCTACCTCTATGCAATTTCTTCTGTTTTAAGTTGTGTTTCATAATCAATATATTATGGTCAGATTTCCCATCTGGCCCTGGAAACAGTTTTTGGTTTGAAACAAGGTTTCAGAATTTCTATCCTGCCATGATGTATTCTACCTGAAACCTACCTCTTTCATTCCTTTCTTCCACCCCTTGTACACCTACTATTTTTCCTTCTGTTCATTTTCCTGCCTTCAAATTTCAGGTAACAATTACAAATAAATTTTCCACACTCTTAACTATATTAATAATTCCTTATATCTCACCATACATTCTTTCAACCTCTTCATTATGTGTTAATAATATAAATATGGCACCCAAACTTGTCTTGAAAATTTTGTTCAGACTGGGTCCACAGCTTCCAAAAATTTTGCAAAAGAAAACTTTGTCTGTACTAAGCTGTACAATGTTATATTTTTTGTACATTCTGGAATTGGCAAATTTCAACACTAAGTCATTTTCAAGCACTTATATATAAGCATTATGCAATATGTCATATGTGATGTGGCATATAATTGAAAAGTCATTCTCAGCTATAAGTCAAATAATACATCTATATTAAATCCAAGAACAAAATCATCATCCTAAAATCATATTACCGCATCATATCATGCATGAATCACAGTACTTACTCATATGATCTATATAAGACATTGTTATACGGTTGATGACATCCTCTGAGAAGTCCCTACCCAGAGATCCAAATAGGGGACTATTTTACCTCCAGAATATTTTATGCAAGAGAACACCATCATTATGACATACAGACAGCTGCATGCCCTCAGGAAAACTAGGAGCTGTAGTTTCCCCCTCTTTTCAGTCATTCACTGTACAGTCATCGTAAGGTCCAGGTTGGTTAAATGTAACAAGGCTACATCAGTCAATCATCCAGACTGTTGCTCCTGCAACTACTGAAAAGGCTGCTGCCCCTCTTCAGCAACAACAGGATTGTTTGGCCTCTTCATAGCACCTCTCTGTTGTGGTTGCAGCTATGATCCATCTATCTGAATCTGTATCTCTGAGACATGTAAGTCATCCCATCTCAGCAAGGTCCATGATACAAGAGGGGGGAGGATTTCTGTTAGCACAATAGGAAAACTTGGGATAAAAGTTAATGATTTCCTGAAAATACATGGAACTTCTTTGAAGTTATGGTTAGTAACAAACTTGAAAATAACATGACAAAAGATGAAAAAGCATCAGTGAGCCTTAAAATATTCAAAGTGAAGTAACAGCTTTCGCAATCATGTTAAAATGGTACATTATAGCAGACATCAATCAATTATGTAAAGTGAATGAGATGTGGCTGCTAAATAACAAGGCTGTGGATTAAACAGGGTGTTTCAAAAAGAATATATGTATTAAAAAATATTATATGGTCAAAACTATAGATTGCTGTGCCATGGCTCAGTTGTTGGAAAAACAAATACATTTTCTATTTTATATTCATTGCCAATACATATTGGTTGTCTTCTGTCTGCTTTGTTACCATCACGTGTCACAAAATGACTATCCCACAGCTAATATCATATTGTGTTCTTTAGTTTGCGAAGTGTAGTTCCATGAGTATAGTGCAAAAATGTTTCAGTTTAAGGTACCAAACTGATCATCCAAATGGATGGAACATTCACAGATGATATCCACAGTTTGTAAACACAGACAGGCTCACATAAAGGAAAGAGTCCTGGTCACTCTCGTGTTTCTGATGAAAATGTCACATGAACTCAAACCTGTTTCCAACAAAGTCCTTTAAAATCAACTTGTTGTGCCAGTTGAAAGTTACAACTGTCTGCAATGGCAATTTGACATATTTTTAACTGTTGGTTGGTTGTGGAGCTGTACAAGTTACAGCTGTTACAGGCTCTACATCATGATGACAAATGCAAATGTGTGGCATTTTCTGCCAAACTTCAGAATGCTATTAACAATGATAACACTTTGGCACATGCATCACATTCAGTGATGAAGCAACTTTCCACCTTAGTGGAGAACAAAACACAATTTTCGAATTTGGGCCAACAGAACCACATACACACACTGAACATGCATAAGATTCATCCAAAGTCAATATGTTTTGTGCAATATCCCACACAGTTGCATACAGCCCATTCTTCTTTGATGGAAACATGGTAAACAGTCACCAGCATCTTCCTGTTTTATGAAACTGATTGTTTCAGATGTTGAACAAGGATAACTCCATTTTTCAACAAGAAGGGGCACCCTCTCTCTGGAGGTGCCAAGATCATGAATACTTGAATGAAACTCTACTGAGCCTTTGGATTGGTCACCAGATAGCCGGCAACTTAGCACTCCTCAGCTGGTCTTCAGAGCCACCAGATTCAATGCTCCATGACTTCTTGCCGTGGAGTTCCATTAAGGGCAATGTTTATGCATCAATACTACAACAGAGCATAGAAGAGCTGAAGAATTGGATCCATACTACCATAACATCAATGACAATGGATATGTTTACTTGAGTATGAGGTTAAATCAAACCCAATCAAAGACAAACTATTGATACCACGTAAGAATGTAGGCTTCCATGGTCGGTGTCATAGTGATTAAAATTCTTCTGGGTATTATGCCGCGTCATTGCTAAAAAACTAACAACTGACATCAAAATAAGTGTCCAAGGAATAGAAAAGCAACTGGAATCACTCAACAGAGGAAAGTCCACTGGACCTGATGGGATACCAATTCGATTCTACACAGAGTACGCGAAAGAACTTGCCCCCCTTCTAACAGC
Organism: Schistocerca serialis cubense; assembly: GCF_023864345.2. NCBI lineage: Eukaryota > Metazoa > Arthropoda > Insecta > Orthoptera > Acrididae > Schistocerca > Schistocerca serialis. The sequence goes on along the minus strand of NC_064639.1, from coordinate 451,480,181 downwards.
TGTGTACCACAAGTCTCTAGAGGAGTGGAAGGTTCCAAATGATTGGAAAAGAGCACAGATAGTCCCAGTCTTCAAGAAGGGTCGTCGAGCAGATGCGCAAAACTATAGACCTATATCTCTGACATCGATCTGTTCTAGAATTTTGGAACATGTTTTTTGCTCGAATATCATGTCATTTTTGAAAACCCAGAATCTACTCTGTAGGGATCAACATGGATTCCGGAAACAGCAATCGTGTGAGACCCAACTTGCTTTATTTGTTCATGAGACCCAGAAAATATTAGATACAGGCTCCCAGGTAGATGCTATTTTCCTTGACTTCCGGAAGGTGTTCGATACAGTTCCGCGCTGTCGCCTGATAAACAAAGTAAGAGCCTATGGAATATCAGACCAGCTGTGTGGCCGGATTGAAGAATTTTTAGCAAACAGAACACAGCATGTTGTTATCAATGGAGAGACGTCTACAGACGTTAAAGTAACCTCTGGTGTTCCACAGGTGAGTGTTATGGGACCATTACTTTTCACAATATATATAAATGACCTAGTAGATAGTGTCGGAAGTTCCATGCGGCTTTTTGCTGATGATGCTGTAGTATACAGAGAAGTTGCAGCATTAGAAAATTGTAGCGAAATGCAGGAAGATCTGCAGGGGAGAGGCACTTGGTGCAGGGAATGGCAACTGACCCTTAATATAGACAAATGTAATGTATTGCGAATACATAGAAAGAAGGATCCTTTATTGTATGATTACATGATAGCAGAACAAACACTGGTAGCAGTTACTTCTGTAAAATATCTGGGAGTATGCGTGCGGAACGATTTGAAGTGGAATGATCATATAAAATTAATTGTTGGTAAGGCGGGTACCAGGTTGAGATTCATTGGGAGAGTCCTTAGAAAATGTAGTCCATCAACAAAGGAGGTGGCTTACAAAACACTCGTTCGACCTATACTTGAGTATTGCTCATCAGTGTGGGATCCGTACCAGCTCGGGTTGATGGAAGAGATAGACAAGATCCAAAGAAGAGCAGTGTGTTTCGTCACAGGGTTATTTGGTAACCGTGATAGCGCTACGGAGATGTTTAGCAAACTCAAGTGGCAGACTCTGCAAGAGAGGCGCTCTGCATTGCAGTGTAGCATGCTCGCCAGGTTTCGAATGGGTGCGTTTCTGGATGAGGTATCGAATATATTACTTCCCCCTACTTATATCTCCCGAGGACATCACAAATGTAAAACTAGAGAGATTTGAGCGTGCACGGAGGCTTTCACAGTCGTTCTTCCCGCGAACCATAGGCGACTGGAACAGAAAAGGGAGGTAATGACAGTGGCACGTAAAGTGCCCTCCGCCACACACCGTTGGGTGGCTTGCGGAGTATAAATGTAGATGTAGATGTAGAAACAAAAACCAATGTTTTGGCTGAATTGCAACGGCCTTCCTCACGGCCCTGACGAAGGCCATTGCAATTTGGCCAAAATGTCAGTTTTAGTTTATTACTGTTGTTAGTTTTTTAGAAATGGTTCAAATGCCTCTGAGCACTATGGGACTAAAATTCTAAGGTCATCAGTCCCCTAGAACTTAGAACTACTTAAACCTAACTAACCTAAGGACATCACACACATCCATGTCCAAGGCAGGATTCGAACCTGCGACCATAGCGGTTGCGCGGTTCCAGACTGTAGTGCCTAGAACTGCTCAGACACCCCGGCCGGCTTTTAGAAATGATGCGGCATAATACCCAGAAGAATTTTAATCACTATTGATACCATGTCAGATTAAAGTACCTTGTATCAAGAAGAGAGAACGCTACCTAATTTAAAAGAATGGCAGTAATAAATAGTTGAGACAGCATTACCTCTAGTATTGTAAAATCCTCCATTTTAGCAAAACAAAAAAACGCATGTATAGCAGAAAACCCAAAACAAAGCACAAACAATCAGTAAAATCATTAAGTATATAACATAGTGTATTGTCACTACTATTTTGTGGCCAAATTTTGTGAGAGTGTGGTGGTGAAATATTGCAGGAGCCACTGCCTGATGGTGAGTGCAAAGTGTTGGCATTTTGATTACAGTAACAGAGCTCTTGATTTGAGCTGTTGATTTATTTCAAGACGAGTCCAGCTCAGCTCAGCAAAATTTTCCAGCACAGTGATAATCCACAGGTATTGCAGTACAGGCATGGGGTTTCTCCACTAATGGGTTTCATAGTGTTATTGGAAACTTGACTAGAAGTGGCATGTTGGCATAACAGGTGTGCTCTATTCTATAAATAGTTATCATTTTGACAGCAGTTTCATTCATAGCTTAGCAGTTATTCCAGGATGAGGCTATGCCAGGGGAGGGATGAGATGTAGCTACCAGCAGCAGTTATGAGTTCAGGTCTTCAGTGCCATATCTGCCTGCTGCACTAAGTCCACCTTCCGGACTCAGTGCCAGAGTGCCATCCCAGGCTCATTCTATCAGCGAATGGTATGCCTGCCATGGCACAGCAGATCATATCTCTGGTCCAGCAGCCACCATTCACAATCTTGGTTTGGGTGTAAATGTGCAGTTATCCTCCACAGAGCTGGCAACCACTGCAAGAATCCTGGTTGCCTCCAAGCACTGCTGATGCAGGGTGCTTGTGGTGCAGCTCACATGATTGGGGCCAGTGGCGCATACTGAGGACTGTTGTCAACAAATCAGGGCACACATGTCCCAGCCAGTGAGCTAATCTTTGGCTGTAACCTCACTGGCCGTGCGATATGTGGTAGAGGGATTGCTACTCCATGCCAGCATACCACAAGTGCTTGACTGAATAAAGAGTTATTTTTGACAGCCAAATTTTAATGAGCCACACAGCATTCCCATTAGATTTAGATGCAGTAGGTATGTATGCAGAGACACAATGTGCAATAAGAGATGTTGCGGAGGGCATGAAGTATAAGTTCTTGTTGGACACAGGGTTGCATGTGTCAGTGGTCAATAGAAATCTAGTGGATCGGAGGTGATGGAATCTATTATGCTTTAGGTTGTGTGAGGTGAGAGTTAATGATGTAAGGGCACTGGGGTCAGTGGAGATAGATTTTTAGGTTGAGGTGGTTCAGTTTAAGCAGTGTGTGAAAGTAGTGTCTCATGTGAGTGAGATTTACTGCCTGACTCTATGGTTAAACTTTTTATATCAACTACATGCCAGAACTGACCTTCCCTGACATGTGGTGGAACTTTGTGGGATGACATTCCTGCTAGGGAAAGCTGTTGTCAGTGTAGAACTGTTGTGAAATGTGCCGCATGGGATTAGCCGAGCGATCTAAGGCGCTGCAGTCCTGGACTGTGCGGCTGATCCCAGCGGAGGTTCGAGTCCTCCCTCGGGCATGGGTGTGTGTGTTTGTCCTTTGGATAATTTAGGTTAAGTAGTGTGTAAGCTTAGGGACTGATGACCTTAGCAGTTAAGTCCCATAAGATTTCACACACATTTTGTTGTTGTTGTGAAGTGTATCAATCATATTGGGCAACCCAAGTTAATCAAGTACAAGTACCCTCTTGCCTTATTTGCATGATCATGTGCCATGGGGAGCAGGTATGTGCTCATGCCTAAGAAGCCCATGGATGATTCTAATAACAATTTCTGTTGCAACAACTGTCGACTTGATAGTACAACCGTGACTGATGTATACCTCATACCTTAGATTATGGGAGCCGAACTTACCTGTTGATATGTTCTGTGTAATAGAGCAACTGGAGGGGAACAATGTGTTAAATTCAATGACTTATTTTGTTCAAAATAACATTGTATGCACACAGAATAGAGATGGCTGGAACATGGTACCTGTGAATCTTGATTATTTTGGCAGTGAAGAGGTGAGGTTGATGAAGGAGTGTTAGTAGCAAATAGCAAGTATTTGTATTTCATAGGAGGATTGGTACACAGAGGATGTGAACCATAGGCAGCTACAAGCTTCCACTAAGACTGCATTACATAACAAAGTGTAAAAAGAATCAAAATGGAGGAGTTATTGTTGGAGTTTGAAGACTTTTTACTTCCTTGAGGTCCACTTTCAATTATGCCCTTTACACAGCATCAAATTTCTGAAGGGAACTGAAGCACTGGTGTACTAGAAACCTTATCAGGTACATCAATATTTACAATTGATTATGGTGGAGGTCATCAATCAGCAGTTAGTCAATCGGATAACAAAAGAAAGTACTAGTCCATGGGGAGCAGGTATGTGCTCATGCTTAAGAAGCCCATGGATGAGTCTAATAACAGGTTCTGTTGCAACAACTGCCATCTTGATAGTAAGACCATGACAGATGTATACCTCATACCTTATATTATGGGGGCCATTGATAACTTGGTGCAGTGCCAGTATTTCTCTAGTATAGAGTTAAGGAGTGGGTACCATGAACTGGGAGTCATTTCAGAGTACTACCAGGGTTCTCAGTACCCTGGTTCCATTATCAGTATTGGAGGATGACATTTAGGTTGAGGAAAGCTCTTGGAATATTTCAGTGATTTTTGGACAGATTACTAAGGGGATTGAAACCTTACAAATATCTAGTCTACCTGGAATGTCTACCTGGAATGTATAGTTCTCAAAAAACATGGAGCGACATAAGTAACAACAGAGGGAAGTATTTAAGAGGTTGCGGACTGCATATCTGACATTAAGGATAGAAAAGTGACATTTTGTTTTAGAGGAAGTAGGTTGCTTTGGGCACTTAATTATAAAAGACGTGAAGAAAATAGATCCAAGACTAGTACAAGTGTTATGAGGTTTCCCAATTCCTAAACCAAGAAAGGAGCTACAGTCATTTTTTAGTCTCTCTATCATAGGAAATTTGTGAGGGTGTTTGGTGATATAGCATGACCACTCATGCAGCTGTTGAAGAAAGGTTCAAAATTTGTTTGGAAGGAGGACTGTCAGACCATGTTTGAAAGGTTGAAGAAATTTTTAATGTCAAGTTAAGTTTTAATTTCTCCAGATTTTCAGAAGAAATTTATATTATCCTGTGACACATCTAACCATTCTTTGGGGTGTGTCCCGAGTCAAGAGGTCAATGGTGAGGAATATCCAGTGGCTTAAGCATTGAGACAACTTAACAGAGCAGGGGCAAAAACCACAGGAAGTGAGATTCTTAGCTTCATATAAGAAGTCACATATGTTTGGTGTTACTTGTATGTGAAGAAATTTAAAGTAGTAACTGACCATGGTGCCCTGAAATGACCCATCCAGCAGATAGGCAAGAAGGGGCAAGTTGGTCAACAATTGCGCTAAAATTGTGAGAGAAATATAAATGAGTGCAGAAAGCAAACACAGAGGCATTGGAGAGGCAGGAGACATAGGTGAAATGCACAGGGAGCTTACCACATTATGGGATAGATTAGGGTGTAATGTAATCCAGCCCTTTAATGTGGAATGATAACACTAAGAAATTCATCACACAGTACCAGAGACATTACCAATCAATTGGGACTGTGTCACCAGTCAACGTTAAGCTACAGTTGTCGATGTGACCTACAATGGTGCTTCCAGCCATTCCAAGATACTCTGGACTCAGTCACTGGAGTACCAGGACCAAAGCTGGAGAAGGATGCAAAGAAGAGGAAGCAGAGGATTGTATGTGAGAATGTGGATGGACCATTCAGGATATGCCCTATGCATTGAGGTCTAGGAAGTGACAGATGTACTTTGTTGAATTTGTCGGTAATCATTTAGGTATTATGTGCAGGGTATCAGGCTGTAATACAGGGTGTTAGAAAAAGGTATGACCAAACTTTCAGGAAACATTCCTCAAACACAAAGAAAGAAAATGTGTTATGTGGACATGTGTCCAGAAATGCTTACTTTCCATGTTAGAGCTCATTTTATTACTTCTCTTCAAATCACATTAATCATGGAATGAAAACACACAGCAACAGAACGTACCAGCATGACTTCAAACACTTTGTTACAGGAAATGTTCAAAATGTCCTCCATTAGCGAGGATAGATGCATCCACCCTCCGTCGCATGGAATCCCTGATGCACTGTTGCAGCCCTGAAGAATGGCGTATTGTATCACAGCCATCCACAATACGAGCATGAAGAGTCTCTACATTTGGTACCAGGGTTGCGTAGACAAGAGCTTTCAAATGCCCCCATAAATGAAAGTCAAGAGGGTTGAGGTCAGGAGAGCGTGGAGGCCATGGAATTGGTCCGCCTCTACCAATCCATCGGTCACCGAATCTGTTGTTGAGAAGCATATGAACATTTTGACTGAAATGTGCAGGAGCTCCATCGTGCGTGATGTTGTGTCGTTATTGTAAAGGCACATGTTCTAGCAGCATAGGTAGAGTATCCTGTGTGAAATCATGATAATGTGCTCCACTGAGCGTAGGTGGAAGAACATGGGGTCCAATCAAGACATCACCAACAATGTCTGCCCAAATGTTCACAGAAAATCTGTGTTGATGACGTGATTGCACAATTGTGTGCGGATTCTCGTCAGCTCACACATGTTGATTCTGAAAATTTACAATTTGATCACGTTGGAATGAAGTCTCATCCGTAAAGAGAACATTTGCACTGAAATGAGGATTGGCACATTGTTGGATGAACCATTCACAGAAGTGTACCCATGGAGGCCAATCAGCTGCTGATAGTGCCTGCACACGCTGTACATGGTATGGAAACAACTGGTTCTCCCGTAGCATTCTCCGCATGGTGATGTGGTCAACATTACCTTGTACAGCAGCAACTTCTCTGACGCCGACATTAGGGTTATCGTCAACTGCATGAAGAATTGCCTCATTCATTGCAGGTGTCCTCGTCATTCTAGGTCTTCCCCAGTCGCGAGTCATAGGCTGGAATGTTCCGTGCTCCCTAAGACGCCGATCAATTGCTTCGAATGTCTTCCTGTTGGGACACCTTCATTCTGGAAATCAGTCTCGATACAAACATACCACACCACGGCTATTGCCTCGTGCTAATCCATACATCAAATAGGCATCTGCCAACTCCGCATTTGTAAACATTGCACTGACTGCAAAACCACATTTGTGATGAACACTAACCTGTTGATGCTACGTACTGATGTGCTTGATGCTAGTACTGTAGAGCAATGAGTCGCATATCAACACAAGCACCGAAGTCAATATTACCTTCCTTCAATTGGGCCAACTGGTGGTGAATTGAGGAAGTACAAAAGTACATACTGATGAAACTAAAATGAGCTCTAACATGAAAATTAAGCGTTTCTGGACACATGTCCACAAAACATCTTTTCTTTATTTGTGCGTGAGGAATGTTTCCTGAAAGTTTGGCTGTACCTTTTTGTAACACCCTGTATATTGGGGGGAAGGAATAAGTTGTGTTAAAGTAATGGTTCTTTTAACTGTATGAAAATACTGGCCTGCGGCAGCCATCTTCTTGAGAGGTGCAGAGGGTGCACAGATGATGATGATGGTGAGTTTACAGGAAGCTATTCATTTTGCGTTGCACAGCCACCTGAGACCTATCCCATTATCATCAGAGCAATACTTGTTAGGGTTACATAAAATGTAGGAGGAAGTGCTGCCAGATTGGAGACTCATTAAAGAGCGCAGTAGGCAGAGTTGACCTTTCTATTACTGTGTAGCATCAATAGAGGTGAGGAATGATGAGACATGGTTATATGTACTGGTTCAGTTCCCAATATTTGGTAAACAGGTATAGTTTAAATGTTATACCCTTCCTGCTCCTCCCCATCTGGTGAAATGGGGAACTCTATGAAAATCTGTGCAATCAAGGACAGGCTAATCCCAGAATCATGAGGTAGACCTTTAGTAATGATGGTGGAGGATCTGCAGAACTGTTGGAGGGAGAAGATTACAGTGTGCTGAGGCTGGGTGATTCAAACTGGTGGAAATACATGCACAGTGCAGCTATTCTCGGGTAGAACAAATGGACAAGATTGTCTGGGGGACACCGTGGAACCTAAACCTACACTGTATTTATTCTGTGTACGACAATGTGTTGGTAGTGGTGAGCTGCCATGAGTAGGGAAGGCTCGTGGAGGCAAGGTGACTGGAGCTGAGAGGTAGTGGCGCCAACCTTCAATCTATTACCCATGGTTGTGGGACCTACTAAGTTGAACATAATATGGCTACAGTTTTACTGGCCAGATGAACCACTAGAGGTAATCCCAATGCAGAATCTAAACTTCCTAAATAATACATTGAAACTGGACCTAATCCATTCCCTGAACCAACTAAAAGCCACTCAAGAGGGATGGATTTCAGTGGAGCAATTGTGCAGTGATACATGGAAGGGCAACAATAAGTGACCATGACATTGAGCAGCATGATACCTGGGGGACTGATGACCTTCGCTGTTTAGTCCCCCTTAAACATCCCAAAACCACCACCACCAGCATGATACCTAGTACCATAGTGGTTCTGATTCTGCTGTGTGTAGCCTTCATTTACCTTAGGTGGAGAGCGATCCATCAGCCTGATCCATTGGTAGTCCAAATTCTGGTAGACTGGATCCCTAGAACATGAAAGTGAGTATACGTGGAATATTGTAGTGTGGGTGTTGGTGAGAAATGTACTCCTGAGAGTAAAAGAGGATACGAGGCCATGGACCAAGATATGACATGGGAAGATGATGTCAAGAAGCTCCTGATAAATTAATGATGAGTGGGAGAGCACAAACCACAATCATGACTTTTCTTTCTTGTCAGATGGGCTATATACCAACCATTAGCTTGAGTTTAACTGCAGTTTTCAAACAGTGATAATTCATATGGAATAATATTCATATAATTAGCACACATTGAGATATTAAGTATTTTAAAATTGTGATTTATAAAACTCAATAAAATTCAGTTTCAGTTCTAGGTTAAAAATGCAGCATTCCCTAAGATTCTAAGGAATTCCTGAAATTCCCTGAGATATCCCTTATTTTTTCAGGTAAAATGTGATTCCCTGACAATTTGAGGTTTTCCAGAAGAATTGCCACCCCTTTAATGAGAGCACTGAGAGGAAAATGCCAATAGTAAAAGACTGATAGGATGAAAAAGTATAAAGTCATGATGTGATGTGTGTTGCAAAGGAACTAATGGACCATTAAGTGGAGTAGTAATCAGCAACTTAGCAGCATAAGAGGAAGCCTAATGAATAACCTCTGTAGCTTAGCTGCAGTCTGTGAACCTTGTGGGCTAAGCCATGAAGACCTTTGTGGTGGTAACTTGTTCTGAAAATGTAGATCATTCTCAAGTGGGAATCCAAGAGCCTGGTCTTACCAGGAAGGGGGGCAGTGTAGTGCCACTACTACTTTATGGACAAATTGTGGGAATATGATGGTGACAGTTTTACAGCAGCCACATCCTGTCAGTAAATGCAAGGTGTTGGCATTCCAATTGCAGTAACAGAGCTGTTGATTTATTGTGAGATGAACCGAGTTCAGCTCTGTGAAACCTGGCAGCACAGCGGTAAGGCATGGTTCTTGCAGTAACAGCAAGGGAATTTCTCCACCAACAAGTTCCACCAGTGTTATTAGAAATATGACTAGAAGCAGTGCAGTGGCATTCTATATAAACAGTTATCATTTTGGTAACAGATTCATTTGGAACTTATCAGTTCTATTAGGAAGTGGGGGCTACATCAAGTGACATGGAGTGACCAGTAGCAGTCAATAGATTGGGTCTCTGTTGCAGTATCTACCTCCTGCACTAAGTCCATTTTCTGAACTATGTGCCATGGCATATGGGGGCTGTCCCCAGCCTACTACACCAGTGATTGGAGCTCCTACCCAGGGAGCAGCAGACTGTATCCCAGACACAGCAGCTGGCTTCCACCACTGTGACATGGGCACCAACAAACCACACATCACTGGTCACATACATGCGGTCATTTACTGCACAGCTAGCTACTGTTGCAAGAAACCCTGATCATCTTCAAGCATCAGTGATGCAGGGTGCTTGTGGCACATCTCACATAACTGGGTTGCATGGCATATGCTGAACACTGTCATCAGCAAACTGGTGTGCACACTTGTTGCAGCCAGCCAGCTCTCCCCTCACTTACCACACAGCCCTGCTACTTTGTTCAAATGGCTCTGAGCACTATGGGACTTAACATCTGTGGTCATCAGTCCCTTAGAACTACTTAAACCTAACTATCCTAAGGACATCACACACATCCATACCCGAGGCAGGATTCGAACCTGCGACCGTAGCAGTCGCGCGGTTCCGGACTGAGCGCCTAGAACCGCTAGACCACCGCGGCCGGCTGCTACTTTGTGTGTGTGTGTGTGTGTGTGTGTGTGTGTGTGTGTGTGTGTGTGTGTGAGGGAGGGAGGGGGGTATTACTATTCCCCACTGGTATAGCAGAGATGTTTGAATATGTGTTATTTTTTTTATAGCTGAGCTTCACTGGACCACCAACAGCCTGCCTCAGCTTTAGGTCGCCAACCATTCTTCATACTAGCCACCCCACCACCCCCAAGGCCAGCTACAATACTAACAACAATAGTGATCAAATGAAATTGATAACAGTTGTGACAGAAATGATGATGAACTGATTTCATTATCCACAAGCTTCAATTATTACAATCTCCCAGTGGTAACAGGCATGACTGCCATTAATAGACAACCAAATATAGACATACTAGATTTATTCAGGCAGACACCATCTACTACATCCACAGCTGTTCATTTAAAAACACAGCTCCTAAGGGTACTACAAACTTCATTTTCCTAAAACGTAGTAATTACCTTATGATGGCTTTCAAGCCTAGATCTTTTGCTGACATGACAGGACTAACTTTAAATTATATTTGTGATCTGTCACTGCCTAGTGTCATATTTTGACAAGCAGGTATACGGCTGGAGATAAGCAGACCACATCTAATTATAGAACCATTTCACTCTTTCCAGTGTTTTGAAAGATTTATGGTGAAATGGCCTTTGATCAAATATTGGCAGATTTTTCTGAGCAGAGCTTGTTAACTGCCTTTCAGTTTGACTTTCATAAAGGACTCTCCACATAGAAGGTCATCCAAAAACCTCACAAAGAGTAGTGACAAAGATAAAGAAGGAAAAAAAATTCTGTTGGGATATTTTGTGACCATGCCATAGCCCTTAATTGTGTGGACTACAAAATTCTACCTGACAAACTGAAATATTGTAGCACTAATGACATCCCTCTTCATAACAGACTCGTACTGACAGGTAAGATCACAGAAATGAAACTTAACTTAAAATGGGAGATTAGTACTGGGTTGCTCTTGTTGTTGATCTGCAAAAATGACCTTCCAATTACTTTAAAGGAATGTTAAAAAACTGTAACTTTTGCCACTTCTATAAATTATCTTCTTACTTTTATATGTGGACACATAGGCTATGGTCAATGAGGGTACCCAATGACCTGTGTGTACTTTTCTGAACATATGCTGTTCATGCCCTTTGACACCATATTGTATGAATAATTATGGTTTATAGCAAGGTGTGGTTTGAGAATGGGCATGTCAGCCTGAAACTGGTAACCACTACAGCTGCATTTTATATCAATGCAACTGAGACAAATGGTAAAAAAAAAAAAAAAAAAAAAAAAAAAAAAAAAAAAAAAAAAAAAAAAAAAAAAAAAAAAAAAAAAAAAAAAAAAAATTATTATTCAATATCCCAGATATAAGGGTTGAAAATTTTTGTGGATACTTTGCAAGTACATAGGAGTGGTCACTTAAAGCTACTTGACAAGCAGTAGTGTGTTATGAACAGATCTGTCTTGTTATAAATTTTGGTAACCATTTCTCTGAAAAATACTCATGTAATCAAGTAAATGTCAAGTTACCAGCGTAATGTAAACAACAGACATTTACAATAATACTGAGGAAACAACAGATTTGTTTTCACCATAATCACTTTCCTACTAATTGATGATGTTACACTTAGCTGGTATAATAGCATTAAGAATTACTGTGATGGGTTCATGTTCATACATTCATATATACATACGTCCTTAGTTACGTACATACATAGACTTCATACAAAATTAGAGATGTGCAACATTTGAAGGTAATCATAGAAACTTAAGATGTGTACTGTGTTGACAATAAACCATCATCTAAAAGTAAGCAGTAAATTAAAGAGAAAGATCCTCCTTTGAGAAAAGCTATTGCTTCCTCAGTTATACTAGGTAGCTGCTGGTTACCTGTTGGAAACTTTTCAAATGGAATAAGGTTCCTACAGGTCTAAATACTCAGACCATTACAGTGTACAGATTAAGTTACTAAGAGGTGATTCTCTTTTGTCAATGTGTATCTTGATTTGTTCTACACCCCTGAAGTTTCTCTATCTTCATGAGACATGTGGCACATGATCAATGAATAACCGAATGAGTGAAGTACACATCAATCCTTTCACACAATTTATAGCGTCAGCTGTTGGATAAATGGTGTTATTATGTTTCTTAATTGTTAATAAATAGTTTATGGAAGATTTTTAAAAGGTCATATATACATTCCATGGTGATGTTATAGTATTAGGGAAAGATTTCAGTTTACCAGCTATAATTTGAGAGACTCAATTGATTAGGGAAGATGGTAGGGTAGGGGTTCATATGGTGTTGTTCTAAATCTTTATTGGAAAATTATCTTGAGTATATCCTCAGAGAACTGACTCATTAGAGTAACTCCTTAGTTGTCCAGCATATAAACAGGGTTAATTTGGGGCAGGGAATGAATGACCATTAGATCATTGTAGCATCACTGACAATAAGTGTCAACACAACTCAGGTTACATGGAAGAATTATTAGGAAATGTAGGTCACCCATGAAGGACCTATTTCAAAAAATAGTCATCTAACCAATACTTAAATTTGCTCCACAATCAGGGACCCTTACCAGATTTGATTGAGAAAATAGAGAAACTCCAAAGAAAATAAGTGTGTTTCATTTCATACAATAAGTGTGAAACTGCCACAAAAAGCTCATCCAAAGCCACAGATAAATGATATAACAGAGGTGTTGTAAACTATGGTGTGGTTTATTGTTGAAATTCCAAGAGTGAACATTCATGGACAAGTCAACCAATATGTTGCTTCCTTCTACATGTATCTTGTGAGAAGACCACGAAGATAAAATTAAAGACATTGAAGCTGGCACAGTCACTCTTAAAGCACACCAACTGCAGCTGGAGCAGGAAAGATGGAACTGAAAGTGGTGCACAAAGTTCTACAGATCGGAGTATGGAATGTCAGATCCCTTAATCAGGTAAGCAGGTTAAAAAATTTAAAAAGGGAAATGGATAGGTTAAAGTTAGATGTAGTGGGAATTAGTGAAGGTCAGTGACAGGAGGAAAACTTCTCAACAGGTGAATACAGGGTTATAAATACAAAATCAAATAGGAGTAATGCAGGAGTAGGTTTAATAATGAGTAAAAAAAATAGGAGTGCAGGTAAGCTATTACGAACAGCATAGCGAACACATTATTGTTGCCAAGACAGACATGAAGCCCACACCTACCACAGTAGTACAAGTTTATATGCCAACTAGCTCCACAGATGATGAAGAGATTGAAGAAATGTATGATGAGATAAAAGAAATTATTCAGATTGTCAAGGGAGACAAAAATTTAAGTTATAGGAGACTGGAATTTGATAGTAGGAAAAGGAAGAGAAGGAAAAGTAGTAGGTGAATATGGAATGGGGGTAAGGAATGAAAGAGGAAGCCACCTGGTAGAATTTTGCACAGGGAATAACTTAACCATAGGTAACACTTGGTTCAAGAATCATGAAAGAAGGTTGTATGCATGGAAGAGGCCTGGAGACACTGGAAGGTTTCAGGTGATAATATAATGGTAAAACAGAGATTTAGGAAACAGGTTTTAAATTGTAAGACATTTCCAGGGGCAGATGGGGACTATCTATAGATTAAAACAGAAACTGCAAAAAAGTAGGAATTTAAGGAGATGGGACCTGGATAGACTGAAAGAACCAGAGGTTGTAGGGAGTTTCAGAGAGAGCATTATGGAACAATTGACAAGAACGGGGGACAGAAATACAGTAGAAGAAGAATAGGTAGCTTTGAGAGATGAAATAGTGAAGGCAGCAGAGGATCAAGTTGGTAGAAAGACAAGGGCTAGTAGAAATCCTCGGGTAACAGAAGAGATATTGAATTTAATTGATGAAAGGAGAGAATATGAAGTGCAGTAAATGAAGCAGGCAAAAAGGAATACAAACGTCTCAAAAATGAGATTGACAGGAAGTGAAAAATGGCTAAGCAGGGATGGCTAGAGGACAAATGTAAGGATGTAGAGGTATATATCACTAGGGGTAAGATACATACTGCCTACAGGAAAATTAAAGAAACCTTTAGAGAAAAGAGAACCACTTGAAGGAATATCAAGAGCTCAGATGGAAAACAAGTTCTAAGCAAATAAGGGAAAGCAGAAAGGTGGAAGGAGTATATAGAGGGTCTATACAAGAGCAATGTACTTGAGGATAATATTATGGAAATGTAAGAGAACATAGATGAAGATGAAATCTGAGATATGATACTGCGTGAAGAATTTGACAGAGCATTGAAAGACCTAAGTCAAAACAAGGCCCAGGAGTAGACAACATTCCATTAGAACTATTGATAGCCTTGGGAGAGCCAGCCCTGACAAAACTCTACCATCTGGTGATCAAGATGTATGAGACAGGTGAAATACTCTCAGACTTCAAGAAGAATATAGTTATTACAATCCAAAAGAAAGCATGTGAGACAGGTGTCAAAATTACCAAACTATCAGTTTAAGAAATCATGGCTGCAAAATACTAAGATGAATTCTTCACAGGCAAATGGAAAAACTGGTAGAAGCCGACCTCAGGGTAGAGCAGTTTGGATTCCATAGAAAATTTGGACCATATGAGGCAATACTCACCCTACAAAGTATCTTAGAAGATAGTTTAAGTAAAGGCAAACCTAAGTTTCTAGCATTTGTAGACTCAGAGAAAGCTTTTGACAATGTTGACTGGAATGCTCTCTTTCAAATTCTGAGGGTGGCAGGGGTAAATACAGGGAGCAAAAGGCTATTTACAGTTTGTACAGAAACCAGATGGCAGTTATAGGAGTCGAGGGGCATGAAAGGCAAGCAGTGGTTAGGAAGGGAAGAGACAAGGTTGTAGCATACCCCGATGTTATTCAGTCTGTATATTGAGCAAGCAAAGAGACCTTTGGAGAAAAGAGAACCACTTGTATGAATATCAAGAGCTCAAATGGAAACCCAGTTCTAAGCAAAGAAGGGAAAGCAGAAAGGTGGAAGGAGTATATAGAGGGTCTATACAAGTGCAGTGTACTTGAGGACAATATTATGGAAATGGAAGAGGATGTAGATGAAGATGAAATGGGAGATACGATACTGTGTGAAGAGTTTGACAGAGTACTGAAAGACCCGAGTCAAAACAAGGCCCCGGGAGTAGACAACATTCCATTAGAACTACTGATGGCCTTGCGAGAGCCAGTCCTGACAAAACTCTACCATCTGGTGAGCAAGATGTACGAGACAGGCGAAATACCCTCAGACTTCAAGAAGAATATAATAATTCCAATCCCAAAGAAAGCAAGTGTTGGCAGATGTGAAAATTACTGAACTATCAGTTTAATAAGTCACAGCTGCAAAATACTAACGTGAATTCTTTACAGACGAATGGAAAAACTGGTAGACGCTGACCTCGGGGAAGATCAGTTTGGATTCCGTAGAAATGTGGGAACACGTGAGGCAATACTGACCCTACGACTTATCTTAGAAGCTAAATTAAGGAAAGGCAAACCTACATTTCTAGCATTTGTAGATTTAGAGAAAGCTTTTGACAATGTTGATTGGAATACTCTCTTCCAAATTCTGAAAGTGGCAGGGGTAAAATACAGGGAGTGAAAGGCTATTTACAATTTGTACAGAAACCAGATGGCAGTTATATGAGCCAAGGGACATGAAAGGGAAGCAGTGGTTGGGAAGGGAGTGAGACAGGGTGTAGCCTCTCCCCGATGTTGTTCAATCTGTATATTGAGCAAGCAGTGAAGGAAGCAAAAGAAAAGTTCGGTGTAGGTATTAAAATCCATGGAGAAGAAATAAAAACTTTGAGGTTCGCTGATGACATTGTAATTCTGTCAGAGACAGCAAAGGACTTGGAAGAGCAGTTGAACGGAATGGACAGTGTCTTGAAAGGAGGGTATAAGATGAACATCAACAAAAGCAAAATGAGGATAATGAAATGTAGTCGAATTAAGTCAGGTGATGCTGAGGGAATTAGATTAGGAAATGAGACACTTAAAGTAGTAAATGAGTTTTGCTATTTGGGGAGCAAAATGACTGATGATGGTCAAAGTAGAGAGGATATAAAATGTAGACTGGCAATGTCAAGGAAAGCGTTTCTGAAGAAGAGAAATTTGTTAACATCGAGTATAGATTTAAGTGTCAGGAAGTCGTTTCTGAAAGTATTTGTATGGAGTGTAGCCATGTATGGAAGTGAAACGAGGACGATAAATAGTTTAGACAAGAAGAGATAGCTTTCGTAATGTGGTGCTACAGAAGAATGCTGAAGATTAGATGGATAGATCACATAACTAATGAGGAGGTATTGAATAGAATTGGGGAGAAGAGGAGCATGTGGCACAACTTGACTAGAAGAAGGGATCGGTTGGTAGGACATGTTCTGAGACATCGAGGGATCAACAATTTAGTATTGGAGGGCAGCGTGGAGGGTAAAAATAGTAAAGGGAGACCAAGAGATGAATACACTAAGCAGATTCAGAAGGATGTAGACTGCAGTAAGTACTGGGAGATGAAGAAGCTTGCACAGGATAGAGTAGCATGGAGAGCTGCATCAAACCAGTCTCAGGACTGAAGATAACAACAACAACAACAACAACAACAACATTGAGCAAGCAGTAAAGGAAACAAAAGAATAATTTGGAGTAGGAATTAAAATCCATGGAGAAGAAATAAAAAACTTTAAAGTTTGTCAATGACACTGTAATTCTTTCACAGACAGCAAAGAACCTGGAAGAGCAGTTGAATGAAATGGACAGTGTCTTGAAATAGGATATAAGATAAACATCAACAGAAGCAAAATGAGGATAATGGAATGTAGTCAAATTAAATCAGGTGATGCTGAGGGAATTAGATTAGGAAATGAGACACTTAAAGTAGTAAATGAGTTTTGCTATTTAGGAAGCAAAATAACTGATGATGGTCAAAGCAAAGAGGATATAAAAAAATGGTTCAAATGGCTCTGAGCATTATGGGACTTAACAGCTGTGGTCATCAGTCCCCTAGAACTTAGAACTACTTAAACCTAACTAACCTAAGGACATCATGCACATCCATGCCCAAGGCAGGATATAAAATGTAGACTGGCAATGGTAAGGAAAGTGAATCTGAAGAAGAGAAATTTGTTAACATTGAGTATAGATTTAAGTGTCAGGAAGTCTTTTCTGAAAGTATTTGTATGGAGTGTAGCCATGCATGGAAATGAAACACGGACAATAAACAGTTTAGACAAGAAGAGAATAGGAGCTTTTCAAATGTGGTGCTACAGAAGAATGCTGAAGTTTAGATGGGTAGATCATGTAACTAATGAGGAGGTGCTGAATAGAATTGGGGAGAAAAGGAATTTGTGGCACAATTGGTTGGACATGTTCTGGGGCATCAAGGGATCACCAATTTAGTATTGGAGGGCAGCGTGGAGGGTAAAAATCATAGAAGGTGACCAGAAGATGAATACACTAAGCAGACTCAGAAGTATGTAGGGTGCAGTAGTTACTTGGAGATGAAGAAGCTTGCACAGGGTAGAGTAGCATGGAGAGCTGCATCAAACCAGTCTCTGGACTGGTGACCACAACAACAACAACAAAAAGTACCCTCCATCACACACCATAAAATGGTTTGTGCAGTTTATATGTAAATATTAAATTCCTCCAAAATTTTTGTAGATATATTTTTCAACAAAACTGAGAATAATATAAGAACATTTAAAAACTAACTAATAACTGGGCAGAAACCTACCAATAAATGTTGCAAATTTATGCTCATTGCATTCAGTAGCTTTCAGACTGATGAAACTCTTCATTTTTGGATGAAAGGGTATTTCACCAGTGATTTTCCAACATTTTGATAGTATTCCATGACCGGGGTAATAAGATGGTGTATCCAGAATATTAACATTCAGTTTACCATCTTTGTTTGTTTTTAAACACAACAGCACACCACCAGTGTGACTATACCAGACACCATTAACGCTGCATGGGAAATCTGTAAAGAAGAAAGGTTCTTAAAACAACAATTTGGTTCAATAAATGTCATTATTTTGTTAACAAATTGAGTGAAAAAATATGATGAAATATTTACACATTTTATACAATTTTATCCCACATTTTTGAGCTTACTCTAATCAGCTCTTGGCTCTTAACATAGATGACAGCACCAATGAGCTATGGCTTTTCTTTGTAAGTTTTTCATTAGCAAAAATCGGGAACTGCAATGGTTAACGTTTTACAACTGAATAGTTATTTTTTATTTTCTTTTTGTCCCTCTGGATACATCAACATAGACAGTTCAAACTTTCTTGGCTGCTTTCAGTTTTTCTCTTCCACATATTGCTAAGTAATTTAAAATGCAAATTTCCCTGATGATAATGATAACACTTAAAAAAGTACAGTGGCCAAAAGTTTCTGCATCTTAGGTTAACCCAAACACACACACACACACACACACACACACACACACACACACACACACACACACACACACACACACAAATGTTACATTGAGCAGTTATTTTTAAATGCCAACTTTTAGTGAGAATATTTTGAGCAATTTATAAATGTTGATTCATTTTAACATTCTCAGTAAGCAGCAACTCTCATTCCTTTCTGTGTCCAGGGTAACCAAAGTATATGTGGTTGACATCCTGTATCCCCTGACAAATGCAATGTGCTGCTGGTATGATGAGAATTCGATGGAGATGTTGTCAGTAGCAGCCATGGTTGAATTTCAATCTGACATTGTCATTACTAACTGCCTCTTATTCACTTTGCTAGTGGAGTTATACTTAATATCCTATTTATCAGTATACCGCTGTGCTTTTGGTATATGTGAGTGAATTTGTCTGAAACAGACACACTTGTACAAATATCTGGTCTCCCACTCCTTGTTTATTTGCTTCTGGCTATACCTCTAACTACAGCACTTAAGTCTCCAGAAGCATGCATCTCTCTTATATCCCTTTTTTGCCGTTTATTGGGCTCCTCATTTCCCACAATCCCAGCATGGCCTGTGGTCTGGCAGTCTGTGTGTGTGAAGCAATGCACAATCTATCTGTCATTTTTAAACTGTATGAGACAAACTTTATTTTGTGTAGCTGTAGCACATGGTAGGGTTTAGTAAACTTTCCTCTTCTAGAATGCCAAATTAAAACTAACATGCCAAACGTGTCCAGTTTTTCATTTCTTAAATTACTACTAGATACATTGAATTAAGTAAAGCTTTAGGCATGGTCATAGCAGGGTTGGCTGACATGCAAAGGATGTTATCTTCAGAAACGAGGCACAGTACCAAAATGTGTGGAACAATAAGATCAATAACGCAGAACAATGAGGAGGGCTCATAAGCAGAAACACAAGCAACATGAAGACACCAAACACGACTATCATATGGCAAATGCAAACAATGTTTGCAGAAATTATTGCAATTCAGTAGACTATTGCAGACAGTGTTGAAGTCAAACAGGTTACTGTATTGTAGAAATCACAGTATTTGACATAATCCAGGCAAATTCTTGAGACTTGCACATTTAACTAGACGCTTATGAGCTGATATCATTTCCACAGAATTATTGAAAAATGGAGATGGATGACTAGAGATAATAATGAGACAATTACATAAATATCATTGCAAAAAGGGAGAGCAGAGGAAAGAAGAGTAAACATGGTAGTAATAAATGGAAGAAAAAGGGCAACAAGAAAGAAGAAAAGTGTAAATTGTCTCAAGAGGAAATGTGACAACGTTTTCTAAAATCACTGAGAATAATGAAGTAGTTCTTGTGGCATTGAAGGATGAAGCTTATTAACAAAACTAATTCTGTGGAGGAAATATAGCATCTCTAAAGAAATAAATAATCAGCAAAAGAAATGCACAAAACAGACAGTGATCCAGAAGAAAATCTGACACAAAAACAGCAAAAATGTGCAAAGAAACACAAACAGTGACAAGAGCAGGAACTGGCAGCATAGACTACAGATGGAGCAATTATCATAAAACTAAAGAGGCCAAAGAAATGTATGTAATGTGCTAATCAGACATTTCTGTCTGAGACAGAAGGTCAATACCAGTACTCAGTCCAGTCACATTAATGTGACCCTCCCCTATTTTTGACGTCAATGTGCAGTAACTACTGACAGATGGCAGGTGGTAGCACTAGCAATGAAGCACGTCATGGGCTAGGGACACAGAAAACAATGCATTAGCTGTCGTAATACAGAAAGGGAGTGATTATCTTATGCCAAAAAGGGCATGTTCATCGGCTTTCAGGCCAAAGGTGGAAGCATTTCTGAAATGACAAAATTTGTAAACTGTCTGTGTGCTGCCATGGTCAAGGTTCACTGCACTTGGCAAAATGCTGCTATACAAACCAGTGCTAAGGCAACTGTGGTGTACCATGGATCACAGATGACAAGGGTGAATGTCAGCTGCTGAGATGTGGATGGGCAAACATACATGCAACAGTTAAGCAGCTGACTGCCCTGATGAACCACAGGGCTACAAATGTCTGGTTCATGTACCCATGCTGACTGATATAACAGTGAAATCTGCATGCCAGTACCCCAACTCAATGACCACTGATTGGTGACAGGTGACCTTTTCAGATGAATCACGTTTTATGCTCTATCAGACAGATGATCGCTGGTGTGTACGCCATGAAATGCCTGAAAGGAAATATATTGCAACAATCATCAAAAGGGTCCAGGCCAGAGCAGGGACCATTGCAGTATGTGGAATGTTTTTGTGGCATTCCCTGGGTGATCTCGTCATTCTTGTTTTTTCTCAGCATGATGGATTCTACCAATAGGACAATGCGAAGTGTCACACAGTTTGCAGCATATGTGTGTTGTTTCAAGAGCACCAGGGTGTGTTTACCCTGCTCCCTTGGCTTCCAAACTCCCCAGATTTAAAACCAATCAAGAATTTGTGGGATCATCTCAATCACGTTGTTCATGACATGGATCTTCAACCAAGAAAACTAGCATATCTGTCCACAGCAGTGGAGTTGGCCTGGCTCCACATCCCTCTAAGTACCTTCCAGAAACTTACTGATTCTCTTTCTGTGCATCTTGCTGTGGTCTGCACTGCAATAGGTGGTTACTCAGGCTTTTGACAGATGGCCATCTTATTGTGACCAGATAACGTATGTCAGTAAGAGTGTAAAGAACATGGAAGTAAAAGTACAAACAGAATTTAAGTAAACTATGTTACATCAAGAGGTATAATCCAAATGCAACATACATCCTGCCACTATTATAAGATCATTTAACAATAATTTGCCAGTGCACTGGAGCAATGAAAAATGCAGTGTGTAACAAATTATTCAGATGGAGAAACAAGAGAATGTTCTCACCAAGCAAGAGTCAAGAAGGAATTCACCTGCAGTTTGTCAGGCCTGGTGGTCTAGTGGTAAAGTGCGTGACTGGAAAACAAGACATTGGGAGGTCGAATCATGGTCAGATCATGGAAATTTTCAGTCTCTCTTTAATTTAACCTTCATCTCCCAATGATGTCAGGAACTGCCAGCAATGACACATGGTTCAGATTCCACATTAAACTGTAGATCCACTTTCACCAGTTCCGTAATTGGTATAGGTTAGAGACATGCAGATCACCAAAGTAGCATCCAACTGAAAGGCTGGCACTCACCCACTGAGCCACTCACAGTTATTATTATTAGTAATACCACCTGCAGTCTGAAAAGCCATTGTCGGGCATCAATGGCTGCAAGCAAAGGAGATCAGAATTTGAATTTCACTAAGAAGTGGATCAGATTATCATGTACTGGTGACACCTGCAAAGATTTCTTTGCAAATAGGTGTGCATGCAACTTAGTTTTAAAACAATTACTGTAAGATAAGGAGGTCTTACTGCCTTCACTAATAGGAACAGAATCCCTTGAGATAAGCAAGACATGCCACAGACACTGAAAAACTCCTTGTATGAGGAGTAGTCAAATAAAATGAGACAGGTGGAAAAAAAAGCAAGTAAACTGTTTATTATTTCAAAAGTAATCACCACAACTGTTCATACATATGTCACACTACAATTGTGTCTATCTGCAACTTAATGTGTCATCTTTACCGTAAGTAGCAATCTACACTATCCTTACATTGTTGACATTCCAACATGGAGATTCCATCATTTGATTTTACATAGCAGGCATTCCGGCAGCCATCTCCACAGTGAAGTCTGACGCATACACCACTCGCTGACTTCACACTGAACATGTCTAACAGACAAATGGCACAGCAGTGACTATTCCTGTTCCTTCTTGATCCCTACTAGAAGGCACTCCTACACGCACACATACCTGTGTTATCAATGCCTGCACCATGCTCATTATATAGTCTGCCTTGCTATGATCTGACTGTTTTTTTTTTTTATAGAATGTTGGATTTAATGTGGTGTAATGATCACTCCTTGGGTCAGGAGGTGAGTGTGCATCAAGTGTGGACAAGTGAGGCAGTGATGTCACAAGTGTCAGAGGTTGAGCTCCAAGGACTGGTGAGTGTCCCAGTCTTATGCCTGAAGGCATCAGTGAAACAGCAATATCATTAATAACAATTCATTAATGTGATTGCTAAAATGAATATTGTCTTAACCAGTGCACAGGAAAACAAGCTGGCCTGTTATCTCAGGTGTCAGCGAAGAATGCTAGATACAGGACTCTGGCAGCTCACATCAGGTCAGGCGCACTGTCTGACAGCAAGGCAGCAAGGGATGCAGTAGTGTGAGCCAGTGTCATGGCCCACACATGTGCCTCTGTGAATACGATGGGCCTCAGCGCTCTCAAAGAGGGACGTGCGCTTAGACCTGTATCAACAGCATCTGTATTGTGGTTGTCATGGAGTGTACTGCCTGGAAGGCAGTATATGCACAGCCTGGGAGGTGGCACTCAGGTGCCCACCCAGAAAACAAAAGATGGCAGCTTGTAGTCAGTTGGTTTGGCTCATACCCAGAGGAAAGCCCAGTAGATCTGCATCACGTACCAGTGACAGCTTTGACTCATTGGTAGGAGCACATCACAAGTTATGCCATTGATCAAGATACCACTGTTCTGTAATTCCATTCTTTCCATGTCCCTATGTTTCCCATCCCAATAACAGCTGATTATTAGATCCTGGTGAACAGGCTGAGTGAATCCAGTGTGTTCTTATTTTCTGAAAATGTGGTTTTGATTCCAACACTTCTCTGTGACACTGGGTGGCATCTTGCTTGCCTGTGAACTGTCATACCTTGCATGAATCTGTATCCAACTGTATTATCCTAGTTGGACAAATAGTAACACTCCTTGCTTTACACTTCTACAAATCCTACATTGTCATGAGATTATGCACACCGCATGTTCTGTAACTATTAATACTTCTTCAGTCCATAGCTACACCAATTTACTCATTGTTTTCCACTTCATTGGGTATGGAATGATATTGCAACAGTGATAATGAGAATTTAAATTTACTACTGGAAATCAAATCAACATGAGTAATATCACTTCATGCGTTGTGACCTCTACAGTGGCTATGCTATAAAATAGCACTAAATTCTTTTGTGTCAACTTGAGTACATGCTAAAGTTCTGTCAGAAAATTTCTCTGGACTTGGCGTATTCCATTCCAAAGTTGTTTCAGTGGCACCAATGCTGAACTTAATTGCCCATTTACTGCACAGTGTATGAAATTTTGCATTTCTACAACTTGAGTCTTACTGTCTTCCAGTATCCGTAACAATCTAGCAATAGTCTTCTTCTTGTGTAAGGTACTCAGTTGTTTCTGAATGACTACCAGATTATTATTAATTACTGTTACTGCATTTTGCACACATTCCATCAGTTCTTTACCTACCTCCTGTATCACTCTAGTATTATTCAGTACATTATATTCTAGATTTATTAGCTGAGAGGTATGCCACTGTACTGTGGTTTGCACACCTCCTACTGTACCTCACACCTGATTTATTGTTTATTAATTTCTCGCACATCTTCTTCACTTGATGTCATTGACCATCTCTCTCTTTCTATGTATAACTGCTTGTGGCACTACTTCTGTCACTTGCATCATCTGTGCTCTTAACTTGTCATACAAAAAGTTGCAGCTGCTGATATTCATCTTTAATCACCAAGACAATAGCTTCTTTCTGTGCCTCCTTGTGTAACACCTGAAATATCTCTTGTATCCTGCAAATCTTTTTTCTAAGTTTCCATATCTCAAAAGTTAGTCCCAATGTCTAGTGATGACTAGTCAGCAATACATCTAATTGTTTGGCAAACAACACTCCAGAGTTCAGTGACTGGTTTAGTGTTTGTCAAACAACACTTCAGAGTTCATTGGTTGGTTCAGAACTGCACTTCCCACTTCTGTGATGATGTGTAGTAGCGTCACGAATACAGTTATTCTTATGGGTGTCTCTGCTGTTACTCCACCCATCATTTACCCTCCCTTAGTCAAAAAAGTGTGACCACATAACAAAAATATTGAATAACTCAGACTAATACCTTCTTTAACCCCTAACATGCAATACAAATGTAGTACTACAACACAAGTAAAAAACAATAACATGGAAAAAATGCTATAAATCAGTTTCTCAATTTAAGTTCATAAAGTGCTCTGTGCACAGC
The DNA here is from genome assembly GCF_023864345.2 of Schistocerca serialis cubense. Taxonomy (NCBI): domain Eukaryota; kingdom Metazoa; phylum Arthropoda; class Insecta; order Orthoptera; family Acrididae; genus Schistocerca; species Schistocerca serialis. Next base: position 451,455,321 of record NC_064639.1, on the reverse strand, counting down.
GTGAGTATCTGGTAGCACATTTTTATTAACCTGCCTCAGTTTTTTACTTTTTCTGTGGTACTGTTACCAGAATTTGCAGTAAAGTATCTCCTCTATCATAAAAAGACTTTACCCTACTAATATGTATGGTAAGAGTTTTGGTAGTAACTGTATCTTAACATTGTCCAGGGAATTCACATCTGTAACCTGATATGTAACATCATATTTCACTGAGCAAGATGGCGCAGTGGTTAGACACTGGACTCACATTTGGGAGGACGACGGTTCAATCCCGCGTCCGGCCATCCTGATTTAGGTTTTCCGTGATTTCCCTAAATCGCTCCAGGCAAATGCTGGGATGGTTCATTTGAAAGGGCATGGCCAACTTCCTTCCCCGTCCTTCCCTAATCCAATGAGACCCATGACCTCGCTGTCTGGTCTCCTTCCCCAAAACAACCAACCATCCATTACATTTCAGTAAAAATTTCTTGGTTTTCCCTTTTGGCATATTGGATTGGAAACAACACCCACTGACCAACTCTGAAATGTCAAAGCAGATTTGCTCACTGTCCCACAAATTCTTCCTAGCACTTTTCTATTGGCTTGTCATACTCTTTGCTGTACATCAAGTATTCTTTTTGCAAATTTCTTCGGTGACTCGACGTCACATCTTAACTTCAGTTTTAGTACATCAAATAGAGTTGGTATTTTTCTTCCATAGTTGCTGTCTTAGGATGCTCTTAACCAGTCCTAGTCTGGACTTTAGAATAGTACATGCTGATGACATGACTAAAAAATGTGTCCCAGTCTGCACATTGGCAGTTGATTTAGTGACTAACCATCTTTGATCCTGTTCAGTGAACAGGGGGTATGTCTGTTTGCTTGTAGATGAAATGGGTTCTTCTGAAACTTGCAAACATGAAGTATGTGGCATATGTGTTTCATCAAATCAGGTAAGAAGTTAGGGCCCTGGATCAGTTAGTAAGATTCCTTGAACATCAGATTTAAAAACCTAATAATTCACCAGCACCATAGCAACCACAGCAGCTTGCTGGTCAGGAATTGTTGTCACAGATGTAAACATCTAGAAATGGTCAATAATTGTTAAAATGTGCTTATAACCCAATGGAGTTCTGTTGAATGGAGCCAAAAATATCACAACCTAACATTTCAAAGGGTTTCGAGGTCTCAGGCAACCTTCCAAGAGAACTCTTTTTATGTCTAAGAACTTTTCACTGTGCACATGACATGCACTTCCACATATACTGATTCACAACATGTTCTCTTGTATGCCACCAAAACATGTCAGCTACTCTCCTATTAGTTATGCTTTGGCCACCATGGCCTGACAAAACATGATAATATGCCTGTTGTAACACTTTGTTCCTTAACAACAATGGAACTACCACATGCAGCCCGCAGTTTGTAGATTTGCAAAGTAAGCCTGCATGTGTTGTGAACTGTGGCTGCAACATAAATTCCTTGCACATGAAATGTATTCACAGTTGTGAATACAGACAACCATCAGCGGTATAAGGAAATGATGACAATGAAAACTTGTGCTGCATCAGCTGCCTGTTCCCTCTGCCAGTCACTCACATCCCAAGCATTTGCAATACTGCAATCTTGTGGCTCAAAATATCTGTGTTTGTATCTTTTCTTCCAGGTTTATGAGCAACTGTGTGATCTAACTTGCCCAACTTAAGGGCCCAACTTTTGTTAATAAGCTAGAGGGATCTTCAAGCCACTTTGAGGAAGCATGATCAGTTACTACTATGAATTTATGCCCATATAGGTAACATCTAAAATATGTATCCTAACTCTGAATTTATGACAATACTTGCAGGTCTTCCTCCTACTCCTGACATCATGTACCCCTTTTGATGCAAATAGTTATGACAGAGAAATATGTTCTGCCAGAATACAGGCTATGTACAGCCACTAAATTTGAGTGCTGTCATCAATACAAGGTGGCTGTGCACCATTGCACTATGGCCCAAGAACTCAACGTATATCAAAACCTTATATACTGGTAGTGAGGCAAACTAGTAAATAATTTAATAGAAGATGAACTGAGGATGGATATGTGAATGGTTTCCACATCCAAGTAACTTACTGAATAACTGGTCAGTATCTGTCAGCAGTGGAAAATTTGTAAATACTTCGTGCTGATATAGCATTTACACCCAGCAGTATATGGTAAATAATGAAGTACATTAGCTCATGAATACCTGAACTATCTCCCAGTGTTGGTTAGCTTGAGTTTATCATTCCCAGCAAATCTGAATTTCATAGCTATCAATGCTATTCTGACCAATCAGTTCAAGTTCACCTCAATATAAATCCATTAAAATCATAAGTCTTAACAAGTTCACAACTGCAGTGAGAAATAATAGAAACTAAAGTAACTTGTGCAAGATCTTGTCACTAACTAAACTGCCCAAAATGACTGAAATCAGAGTCCTGAGATTTATAAGTTATCACATGTGCCCAAGATTACCCTAAGTCCTGCTACACGAAAGTAACATTCACGGGATACACACCATCCATAACTTTGTCACAAACCACCTGAGCTGAACGACTCCAGACAAAATCAAGACAAAAAATACCTCACCAAAATTCCAGATGCAAGATGACAGACTAAAAGACCACAAGCTTGACCCTGTATGCTTATTTAAAGGTTCAGCCACATGACTACTCTTTGATAGTGCAGATACTTCCATCCTGACCACCATTCATAATTTTCACAATTTCATATAAATGCTTATGATAAAACATATAGAAAATCTTTGCGGTCAGTTTGTGACCTCTTAATGAAATCATTTATGTATTATTTCAACAATTTTAAACAAATTTCAAACATATAAATTGCCACATCTATCATACCTTCAAGATCACTGGCAACGTAAGATTTCATAACCTGACTTACAAATAAATACATGTATATAATATACAAAACAGAAATGTTGTTACCAAAAATCTCTAAAAGTTCTTATCCCTTTTACTTCAAATTTCTACACTACCCCCTCATGAACATCTGGAAGGACATAGGATATATATATTTTTAATATACAAAACATATAAAGGTGACAAAAGTCGTGGGATACCTCCTAATATTATGATGGACTTCCTTTAGCTTGGCATAATGCAGCAACTTGATGTGGCATGGGTACAACAAATCGCCTAAAGTCCCCTGCAGAAACATTGAGCCATGCTGCCTCTATAGCTGCCCATAATAGCAAAGGTATTGCTGGTGCAGAATTTTGTGCATGAACTTACATGGTTCAATGGTCTCCAACTAGCTAACATAACCAGGACCCAGTCCATTCCATGTAAACACAGCCAACACCATTATGGAGCCACCACCAGCATGCACAGTGCCTTGTTGATAACTTGGGTCCATTGCTTCATGGGGTCTGAACCACACACTAACCCTACCATCACCTCTGATCAACTGAAATCAGAACTCATCTGACCAGCTCACAGTTTTCCAGTCATCTAGGGTCCAACTGATAAAGTCACAAGCCCAGGAGAGGTGCTGTAGGCAACATCATGCTACTAGCAAAGGCACTTGTGTTCGCTGCACTGTCCAAATGGAAACATTGTTTGTATGTCTCACATTGATTTTGTGCAGTGTTGGTTGTCTGTTAGCACTGACAACTCTATCCAGACAAATCTGTTGTTAAATGAAGGCAGTTGCTTACTGTGTTTTCTGTGATGAAAGGTAAGCCTGAAATTTGGTATTTTCGGCACACTCTTGACTCTGTGGATCTTGGAATATTGAATTCCTAAAGAATTTCCAAAAAGCAATGTCCCATGCTCCTATCTCCAACTGCCATTTTGGGTTCAAAGACTGTCCAGTTGTGCAGCCATAAGAACATTGAAAATCTTTTCATATGAATCACCTGAGTACAAATGACAGCTTCGCCAATGCCCAGCCCTTTCATACCTGATGTGTGTGATACTAAAGCCATCTGTTTATGTGAGTATCACTATTGAGACTTGTCACCTCAGTGTATAAAAAATATATAAAGAAGAAAAATCCAGGATGGAATGTAACAATACCAGAGAAGGAAAGTTGCTACTCACCATATAGCAGAGATGCTGAGTCATGATAGGCACAACAAAAAGATTCACACAATTAAAGCTTTCGGCCATTAAGGCCTTTGTCAGCAGTAGAAACACATACACACACGCATACACACACACACTCACATAAACGCAACTGGCACACATGTCTGCAGTCTCAGAGAACTGAGACCACACTGCGAACAGCAGCACCAGTGCATGATGGGAGTGGCAACTGGGTAGGGGTAAGGAGGACCCTGGGGCAGGGAGGGGGTGGGATAGTATGGTGGGAGTGGCAGAGAGTCAAGTGTTGCAGTTTAGATGGAGGGCAGGAGAGAAGGTGCGGAGTGGGGAAGACACAAGTAGCAGAAAGGAGAGAAATAAAAGAAATTAAAAGACTACGTGTGATGGTGAAATGACGGCTGTGTAGTGTTGGAATGGGAACAGGGAGGGGGCCGGATGGGTGAGGACAGTGACTAACGAAGGTTGAGGCCTGGAGGGTTACAGGAACGTAGGATGTATTGCAGGGAAAGTTCCCACCAGCGCAATTCAGAAAAGCTGGTGTTGGTGGGAAGGATCCATATGGCACAGGCTGTGAAGCAGTCATTAAGATGAGCGATATCAAGTTTGGCAGCGTGTTCAGCAACAGGGTGGTCCAGTTGTTTCTTGGCCACAGTTTGTCGGTGGCTGTTCTTGTGGACAGACAGCTTGTTGGTTGTCATGCCTACCTAGAATGCAGCACAGAGGTTGCAGCTTAGCTCGTAAATCACATGACTGGTTTCACAGGTAGCCCTGCCTTTGATGGGATAGTTGATGTTAGTGGCCAGACTGGAGTAGGTGGTGGTAGGAGGATGTATGGGACAGGTCTTGCATCTAGGTCTATTACAGGGGTATGAGCCATGAGGTAAGGGATTGGGTGTTATATCCTAGCCAGTAATGCCAACCGAGCCCGCTGCCAAAAGGTTGGCAGCATCAAAGTCCGGACGCCGTCCGCATAAGCAGCGCCAGCGATACAGGAAATCGCCGCAAGTCTGCGCGCGCCACCGCTGGCTTCTGGCTTCTTAAGCGCTGGAGTCGCGAGCGCTAGGACAGTTCTGTATTCGCCGCTCAGTTGGATACTCACCACCGAATTGTGTACTTGCTAGTCAGTTGTGTGTTCATCGCAGCAGAGTTGTTGTTTGTCGTCAGCCGACGCTGACCTAGCCGCTCCGACTCGAACTAGACAGATTCTGTAGACCCGGCGTTCACTACTGTTTCTGTATCTTCGTTAATAAAGATAAGTACCGACTTTTATTTAATCAGAGTGTTTGGGTTTTCATCTTTCTGTTCACTGTTCCAGCGGACTGGTCGGCCCGCTATTAAAAGTGTGGCGGTGACTTCGTAAGCCGTTTCTACAGCGAATTGCTTGTCGCTACGAACACCGCCACAAAACTGGCGACGAGGACTTCCGAACTCGTGTGCAGGGCTGGTTCAACTTGTTTCTTGTTATACTAATTATAGAGATAGAATTTTGGGGGTTGGTTTCATTTGTGTTCACTATGTCTGCCGAATTACAACAGTTGATCTTGTTACAGAGTCAGCAAATACAAAGTCTGGTGGAAGCGATCGCCAAACAAGCGGCTAATCCTCCAACACAAAAGGAACAAGCACAGGCAGCACCACCGTTCCGTGCTTTTGATGCATCACGAGAAGAATGGCGAGAATATTTCGCGCAGTTGCAGGCGCACATGACAGTCTACAAAATCACAGGTACTGAGCGGCAGCTTTATTTAATTTCCACTGCAGGCGTGGAAGTCTATTGACTACTTTGTAAGTTGTTCCCGGAATCCAAGCCAGAAGCTTTAGACTATGACGTTGTTGTTACCAAGCTTGCTGAGTATTTCGAGTCGCGAGTTCATGTGGCAGCAGCCAGATTCAAGTTCTTCAGATTAAAGAAACTGCCACATCAATCTAATAAACAGTGGTTAACAGATTTACGGGGCCTCACCCATCAGTGCCGATTTAATTGTGTGTGTGGAGCTTCCTACAGTGATGTCATGTTACGAGACGCTATTACTCAAAACATTGCAGGTTCTGTATTCGTGCTGCTATCTTGAAGTTGCCTGACCCGTCATTAGAGACTGTGATGAACATCATTGAAGCCCAAGATACTTTTGACTATGCAGAGTGTGAGTTAGATCAGCCATGTATTTCTCAAATTGCCTGTGCTAAGCAAGTTATGCCACGCCCGCGGCCCCACCGGCAGAGTCAGACTGTAAACACTAGCCGGCCGCGTCATGTTAAACACATTCGTCAGCCGCGTGTGCAAAATGATAGAGTTAAGTCTTGCCCTAAGTGTGTTCTTGCTCATCCTCGTGAACGTTGCCCGTTAAGAAACGCGGTTTGTCACTTTTGTCAAAGGAAAGGACACATCCAGACTGTTTGTTTGCATAAACGCAAGAACAATTCTAGTGCTGCCCAGCCCATGGATATTCATGTTCTTCAAAGCCAGCCCGCCCAGGAGGTCGCGTTTAAAGACTCTTCCACGGTTCGTGTGGGTAATAAACTTGTTCGCAATAAGCCACCCACCCAGCCCTCTGTTATGCGACCCAGGCGTAATTCAAATGCTGTAAAACGTAATGTACAGACTGCAAGTGAAGCGGGAGTTGTTGTTCCACCCGCCCAACCCACGAGTTGTCGTAAGCAGCAAACACGCGCTAAACGCGCTGATTTTGTGTCTTCCGCCTCCACTGCACCGATCCAGAGACAGTGTAATAAACTATTTGTGAAGCTACGCATCCAGGATAAGACCTTCAATTTTCAATTAGACACTGGTGCGTCTGTGACTCTCATAAATAGTGCTACGTATGCGGCTATCGGCCGCCCTAAACTTTCAGTGGCAAAACATTCTTTGGCTACTTATAGTGGCGAACACATTCCTGTGTTAGGTGTATGTAGCGTGCCAGCCACATTCCGTGGCAATACAAAAACAGTTTCATTCACAGTGCTCCGCGCTACAGACAGTGTAAACATTTTCGGATTAGAGTGTTTTGACTTGTTTGGCCTGTCTATCCAAGACGATGTGTTGCAAATTAATTCTGTTGTTGTTCCTCAAGACAGCATAACCGATTTGTGTAAACGATACAGTGACATATTTAAAGAAGAACTAGGTTGTGCTGCGAACTTTGCCGCTCATATTACGTTAAAAGATAATGCTCAGCCTCGATTTTGTCGTGCTCGTCCAGTGCCTCACGCCCTCCGGGCACCTGTAGCAGATGAACTTCGTCGTTGGCAAAACAACGGTGTTATTCAACCCGTTTCAGCGAGCCAGTGGGCTTCTCCCTTAGTTATTATAAAGAAACCGTCTGGCAAGTTACGTTTGTGTGCTGATTTTAAGTCGACAGTTAATCCTCAGACTGTCATTGATTCTTTTCCTTTGCCTAGACCGGACGAGCTGATGGATAAGTTAGGGGAAGCTTGTTTCTTTTCCAAAATTGATCTCCGTGAAGCATATTTGCAATTGCCCCTCGACGAGCAATCACAACAGTATTTTGTCATAAACACGTTGTTGGGGTTGTTCTGTTTTCTGCATTTGCCTTTTGGTTGTGCGTCAGCTCCAGCTGTTTTTCAGCGTTTTTTGTTACAACTTCTGGCTAATGTGCCATCGTGTTGCAACTATTTAGACAATATTGTTGTGTCCGGTCGGACGCCTGCTGAACATTTCTGTAATTTGGAGTGTTTGTTTAAAGTGTTGTCTCAGGCAGGCCTACGTTGCAACATCGATAAATGTTCATTTTTCCTTACGGAGATGGAGTATCTGGGAAATGTTATTAATGCTCAAGGCATTCATCCCTCCCAGTCGCATTTAGCAGCTATTCGTGATTTGCCCGCCCCTCGCAATCTGCAGGAATTGCAAGCAGTTCTTGGCATATTGACATATTATATTAGGTTTATACCTAATGCATCACAGATTGCTGCACCGTTGCATCGTCTCCGCCGTAAGAATGTTCCGTTTGTGTGGTCAGCTGATTGCCAATCAGCCTTTCAGCAGCTTAAAGAGGCTTTATTGAATGATCGTTGTCTGGTCCATTACGACCCTAACAAGCCTCTGGTGTTAGCTTGTGATGCCTCTTCTTTCGGCCTCAGTGCTGTGTTGTCTCACCGAGTCGGTAACACCGAACGTCCTATTGCGTCCGCATCTAAATTGCTAAACAAAGCTCAGTGTAATTATAGCCAATTGGACAAGGAAGCATTGGCTATTGTGTTCGGTGTCACAAAATTCCATCACTACCTCTATGGTAGACCATTCTATTTAGTAACGGATCACAAGCCCCTGACATCACTGTTTCATCCGTCTAAACCAGTTCCTCAGCGGACAGCTCAGAGACTACAACGTTGGGCTCTTTTGTTATCACAATACCAGTATGAGATACTGTATCGCCCTACAGCTCAGCATGCAAACGCTGACGCGCTTTCTAGATTACCGATTGCTGCGGATGATGTCTTCAATTCCCCTGACGACTCTTGCCATCAGATTGACGCCGATGAGCATCAATCCCTCCGGGATTTTCTGATTGATTATCGTCAGGTGGCACGTGAGACAGCTACGGATCCTCATCTGAGTTTACTATTACGTTTTGTTCAACGTGGTTGGCCGTCCAAGGCAAAGGACATATCGGATCCTGTGGTTCGTCGCTATTATCCACAACGTCATCTGTTGTCTGTTTCGCACGGAGTTTTGCTGTTACGCACCGAGAATGACCAGCTTCGTGTAGTGGTTCCCCAAGTGCTCCAATCCAAGGTCCTCGCCTTGTTGCATTAAGGTCATTGGGGAGTGGTCCGCACCAAGCAGCTTGCCCGCCGTCATTGTACATGGATCGGCATTGATAAGCAGATTACGCAGATGTCTACAGATTGTTCGACGTGTGCCGAACACCAAGCTGCTCCGCCTCAACGCTATTTTGAGTGGGCATGCCCTGCCGGTCCCTGGCAGCGGGTACATATTGATTTCGCTGGTCCATATTGGAATTTTCGTTGGCTCATCGTGATAGATGCATTTAGTAATTTTCCATTTGTTGTGCCCATGCAGTCTACAACGTCTGCACAAACTATACAGGCGTTGACTTCAATTTTTTGTATTGAGGGTCTTCCAGAAGTTTTAGTGTCTGACAATGGTCCACAATTTACCTCTGCCGAATTTGAAAGTTTTTGTTCTGCCAATGGCATTCGCCATGTTCTTACTCCGCCGTTCCACCCTCAATCGAATGGTGCAGCGGAACGTTTTGTACACACATTCAAGGATCATATGGACCGCCTTCGTGCTACGCACTCTCGTCAGCAGGCCCTCATCACGTTCCTGTCGTCGTACCGGACCACGCCACGCAACGGCCCTTCGCCTGCGGAGCTTCTCCACGGCCGTCGTCATCGCACCCTACTACGGTTGTTGCACCCCCCGGATCGACCCGCCGCTTCTGAGCATCACACGCGTTTTCAGCGCAACAACGCCGTTTTTTTCAGAGTTTATCACGGTCGCCGTCGTTGGGAACGTGGTACCGTGATACGTGTCCAGGGTCGCGGCTTTTATACTGTTCAAGGTGCTACTGGGGTGCACAGGAGGCATCAGAACCAGTTGCGCCGCGCTGGCCGCCCGGATTCTGCCGCTCGTTCTTTGTCCACAGATTTGGTCCGCGGCGGGTTCCAGCCGCGCCTTCCGACTTCGCTGCCGCCCCCAGGGCAGCAGCAGCAGCCGTCGCCGCTACCACGCCGACAGCCCGTCCGGTTGATGCCTCCCGCGCAGCTTCCTCCAGGAGCGCCCCAGGTGGTCGCTCCGGTGCCTGCGGTCCCTCTTCAGTCGCCACCACCTTCGGAGCCGATGGACATCGACCCCTCAGCCGGGCCGCCTTCCCAAGCGGTGGCTGTGCAGCCTGTCCTGAAGCCGCTTTCCTTGGGCACCCCCAAGGAGTCTGACACAGACTCCCTTGTCCGGCGCCCACTCAGCAGCCGTCGACGCAGCGTCAGGAGACGCTGCCTTTCTTCGTGGGTCCCGACGCCCCGTCGCGTCCAGTACCAGAAGCTGCGCCCATGGTCACAGGCGTGCACCCTGACCTCGGTTTTCAGTCGGTGTTTCCCGAGGCCCCGCGCGGCCAATGCTGGGGTGCGGACCAGGGCCTGCCACCGACAACAGTCTCCGCCCCGGTCTCTTCTGCTACGCCTGCGGCCAGACCCCTCCCCCGCCGTCGACGCTCGCCACGTCATTATTCAACGACGGTGCGGCGATTTGGGGGGGGGAGGAGTGTTATATCCTAGCCAGTAATGCCAACCGAGCCCGCTGCCAAAAGGTTGGCAGCATCAAAGTCCGGACGCCGTCCGCATAAGCTGCGCCAGCGATACAGGAAATCGCCGCAAGTCTGCGCGCGCCACCGCTGGCTTCTGGCTTCTTAAGCGCTGGAGTCGCGAGCGCTAGGACAGTTCTGTATTCGCCGCTCAGTTGGATACTCGCCACCGAATTGTGTACTTGCTAGTCAGTTGTGTGTTCATCGCAGCAGAGTTGTTGTTTGTCGTCAGCCGACGCTGACCTAGCCGCTCCGACTTGAACTAGACAGATTCTGTAGACCCGGCGTTCACTACTGTTTCTGTATCTTCGTTAATAAAGATAAGTACCGACTTTTATTTAATCAGAGTGTTTGGGTTTTCATCTTTCTGTTCACTGTTCCAGCGGACCGGTCGGCCCGCTATTAAAAGTGTGGCGGTGACTTCGTAAGCCGTTTCTACAGCGAATTGCTTGTCGCTACGAACACCGCCACAAAATTGGGAGCAGAGGTTGTGTAAGGATGGACAAGCATATTGTGTAGGTTCGGTGGATGGCGGAATACCATGGTAGGAGGGGTGGGAAGGATAGTGAGCAGGACATTTCTCATTTCAGGGCATGATGAGAGGTAATCGAAACCCTGGCGGAGAATGTAATTCACCTACTTACCCCCTCTCCCCTCAGCACCTTCTCTCCTGCCCTCCATCTAAACTGCAACACTTGACTCTCCACCACTCCCACCGTACTATCCCTCCCCCTTCCTGTCCCAGCCTCCTCCTTACCCCCACCCAGTCACCACTCCCATCATGCACTGTTGCTGCTGTTCGCAGTGTGGTCTCAGCTCTCTGAGACTGCAGACGTGTGTGCAAGTTGCGTTTATGTGAGTGTGGTGTGTGCGTGTGTGTATGTGTGTCTATTGCTGACAAAGGTCTTAATGGCCGAAAGCTTTATTGTGTGAATCTTTTTGTTGTGCCTATCGTGACTCAACATCTCTGTTATATGGTGAGTAGCAACTTTCCTTCTCTGGTATTGTAATATAAAGAAGAAACAGTTACCAAAGATCTCAAAAAGCACTTGACTGATTTATTTCAAAGTTCTTGACCAATTTACTTCAAATCTCTACATTCAGATGAAACAATGAAGAAAATTAATGAAAAATTAAATGCCTAACAAATGAAATATATCATGGTAAATGACTGAAATTCCTATTGCGAGAATAAATTACAGTGGCTGTACCCATCTTGGATACAGTACCATCAGACATCAATAGTTTACAGGACAAGTGAAAGTTAAAACATTTGACAGAAACATGACAATAAACTCTCATTTACTGATCAGTTTCCATTGTTACATATGGCATATACCCTAGAAGATATTTTAGTCTGTGTTTCATGGTTATTTTTATTATTAAAATCCACAGTGCCTTACAAGCACTAAGGCAGGCTGTATATATAGTTCTAGAAAATTCACTAGAGATTGCAGGCCAATCAAAAGATTGAACAGAACCCAAGATTTCCCAAACTGTGATGTAAACTGTTCACGTGTTTGAGTTGTGCTCAAATGCAGCCCTTCATGAAACAGTGAAAATGGGCTGAAACAATAGAAAACATCTTCTCCAAAAACACAGTGAGAGACTTCTTGCAAAATGTAACAGATGGTGCAACTAATCATCTGTTCATACAGGTGAAGACATATTCATTTGTTACATTCCACTGACATTCTATGATTCAAATATGCCCTGTGATCTAAGGCAACTACAGTTTCCCATGTGGCTTGCGTTCACTATGAGTGTCAACAAGGCACAGGGTCAATCACTTTGTGTGGCAGATATTAAACATTCCGGGCAATGCCAGGCATGGCATCAAATTATTAAATGTACATTAACAATGAAAACAATCAATTATTGATAGAATTATTTGACTGGAGAGATAAAAAAATCCACTCACCAAGTGGTGGCAGAACACACACATAAAAGATGGTTGTAATTGGTAAGCTTTCAGAGCTAGTAGCTTTTTCTTCAGGCAGGCAGGCCCTTGAAGCCTTCTGCCTGAAGAAGGAGCCATTGGCTCCAAAAACTTGCCAATTACAACTGTCCTTTCTGTGTGTGTTCTGCCACCACTTGGTGAGTAGATTTTTTATCTATCCAATTAAACAAATATACATTAAGAGTTACTGGAATATTAAAAAAGGAAACTCATTCTACTAATATCATTTGTGTATCTGTGGAGAATTTGATACTTATGGCACTGTTTGCGTAAGTAAACTAAATTGTTTGTAACATGTTTTGTGTATTAGAAAAGTCATCTGTTTATTATCTTGCTGGCATTATCCTCTTTCATGTGGTGTACCATAAGTGTGACTTTGTAATGTGTTCAGTTGTTATAATTTATTATAAATGATAATAGTAATAATATTAATATTTTTTGAGTGTTGGGGCTTCAAATATAGATTTATTTTCAATAAGCTTGTCCCACTGCCACAGTTCCATGGCTGCCATTAGTTCTTTCCTAGCCCATTTATATGGAATTTTGTGCATTTTCTGTTATAACATTTGGTCACAATAATTCAAGTCACAGGGCTCATCCGTGATAGATCATTCTGCAATCATGCTATCGGAACTCCCACATAAGTCTTTTCACCTAGGAAAAACCATGATAACCACTACTCTTCGTGGCTTGCTAGCCACCAATATACCTGCACTCATTGTTCTGACCATCTCATCTTTTACATTGTCTTACAGCTATCCTGTTTGATTTAAACTGCCCTGTGTCAAGCATGCCTGCCAATCGTAATGCCTGAAAGGCTCACTCACATTCCATCAACCACTCAAATTTAATCCTTTTCCTTAACAAATGATTTAACAGTGGAGTAATTTGTGTGAAGTTCTTAATAAATTTGGAGTAATAATTACAAAGGCACAGAAAAGATTGTAACTGTTTTGTTGTTTGTGGAGCTGCAAATTCAGAAACTGCTGATACTAAATGGGGATCAGTTTGCATACACTCTTCACCAATGACATGGCCCAGTACTGACTTGAGTCTGTGCAAAATTACACTTGTCAATACTTAGCATAAAACGCATTACTGTTACTCTCTTGATATTCCCCCCAACCGTTTCACATGTTTGTCCACATCATCCAAAAAAACTGTAATATCATTGAGATACACCACATACTTCCTCGGTTGCAGGCCGCACAAAATTTCACCTAGCACCCTTTTACATGTGGCTGGCACATTTGTAAGCCCAAATGGCATCCACTGATGTTGAAAAGGCCTCCATTGGACCACAAACGCCATTTCAGATCTATATTCTGGCACTACCTCCATCTGGTGGTATCCACTACTCAAATTCATTGTAGAGAAGTACACTCCTGGAAATGGAAAAAAGAACACATTGACACCGGTGTGTCAGACCCACCATACTTGCTCCGGACACTGCGAGAGGGCTGTACAAGCAATGATCACACGCACAGCACAGCGGACACACCAGGAACCGCGGTGTTGGCCGTCGAATGGCGCTAGCTGCACAGCATTTGTGCACCGCCGCCGTTAGTGTCAGCCAGTTTGCCGTGGCATACGGAGCTCCATCGCAGTCTTTAACACTGGTAGCATGCCGCGACAGCGTGGACGTGAACCGTATGTGCAGTTGACGGACTTTGAGCAAGGGCGTATAGTGGGCATGCGGGAGGCCAGGTGGACGTACCGCCGAATTGCTCAACACATGTGGCGTGAGGTCTCCACAGTACATCGATGTTGTCGCCAGTGGTCGGCGGAAGGTGCACGTGCCCGTCGACCTGGGACCGGACCACAGCGACGCACGGATGCACGCCAAGACCGTAGGATCCTACGCAGTGCCGTAGGGGACCGCACCGCCACTTCCCAGCAAATTAGGGACACTGTTGCTCCTGGGGTATCGGCGAGGACCATTCGCAACCGTCTCCATGAAGCTGGGCTACGGTCCCGCACACCGTTAGGCCATCTTCCGCTCACGCCCCAACATCGTGCAGCCTGCCTCCAGTGGTTTCGCGACAGGCGTGAATGGAGGGACGAATGGAGACGTGTCGTCTTCAGCGATGAGAGTCGCTTCTGCCTTGGTGCCAATGATGGTCGTATGCGTGTTTGGCGCCGTGCAGGTGAGCGCCACAATCAGGACTGCATACGACCGAGGCACACAGGGCCAACACCCGGCATCATGGTGTGGGGAGCGATCTCCTACACTGGCCGTACACCACTGGTGATCGTCGAGGGGACACTGAATAGTGCACGGTACATCCAAACCGTCATCGAACCCATTGTTCTACCATTCCTAGACCGGCAAGGGAACTTGCTGTTCCAACAGGACAATGCACGTCCGCATGTATCCCGTGCCACCCAACGTGCTCTAGAAGGTGTAAGTCAACTACCCTGGCCAGCAAGATCTCCGGATCTGTCCCCCATTGAGCATGTTTGGGACTGGATGAAGCGTCGTCTCACGCGGTCTGCACGTCCAGCACGAACGCTGGTCCAACTGAGGCACCAGGTGGAAATGGCATGGCAAGCCATTCCACAAGACTACATCCAGCATCTCTACGATCATCTCCATGGGAGAATAGCAGCCTGCATTGCTGCGAAAGGTGGATATACACTGTACTAGTGCCGACATTGTGCATGCTCTGTTGCCTGTGTCTACGTGCCTGTGGTTCTGTCAGTGTGATCATGTGATGTATCTGACCCCAGGAATGTGTCAATAAAGTTTCCCCTTCCTGGGACAATGAATTCATGGTGTTCTTATTTCAATTTCCAGGAGTGTATTTGTATCTGCCAAATTTGTCAAATGTCTCTGTGATATTCAGTACAGGATAGGCATTGGTGGTAATTTTTGCATTCAAATATCTGTAATCACAACAAAATCGATATTTCTTGGTGCTTTCCATCAACAATTTTCGGATCAGGACCATCACTGATTTTGTAATATCTTCTGCCTGTTGTTGGACAATAAATACTTCCATGAGTGGCTGTAAATGCTTCAGTATGTGATTTGTTCTCTTATAAATTGTAGCATTACTCCCAGTTGGTATGCAGTATTGGGTAATAGGAGTTGCAGGTAATGGACCCTGGGCATTAAACAAATCCTTAAACTGTATTAATAGGGCTTCCATAACTTGCCAGGCACTGCCTTGCAGACAACTCATTTTACTTTGTAACACAGAATCATTGAGGGTACGGTTGTGGTAGTGGTCATATATGACTATCTACATCCTCTTCCTCCAAAATACCCAATGTCATTATTATTAAGGCCTTCGGTAGACGTATGTTGTCCATACTGAAATCATCCAGGCTAACAGGACTCATTTACTTTACTTATACACTATGCTTCTGTGTGCAACACAGTACATTGCATCCAAATGCTCTTCATTATCTACCCAGCTAGCACTCTAGCTTATTTCAAGGTGGATATTCAGTTTAGATTCAGTTGAAAATGTAAGATTGAAAAATCAACCTGTTACACAGCTTATTTCAAGGTGGATATTGAGTTTAGGTTCAGTTGAAAATTCAAGATTGAAAAATCAACCTGTTACACAGTTTACATCAAGCTGTAAAAATTTTGCTTGAATTAAAATAATTTTCCCAAGCTTGAAATAAACTGTAATTTCCCTGGAAGGCTGTATAGCAGATGTGTGTGCAGCATAGCCTGCATAGACGTCCACGGGAAGTGCCACAAGCATTTATAAGCCTTGCACTGACTCTGCTAGGTTTATGGCCATTTTACCTTTGTGATGCACGTTAATGATTGTTGACTGTTGTGAAGTTTGTTTTATACTGGAAAATAGTTCAGTAAGTGTGTGGTGTCTCCTGCCTTACTGCTACACTGGGTCTGAAGAGGATATATAGTGTATTACAGGTATGTTGGTGCATTTTTCTCTAGTGGTATGTTAATATTACAGATGTTAAATATTATTACGTAACGTAAAGAAATATCATATAATTTTATGTAGAAAAATTGAGCCTGGATGAAAGTGAAATGGATTACCAGCTAAGAATACATATTACAAGTTGTTCAGCAAAAAGAGGTCATTTTAAACTAGCTCTCTAGTTCATGGTACCAATAAATTAAAACTTAATGTTATTTTACCTTTTTTAAAATCTCACCTTTTTATATACATCGCCCTATTACATTTGTTTGCTTGTAAGTACTCGCGTGTGTCACACCATGAATGAATAATTGTGAAGTGTGAAAAGTTTCTTTGCGAATACAAATAGTAATGACATGTGTTGAATGGGAAAAATTACATCAAGAACCAGTCACTACATAGGTGTCAGTCTTTTTTATTTATGTAGCTTTGACTGCTCTTTAATTGCAGTAATATGAAATTTCTTCCCAATAGTATGACACTCTTGCACAAAGTAAACATACTCAAGAAATTCAAGTCAAAGAAGTCTTAAAGTTGGGGCAAGAGTAAAATCAGAGTTGCAGTATGTTATTACGCCATCAGTCTTGAGAGATTTTGTTGAAGCTGTTAATTCTTTCTGTGATGATGGACACAAAATTTCTTGTGACTCATGCTTGGCAAAAGTTAAGCATATTCATAATAAGTGTAACATTACTTTTCATGGAAAGTAGTGGCAAATTTTGGATCTGGGCTGTACTGTGAAGGATGAATATATTGGGAATTATTTTAGTACTGTTGAGAAAGCTTACCATATTCCAACATTTATGAACAACAGGGGACACTTCTCACTTGACTAGAACTTTAAAAATAAATCTGAGTTTATTGTGAATGTTTGTACCTTTTTAATGTTGTACTTAGCTTAAATAGTGTGTGTTTAGTTGCACTACATATTGCAATTTAATATTCTATGCAAATCATACAACAGACAATTTGTCCCACCCGTAACTATACAGTTATATATAGTGTCATGCATTGGTGCAACTTAATTCTTTTTCTAATAGCAACATGTTTCTTTAATTGAAGAATGTAAGCTTCATTTGTATGTGGCTTGGCTGAATTGTGGACACTATCAAAGCAGAAATAGTGTTCGGATGTCAAAATTGTTCAGTTCTGTGTCAGTTTTGTCCCACCCGCAACACTGGTATTATGTATTGCATTACAGACAGTTCAGTATGTATATTTGAACACTGTATTTTTTTGGTATGAAGAGTATCAATTTGTTGCTTAAAACAGAAACTTCACTTCAAATAACTTAAGATTCCTAAATGTAAACATGAAAATACTAGCATAAATTAGTACAAATGTCCCACCCGTAACACTGGCATTGCTCTAAAATTTTCAACGAAAGCATGGAAGTTAATAAACAAATTTATATATGCTTAAGAGACTTTCTTAATTTTATTTTTTCAAGTGTGGATTCTTTAGAGGCTTGTATTAATTAGTAATCCAAATTAATATTCCATCATTTAACCTAAAAAAATCAATATTAAATTTTCACCAACAAATTCAGTTTATGAATGCTGAATAATAATAGATCTATTTTTTCTTCCCTGAGACATCCTTATTTTGTCAATCCCAACTAAATTATTCTGTTTTATTTTAGGAATGTCAAACAGGAAACTGTTCAATTCTCTTTCTCGGGAGGGGAAACGGAAACGGCTGTTGAAGCTTTATGAGAAAAGTGTAGGGCACTCTGCTGTAGCTGGTGAGAGAAATGTTTCCAATGATCCAAATCCTGGGATTCAACTTCAACCATCATCGTGTAATAGCGCCAGTGGATCATCATTTAATAGTGAACCTTCTGAAAGTAATGATAGGGCCTCAACATCGAACCAGGTTTTTGAGTTGTTGGATCAATATCCTTTATCAGATGGTTCAGACAGTGATGACTGCTTTGACTACAAGTTTCAAATGGAAGAGCTCAAATCTGAATTAGCTAACTGGTCTGTTCAGTTTAGCATTACAAATGTGGCATTGACAGCTTTGTTGTGTATTATTCGATCACATGACTGCTTTAAATCTCTTCCCTCTGATGCAAGAACTATTCTAAAGACTCCAAGATGCATTCAAGTAAAAAATGTAAGCTCTGGCCAGTACTGCCACATTTGTATTTCAAACCAGTTAAAGAAAATGTTTGCTAGTGCACAACATATTTTCAGTTCTTTACAGCATATTGATTTAATTATTGGAATTGACGGATTACCTTTATTTCACAGTAATAGTGGTGAGCTATGGCCAATTTTAGGATCTGTATTAAATATTCCATCCTACAAGGCCTACTGGTACCTCTTACCTTTATTGTTATTTGTAATGTGGCTGAAATCTAATACAAGGCAATATTAAAATATGACAAGGAGAACATTTTTTGTTCTTTTACATTTCAGTTCCACTGAACTGGTAATTCCTTAAATTCATTTCAATTTCATCTTTTATTTCATTTTGATTCAGTTTTACTCACCAAAAAATAATTGTGGATAGAATAAAACATCTACATTTTTCTAAACAGTAGTTTCCTTATAAGCTTACAGTATGAGGTGTGTATGATTTCAAGTAATTGTTTCTTTATAATTCAGATTAAATGGCCCTGAGAAATAGTGATGTGTGGCTTCTTCATGAAGTCATCGCAAAATTACCCAAATGTCATCTTTACTTTAAAAATTTCAAACAATAAGTTATTTCAAATTACTTTAAAAACTCTTTGGAATGAAGTCACCAGAAGCAGCTGCTTACTCAGTGACATTTATACTAGTTAATGATTCTTACAACATCAATGAGTTTGAAGTTATTTTGCTAATATGGGGCATAAATTATATTTAGGTTGATCAGTTTCAACTTTTTTACATTTTTTATGTTTAGGTATGGCTAACATTTTCTTTTACCTGTTACAGGATCATTATACTGGCAGAAGTCAACGATATTTGATCCTGCTCTGGTCTGTGTGCTGGGGCCGGAGGGGCTTCAGAAATGGAACCATCCATCATCCTCCCGAATGCAAGTCCAGTGTGCTAGCCACTGCGCCACCTTGCTCATACAATAAGAATGTGGTAGTGTAAGCAGTTGATGGGTCTGCAAGATTATTCATCACTGACAGATCATCTGGAGCTTGCTTCTTTGTTGATACTCACTTAGAGATTAATGTGGTCCTATGCAAAAAGGATGACTGTCCTAATCTCAGGCATTCCTGTGATGACAGCTGCAAATAACTCACACATTCCCATTGGAACCAGACTTTCTGAAACACTTTTCCTTGATACCTGATTTAGTGCATCAATGCCCGATAAAACTTCCTTCTGTCTCCCAAGCTCTTGACCACGCAGGGTCACATACTGCACAATGCCACCGATATCCACCATGTGAAGATTTTCATGCCTACTATGTCTACCATGGTGTGTCATTTGTTGCCGCTTCCATTTCTGTCTGAATCCGGAGCACATGCAAGACATTGATGCCACCATCACATGACTATTCTGAGCTTGGTACATTACAGGTAAAGTGTGAGATGCCTAATGCACGTATCTGCAGGATCAGTGTCTTGCACACAAAGCAAGTAAGGAACGTTGCTGTACTACGTGAAGACAATTTGGATTTGAGACTGGGTGTGGCAGCTCTTGAACAGCAGTTAGAGGAAGTGCACATGGGGTTACAGCACCTGCATGATGCAGGTACTTCCCATTCCCCTGCAATCTCCCCCCTCCCCCTCTTCTCCAGCCCCCCCCCCCCTTCCCAACTTGGAATTGCTGCTGGTGGCAGACAATGATTCCTGTCAGCTGCTTCAGTAAGATTTCCCAGCTCAACTGACCCTGCTGTAGCTCAGGGTGAAGTAAGTGAGGCTCTCAACTGCACACCATATATGCATGACTACAGTCCAACTGTGGTTAATTGACCTACATGTTAATCTCTAGAGAAGTTACATGTTGCTAAGGCAGCGTTTGATGGGATGCTTACCAACGGGATGATACCTAAGTCACACAGTGCTTGGGCATCACCACTACAAATCATAAAAAAGAAAGCTGTTCATGTGCATTTTTCGGGATTACAGGGATCTGAAATATCACACTATCCGTAACAGATCCCCTGCCAATGTGTCCAACTTCAACAACAATTTTAGTGGTGCCCGTTTCTTTAGTGTCATTGATTGCTCTAAGGCCATTGTGTAAATTCTGATAGCAGTTCAGGACAAGTATAAGACAGCTGTGATGACATCATTTGGCCTTTTCGTCTGTAAAGAATTTGTGTTAGTATTTTACAGCTGTGGCTTATTAAACTGATAGTTCGGTAATTTTCACATCTGTCAACACCTGCTTTCTTTGGGATTGGAATTATTATATTCTTCTTGAAGTCTGATGGTATTTCGCCTGTCTCATACATCTTGCTCACTAGATGGTAGAGTTTTGTTAGGCCTGGCTCTCCCAAGGCTGTCAGTAGTTCTAATGGAATGTTGTCTACTCCTGGGGCCTTGTTTCGACTTAGGTCCTTCAGTGCTCTGTCAAACTCTTCACGCAGTATCATATCTCCTATTTCATTTTCATCTACATTCTCTTCCATTTCTATAATATTGACAGCCAGAACATCGCCCTTGTATAGACCCTCTATATACTCCTTCCACCTTTCTGCTTTCCCTTCTTTGCTTAGAACTGGGTTTCCATCTGAGCTTTTGATATTCATACAAGTGGTTCTCTTTTCTTCAGAGGTTTCTTTAATTTTCCTGTAGGCAGTATCTATCTTATCCATAGTGATATGCGCCTCTACATCCTTACATTTGTCCTCTAGCCATCCCTGCTTAGCCATTTTGCACTTCCTGTCGATCTCATTTTTGAGACGTTTGTATTCCTTTTTGCCTGCTTCATTTACGGCATTTTTATATTTTCTCCTTTCATCAATTAAATTCAATATCTCTTTACCTTAAGAGCACACTATTTTGCTCATAATGTTGTGATAAGGTGCAGAAGAGGGTGGGGCACACAGGGGAATATCTGCACCATTGACAGTACTACAATTGATCCAGTTACTGCAAGCCTCATCAGAAACAAACAACTATTACACTTTGAGTGAGTCCTTTATAAAAACATCAACCTGCATCAACATACTTGAAACAATAACAATTGTGTCATAATTTAAATATATTATATTCAATATAACTGAATTAAGCTATTTGTTTAACATTTTAGTGAATATAAACATCTTGATAGCTGCGATAATAAGACTGATGTACTGTTAAACAGTAGACCCATTTTTAAATTTCTATATTTTAATACACTTTATTCCTATTTTTGTATTTTACCCTTTGTAACAAAACTTCCACTAACAAAAATCTGTGTGAGTAAGTACATGATTTTACACTACAATTTTACTGAGATGATAACACCAAATTCTGACATACTGTCATAAATAAGCATGTAGTTTTTTGACTCTTTCTTGGTTGAGAAGTAACATGGTCCAGTTGACACCATTGATAGCAATTGTGCTCCTGTGTTTTAGGTAACCTGGTGCATTTACTGGTACATATCTCTCTCGTATATTGTATAAATAACTTAAATGATAGGGAATAATTAATGGTTTTGTTTTTCTTTCGTCTAAATCTAGAGATAAAGAAGGCCTTATTCAGCTAAAACTAGTTATCACAGATAAATAAAAAAGATCATCTCAACTCTTATGTTCACATGACTACTCTTTAATGGGCTCTACTTCATTTGCTGGATATCATGTAATCTGATTCCCAGTTGTTTTTTATGATCATTTTCTCCCCATTTCAACTGGAATTGTGAACAATGCATGTGGCTTATTTTCCTTTTGTGGTATACATACTATACCAAAATTGAACTCCCGATGAGAATGCATACAGCACACTAACCTGTGATGGTATTGTTCACATTGCAGTAACGATGACAAGACACAATGGTCTATTATGTTATAGTAGATGGTAAATCAATGTCTCTTTTACATGCACTTCCTTATATAAACAACTTTATTCTAATAAATTTCATATGCATATACAAAACACAACTTGAATGCATGTAGGTAACAAAGAGAATGATAACAAGGAGCAAGGAGACTAAACAATACAGCAGGCAGAGATCGCCCATGACTGACTACACAAATTTATGCCCATAATAATGGGCACATAAAAATATCAGAGTATTAAAATGTAATTGATAGTCTCTGAGTGTCCTCACTATCTTTCCCAACAAAGCACTAAACAATGTCCTGCAGCACTAAACACCATGGATACAAAGGTTTGAGTACAAGAAAGACGTACAATTAAGTAAACAAAGTGAGAATTGCCTTGTAGTTCAGGAACACGTTAAACTAAAAATGGGGAATAAAATATTGTGACAAAACTATTTCTAATCAGTAAATTACAGTCATGGGCAGTCTGTAACAAAATGCCTTGAGCAAATGGAATATGTGATACAAAAAATCTTTTTAAGGAAATATTGATCTGTATTTGTTGATATGTATATGTTGGAGGCATGTACATTTCTAGATACCATCAAAAGGGGTGATTTCGGATGGTTTTGTCATTATTTTGATTGTAACTTTCGTATATATTGTTAGCTTAAATTGATTGTTATGGAAGTGGTAGGATGTACGTGTAACGAATAAAATATCCCAGAACCAGAAAGCGTATGTGTAGTTATATTTATCTGAGGCAATTAAATAAAGTGTCTGAAGTCACCCCATGGATTGGGGTGATTTCGGACACGTGTTTTTTAAATCTCCGTCCAAAGTTACAGTATATAGAGGGCGAATCCGGACAGTTACTGCCTTTTTTTAAAATTCTACATGCTTTTTATTTGATTTTGGTTACATTTTACACATTTTAAGGTAGCCCTTTGTTACAAATAAGTGATATGGAATGATATAATGAAATTTATATAGATTAGATTAGATTAGATTAATACTAGTTCCATGGATCATGAATACGATATTTCGTAATGATGTGGAACGAGTCGAATTTTCCAATACATGACATAATTAGGTTAATTTAACAACATACTTAAGTTAATAAAACAATTTTTTTTGTTTTTTGTTTTTCTTTATTTTTTATTTTTATTTTTTTTAATTTTTTTTAATATTTTTGTTTTTTTCTTTTTTTTCTTAATTTATATCTAAAAATTCCTCTATGGAGTAGAAGGAGTTGTCATTCAGAAATTCTTTTAATTTCTTCTTAAATACTTGTTGGTTATCTGTCAGACTTTTGATACTATTTGGTAAGTGACCAAAGACTTTAGTGCCAGTATAATTCACCCCTTTCTGTGCCAAAGTTAGATTTAATCTTGAATAGTGAAGATCGTCCTTTCTCCTAGTATTGTAGTTATGCACACTGCTATTACTTTTGAATTGGGTTTGGTTGTTAATAACAAATTTCATAAGAGAGTATATATACTGAGAAGCTACTGTGAATATCCCTAGATCCTTAAATAAATGTCTGCAGGATGATCTTGGGTGGACTCCAGCTATTATTCTGATTACACGCTTTTGTGCAATAAATACTTTATTCCTCAGTGATGAATTACCCCAAAATATGATGCCATATGAAAGCAATGAGTGAAAATAGGCGTAGTAAGCTAATTTACTAAGATGTTTATCACCAAAATTTGCAATTACCCTTATTGCATAAGTAGCTGAACTCAAACGTTTCAGCAGATCATCAATGTGTTTCTTCCAATTTAATCTCTCATCAATGGACATACCTAAAAATTTGGAATATTCTACCTTAGCTATATGCTTCTGATTAAGGTCTATATTTATTAATGGCATCATACCATTCACTGTACGGAACTGTATGTACTGTGTCTTATCAAAATTCAGTGAGAGTCCGTTTACAAGGAACCGCTTAGTAATTTTCTGAAAGACAGTATTGACAATTTCATCAGTTAATTCTTGTTTCTCAGGTGTGATTACTATACTTGTATCATCAGCGAAGAGAACTAACTTTGCCTCTTCATGAATATAGAATGGCAAGTCATTATATAATAAGAACAACAAAGGACCCAAGACTGACCCTTGTGGAACCCCATTCTTGATAGTTCCCCAGTTTGAGGAATGTGCTGATCTTTGCATGTTACGAGAACTACTTATTTCAACTTTCTGCACTCTTCCAGTTAGGTAGGAATTAAACCATCTGTGCACTGTCCCACTCATGCCACAATACTTGAGCTTGTCTAGCAGAATTTCATGATTTACACAATCAAAAGCCTTTGAGAGATCACAAAAAATCCCAATGGGTGGTGTTCGGTTATTCAGATCATTCAAAATTTGACTGGTGAAAGCATATATGGCATTTTCTGTTGAAAAACCTTTCTGGAAACCAAACTGACATTTTGTTAGTACTTCATTTTTACAGATATGTGAAGCTACTCTTGAATACATTACTTTCTCAAAAATTTTGGATAAAGCTGTTAGAAGGGAGATTGGACGGTAATTGTTGACATCAGATCTATCCCCCTTTTTATGCAAAGGTATAACAATAGCATATTTCAGTCTATCAGGGAAAATGCCCTGTTCCAGAGAGCTATTACACAGGTGGCTGAGAATCTTACTTATCTGTTGAGAACAAGCTTTTAGTATTTTGCTGGAAATGCCATCAATTCCATGTGAGTTTTTGCTTTTAAGCAAGTTTATTATTTTCCTAATTTCAGAGGGAGAAGTGGGTGAGATTTCAATTGTATCAAATTTCATAGGTATGGCCTCTTCCATTAACAGCCTAGCATCTTCTAATGAACACCTGGATCCTACTATATCCACAACATTTAGAAAATGATTATTAAAAATATTTTCAACTTCTGACTTTTTGTTCGTAAAGTTTTCATTCAATTTGATGGTAATACTGTCTTCCTCTGCTCTTGGTTGACCTGTTTCTCTTTTAATAATATTCCAAATTGTTTTAATTTTATTATCAGAGTTGCTGATTTCAGACATGATACACATACTCCTGGATTTTTTAATAACTTTTCTTAATATAACACAGTAGTTTTTATAATTTTTGATAGTTTCTGGGTCACTACTCTTTCTTGCTGTCAGATACATTTCCCTTTTCCGGTTACAAGATATTTTTATACCCTTAGTAAGCCATGGTTTGTTACAAGGTTTCTTACGAATATATTTAACTATTTTCTTGGGGAAGCAGTTTTCAAATGCATTTACAAAAATGTCATGAAATAAATTATATTTTAAATCGGCATCAGGTTCACGGTACACCTCATCCCAGTCTAACTGCTGTAGGCTTTCCCTGAAATTTGCAATTGTTAAATCGTTGACTGAACGTACTACTTTGGAGGACTGTTTAGTATTGCTGAATGGAGCTATGGCATATATTGGAACTAGCTGTGCACAATGATCAGGAAGACCATTCTCAACAGGCTGAGCGTTTATCTGGTTAAACTTATCTTGGTCTATAAAGAAGTTATCTATCAGTGAGCTGCTATCCTTTACCACCCGAGTAGGAAAATCAATAACGGGTGTCAAATTGAAAGAACCGAGTAATACTTCAAGGTCATTTTTCCTATTACCCTCTTTCAGAGAATCTACATTGAAGTCCCCACAAATAATAATTTGCTTCCCCCTGTCTGACAGATAGCACAACAAGGAGTCCAAATTTTTCAAAAATAGATGAAAATTTCCTGATGGGGACCTATATACAGTTACAATTATAAATGTGCCTTTATTTAACTTAAGCTCACAGGCACATGCTTCTATATGTTTCTCTACACAAAACTTTTTTGTTTCTATACTTTTTGCACAATGATAACTTTTGACATATATGGCAACTCCTCCTTTCTCCATATTTTCTCTCATTACATGTGCAGAGAGCTTATAACCACTTACATTTACCTTATTCATACAGTAACAATGTGATGCTCAGACAGGCATAGTATATCTATTTCATTCTCAGCTTCTAAATCTTCTAAACAAACCAGAAGCTCATCTACTTTATTCTTTAAACTCCCAATATTTTGATGAAATATACTTACATTATTTTTAATTATACTTTTATGAGAACCTTTCCTTATTCTAACATTTGCAGCACTCTCCTGTCTGAGTTTCTCATTGTGCTTAGGCCTAGTTCCTATACCAGTGGTCACATGGTGTTCAGAGAGGCAGATTATGTCAATTGGGTTGGGTGACTTTAATTCATGAATGCAATTAGCTAGGACTGAGATACAACTTGGTGGAGATAAAATTTCTGGTGATTGGTGAAAATTTATAATTGATAGCTGTGATTGGTGATCCAATGTGCTAGAATTGTGCTGTTTAATTTCTTTCCTAAATTGAAGATTTGTTTCAATCCTGACCTCTCGTAGAACTTGACATCTTTCTGTCTTACCTATCCTAAAAAAGGTGCTGCTCCAACACCTGTAACCACTGGTATTTTACCATTCATGGCAGTGCCTCCCCCCCTTAAATTTCCTGCTATTACCCCAGCCAGTTTCCCCTTCCCTTTCCTGTTGTGGTATAGTCCCACCTACTGAGATCATCAACAGGAACCACACCAATATGAGCCCCCGCACCTGACCCAAGCAGCCGTTCCAAATCCAAATTAACTCTCCCAACAGAAGAGTTCAAATGAGGCCGGTCATGGCGTCTCAGGACAGATACAAATTCAACATTGGTGTGTCTCGATGCCGACGCAATCTTTACCAGGTCACACTCTATACTGTACCCAGGATCTCTGTCGATGCTGTTCCCTGGCCCTCCCACAATAACCACGGTGTCTTCCCTGGTAAATCCTTTACAGAGTGAACCTAAATCCTCTGTCACCTGATCCAGACTAGCACTTGGTTTGAAAAAATTTGTGACCTGGTATTCTGGTCCTAATTCCTCCTGCAGAAGTTGGCCTACACCTCTGGCATGAGAACTGCCTAACAACAAAACTTTCTTCCTTTTCGATGACTTTCCTATTGAAAGTTTGTTGTGTCCTGTCTACACCTACCTCTGCTTGAGGCTCATCAGTTTCTAACTGAAGCAACAGGTCAAACTTATTTTTGACATTCACCACAAAACTGTCAGACTTAGTTCTAGGCCTGTTCCTTCTGCTACCTGTTGCCACTTCCCACCTCTCTTTGCCCTTCTCCCTCCTTAACCTGTCCAGATCTTCCCTAGCCTGATCTAGCTCAGCCTGAAGGGCAGCAATTTTCCCCTCCTGTTCCACTATCTTCCTATCTCTGCTGCAAATCCTACATAACCACTGATGAGCCTGATCCACTTTCCCAACACCCATGCCACTGCAGTCCCCCCAGTGAAAAAAACTACTGCATCCATCACACCAAACCCCGGAACTAACAATTCTACGGCAAGTCAGGCACTTCTCACTCATGGCAAAAATAATACTTTAGCTAGAATAAATCAATTAAATTACCGAAAATCAAAAAAGACGTTAGAAGAATTAAGCCTATTCACAAATGTATATAAGCAAGTTTCTGATTTAAAATTCCGCTGTTTTTCTGAGATCTGTATTAAAACAACGAAGGTATACGCTATTTATTATATATTTCACTCGATGGAATGAAAAAAGGACAATTAAACGAGATACTTTAACTTTGATTCTCCAAAAACGTTACGAGAATAGGCCTATAAACAAATGTATATAGGCAAGTTTCTGATATAAAGTTACGCTGTTTTTCTGAAGTCTGTATTAAAACAACGAAGTTATACGCTATTTACGGTAGTTTACTTATTTGTTACCGAGAAACTAGTTAAATTACCTTGAAACAAGAAACAAACACGTTTACAAAATTTAAGCCTAAGCGCGACTTCGCCAAGTTACGATCTTTTCGTGTTTTCTGAAAAAATACGCAAAAAAAAGTCAAACCTTTAACGGCAAGACTAAACGATACACTAATGCACGTATTTAATTTGTTGTCAGCGTTAAACTAAATTATATTCCTGTCTAAATCACTTAACTTTCTGGAAATGGTTTCTGTCGTCACTTACTCGGCGGCCATCTTGACATATTACAGATAAGGTCTGCATGAGATCATGTAATATTTTCCCTTAAGCGAACAGAAAGATCTACTAACTGTCGTTTGAGGAATAAATGCACTCATTCTTCTCCTGGCAGATTATTACGAAATTTCTTCTCTTTTCGGCCAGCTTTATCAAGGTAGCCTTTAACTAAATATCCAATTTAGTGAAGGGAAATCCCCAATGTGCAGCCCTCAAGATACCTTGCTTCAACATTTCTTCTTCTTCTTTATTTATGGTAGCACTGGCTGTCCTCCCATTTTTTTTGGATGTAATTTCTGCACTTTATTTTGTAAGGTTGATTTAGGTATACCATACAAATCACACGCATTTCTGTACGATAATTTACCACTCTGAATATCATGAACAGCTTTATCTTAAAGTTCCGTGTCGTAATTACACCTTAATGTAGACCCTCTCCTGCTCTTATACGTTCTTGGTATTGTCCGAAATCATCCCACACAGTACACAGTTTTACAAAAACTGTTGTTATTTTATAACTTTGCACGAGAAACTCGACAACCTTGTACAGAAATTGTCTCAATGCTGTTAGCTACCGAACGTGTCGACAATTACAGTTACAATAACTTCCCGCTCGGCACAACAATAGAAAGTTTCGACTTCACGATGATGCATGGATTTTTAACACTGAGACTGTTCATCAAGTATTCACTTAGGGAAGCAATTGGCGCAAAATAGAAGTTGTGGAAAGCAATAAATGCAATCTTGCACTTAAAATAATTGGTGCACAGATGTTAAAACAAGTAACTCTTTGTTTCTATGCAGTGGCAAAGAGCAAATAAGCCATACTGTCCGAATTCACCCCAGTGTTCGAAATCACCCCGTTTGACGGTACAACATATATACCACAAGATAGTTCATATAAACAATACCAATGCTAGAACTTACGTTCATGTACCAACTTATTAAAGTTTATGTAATTATTTGTAGAGAAAGTAATAAGTCTACTGAACAACTCGGGAAAACAAAGTGTAGTAGAGCTTGCCTGCATCATTGATAAGCTTGTTATGTCTAGCAATTGACAGAAGCTAAATTAGAATGCGTTAATAAATACAAGTACACATACAACAATAAAGCCATACAGTAACAGTGTTGACAGGGTTGTAGCCTCTCCCCGATGTTGTTCAATCTGTATATTGAGCAAGCAGTAAAGGAAACAAAAGAAAAATTCGGAGTAGGTATTAAAATTCATGGAGAAGAAATAAAAACCTTGAGGTTCGCCGATGACATTGTAATTCTGTCAGAGACAGCAAAGGACTTGGAAGAGCAGTTGAATGGAATGGACAGTGTCTTGAAAGGAGGATATAAGATGAACATCAACAAAAGCAAAACAAGGATAATGGAATGTAGTCTAATTAAGTCGGGTGATGCTGAGGGAATTAGGTTAGGAAATGAGGCACTTAAAGTAGTAAAGGAGTTTTGCTATTTGGGGAGCAAAATAACTGATGATGGTCGAAGTAGAGAGGATATAAAATGTAGGCTGGCAATGGCAAGGAAAGCGTTTCTGAAGAAGAGAAATTTGTTAACATCCAGTATTGATTTAAGTGTCAGGAAGTCATTTCTGAAAGTATTCGTATGGAGTGTAGCCATGTATGGATGTGAAACATGGACGATAAATAGTTTGGACAAGAAGAGAATAGAAGCTTTCGAAATGTGGTGCTACAGAAGAATGCTGAAGATTAGATGGGTAGATCACGTAACTAATGAGGAAGTATTGAATAGGATTGGGGAGAAGAGAAGTTTGTGGCACAACTTGACCAGAAGAAGGGATCAGTTGGTAGGACATGTTCTGAGGCATCAAGGGATCACCAATTTAGTATTGGAGGGCAGCGTGGAGGGTAAAAATCGTAGAGGGAGACCAAGAGATGAATACACTAAGCAGATTCAGAAGGATGTAGGTTGCAGTAGGTACTGGGAGATGAAAAAACTTGCACAGGATAGAGTAGCATGGAGAGCTGCATCAAACCAGTCTCAGGACTGAAGACCACAACAACAACAACAATGTATATTTCTCCAACAACTTTTGTGAAAAAGCCAGGTGCACTGCGGCCCAAAGAAACATATGCTTCACTGCACTGAGGCATAACGTCTGCATGACTTGTGCTTCAGCTTGTACAGGGGAAGGAATTCAGAAATTCAGTGAATTTATCCAGACTGCTAGGGGCAGGTAATTGCTGGGGGGAGGAGGGGGAGGGGGAGGGAGGGTGGGGGAGGCGGGGCAGGTTGCTTATCATCAGTGAAAGCCAGTTTAAGCCAGTCTAATGAAATTGTATCCAGTTTTCCATTCCTAATGATGATGAAACTCTTATCTTTCCTGTAAATCATCCAAAAGGGACCCAGGTACTGGGGAGCATGAGGGGGCTTGAGCTACCATCTCTTACCCAAATGAAATTGCAAGTAAAGAAGTCCTTGTGGAAGAATACTGGCTTATTACACTGCCACAAAGTGTGTGGGATACAAGACACGAGAGTCTGGAAATGTTGCAGAAAATCAGAATATTCCCAACCAATAAGTGCAGGAGTGGAGGATAAAAAGACTCATTAGGTACCTTAAATGCCTTTTCAAGATTCCACATGACACAACAGTGTGGCCTTGAGGATGCAGTGCATATGCTCTAGCACCCCATTACTGGTGGGACAGAGCTTGTAGTTCTGATATGTTTACACCTGCAAGACCTCATCAGAAGTTGACAGTGAAACTATCTTTCTCCATCTGGCATTATCACACAGGGAGCACTGAAGTGTGCAAACTAAGAGGACATGATAGTGCAGCTGATTGAAACAGCTCAGGTCACCCAAAGAATTTGACCATCATTGTAACCAGGAAACAGAAACCCTCTGAAGGGAGTAGGGGACTGACAGTATTGATAAGGAGATGAGTGAATCTCCCCAATGATTAAGGGAAAGCCCCCACAAGGGCTGACGTGCACTGAGAGATTTTACATTTTTGACACTGCTTGCAACCCCAGGCCCAACAGCAACAATACTTCTGCACCCCAGCCATGCAACTTTATCTTACAGCAACTTTGTGGAAACCCTGATTCCCGGATGTGATAAAGTGCATTGAAAACAGTATGGTGCCAACCTGCAAGAATGAAAGGATAGATCTTGCTGCGCAATACATCACGCCATACATGGAGTCTGGATTCCTGCAGAGGCTCTTGTTTGAGTTGGAATCCAATAAAAACAGGATTTGCATGGCAAGACAGTAGGAAAGGGCCAGCCACTTGGTCAGTAGCCTCTACTCCCAAAACAATAATAAAGATGGCTGTGCTCTTGTGAGACACAATCAACTGCCACATTCTGCTGTCCCAGAATGTGATGGATATCCACAGAGAATTGTGCAATAAAATCAGCCTTACACACCTGCTGGGGAGAACTGAACAGAACTTTCTCTACGAAAAGGTTTTTGAAAAATATGCCAATGGCTGCCATGTGGATGAAATCATTAGCTGTAACACAGCACCCACACCCAATTAACTTGCATCCACTATTAAAGCAGTGGGACCCCCAGGAACAAGGTCAGCAAGCGGGGTGATGTGAGTTAAAGCTTTCTGCAAAGCTTTGTATTTCATAGTTGGCTCTGGAATCCAAGGAACCTTCTTGTTACCCAAAGTATTCTTGTCCTTAAGGAAGTCATTAATCAGACCTTGCGTTTCAGCTGTGGCAAATTCTGGTGGGGGTAATTGATCATCCCTAGATATCGGCTGAGGCGTTTAAAAGTTGCAGGAAGAGGCATACGCACAATATCTGCTACCTTAACAGGATTTAGACAATGTAACCAAGGAAATCAACATACTGTTTAATAAACATGCACTTGTCTCTATTAATCTTAATTCCAAATTTTCCAGTCTTCTAAGTGCTACACGCAAATGCTCCACACACTCCTCCTTCATGTGAAAAAATACAATATGTCATCAACATAACAAAAGATGAATGATAGCCCATGCAGATCTTCATCTATGAAATGCTGCCAAGTTTCAGGAGCATTTCTAAAACAAAAACCATTGGCTGGAATACTCTCTTTCAAATTTTGAAGGTGGTAGGGGTAAAATATAGGGATTGAAAAGCTATTTCCATTTTGTACACAAACCAGATGTCAGTTATAAGAATCGAGGGGTATGAAAGGGAAGTATGGTTGGGAAGGGAGTGAGACAGGGTTGTAGCCTATCCCCGATGTTATTCTATCTGTATATTGAGCAAGCAGTAAAGGAAACAAAAGAAAAATTTGGAGTAGGAATTAAAATCCATGGAGAAGAAATAAAAACTTTGAGGTTCGCCGATGACATTGTAATTCTGTCAGAGACAGCAAAAGACCTGGAAGAGCAGCTGAACGGAATGGACAGTGTCTTGAAAGGAGAATATAAGATGAACATCAACAAAAGCAAAACGAGGATAATGGAATGTAGTCAAATTAAATTGGGTGATGCTGCAGGATTTAGATTAGGAAATGAGACGCTTAAAGTAGTAAATGAGTTTTGCTATTTGGGGAGCAAAATAACTGATGATGGTCAAAGTAGAGAGAATATAAAATGTAGACTAGCAATGGCAAGGAAAGTGCTTCTGAGGAAGAGAAATTTGTTAGCATTGAGTATAGATTTAAGTGTCAGGAAGTCATTTCTGAAAGTATTTGTACGCCGTGTAGCCATGCATGGAAGTGAAACGTGGACAATAAATAGTTTAGACAGGAAGAGAATAGAACCTTTCGAAATGTGGAGCTACAGAAGAATACTGAAGATTAGATGTGTAGATCACATAACTAATGAGGAGGTATTGAATAGAATTGGAGAGAAGAGAAATTTGTGGCACAACTTGACTAGAAGAAGGGATTGGTTGGTAGGGCATATTCTGAGGCAATCAAGGTATCACCGATTTAGTATTGGAGGGCAGCGTGGAGGGTAAAAATCGTGGAGGGAGACCAAGAGATGAATACACTAAACAGATTCAGAAGGGCGTAGGTTGCAGTAGGTACTGGGAGATGAAGAAGCTTGCACAGGATAGAGTAGCATGGAGAGCTGCATCAAACCAGCCTCTGGACTGCAGACCATGCACACAAGGGAAAGATCACTTAGTTATCGGTACCTACACCACCAAACATAAATATTGTGTAATAATGTATATGCAACATTAAAATATGTATTACAGTTGAATTAACTGTTCACTGAATGGACATTCTAGTTTGTTTCTCATATCGCTGTAAATTTGAATTTCTTTCGACGTGTCTAAAAAGCTTCCATTAAAATTCACAATGTTCAATAATTAGGCTTCTTTCTATATTTTAATAGAATGGTTGTTATTCAGAAGGTGCCATCCAAAAGTTGTTTTGTTGTTTTGTGCATATAAATGCTGATTGTTGCATGTTTGCAATTTTTTTCCAGTGTGTCTGATGTATTGTTTATTGCTGTCTCTACTTATAACTTAGAAAACACCTGGGTACATGTTATTTCATTTTATTACTAACAGTTATGTAGTGCTGTAGTTAAGATTTCAGCTTGTTGTTTGTCGTAATGGCAATTTTTACACCAGATTTTCAAAATAAGTTATTGATTTTGTCCAGTAATTTACTATTGTGTGTAACTGTGATGAAATTTATGAAATTTGTGATTTTAAACTCCACCTTCTACAATATAATGTTATCCTTTTGTAAACTACTTCTTTATCAAAATATGTTTTAACCAATATGTTATCTTCAATATGTCTCTTTTTTCCTATAAAATATTATACAAAACTATTGGTTGATTTCTTTATTTTATGCCAAGAAATAATAGTTTTGTGTAACTGTGCTGTTGTATTTTTTAAATCACTATAGAACTTCATGCGCATGCTGTTTATTTAGCAGGAGATGCTAAATTAAACACGAATATCTTATAGATTTTCATTATATCATGCTACAAACTGAAGCATGCAAATTGTTCATTAAATAAAATAAAATGAGCAGATATTTAATTCTCGTCTGCTGTTAGTATTCAAAACAGGAAAAAGCATCACAAAACTATCAAGAAAGTGGAAAACTATTGCAGCTGTGAAAACAGAAACAAAATACTCACTCATTGTTATACACCCATCCTGAAAGGTAATATGAGAAGACAGATTATGGATTTTAGACATCACAGATAGCTTAACATGAAAAGCTGGAGGTCAACACCAACCAAAGCTGCCTGAAGCATAGTTTCCATTTTGAAATCTATGTTGTTGTTGTGTGTTGTGTGGTCTTCAGTCCTGAGACTGGTTTGATGCAGCTCTCCATGCTACTCTATCCTGTGCAAGCTTCTTCATCTCCCAGTACCTACTGCAACCTACATCCTTCTGAATCTGCTTAGTGTATTGATCTCTTGGTCTCCCTCTACGATTTTTACCCTCCACACTGCCCTCCAATGCTAAATTTGTGATCCCTTGATGCCTCAAAACATGTCCTACCAACCGATCCCTTCTTCTAGTTAAGTTGTGCCACAAACTTCTCTTCTCCCCAATCCTATTCAATACCTCCTCATTAGTTACGTGATCTACCCACCTTATCTTCAGCATTCTTCTGTAGCACCACATTTTGAAAGCTTCTATTCTCTTCTTGTCCAAACTGGTTATCGTCCATGTTTCACTTCCATACATGGCTACACTCCATACAAATACTTTCAGAAACGACTTCCTGACACTTAAATCTATACTCGATGTTAACAAATTTCTCTTCCTCAGAAGCACTTTCCTTGCCATTGCTAGTCTACATTTTATATTCTCTCTACTTTGACCATCATCAGTTATTTTGCTCCCCAAATAGCAAAACTCATTTACTACTTTAAGCGTCTCATTTCCTAATCTAAATCCTGCAGCATCACCCAATTTAATTTGACTACATTCCATTATCCTCGTTTTGCTTTTGTTGATGTTCATCTTATATCCTCCTTTCAAGACACTGTCCATTCCGTTCAGCTGCTCTTCCAGGTCTTTTGCTGTCTCTGACAGAATTACAATGTCATCGGCGAACCTCAAAGTTTTTATTTCTTCTCCATGGATTTTAATTCCTACTCCAAATTTTTCTTTTGTTTCCTTTACTGCTTGCTCAATATACAGATAGAATAACATCGGGGAGAGGCTACAACCCTGTCTCACTCCTTTCCCAACCACTGCTTACCTTTCATGCCCCTCGACTCTTATAACTGCCATCTGGTTTCTGTACAAATTGTAAATAGCCTTTTGCTCCCTGTATTTTACCAATGCCACCTTCAGAATTTGAAAGAGAGTATTCCAGTTAACGTTGTCAAAAGCTTTCTCTAAGTCTACAAATGCTAGAAACGTAGGTTTGCCTTTTCTTAATGTTTCTTCTAAGATAAGTCGTAAGGTTAGTATTGCCTCACGTGTTCCAACATTTCTACAGAATCCAAACTGATCTTCCCCAAGGTCCGCTTCTACCAGTTTTTCCATTTGTCTGTAAAGAATTCACGTTAGTATTTTGCAGCTGTGACTTATTAAACTGATAGTTCGGTAATTTTCACACCTGTCAACACCTGCTTTCTTTGGGATTGGAATTATTATATTCTTCTTGAAGTCTGTGGGTATTTCGCCTGTCTCATACATCTTGCTCACCAGATGGTAGAGTTTTGTCATGACTGGCTCTCCCAAGGCTGTCAGTAGTTCTAATGGAATGTTGTCTACTCCCGGGGCCTTGTTTCGACTCAGGTCTTTCAGTGCTCTGTCAAACTCTTCACGCAGTATCTTATCTCCCATTTCATCTACATCCTCTTCCATTTCCATAATATTGTCCTCAAGTACATCGCCCTTGTATAAACCTTCTATATACTCCTCCCACCTTTCTGCCTTCCCTTCTTTGCTTAGAACTGGGTTGCCATCTGAGCTCTTGATATTCATACCAGTGGTTCTCTTCTCTCCAAAGGTCTCTTTAATTTTCCTGTAGGCAGTATCTACCTTACCCCTAGTGAGACAAGCCTCTACATCCTTACATTTGTCCTCTAGCCATCCCTGCTTAGCCATTTTGCACTTCCTGTCGATCTCATTTTTGAGACGTTTGTATTCCTTTTTGCCTGCTTCATTTACTGCATTTTTATATTTTCTCCTTTCATCAATTAAATTCAATATTTCTTCTGTTACCCAAGGATTTCTATTAGCTCTCGTCTTTTTACCTACTTGATCCTCTGCTGCCTTCACTACTTCATCCCTCAGAGCTACCCATTCTTCTTCTACTGTATTTCTTTCCCCCATTCCTGTCAATTGTTCCCTTATGCTCTCCCTGAAACTCTGTACAACCTCTGGTTCTTTCAGTTTATCCAGGTCCCATCTCCTTAAATTCCCGCCTTTTTGCAGTTTCTTCAGTTTTAATCTACAGTTCATAACCAATAGATTGTGGTCAGAATCCACATCTGCCCCTGGAAATGTCTTACAATTTAAAACCTGGTTCCTAAATCTCTGTCTTACCATTATGTAATCTATTTGATACCTTTTAGTATCTCCAGGATTCTTCCAGGTATACAACCTTCTTTCATGATTCTTGAACCAAGTGTTAGTTATGATTAAGTTATGCTCTGTGCAAAATTTTACAAGGCGGCTTCCTCTTTCATTTCTTCCCCCCAATCCATATTCACCTACTATGTTTCCTTCTCTCCCTTTTTCTACTGACGAATTCCAGTCACCCATGACTATTAAATTTTCGTCTCCCTTCACTACCTGAATAATTTCTTTTATCTCGTCATACATTTCATCAATTTCTTCATCATCTGCAGAGCTAGTTGGCATATAAACTTGTACTACTGTAGTAGGCATGGGCTTTGTGTCTATCTTGGCCACAATAATGCATTCACTATGCTGTTTGTAGTAGCTAACCCGCACTCCTATTTTTTTATTCATTATTAAACCTACTCCTGCATTACCCCTATTTGATTTTGTATTTATAACCCTGTTATCACCTGACCAAAAGTCTTGTTCCTCCTGCCACCGAACTTCACTAATTCCCACTATATCTAACTTTAACCTATCCATTTCCCTTTTTAAATTTTCTAACCTACCTGCCCGATTAAGGGATCTGACATTCCACGCTCTGATCCGTAGAATGCCAGTTTTCTTTCTCCTGATAACGACGTCCTCTTGAGTAGTCCCCGCCCGGATATCCGAATGGGGGACTATTTTACCTCCGGAATATTTTACCCAAGAGGACGCCATCATCATTTAATCATACAGTAAAGCTGCATGTCCTTGGGAGAAATTACGGCTGTAGTTTCCCCTTGCTTCAGCCATTCGCAGTACCAGCACAGCAAGGCCATTTTGGTTAATGTTACAAAACCAGATCAGTCAATCATCCAGACTGTTGCCCCTGCATCTACTGAAAAGGCTGCTGCCCCTCTTCAGGAACCACATGTTTGTCTGGCCTCTCAACAGATACCCCTCCGTTGT
Organism: Schistocerca serialis cubense; assembly: GCF_023864345.2. Classification (NCBI taxonomy): domain Eukaryota; kingdom Metazoa; phylum Arthropoda; class Insecta; order Orthoptera; family Acrididae; genus Schistocerca; species Schistocerca serialis. Next base: position 451,417,679 of record NC_064639.1, on the reverse strand, counting down.
GGTTGCACCTACGGTACAGCCATCTGTATCGCTGATTCACGCAAGCCTCCCCACCAACGGCAAGGTCCATGGATCATGGGGGGGTTGAAATCTATACACAAAACAAACAACAGTACTATGCATTGCTACACAGCAATCAGAAAATTATTATGTAATTAGTTGACAGTCAAGCTCTCTTGATTATAAATGTGAATTTACACTAAATTATTAAATATTTTGTATAGTATAAACTAGTTAAATCTGCAATATAAACTGGCTATGCAAAGTTTATGCCTAATTCTTTTGTGGGAATCACCTGTTTTGCAGATAGTCTCTGAGGTATGATTCTTGTGTAATTTGTCTTCTGCAGTGGTTGATTCCATATTGGAAGACAATGTTGTAGTTTCTGTCGCTCCAGTTGCAGTAGTTATTTCTTCTTCAAAGCAGTCCTGATCCCTCTTATTTAGCTATTTTAAAACAGATCACAGTATAAGCTTTTATAGTTTTGGTTGTCTGGTATGACAGGTGTGTGGCAAAATTCAAACTACCGCTGGGAAAAAATTTACAACCACATTAAAAAAATTAGGATTTATTTTACTTAATTTATGAAGCATGAACAAGAATATTAGAAATTCTGTTTTTTCTCTCAAACAAAAAATTAGACAACCAAATGCAATGGCAACTGTCCATCTACATCAGTGGTATAGACTGACAAATAGACAGATATAGAATGCGAATAAAAATAGGTGCTGTAGGTGACAGTTCTGTGATGAAAATTTTGCACCGAGCATATCCCCAAATCACCTGAATTAGTCATGTATTCTTTCTACTATACTGTACACATTAATTAGTAAAATTTTGTTATTAGCTCTCCTTCCTGGTCTTACAATTTTAAAGGCCAGAAGGGTACTTTGGTAGCAAAATATCCACACCTGGTGATACTGCTGTTTTCGTGAAATAATAGATATACAGGGCGCCCCACTCAAAACTTCCTGATTTCAAAGACCCGGGGGGGGGGGGGGGGGGAAGAGAGAAAGAAAGAAAAAACCAACAACACAGTACACCTCTCTATGTGAACCATTGTAGCATGAAGAATATCGAGTCTATATTCAATTTCTTGCCAAGTTCTTTGTAACATTTCCTCTGTTATGGTTGCAATAGCATTAGTGATACGATGTCGCAATGTAGGAATATCATCCACTTTGGTCGCATACACGTGGTCCTTCATGAAACCCCACATGAAGAAATCAAGCGGCGTAATGTCGGGTGAACTTGGTGACCAGGCAATGGGTCCTCCGCATCCAACCCAACAATTGGGAAATTTCCTAACCAGAAACTTGTGAACAGCCACTGACCAATGCAGCAGAGCTCCATCTTGTTGGAAAATGATGTTGGGTTGCAAGTCTTGTATCTGAGGGTGCACAAACTGCTCCAAAATGTCCAGATCCACTGACCCATTTACTGTTTGTTCTGCAAAGACGAACGGTCTAACAATCCTATCGTGCGTTAGCCCACACCAGACGTTTAGTTTAGGGCTATCATGAACATGTTCAATGACAACATGCGGATTTTGCAAATCCTAAATCCGAACATTATGCTTATTAACCCATTATGATAGATGAAAGGTTGCCTCATCTGAGAATAAACATATTTCCAGGAAGCTGGCATCCACATCAATATGCTGCAGCATATCTGCAGCAAATTGTTGTCAGCGTGGTTTGTCGTTCGGTGTCAGATGTTGCAGAATTTGCACTTTGTAAGCACACATACAAAGATGCTGGTGAACTACACGATGCAATGTTGATTGAGGTACGTCAAGTTGCCTAGATGCTCAACAAATTGACTTACGTGGGCTTCTGAGAAACGTTTGTCTGATGTTCTTCACTGTCTCTTCTGAAACTCCGTAACGTGCACCACCAGAATGTGTCAGAACACTTCCGGTTGCCAGAAACTTCCTATAACATTCCTTAATTGTTTTCAAATCAGGTGGATCATATTCATACACACAATGATAATTTATTTGCACAGTACTCTGCTATTTTGTTTCTGCAAGACACACTACTGCTTGCGCGCTGCTGTGAAGTCGCCATTTTAACTTCATGCGACCATGCTGTACTCTGGCGATGAATCTTGGCACTTATGATGGGGGAATGTAAATTCTTTGAGATGCTCTACAGTGTGGTGCATCTTTCATTGTTGTGTCTATTGTGGTTTTTCTCTCCTGGGTCCTTGAAATCAGGGAGGCTTGAGTGGGACACCCTGCATTTCCATGACACAAATAAACATTATTTTATCCTGGTCATAAAGGATTTTGAACTATCTGTAGCCAATCTGCCAGAATTTAAATTAATAATCATTAACAAATATAGAGCACCAAGTGACAACTTGTCCATTTTAATGAATGAATTGGAAGTTCTGCCATACAGGCTCAGCCCACTATTGTAGATATAAAGATAGTGCTTTGTGGTGACTTCAAGACAATTTTTTACAAAAGAACTGTAATGCTTGCAATACTTGTATAAACAGGACAAAAGCATTCAATCAATCCCCACAATATACTGTCCAATAAGGTCAACAACAGATGAAAATTCTATCATTTATCAAATATTTACCTGAAATACAAACTATGCCTCACTATCATTGTAATGAGTGTGGGATACACTGATCATGAGGTACAGGTAATATGTGTAGGAGAGAGAAAAAAAATCAGTGAAAGTTGCAAAAAAATAACTAAACAGGATACTAGAACAGTTAATTTCTCAATAGTTAGGAAAAACTGGTAACACATCACTGAGAAAAATGTCAATAGTATGTACATGTCTCTCCAAAATATCCTCTTTTACTACTTTAACATAGCTTTCCCTCTTGAATCCAAAATGTTACAGTAGATATTAACCCATTAGCGCCGTGTGTTGCCATATGGCAACGTTTGTAACCCTTTTTTAAAATAGTTGATTCCACGACATCAACGAAGCGAGAGTGTTGGCAGCACTGGATTCCATTCCGCAAGACTGTAAACATCACTACAAAGCAACAGTTTTAATGATACATTTAAATTCTGCGGCATAAGCAGTGTTGGAAGTCGTTGTTTGCTGAATGATGAAGAAAAATGGAGTATAAGTTCGAGTAAGTATGTTTTACACAGTAATTTATGATATATAATTTGGTTTTTTAGTATGGTTGTGCTTTAAATACTCAACTATATATTCTTTTGAGGTTACTGCTTGCTGTGAAATAAATTACATTCATTTAGGCCATTTGAACATTGGTGTTGCCATATGGCAACACTAGGTGCTTGTACTCAGTAAAAGGATGAATTTTCTCTTTTTTGTTTTAGAAGAGGTTTCTCGCTTGCTGAGGCGCTGGAGATGCTTTATAATGATGATATTGAAGGTGATGTGTTTGTTGAGCCCCCAGATCTGAATAGAGAAGAATGATGGAGTATTGTATGTGCCGTGGCTGGACAACTCTGTTGTCACAATGATCTCTTCTTCATGTGGAGCACAAGAAGTTGGCCACGTCAAGAGAAAAGCGAAATATAATGACTCCCAGAACAAAACTGGTAGCCAAAGATAATACATGTATGAGAGGTACTGATCAGATGGATCAGAATTGTCCGCAGCTCGTGGTCGTGAGGTAGCGCTCTCGCTTCCCGCGCCCGGGTTCCCGGGTTCGATTCCCGGCGGGGTCAGGGATTGCCTCGTGATGACTGGGTGTTGTGTGATGTCCTTAGGTTAGTTAGGTTTAAGTAGTTCTAAGTTCTAGGGGACTGATGACCATAGATGTTAAGTCCCATAGTGCTCAGAGCCATTTGAACCATTTTGAACCATGGATCAGAATCTAGCGTGCTATCACATTGCAATAAGAAACAAGTGTCTCTTTACATGGATGTTAGATGTCGCCATACAAAACAGTTGGATTTTGTATAATAAAGCAAGAAACCAAACTATTTCTCAGACTGATTTCAAGAGAGAAGTAGCGACAGTGTACTTGTAAAGACACCAAGCTTTACCAAAAGGAGCCGGGAGACCATCTGCATCAAGGGCACGTTCCAACAGCCGCATATCAGATTCAATTAGGTTTTATAGGACTGACCACCTCATCCAGCACACAGAAGGAAAGAAAAAGAAAAGGTGTGCACACAAGGACTGTAAATCTATTGCGAGAACAATGTGTTCAAAGTGTAATGTGGGATTGTGTATTGACTGTTTTATTCCATTTCATGTAAAATAATGCTGAGTTCAAGGTTTGATTTTTGATTATTAATTGTACTGTATTATAAAGTATCAACTGTACGATTAAGACTGAATAATAAATTTGCACAAAACTTGATATGTAATAAGAAATTTCAATAACCTACTTATTTTAGTTGAAGTTGTAATTCATATGAATTTAGGTAGTGCAAGCGCCTAGCGTTGCCATATGGCAACATCAAATATCTCGCTAATGGCGGTAATGACTTTCGTCGAAACAACTCTGTTGTGTAATTTATGCCTTTTACAGACATAATAACGCAATTTTTTTAAAAAAACCACGAAAAAATTAATTCTGGCACTAATGGGTTAAGAACAAAGAAGAATGGCTGAGAATAGGCATTAAAATTACCAGTGAGATGAACAGATTTATGCAATTCTGTTGTACAAAATATACAGTTTCCCTAGAATTTAATGAATATTTCAAAATCTAAACAAAGGTCTATAGCAGAGTGATATTGCACCAAAAATTAAGTACAATTATAATCAGATAGGAATTTATCACACAAAATTGAAGGTTATCAAAAGAAATGTTTGTAATGTACTGTCTAAAGAAAAACATATCTTTACCATTTGAAGAAGATGATGTGACAAAATTAGTTGTGAAAAAATTCCGTTAATACTTCACATCACTAGCTGAAGACCTTATTCATGGCTATAAACAACCAACAACAAATTTCTCCAAGAAGTAAGTGATTACAGATGCTCCTAAGTATGTGTACAAAGCAAATCCTTGTGAACGTATAAATAAAATAAAAGCATTATGTACGGCAATAAAACTGCAAGTGACATTGATGAAGTACCAGACTTCATACAAAAATTATGCATTCAGCGCATAGTAATACCGTACCTAAAACTATTGATCTTCTCAACACAAACAGGCATTTTTCTGAATGTTATCAAGATAACGAAAGTATCACCACTACTGAATAAAGGGTCTACTGATATAGGCACCAACTACTACCTTATATCTCAGTTATATACTATACAAATGTGTTAGAAAAACAGTTTTTCCATGACAGAATGATAAATTTTATAAATAAACATAAACCTCTTACTACTAAACTGCAAGTATTCAGAAATTCTACGTATATATCCCCCCCCCCCCCCCCTCCCCCCCCCCAAGAAAGAAGTCTTTAGCTTATGCTTTACAATCCCTCAATGAACATGAACTCACTGCAGAAATTTTTCTAGACCTTTTGAAAGTCTTTGCTGTCTTGGTTCATAAACTCCTGTCTGAAAAATTACAAGGATGAGGCATAACAGGAGAAGCAAACAATTTGTTATGTTCATGTCTACCAAATTGCAGGCAGAAGGTATCACTTGAGTGTAATGTACAGAATAAGATCAAAAACAGCATTTTCTTTTCTAATAAATTACCATTAAAAATATGGACATCCTCAAGGCTGGTTCCTGAGTCCATTACTCCATCTGATTTATAAGGATGACCTACTCGAACATATGAGGCCCCAAAAGTCTGTTCTACATGGTAGGCAAAATAAAACTGACCCAAAAAATGTGAGTGGGACTGATACAGAACTGAGCCTTGTTAATGAACAGTAATCCAACAGTAATCCAACTGGTTGCTGTCACATGCCTGCACCCGCTCATTTTCTGCGTGTTCTGTGCTGAGTACTTTGCTACGTCATTACACTAAAGTGAGTAAGAGGAGCAGACATGTTTAGTGACCAGTTGAATGCAACACAAAATAATACTAATGATAAAAAAAAAACTGTGTGTTCATTGCTGAGCATTATGTAAAGGATAATTTTTGGAAAACATACAAAGTTGTTTGACAAGGGTTAAGGGGAGGTTTATTATCTTTTGGTTAAAAAACAATCAATATTTTTTAAATAGCATTTTTGGGTCCATAAAAGTGTTTAGAAACCACACGAGAAACGGTTTTCCTGAATACAGAATGGAAATGTTTGTTATTTGCAGTTGAACAAAAATATGCACCTCCCTGAAATCGGCCTTTTTCACGCACTTGTTTTTTTGGGGCATTTCGACTTTGTAGCCATGAAAAATTATTCTATGTGCTTGCCCATGACTAAAACTGACTCGAGCGATCGCTAGATGGTGCTGCGTGTCTTCTTCATTTACTGACCATCGGTAAATATTGCAATATAGATTCCTATGTAAGATTCGCTTCTTGGATCAGTTTATTCTATAAACAAGCACACATGTGACAAGTGTGACGAAAATGCTGTGAAAACCCGGGAGAGATCGTCATTCGATTGAGAGGCCAAGGAAATTCAAAGGGAACCAGCACACGGCTGAGCACAAGTCTACGTTTGCGAGCACATCCACGAAAAAGCTGAAATTCACTGACTATGATGACATCAAGATTGATCCTGGATTTTCCTATGTGATGCTGGACTTTTTGGCAGTCTTCAACTTTTTATCAACAATATTAAAGTGCAAGACCTACAATGATGATGTCAAATTCACCTGGACCTTGGTTTCAAGCTGACTTCATGATGCCAGTGTCCCGTATGCCATGTCAAATTATCTCCGACACTGAACCAGTTGTATGAAATTAATCATCACCTTATGTTCTTTATGTGTCTGGTAGCACAAGGTATGTGCGGCATGAACTTATTTTGTGGGCTCATGGATGAGTCAGTTGGCTTCTCTACTACTCTGTACTACAATTACTTGGAAAATGTGTATGTTGCTGCAAAGGCTGTATTTAGGGTCATTCGGATGAGAGCAGTATCTGAGGAAGTTGCAATAAACAGACAAATGGGTCAGAAATGAGTGCATTTATCAGTCTAAGGTGATGGATCGTGGAAGAAGCGTGGCTTTTCCTCATTGTTTGGAATAACTTCACTATTTGGCAAATATTCCAAGAAAGTATTAGATTGTCAAGTAAAGTCATCATTCTGTCAGAGTTGTTGTGATAAGACAGTGTCACTAGATCCCGCAGGGTATGAAAAATGGTATGAGTCTCATGAAGAACAATGCAGCGTGACTCATTCTGGAAGTGTGGGCAAAATGGAGGTCGACGCCATGAAGGAGATGTTTTGCCATTCAGAAGAGTTATTCGGCATGAAGTACAAGTACTATATTGGGGACGGCGATACAAAAACTTTCAAAGGTCTTGTGTGGAGGTCTACATTGAAATTTTGTTTCATTCCAATGGCACTTCTGCCTTTGCTCTTCGACATTTCTGGTCGAAAAAATATCAATGAACATTTCGACAAAATTTGATATTGATATCTATAACACATCCCAAGAAAAAAATTCTCAAAGAACATGCTTTTTTGGGCCAAAGATAGTAAACCTCCCCTTAATATTGGAAGTGTTTTGGCAAAACCTCCAGCAAAATCTACAACACAAAATTTAGTGCTAAAACCACAAGAAACAGGCTCTGTTCTGAGTACAAAACCATAACCATCGAAAAGGAATTTGACCACCAGAAAACATTATTCTGGGCCAGTTTTATTCTGCCCACCCTGCATTTGCTAATGATAATAGCCTTCCTAACATTTAGCATAGAATGTTTGCAGCTAAGCAGTAACATTTATGTTAATATTTTCAGAATGGCTCATCACAAAGAAACTAATGTGACCAAAAATATATCCAAATAAGATTTTAAAAAACTGAAGTTGTTAATGTTACAATTTTTTTAGGTTGATGGGCTAGCAGGACATGAAATGGGATACAAATGCAAGTAACCTGCAAAAGAAATTTTCAGTACTGTAGTATGATCTGAGGGTGTTAAAAGCGGCAACAAGTAAAGAAACAGTTGTACATGTGTACTACACACAATTCAATTCACTTGTTTGCTATGGAAGCATGGGAATTTTTTCTGAGATCATAAACATATTTACAATGAAACAAGAACCTTGAGGGCAATTTATGGCATTAAAAATGGAGTCTTGTAAACATCATTTACTGAGTCTGGTGCTTTAAGTTTTCTACGTTTATCTGTGTTTGAAAGAATGATATTTACTCAGGACAACTTCATGAACGGGCAGATCAGTGCAGAAAAAATACATTTATTTTCATTCTTTGTTATACTGTATATTATGTTATATTGACATGCCCGGTAGTACTTTATAACCTGTACAGTACGAAAAATCTGGGTGAGTAAATATACAACTCAAGAAATCAGTATGACTAGAAAGGAATATTGAACTTGCTCTCTCTGAAAATGTGTCCAGATTCTAAGACACTGCATTTCCTTGTTTAGTATTATTGTTCAGTTGTGACACTAATGTCAATCATCTAGAACTCTACTGAGGTAGTCCAGCACCCCTGGTAACACTGACAAAGCTGCCACATGATACACATGCTGCTAGCAAAAGAAGCTTAAGAACATCAACAATTGCAGATATGTTTATTTGCTACTTTGGACATGCATTGCCAGGGGAAACAATTTCAGCTTATATTTACAATTTGGTTTATTACCTGTCAAAGTGATAGAACTATGGAAATCACTACTACTAATTATGATGGGTGTGTATGATCTGATTCATTACTGAATATGAGAAGTAGTCTAAGTTTCAACTATCATTTTGAAAAAAATGAAATCATATAATTCATTTTCTGTTTATTTGCAAATACATGTCTGCAGTCCTGGAACATATTGCAACACTCATGCCACAGTATTGTAGAATGCTGCTATAGGTGCCAAAATGAAATTGTTTAGCACAATGAAAAAAATAAGATGGCCTGCAGCATTTTGTTTTTGCTCATGTAGTGGCATGCTATGGTGTGTGGGTTTCAACTGTTTTCAGAACCACAGACATGAAACTGCAAACATTCTATCCCATTCCCTGACTAGTGCTCATGTGCTACATTAGTTGTTTGTGTTTTCCTATTTGTTGTAGAGAAATAAATAGAGTACTAATACATTTTTAGACAATATGAAGCACATAATGTGAGAATGACAGATTATTTCTCTAGAATAATAAAGAACAAAGGAAGATATTTGATGTATTTGTAACTAAATTGGAAGCTACTGTAACTTTACAATATAGTGTTACCTCTACACAAAGTAAAACTGACAAGAATTACAAATGAAAAGGAAAACAATTATTTCACCACTGGTATACTTACTCATTACTTTCATGAACTGTAGGTAATGGAACTAACCACTGATGCTGAGCCGTGTGCGGCTTGTGTTTGTGCCATTTATTACTTGACATCTTGTCTTTGCGGTACTGCTGTCCCATTTCTTATTTAATTTACTGGTCTCACTAAGTTGCTGATTTGTCTGCCCATGAGTGGCAGCAGTAGTAGCGCTTATTGCTAAGAGCACTTTTGTACTAACTTTGGAGTAACCACTAGTATTTCTGGGTCGTCCTGTGTCGGGAGCTGAGTGGGGATGGAGCAGCAGTGAGGTCCGGACAGCCCTGACTTGTGCTCAGGCCTCCAGCCGTTCTTGTTTTTGGTGTGGTTTCAGGCCTTCAGCCATATTGTTTTAATTTGATCCTCTTAAGGAAATGTGTAATTAAGTGGTTCTTAGGAAAATATGGCCCTGTCCACAACAATAACCCGATCCATTCTATCCTGTGAAACCAGATTTCAGATGCATTCATCTTTAATGCAATTTGACTTACGGGATTAACAGTGACATCTGTTTTTTGCGAGTGTAGGCCATTGTCAAAGGCAGCCACGTCTTCAATGGAATGTTTTTTTAGTGCCTGTTTTAAAAGAAACATTATGGTCCAAATTTACTGGTCAACGAACAATTGTACACCAAGAATTGTCCTACTTTGCATTAAAGCTTTAGTCAGGAAAGAAACCAAACAATTAATTAATTACAATACTGGCCATTAAAATTGCTACACCATGAAGATGACGTCCTTCAGATGAGAAATTTAACTGACAGGAACAAGAAATTTTGATATGAGAATGATTAGCTTTTCAGAGCATTCACACAAGGTTGGCACCGGTGGCAACACCTACAACATGCTGACATGAGGATAGTTTCCAACCGATTTCTCATACACAAACAGTAGTTGACCAGCGTTGCCCGGCGAAACATTGTTGCGACGCCTTGTGTAAGGAGGAGAAATGCGTACCATCACGTTTCCGACTTTGATAATGGCTGGATTGTAGCCTATCACAATTGCGGCTTATCATATCGTGACATTACTGCTCGTGTTGGTCGAGATCCAATGACTGATAGCAGAATATGGAATCGGTGGGTTGAGGAGGGTAATACGGAACACCGTGCTGGATCCCAATGGCCTCATATCACTAGCAGTTGAGATGACAGGCATCTTATACACATGGATGTAATGGATTGTGCAGCCACGTCTCGATCCCTGAGTCAATAGATGGGGATGTTTGCAAGACAACAACCATCTGCATGAACAGTTCGATGATGTTTGCAACAGCATGGACTATCAGCTCATAGACCATGGCTGCGGTTACCCTTGACACTGCATCACAGACAGGAGCACCTGCGATGGTGTACTCAACGATGAACCTGGGTGCACAAATGGAAAAAGGTCATTTTTTTGGATGAATCCAGGTTCTGTCTACAGCATCATGATGGTCACATCCATGTTTGGTGACATTGCGATGAACGCACATTGGAAACATGTATTCGTCATCACCATATTGGCATATCACCCGGCGAGATGGTATGGGGTGCCATTGGTTACACGTCTCGGTCACCTCATGTTCGCATTGACTGCACTTTGAACAGTGGATGTTACATTTCAGATGTGTTACGATCCATGGCTCTACCCTTCATTAGATCCCTGCGAAACCCTACATTTCAGCAGGATAATGCACAACTGCATGTTGCAGGTCCTGTATGGGCCTTTCTGGATACTGAGAATGTTCGACTGCTGCCCTGGCCAGCACATTCTCCAGTTCTCTCACACCCAAATTGCGTGAAAATGTAATCACATGTCAGTTCTAGTATAATGTATTTGTCCAATGACTACCCGTTTATCATCTGCATTTCTTCTTGGTGTAGCAATTTTAATGGCCAGTAGTGTAATTTACAGGAAACTGTAAGAAATTCTGAAATAATGGTTTTCTCTAATTTTTTACCTTACTATTCTGCTACCTAAGGTTAATGAGAATGGTTTTACAGATTGGACTCATTGTAACACTGCTGTTGACAAACTTGGAAAGGGAGTATGGACACGAGTGGAAACCTACTGACTTCTCACAAGAGCAAAAGAAATTACTTGCACATGTAAAGGTTGCCACTGGCACTAAAGTTAGTGTTCAGACAAAGACTGGATCCTTGTTTTGATTCTTCAGAAGTTGCAGTTCATTACCATATTACTGTCTCTGAGCATCACCCTCCAACCCTCCCTTCCCCCTCCCCCCACCCAGCCACAAAAAGAGAGAGAGAAAGACAGAGGCAGACACACACTCACACACACACACACACACACACACACACACACACACACACAGAGAGAGAGAGAGAGAGAGAGAGAGAGAGAGAGAGATGGGGGGGGGGGGGGAGGAGGAGGAGGAGACAAACAAGAAGAAACTTGCCACAGATCCCTAGGATTTTAATGAAAACAACAATAGAATATATAAAATGTTTTACTATAATAATATAACAATGAAAATAATCAATTATTGGAAATATAATGTAAATGGATAGATAAAAAATCTACTTATCAAGCAGTGGCAGGGGAACACACACACACATAGGGGAAGGAAGAGGGGTGAGGGAAAAGGACAGGAGACATCTAGGAAAAGGGGTACAGTTCAGAAAAGTCACCCAGAAACCTGAGTCAGGAGAGACTTACTGGACGGGGTGGTCTCAACCTACAGTAACCTATTGTCCCCACATTCTCTACCCAACATTTTCTGCCCCCTTGTCCTATAACCTCCTCCCAATTCATGTCCCCTCACCCTCACTGTGTGCTGCCCTCTGCATATGCACTCACCAGTCTTTTCCTCTGTCTGTCCCTCTCCGTTTCCGGTCCCCCTCCCTGCTTTCTCCCACAGCCTCCAGATGCTCTGCTTGACAGTCTTGTCTTTAGTCCCTACCTGCTCCACATGTATTTTGCTATCTCTCCCCATTCCCTGCTCCACTCTAGTTGCTGCTTTTGTTCAATGCAACAGTTGCACTCTGGCCATGTCATAAGTACGTGAGGTGTGTCTGCTTGTGTGTATGTGTGCGTTTTCCTTACTTTCCTGGAGAAGGCTTTGGCTGAAATCTTAGTGTGTAACAGTCTTTTAGTTGTGCCTGTCTGAAGCACTGTGTGTTATCTTTACAGTGAGTATCAATATGTCCTTTTCATAATTCTTTATATTCCAATCTGGACTTTCCATTGTTTGAAAGTTTTAGTAAAATATCCTTTGGGAGGGGGTTTTGACCCTCATAATTCCCCCTTGGATCCATGCCGGGTTGATAAACTGGGTCGAGATACAGAAACCAAAATTGTGGCTAGCAAAGAAAAACTATAAACACTGAACTCAGTTCTCAAATGTTCCTTTGGGAAAGAAAAGCCAGGAATACCGTATAATGAGTGAATCTGATCAAAAGTGGCAGTTTTTTTTTTTTTCTTTCTTTTTTTTTTTTTTTTTTTTTAAATTTCGTCCATTTACTGTTGTGATATCAGAATAAATATTCAGTACATAATATCACAACCTTGATAATGACATATTCATGTATTACATTATTTTTAGTTTATAATTGCAGTTATTATTTTAGATTGATTGTTGACTGGTTTCACCTCCACAGTTGGTGCAAATCTGATCACCATTGTATTTTGTATACAGGAACAGAATTAGAGTTTGAGTGAAGTGAATCCAATCACTATTTTGATTTAAAAAATACATATTGCTGTACTTGAAACAAAGTTTTACAGTTTCTAGACAACAAATTTTTACAAGCCCATTAAACTTGAGATTTTTGCTATAAAACACTTGCATTCACGAAATTTGACAAACAAATATTAATTTTTAGTTACTGTATGTCATAATCAATGTGAAAAGTATTTACTCGATGTCGTAATTATCTAGCCCTTCAAAAATAAATTTACCTCACCTTCTACGTTCTGGAAGAACTTTTTAATAATTTGTGCTCTACCTCAGTTGCATCATCAATTTCTGGAAAGCCAAAATAAACATTGCCATCAAGAACTTTCTTTCTCTGACATGTCATTTCATAGGCATCATTACAGATGCTTTCAATTTTGCCAATAAAAAACCTGAACTTTTTTTCATAGGAAATTTTACTATGGGGAAATCATTTTCTTTAAATTCCTGCCAATCTTTATCTTTCTCCTTGTCCATTTCTTCATTTTCATTTAACTTGTGCTGTTCTAGATCACTTTTAGATGTTCCAGATAGGGACTCCCTGCTTGCAGCCCCATCACTATCATTTTCATTGAAGTTGCTGATAACAATTCCTTTTCCTGTAGTTAATGCTAAACACTTTGCTTGGCACAACTTCCCTTTTGTTTCATTAGAGTGAACCTGTTTCAATTGCATTTCTAAGGCTGCTGTCCAACAAACTTCTGATGAGCTGGTGATATGTGCATTGTTATCGGTTGCTTCTGTAATCTGTGAAATGACTTTATTGGGACAGAAAGGAAACATTCCTACCTTTCTGAACCCAGTTGTTACATTTGATTTTGATGTGGTAGCTATATTTTCACAGGATTTTTTCAACAACCGAGGAAATTCTGATTTTGGCACCACTCCTCTATTCTTCCTTTTCCAATCGTCTAGCACATTTCTCCAAGCAAGTTTTAAAGGTCTAAAAAAAGACCATATCAAGTGATTGACACAAACGAGAAGATTTAGGTGGTAGAAGCACAAATTTAATGTCCTGTTCCTGGCACAGTTTAATCACATTATATGACAAATGACTCGAGAGATTGTAGCCTATAATCACTTTAGGTTCCTCTAATTGCCAGGCATAAGACAAGACAATTTCAATGAACCCCTGATTCAAACACTGTTAGGTCAAACCAACCACTTTGATTCCTACTATAACCTGACCTGTTATGCCCCCTTCAGTCCAAGTATCATAGCAGTGTTTTGCCCTATAAACTGTGTATGGTGGGAGGACTGAGCCATCGGCAGCTACTGCTGTCATCACGCTGATACTTGACTTAGAACTATCCGCTATCCTTTCCAGATGTCTTGTGCCTCATTTCACCATTACTTTCATTTGTCCAGGATCATCACAAAAGTTAGTCTCATCAAAGTTTATACTGTAGGAGGGAGGGACTCCAGTTAAGGTCATTTCAAAGTTTTTTTAAAAAATCGGTCACTGTTTCTCAAGTAACTGCTGTCTTTGCCCTCCTCACATTTTCACTTACTTTAACTGTTAATTCTATATTTCATTTCAGAAAAGATTTTAGCCACTCATGCCCAGGTCAATTGCCACGAAATCTTTTTTCAGTCCTCCTTGCTTGATTGAGATATGCCTGTGGAATGTCCCTAACATCATCATTCCTCAGAGGAAACCCCCATTTCACAAAGCACAATAATCGTTCAACAAGGCTTTTTCCCTCACTATTGGTTAATGCTGCTTGGCCACCTATTTTGTACTTGTGTTTTTCCTTGAGTTTGTTGTTTAATGTGGTATATGGAACTTTGTATTGCTCTGAAGCTTTCCAGATGCTTAATTTTCCTGGTTTGACAGCTTTCACCACATGTAGAAGAAATTATTATTTGTAGTTATATTTCCATGTTGGTTTCATAACCTTTTGGTATACTTGCATTATCAGATTCACCCTACAAAAACACATTTTTTTCATTAGGCCTGCATAGTGACTAAGCTGTATTAGCAATGAACAAAAAAATGAAACTGTATCACTTAAGACATGCATATGCAAGCATTAAAACTGCAACTTACCAGTTGCACTTGTAACAGGTGTCAGCAGAAATTTTCCCATTGTTGTGTTGACTACAAGAGTGTAGCACAAGAATCACACATCTACTGACAATGCAATTTGCTTGCTGTGCACACTCCAACATACCATTGTTGTTGATAGATCAGTCAAGAATTCATGACAATTGTCAGCTGCAATAGTAATTGTTAACATGCTATGCTCAGTCATCCAAACATGGAAAAACCAGTAAATGATTGGACTGACACCACCTGATTGGATTAGCCTTATTTTATGGAACTGTCTGTGTTTAATTCTTGCAGCTCTGCACAGATGAGTGATACAGATATTAGTGTCAGTGACTTTGAGAAGTAATGACAATTTCTAAAACTGAACAAAGCTCCAGGTTGTAATGGAATCCCCATAATTTGCAGTTGGGTGAGACTCTCTTATAACCACAATGTACAGGGTGTTTCAAAAATGACCGGTATATTTGAAACGGCAATAAAAACTAAATGAGCAGCGATAGAAATACATCGTTTGTTGCAATATGCTTGGGACAACAGTACATTTTCAGGCAGACAAACTTTCGAAATTACAGTAGTTACAATTTTCAACAACAGATGGCGCTGCGGTCTGGGAAACTCTATAGTACGATATTTTCCACATATCCACCATGCGTAGCAATAATATGGCGTAGTCTCTGAATGAAATTACCCGAAACCTTTGACAACGTGTCTGGCGGAATGGCTTCACATGCAGATGAGATGTACTGCTTCAGCTGTTCAATTGTTTCTGGATTCTGGCGGTACACCTGGTCTTTCAAGTGTCCCCACAGAAAGAAGTCACAGGGGTTCATGTCTGACGAATAGGGAGGCTAATCCACGCCGCCTCCTGTATGTTTCGGATAGCCCAAAGCAATCACACGATCATCGAAATATTCATTCAGGAAATTAAAGACGTCGGCCGTGCGATGTGGCCGGGCACCATCTTGCATAAACCACGAGGTGTTCGCAGTGTCGTCTAAGGCAGTTTGTATCGCCACAAATTCACGAAGAATGTCCAGATAGCGTGATGCAGTAATCGTTTCGGATCTGAAAAATGGGCCAATGATTCCTTTGGAAGAAATGGCGGCCCAGACCAGTACTTTTTGAGGATGTAGGGATGATGGGACTGCAACATGGGGCTTTTCGGTTCCCCATATGTGCCAGTTCTGTTTATTGACGAAGCCGTCCAGGTAAAAATAAGCTTCGTCAGTAAACCAAATGCTGCCCACATGCATATCGCCATCATCAATCCTGTGCACTATATCGTTAGCGAATGTCTCTCATGCAGCAATGGTAGCGGCACTGAGGGGTTGCAGCGTTTGAATTTTGTATGGATAGAGGTGTAAACTCTGGTGCATGAGACGATATGTGGACGTTGGCATCATTTGGACCGCAGCTGCAACACGGCGAATGGAAACCCGAGGCCGCTGTTGGATCACCTGCTGCACTAGCCACGCGTTGGCCTCTGTGGTTGCCGTACGCGGTCGCCCTACCTTTCCAGCACGTTCATCCGTCACGTTCCCAGTCCGTTGAAATTTTTCAAACAGATCCTTTATTGTATCGCTTTTCGGTCCTTTGGTTACATTAAACCTCCGTTGAAAACTTCGTCTTGTTGCAACAACACTGTGTTCTAGGCGGTGGAATTCCAACACCAGAAAAATCCTCTGTTCTAAGGAATAAACCATGTTGTCTACAGCACACTTGCACGTTGTGAACAGCACACGCTTACAGCAGAAAGACGGCGTACAGAATGGCGCTCCCACAGACTGCGTTGTCTTCTATATCTTTCACATCACTTGCAGCGCCATCTGTTGTTGAAAATTGTAACTACTGTAATTTCGAAAGTTTGTCCGCCTGAAAATGTACTGTTGTCCCAAGCATATTGCAACAAACGGTGTATTTCTATCACTGCTCGTTTAGTTTTTATTGCCGTTTCAAATATACCGGTCATTTTTGAAACACCCTGTGCTATAACTCCACGAAACAAGAAACTCTGCCCAATAATTGGAAAAAGGTGTGGTTCACATGATTCTTCAAGAAGGGTAGCGACAGTGATCCACGGAACTACAGTTCAATAACTTTAATGATGAATAATCTATTGTCAAACCATATAACAAATGGCCTCCTCCATGCCACATACCAAACAGCATGGCTTCAAAAACCATTCATCATGCAAAAAGCAACTCATGCTTTTCTCACAACCTGAAACCCATGGATCAAGGCAGTTAAATAAATGCACTATTTTTTTAACTTCCAAAATGAATTTGACTCAGTTTCACACTGAAACCTATTAATGATGCTGCAGTCATATAGGATATTGTTATAACTTCAAGTTGAACAAATATATTTCAAGGAAGACACAATACATGAAAGTCACAGATCAAGTAAACAGAATAAGACGTGTGTACACTGTAACAGTCAAATCATAACTGAGTCCGAATCTAGCGGCCGCTGGCTGGCTGGCCGCTTAGGTGGCACTGCTGCTGCATGGCTGGCACACAGCGTAACTGCGCAGCGGCACTTTGAAAGATCGGCAAGTCACAACACTTTTCCCCCCTTTGAAGTTTTTGCACAGATCTTGATGGAGGTGGCCTGCAGATTGCTAACATCCATAGGTGTTGTTTGACTGGCCATAAAGTCTCGAGGCGGAGGTTTCCCATACGGATGGAAGTGTCCCCGATGATAATGGGTCGAGATGACAGGAGACGTGGGGGTCGAATCTGCTGGGGCCCCATGCACCAATCTGCAATTGAGGCAAGTCCAGTTGTTATAACAGGAGACATGGGCGATGTGCCTGCCCCGTAGGAGAAGGAGGTGAGTAGAGTTGCTCTGACAGATGATGGTCTTCTGGTTCCTGCATGTGCACGTCTCCTGGTGGCGTCAGTTTTTGTGCTGGCACTGATATGATGGTGAGAGGACTGCATTGTGGGTAATGAGAGATTCCAGTATCCTGAGCATCAGGTAGAGCCGAAGGTGGTGTGGCGGCATCTGGAACAGGCATTGCTGGCACACGAGGCCAAAGCTGGTCCGAATGACGCACTGCAACACCCGTGTCCATCTGGATTTCATACAGGCGTTGGCCACCGTGCCGTAAGATGTGGCCAGGACTCCATTTTGGCTGCCTGCCATATCCCTGTACCCATACAAGGTCGTCGGTGGTGAACCGGCCAAGCGAAGGCACCCGCGGCCGTGAGGTGGAAGGCCGCAGAAGATGAAGTAGCATGCAGGGCTGTCGGCCCTGTAAGAGCTCAGCCAGGCTGTGGTCACCCATGGGGGTGAAACGGTAAGAAGTCAGAAATTGGAGAAGTGCATCATCAGCAGAAGAAGTCAGGAGTTTCTTCATCTGAGCCTTAAATGTGCGGACCAGTCGTTCAGCCTCACCGTTTGGCTGTGGATGGAACGGAAGGGCTGTGGCATGCATGACGCTGTGACAGGCACAAAAATCCGCAAAATCGGAAGAGGCAAATTGTGGACCATTATCAGTAACAAGAGTAGAGGGAAGGTCTTTCAAAGAGAAAATGCGAGGTAGAGCATTGGTGGTTGCCGCGGTGGTAGGCGACGTCCAACGGGCAATGAAAGGAAAGTTAGAGTAGGCGTCAATAACGAGAAGCCAATAAGTACCTAAAAAAGGTCACGCGAAGTCAGTTTGAATACGCTCCCAGGGCTTCTCAGGCAAATGCCACAGTGACAAAGATGACTTCGGGGCGGCGGCCTGTGATGCAAAAGGGCTGCAGGCAGCGACCATGTGTGTGATTTCGAGTCGATGCCGGGCCAGTACACATGACGGCGTGCCAGAGATTTTGTGCGAGTGACACCCCAGTGCTCTTGGTGAAGGAGGCGCAAGACCGAAGCACACAAAGACGCAGGTACCACAACATGCGGTGAAGCATTTTCGGTGGAAAGGAGGATAACACCATCCCTAGCCGTGAGCGGTAATGCAAAGCGTAGTAGTTCCGCAATGGACCAGAAGTCTCAGTGGACAGACGATCTGGCCAACCCTCCTGAATACAGCGTAAAACCCGGGAGAGGGTAAGGTTAGAACCCGTAGCAGCCGCCAACCGGTCCCCGGTGATGGGGAAACCGTCCACAACCCGCTGCTCGGCAACATCCAGGTGGAAACACAAAAGTTCGTCCCTATTGAATGCCAGATCAGGACCCATGGGAAGGTGAGACAGTGCATCTGCATTTGCATGTTGAGCCATCGGCCGGAAATGAAGCTCATAACCGAAGCGAGACAAGTAAAAAGCCCAAAGCTGGAGGCAGTGTGCAGCCTTGTCGGGAAGTGACGTTGATGGATGAAACAAGGAAACAAGTTGTTTGTGATCCGTAACAAGATGAAATTTGGATCCATAGAGAAAAACACCAAACTTATGAAGAGCATAAATAATGGCCAAAGCTTCTTTTTCAATTTGAGAATACTTTTGTTGGGAATCCGTGAGCGTTTTGGAGGCATAAGCAATGGGTTGTTCAGAACCGTCAGAAAAACCGTGCGCAAGGACTGCACTGACTTAGTATTGAGAGGTGTCCATGGCAAGAACAAGATGCTGGCCAGGTCGATAAGTAGCCAGGCATGGGGCCTGTTTCAGCGTAGTTTTCAATTTCTGGAAAGCCACATCGCATGCCGCGGACCAGTGAAAAGGCACATTTTTATGCAACAGGCGATGCAATGGCTGAACCACCAAAGCAGCAGACGATAAAAACTTGTGATAGTATGGTACTTTCCCCAAGAAGGCCTGCAGTTCCTTAAATATGTAAGGCAAGGAAGGACACTGATCGCAGCAACAGTTTGCTGAAGCGGATGAATACCATCCCGAGAGAGTTGAAACCCCAAGTGCGTGATAGATGCCTGAAAAAATTTTGATTTCTGAAGACTGGCAGTCTGTAAGACATGAAAAAGTGTGCGGAGATTTTGCAGATGTTCGTCAGTGGTGCAGCCAGTGACAACAATGTTGTCTTGGTAATTTATACACCCAGGGACAGTGAGCAATAATTGTTCCAAGAATCACTGAAAGAGAGCAGGGGTGCTGGCAACCCCAAATGGCAATCGTTGGTATTGATAGAGGCCAAAAGGCGTGTTAAGGACCAGAAACTGCCGGGAAGCAGCATCGAGAGGAAGTTGATGATAAGCTTCTGACAGGTCAAGTTTAGAAAAATACTGGCCTCCAACAAGTTTAGTGAACAATTCTTCTGGTCGGGGCATAGGGTAAGTGTCGATAAGGCATTGAGCATTTACAGTGGCTTTGAAATCGCCACAGAGACGAATATCGCCATTTGGCTTAGCAACGACAATGACAGGAGAGGACCACTCACTGGAAGTGACTGGAAGCAAGACCCCTGAAGCAGTGAGACAATCCAGCTCCCATTTGACCTGATAATGAAGGGCCACAGGAATGGACCGAGCCCGAAAAAACTCAGGCCGAGCAGTGGGTTTGAGTGTGATATGAGCTTCAAAGTTGTTTGCACAGCCTAACCCGGGAGAAAAAAGGAACGAAAATGTCGTCGACAAGCAATCCAATTGAGCATAAGGAATAGCATCAGAGACGATATTGACACAGTCATCTATGGAGAACCCAAAAACGTGAAAGGCATTGAAACCAAAAAGATTCTCCACGTTACTACGGTCAACCACAAATATGGGAACAGTGTGAACAACAGATTTGTAAGATACCTCAGCATCAAACTGTCCCAAGAGAGAAATCTTCTGTTTATTGTAAGTCTGTAATTGCCTAGTGACAGGTGACAGGATTGGAGAACCCAGCTGAAGATACGTCTGAGAATTGATGATAGTGGCATCAGAACCAGTATCCACCTACATGCGAACATCTCGACCAAGTATTTGGACAGTGAGGAATAACTTCCCTGCAAGGGAAGAAGTATAATTGACAGACAACACAGAATCAGAATCAGCATCATGTATGCGGTCGGATTTGCAAACGGATGACACATGACCCTTTTTTTTTTTTGCATTTGTGACACACGGCCCAATGTTTTGGAAAATCTTCTTGTGAATGTTTCGCAAAACACCACGGACATGAAGGAAGTTGCCATGGGTTTTGCTGCAGTTTCTTAGAGGTTTGTTTACGGTTAGGCCAAGGCTGTGCTTGGGAGCATACTGCGGCCACGTCGGCTGGCGGGGACACGCCACACGCTTCGTCAACATCACACAGAGGTTGTATTTCCCCGACGTCGCCCCATGCCTCAATTTGTGCTTCAGAAATTCTGAGCGATGGATAGGACTTCATCTAGAGTCGTATTTGCCAACTGAAGGGCACATTGCCTAACTTCTTGTCGGGCGCCGATCGGATAATAGCATCCCGTACCATGGAATCGGCGTAGGATTCTTTGTGAACTTCAGTAACAAATTGACACTTTCTACTGAGGCCGTGAAGTTCAGCAGCCCAAGCGCAATAGGATTGATTTGGTTGTTTTTGACAACGATAAAAGGCAACATGAGAGGCTACCACATGTGTTTGCTTTTGGAAATAGACGGACAGAAGTGAGCACACTTCAGCAAAGGAAAATGACGTACGATCTTTCAAAGGAGCCAATTGCGACAACAACCAATACATTTGAGGTGAAATCCATGAAAGGAATGGGGACTTACATGTTTGTTCGTCCGCGACATGAAATGCCAAGAAGTGCTGTCGAAGACGTTTTTCGTAATCAGACCAGTCTTCTGCCGTCTCATCGTAAGGAGGAAAAGGAGGTAGAGACAACGACGAGAGACGCCCTGGATTTTATGCCGTGATGAAATCACGAATCACAATTGTGAGAAGCGTTTGCTGTTCTATGAGACCATGTAATAGTTGCTCAAAAGTAGCCACGGAAACATGTGGGTCAATGATGGAAAAGAAAAATCACTACCTCATTGCCAATTGTTATAACTTCAATTTGAACAAATATATTTCAAGGAAGACGCAATACATGAAAGTCACAGATCAAGTAAACAGAGTAAGACGTGTGTACACATTAACAGTCAAATCATAACTGAGTCCAAGTGTAGCGGCCGCTGGCTGGCTGGCCGCTTAGGTGGCGCTGCTGCTGCATGGCTGGCAGACAGCGCCACATGTAGAGGACACGTGTAACTGCACAGCAGCACTTTGAAAGATCGGCGAGTCACAACAGATATCAAGCTAAATTTGTGACTGGCTTGAGGACTTCTTGGCAGACATGACACAGTGCATTATCTTGGATGAGGGCCATTGAAAAATGTAGAAGCAACTTCAAGTGCTTTCCAGGGAAGTGGACGGAAACCTTTTCAGTTCATATTGTATTAATGACATGACAGACAATATTAGCACCAACCTTAGAATTTTTGCAGATGGTGCAGTTATTTGTGACGAAATACTACTAGAAAAAAGCTTCACAAATATTTAGTCAGATCTTGATAAGATTTCATACTGGTGTAAATATTACAAGAATTAGAAAGCTCAATGTGCTGGTAATTGGCCAGCCTGGAAATCTGAAGTGCTTAAGTGGCATGAAGTTTGAGGTATTGTCACAGGCCAAAGAATAAAATCATTGCATAATGGTGATATAGGTTGCACATGATGTGAACACTGCAGCAGTACAGGTATATGAAAAGTGTCTTATAGTGTAGGAAAAGATGGTTACAGCAGCTCAGAAAATTATTGGGGTGTCAGTTAAGGGGAAGCTACTGCTACACATTATTCATAGTGAATCTTCAGCTGCCATGTGGACCAAATTATATTCAGATTAAGAACAGAAAAAAACAATGTAAGCATACTTTCACTCCAGTGGCAATTGTACAACTTAAAAAATTTCAAGTGACATGTCTATATATATTTCATAATTAGAAGGCCTAGTTCAACACAACTGTTGAGGAACCAAGGTGAAAATATTTCAAACTTTATGGTGATCACAAAACTGTTAACGACATTGCCAATAACCTATAACCATTTTCAGAGTGTGTGGGAGTCAACACATCCTGATCAACAAATAACTAGCAAATTTGACCTCAATATTGTTGATGGAAGAAAAATAGCTTAATCTCCAGCAACATATGAAGCAGGAGGCATTTCTGGCAGCTAAACAACAGAGAAACAACAATTTTAAGAATAACCCTCATATAACAGGTAAAAATTTGAGAAAACCAGTTAAATGCTTCCCAACGTATAAAACTTTGTCATTGGGCAAAAACCTGCAGAAAAATTTACTTCAAATGTAATAAACCAAGCCATCATGCAAAACCATGCAGAAACCCTATGTCAAAGGATCAAGGTCAAAATCAGTACAAACTGAGATGGTATGTCCAATAAGCAAAATCTTTTCATCAGTAACAGACAAGCATGTACATGAAAATGAATCGGTTTTTAGATTCTGGTGATACTGATCACTTTTGTCCCAATCAGTATTGGTGATGGTAGCTTCATTTTATCTCAAGGCAAAGGTGGTAAACATTTTAACTGTTGACAGAGATAGATGGAGTGAGAAACATCTATCAAATGTTTCATATGTGGCAGAGATTCAGTTCAGTTTATTCTTATGTAGCACAGCTCTCAACAAGGGAATAAAATTTAAATTTGATAAGACAATATGCAGACTCTCCAAGGGAGAAATTGTTGGTGCAGTATGAGTTTGTGAGAAAAGATGCATACAATGAAGATTAAGATTTCACTGAGTGAAAATGACATTACTCAGGCAAATATGGCCATGGATATAGATCTTAAAATCTGGCACAAAAAAATTGTGCACCAAATTTTTGGCATGAGAAAAAGATTTTGAACAACAGACAAATCTAATTTAAGGAAGAAGATAAAAGTTTATGTGGGCAATGCACTGTGGACAAAATTCACAAGCTGCCCTTCCACAAATATAGCTCAAAGTAAAAGGTAAACTGATTCAAAGTGATTCTTGTGACCCTATGGAAGTTATTTCTGTTGGTGTTTTGCAGTATTTTCTTTTGTTAAAAGATGAGTATTCCCATTGGCAAACAGTGTATTTCTTAAAACATAAGTCTAAGTGTTCAAACACAGAATATTTCATAAATACCACTGATAAAGAAACTGAGCAGGGAATTAAAGTGATCAGAACTGATAAAGACCTAGAATTTATCAATTAAGAGGTACATAAAACACTGCAATATATGAGATAATATGTCAGATATCAGTAGCCTGCAGACCCCAACAGAATGGTGCACCTGAATGTGATTTGATCTTTTTCTTGGTCCTGTTCATCATATATCGCACAAGTAGTGTACTAATAATATAGGCCACATCAAGTGAAACAACACAGTATTACATGCTCACATATATACTATTTTTACTGATTTCCTAAGAACAATTGGCTGCTTATTGCAGTATCGCAGTGTGGTACCCCTGTATAATCTGGCACCATGTTCAGCCTTCTGGTGACTGCCTCAAAAACATGAGACTTCATGTCTGCAGTCAGTAAACATAAGCACATTTACAGGCCAGCTCGCGGAAAGCACCACACAACACAGCAGTACAGATATCACTCCAGGTGGTGTCACAATCATGGACTTATTTCCTACATTGGTCATGTGCCACTTGGAAACTGTTTGTGTATGCTTCCACCAGGTGTGTACTTAACAAGTTACTCCCCACTCCCCAGCCAACAGCCAGCCAGTTGTTCTGTGAATTCCAACACCTGTGGTCTTCATGAGCAACCAAACCAGCAGCACCACCACTGTCAGCCTGGAAGGACTTCACCTGCAATACACTCCACAAGCCACTTCACCATCACTATGCAACCACCTCACACCCACCAACCGTGGCCTCACTGGACACCGCCTGCTCTATGTCCTTCAATCCACTAGGCCATCATCACGTGCATCCCTGCTCACTACCAACCACTGCCTCATGGACTTGGCACATATAAACAATTTGAAACAATCCTACTACAGTGATCAAACCTAGACTAAATGACCATTCCTACCGGTGGACAAAAAACTAACCTTATTTCTCCTTGTCTATATTTCATTCTTGTCATCAAGCAGTTTTCTGTTACTAATGTCCCATTTTTACTGACTTAATAATGTGTTGTTCATCACTGCTGGTGGCACCTCACTAAACTGACATAAAACTGGTGATAAAAAAATGCTTACATTGTGGCACTGGTTTCCTAGAGTTTCATTTTGTCACCATGACCACCATGGTCTCAATTGTCTTCAAATACTGAGAACAACAGTGGGTCTCACTACAGGAGCTGCTGCAGATGTTGTGTAGGTGGACTGCAGACTTCCAAGCCACTCTGGTGTTGAGTCAGTCACCTATGGAGATGACTCTTCCTTCACTGCCCCTGCTGCCAGGCTCTGATTCCTTCTGCCTCCCCCTGTGGCACTTCCAGCTTTGGATCCTCCCATGCCACTAGTGCTCTCATTGCTGGCCAAGCCAGCACTTGCTGCACTCTCATTGCAGGCCAGCCCAGCACCAGCCAGCATGCTGCTGACCCACTGCTCTGCACATTACCGGCCCACTCACTGCAACACCACATGCTGCCAGTCCAGATGCCCGTTCTAATCATTGCACCTCAGATGATGATGATAATGATGATGATGTTTGGTTTGTGGGGCACCCAACTGCACTGTCATCAGTGTCCGCACAAATTCCAGTTTTTACCCAGTCCAATTTTTTTACTCAGTCCAATCCAGAAACTGTCACGAATGATGATGACGATGATGAAATGATGAGGACAACACAAACATCCAGTCCATGGGCAGAGAAAATGACAACCTGGTTGGGAATCAATCCCAGACCCCCTGATCCAGAGGCAGCAACACTAGCCACTAGACCATGAGGTGTGGACTTGCACCTCAGGCCACAGTGGCTACTACTTCCTACTCTGTTTTGTTCCCCCTCCCCCAGATTCCTGTCCCTTGGACCCTGCCTCTTCCTGATTTGGTGCCACCCGTTTTGGCAACGCCAGCTCCTCCACTGTCCTCTACTCTCGATGCTGCCCCTTTGGCACAGGCTCCATTGTTCAGCTGTCCTCTGCCTGTTGATGTCACAAATCCTGTTGGCATCTCCCATGGCCTCCATCATTTTCCTTTTGGGCCTTCCAACCCGCACCAATGCCACTCCACATACCAACACCCTTCTGTGTGCTACATCATGCACAAACACCCTTCTGCATGCACCAGCACCCTACTATGCACTACAAAAAATGCCAATGCTCTTTTGTACTCTCCACTGTGTTCTGTCATGCAATTCTGCACACCAGTGCTCACACTAATGTGCACATTCCCACATGTGCCCTCTCTTCTTCTATCATGTGCTCCCATCTGATCAGTCACTGGTACATCTCCCTGTTTATTGTGTTCCCTTCTATTTCTCAGCATTTCTCCAGTTTCTCCTTGATCACTGCCATTTACAAAATTTTTCCCAGTTCTTTGGCCTTCTACACACGTTCACAGCACACTCATCTTTCTGTTCCATTCCATGTGTGCAATGGTCACTTGTGCTGCCCTCCTCCTCAAGGCTCTCATTGGCAGCTGCCTCCTGGCTGCCTGCCTCACTGGACTGCCTTACATTGCCACACTGGTGACAGGCAAGGATCAGGCCATGCTCTTGTCAGCAGCTTATACCTGATGCACCAGAACCACCATTGTCTCTGAGGCCATACTTGCAGCAGCTTCACGTCCCATCTACCATCTGATGCCCACATTCCTGTTGCTGCACATGACACTTCCCACACCAGCCACCCCCAGCCTCCCTCATTAGGATGTCACAATGCACCCAGCTGGGTACTGCAGGCCGACAGCACTTGGAACTCCACAAGCACCATCACCTTCTTGCTCTGTGCCTTCCATGCATCCACACCAGGCCACTTCCTGAGGCCCTATCTCTCCTGCCATGCAAATCTGATTACATGCCTGCAGGATGCACAGCAGTGTACCAGCCCTTATGTTTCATGCACCTGTAATATTGCAGGGAGAGGACTGCTCATCTCCACCTGGCAGTGCTCCTCACTGGTTGTCCTCTCCACCCATCACCAATTGGTCCTCCTTTGCCAGCTGTGTCCAATTCTGCTCTTTCTGCTTCATGGGACAGCCATGACCAGCCATTCTTTTGGGTGGTTCACACTACACCCTTGCTTGTTTCTTATGGTTGCCATCCTTTTTAGCTATAACTTTTTGATTATACTTGTCTGTATGATTACCAGAAGACTGTGGTATCCCTGTTTCTTCAGATTTTTTACATTACTATTTGCCTTACTTTTCATGATGTTCCATATGGTTGATACTTTATTCTTTGTATTATAATGTTGCATCAACATAATATTTGAATTCCCACCAACCTACTTCTAATCCACTTCCCCCATAAAAGCAGTTACAGACACAATGAAGGACGTTATAATTAGAAGAAGCACGTGCAATGACGGGTTATGTAAATGCACAGTTTAACAGTGAAGTGTTCCTTACTCACGAAAACTTTAGAGCTGGCAGGGACCAACACTCACTGTGAAGGGTTACAACGCTCCTTTCCTCTTGGGGGAGGGGGGCGGAGGGGGGGGGGGGGGGGGGGACTGCTCACCATGAAATTGTCCTTGTCTTTAACAGAAGGGGGTAACTGCTGGAGCAGGTTTCATGCTGTCACAGTAGAAGACGGTCTGAAATGGAATGGGTGTGGACAGGCAAGGTGCCCTTTCCCCCATGAGAGACTGTAAGGAAGCACCAGTGATGGTGGTGCCATATCCATGTCCACATCTCAGCAGGCACTCGGCAATGAAGACAGCAGAGAAGACAAAGACAATGGTGGCAGTGGCAGGGACCATGGAGAAGAAGGCAGCCCTATGCTAACTACTCTGCCCAGTAGTGGTGGCACCCAGAGTGACAACAGTGCAGAAGCCAAAGGGGGCATGGACAAAGTCGTAGGGGTCGATGCAGACAGCAGAGGCAGCTACATCGGTGGCGGGGTCCCTGGCATGTGGTCAGTCACTTGTGGGGAGGGCTGGAATAGTGTTGAGATACCAAGCCATTGGAGGTGCACACAATGAAGAGGCAGCACCTTCTGCAATAACGGATGACTGCCAGTATCCATTTAGCATGCTGGCCAAATCTGTGGGCCCAGACGATGGAGTCCAGATGGAACCGCTGCGAGGCAGGTGCCCACAGGTAGCCACGAGTCAGCCAGAGCAAATGAAGCACTGTATGGGGCTGACAGCTCTGAAGCAGCTCAGCTGGGCCAGAGTCACCAACGGAAGGGAACTTTTAGGAGCTCAAGAATCTATTGAGGGTTTCCTTGGGAGAAGAATGTGTGACATATTCTTCCATATGAGTTTTGAAAATACAGAGCAGCTGCTTTACCTCACCATTTGACTGAGGGTGAAATGGAGGGGCCACAACGTGCCAAATGCCACTCTTTGTACAAAAACCTTCAAAATCTTGAGACACAAACTGTGGGCCATTGTTTGTCACACGCATTAGGATACTCCTTCCAAGGAAAAAAACATTTGCGAGGGCCATGACCACAGCTGCTGGGTATGTGGATGGGCAACAAACCACATAAGGAAATTTTGAGAAGGCTTCAACTACTACATGCCAAAAGGAGTTAAGACGGGGCCTACAAAATCAGGATGAATACTCTCCCACAGGTGCTGGGGGTGGGCCATGAGGAAATAGATGCCATTTGTGCCACCTGATGGGTGGCGCACTGCAGGCAGGCTGGCACAACACATATGATTTCATTGTCAATCCCCAGCCAAAACACTTGTCGGCAGGCTAGCAATTTTGTACGAAAAACATCCCACTGGTCCAGGGGGAGATGGTGCATGACATCCCAACACAATGCGAACACGATCACAATCCTCACAGCCAACTCTTCAACAGCCAACAACAACACATCCTCAAGAATAGAGAGGTGGTGGTGGAGAGCATAATAATCACATAAAGGATTTGGTGCTCAGCCCAGTGGTTTATCAGGCCATCCATAGTAGACAAAGTGAACAACCTAACACAACACAGGATTGGCTGTGACAGCCACCAAAATTTGAGAACTCATAATGGGAAAACAAGCCACTGTGTTTTGGGCTTTAACATCTAAATGGAAACACAACATTCCTCCTGATTGAATAGAGAATCAGGGCCAATCAGCAACCGAAGAAGAGCATCCGCATTATCGTCTCATGTTATAGAGGGGAAGTGAATCTCGTAGTTGTAGTGTGACGAAAACAGAGCTCAGCATTGTAAGCGATGGGCCACTTTGTCCAGAAAAGATGACGAAGGATGGAAAAGAGAAACCAGAGACTTATGATCAGTAATCAAACAAAATTTATAATCATACAGGAAAATATTAAATTTTTTGAGTGCTTAGACAATAGAAAGGGCTTCTTTTTCTATCTGGGAGTAGCACTGTCATATCTGATTCAGGGTTTTGGAAGCATGCTCAATAGGGTGTTTGGAATTGTCTGCATTTTTGTATGCAAGAACGGCCCCAAGACCAAACCAGGAGGCAGTTGTGGCCAAAACCAGATGTTGGCCCGGTTGGAAGGTAAGTAAGCAAAGTCCCAAGCATAATTTTGATTTCAATAGGGTAAAAGCATGCTCACAAGTGGGTGACCAGTGAAAAATAACATCCTTACACAAGAGAGCATGAAGGGGCTGAGTCACCATGTCTGCATCAGTAAGAAATTTATGGTACATCTACATCTACTTCTACATTAACATAGATATTCTGCAAGCCATTGTAAGCTGCATGGTGGAGGGTATCCTATACCACTAATTGTCATTTCCCCTCCTGTTCCACTCGCAAATAGATTGAGGGGAAAAACAATTGTGTGTGCAACTCTGTATGAGCACTAATTTCACGTATCTTATATTCATGATTCTTCTGCGTATTGTATGCTGGTGGCAGCAGAATCGTTTGGAAGTCAGCTTCAAATGCTGGTTCTCTAAATTTTCTCAATAGCGTTTCCCAAAAGGAATGCTGCCTTCCCTCCACACATTCCCATTTGGGTTACTGAAGCATCTCTGTAACACTTACGTTTTGTTCAAACCTGCTGGTAACAAATCTAGCACCCTCCTCTGAATTGCTTTGAAGTCTTCCATCAATCCGACCTGGTATGGATCCCAAACACTTGAGCAGAACTCAACAAAAGCAAAACAAGGGTAATGGAATGTAGTCAAAATAAATCAGGTGATACGGAGGGAATAAGATTCGGAACTGGGACACTAAAAGTAGTAGAGGACTTTTAGTATTTGGGCAGTTAAATAATTGATGGTGACCACAGTAGAGAGGATATAAGGTATAGACTGGCAATGGCAAGAAAACCATTTCTGTAGAAGACAAATTTGTTAACACTGAATATAAATTTAAGGGTTGGGAAGTCCTTTTTGAAGACATCTGTCGGGAGTGTAGTCATGTACAAAAGTGAAATTTGGATGATAAAAAATTAAGGCAAGGAGAGAATAGAAGCTTTTCAAATGTGATGCTACAGAATAATGCTGAAGACAAGATGGGTAGATCATGTAACTAATGATGTGGTACTGAATAGATCTGAGGAGATTAGATTAGATTAATACTAGTTCCATGGATCATGAATACAATATTTCGTAATGATGTGGAACGAGTCAAATTTTCCAATACATGACATAATTAAGTTAATTTAACAACATAATTAAGTTAATATACAACTTTTTTATTTTTTGTATTTTTTTAATTTTTTAAATAATTTTTTTTCTTAATTTATATCTAAAAATTCCTCTATGGAGTAGAAGGAGTTGTCATTCAGAAATTCTTTTAATTTCTTCTTAAATACTAGTCGGTTATCTGTCAGACTCTTGATACTATTTGGTAAGTGACCAAAGACTTTAGTGGCAGTATAATTCACCCCTTTCTGTGCCAAAGTTAGATTTAATCTTGAAGAGTGAAGATCATCCTTTCTCCTAGTATTGTAGTTATGCACACTGCTATTACTTTTGAACTGGATTTGGTTGTTAGTAACAAATTTCATTATAGAGTATATATACTGAGAATCTACTGTGAATATCCCTAGATCCTTAAATGAATGTCTGCAGGATGATCTTGGGTGCACTCCAGCTATTATTCTGATTACACGCTTCTGTGCAATAAATACTTTATTCGTCAGGGTTGAATTACCCCAAAATATGATGCCATATGCAAGCAATGAGTGAAAATAGGCGTAGTAAGCTAATTTACTAAGATGTTTAGCACCAAAATTTGCAACGACCCTTATTGCATAAGTAGCTGAACTCAAACGTTTCAGCAGATCATCAATGTATTTCTTCCAATTTAATCTCTCATCAATGGACACACCTAAAAATTTTGAATATTCTACCTTAGCTATATGCTTCTGATTAAGGTCTATATTTATTAATGGCTTCATACCATTTACTGTACGGAACTGTATGTACTGTGTCTTATCAAAATTCAGTGAGAGTCCGTTTACAAGGAACCACTTAGTAATTTTCTGAAAGGCATTATTGACAATTTCATCAGTTAATTCTTGTTTGTCAGGTGTGATTACTATACTTACATCATCAGCAAAGAGAACTAACTTTGCCTCTTCATGAATATAGAATGGCAAGTCATTAATATATATTAAGAACAACAAAGGACCCAAGACCGACCCTTGCGGAACCCCATATGTGGGGCATAACTTGACTAAAAGAAGGAATTGTTTGATTGAACACATTCTGAAACATCAAGGAACCGTCAGTTTAGTATTTAATGAAAGTATTGGGGTAAAGATTGTAGAGAGACCAAGATTTGAGTACAGTAAGCAGGTTCAGTTGATACGGGTTACAGTAGTCATTCATAGATGGAGAAGGGACTTGCACAGGATAGACTAGCATGGAAAGCTGCATCAAACTAGTCACTCGACTGAGGACCACATCACCACCAACAACAACAAACTAGGACTCATTATGAGAATAAAATGCGAGAAACATGTAATCGATGTCTAAGCCCTGGAAAGAGTTTACATCAGCTGTATTGAAGCCAGCATTGCTGGACGTGTACCAAGATGGGTGGGATGTGTTCTCCATATGAGTAATATTTTGCTTCCTGATCATCTTTCTTATAGCCAATTATCCTCCATTTAAAGCAGGGATTCACAACATACGTGCTCGCGGAGCAAGCTGTGAGCAGCAAGGCGTGAGCACGGAGCAGCGCGAGCACGCTACCCCCACTATCGGACCAGAGCGGAGAGTGGGGAAAGTCACGTGGGGCACACAACAGCTGCCGCCAGTCAATGTAAATCTGCGGGCACCTGCAGGGATATCACTCACGAATTATTACTGCGACAAATGAAACAAATAAAGGAGAATGTACACATGCCACATAATTTTATTAGCTTAGTGTATGCCTCTACATTCGCATTAATTTGTGAACTGTTACACAATAAAAGGTGTTACTGAAGTGTGGGATTCTCGGTTATCTTGTACTTTTTGCCCTTTACAATTGCGTCTATGTTCGGAGTAATTGTTCTTGTGCATTTTAGGTGCAGCGTGCAGTTTAAATTTCGATCAGACAATGCGTTTCTCAGGCGCGTCTTGTTACATTTCATTGCAGAGAACAGTTGTTCACAAACATACGTGGAACCGAACATTGATATTATTGTAGCCGCCAGTTTGTGCAAACGAGGAAATCTATCCTGAGGGAAGTGTCTGTAGATTTCCAAAATGTTTTTCTTGTTCTGAAATTTGTCTCTGTATAATCTGTCAGACTGCAGGTCAATAATTTCTTGCTGCAGCTCAGGACGAATCTCTTAAATATTCGCTGAATATGGAGAGAACAGATCAAAATCACTGTCTAGTGCTGTCAGATCTTGAAAGCGCTGATCAACTATACTATGTGAATAACGTGCACAGTCTTTGTGAAAATCTTGCATGGATGGATAATTTAGGAAAATGAGCTAGGTTTCCTGTTTCCAGCTGACTCACCCAAAGTGTCAATTTCATTTTAAAAGCTCGTATTCGATCTATGAAATGAGTAATTAGCAGATCTTTACCTTGTAGTAAAATGTTCAAAGCATTCAGATGGCTAGTTAAATCTGCTAAGAACGCGGAATCACATTCAAACGTGTGCGCTCATTTCCCCTCCCTCCCTACTCCGCGACCTTGCACCTGCTCGCGAGCACGTGCCTGAGCAGACGCGGCGAGTACTCGCGCTCAAAACCGGCCAGTTGTTAAGCCCTGATTTAAAGCATTCCCTACTTCTTTAGAAATGATGAAAGGCTCAGCTCAAACATATAATGAAGTTGACCATCATCAATCCAAACACCTGGTAAGTATTTTCTAAAGGGTTAACAATGCTGGTGCTAAATTGTCAAATGTTTCATAGTTCTTTGAAAATAACATCATATTTTTATTGCAATTTCTTATCAGTCATAACCTGTATCCAATCTGAGTATGATCACATATATCATCAACATATAATTAGAGATTTGTTTAAGAGAGATAGGTGGTTGGGGTCAGGGATGAATTATCAGTCACTGGGAGTATTGCTGGAGATTAAAACACTAATTGTGACTTTGGTACTCACCTTCTGGTTGTCTGAAACATTAGTATGTGGTATTTCCGATGGAGACTGCAATTTACTCTGATGTTTTTCATTTAGTTGATTTTTGTTATCACTATCGAAATCAGTATAGTGATAATCTATCATGGAGTCCTGCGTCCTGTATTGCCTAGGGAGAATTTCTGCATGGTCATTATCTTGTGTGTAAGGTGAAATTTGTGAATTTCTTCTTGTTGAAATATAATTTTGAGATTTTTTATGTTTTTTAAAGAAATCCTTCTTCATAATTTTTTGTAACTCATTTTGTGGTTTTCTTCGAAAATCCGAATCAATAGTGACGGGTCTGACATCTGAACTAAAATGTCTAAAACTAGGAGATGATTCATCACTTTTACTGTGTGTTATGAAACTGGTTGGAGGAAGAACATCAGAGGCCCTCATCTCTACTTTGTTTATGTCTGTATTATGTAGTAATGGTGATGAATCTCTCCAATAGTTCGCATTTGACACTTCTCCTAAAGTTCCTGGATAATTATATGAATATCTTTGTCCTACAGAATTCGGTATTTCAGTGTCAGAGTAGTAGCCTCTGTCCTTATCAATGTGATCATCACCTACATATTCTTCTTTAGTTTCTTTGTTACTGGAATAATCTTCGTGACCGCTGTTGTCGAGGAAGTTTTTTGTCTTCTTGTAATTATTGTAGGTAATATGTTTCTCCCTTCCCATATTTTCACTTGAAAATGAGTCTGATAAAGCAGGAACAGCAATATCTCCCACATACGAGTTATGCCTAAAGAGCCCCGGATAAATGCTTCTCTCATTTTGATTCAGTATACTAGACATGCCATCATTGTAAGAATATTTGTTTTTGTAATGTTGGTCATGGTTCTCAGTCAGATAATTTATTTCTCCTGCATGTGGCAGCACTTCCCGATTCTTAAATCCTATGTTGTCATTTTCTGCCAAATATTTATTGAAAGACATCGTGTCATCTGGTGATGATTCGAGGTAATCAGTTGGTTCAGCAGGGAGTCTTGGCACTATTTCATTTCGATAACTGTTTGCAGTCAGATACGTGTTTGATGGACTGTCATCTGCACTGTTCGTAAGTGAAGAAAGAGGCTGATACGTGTTGTCATATGGCCTTGAGAGTTGAAAGGGCTGACCATTTTGCTGATAATTTTGAACTGCTACGTTGTTCTCGATTGAGTTTAATGGTAGATTTGGTACATACACATCATCTCCATTTACTTCAGGTGAATTAATACTTCCCATGTCAGGATATGTGCCTCTACCAGTTCCATAAGAAATTACTGGATTGGGTACAAAGAAATACTGTGTGCTGCTCTCCAAACCATACATGTCGTTCTGCAGAGGGCTATTATCTTCTGGCTCTGCAAACATGTCAGAAGTATCATATCCAAGAACAGGCACGTCTCTTTTTCGTTTAAAACCACCGGTGTTTCTCTGAAAACAAAGAAAAAAATTAAGTGATCCATCAACGTGTTAAGCGAGGCAATTAATTCTATTTCATTTAGCCCTTTTTATTACTGAGTAGCAGGGAGATCAGTGAGATTTTCTGGCACAAATAGCTATTATAACTAGGTACTGTTGTTTTAAATGTAACCAGAGAATATGAAATACTGTATTCACTAACTTGTTTTCTGAGTAGAGGACCTCTATCCTGCTCCCTTTCATCCAGAAAATGTTGTTCAGCTTTCTTCTGGTAACTTTGTTGAGAAGTTCCTTGTACAGTGAAGCCAGAAGCAACTTCATCCATAGATGTACCGTCTTGTCTTTCGTCCAATTGTCTCTCCTTCAGGGTATTCTGTCCTTCCTTGTAGGGCTTCCTCAGCTTGCCGTCAACTGGTTGTACACCTTCTGGAGACATAGGTGGAATATTCTTCAGGTCAGTAGTTCCACCTGCAATATGTCCTACTTCTGATAAAGGAATTGTCTCACTGGAGCTTTCCATTGTAGCGTCTGGCTCCCGTAATTTGTTCACACGTGTAATCAACTTATTTGCGGACCTGTCTGGCACAAAAGCATTGATATGATCACTAGAAAAGTTCTCTTTTCTAATGCTTCGTTCTTCAGTTCGTTTAACGAGGGAATATAATTTAGATTTGGAGCTTTCCAGGTACAAATTTGAAAAAGAAAAATTGCCATCCCTCACTGCTTGATTAGAACTACTATCATAGTCAGAAGCAGGAGAATTTCCAGCATTACTTGTAATCTTTAAAGTGTTATACAATGAGTCGTAATCACCTTCATTCTGGAAGCTGTCGTGTGCTTTCCCATCTGGTGAAATTATTCTTGGAGCGGCATAAAAATCTTCGCTGTTTTTATCCTTGATCTGCTGCGTTTCCAACATATTTCTAAAGGATGGTAGTGGCATGGTCATCACAAAGCTTTTGGACGCGAGAAGTACACACAAGAAACAGACAACGAAATGCATGCCTCCACATGACTAAAGGTTGCTTGCGGGTTTCTGCCCGCTCCATTAGTTTCTTGCAAAAAGTTTTGTACTGTGAGCACCTGTCGTCCTTGAGCCGTTGATGTTGATGTCATCCAGTGTATTTCCACTTATGCTGAGCAACTGCTTAGGCAATGTAAACAGAGGCTCATCAGTCACTGTGAACTGATTTCCAGAGATAAAATTTTTGTAGGTAATAAGAAACAAAACATAAAGCGTGTGACGTCCCACACAGAGTAATGCTACTAGAATTCGGCTTTAATGTGGAACAGCAACATTTATCTCTTCATACGATCAAAGGCCTCTTAAACAATGGTTCTCTGAATTAACATACAGCAATATGGAAGCCAGTCATGGTGATATCGTTTACTTGTGTGTCCACATTTTTTAAATTATTTTGAACGATCTCATCTGCCGTCCCTTGTGCTGCAGCTCTTATGCTATTACTGCGGGCTCTAACAAGGCAACTAATAAGTAATGATAGCACATAATGAGGAGCGGAAGCAAATCCTGCGTTAGGGACGAAAGCTTACGTTAGACACCCAAAATTTAATTCGTACCGGTAGCAAGAGTGTAGGTGTAAGGCGTAAAGGAGACGGTCAGTAAGCTATCTGTTTTATGCCCTAATTTCCTAAGATCAATGAGTGTTTTCGTCATACACATTTCATTGTTTATGATCTAACGGCTTTTTACCAAATGAAAGAAATAAATTGAAGGTAGGTATTCTGTCGAAAAGTGCTGTCGCGATTTCATATGTTGGTTAATTGAATGCCATGAAAACCGTGATGAAAGCTTAAAACATGTATACCGTGCAATAAACGCAACGCAACAATGAGAATTTATTACCATTTCTTAGCGTTTACTTCAGAAGCACTATGTCGTATTAGTTTAGATGAGGAATAATTTACGGTACCTGTCTATCATAAGGTATTCAGAATTTTCCAGAGACAAACATGAACAGCTAAACAATCGTGGCAACTCCAAAAACGCTAACGACCCACTATGTCGAATTGATCTCAGTCATACGCCAGTAATCTTATTTATGTAACATCTTTGGTCTATTGAATGAAACTTATGACCGAAAGAATTTCACTACGAAGTTTGTGACAAAGGTCTCAATGTTACTTCACTAGATGAGTCTGATTAATGAATTTCGTTTACGATAACGTAAGTTTTATAGAGTTGCTTCCATTGTAATCGAAAGCCAAGTATGTGACCGGTATGTCAAGTTGTACTCATAGAAATGAGAAAAAGGTACTGAACTAACTTCCCTTGAAACTGTACGACTGATAACATCATTAATTGTGATAGGGGTATCTGTTGGAACTAGCGCAGCGAAATAAGTAATTCTGAACACGGAAAATGCGGGAATAAGGCAAGCTATATTTTAACATTCATTACATAGAACACCGCATTTACAATCGGTAGTTACGGCAACGCCACAGAGAATACAAAGTAGTCATAGAGATGTATTACACTCCGTGCACTACACTTTGCTGCGTACACATTCTACATCTACATGGATACTCTGCAAATCACATTTAAGTGCCTGGCAGATGGTTCATCGAACCACCTTCACAATTCTCTATTATTCCAATCTCGTATAGCGAGCGGAAAGAATGAACACCTATATCTTTCCGTACGAGCTCTTATTTCCCTATTTTATCGTGGTGATCGTTCCGCCCTATGTAGGTCGGTGTCAACAAAATATTTTCGCATTCGCAGGAGAAAGTCGGTGATTGGAATTTCGTGAGAAGATCCTGTCGCAACGAAAAACGCCTTTCTTTTAACGATTTCCAGCCCAAATCCTGTATCATTTCTGTGACACTCTCTTCCCCCTGGGGTTATGAATTAGACCTAGAAATCAGTTTCATAAGGTGATGACGTTTGAATAATTTTAATAAGATATAATCCTCTTGCTAAGAGAATTTTCTGCACAGCTTCTATTAATTGCCCATGTCTACAGTCTAAGCCCATTTAATTTACTTTACAGTGTGTAAAATGTACTTTCATCAAATACTTTAATACACAGAAACAGAACAAACGATTAAACCATGTACTAAAAATTTGAAGTACAAAAGGAGGACGATGGTCTCTTTGTTTTGCCATATCACTCATCACAGTTTGGACATTAGTCCTTTCTTCTTATGAATTGTCATCAGGGTGAGCGAATTCAGACGTGCCTCGCTGGTTGTATTCCTGAGGTATGTTCTGATTTTCTTAAGGGAGGAGAAACTGCGCTCATTCGTAGCCGTTGTAACTGGTAGAGTTGCCAAGAGCTGCAGAAACCGAAGCACGTTAGGATAGGTCTGACGGTCGCAGAAAATCGGTCCCAAGCCCATTTACTGTGTTTTACAGAGCACCACCTAAGGACAGCCATGCTGATGCGTCAGTTAGAGAGTTATGTCTTCGCTGACAGCTACTGTAGACCAAACAGAGAAAGTTGGAGCCGCAATAAATGTCTAAGCAGGCGTAGCTCATAAATCACTTGGTTTAAGTATGTATTGAGAAGATTTTCATTTTGAAGCCCATGGATCTGAAATTTTTGCTGATAATACACCTATTATAGTAGTGACAATATATAGCGCTCCTGCGGGAAAATTTTGTTTTTTCTTAGAACTGCTTGAATCAGTTTTGGTGAAAATATATTGAGCGGCTAAGCAGGTAGTCATTATGGGTGACTTTTATGTAATCCTCTGTACGGCAACACCAGCAGAAGAGAACTGGACGTTTATTAAAAACCTTTCATTTAACTTCAGTACTTGAACTCTACCTGAGTGACTTATATCAGTGTGAGCCTTATTGACAACATCTTTATTGATAAGTTCAACATTAGTCCTAGTACTTTAAGTCAAATTCTCAGTGGTCTGACTGACCACGATGGGCACTTGCTTACTCTTAATGACATATGTTTTAGCATTAAACCTAAATCAGTTTTTAGGCCTTTCAGAACAATCGGTGTGGACATATTAGAAAATTTCAATCAGTTCTCGCAGTAGACTAACTGGAGCGCAGTATATAAAAAAAGAAGTGTTAATATTAAATTTAATCCCTTCACAGATGAATTTATGTCCTTGGTAGAAGAAAAGTGTAAAAATTAATCCCCAGGCTTCCAAAATGAAACCTTGTATTACAAAAGGGATAAGAATTCTACATAAGACAAAAAAGAGTTATATATGTTGTGCATCTCACAGAGAAATTCTAATGAGCCTGCAGTTTTATTATTTATCGTATGGCAGTACAGACACATAACAAAAAAACAGACAAATCACTAATATAACAAACGTTAATAATTGCAAACCAACATTACTATTATAACAAAGTTTACGGATTACAAACAAACATCAAGTCTATTAATATAATATATTGACTCTGGAGTTGCGAGCAGGAAGTCGTCGGGGCTCCCATTATA
Organism: Schistocerca serialis cubense; assembly: GCF_023864345.2. Classification (NCBI taxonomy): domain Eukaryota; kingdom Metazoa; phylum Arthropoda; class Insecta; order Orthoptera; family Acrididae; genus Schistocerca; species Schistocerca serialis. The sequence continues at coordinate 451,378,267 of NC_064639.1, read as the reverse complement.
GTCTCTTCTGGAACACTCCTCAACAATGTGGCTGATAGTCTGACTTTCTCCGCAGTCACACTGAGGGGATGGTATTTTACCCCATTTATACAGGGAGTAAGCACATCTGCCATGACGAGTTCTAATCCTATTTAGAGTGGACCACGTTTTGCGTGGTAGGTTAAAACCAGGAGGCTTTTGTGTGATGCAAGGCATGTTAGGATTTTGCCATGCGCTCCATTTTTCAGACCATGCGTTTGTGATACTGAAACCTTCTTGTACACAGTTCCTTGCTGTTCTTGTCGGCGGGTTCCTAGATAGAAGCCTATTAGCGTTTGCAGCCTCAATGTCTTGGTGGATTGGCAGGCTTCGATTTCCCATGATGTTTTTGTATTCACGTACAAGGGCGTCAGTACGTCGCAGGTGTGGCGGCGGGATGTCGTTTAATATTGGGAGCCATTGCGTTGGAGTGGGTTTAATTACCCCAGAAGTCATCCTTAGAGTGTTATGCAACTGGACATCCACCTTTTTTACATGTGGGCTGTTTAGCCAAATCGGAGCACAGTATTCGGCAGCCGAGAATACAACTGCTAAAGCAGAGGTGCGGAGAGTGGAGGCCGCTGCTCCCCAGGTAGTACCACAGAGCTTTTGAATAATGTTGTTTCTTGTCTTTAATTTTTCGGCAGTCTTTGTTAGGTGCTCTTTAAAAGATAGTGTTCTGTCCAGCGTCATGCCCAAGTACTTCGGAGTTTTATTATGCCTGAGAACGGTGTTTTCAAATCGAATGTTGAGTTCCTTTCCAGCGAGTTTGTTGTTGAGATGGAAGCAACTAACCTCTGTTTTGGAAGCATTTGGTTGAAGTCTCCACTTACAGAAATATTCACCCATTATCTTCAGGTCTTTCGTTAGGATATCCTCAGATGCTTCAATTGTGCTGCATCTTGTAGCGAGGGCCCAATCGTCAGCATACCCGAACTTTCTTGATTGTGTTTCTGGCAGGTCTGCAATATAGAGGCTAAACAGCAGTGGTGCAAGCACTGATCCTTGTGGTAAGCCATTCTTTAGTTTTTTGATGGAGCTGTAGTCAGTGTCCATACTTATTTGGAACACCCTATCATTGAGCATGCTGTCTATTAAACGTGCTATAGATTTGCAAGGAATTACTCGAAGAATTTTGTACATGATGCCTTCTCTCCACACAGTGTCGCAAACTGCTGAGAGGTCAATAAAGGCGACTGATGTTTTCAATTTTCTCTGGAATCCCGCCTCAATGTAAGTAATGAGTGACAATACCTGGTCAGTACAACTTCTCCCTGGCCGAAAGCCTGCCTGTTCAACTGGGATCGCCCTGAACAATTCTGGGCTAATTCTGTTATATATAAGCCTCTCTAGTAATTTATAAATTACAGACAGCAGGGCAATTGGTCGTTAGCTTTTTGGGCTGTCAGCTGGCTTCCCAGGCTTTAGAATAGCTATTACCTTAGATCGTTTGAGTTCTTGTGGGATATTGCCAGTTTGCATTATGTTTGTGAAAAATTGAGGCAGCCATACTTTTGTATACTTGCCACAGTTTATTATGAATTCAGGGTGAATGTTGTCGAAACCTGGTGCCTTTGTTGGTTTGACATCTTTCAGAGCTTTTCCTATGTCTTCGCTAGAGAAAGGGCGAGAGTGTTTAGTTTCTATGGCTTCATGTTTTAAGATTTTGAGTTCTTGCTTCACTTGGATTGTATGAGTTTTATCCTTTGGTGTCCTAGACGTGTTAACTAGATGTGCAGCTATGGCATTTGGTCTTACAGCTGCTTTTTGTCGTTGTGCTAGTGGGCTGCTACCTAGTTTTCTCAACAGTGACCATGCTTGCCTGCTAGATGTTTGTAAATTGAGGCTTTCTACAGTTTCCGTCCACTTTTGTCTTCTGGCAGCATCCAAGCTGTGAAGCAGTTCACCCGCTATTTCCTGACCTCCGGATTCAAGGAAGCTCTGGTATAGTTCTTCGCTGGTTTGGGACCATCCAGGGATGTATACTTTGTGGTACCCTCTTGGTATGTGCTTCTTGGCTGTGCTTATCGTGGCACCAATAAATCTTTGGTAATTTTTGCTAGTAGGTGGCATCCATCCGAAACATTTGTCGAGATCTGTGGAGAACCCATTCCAATTGGCTTTTTTAAAATTCCATCATGGGCGAGGAATAGAGGTAATTAGGGGAATTTGAGTTCCTACCTCTATTATGATTGGACGGTGTTGACTGTGCGGAAAGTCGGACAGAACTCTACGCGAGGCCATGAGAGGTTGGTCTCTGTTGCTGGACGAGACGAAACACAGGTCAGGGTTGTATTCCTGTCTCCAGGCAGCTGATCTAAACGTAAATCGATCCTTAGCATCGAATCCATGGTATAAGCATTCGTCTTCTGCCCATTTTGCTGGGCTTCACGTGATAAAGACACACAGTGGGTCTGCGAAGCAATGCTCTGAAGGCTCCCTTCTTGTACTGCAGTGGGTGGTTAGAGGAGCTCTGAATTAGAAGGTTCGAAGTATTTGGCTTCCTGTAAATATCATAGCTGATCGTATTACTATCAATCTTGATGGATAAATTCAAAAATGGAATAACCCCGTCGACACTCTCCTCCATGGTGAGTTGGATATTATAATGCTTTTTATTCAACTGACCCAAAAAATCACTGCAATCCTGAACGGAACCCTTGTATAATAAAATATCATCCATGTACATAGTCCAAAAAATATCTTATTGCAACAATTATTTAAGCTAGGCATCATATTCTGTTCAAAGAACGTCATAAAAATGTTGGCTAGGTAATATGAAAGTGACGAGCCCATTGCCAAGCCATGTCTTTGTACATATATATTATTCCCAGTGCTGTTTTTCTGGGGGAACGCTGGGGGATGCGTACCCCTAAACTTTTTCGTCGACAAAGTAATTTTTTTACGATGTTGAGAACTTGGAAGAGTGCCAAAGATTTGTTTCACGGACGTAAATTTTTTATTTCAATTTTTCGTGTTGGTAATTGCAATTGCAGTTTTTGGTGGGAAAAGCGATGTCATTGACTGTTTCAAGCATTTCGAAGCTGCGGTAACCGTTCTCGACAACAGAATCGCTGGCAGCCAGTCCGACAAGCATGTAGTGCCCTGGCCCGCTAAACGGTTATGCGTACGCTCAAACGCCAAGCTACCGATAGATGTCTCTACAGTCTTGCAACCATGATGATGTTGATGACGTCATGGTAAAAGCAGACGGGTGGTATCCAATACTTCAGTTATAAGTAATTTTCGCTGCATTATATCGAATGTCGGAGTTCCCTCAAACTTTTTTTTAGAAAAAAAAGCAATGGTTATCGCCAAATTTAAAATAGTTAAAACTACCTTCAGCAGCAGAAGAACATCATCAATCTCGATGGACGGTCTTCCGCTATGATCCTTAAGATTCTCACTAAATATGCGTGTACCTGGTCTCTCGGGATATCTGTATACATATTTTTCATGTCGGAGGAAAAAGGGACGTTTCTGCAGGGAATGCCGAGCCGGATATCTTACTGGTAAGTTCATTCCTATTCGCTTCGCTGTACTGCACTGGATGTTTAAAATTTTTATCTAAATGCCTGGCTAAGAGTTTCTGATCTGATAATCTGGACCACTTCTTGCACTAATAATTCGGCGAAATAAATCTTAATAACTCCTCGAAGTCTAGTGGCAGTTGGGTTCATCGGTATTATGAACTTCCTTTTACAGAACAGGGAAAAACTTTTGTGTTTTTAGTGCTTTTTTTAATATTGACCAAATATTTAGATGTTAAGTCGAACCTACTCTTACGTATTGGGTTCTTCGGTATATACTGTTCAACCTTACTGTGCTTCTGTTGTTAAGTACTGCTGACTTTGATTTATCCGCATTTACTGCAAGAGCACTATTATTATTGAGCTTTTTATTAATCCTTTTTATGATATTATTTTCTGAAGACCTTGTAGATGAAGACTGATTTTTGACAGCATAACTATTAGAATGTGATTCCACTTCATTGCCACCTTATTACGCTGGGCCACCGTCAATAGCATATCATGTAAGGCGGAAACAGTGTGGAAAATTAACAATTCCAGGTGTTTTGTGATGTTACCTGATGCGTATTGTATGGCAGGCTATTGTCCAACAGTTGCAATTCCTCCTAACCAAACACAATATCTGTTAGATTGCATGTTTTCGGGTAAAAATCAGAATCAACTTCCGCTACTAGTGTATTACAGCCACGCCGGTTCCCAGTCCGAAACTTTCTAAATTTATTATCCTCGTTTCCAATCAGGTGTTGTCTGAAAGTATTAAGATACTCTTCGATGTGCTCCGTTACCTATTTAAACTGCTGCTCACTTATTATTTTTGACAACTGCAGTTGAGCAAGATATAGGACCCTATTTATACTGCCATTTTTGGTACATAGAAAACGAACTTCACTACACAGCCAATACAGCATAATATTGTGCAAACCAGTCCTTGTAATGGAACTACTGCGCCCGATATCTAAAAAATGTCAAGCATTAATTGTTTTCTGCCACGAAAAACAGAAGACACAGATGTCACTGATGGAGTTACGAAACTCCATTCATTTTATTCTTCAGGTCCATTAGTCGCCGATTCAACAACGACAACGGCAGAGTTGAAACTCTCATCCACGTTTGAGTCGACTGGAGGAGTTGCCTCAAAATGCAGTGGAAGCTTTGCCTTTCATTTATTTATACGTGTTCCATTGATCCAGTATACAAGAGAATTGTATGGATATGGAACGAGTCATAATTACACATGAAGACTGTACTTGTAGATGCTAATATACACAAATTGTAATATGTGCGTAGGAACAAAATATCCTAATAATCACAAGCTTAGGCATTTCCTTTAGGGAACATAGGTAAAAAACACGCAAATAATAAATTACAATTATTCCACATTACAAGTTACAAAGTTGATAGAGAACTGAGAAACATTATTTCCCTGAGCGAAAATTTCCGTGCTAACATAGGTTATCGTGTCCCGTTACAAAGTGATTATACCAAATATTACACGTACAGATTGTCATATCTAATTTACAATGCAGAAATGTTTACTTTAAAGAATTCGTTAAGAGAGTAAAAAGAGTTTTCTAGAAGATAATACTTTTAAACTGTGGAATTACACTCGTAAGATTTTTTATGTCCGATGTGGAGTGCATTAAACACCTTTATGCTTGAGTGATGTACCCCCTCCCATACTAGACAAAAGGTTTTTCAATTAACATACATGTAGCATTTTGACCTTGGGTCGTAGTCATGAAAGGCACTATTGGTTTTGTACATGGGTGGTTCTTAATTAAAAATCACATAGTGGATAGGATGTATTGTGAAGTCATTATTAATATTTTAGGTGCTTTAAAAAGATTTCTGCATGAATGATTTCTGTTATCTTCGCCTAAAATTCAGATTGCTCCTTTCTGAGTGACAAATACTTTATTTGCCATTGGCTGGTTACCCCAAAATATTATACCATAGGACAACAATGGATGAAAACAACCAAAATAAGTAGCCTTAGCAGCGTCAGTATTATCAGTTGCTGCTATAATACGTAGAGCAGAAGTTGCTGAAATAAGTCTTTTTCTCAAGTCCAGAATATGGCAACACGAATTTAATTTACTGTCGATGTGGAGGCCTAAAACCTCGGCAGAACGAACTTGATGTATATCTTGATCGTTAAAACTTAGACTTACATCCTCCTGAACTTTATGAGTCCAATGGAAATGAATGTACTTTTTTTAGTCAGGTCATTGCAGCTGAACCACTTATGGATAGCGTGGATCACAAAGTTGAAGATGTTGCTGTAATGTCATTGTCAGTCGTTTTTTTCAACTAAAAGAGATATATCGTTTGCAAAGAGAGTAAATTTGCTAGTAGCTTTTGCACAAAGTGGAAAGTCATTAATAAAATATATAAACAGAGCAAGGGCCTCCAAATTTGAATGGAGGCTAGTAATCGAATTGCATCTTTCATGTAAATGGGCGCTTAAAGCTGATCTTGAGGCCGAGTCGTTTGTATGTTCTCTAAACCGGATCTCAAAGCTTCTTCCTGTCCGCACTATATACCTGGAGGCAGAATCGTCACACGTGAAGCAATACACACCTGGTGACGAAAAGTTATCCCGCTTTGTTTCCTCCCTGTGCCTAATTTTTAGATCTTTATTCTTTGGGACAAAATAGGCCGGAACTATATTCTAAGAGACCAGAAGCTTACCAGTCTTACTAGAAATATTATCAAAATAAGGTGTTCTGTAATATTTACTATCACTACATGCCCCGTTACGTTGGGACGAGCGTAACTGATGTACCAGACGATGCAGAGGTGCCCACATTGTTACGCCCTATATTCATTTTCCGCAACACATTTCTGTTAATATTGTGGATAAAGTCTGGATCGTGCCCGTACTATATAAGTACGTGGAGAAGTACGTGACACGATTCGGAGGATAAAGACTTGCCTTTTATGACCACGTGACACGAATGAGCCTAGGAAGGATATGCCAAAGAATATTAACCTACTTTCAAGATAAGGAAACCATAGGCACGTGATCCGCTCAAGGAAAAATTACGATCACGCGAAGGTTTAAGCAAAAGCGGAAGCTGAAGACATGGAAGAGAGAAAAGAATAACACCGAGAAAAAATGGAGGAGGACTGTGTGGCAGTTAAAGCTCCGAAAAAAGACAGTTGAAGTGACTTGTTACCAGTTGGCCGAAACGAAGAAAGAAAGAACTAGACACAATACATACGAGAAGTGATCAAAAAGTAACGGGAACTTTTTAATTTCGTGCCCTTTATACATGCGCTTTTCAAATTTTTTTATCTCGTTGGTACATATGTTCCTGATGTTTCTATTTGCATTTTAAGCTGTTTTGAATATTTAGTTTATTGTTGACAATCGAAAAGGTATACATGCTTTCAGTGCTCTACGAATTTTTACTTTCGAGGAAGATGGTTCAACGAATTTGCCTTAAATTTTGCTCGAAAAATGAAATAATGTGCAGCACCGCATTCTAAATATTAATTGTGGCTTTTGGAGAATCTAGTAGTAAGACAAGAGTTTACGAGTGGTATACATATTTCAAAGAAGATCGAGAAGAGGTTGACGACGATGGCCGCCGTGGACGCCCTAGTACATCAATTACTGACAACAATGTGAAAGAAGTATAGAAAATGGTTCTGCCGAATCAGCATCAGAGAGGTTGGTGCTAATGTCAATATATCCTTTGGCTAGAGCCAAGCACTTGTTCGGATATTTTGGGCATGAAACGCTTAGCAGGAAAGTTTGTACCGAAATCGTTGAACTTCGTCCAAAAACGACGTCGCCTAGACATCGCTCAGGAATTGCTGATCTGAACTTCTAAACGAGGTTATAACAGGTGACGATATATGGATATACGGACATGACGTCGAAACCATGGAGCAGTCATCCCAATGGAAACTGCTTGAAGAAGCAACACCTAAAAGAAATTCTAGAAATTTGATAACGTATGAAGGGTCTTCTCACTGTTTTCTTCGATTACAATCTTGAGTTTATGCCCCATGGATGTGCCGCCAATAAGGAATCATACCTGAAAATTATCCGCCGTTTGAGTGAAGTAATCCGAACAAAACAACCAGGATTGTGGCAGAATCACTCATGGAAATTGCTTCATGATAATGCTCCTGCTCATACCTCAGTGCTTGTTCGTGACTTTTTGGCAAAACACAAAACTGTTTTGTTGCTTTGAACAAGGAATTCGTCAGTCATGGCCCACTGCAACTTCTTTCTATTCCCGAGGCTGAAGAGATCGATGAAAGGATGTTTTTGCCACCATCGATGAGACAGAAATAGAATCGTTGATAATAAAAATTCCCATTACTCTTTAATCACACCTCATATGTTGGTCGAGGAGACCCTCTATGTGTAACTTATCTGACTGTGGCGTGTTTGCAAACTGTTTGTGTTACAGTTGAACTATTATTAATTACAAAATTAAGCTCATAAATATTCACGACAGCAAGTGCGACAAACACAAATCCTTATTCTAACCAAACAAAAAGCATATTAAACACAAAAAAGCCTACAGTAAATACAAAAAAAGGGTCGATGCTATTAAATGAATAATAAAATAAATATTAGCCGTATTACTCCCCTTCTGCTCTCCCATCTCTCTCCCTCCCCCCCCCCCCCCCCCTCCCCAAGCACACACGTAATACCCAGGTTTCTGGCGATGAACTGCTCTCATCATTCAGCGCGTTACTAATGTTTACGTTGTTGATGTAGATGTGGCGGGTGAGATGCAAAAAGGCGGTAGCATCGCGTACACAAGGTGTAAAAGAGCAGTGCATTGGCAGAGCTGTCATTTGTACTCAGGTAAATCATGTGAATAGGTTTCCGACTTTATTATGTCCACACGACGAGTATTAACAGATGGTAGTTGGAGATAGACGCATGGGGCATTCGATTTCGGAAATCGTTAGGGAATTCAATATTCCGAGATCCATAGCGTCAAAGAGTGTCCCGAGAATACCAATTTCAGGTGTTTCCTCTCACCACGGACAACGCAGTGGCCGACAGTCTTCACCAACGACCGAGAGCAGCAGCGCCTGCTTAGAGTCGTTAGTGCTGACAGACAAGTAACACTGCGTGAAACAGCTCCAGAACGCATCCGTTAGGACAGAGCGGCGAAATTTGTGTTAATGGGCTATGGCAGCGGACGACTGACACGAATGTCTTTTGTAAAAAATGGTTCAAATGGCTCTGAGCACTATGGGACTTAACATCTGTGGTCATCAGTCCCGTAGAACTTTGAATTACTTAAACCTAACTAACCTAAGGACATCACACACATCTATGCCCGAGGCAGGATTCGAACCTGCTACCGTAACGGTCGCGTAGTTCCAGACTGAAGCGCTTAGAACCGCTCTGCCACACTGGCCGGCATAGGGCAACGTTTTATTGTTTGTCTTCCAGTGCTGGCAGCTCATGAGCGTGTGTGCCTCGTACCGATCGGCTGCTGTGGTGTAAGTTTCTAACAGAGGTAACATCGACTTGCAAATGAACATTACAGAGACGGCCATCCTCAAATGCGGTACGTATTTGTAGCAAGGAATATGAAATTAAAGTAAGGCTGTTGTAATACAACATAATGAGTAGAAGAAAAATTAATTTCAAAATTGTTAGAATACATTTGTGATGGTGACTCAAATAGCATAATCCATTTAAATACAAATACACTTACTGTTATTAATAAAGTAGTCACCTGCTCACGAAGACAACACAAGACCACTTCGTTAGGAAATTACAGTGTCATAACACTTTGGTTGCTGAGGTTGGTATCAATCTGAAATAGCGAACGCAAAGTGTTCCAAATGGTGTCGACGATCAATACTTGGGGATCAGCGGCCAACTTACCGCGCCCTTAGTCTATTGGAGGCTCATAACATTCTAATTTATATAGGTTACCAATTAATAATACGTTCGGTACATATACGGCCCGAGGTGAAACCACATTATGTCAGTATTGGATATTGAGCAAAAAAAGATTTGACGATCACTGCGCTAAGTGCTCTTATTATGAAACAATGGATGAATATAGTGTGGGTAATTTGCACTTCATTTTAAGAAAAATCTAGTTGTTTGTGTGAAAAACTAGATTTATGTTTATGACATCATATTTCCTAGACTGTCTGTCATATAATGATGTAATTTTGAGGTACGTTCGGTAATATTTGTAGATACTGCCTGCAAAGTGTGATGGGAGTAGCTTTAACAGTAAAGAAGTAATGAATTAAAACGCCATGAATTATGCTGAAATCTGTCTGCACGAACAGCGAAAATGTAATAATCGATAAACTTTTTTCCTTTCAACATTTTGTGAGGTATGCCAACGAGAAATTTTTTTGTAAAGGTTTGAAATTGTGTGTTAAGTTTCTTGGAAGTCGTTAAGGTCGTGTGAGAGTTAGAGGAACGTATCTTAAAAAAGGTTTTTTTTACGTATGTCCTCATGGTAATCAGATCCTTGTTGTGTCAAAACGGCGTATCTCTATCTCTTCTCCTTGCGAGAATAAGGTTCTGAATATCTCCAAGCTGCGGGGTTATTTTATAGACAGATAGACTTACTGGAACTTACGTCCTTATGTCTCGAATAAGTGCATCTCAATTTTCGGATCAGCAAAACGTTTGGGCACTTATGTTTTTCTAACCGCGTACTTCATGAAGTAAATTTGGAAATACGTTTTAACCCAGCAGAGACTACTGTCTGCTTGTTTTTCATCCACATTTGTGAGCTATTTTTCTGTGTATATGTTGTCTAGGAGCTAATAACAAAGCTTGTGACGCGAAGTGGAAACGTCGCATCACGTCTCACTGCTGAATCATTCGTCTGTCCATCAGTTCTCGACACTTTACTTACTAGGTTTCAAGCTACTGCATTTCCTTTGCAATAATCAGCAGGTGGAAAAACGCTAGGCTAAACAGTGAGTGTCCATTGTAAGCATTGCCAATGCAGTCACATTGCTTTCATTGTCACGTCATAATTTGTTTAGTTTCGTGAAGTATTCACTGTGAAGAGGCTAATAGCCATCCACGGAGGTATAGATAGTTAGTTTGACTGTTTTGGTGCCTATTCATTGTTTATATATATTAACAAATTACAGAAGCAGAAGAAAAGAATGGTGAAACCACGTCTGTAATACTAAACAGTTTCGGTATGGAAGGACAGCGAGAGTTAAGTGAAGAAGAATGTAATGAATTCAGAGTGCTTAGATCGAGTTCATCAGAAAATTAATACCAGAAAGCAACACGGATTCTTCATCATCAACATCACTATCTCCGAGGCCAAAGAAAAGGAGGGCTGCAGTTCAACTGAAAACGCAATAATCTTTACAAAATCTAACCAAGTAAAATGGTAATCCATTTCCACTGTGAGTCTTATTTAACATTTCAAATACTAATTTCTCAGTCACGAATTGTTTGAATGTGTACTTAAAGGAATGTAACAAAAAAAGCAAAACACGTATACTGAGGCTTTCGTTTTAATATGGTTGTGTATATACGTTTTCTTAGTGGTCTGTATTAGATTCCGATTTATTTCTTATCCTAAATGAGATGTTACTAAAACAACTACACATGTGCGTTTCAGTAGACCTAGGGTCACACTATTTTGTCTTTGGGTGAACTGGTAGATTCTGTTGTAATTATCGCACGTTATAAGTTTCATAATACAATGGGATTGCGTAAGATTCATAGTTGGTTAATGTGGTGTACTCGTATAATACTAGATACGGCACTAAGTTCAGTAACAGAATTTCCTCCTTTCCAAGCAATGTCACAAAGGGGATAAATTACGTAAATCCCCATTCACCGACAAATCAGCTATTCAGTCCTGATTCTTCAATTTATCTGGGCAAAGGTTATGTGATGTTAATGAACATGCAACAGAAAGAAGTAGATCCAGCGACTGTTGATTCTAATGATAAATAACCTGGATCTGACAGAGGAAATGAAGTCGAAAGGAAAATGAGAAAAAGGAGTAAGAACACAGACAAGTGGAGAAGGAACATAAGTAAAAAGAATAGGCAGCCAGGAAAGGCATTCACATCAACTGCTGCTAAAAAAGTGCCAGCCAGAACATTTAAGTACAAGAATTATTCCAAATGCCCGAGAAAGTGTAGCGAGATCATCGGCGAGATTGAAGTGATAGGGATGTTCCAAGGATTCTGGATGATGAAAGATATAGAAAAGCAGCGACAGTATTTAGCACCACTTATTAAGGAGGTACCTAAATCAGGTCACGTTCTGCAGGTGCGCAGTCTCGAAGAAATGTGACAAAGAAGTACTTTCTCCTGGAAGATGGTTGTGAAGTTCAGTTGTGTCTAGAGTTTTTCCTTAGCACTTTTAATGCATCAGAAACATTTGTGCGATACATACGGAAGAAAAGGACAACAAAAACATGATTTTGACTGCTGACAAGAGGGGTCGTCATCGACCAGGTGTAAGGAGATCCGAAGAAGTAAGAGAGAGAATAAGGAACCATATAAAATCGTTTCCTACTGTTCCATCGCAATACTGCCGACAGAGCACTGTGCGACTGTTCTTATCAGGAAATCTGAATATGCAAATAATGCACGAACTGTATAAGAAACGTGGCGAAGAGGAACAGATTACTGCTGAAAAAATGGCTCTGAGCACTATGGGACTTAACATCTGTGATCATCAGTCCCCTAGAACTTAGAACTACTTAAACCTAACTAACCTAAGGACATCACACACATCCATGCCCGAGGCAGGATTCGAACCTGCGACCGTAACTGTCGCTCGGCTCCAGACTATAGCGCCTAGAACCGCTCGGCCACTCCGGCCGGCCAGGAGCAGTTGAGTTTGATAATTTTCAGTCAGATGTAGATGATGAGAGAAATTTTGAGCTAGGTAAAGACTTAGAGACAATATGGACCAATAAACCCATCCATTCAAAATTTTCTAGGACACCAGCGTCAAATATTATTACTCATCTCCGTGGTCCACGTGGGGAAGCAAGGGGCGTCACTAGTGAATTCGAAATATTTTTATTATTTATAGATTCGAAAATTATAGAAAAAATTGTTTTGTACACAAATTTTGAAATTGAGAAATCTAGGCAAAAGTACAATACGGTCCAGCGGTTTCATTCACCAACAGAGAGCGCTGAAATAAAAGGGTTGATGGGCCCTCTCTTCATGAATGGTGTCCTAAAAAGTTCTATGCTCAGTGTAGATGAGATGTTCTCAGCAACCTATGGACCTCCGGTATTCCGTTGCACTATGTGCAAGAAAAGGTTTGCATTTCTTCTAGAAAACCTCCGCTTCGATGACAAAGCTACTAGAGAGGCCAGAAAAATCAACGACAAATTTGCGGCTTTCAGAGAAGTGTGGGACATGTTTGAATCTAACAGTGAAAAAAATTATAGTCCATCTGAATAAGTCACAATAGATGAGACTCTACTGAGATTTCGGGGTGCCTGTCCATTCAAAACGTATATCCCATCGAAACCCGACAAATATGTGTTGAAAATAATGTCACTATGCGACGCAAGGACATTCTATTTTTTGCGTGGCATTCGATACACTGGCAAGGACAACAGAATAAAGAGGAGACCTAGAGATTTGCCTTTACCTGCCCAGTATGTTTTGTACCTGACGGAATCTATCAGGGGTTCTAATAGAAACATTACAGCGGACAATTGGTTCTCCTCAGTGGAGGTGACTGACGCCTTCCTCCAAAAGAAACTCACATTTGTAGGTACATTGAAGAGGAACAAACCGCAAATACCACCATCAATGCTGCTTTCCGCTCCAGTAGGCTCTTCAACATTTATGTATCAGGATGACAAAACTTTGGTGTCATTTACCCCAAAGAAAAATAAAAAAGTTTTACTGATGTCGTCTATGCACTTCTCTGGAGAGATAAATGAAAAATCAAATAAGCCTGAAATTGTGGAGTTCGACAATCTAACTAAAGGAGGAGTCGATATATTACATATGCTTTGCCACAGCAGGACCACAAAAAGAAAATCGAGAAGATGGCCCATGCGGTACTTTTCTGCTATTTTAGACATCGCTACCACAAATAGTTTTATCATTTACAAAAGCAATAGCAAAATGGACAGCTTTTCAAATGACGCGAGAATATCATTTCTCAAAAATCTTGCGCTCTCTTTGACAAAACCTCTTATGGAAAAGAGGTTGAATAACACACATCTTCCCCGTGAGCTCCGTTCGTCTATTGGAAAACTTTTAGAAAAAGAACCAATCGAATTCGACAAGCCTACCCAAGCACAGCTACTAAAGAAAAGAAGATGTGATTTTTGTGACAGATCAAAAAATAGGAAGGGGAATGCTTTTTGTAGTAAGTGTAATCGTTCTATATGTGGGGAGCATAAAGTTATTATATGCCCTGGCTGTAAAGAAACTGAGATGTGATAAATTGTGCCAAATATGTATTTTTAGGGCTGTATGTGATCGTTTCCAGGATAACATTATGCATTTATTATTTGTTCCTATTATATTATGTGTACAAAGACATTTATTATTGAGAACTTTATATTTAGAAACTGCTGACACTACAATTATTTTCTACAATTAGTAAGAGATGTTTCTCATTTAGTTCCTATCTTTAGAATTTCTAAAGCACTCAAGTTCCTAGTTGATGACTGAATCTATTGATTTTTGCTATGTTTTCAATAATTTTATAGGGAATATTTCTATTAAGGTATTTTTTTGTAATCAAGTTCATATTTTTTTCTAAAGTACTTTATATTCTTACTTATTGACTATAAAAATAAAAAAAACTTGTTGTTATAGCAAATATTATATGTGTTTAATTGATAATAAAACTTTTTCCCATTACTCATTTTTTAATTTACCCCGAAAAATCGATATTTGGAGGGTGGGGTCTGATCCAACCCCACCTTACCGTTTATGTCAGGAAACTTCACCTTACCGTTAGAGGGCTAGAATGCACGCGAAAGCTGTCGTTCGTTGTTTGTCCTATACAAGGAAACCGTTGGCTCTTTTATTGGATAACTAAGAAACTTGCTAGGGTGCCAAATATAATCTTATTCAAAAAGTGAAAAAGTTGTCTTGTTTGGCGAAGTTGTCCCAGTTAACAGTGTGGACTACAGTAATAAGAAATGGTATGGGAAACAGGCTTTTAGTTTACTACTCATCGTTGCCCCATGAGTGGCTACTGCACTCCATAATACTACGAAGGCCTGAAATTTGCCACATTTTAACTTTAAAATATGAAGTAGAAAGAAATTACTTATATTTATGAGGTCTTGAGACATATTTTAATCACTTTCAGGGTGCAAGCATTTCCTACAGACCTTCCTAGAACACTCCAAACAAATCAGAAAAGCATACTGTTGCCACGAATATCCTATTTTCAACTACAAACTAGGAGGGAAAAAGGCACATGTTTTTCTTTTTACAAACAATTCTTTATGTGTGTGAGGCTCATGCATTCAAAACAGCAGAGTTTTCTCCGAGACTTACCGCCGTTAAGTCACAATCCAGGAAAATGGAAGACGATGTTGTGTTGCCATGTTCTTAAGTTAGTTGGCGGTTGCTATGTTCTCCATCGGGAACATCTGTTCTTGCCAAATTAGTAGGGTTCTCCATCGTCATCAGAAGTCATATCATCATCACTATCAGTTCACTTCTCGGAATTAGTGTTGTTATTTATAAAATATAGCTCGAAATCATGATCATTATCGATGTTGTCAGCGTCCTCATCAGATATTTTACTAAGTCGTTCTTGAAAACCTACATTCGTATCACGCAAAGCATGTTGCATAGAATATCCACCTTTCCCCACCATGGAGAAACAGTAACATTCATCAAAAATGCGACGCAAACGCTATGGCAGGTCTGTGAGCCGTCTCTAGGCCCCCAAAAAAGAAACAAAACACGAAAACAAAGCAAGAGTGCTGTCACGTGCAGCTTGCCATCCCACAAGAAGGTACCCACCGAAGAATCAACTTTGCTGGGGTGTGTGAAATATCACGAGACAAAAAGTCGTAGCTGTCTGAGAGACAGTCCATAGTGCTTAACAGTTATGCAGCTAAAGAAGTAATCTGGATTGGCCTAACAGCTGCAAATTTGAGATACTGCCTCGGTTCGCCGGACTTTTTTGAAGGGTTTGAGCAGTCGCGGAATCCTTTTACTTATGTGATGTTCAAAATGTTGTGCAACATTGTGATCACTGATCTATGAGTGACTTACACATTTTTCATTATCGTCTCGCCCTGTGATATGCCGGTCTTAGAGCACCACGGTCTCCGCTGGTGATACCAGTTTCTTCGCGGGAAGGTGGCACTTCGCTCTTGGCCATTCAAATTTGTACTCCACACTGGAAGAGTCTGCGCCACATGACAGTTATGTCGTATGATGGCGTGTTGTTGTAGTGCACTTCCAACGATTTAACACAGACTTTTGCAGCGTTTTTCCCATTAAAATGCAGAAACATTACCGCACGATATTCCACTTCATCAATGGCTTGCACCATTTTGTTTTGACTCGTCTAGCGGCCTGCTAAAGTAGTGTGGAGTGGGAATTTCTGTTTGTGTCAGAGCGACACATACCTGCACTCAAACAGAACATAATGAGGTAACTTTATTTTTTCGAAGTGCTAATTAAATGTTTATGGGCACCACCCTATGTAACCAAAAAATTCTCCAGTATGCGGTAGTGTTTGGCCGCATAGCATCTCAACAGTCCTTGCCCCTAAACCTACTATAACAGATGTGCCCAAACCCAGCAGAATCAATGACAACTCCTCGACTAAGTGTTTCGTAGACTGGCACCTGAGCGTGATTATCAATTACTATGTAACCGCTCCACACTGTCATTTGCGTCTGGTTTGTAGGCGATCGTTCTAACGCCTTTCATTACTCAGTGGCATTGTCAGTGTCTTGAACAAACAGGATTCGAGAAGTCTTCTTTATATAGTGGTCATTTTCATTTACGATCATCGCAACCTGGAAATGACATCTTTTAACGATAGAAAACAAATATTTCCTTTTTAGAATAAAATAACATACGCCTCCTGAAGACAGGAGGGGTATTACTATACAGAAGGGCTAGTACTATACAATAATTGCGGGGGGTATGGTCTGTATCATGAGACTTTGATACTGTGACACGCCTCAAGGCAAGGGAAAACTACAGTCGTTATATTTCCAGAGGACATGTAGCTCTACTCAATGGGTTTATGACTACGACATCGTCTTGAGTACGATTTTCCTGGGGTAAAATAGTCCCCGCCTCCCTCATTCGGATCTACGGATGTCATCAGAGAAAAAGAAATTTGGCGTTCTATGAATCGGAGCAAGGGATATTAAATTTCTTCTCGGATAGATAGGTTAGAGAATTTGAAAAGTTTGAAGCTGTGTATAGTGGCAGTTAGTGAAGTGCGGTGGCAGAGGAAACAGGGTGTTTGGTTTCGTGAGTACAGAGCGGTTGTTGTTATTGTGCCCTTCAGTCCGAAGACTGGTTTGATGCCGCTCTCCATGATACTCTATCCTGTACAAGCCTCTTCATCTCTGAATAACTACTACAACCACCATCCTTTTGGACCTGCTTACTGTTTGCATCTCTTGATCTCCCTCTACAATTTTTACCTGCTCTCCGTCACACACACACACACACACACACACACACACACACACACACACACACACACACGTCTCTCCAATACTAAACTGATGATTTCATCACGCCTTATTTTATCAGCACAAAACTGAATACGGGCAATGCAGGACGAGGCCTGATATTGAATAAGAAACAGTTGTGAACAACATACTGAACGAATTATCATTGCCAAGACAAATAAGAAGTCACGATACACTACAGCAATGCAAGTGTATACGCGTTTGCGTAGTTGTACCACAGATGAAGGGAGCTGAAAAAAAATTGTGTTGAAATAAATTATGGCATACGTTACGGGAGACGTAAGTTTAATTGTGATGTGGCACTGGAATTCGATAGTAGGAAAAAAGAGAATAAAAAATAACAGTACTACTTGGGCAGGGGACACGGAATGAAAGGGGAAGCCGCCTGGTAAAATTTTGGATAGAGCACAAACTAATCATTGGTAACTGTTGGTTTAGGAATCATTACAGAATCGTGCAAGAGACATGTGGACACTGAATGGGTTGATAATGGAAAGAAATAAATTTAGAAACCAGGTTTTAAACAGAAAAACGTGAAAACGACGGAGTAAATATTCCATAATTCAAATCAAAAACAGCTGCCAACATAGCTCCGAAGTAGTTACCCTCGGTGTTGCGAAGCAGCTTCAATCACTCAATAAACGCAAGTCTTCCGGCCCGAAATATATACAAGTTAGATTCGTTTGAGAGTATTCTGATATAATAGCCCCAGCCTTTGCAACAATATATGAGTAGAATCGCTCGCAGAGCGAAAGATACGTACCTAAAAACTGGAAAGTTGCACTGGTCACACCTGTAATAAGAGTATTCTGATAAATTACAGACCCATATTACTGACGTCAATCTGCAATAGGATTTTGGAACATACTCTGTGTTCGAACATTATGACTTACCTCTAAGGTAGCGGTCTACTAACACATAGCACGGATTCTTGTAAAACACAACCAGCTGTTTGACACCGTTCCTCACAAGGACTTCTTATTGAACTGCGTGCCTATGGACTATCGTGTCAGTTGTGCGAATGGATTCGTTATTTTCTGTTGGAATAGTCACAGTTCGTAGTAATCGACAAAAGCAGAAGTGATTTCTGCTGTCCCTCAAGGAAGTGTTATAGGTCCTCTGCTGTTCCTGATCTACATAAACGATTTAGGAGACAATATGAACAGCCCTCTCAGATTGTTTGCAGATGATGCTGTCATTTATCATCCTGTAATGTCAGAAGATGACCAAAAGCGATTGCAAAATGGTTTATATAAAATATCTGTATGGTGCGAAAAGTGGCAATTGAGTCTAAGTAATGAATTCTGTTAAGTCATCCACACGAATACTAAAAGGAATCCGTTAAATTTCGGTTACATGATAAATTACACAAATCTAATGACTATCAATTCAACTAAATACCTAGGAATT
This sequence comes from Schistocerca serialis cubense, assembly GCF_023864345.2. Classification (NCBI taxonomy): domain Eukaryota; kingdom Metazoa; phylum Arthropoda; class Insecta; order Orthoptera; family Acrididae; genus Schistocerca; species Schistocerca serialis. The sequence goes on along the minus strand of NC_064639.1, from coordinate 451,359,642 downwards.
ACGAATAACTTAAATTCGAAAGATCATATAGAAAATGTTCTGGGGAAGGCAAACCAAAGATTGTGTTTTACTGGCAAACACCTCGAAAATGCAACATGACTATTAAAGAGACTGTCCACACTACGATTGTCCGTCGTCTTGGTATGGGACCGTACCAGACGTTATTGATAGAGGACACCGAAAAAGTTCGAAAAAGGGCAGCCTGTTTTCTTCTGTCGCGAATTAGGGAGCGAGTATCACAGATATGATACGCGTGTTGGGGTGGCTGTCATTAAAACAAAGGGGTTTCCATATCGGCTAGATCTTTTCACGAAATTTCGACCACCAACTTTCTCTTCTGAATGCGAAAATATTTTGCTGATACCGACCAACATAGGGAGAAATGATCATAGTAACAAAATAAGAGGACTCAGAGTTCGTGCAGAAGTACGAGGGCAGTTCAATAAGTAATGCAACACTTTTTTTTCTGAAACAGGGGTTGTTTTATTCAGCATTGAAATACACCAGGTTATTCCCCAATCTTTTAGCTACACAACACTATTTTTCAACGTAATCTCCATTCAATGCTACGGCCTTACGCCACCTTGAAATGAGGGCCTGTATGCCTGCACGGTACCATTCCACTGGTCGATGTCGGAGCCAACGTCGTACTGCATCAATAACTTCTCCATCATCCGCGTAGTGCCTCCCACGGATTGCGTCCTTCATTGGGCCAAACATATGGAAATCCGACGGTGCGAGATCGGGGCTGTAGGGTGCATGAGGAAGAACAGTCAACTGAAGTTTTGTGACTCCTCTCGGGTGCGAAGACTTGTGTGAGGTCTTGCGTTGTCATGAAGAAGGAGAAGTTCGTTCAGATTTTTGTGCCTACGAACACGCTGAAGTCGTTTCTTCAATTTCTGAAGAGTAGCACAATACACTTCAGAGTTGATCGTTTGACCATGGGGAAGGACATCGAACAGAAAAACCCCTTCAGCGTCCCAGAAGACTGTAACCATGAATTTACCAGCTGAGGGTATGGCTTTCAACTTTTTCTTGGTAGGGGAGTGGGTGTGGCGCCACTCCATTGATTGCCGTTTTGTTTCAGGTTCGAAGTGATGAATCCATGTTTCATCGCCTGTAACAATCTTTGACAAGAAATTGTCACCCTCAGCCACATGACGAGCAAGCAGTTCCGCACAGATGGTTCTCCTTTGCTCTTTTGGTGTTCGGTTAGACAACGAGGGACCCAGCGGGAACAAACCTTTGAATATCCCAACTGGTGAACAATTGTGACAGCACTACCAACAGAGATGTCAAGTTGAGCACTGAGTTGTTTGATGGTGATCCGTCGATCATCTCGAACGAGTGTGTTCGCACGCTCTGCCATTGCAGGAGTCACAGCTGTGCACGGCCGGCCCGCACGCGGGAGATCAGACAGTCTTGCTTGACCTTGCGGTGATGATGACACACGCTTTGCCCAACGACTCACCGTGCTTTTGTTCACTGCCAGATCACTGTAGACATTCTGCAAGCGCCTATGAATATCTGAGATTCCCTGGTTTTCCGCCAAAAGAAACTCGATCACTGCCCGTTGTTTGCAACGCACATCCGTTACAGACGCCATTTTAACAGCTCCGTACAGCGCTGCCACCTGTCGGAAGTCAATGAAACTATACGAGACGAAGCGGGAATGTTTGAAAATATTCCACAAGAAATTTCCGGTTTTTTCAACCAAACTTGGCCGAGAAAAAAAATGTGTTGCATTACTTATTGAACTGCCCTCGTATTTAACTGTTCTCTTTTCCCGTGCTCCATTCGAGAGTGTATCGATACAGAAATAGTCCGAAAGTGTTTCGATGTACTCATTGCCAGGCATTTAAGTGTGAACTGCAGAGTAGACATGTAGATTTGGATGCAGATATGCGGTGCCGTTGGCTACACAGCGCGATTGCCTTTGGTTTACATAGCCGGTAATCTGGACAGTAGCTGACGTGTTGTAGAGACCTGTGGCTGTCTCTGAACAAGATGACGTAACATTACTTGTTGCCCATACTGCCTTGACCTACCTCGATGGAAAGGGTGTTCGACTGTTGGGCTGTCCAGCATACTCTGCAGATCTCTTATCGACTTAAAACATCTGGCCATTGTTTGCTGAGAGACGGCCACGCAGCCGCCGGGCAGCCACCTCAATCGTTACTCTGGCACAGATTTGGTGAGGCGCGAAATGACGTACGAATGTCGGTCATTTAGGCTCAGTTATACTCGTACCCAGTTGAGTTAAAGCCACTATTACTACTCATAGGTGGCAACTCTGTGCACTGGGTTTCAGTCACTGTGTACCACCAAATCATGTAATAATTTTATCACGTATTCTTCTTACTATACTGAATAGGCACAGTGAGTAAACTTTTCGTTACTTGTTGTACTTCCTCGCATTGCAGTTTTAATGGATAGTGGTGTTTTTGAAGTGCTCCCTTTGGAGGAGACTTGCGACCTTGATATTTAAATTTAAATAAGCTGTAGAATTAGATACCTTCCGCACATTTTAATTTCTTTGAGCAAAAAAGGCCAAAGTGACCTCATTTAATATTAGGAAGGCGCCAATATTATTCATGGCTGAACCTGTAGGAGGAGATTTCACAATCAAAGATTGAAATGGCAGTGAAAAATAAATGCAAAGATAATACCAGCGAAACGCAACAGCGTTTTACTTGTAACAAACGGGACCGTGCCTGTTTGTGACTCCGTCTCTCTCTTCCGAAGACATAAATACGCCCGCGCTTCCATATTTCTCAGGAGTTCAGTCGGCTTAGCTGGAATAATTATGCTAGAAACTTATACAGGTTATTCAAAATAATGTAGACAATTTCAAGAGAGCGTAGATACTATATGATTATATGTAAGGAAACAGCAACTCGAGAAGTTTTTATCTCATGTTCACAAATGTTCAGTGTATGAACTGTTATATGCATGGCACATGTCCAATTTACAGTCCAATTTGGCTCACGTTCGTCGTATAAACTGTCCACATCAATGTCAGTCACAGCTGCCCCGATAAGTTGGTTGGTTAGTTGTTTGGGGGAAGAGACCAAACAGCGAGGTTATCGGTCTCATAGGATTGGGGAAGAATGGAGAAGGAAGTCGGCCGTGTCCTTTCAAAGGAACCATCCCGGCATTTGCCTGGAGTGATTTAGGGAAATCACGGAAAACCTAAATCAGGATGGCCGGACACGGGATTGAACCGTCGTCCTTCCGAATGCGAGTCCAGTGTGCTAACCACTGCGCCACCTCGCTCGGCGCCCCGATAAGTCAGCGACGGTATGCGGAAGTGGAGGTGTGGAAATGGTGTCTTTGATGTAACTCTATAGGTAAAAATCACACGGTGTCAGGGCCGGAGAATGTGGGAGCCATGCCAGCAACCAGAGACTGACAGCTGATTCACAACCGAGCCACCGTTATAATAGTCAGAGCCCAGGAACTTACGAATATGTTTGTGCAAATGCAGTGGAGCGCCGTCCTGTTGACAAAAATAAATTATCACAACCTCTTGCAATTGCGGCGCGAACTACGCAAAAAGCCTTGTCCGTTGGTCTGGCAGCAACATTGCCGGGGACCACTGTAACAAAACAAATGGTCTTACTTGTTGTTTCTATACAGGTAATCAAATAATCACATACCTCAAAACATGTATTACACTCACTCGAAAATGCCTAGATCGTTTTGAATAATCCTATGTAATCGGGGACGAGGAAATGAAAATAGGAAGGTATGAAACAGCTGTAAAGGATCGTCAAGATTTCTCCACAGATTTTAACTCCTCCCGCGAAGGAAATAAATACTCCCTCTTTCGTTTTGGAACGTATTTAAATAATACCGAAAAAATAGTGCACCACCGATAGCGTCTCAGTCTTGTTTGCAGTTCCGTTTTGGGTAGAGTGTAGTCTATTGGCGAAGTTTACAGCTTGATATTACAGAAATAGCATCTGGACTCTGATGTAAATTTGTAGGATTTCGTGGCTGGAGTAATTTTCACAAAATGTTTTTGGGCTGCAGACAGTGACCGAAACGTGATACATCATTTTACCATATGACGCGGTCTACAACCAAGAAGAACATTGTGGATATGTCTGGGCCCTGTTTTGCACGGTGGAGTTGTCGAAAGCCCTTACGCAGTTCAGACAGAGGCAGCGGTCTCAATAACATTGAGTGCGCCACAGAGAGCCATTTCACGGCTTTGCTGACAGTTCCGAGACACCGGAGAAGGTCACCGTCAGCTAGTGAAAGATTGACTTGGAGTGATGTTTGAAACAGGAGCAAATCCTGAGACGTTTCCAATACAGTTGTCCGCAGTCCTTACAGCTCAAAAATGGCTCCAAGCACTATGGGACTTAACATCTGAGGTCACCAGTCCCCTGGACTTAGAACTACTTAAACCTAACTGACCTAAGGACATCACACACACCCATGCCCGAGGCAGGATTCGAACCTGCGACCGCAGCAGCATTGCGGTTCCGGAATGAAGCGCCTAGAACCGCTCGACCATAGCGGCCGGCAGTCCTCACAGCAGTGAAATGAAAACCAGACAGATCCAAACAAATAAATAAACTGAATTTTATCCATAGTGGATGCTGTTGAACTCCGTGACTGTTCCTTTATAGGGCGTAGAAAAATTTCCGCTACCAGTCACAATAAAAGGTTATTTATGTGTCACGCGACCGGTTTCGGGCTTGCGCCCATCTTCAGGTGTTTATACATTCCAGAATGAGATTTTCACTCTGCAGCGGAGTGTGCGCTGATATGAAACTTCATGGCAGATTAAAACTGTGTGCCGGACTGAGACTCGAACTCGGGACCTTTGCCTTTCGCGGGCAAGTGCTCTACCAACTGAGCTACCCAAGAACGACTCACGCCCTGTACTCACAGCTTTACTTCTGCCAGTACCTCGTCTCCTACCTTCCAAACTTTACAGAAGCTCTCCTGCGAACCTTGCAGAACTAGCACTCCAGAAAGAAAGGATATTGCGGAGACATGGCTTATCCACAGCCTGGGGTGTTTCCAGAATGAGATTTTCACTCTGCAGCGGGGTGTGCGCTGATATGAAACTTCCTAGCAGATTAAAACTGTGTGCCGGACCGATACTCGAACTCGGGACCTTTGCCTTTCGCAGGCAAGTGCTCGGTCCGGCACACAGTTTTAATCTGCCAGGAAGTTTCATGTTTATACATTCATGTACATGTTTATATGCTGGAGATCACTGTATAAATACAAAAAAATTATTTGCTGGTGACTAAACAGATGCAAGTGGGACAACTGTAAGTGGCAAGGCAGCATTTGTCGAAAATATATTTGTACTTACATTAAGATGAAGCACCATTATAATAATGATTTTTTTGTATTTATACAATGATCTCCATCATGTAAACATGTACATGGATGTATAAACACCTGAAGATGGGCCCAAGCCCGAAACCGGCCGTGTGACAAATAAATAACCTTTTATTGTGACTGCTAGCGGAAATTTTTCTACACCCAATAAGTAAACTGTTTACTGTTTTAAAAGTGATCGTCCTAGTTGTTAATACATTTATCCCAGGATGAGACTAGACGGTCAGTGCCTTTACGGAAAAATGTTTGCTGTTGTCCACGGAACCCTGACAACACAAAGACGTGCAACTCTTCGTCTGAAGCAAATCAATGGCCAAGAATGCCTTTCTTCAGGGCTCCGAAAATACGGAAATCGCATGGCGAGAGATCGGGACTGTAAGGAGTATGTGTACCGGTTTCCAAGCGAAATTTCTGCAGAGTAATGAGTAGCAACAGGCTCGCCAGTTCCGAGAGTGTGATGACGACCGCTTTCTTTGTGTGGAAAAGACTGCTGCTCATTGATTTTCTGGAACAGGGCGCCACAATTAACGCGCAGAGGTATGTAGACGCACTGCAAAAATTGAAGGGCGTAGTCAAGTACAAACGCCGAGGATTGTTGAATGACGGCATCATTCTGTTTCGCGATGATGCCCGCCCACATGTTGCCAAGGTTGTTTCGACCACGGTGCAGAAGTTTCGCTGGTAAGCCCTTACACTTCCTCCATACAGTCCCGATCCCTCCCCATGCGATTTCCACATTTTTGGAGCTCTGAAGAAAGACTTTCATAGCCGTCGGTTTACGTCGTACGAAGAGATGCACACATGGGTTCAACCACGGTTCCGTAGGCAACAGAAAACATGTTGCCATGAGGGCATTGACCGTATTGTCTCACAGTGGAGTAAATGTATTAGCAGTTATGAAGCTAACTTCTGGAGTAATAAACAATTTATTCACTTTTTCTGATCTGTCTCCTTTTCATTTGACTGTCGCTTGGAGTTTGCAATTTTAGTTTACTGGCAAAACTGTGTCTCGAAGACTATACACGGTGGATCATTTAAAATTTGCACCACAAATACTGCTGAAATGAGTAGTGGTATTGATGTGCAGTTTTCACAGAATGGATTGGTAGTTCGGGATTCGTACTTTTAGCCAATCAACAGACTGTAATAATCCTCAGAAAACGTATTTTTTGTGCAGACATATGCTTTTTTCAAATGGAACAATGCCTATTGACACTAAGAAACTAAAAGTTGTGTAGACTAGAATGTCAGTGGTGTTTGTTGCAGGATTCTAGTGCGAGTCGTTTACGAGGTGTCGTATTTGAAAAGTTTCCACACCGACATTTGCTTGCGCCATTCAACCTGATTAGTTGCTAGATACCTGTTTTTATATTTGCTTACAGCAAGGTTGAGTGTTCCCTGAGTCCACTGCGACTTGCTGGTCAGTTGTGTTCGACAGTCCAAGAAGCAGGTCGTGAGTGGATGACAGGATTCGCCAATACAGAAAAAGCCGACATGCTCACGGTGTATGAAAAGTGTATAAAGAATGCAGTTCGTTCTTGTACGGTGTATGCAGCAAGACATCCCAAGAGACGTCAACCATCTCTTCAACTAGTTACATGAAAGAGGTAGCGTAACATCTAGACAACGTAACGGAAGGAAACAAGTGACGACAGAAGAGGGAGAATTTAATGTTCTTGCTGCTGTTGCATTTGATCTGCTGCACATTAGCTCCAGCTCAATCGCACGAGAAAATTGCACGAGTCAGGCAAGTGTCCTACGCAGTCTCCATCGACATAGGTTCTCTCCCTGCCACATCTCTCTCCATCAAGAAGTTCATGGAAACTATTATGAGAATTGTGTTAACTTCTACACATGGTCACTAAGATACGATATTCCAGGTGTATCATATATCTTAATGCGATTTTGTCATATGATGACATCACTTACGTCGCTTGCGACGTCGGACCCGCTAAGGCAGCATTCCGAACGCAGCGATAGCGACGGTCAACAGTCAACAGAGAGAGGCGACGGAGAGAGGTGTCGACCATGAGAGCCACACGCTGTTGCTGTAACCAGCGACAGTCTCTACAGTGTGTCGCTTGAATTCGAGGGCGACGGCTGTCTGCGAAAATATGTCGACTATTGAAACTGTATGTTTACTTTTGGAAGAGGAACATTATGATTTGTTTCCGTACCAATATTTAAAGAGAAGACGCCTAGCAGCTAAATGTTCAACGAGCGACACGAGGAAGATTTCTACACGTTGCAAAAACATTTAACAAACGCTGAAGGATCTTTAAATCTCAAAGCAGTTAAAAAAATAACGATTTAATTTTGTTTTGAAATTAATTTTTGAGGAATATGAACAAAGAACTACAAGAGATGTATTCACAGTCGAAGAAAAATTATTCTTAATATTAAGGTATTGTATTTCTGTTGTCTTGTACCATATTTTCAATTTCTTGCACAATGAAATTATGCTGTTCTTGAAGTGGCTGTAGCGTTAAATCGGTAGCCTCTTGAGGCGAGTGTGCATATTTGGTAACGGAACTGGTGGAAATAGAAATCTTCGAACTGTTGTAATCAGGAGTGCTCGCAGTTTGACTTGGGGTGACACGAACCAGAGTTAAATAGCACCTCGGTACTGAACTGCAGAATGGAAGAATCAGGATTATCAACTGCCATTATTTAATAATTAATCAGAATGTTAAAAATTTCTTGCTTCACTTTAAGTTTGTAAATTTGTAACAGCGTGCCCAAAATGTCTTCGACGTGATTGCAAAATGAAAATATTTCATTATCATGCTTTTGCGCTACATTTTTCAACAATGTCTGCCGACTGTCATCTCTCTTTTTTAAGTAATCGACTATAGTGTCGTCTTTTTTGTTTCGGTATCGTCGTTTGGTAACCTCGGTACTTGTCGTAGGTTGACGGCCTGTAGGACTTTCATTCGAATCTTCTTCCTCATTCACCTCTCTATCAGTGATAATAATATCATCCGGCAATTTATCAGCAGCATCATCTCCGCCTATCTTATTTCTCACCACGTTAGTGTCGCCAGTTCTACGCTGAGATACGATTTCAAGATAACGTAACTGTTTATACAGTATATTGTCCATTTAGAGTTCTTAGGTGCAGCAGATCCTATTCCTGATTTGTTACTGCGCTTCAAGCTGTTGTAGGAGTCTTTAATGTGTTTCCACCTTCTTTTACAATCCTACAATCCTCACCTCACATTTAACGAAAATTACGACATGCATTTTACATGTTAACATTCAAATATTAATCACACTTTCTTACGTATATCATGTACATTGACAAAACACATATTGTCTATATAAATAATGATAACAAATTCGCCCGCCGGACTGGCCGTGCGGTTCTAGGCGCTACAGTCTGGAGCCGAGCGACCGCCACGGTCACAGGTTCGAACCCTGCCTCGGGCATGGATTTGTGTGTTGTCCTTAGGTTAGTTAGGTTTAATTAGTTCTAAGTTGTAGGCGACTGATGACCTCAGAAGTTAAGTCGCATAGTGCTCAGAGCCATTTGAACCATTTTTGATCACAAATTCATTTCTTCCTTCTTGCAGATGCACGGGCACAGGAGGAACTTTTAAATCTTTATCATACGCGTATCACATATCAGACCTCCCGGATCGTTAGGAAAGTTTTGATCGTATTGAGGAAAAAGCTGATGCCAATAGCCTTGCCCTCGTCAAGCGCAAATAATTTTAAGCACGTTGAACCAATTGTGTGGGTAGTATTGATGGCAAATATGTGCGTATAATTGTACCAAAAAACAGCGGATCTTTTTTTTCAATTACAGAAATTACTTTTCCACTGTTCTGCTTGCAATAGTGGACGCCAATTACAAATTCGTTGTTGTTGGCTCTTATAGCAAAGAAGGTGACAGCTATATTTTTAAAAAATCTGAGTTGGAAAAAGGGTGCCACGAACAGTTTTAATTTTCCTGCCTTCCAGATACTGATATTTTAATGCCGTACTTAGCAATCGGTGACGAACCATTTGCGCTTGGTAATTATTTGATGAAGCCGTAGTCTCTAAAAGTTGCACGATTGGATAAGGAAAAGCAAATTTTTAACTACTATTTGTGTAGTGCTCGTCGAGTAGTAGAAAACACCTTTTGGTTATTGTCTCAAGTATTTAGGGTAATTTGTACACTAATTACAATTTTACCGGAATAAGATGACGACCTGATTATAAAAGCTTCTTGCCTAAATTATATTCTGCGAGATGCTGTTCTTGAAGATCAACCAATTGCCTTCTATCGATGTGAAACACCGACTCAGTCAACAAGTATGATCGAACTGACATATAACGGAGGTTTTTCAAACACCGTAAAATCTGAGGTGAGAGACAAGCTTAAACTTTTTTTTATAGTACACAGGACGGAGTATCATGCCAAGTTAATGCTATAAATAATCGTCACTGATCTTCGGTGGACTTATGTAGTTAACTTGAATACTTTCTACTAGCAAACATAAATAAAGATCTGTATAATATAAATAAATCTGTACATGTAAATAAAAATCTGTATATATATTTGTACTTACGAAAATAATTGATTATATATCATGCCTCTACATATTTATATAAATGCGAGTAAACGACAAGCTCCTTCCCTATACCTTTCCACATACTTTCCTTCGCAAGGGTATTTTTGTATACATGTAATTTAAAGTCTTATGTCTGGGGGTTGATACAGATCGAATTGATCAATTTTGGTCTTCTTCACTGGTAAAAGTCATACTGACGCTCGACGACACTACTGGTTTGGGAGCAGCAGCGTCGATCGTCGGTGCGCAACACGTACAGAAGTGATCTGCGGGGCGACACTTGTCGCGCCCTGTGCACGAGCTCACATACACAATAATTCAAAAATCAAACAAAGTTTTGCATCACCTCGGTTCCGAGAGTTCCGGAACCTGTACAGAAAATTGGAATAGAGATAAACATAAACATCATTTCCGTCCTTTTTATTGCTCATAAAAACCACATATTGCATGTTGTACCACCATACAGCGAGACCTTCAGAGGTGGTGGTCCAGATTGTTGTACACACCGGAACCTCTAATAGCCAGTAGCGCGTCCTCTTGCATTGATGTATGCGTGTATTCTTCGTAGCATACTATCCACAAGTTCGTCAGGGCACTGTTGGACCAGATCATCCCACTCCTCAACGGAGATTCGGCGTAGATCCGTCAGAGTGTTTGGTGAGACACGTCGTCCATAAACAGCCCTTTTCAATCTATCCCAGGCATGTTCGATAGGGTTCGTGTCTGGAGAGCATGCTGGCCACTCTAGTCGAGCGATGTCGTTATCCTGATGGAAGTCATTCACAAGACGTGCACGATGGGGGCGCGAATTGTCGTTCATGAAGATGAATGCCTCGCCAATATGCTGCCGATATGGTTGCACTATCGGTCGGAGGATGGCATTCACATATCGTACAGCCGTTACGGCGCCTTCCATGACCACCAGCGGCGTACGTCGGCCCCACTTAATGCCACCCCAAAATAGCAGGGAACCTCCACCTTGCTCCACTCGCTGGACAGTGTATCTAAAGCGTTCAGCCTGACCGGGTTGCCTCCAGAAACGTCTCCGACGGTTGTGTGGTTGAAGGCATATGCGACACTCATTGGTGAAGGGAACATGTTGCCAATCCTGAGCGGTCCGTTCGGCATGTTGTTGGACCCATCTGTACGGCTCTGCATGGTGTCGTGGTTGCAAAGATGGGCCTCGAAATGGATGTCGGGAGTGAAGTTGCGCATCATGCAGCCTATTGCGCACAGTTTGAGTAGTAAGACGACGTCCTGTGGCTGCACGAAAAGCATTATTAAACATCGTGGCGCTGCTGTCGGAGTTCCTCCGAGCCGTAATCCGTAGTTAGCGGTCATACACTAAAGTAGTAGTGACGTATGTCATTGACCGTTCCTGTTTCTCTGTATCTCCTCCATGTCCGAACAACATTGCTTTGGTTCACTCCGAGACGCCCGGACACTTCCCTTGTTGAGAACCCTTCCTGGCACAAAGTAACAATGCGGACGCTATCGAACCGCGGTATTGACCGTCTAGGCATGGTTGAACTACAGACAACACGAGCCGTATACCTCCTTCCTGTTAATTTTTAATGTCGTGTGACTAGGGCCTCCCGTCGGGTAGACCGTTCGCCGGGTGCAAGTCTTTCGATTTGACGCCACTTCGGCGACTTGCGCGTCGATGGGAATAAAATGCTGATGATTAAGACAACACAACACACAGTCCCTGAGCGGAGAAAATCTCCGACCCAGCCGGGAATCGAACCCGGGCCCTTAGGATTGACATTCTGTCGCGCTGACCACTCAGCTACCGGGGGCGGACTCCTTGCTGGTGGGTTGACTGAAACTGATCGGCTGTCGGATCCCCTCCGTCTAATAGGCGCTGCTCATGCGTGGTTGTTTACGTCGTTGGGCGTGTTTAGTGACGTCTCTGAACAGTCAAAGGGACTGTCTGTGACGCAGTATCCACAGTCAACGTCTATCTTCAGGAGTTCTGGGAACCGGGGTGATGCAAAACTTTTTTTGAAGTGTGTATAAACCAGTATTGTCACTGTCGTCGCATGACACTTATCTCTGTCGGCTGTCGCTGTCGCTGCGTGCGGAGTGCTATCTTTAGTCGGCAAGACTCACCGGAACAAGAAGCACCTCTGAAAGAGAATCAGCAGTGACATTCGGTCGTTAAAGCCTACATTGTATTGACAGAGCAGGATAGTACCATCGTTTAACGTATACGACGTATACGAGCTCGCTCCTCGTGCTGCATGCACGTTAGAGGGGGATCAGAATCTTGTGCAGGGAGAGGGCAAAGGGGAAGAGCTTAGAACGAGCTCGGCACCTCTCGAGGTATTAGCCGGCCACGGCGTGGGCAGCGGCACCCTGCGGCCGCATTTTGGCGGGATGGGCGCAGCGCCGCCCTTGTAACATATCGCGTATTTATAACGGCGCGGCGGGCGGCGCGGCTGGCGGGGCGGTGCGCGGTGCGCGGGGCTATTCGCGGTGCGGAGCGGCGCTGGAGCCGCTCAGTGCCTGGCCGGCCGCGCCGCAGCAGACGACGGCGCAGCGACTTCTCTCGAGCGTCCGTTCGCTCCGCTCCGCTCCGGGTGAGTGCCGCCAGACAGCAGTCAGCAGCCGCCGGCTGACCTTTCGGGCCGCGACAGAATAAGACAGCCCGCTGGCGCGCCAGCGCAGCCGCCCCTCACCTCAGATCGACCGCCCGCCACGCTCCGTTTGGCGTCTCTCTCTGGTATTCTTACTCTGACACTGTCATTCGGCATGTGTCCTATTGCCCGTTTTACGCCCACTGACGTATACATCACTTCGACAACGTCGTCTTTAGTCCCGGCGCGGACTTTTAACTCCTGTGACAGCAGAAAGGAGTTTTCACATACGGCAGCGATCGCCGATATAGACAGCCCGCAAAACAGTGCCAGATGAGCACGTGGCGGCCATGTCACTGGCATTCCACAGGACGTGGAGTGCGGAACGTGAGGCCTTCGGATCCTGGTATAGCTAAGAACGTGAGGCCTTCGGATCCTGGTATAGCTAACAGACATAATTCCTTATGTTATTTTATCCATGTTGGATCTTGAGAGCTCCGCGGCCTTTAAGGATTGATGGCGAATAATGCAACCAGCCATTTTTTTTTTAATAACTTTCCTTCAATGCCGTAACCGATTCTGGATGTCATACCCATCTTCAGATGGCTAACGTTTACGACTACATTGATGTTTTTGTCCGTTCCTGCACTGCACAAGAAGATTCGAATATTTAGCGCCACTTTATAAGTTGTTTCGATAGAGTAAATGCGCTATTGTACTTGTATATCGTTAGCGATAAGGCGAAACAGTTGTATACAGTAACATATGAACCAGCGGAGGGTGCTTCGTCTTGCTGTGGTCGTTATGTTCTTCCAGGATGGTGTACAAACTGTTACAGTGGAAACAGGACACATATTCTAAATTAATCACTGCGGCACACAAAAACTTCATAATGTTCTACATGTCAGTTTCAGCCTCACACATGTGGTTTACATTCGATGTGTTTGTTTACAAAGCAAACAAAACTCCATTAAGCGAATCAATCACCACTTCCCATTACGCAAATATTTGAGCTAAGCAAAGGAAATGTTTTAAGAGTCCCACATGTTAATAACAAAAAAAGCTTTTAATCTAAAAGTGAACTTATTATTTGAGGAATGTAAGACAAGTTTTTCTAAGTATTTCGTTTTCAACTGACAGCGGAAGTTTTAACAAAACATTATATTGTTCAAATGGCTCTAAGCACTATGGGACTTAACGTTTGAGGTCATCAGTCCCATAGACTTAGAACTACTTAAACCTAACTAACCTAAGGACATCACACACATCCATGCCCGAGGCAGGATTCGAACCTGCGACCGTAGCAGCAGCGCGGTTCCGGACTGAAGCGACTAGAACCGCTCGGCCAAAACGTTATAGAGACATCAGATTGGATACTATAAATTACACATGTATGTACACACTTATATTGAGAGGATAAGGAGCGAAGAAGATCAAATGGCCATATGGCCAGAAATGCGTTTCATGTGAAGTACATCGACTTGAAAGTGGAGATGAAACGTCTTTGAAAGTGTAGGTTCCAGCGACTAAAAGCGCACGTGAGAACACACCAGGCAAGTGGGAAAGTTCTGTCTGTTTTAGTTGTATAGTGGCAACGAACCATCAGCACCTGTTCAGCTCCAATGTTTGGCCGCTGGACATGTCATCCTTCCACAACGCCTCATAGGCGAAGCAAAACCGCACTTCTCCTTTTGGAACACGAAGGGTACTGTGGCTACTACACCGTGGTGATCTAGCGGAAGCGTCTCGACAACATCTAGCCCTACCACGTATTGAGGCTGAACCGGTGCTGATGAATTTTTGCCATCATAACATTAAAACACCACAGCAGACAGAATATTCCCATTTTACAGGTGTGTTCTAATTTTCACTTTCTTTTATTGAATCCTACACTGTCAAAGACTTTTTATCTCCACCATCCTTGGAATGCATTTACGGCCATATGTCCATAAGACCTAAATGCTCCGTATCCTCTCAGGGACCGTTTCTTGAAGCTTGTTCCCATTTAACAAAAACATTCTGCATGTACATAACATTTGATAATCATTACATTTCATAAGTATTAAAATGTGGAGGGTGGGAGAAGGACTACACATTTTCTTAATTTTAAAGTTCAGATTTAATTAACTCTATACTGACATCATAAACATTTTCTTTCCTATATAAATATACACTATGTGATCAAAAGTATCCCGACACCTCGAAAAACATATGTTTTTCGTATTAGGTGCATTGTGCTGCCACCTACTGTCAGGTACTCCATATCAGCGACCTCAGTAGTCATTAGACATCGTGAGAGCCCAGAATGGGGCGTTCCACGGAACTCACGGACTTGGAACGTGGTCAGGTGATTGGGTGTCACTTGTCATACCTCTGTACGCGAGATTTATACACTCCTAAACATCCCTAGGTCCACTGTTTCCGATGTGGTAGTGAAGCGGAAACGCGAAAGGACAAGTACAGCGCAAAAGCGTTAAGGCAGACCTCATCTGTTGACTGACAGAGACCGTTGACAGTTGAAGAGGGTCGTAATGTGTAATAGGCAGGCATCTATCCAGACCATCACACAGGAATTCCAAACTGCATAAGGATCCACTGCAAGTACTATGACAGTTAGGCGGGAGGTGAGAAAACTTATATTTCACGGTCGAGCGGCTGCTTTTAAGCCACACATCACGCCGGCAAATGCCAACCGACGCCTCGCTTGGTCTAAGGAGCGTAAACATTGGACGATTGAACAGTGGAAAAACGTTGCGTGGAGTGACGAATCACGGTACACAACTGGCGATCCGCTGGCAGGGTGTGGGTATGGCGATTGCGCGGTGAACGTTATCTGCCAGCGTGTGTAGTGCCAACAGTAAAATTCGGAGGCGGTGGTGATATGGTGTGGTCGTGTTTTTCATGGAGGGGGCTTGAAACCCTTGTTGTTTTGCGTGACACTATCACAGCACAGGCCTACATTAATGTTTTAAGGCTCTTCTTGCTTCCCACGGTTGAAGAGCAAGTCGAGGAGGGCGACTGCATCTTTCAACACGATCGAGCACCTGTTGATAACGTACGGCCTGCGGCGGAGTGGTTACACGACAATAAAATCCCTGTAATGGACTGTCCTGCACAGAATCCTGACCTGAATCCTATAGGAGACCTTTGGGATGTTTTGGAACGCCGACTCCTGCCAGGCCTCACCAACCGACATCGATACTTCTCCGGGCTACCATTCTCCTAGAAACCTTCCAGCACCTGACTGAACGTATGCCTGCGAGAGTAGAAGCTGTCATCAAGGCTAAGGGTGGGTCAACACCATATTGAATTGCAGCATTACCGATGGAGGGCGCCACGAACTTGTGAGTCATTTTCAGCCAGGTGTCCGAATACTTTTGATCACATAGTATATGTAGGTAACAGCTATAGCATGTTTCGGGAAACGTTGTAAATTACAAATATTTTTTATGAGATTACTCTTTCTAGTGTTTTGATTTGGGGCAATGCTCCTTTTCTTCTACAGAAGTACCTAGGGTGTTAAATAGTGCACAGATTTGCAAATGCAGTGAGGATTTTGTTGTCCACAGTTATGACTGTTAGGGGTCCATGTCGTTTCTAATTTGTGCGAACAGCCCAAGGAAAAAATGTAGATATTATCTGCTAGTTCCAGTTGCTCATTTAGAATGTAATGGGATGAACTGAGGATGAGTGTATATTTCTATTTCTTCTGGGAGGTCCATTTTTTGCCTTTGTTAGAGGTATTTATTATCTGCACTACTGGTCATTAAAAATGCTACACCAAAAAGAAATGCAGATGATAAACGGGTATTCATTGGACAAATATATTATACTAGAACGGACATGTGGTTACATTTTCACGCAATTTGGGTGCATAGATCCTGAGAAATCAGTACCCAGAACAACCAACTCTGGCCGTAATAACGGCCTTGATACGTTTGGGCATTGGGTCAAACAGAGCTTGGATGGCGTGTACAGGTACAGCTGCCAATGCAGCCTCAACACGATACCACAGTTCATCAAAGGTAGTGACTGGCGTACTGTGACGAGCCAGTTGCTCGGCCACTATTAACCAGACGTTTTCAGTTGGTGAGAGATCTGGAGAATGTACTGGCCAGGGCAGCAGTCGAACATTTTCTGTATCCAGAAAGGCCCGTACAGGACCTGCAACATGCGGTCGTGCATTATCCTGCTGAAATGTAGGGTTTCGCAGGGATCGAATGGAGGGTAGAGCCACGGGTCGTAACACATCTGAAATGTAACGTCCACTATTCAAAGTGCCGTCAATGTGAACAAGAGGTTACCGAGACGTGTAACCAATGGCACCCCATACCATCACGCCGGGTGATACGCCAGTATGGCGATGACAAATACACACTTCCAATGTGCGTTCACCGCGATGTCGCCAAACACGGATGCGACCATCATGATGCTGTAAACAGAACCTGGATTCATCCGAAAAAATGACGTTTTGCCATTCGCGCACCCAGGTTCGTCGTTGAGTACACCATCGCAGGCGCTCCTGTCTGTGATGCAGCGTCAAGGGTAACCGCAGCCATGGTCTCCGAGCTGATAGTCCATGGTGCTGCAAACGTCGACGAACTGTTCGTGCAGATGGTTGTTGTCTTGAAAACGTCCCCATCTGTTGACTCAGGGATCGAGACGTGGCTGCACGATCCGTTACAGCCATACGGATAAGATGCCTCTCATCTCGACTGCTAGTGATACGAGGCCGTTGGGATCCAGCACGGTGTTCCGTATTACCCTCCTGAAACACAGATTCCATGTTGTGCTAGCAGTCATTGGACCTCGACCAACGCGAGTAGCAATGTCGCGATACGATAAACCGCAATCGCGATAGGCTACAATCCGACCTTTATCAAAGTCGGAAAGTGATGGTACGCATTTCTCCTCCTTACACGAAGCATCACAACAACGTTTCACCAGGCAACGCCGGTCAACTGCTGTTTGTTTATGAGAAATCGGTTGGAAACTTTTCTCATGTCAGCACGTTGTAGGTGTCGCCACCGGCGCCAATCTTGTGTGAGTGCTCTGAAAAGCTAATCATTTGCATATCACAGTATCTTCTTCCTGTCAGTTAAATTTCTCGTCTGTAGCACGTCATCTTCGTGGTGTAGAAATTTTAATGGCCAGTAGTGTATAAGTTATGTTTAATGTTAGAAATAGTGTCCGTGTTGATCCACGTGAGTGACGATTGCAGATTTACTTAAATTTTTTATTCAAAAGACATCCATGTGTTGACGATATCTTACGAAGGCGTGCTACAAGTAATTTCTCCGAATTTTTTATGTAAAAACTCTTAAAGCTTTTTAAATGAAACGAACGTTTTTAATATTCTATATTTTTCTTCTTCATGTTTACATATTTATTTTTCAACATAATCACCAAGGTGATGAACACATTCCTCTCAACGAGAAACCAGTTTGTTGATACGGTCACTGTATCTTGTTTGACTTTGTTGACGGAGTCACAACCTCATCTCTGCTTGCACCGCTTCATCACTGTCAGCGGGAGGTCCTCGAAGGCGCTCTTTAAGTTCTGGAAACATAGGAGTCGGGATTGTATGGAGGATGACCGACCACAATGAACCCGTCGGATCGTTGCAAATGACGCAGTGCCTCGTGTGTGCTCTGGCCTTTTCATGCTGAAGGAGAGAGTGCTCCACGTGTGGACAAACTCTGCGAATTCGTGCTTTCAGTTTTCTGAGTTGTTTCTCTCGCACTGACATAATTACCTTATACACCGTCATGTTACACGCTACAATTGGGAGTCCTCCAGCGGCAGACGGTTGCAACTTACGTTAGCGACGCGGGACAGTCGACCGAGTAATATGCACGATGTGTAATACCTCGACAGAATAAAAAGTTCGGAGGCATTGCTTTTTTAAGCACGTCCTCGTATATTAAAGTTTCTTCCGGTCTGGCCAAAATAAAAGCTGGGCCAACTATCACAAAACATATATCGGCCGTTATGACCGAGTGGTTCTAGGCGCTTCAGTCCGTTACCGCGCTGCTGCTGCGGTCACAGGTACGAATCCTCCCTCGGGCATGGATGTGTGTGATGTCCTTAGGTTAGCTAGGTTTAAGTAGTTCTAAGTCTAGGGGACCGGTGACCTCAGATGTTAAGTCCCATAGTGCTTAGAGCAATTTGAACCATTTGAACAAAACATATTTTAAATTACTGATTTTTCAAGCCGTAGGTTAGTGGTATTAGCAGTGTGTAATTCTTTATATCGCTCCTCGTATATGTGTGTGATATAATTGGATGGCTTTCTGTCAACTGATGCTGGCGTTCGTCTGTTCCACTTTGACTGCTGTACGAATAGTTCGCCTAGGGTCGGTGGGAGCATCTAGTGCTTCCGAGTGTTCTGCGGGAACCCTAATGTTCTGACAGTCCCTTTGTGTTCGACACTGATACGTCTACAACTACATCTACGTCCAAACTTTGTAAATCACTGTCAAGTGATGACAGGCGGCACTGAGTACTGTACCACTTGTCAGGGCAATGCAGGACGAATCGCTGTTACATGCCTATGTTCTCACGGTATAGTTGGCGACTATCTGCAAGCGTCTGCTTGTTCAAGTTTTCAGCATTTCTGTGACGCTCTGCCAAGGGTCAAACAAACCTGTGACCATATGCTGAACGTCACAGTTCCTCTTATTCGTTGTGCTTGCTAAGAAAAAATGGAGAGACATTTCACATTATAAGATACCATTTGTTCAATTTCTGCTTTACTTTTTACGTTTCGACAGTTTCTATGTTACCTTCCCTAGTTTATGTTTACTGTTGTGCTTCATTTGACACTATTCGTTATTTCGTACTGGTTGTTTTATATGTATCTTACATTCTACAACTTGTTATAGTTTCTGACGCTGTTTTTTTAGACCTGTTAAAACACTCATCTTCTTCGCTATTGTTGTTTTAATTGTTACACACACATTTTATAAATTTTTTACAGTAACACAAGGTTTTAGCCGTCAGCTCAAGTGCTAGTGTGGCTGCGAACATTACACATCTATGACAACACCTAGTACTAGTGTGATAAAATAAATGAAGTACCTATGTAGCGATTAAAAACAACGATAGCGAAGAAAATAAGTGCATTAACACGTTTGGAACAAAGTGAAACAAAACTACAACGCCAGAAACCATGGCAGGTGTATAACGTATAGTAGATATAAAACTTCCAGCACAAAATGACGAAGAGCATCATGTGAGACATAATTATAAACAAAATCCCACTGAAGATAGGGCAGAAAACACTGAAATATGTTTGGGTGAACCAAAACGTAAACAAACGGTGTCTTTTTATAAGGCAGAATACCTCTTTAAATCTGTGACCATTCTTACTAACTTCGTTTGTACACATTTTATACCCTACTTGTGACTCTCACAAGTCATTTGTAAGCGCATTCGAAGACTGACTGCCTTTTTCCCGTATTCTACAACCTGTTTGCTCAATTCACATGCAATCCGCAAAGTAAATTTAATGCAAATTACAGTAAATGCCGTTTGATGGTTGCAGTGTTGTACAATGAAGACTTGTTGATAAAACACCGAGTGTCAACTGAACTCTAATTTTATTTCAAGAAAAAGTCATTGGTACCTATTTCACTTTAAGCAGAAAATCTGCGTTGAATTCGGTGCCTGTTCTTTTGGACAACGTAAAGTGCAACCAACAAAGTCAAGAGATAAGTACTCACATTTTTGCCAGTGATTTAGGCTTAAATCAAGTGCACAGCAGCTGGTACTACGAGCTTGTATATATTTTTTTAATGTGGTGAAAAAGTAACACAGTCTATTGTGACTAATACATGATTCGTATTATCAGATTTTTCGCTTTACACCAAGTTTTATGTTGTCATTTTACAAAATATTTCGATAACTTCTCAGACTGTCTTCTTCATGTTCGCCGTGCGCCAAATCTTGCTTGCATACTCACTGAACATGTCACCAGTCACACTCAGAACTGTTCGACATCTTTAACAACAGGGATTGTTTCATGGTGGCGACAACGCTATTCTCTGTTTCGATACTTCCGATACCGACCTGACAGCCAGTTTTCGGTTCAATAACACCAAAAGAATGGGGCGTTTTAGCGATCAATCAGCAACACATTACAGTATCGAATGTAAGAGTTCCTGTCCAATGTTGTCTGTTTGTGTACAATTGTTGTGACTAGTCTTTCGATTAATGCTCTTATAACATCAATTGAATGCGAGAAGGCCAGACCAAAACTACAGGTTTCATTTTCTCTCTTAATAATCACATTTCCGTTAATTTTAGTATCGTGTTTTCATTAAGAAAGTCCAACTGAGTGACACAACCATCAGTTCTGAAGCACCAATAAGATTTCAAGACCACGCATTTAAGAAGAAACTTGCTGGCTCCTACACATAACTTGAACAAAGAGTATAACAGGCCTTAAAAAATACGAACAGCGTGGGTTTCAGAGCACTTACGAATCTGAGGTGTCACACTGTGCCAAGTATCGCGATTAGAGTTGATGTTTCACAATTCGTTCTGAATATCCTTTAGTTTCCTCGTTGGCAATTAATCTCTCAAAGTCTCGATGAAAGACCCATTTTCGTCCACTTGGTCCAGAAAACGTGCGTGACATTTCGTAACAAGGTAATAAATAGAAGTATTATACTCAAAATCTAAGAAAGTTACTTGTCATGACCGCTCCAACAGATGAAATGTGTGGAGTTTCTGAAGAGTGAGGTTCCACAGTAAATTTCGTACCTCAAGACTAGCCACAAGCTAAGGACAGTCGCTGCCAGACACAGTCACGAATGAGAGACGTCGGTGAAGACACGCCCTCCAGAGGTTCAGTATGCCACTGCTGCCGCAAGTCCTCATACATCAGGGCGTAACGTCACTCACCCCTCTCGGTGACAGACGACTATAATAACATCATCATAGCTCAGATCCGGCTGGGAATTCGCGTTTTTGGGGAAAGCACGCCAGCTCCCACCCATCGCTTCGATTACTGTTTCAGTTTGGCGTGTAACGGTAAACTCATGTCTCACCTACGGTACCGAACTTTGTTGAATTGTTTTAAAAGAATCGAAACATGGCCGAGAAATTCACGCTGACGTAGGACTATAGTTTTAGTTAGAATTCAACAAATGCGACATCCATCTTCCACAAAGCTTTCAGCAAGCACAGTACACATGGCGAAGAAGTTGTTGACTTTATCTCTTACACACATAAACATGTAATCAAACACGCACTAGGTCCCCACATTTTATAAACTAGCTCTCGTCCATTCTTTCCCTTCCTGACTGATCAAGGTTTCCCCGATGCCGGAGCTGGAAACTCTCCCGAATATTCCCAAGTGGGACTTCCTCTGCCCCACTACAAGCTCATCTCATATTTGGCTGAAAAGAACTGCGCCCTACTGTGGGTCGCATCTCGAACAGCTCGTTCTACTCTTCACGGAGAGAAGCACAAACCTTTCTCACATGCAGTACTTTACGTAAAAGTACGATGCACTTTCTTTTGATATGGTTATGCTGTAAGATGTTTCATCTACACTTAATCGTCGCTCGTCCACGCTGATTGTTTTCATCTGTCGCTGTTACAGTTAAGAGCAGTTCTTCATGGGGATCAACGAAGGAATGGCTACAACCGAAATCAGTTGCGCATTTCCTAACTCTCAAAACCAAGGAGCAAAATTCTTACAAACCTCCACCAACTATGGTTTAATTTTCACTGCCGAAAAACTGGCCTGAACGAAGATTTTTATGACACCACGATATTCGAGTTTATCCATTTCAATGAAACTCAAACAAAATACTACTTTCAAAAGGCTGCAAAAAACTATTTCTCAGATCATTTAGACATTTGATTTACGGTATTGCACAAAATGTCCAACGTAACTAACATATTACAGAGGTCAACGGCGAATATGCGCCAAGTGAAGAAAATTTCTAATTATTCTCTAAGTTCTGGTTCGTATTGTAACATACACAGATAGCAATAGATATAGTGTTTTCAATAAACCCACTAAAATATTTCGTACCATCTGTTGCACCTAAGAATCCTAAATATTTCCTTGGATGTAAATGTATAAAATCAGAATGCTGTTCAATGATAATGTACCTTTCCTCCCAGAGAAAACGTTCCAATTCCTTAAGAGATGGGAGAGGAAGGTGACGCGTTCTTCCTCTAATTTTTCAGGTACGGCGAATCTAGAAGCCGAGGCAAACGTGTTATATCAAATTCATGCTCATCAGACCAGCATCTGAGGTAATCACCATTGAGAATAGGGACATAATCATCTATGAAAGTGACTGCGCCGTTGAAAGAACATTATCACACAAACTGGCTTTCAGTAGAACCACACGATCCACCTAAAACCATGATACGGCCGAGAACACTATTTCATAAAGTCAGTCAAGCTTCATTGCTTTTTTGGAAGAAAAAAGCTTGTCGTAGCCTTCGTTATACGTAAACACGCCCTGCAATTGGGGACAGTGGGCTCTTCGGGTGACATTAGATACTACTGTCTTTGGTCTGTAAGTCAGGGATATTCTTCACTCCACCGAAACCGCTTCTCCGACTTCATCTTCTTAACTACAGTATGGTAATGAAAACTCTATCTTCAATATATTATTTATGCAGTCCCCGTCGCACTGTTACACCTAGACGGCAGTCCCTACAGCGGTCGTGATCTCCATTTAAGATTAATAACAGTCCCTATAAATTAGTTTTTCTTCCGCTATTGTATTTTTCGATGAACTCAGTGTGCTGTCTTGACAGTATATATAATAGCTCTAAATATCCCTAGTCGATTTGCGGCTGTTGTCACAGATGCATCAACTAAGGCGACACGAAAAATTTTACCTCGCTAGAAGGCTATAAGTTATGGCTTGGCGATGGAGCACCGCAACACCACGGCAGTCGCAGTCATACTAGTGGACCAGAGCACAAACGGACAACGAAATGCAACGGCAGTCCAATCGCAAAAAGCTCTGAATGTGAGGTGTTTTATATCGGTCCCTTTTCATTATTTTCTACATCCATCCGCATATAATACGTACGAAACATTATTTTTCTACATGATGGCTTCAATGTTGTGATAAACATTGCAGCGTTGAACCAGCTTCTGTACAGCGTAAATTTTGCTCCTTTGACGACAACCAGCTGTTGGTAGTTTCATTCGTTTTCTAGTTGACACAGATGTTCTCTCCGATTAGCATATAAACCCTATTCACCGTTTCCTCAGTCGGATTTGATGACTGTGCCTTTTACGCTGCGTCGTAAACATTCTCTCGTAGTGAAGTGAATATACGCACACTACCAACAAAACCAGTGCCTCAGTGGAAGTAGCCTCTGCGTAAATCATCAAGTTTTAACGGCGAGTGCTTTCACGTTTCGCGCCTTAAAAAAGGTGAAATACCAAACGAAGAATATCGTGGGATGGTCGTTTTGTATTCTATTCATATTTATAGCCCCATATCATTACTCATTACGCCGTTCGCAACTAAATACAACTGTCGACAGCAGCTTAGCGTGTTACACGTGCAGTAGGGCAACTGCTATGATTCCTTAGCTGGATTTATATTGCAAATAACAAGTTATATACAATGTGGCAACAAAGTTACAAAAGCAGGTAATAAAGATGTTGTTTCGTGTTTATTTAAAATCAATTTTCTGTCTACATATTTAATATCGACAACCAGGGGATTATATCGTGCAGTAATTGGTATCAAAACATCAGAATTAACCAATCATAAATTAGTTATAAACTTTGCAAGGATATACGTATTACCTTCTTTGTTTTTCGACCTCTTTTCCTGCGCTCGCTGATAAAGAAGTCGTGTAGGTGAAACTCCGTCGTTTGTAACTGTGTTTGAAAACCTCATTAAGACTAAACGAGTTCCGCTCTATTCTGAGGCATCTTCAGTGAGCACTGTAACAATATGTTTTTTTTTTCTCTCGTACAATTTCATTTGCTAGGATCATAGACAATCACACATATAGAGAAATAGCAGACGCACCCACTACTACCAAAACAAACAAAAGACGAAAGCATCCCGCAACAGCAAAACAAAGCACACGAAATGGCGAGTTGTCAGTGTTTCTTAACAATACAAAAACGTGAATATATTTATTGTTAGTGATAATGTTGTGTGCTAAAATCTAGCAGGTATATGTGGAAGAACAGTAAGAATGACGTAAACAACAAAAATTCGCGAGTATCGATAAGAACACTGTTTATAACAGTTAAGTAAAGCATGCGAATTGTTGCCGCGCGAGGTAGCCGCGCGTTCTGGGGCACCTTGCCATGGTTCGCAGTGTGTTGTCCATAACGTCAGTTAGTTTAAGTTAGATTAAGTTGTGTGTAGGCTTAGGGACCGATGACCTCAGCAGTTTGGTCCCATAAGACCTTACCACAAATTACCAAATTTTTTCCATGGTTCGCACGGCTCCCCCCGTCGGAGGTTCGAGTCTTCCCTCGGGCATGGATGTGTGTGTTGTCCTTAGCGTAAGTAAATTAAAGTTAGATTGAGTAGTCTTTAAGCCTAGGAACCGATGACTTCAGCAGTTTGGTCCCATAGGAATTACCACCATCATGCGAATTGTTCATGATCCTAGCGAACAAAATTGTACGAGAAAAAAACCTGTATTGTTACACTGACTACTGAAGATACTTTAAAACGAAGCGAAACGTGTTTGGTCTTAATAAGTCTAGTTTGCAGTTGCAAAAGGTGATATTTAACCCATACAACTTTTGCATAGACATGTTGCTCAGGCTGTGAATCATCACCAAAACTCTACTTCTAGGAAATATTAGGAAATTTTAGGGACACAATTCGACGCAACGTCAGAGAGGCTCAACAACATTTATTACGGCGGAGAGCTTGAAACAGCACAATACTGTGACATTTAGATGATGTTACAAACCTAAAAGCGTGTTTTGCTTAAAATAACAGAAATATCTCAGCACGGAATCAAGCCAACGAGGTGGATGTATCAAGGCCACAACAGGAGGTCCATGTATCAGGCTATACCACGCAATATGACAAGCACGTCGGGCAAAAAATTAGTCAACATTTGTAACAGCCCTCTATCCTTGATAATGGCCTCAGTTCGCCGATAAACGGATCCACGAATTTTCTGTGGCATGTCACATCGAAGAGATGCCACTCATCGGTAATTAAACCCCGTAAATCTATCGATTTCCAGGGTTGTTGATAGCTACGTTTCGCCCGCTGTTCCAAGTAGTCCCAGACATTTTCTATGGGATTTAGATTGCATGACTGAGCAGAGACGTGCAGGAGCGGTAGGGTGCCTGAGTGTTCCTCAAACCAGGAATGTATGCGTGCAACTCTGTGAGCACAGATCTTGCCATGTTGGAAGATGGCAGTGTCCAGATGTCCAGAGCATACTCATATGAAGATGTAGAAGAAAAGGTACACTTTCTCACCGACAGAATTGAGATGAGCATTCTGATTGATGGCAAGGCCCAAGTCATGGTACAAAAACACCGCCAAAACATCACACAGCCACCTCTAGCCCTCCACCCTTTGCGGGCTAAACGCCTCAGTGGACAGTCCGCGCACTCGGCGCCTTGCCTCGTTGCGAAAGAGGCAGCTGCGACTCAACGGATCACACTACACGCCACAGTCAGCTTCTGTCCTGTTTCATTGTTGTTCGGCCCACTGAAGACGGCGGCTTTATATGCCGGTGTTAGCAATGGCCTTTTGCGGGGAACCTGACACCCTATATCCATTGCACACATTTCCCTTCGCAATGCTCGCTTGGAAATTAGTTCAGATAGACCTGCAGTCACTACCAGCAATAATTCCTGTCGGCCTTGAAACCGGTTGTCATTGACAAGGTGTAATATTCATCTCAGTTCTCTGTCCATGAGGAGCTTTTTCCGGCCACTGTTCGTACACCACGTTACATCACTGTCAGTGGTACACCATTCTTTGTAGACACGTTGGACAGTCCGCTCTGATACACCAAGAAATTGGGTATCTTCATTGACGGTGTGGTTAAGGACACGCCCAAACAAGACAGCTTCGTCTGTCATTCTGCCACGTCGATCCATCTTACTGCAGTGATTCCAGACAACCGCAGGGCACATACACACCATTTCACTGCCATGCCTAACGTCATCAACGAGCGAGGTGGCGCAGTGGTTAGCACATTGGACTCGCAGTCGGGAGGACGACGGTTCAATCCCGTCTCCGGCCATCCTGATTTAGGTTTTCCGTGATTTCCCTAAATCGCTTCAGGCAAATGCCGGGATGGTTCCTTTGAAAGGGCACGGCCGATTTCCTTCCCCATCCTTCCCTCACCGAGCTTGCGCTCCGTCTCTAATGACCCCGTTGTCGACGGGACGTTAAACACTAATATCCTCCTCCTTCTAACGTCATCGGTGGAGGGTCGTAAGACCACATTCCACCAGTTATACACCATCTACATCGCTTCAAAACGACAAATATGGTATTTTACGGGCATGAGTAGTGTTTTGTCCGGTGAGCTTTTTACAGAATAGCTTATCTCTAATAGGCAAAATAAAAGACCTTTTTTTCAGAAAACGGGAAGTGGGTAGATATTTCTCCTACTCCCTTATGTGAATATAATTACGGGACTCAAAAATTTGAACTGTATATCGCTCGTCTTTCTTGCAATCAAAACGATTGGTTTGTCAGAGATTGATTGGAGTTCGCCAAATTTGACGTAAGTCATGAAAAGTTGGGAACAGTGTAAGTAAATCACCGCGAAGACCTGATCTGGTTTCTTTAGTCGATAAACATCTGTTCTGGTTTTATATCATAAGGAATCCATCAAGACATGTGATAACGTTAATTAATCGGCTACTGCAGTCTGAATATTCATATGTGTAATATTGCAAACGAATTTAATGTTATTCACGTATTACTGCAGTAAACAGCACATCGCACTGTCTTTTGGCTAGTTGGTTCTGCGCTTCTCCTTCCCCAGAGTTGAGAAGACCGGAAAATTTAAGATTTCTGTAAATACTTTGTCTCCACTTCAATCTTTTTTGTTGACACGCTCTCATGAATATTGAAAAAAATGGGATAGGAGGTTCTGACTGTTTTCGCTGGTAATTTACATGAATTACCGTGTACTCTACATTACGTTAGCTGGTCGGTAGATACTAAGCAGAATAAATATTCGTTTATTTCAGTGGGTCTCTTGCGAAATTATCCTCCTCTTCCCTGTCTAACTTTTAATAACTGCTCGTCAGGTAACCACCGTACACCTTTCTGCTGTCAAAAGCTTTCTCTCACATTTACATATAGTGTTTCACAAGTGCAGGATCTGCGTGGTGTCTGTCCTTTCGAAGGAACAGACACCACACATTCACATAGTTGACAAGCCTGGCTGGGAAATGGATCCACTTTCTTCAGTGCGAATGCACGAAAGACGTCCGACCTACTGTTGGAATCTCAGAGTAGCGAACGGGACTATAATGGACAGGGGCTGCGGATAGGTGGCTCTCAGTGGGAAAGAGATGGGGCCCCTCCACGCCCGCACCAACGTGGTGACCAAACCAAAAGTTCTACTGTCACCTCCGTAAACATGTTAGTTATCTAGTAAGTAGATCACAGGATGCTGGGCTGTGATGTTGTCCGTGCGTCTGGGCAAGACTACGCATTAACACGGTCCATCAGGTGATAGATAGTGGACGAAACGCGAGTGAGGGTAGCGATTTGAAGAGCAGAGGGAAAAAAGTGCCATGGCTCGTGCCGTGGGAAAAAAACCTCTGCGACAGTGGGATGGGTAGTAAGAGCAGTAGTGGCTTACTAGCTGCGATAGTTCATGCAAGGTTGGATTTGTTAGTATAGGTATCATGCATCATTACCGTGACAAGCGATGGCGATGTGTCCCAGTTGCTGCAGCTGCTACATTCCTGGAACAATCAAGATCGTTATGCTGTAGTGGGAGATCGGCCATAGATCATCTCACTGTGTGGGGGATGAGTGGAGCTTGTTTGCATGCAGTGTACGGTACGGCTTCCCTGTGTGGTGCCAGTTATTCGGCATTGTATTTCAGCTGGATATCCAGTAATGGCGTCTGATTAACAGGGGCTCGCCTGTGCCGTTATGTTTGCGTATGCTTGGCCATAGATGTTATATCCTTACAAGTATGTCTTTTGGACTTTTATGTTTCCATCTATGGTTGTGGTCGTAGTTCCCCAGATTCAGAATAAACGGGTTCTGCGAATGTCTGGAGTTTCTGTATAGTCTTGTGGTGAGTTTGTGGATTACCTCCGTGAGAGTCTCAAGTCGGTATTCCCGGTGAAGGTCCGCGATGCGTGTGTATCGTGGAGCATTGCTTATGATTTTGAGTACTTTGTTTTGTATGATCTGCAGACGGCGCAGGCGTGTAGGCGCAACGTATCCCCAGACAGGAGCTGCGTACGTCATCAGGGGTCGGATAAGTGTCATGTACATGGACCTCGACACCCTTCTGTTCAGTGTGCTACGCCTGTTGAGCATAGGATAGGGCTGTTTGAGCCTCGCGCTAGCTCGGTTGGTCATGTGTTGTATGTGGTCACCCCAGAGTAATTTCCGGTCCAGCCAGACACCGAGGTATTTGACTTTCTCGCGGAAACGTATTGGACGTGCATGTAGAGTTATTGGTCTGCAGTAGCGGTGTTTGTGGGAGTGTGGCTCGGCCTCGCGGCGTACTGAGGTAGTCCGTGCAGATGCGAAAACGCTGTGTCCCGGACAGCGCACTGGTTACCGCACCTGCATAGCAAGCAGGAGATCCGGGTTCGAATCCCAATACGGTACACATTTTCGCTCGTAGCCGCTGTTCCCGCTTAATGTCCCACTGCAGCTGACAGCAGTGGTCCATTTACATACAGTAAGGAATTACTCCCGAAAGGATAATCAGCGGAATTGAGCTGAAGAATTAAAAGGTCAATACGTAACAATGATAGTGGAATAGCAGGCATTATGGAATCTTCCTTATCGGAAACTCTGAAAGTCTGTATGAAATGCAAAGCGCAGTAATGACAGACTAATTGAACACGAAAGAACACGTCATGTACAAAAAAAGTGGAAATGAATGGCATGAATGGAGTTAGCAAAAAAATCTACTTTTCTTCCATGCCCTTTCCCGTTTCTCTAAGGGCCAGCATTGTTATACGCGTCTTGGCAAATGTTAGTGACAGTTAATGGCCGCACGGCGTTCCGCGAGCAAACGTTGCCTCCGGGACTTCTGTCAGCGTCTGGAGTAAATCTCATGTTTAAGTGTGACAACGTTTGATCATTTGGAGCTTCCAGATGACAAGCTACCAGTACATAATAACCGTATATACGTATAATGTAAAATTAAGGCACTGACAAATACAAGCGAAACTTTCTTTAGACATAATTTTCTTAGGTTAGTCCACATAAAATATGTTCACATTTCACACATTTGACTAAAGAAAACCCATTGATAATGGCGCAGTGGGGCTGTACTGTGTTTGGGTCTTAATAAAAGAAACAGTGTTTGGATAACAGGCGGCTCCAATAAACTGATAAAGCTTTCCAAATATTTTGCGTAGCGAGTATCTGCGGCAAGTCACGGGTACCGGCCCAGTCTTTTACCTAGTTTCGTGTGGGAAAGCGCCTAAAAACCACACCCATCCAGGCAGCTCACTAGTCGTCGTCATCGTCCTTTTTTGTTGTTGTTGTTGACCTTATTTTGTTTGTTGCATTTGTCCGGGGCGGACGTCCCATGACACCTACTCAAGTTCATCGTTGACCCGTTGACTCAGTTTTCTTATTACAGAGGACAGCTATCCCTCTGACCGAACACGCTGAGCTACCGTGCCGGAGGGTATCCGTGCGTTTCAGATTAAAAAGTCTATTGCACAGAAACATATACGACAACTCTGACACATGCTTTTATATTGCGCTTGTTTGTTCCATCGCGAAACCTTGCGCAGATCATACAGAGAAGTTGAATTTCCCAAGAACTACAGAGATTTAGACGCTACAATGGAGAGGTGAAGGATGGTAATAATAGAGGTCAGGATAACCATACATAAAAGCCATAAACCTTTAACAATTTTTGTGTGTGCTACATAAATCAAGAACATTAAGTTACGATCGTATTATGACCGATGCAGACATATAGTGAACGGTTCATGGAGTTCGTAAAAGAACAGAAGTAAACTATAGCTAATCACGAGGATCAAGGGTCCTGTTTTTAATCGCGTTCTATGTTTTATTATTCTTAAATTAAAGAACAGTTTCATTGTTTATCTTTCACGTAGGTATTATACTGGACTCGTATTAAAATGGAACTCGACTCTAATTTCCAACCAGCAATTCCAGATTTATGTTTTACGTTGTTGTTGTTGTTGTGGTCTTCAGTCACAAGACAGGTTTGATGGAGCTCTCCAAGCATCTGTGCAAGCATCTTCATCTCCGAATAACCAGTACAACTTACAACCTTCTGAATCTGCTTGCTGTACTCATCTCTTCGTCTCCCCATACAATTTTTACCCCCCTCCCCCCCCCCCCCCCCCCCACGACCCTCCAGTATTAAATTGGTGACCCCTTGATGTCTCAGAATGTCTTCTGACATGGTGTCAGAATTTCTTTAGTTTTAACCTTCAGTTCAGAAGCAATAAATTGTGATCAGAGTCCACATCTGCCCCTGGAAATGTCTCACAATTTAAAATCTTGTTCCGGAATCTCTGTCTTACTATTTTATAATCAATCTGTAATCTTATGATGTCTGAAGGTCTCTTCCACGTATACAACCTTCTTTCACGATTCTTAAACCAAGTATTGGCTACGATTAAATTATGGTCTGTGCAAAATCCTACCTGGAGGCTTTCTCATTCATTCCTTTCCCCCAGTCCATATTCACCTACAATTTATCCTTCTCTTTCTTTTCCTACTATTGAATTCCAGTCCCCATGTCACAATTAAAATTTCGTCCTCCTTAACTATGTGAATAATTTCTTTGCGCCCTTTCAAATTGCTGGAGCCGAATGCAAGACAATTTGTTCAGTAACATAACTACCTGTTTCCTCCTCATATCTGTTCATCTGGGCTACATTTCTGCCTATAATGTCCTCGATACCGACGGGATATTAAATTAGAACTTCAAGAGTTCTAAGGGCCTGTGACGTCATCTTACTGTTCCATAGTAAAAGCTAAGAACTTAGCGATTTAAAGACACAGAGGAAGATTCAGGCAGTTTATATGGCAAAGTTTTTCGCTTGCGTATACTGTAAACAACACTGATATTGATACTTGCGTGTGTGTTTCTAAATCGCAAGCGAACCTACAGAGATCTTGCCTATGTTTAGTTGTTGGCAAAAAGTCTAGCCCTCATTCATTCACAATGTCATCTGAAGCTGTTAAACCAAACCACCAGCTGTTGTGACTTCCCTAACTTACCTAAAAATTCTCCAGAATCTCCCAAGGTTAGTGAGTCAGCTTCCTTTATTACGGTGGCTTCTGACGTGGGTCTTACGGTGTCAACAAAGTCCTACGTCAGAGTTAAAAATGTCTTGTGAATCAAATTATCATTTGTGCACTTTCAAATGACGCTGAAGACCAATTTTTAGTAAGATTACTCAGTAGATCAAAGTAAAATTCTGGAACTCTCACATACAGCCGCTTCTGTCATCACATAAATCATGTTCATAACATACTGATCTAGCCAATTTGACGTGGGGATAGAAGGACTAAAAATATATAGAAGCGAAAATTATTACAAAAATGTAAAAATAAAAACCAAACAGAATATTTTCGATATTTGTGTCAAAAGACTGCATTTGATCCGCAGATTAAAATTTGGCTTCTGTCAAGGCCAAGTTTTTCGAAGGTTATCGATATTCAAATTAATTAATATTATTTAAAGCATCGTAATTTAGCTGAATCAAACTACTTGTATCCAGATAATTTCACCATGTACTTCGACCGAGATGCTTCAGAGTGTTTTTTTTTTTTTCATTTTTTTAGAAAGCTTCGAAATCTACGTTGATCGGTGCTCCCATATCAGGTCTTGTGAGATTAGTTCACGGAAACTGTCCGACACAAAACCCGTTATGTCAATGGAAATAAGAGCTGGTTCTGACTTTCAATGCCGGCCGGAGTACCCGAGCGGTTCTAGGCGCTACAGTTTGGAACCGCGCTCGGGCATGGTTGTGTGTGATGACCCTAGGCTAGTTAGGTTTAAGTAGTTCTAAGTTCTAGGGGACTGATGACCTCAGTCCCATAGTGCTCAGAGCCATTTGAACCATTTTTTTTGACTTTCAATAATCGATAATGCGGGGGAGGGGGTAATTTTTAATAGAAAAAGAAAACGCGAAAAATTGTACTACACAACGATTATAAGTAGAAAGATCGGTGCGATAGCAGAGACATAATTTCAAGCAATCTTAAATTGTAGCTGAAAGTGTCTTTTATCGGTTAGGTACAGACAGAAAGCTTGCTGTCGAACTTTGATTTACAAAAAGAGGGCAGAATTCAGTAGAATCGTATCACGCTGCATCCCGAATGGTTGTTGCATGAGCTCACATAAATAACACTGCGTAATTTGACTTTTTTATGTTTGCGAAATTTTCGCTGTTTCTAAATTACCTGATTTCAGGTCTGTTATTAGCTTTATCTATCGCTTATAGTTTTTCAGTAATCAAGTAAACTCATTTTTCATTCAGACATAAGATCCACTGAGAGAAACTTTATTAGAAGTAAGGGAAATGTTATTTTAGTAAGATGGAGAAGTTGGCCACACTTGCCACATCCATCCAGCTGTTACGTGCGTAACTTTAGTTCATTGTTGACGTGCTATATTGTTGTGAGCTTATATTTGTGGTGTTAAATGTAGTTTTGCAGTTTCTTAGAAGTGAGCTCCCGAGGTGTTTGAAGAATCCAAACATATTCTGCAATGTTTGTGGTAGCTACGTGTGAAGCAGTGGCAGGGCACTAATAATTTCGTAGAAAAGGGCTATGGCTCGTACTTTGGTAATAATGCTTGGTGATCAAGACGTAAGTTGGGTACCAGAAAACGTATATCGTACATGTGTAGAGGCCGGCCGTTGTGACCGAGCGGTTCTAGGCGCTTCAGTCCGGAACCGCGCTGCTGCTACGGTCGCAGGTTCGAATCCTGCCTCGGGCATAGATGTGTGTGATGTCCTTAGGTTAGTTAGATTTAAGTAGTTCTAAGTCTAGGGGACTGATGACCTCAAATGTCAAGTCGCATACTGCTTAGAGCCATGTGAACCACGTGTAGAGGGACTGAGACTGTGGAAAAAATAAGAAGATGAATGCAATGCCTTTTGCAACTCCCATGGTTTCGTGGAAGTTGCAAAATCATCTATACGATTGGTATTTTCGTATGGTTAATGTTGAAGGTCATAAAGGAAAAAGTAAAAAGGATATAAAATATTTCTTCTGCCTCATTAAAAATTAGGCATGGTTAATCTCTCCTTATTCGAATTGTACCTATCATTCTTGAACATTGGCAGCAAAAGTGCAGATCAGCAAATGAATGTTGTAATGGCGTTGATTACAAGCCTGAAGAAGATTCAGCGCCACAATTATTTAGTTAGAAATAATTAAATGATTTAACTCGTCCCTTGAATCTGAAAGAGGATGCCGCCGACTTGAATGGGTCATCTCTTATTACCCTGAGTACAGCCTCTTGGCAAAGGAACAGAGAAAAAGAGTTAATAAAATTCTTTAAAGAACAAGACCATATGATTTTTCGTTTTGTTATTGAGGGTTTATTGAATTTTTTAACGTCACTTATGATCCAATATGGTGGAGGTTGTTTGTAGACCCTTCAAATCGTAGCCCGGAAGGTGTTTTACGTAATGGAAATTTGTTTGGCTCGATACCTGTTTTGTCCCATGTCACAAAGAACATGATGCAATGAAATTGGCGAAAGGAAATTAAACTATCATACACATTTGTTTTTGTGATAATTATTAGCATTTTTAAGTGAACATTTACCATTGTCTATTGTACTGTAATGCTGTATGTAGTGGTTCTATACAAGGTTAAAAAATAAATAATTCAATTTTAACGCAATTTAAAAATTCAGTATTAGAAAAAATGTGATTTTAGCTAAAACTTCACCCTTGATATGTGCAAAAATCTGACGTGGTACAGAAAACTCGAAGTCAGATTTGAAATCACACTGAAAAATACTTTAAATATAACATTACAGTCATAAAACTTCGTCCTAAAAGTTTTAAACGTAACAGTCTAATTTATACTACTAATGTCCAAAATATATCGTATATTTACAAGAAAATATTTCCTCTGTTAAGACAGGTGGCTGGTTGTTTCACGGGAAGAAACAGTGCTTTCCTTGTGTCGCACAGCTCATTTGAAACGGAGGGAATTACGGTGACCGCTGGAAACATAGAGTGACGATTGCGTTCACATGGGAGTCTGCAGACTATGAGGCGAGATAGAGGATCAGCGGTCCTAATTGGCGTGACGGGACACGTGAGCAGCTACTGAACAGAGGCGTCGCCAGATGGGCGAGTGATAGCGCGGGACGGGTCGCTATCAGAAGCGCACCGCCGCCCCATCTCGCCGCATCGACAATGCGAGCGGCCGCCAGGCGCCCTTGTCCGCCTGCCAGGCTATTTCCGATCTTGAGCACGGACCAATTTTCCTCGTCTTATTCTTCCTCTCTACGAGCTCTCGTTATGCGCCATTGTTGCGACGTTTCACCATTAAAATTCTCCATATTACGTGCGAAACGTTCTCCACTCTCTTTGATTATAAAATAATGGTCTCCTTGTTAGCGGGTTCAGCGGATATTTCGGTACGGGGAGGTTTTCTAGAACAAAGAGGTAAAGGGCGGTTTCCGGTCATCAACCCATCTCCAGGCATTGTTGACACATCCAGAACCTTACGTGAAAATGTTCTACTGGCGTCTAATAATGACTAACGGATTTCTTCAACCTTCTTTATTTTTTCTTACTTTCCGTTTTGTACGGATTTACTCTGTAGAGACATAGAGAGAGGTGGTCCACTGGTTGAAACAGTGCAGTCGTATTCCGAAGGTGCGGTATGAGGTCTCTGCAGCACTTAACAGTGTTTCGTGTTTGGAAGATTGAAAGATTGCTCTCCTTTTACTTTCTTTAACCTGGAAGTTCATAGGTATGACCCTGATTTCATGCCCTTGAATGTTATCTCTTTAATATGAAATCTGACATATCTGTAAGTAAACGCAATTTAACTAAAATTATTTAAGTCTCGGAGTGGCAAGGACTTCCACAACGCGCTGCAGAATAAAAGAGGTGGGATAACCGGAGTTAAATGTAGATCTCACGCACTTACTATGTGTGTAAAGAAACTGCATCTTATACATACAATGTGGGCAATGCAAATATTTTTGCCATCTCGGTTTACACCACCTGTTAATCGGAAAATCCTGACCTAATGAGACACCAGAAATTTTCTCTCTCTCCGTCTCCACTGGCAAATGTCTCGAAGTCCAACAGCGACTAGCACTTAGCTCCACAGTAGAAATTTATATTTCATGTACCTGAAATCTCTGGTTAAGTCAGGTTACTTCGAACCAGATTTGTATACAGTTAAAATGGATGTGGTACATTTCGAGTAAGTGGTTCTAGAGTGAAAACAAACAAAAGCATGGAGCACAAGTAAAAAATTATTAAACGGAGATCAGAGGGAGTGGATAATAAATCCGTAAAAACCCCAGTAATACTTAAAAGTAATATAATGACCAGTACCTGAACACAGAATAACGTAGTTCGTGCGCACATGCATTTCAATGGACCGTATACATTTCCATTCCCGACGAATACAATAGACAAAAAATCACAGAATATTACTCTTAATTCCAGAAACATTGCTTTATGAGTGAAAGAGGATTGAGATAATTCACTAGAAATCTCGTATGACTGAATAAAAATGGCTGTTGATCCGCACATGATCTATAGAAATGGAAAACCCAAGGACGACCTAACATTCCACACGTGAAATAGGACTGTAGACTGTATCCAGGACAGAACTTCGGTTCTCATTGGTTGGTTTGGGTGATAAAGAGACCAGACTGCTACGGTCATCGGTCCTTTGTTCCAAAGTTTAAAAACACCCACACAGAATAAAAACGACAATGGAAAAGACAACAGACGACACAGGACAAGAAAGACATAGACAGAGACCAGACAAAAGGAATTAAAAGCACACAGAGTGCGACAGTGGTTGGCCGACAATAGAGACAAATAAGGAAAAGCCAACCACCGAGAAACACACTAAAAACTCAGACTAAAATCGTAGGCCAAAGGTCAGAATTAATAGAATAAGGACAAACACTTGATTGAGTGATAAAAGCCCCTGCCCGAATAAAAAGCAAAACTAAGCCTGTCATAGCAGTGTCATCTTTTAAAAGGGCAGGGAGCGTATCAGGCAGCGCAAACGTCTGCCTGAGCACAGTTAAGGGGATACGGAATCGGATTTTGGGTTAAAAAATCGAATTTTTTTTTATTGGCGTATTATATTCTGCCATGTTTCCTCTTTAAAATGACGTATCATACATAGCTCTACTACAATTATAACTATTTTATTTTTATATATTTGTGAGATCGGGTATTGCGCTTTAGTTATACACGTCTCTCGTGGCTGACCATGAACTTTTTGGCAGTACCTTTAAAGTGACATGAATTCAAATATCCCGGTTTCCAGCGACTATTTATACACTAGTTGCCCGAAAATGTTTCTCTCTGGTTTCCTCAAGTTACTCTTTGACTTTGTGGCGGGACTGTTTTGTAAACAGTGTGATATAAGAAAGTAGTTGTTGAGTTATTTCGTATTTAGTGCTTCATTTTTCGCAGTGAAAATGCCTAGAGCTAAAGCAAAAGTATTTAAAAAGCGTGTGAACTGGCAAAAGAAAAGAAATAATGATTTATTAGCAAAGCAAAGCAGTTCATGATCATCACTGTTGGAAA
This sequence comes from Schistocerca serialis cubense, assembly GCF_023864345.2. Classification (NCBI taxonomy): domain Eukaryota; kingdom Metazoa; phylum Arthropoda; class Insecta; order Orthoptera; family Acrididae; genus Schistocerca; species Schistocerca serialis. The sequence goes on along the minus strand of NC_064639.1, from coordinate 451,322,176 downwards.
ATGTGAATCCACTTATTACTGATTTGCCGAACGAACTTACACCAAATGAAAACAGTGCTTCTCATAAAAAACTAAGAGATTTGGAAGAGAAATATAATTTACTTGATAGAGGGAATGAAGTTTTTGAACTCATTGATACGAATATATTGTGTGAAGCTCTTGAAAACAGTTTGTGCTGCAAAAAATGTCATGGAAACGTTTCTCTGAAAGTAGAATCCCATGTTGGCCTGGCTGCCCAGTTTAATTTAATATGCAGTGTTTGTAAATACAGCTGTAAGTTTCCAAGTTCGGTTTCAGTAACTGTAAATAATGGATACAAGAAAACTGAACTTTATAGTGTAAATATTAGGTTAGTTTATGGATTGCGAGCAATTGGTAAGGGCAAAGCAGCTGGTGATATGCTATGTGGTGTTCTAAATCTTCCAAGTGCACCTTCAAAGTTTGAAGCTTACAATTATGTACTAGGATCTGCAGTTGAAGATGTAGCACAGAAGTCAATGCAGGTTGCTGAGGAAGAAGCAGTGGAAGAAAATGACGGCAGTCGTGACCTCACAGTGGCGTTTGATGGCACGTGCCAGAAAAGGGGCCACACCTCCAACAATGGTGTTGTAACAGCAACTAGTGTTGATACTGGCAAGGTTATTGATGTTGCAATAATGTCTAAATACTGTAGGTGCACAGGCAGGCTGAAAAATGAACACAGTGATGACTGTATTGCTAATTATTATGGTAGTAGTGGTGGCATGGAGGTTGCTGGGGTGAAGAAAATTTTTCATCGCTCTTCACAGTGGTATAATGTTCGCTATGTCAAATATCTGGGAGATGGTGACTCTAAAGCATTCAAAGAAGTTTTGGAAAGCAAACCATATGGGAACAGTGTAAATATAAGCAAACTTGAATGTATAGGACATGTGCAGAAGAGAATGGGTGCCAGGCTGAGAAGGTTAAAATCAGTTATGAAAGGGAAAAAACTAGATGATGGGAAAACCTTGGATGGCAGAGGAAGATTGACTGATTCCATAATAGACCACATTCAGAACTGCTATGGCCTTGCAATCAGGCAAAATACAGGCAATCTTGAAGAAATGAGGAGAGCTATATGGGCTTTATATTTCCACACCGCATCCACGGATGAGCATCCACAACATGGTTTGTGCCCCAAAGGTGAAAACAGCTGGTGTAAATACAATAGGGGACTAACAACAGGAGAGAAATACATTCACCACCACAGTCTACCATCAGCCATCATGGCAGAAATAAAGCCCATTTTCAGAGATCTGGCTGACAGAAGTCTTCTGATGAAATGTCTTCACGGAAAAACGCAGAACCCCAACGAGTGCTTGAATAGTGTGATATGGCATCGTCTCCCAAAAACAGTGTTTGTCGGAATTAATACACTACATTTTGGTGTGTATGATGCTGTGGCAACCTTCAATCTTGGAAATATAACTAAATGCCAGGTCCTTCAAAAGTTGGGTATGTGTGTTGGTTCCCGTATGGTACGTGCTATGTTCTTTTTAGATCAGCACAGACTAAGGCATGCTGATAATATAATCAAGACATTAGTGAAAAAAGCAAGACAGGTGCAGAGGGGTGCCTAAAGAAGACTTGAAGATGATTATGAAGACTGTGAAGGGGGTATTAGCTACGGATCAGGAATGTTTTAATCTTCTTTCTCCGTTTCCCGTAAGTTTACTTTTTACTTCATCTAGGAACATTATCTCAGGTACTGGTCAACCTAGAAGTCTGAAATTTTTATGACGTATTGACATAGGTCCCTATTACATACTGAAACAACGATTTTTTAATTACTTGATTTACAAAAGACTTAGGGGTGATAGTCTAGTAAAAAGCGATGGAAAAAATTTACTTAAAAATAAATGTACAATATCTATGTAAGAAAATACTTTGACAATAAACTGTTGTTTCAGTATTGTTGTAACATATGAATGCACATACAGTAAAATTTTTACCTCTCTGTCTCCAGTAGTTTGTGAGAAAATGTTCCCTATAGTAGGCATATATTAACATTGCGGGGATAGGTGATTCCGTATCCCCTTAAAAGGGGACAGGCCAACAAAATGTGGACCACCGTCAAAGCCGACCCGCAGCGATATAGAGGCGGGTCCTCATGGCGCAGTAAATGGCTGCGGGTCAATCGAGAGTGGCCAATGCGGAGCCGACAAAGGACTACTGAGTCCCTTCGAGTGACTCGTATGGATGAGCGCCACACACCCGTCGACTCCTTGATAGGACGGAGTTTGTTTGGCGTGGTCAGGTTGCGCCATTCAGTGTCCCAAAGGTCGAATACTTTGCGGCGTAAGATCGCTCGCAAATCAGTCTCCGGGAGACCAATTTCCAGAGATGGTTTACTGGTGGCCTCTTTCGCCAGGCAGTCAACATTTTCATTACCGGGTATCCCAACATGGCCTGGGGTCCACACAAAGACCACAGAGCGGTCGCAAGAGGCAAGAGCATGGAGGGACTCCTGGACAGCCATCACCAGACGAGAGCGAGGGAAACACTGGTCGATAGCTCGTAAACTGCTCAAGGAGTCGCTTCAGATAACGAAGGACTCACCTGGGCAGGAACGGGTATACTCTAGGGCACGAAAGATGGCGACCAGCTCATCAGTGAAAACGCTGCAGCCAGCCGGCAATGAATGTTGTTCGTAGTGGTCCCCTAGAGTGAGAGCATAACCGACAGGACCAGCAACCATCGAACCGTCGGTGTGTACAATGCCAGAGACCTGATACGTGGCAAGGATAGAAAAAAAGCGGCGGCGGAAGGCCTCCGGAGGGACTAAGTCCTTCGGGCCCTGTGCCAATTCGAGCCGAAGGCAAGGTCGAGGCACACACCACGGGGGTGTACACAGAGGGGCCCAGAAAGGAGGTGGAAGAGGGAAAACCTCAGTCCCTGAGAGAAGCTCTCTGATGCGGACTGTGATAGTACAACCCGACCGGGGCCGACGTTCTGGGAGATGGACGACCGACTGTGGGAACAGAAAACGATAGTTACGATGCCCGGGCAAGCTACAAACATGCGTAGCATAAGCGTCCAGTAAACGTTGGCGCTGTAACTGCAGTGGAGGGACAGCTGCCTCCACAAGTATGCTGTCCACAGGGCTGGTCCGGAAAGCACCAGTCGCAAGGTGGATCCCGCTGTGAAGGATTGGGTCCAGCAGTGAAGGATTGGGTCCAGCACCCACAATGCAGATGGGGAAGCTGAACCATAAGCAAGGCTCTCATAATCCAGATGGGACTGGATTAATGCCTGGTAGAGCCGTAAGAGGGTAGATCAGTCGGCGCCCCACCTGGTGTGGCTCAAGCATCGCAGAGCATTAAGATGCTGCCAACACATCTGTTTAAGCTGCCGAATATGTGGAAGCCAAGTCAACCGGGCATCGAAAACCCCACCCAAAAAAGGATGTGTCTCCACCACAGCAAGAAGTCAGCCAGCAAAGTAAAGCCACGGCTCAGGGTGAACTGTTCGTCGCTGGCAGAAATGCATAACACAGGTCTTGGCAGCCGAAAACTGGAAGCCATGCGCTACAGCCCAAGACTGCACATTACGGATAGCGCCCTGCAGCTGACGTTCAGCAGCTGCAATGCCAATGGAGCTATAGTAGAGGCAGAAGTCGTCAGCATACGAGGATGCTGAGACAGACGTTCCCACCGCCGCAGCGAGCCCGTTAATTGCAATTAAAAACAGGCAGACACTTAAAACAGAACCCTGTGGCACCCCGTTCTCCTGAACTCAGGTGGAACTATGGGAGGCCACGACTTGCACGCGGAAGGTTCGATGCGACAGAAAATTTCGGATGAAAATCGGCAGTGGACCCCCAAGACCCCAACCATGAAGCATAGAGAGTATGTGATGACGCCATGTCGTATCGTACGCCTTGCGCATGTCGAAGAAGACAGCGACGAGGTTCTGACGGCGGGCAAAGGCTGTACGGATGGCTGACTCCAGGCTCACCAGATTGTCGGCTGCAGAGCGGCCTTTACGGAACCCACCCTGAGACGGAGCCAGAAGGCCCCAAGACTCGAGTACCCAACTCAACCCCTGGCTCACCATGCGTTCGAGCAACTTGCAAAGAACGTTGGTGAGGCTAATGGGGCGATAGCTGTCTACCTCCAATGGGTTCTTGCCAGGTTTCAAAACGGGGATAACAATACTTTCCCGCCATTGCGATGGAAACTCACCCTCGACCCAGATGCGGTTGTAAAGGTCGAGGAGGCGTCGCTGGCAGTGCACTGAGATGTGTTTCAGCATCTGACAGTGGATGCGATCTGACCCGGGAGCTGTATCAGGGAAAGCGGCTAGGGCACAGTGGTGTTCCCACTCAGTGAATGGGACATTGTAGGATTCAGGATGGTGCATGTGAAATGAAAGGCTCCAATGTTCCAACTGCTCTTTAATGGAGCGGAAAGCCAGTGGGTAATTCACAGATGCGGAACTGAGAGCAAAATGATCTGCTAAGCGGTTGGCAATTATGTCGGAGTCAGTACAAATTGCCCCATTCAGCGACAGCACAGGGATGCTGACAGGGGTCCGATAGCCGTAGAGGCGTCTAATCTTTGCCCAGACCTGCGATGGAGAGACATGGAGGCCATTCCCAGCACTCCTGCTTGCGTTGGCGTATAAGGCAGTGGGCCCGCACACGCAGCCGTTTGAAGTTGATGAGGTGTTCTAAAGATGGATGCCGCTTGTGACGCTGGAGCGCCCGCCGGCGTCCTTTAATCGCCTCAGCAATCTCAGGCGACCACCAAGGCACAGTCCTCCGCCGAGGGGACCCAGAAGAATGGGGAATGGCAGATTCTGTGGCAGTAACGATGCCGATGGTGACCGAGTGAACCACCGCATCAACGGTGTCATTAGAAAGAGGCTCAATAGCGGCAATGGAGGAGAACAAGCCCCAGTCAGCCTTATTCATAGCCCATCTGCTAGGGTGTCCAAAAGAGTGATGCTGTGGCAGTGACAGAAAGAGCGGAAAGTGGTCACTACCACACATGTCATCATGCACACTCCAATGGACAGACGGTAAGAGGCTAGGGCTGCAGATCGAAAGGTCGATGAAGGAGTACGTGCCACGCGCGACACTGAAATGTGTGAAGGCATCATCATTTAAAATGGAAAGGTCGAGCTGTGCCAATGCATGCTCAACGGTGGCTCCTCGACCTGTTGCCACTGACCCACCCCACAGAGCGTTATGGGCGTTGAAGTCGCCCAGTAACAGGGAAGGTGGCGGCAGTTGGGCTATCAGCGCAGCCAGGACATGCTGTGGGACATCACCATCTGGTGGAAGATAAAGACTGCAAATAGTAACAGCCTGTGGCGTCCACACCCAAACAGCGACAGCCTCTAAAGGTGTTTGTAGAGAGACAGACTCGCTGTGAAGAGAGTGAAGGACATAGATGCATACGCCACCAGATACTCTTTCATAAGCTGCCCAGTTCTTATAATAACCTCGATAGCCATGGAGGGCAGGGGTTCGCATCACTGGAAACCAAGTTTCCTGAAGAGCAATGGAGAAGAAAGGGTGAAGGCTGATAAGTTGCCGGAGCTCAGCTAGATGGTGGAAGAAACCAGTGCAGTTCCACTGTAGGATGATATTGTCCATGGCTGAGAAAGGCGTGAAGGGACTGCGGAGGCAGATTACGCCGCTGGGTCACTTGCTGCCGCCGATTCAGTACCCGTGCGAATGACAGCCATTGCGTCTGAGGGTCCTGTGAGATCCAGGTCTTCAGCAGACGCCAGAATCTCGACCTCATCCTCAGACGCAGAGCTTGTAGGAAGCGGTGGGATGGGTGCCACCGCACTGTCATGATTCTTGGGAACATTCTTCTTTTTCTGCTTCTCACGCTGTGCCTTCAGCGGTTCCGGCTGGGAGGGCTCCACTGGATCAGTCTCAGGGACAGACGACGACCGTGAGGCCCTACGACCAGCGACCGGTGATTGTTTCAGCCACCTGCAGGTGTCCGCTTTTCTGCTGGTCGGAACTTGCAAGAGGAGGTCCCCAAGGGACACCTTCCTGGCGAGAGTAGCCGAAGAAGTCTTACGCTTCTCCAGCTGGGAAGTAGGAACAGATGTCCCCGATGGTTGGGGGGGGGGGGGTGTTGCTCCTGAAGTAGATGGAATAGGAGCAACAGGGAGTGAAGAGCCCCCCACAATCAAGGGAGCCGGTGCAGTCTGACCGATCTTAGAGCCAACAGTACATGATGATGGGAGAACCGTTATTGCAGCAGCGGCGTAGCAACGGCCCATGTCACAGAACTTACCTATAACCCGACTAATAGGTTTGCCATTTTAACAGGTTTTGAGAAAAATATTTTTGCGTTTAGACACCTCTAGACGAGATGTGCAAACTAAGGCACACAAGCCTTTGATTGATGTACGATTTTTTGTTAACCACATTAATAGGTCGACGAATATACTTTATTATTCCCTTTATGAGTTAAGACGAGAGCACTCTTATAACTTGCAGGACCTTACTGAATTATTTAATGTATCCAGGCGACCCTCAGTTATCCCGGTCACGGTCAACGTTCTATAATTTCAGTTTTTATTGGCATTTGATGTATATTTCATGCAGTCTGCATCATAATACATCTAAGGATTAAAAATGGTAATGCCTAAGGACATGCAAAAACATCACTGGTGTGACAGGAATGACAAGAACAGGTGGCATCATTATATGAGGACGTGTTGAAAGCTAATGCCTACGAATTTTTTATGTGAAAACTCTTTAAGCCTTTGAAATAAAACAAAAGTTATTAACAATCTGCGTCATTATTCTTCATGCCTGCATACACTACTGGCCATTAAAATTGCTACACCAAGAAGAAATGCAGATAATAAACGGGTATTCATTGGACAAATATATTATACTAGAACTGACATGTGATTACATTTTCACGCAATTGGGGTGCATAGATCCTGAGAAATCAGTACCCAGAACAACCACCTCTGGCCATAATAACGACCTTGATACGTCTGGGCATTGAGTCAAACACAGCTTGGATGGCGTGTACAGGTACCGCTGTCCATGAAGCTACAACACGATACCACAGTTCATCAAGAGTAGTGACTGGCGTACTGTGACGAGCCAGTTGCTCGGCCACCATTGACCAGACGTTTCCAATTGGTGAGAGATATGGAAAATGTGCTGGCCAGGGCAGCAGTCGCATATTTTCTGTATCCAGAAAGGCCCGTACAGGGCCTGCAACATGCGGTCGTGCATTATCCTGCTGAAATGTAGGGTTTCGCAGGGATCGAATGAAGGGTAGAGCCACGGGTCGTAACACATCTGAAATGTAACGTCCACTGTTCAAAGTGCCGTCAACGCGAACAAGAGGTGACCGAGACGTGTAATCAATGGCATCCCATACCATCACGCCCGGTGATAGGCCAGTATGGCGATGACAAATACACGCTTCCAATGTGCGTTCACCGCGATGTCGCCAAACACGGATGCGACCAACATTATGCTGTAAACAGAACCTGGATTCATCCGAAAAAATGACGTTTTGCCATTCGTGCAACCAGGTTCGTCGTTGAGTACACCATCGCAGGCGCTCCTGTCTGTGATGCAGCATCAAGGGTAACCGCAGCCATGGTCTCCGAGCTGACACTCCACGCTGCTGCAAACGTCGTCGAACTGTTCGTGCAGATGGTTGTTGTCTTGCAAACGTCCCCATCTGTTGAATCAGGGATCGAGACGTGGCTGCACGATCCGTTACAGCCATGCGGTTAAGATGCCTGTCATCTCGACTGCTAGTGATACGAGGCCGTTGGGATCCAGCACGGCGTTCCGTATTACCCTCCTGAACCAACCGATTCCATATTCTGCAAACAGTCATTGGATCTCGACCAACGCGAACAGCAATGTCGCGATACGATAAACCGAATCGCGGTAGGATACAATCCGACCTTTATCAAAGTCGGAAACGTGATGGTACGCATTTCTCCTCCTTACACGAGGCATGACCACAACGTTTCGTCAGGCAACGCCGGTCAACTGCTGTTTGTGTATGAGAAATCGGTTGGAAATTTTCCTCATGCCAGCATGTTGTAGGAGTCGCCACCGGCGCCAACCTTGTGTGAGTGCTCTGAAAAGCTAACCATTTGCACATGACAGCATCTTCTTCCTGTTGGTTAAATTTTGCATGTGTAGCACGTCATCTTCGAGGTGTAGCAATTTTAATGGCCAGAAGTGTATTTGCAGAGCTCTGCTGCTAGACGGCTCCGAATTGTAGCATGTAATATGGCGTTGTGTAATGTAACTATGTCGATGTGTGGAAAACAGCGTGCTGTAATCGAGTTTCGAATTAGAAGAGATCCTCCACAGACGGAGCACCCTCCCCTTCAGCAAGACAATGCCAGACCACACACAAGCGCTGCAACGTCTCCAACAACCCGACGCCTTGGGTTGACTGTCATCGACCATCCTGAACACAGTCCCGACCTGGACACGTCCGATTTTCTTCTGTTTCTAAAACTTAAAGAACGCCTTCGAGGACTTCACTTTGATGATGATGAATCAGTGCAATTAGAGGTGCGGTTGTGGCTCCATCAACAAATTCGAACCTTCTGCAGTGACAGTTTCAGCAAAACAGTCTCTCGTTGGGAGAAATGTGTTCATTATCAGGGTGGCTGTTGTTGTTGTTGTGGTCTTCAGTCCTGAGACTGGTTTGATGCAGCTCTCCATGCTAATCTATCCTGTGCAAGCTCCTTCACCTCCCAGTACTTACTGCAACCTACATCCTTCTGAATCTGCTTAGTGTATTGACCTCTTGGTCTCCCTCTACGATTTTTACCCTCCACGCTGCCCTCCAATGCTAAATTTGTGATCCCTTGATGCCTCAGGACATGTCCTACCAACCGATCCGTTCTTCTAGTCAAGTTGGGCCACAAACTTCTCTTCTCCCCAATCCTATTCAATACCTCCTCATTAGTTACGTGATCTACCCACCTAATCTTCAACATTCTTCTGTAGCACCACGCTATGTTGAGAAATAAATATAGACATAAGGAATAAAGGAATAGAATGTCAATGAAGTTTGTTTTATTTAAAAACTTTAATAGTTTTCACATAAAGAATTCGGGGCATTACTTTTCAGCATGCTCTCGTATACACATACAACGTGGCTATGACAATCACATACAGGATATAGGCTTACCATCAGGTAGATAATTTGGTCAAATCAAGTACTGTAAATGTCTAGCAAACTTAGCTACTGTAATAAAAGGCAGGAAGACATCATTTACCATGTCCAGCGAAAAGAGATCGTTACTGTGACAAAACGATAAAGGGAACAGATGTAATACCATCGACGTCGGCGTTTATTATAGCTGCGGACGTAGAATCCGATGGCAGTGTGGTGTTAGTAATTTATTTTTAACCAAGTGCACTAGCTGTTGGCCGTCATCGTAAGTCTGAAGATCGCCTAATATGGGCAAAACCGGTAATTTCAATAAAAAATTAAAGTTTATCTAATCGTTTACAGTGAAAAGTGAAGCGGTATGTAATCATTGACTTCTGGCTTGCATTAGGGTTGCCTAACACACAGTGTATGCAGAGTATCAACTGCAAGCGATTGGCTGGCACCTTTTTTACCCTTGTAGCGGGAGGCACTGCGGTGGAGGGCTGCGAGCCTTATTGAAAGCGGGATGTGGCGTGTAAAGGGGACTCACCTACGAATGTCGACAGAGGACACAGCAAGCGGGGTCACCTTAGAGACTTCACTGACAAGAGCAGCAGGAAAAAGTCTGTCTGTTAGAATTTGCGAGGTGTTGATTTCACCGCTAGCACCGAGTTAAGGAATTACAATTACAAGTGCCGCGCGGGATTAGCCGAGCGGTCGAGTCGCTACAGTCATAGACTCTGCTGCTGGTCCCGGCGGAGGTTCGAGTCCTCCCTCAGGCAAGGGTGTGTGTGTTTATCCTTAGGATAATTTATGTTAAGTAGTGTGTAAGCTTAGGGACTGATGACCTTAGCCGTCGAGTCCCATAAGATTTGACACAGATTTTGAATGTCGCTGATCTCCCTGACACCGGCATCATCATCGTCTGCGTCGGCACACCGCATGTTCGGGCATTTGACATAAGTCGACAGCGCATTCCTGGGTGGAGAACCTTTCAGAATCGTGCCTGCTCGTCTGTGCCTGCGATGCGTGTGCGTGACATTTGGTACGCGAGACGATTAGCGGCGCGGGCGCCTGGCCTGTGGACCGCTCCGCAGCGGAGGCACTCCGCCGGGAATGCGCGACGCGGCCCGCGCAGAATCCCGCCACGGCCGCTGCCAGCGCCGCGGTATGCCCCGCCCCACGCTGACCCACGCGTCTCGGAACAGCTAACGCGATTTATGGCTCACTTCAATATGCTATGCTCCCAACACCAGACCACAACCCAAATGGCACCAGAGTCTTTCGCGATAACATTCTCTGCGCTCTTTCCGTAACAGTCCCGCAATGCATCCGTCTATATGTTAAACGGCTAAAACAGTTACCGAGTCACTGACTCCAGTTGCAGATTTCCCACATAATGGCTGGCCGAATTTAACAGTTTAAAACGCTGTCATAATTTCGTTATTAAGAAGTATAATCTTGCATTAAAGGTTTAATACAAGCCTGGCCTCCCCCACCACTGTGCTATTCCGAGCAGGTGCATGAGTCAGACGGCTATATGCTCAAGGCTCCAAACGCGGGAAACTTTGGAAGACGTGTCTGCAGCACAATCTGACTACTTCTAACAAGGAAACATCACCAACTTGGCCTCATATTTTGAGAAAAAAGAAAACACACTAGCGAGGTTCATCCCCAGCAATAGAACCTGCGAGAAAATTCTGGTAGCACGCAGTTACGAACTTCTTAAAAAACAGCTTTTAAACTTCGTACGCGCCGGTTGTTTGTCACTCGGCAGAAAAAATTAGAAAATAAACACATGTGATAAAATTCTGGTTACGAAAGTGCACTGCAATCCTCGCCTCTTACAAAGAAATAACACTGACTTCACCTCGTATTTTAAAGAGAAGAAAAAGCCCACTTGCAAGAAATCAAACCTAAGATTCGAGCCCTCTCGTGAGACAATTTGGACCATGATTCTGGTAGTACGCAATGATGACCTTCTGAAAGTACTGCTTTTGTTTCGCGCGCACCGATTGTTTGTCACTCGCCTCGTTCCGCTGCAGCCGCCCATTTCTTTTGACGTTCTCTGGAAATCTCAATTCTGCTACTTTCATTTTGTTCTTATGGGATTTCTGAGATGGTCCATGTTTCAGAACTGTAAAGCCATACTTGTTTAAAATTTAACTTTTATTTCTTTCGTTTTTTGCGTTTTAAGGTTTTTATTATTATTCTATAGATGGTTAATTTATTTTTTCTGTGTCTTCTTTTTACACTTGGTAAAGAAAATGAAATTTTCGTGATTCTGATAATTTTTTGAGTGGTATCAACATTGTAAAACATTTATATTTGTTCGACAGTAAAAGATTATTGACAAGAAGAGCAGCCGTTTTGCGGTGATTTGTTTAAAAAAGACGTAATCCCTGAGGGAAACTCAAGGTGGTTATAAGGCTTAAGGGTGACGGCCTTAGCAGTAAAGTTAGCTGTCTAGAGGCGGCGCCTGTCCTCGGAGAATTATCAAGCACTCGCAACTCAACCTCTTCAGCTTCACTCTACAAAAGAAATAAAAACGATTACAGTTTACGCTTCAGCTGCAACGGTATCCGCAGCGGCCACTAATTCAACGGCAACATTCTGCCAGACTGGCTGCCACTGAATTGGTTAACACATGCCTTTGTTTTGCTTTGATTAGTGCGCAGTTTCGCCTGTGAAACTATTTTCAAATGATTGTCTGAAATACTTACCAGATGTAACGCAATTAAAATACAAAATATAAAACAGTAATTGATAGTTCAGTCCAAAGAATGAAAAGAGAACTTGTACAGTATAACCTATTGAAATGAAGATATTTCGATTGCAGTACAAGTCTCCCTTAAATCACATAATTGTAAGGTGGGGACAACATCGGCATACTTTGTTCGCAGAGTCTTCGCTGCTGGGTGTCGCTCGCTGCATACACAGTTCACAGTGGCGTGTGGCAAAGAAGGAACGAGAGTAGTCAAGACTCCGAGTATAGATGTTAACTTGAGTCAGTAGTATAAGAAAATAATGTCGACGGGTCACATAAAATTGTTTGTGTTGCGTATTTATCATATTTAACATAATTTTTTTCACTGCTATTATTAGCTGAAAAATTTGTTTTATACCATTTTATTAACACAGGTGTGTTTCCCTAGGATAGTATTTAAATGCATCTCAGTTCAGGTTTTTACATTCTACATAGACAGTAGTATTTTCTTATGATGTTACACAGTCCCTAATAATATTTATGAAAATTACTTTTGTATTTTGTACACCGACTGCAGCCTCTTAACTCGAAATTACTTTCGAAAATGTAACGATATGGATTGGTTGTTACATACCAACAGTTTATGTAGGTGTCACAACTGGACGTGTACACTTGGGCACACGTCACAGAAGTTCTGTCCACTCACGCTGCATCTTGTCATACTTGTGTCCCTGCCGGGGAACATCTCAGAGCCATAGATCCATTGATTACACCTTTAGTGACTGTAACGAGGATCGAGGATTCTCTAAATCTGCTGAATGATTTCGTAATTTTTAGGGATGTCTAAAGAATTAATTATCATGGTGCAAGCTGAACCACTACACTTCGTTAAAATCAGGATAAAAGACTTACATATGAATTAAAAATGCACTGTTGCACTATGGACATTCTGAGCGTCCTCAACGACCCAAATCTCCTTCCTAAATTGAACTTCGAAAACTGAATTCCAGATATGAACTTCCAAACTTAATTGCCAAGACTGAAGCGACAAACTCAACTCCCAAAATTGAAGTGACGGCACGAACCTGGTGTCCAGCTATTATGCAGTCTCCGCTCTTAACTTTCAGCCAATCAGAAGCCAGGAAAGGCAATGTTTCCTTTTAAGGATTAGCCAGTGAGAAACGAGAAAACGTATTTCTCTATTCTTTCACTTTATCACCCATGTCAACGCAATTTCTCTGACATGTCACGTATAAACCATGCACCCAGCTCGTGATCACGCCCCATCACGACTCAATGTGTGTTGTCCAACTGGTTTAGCCACATTGCACAACATTACTTTTTCTGCAAGGGCAAATTATCCCTAAATATTAGACGATCTGTAGACGATCATTATTGGTCGAAATTAGTAATAAAATAAAAACCATAGTATTCAACGACCGATACAAATTGCATACAACTTCCCTATTATTTGGCCTCTGTACTCCAGAGAACGCTGCTGGCTACTGGGTGACCTGGAGTATTCTCACAGGCTCCACATCCGTGCTGCAGTTCTGAGCAATGGTCCTCGAGCAAGTGGCTTGACATCCTCCTCCATCCTTCCTTACTTGTCGCTTTCCTCTCCACTGTTCTCGTTAAAGAAGCCCGTGGCTAAGACCTCAAAGAGTTTTCAATTATTATTAGTTTCTTCTTTCTTAATCATACTTCTCTAAATTGCAGAACGCTTAAGACAGAAATAACTAACAATAATCGATAAGACGCCTACTGCGGAACATGAGCACCCAAACAAAAATAGCGAAGACTTTTGTTTCTCGTTCATGTGCTGCCTGTTTCTTTGCCCTCTCTTTTGACTTACATCTGGAGTTTGACTTTGTTTGTGTTCTATCTTGTCAAAGATTTAGGAAGGCTGGAAGAGGTAGTTCTACAGTCAACACGACATAGTACGCATACCAAAGAGTTATCATAAAGTCAGATATTTATTTAAAGGCAGGTCACTTTTATTCGCTCATCCTAAACTAATGGCGGTCTGAAACTACGCATGCGTTTAAAATAGTTGTGTTTCAACCAGCTACATCAAAACGATCTGCAGTATTTTTTCATGTATTAATCGTTCAGTAGTTACAAAATAAAACTCTTTAACTCAATAATATTCTAATGCATTCAGAGTCAAAACACCTGCCGCTAGTGCGTTTCTGCCGCCTTACACTCAAGTTAAGAGCCCCATCTGCCAAAGAACTTCATTTCAGGATCAGTGCTTATTACTGAAACACATTAACTCTGTCTCCAGAACACTAATGACATGATCAGCAGCCTTCCGTTTCTACTCCGGGGCTCAATGCGTCGCTTTGTTCAGCACGTGGTTGCCGTCCAATTGTGAGGACGTAGGGTGGGGCATTTCTATTGTCAACTAGCCCTCAGCTGCCAGACTACGTTATGATATTCACGACTCTTACAGGCCGAGAATACAGCTCAGTATACAACCGTGATTTCTTCCCTGTTGTCCTGAACTACTGATGTTTACTTTGAGAACTATTGACCCAATTACTTTACGTCTAATTCAGCATTTACTGCCTGTTACGTGCATTATGTAACAATGCATGGAGACTGCGTCATCATTTACTAATAATTGGTGTATATATTTTCTATAGACGCATTATATTACTAGCAGTTTTTCGATTTATTTTAGTTTTGTGTTTGACACTGGCGAGCACTACTGATTCATTATATTTGGCAATATGTTCCGTTTTCTCTATACAAATAACTGCTTTTATGGCTTTCAAAATTAATTTGTGTTTATTTATATATAGTATCTACGCAATTCTTTTCAAAATATACTTTTCTACTTTAGATAACAATGTCGTCAGTTTGTAAGTACCTTTATCTTAGGTTTGGAATATCTGAGTTCATTCTGAACCGGTGAATATTGTACATTCGTTGTGGTTTGAACTCTACTGATTTATTCGTTGTTGGATATTTGTCAAATCATCCGGAAGCCTGTAAAGTCTTTGCCGCGCGGGATTATCCGAGCGGTCTATGGCGCTGCAGTCATGGACTGTGCGGCTGATCCCGGCGGAGGTTCGAGTCCTCCCTCGGGCATGGGTGTGTGTGTTTGTCCTTAGGATAATTTAGGTTAAGTAGTGTGTAAGCTTAGGTACTGATGACCTTAGCAGTTAAGGCCCATAAGATTTCACACGCACTTGAACATTTTTTGCCTATAAAGTCTTTCTGTAACAACTGTAGTATTCCACATTGTTTTACTTGTATTTTCAGCATTTTTATTTTATTTTGCAGTCTGTTCTGCGCTGTTTCGGTTCAGTGGCTTCATTTTCTCCTCGGATATCGATACGCGACCGTGTTTAGCATAAAACGTCACGTGCCATAATTAAATTCCAGTAAACTAATAAGTCTAGCCAGTCTAAATTAACCCCAAGCTAGAAATGTATCATTAAAATTAGTGCCAGTTGTTGCATCCAAATACTAGATTTCCATAGTAAATTCTTCTTCTGGAGATCTGTTTAAATGCTCTGTTTAAATGCAGCTGAAAGCTTTATTGAGCACAGGTTGGGCAGAGGCCACCTGTGCAGGGGACACAGCCAGCGTCCAGCCATTAGGTGAGCTGCAGACCATGTCAAAGGAAAAGAGCTGCAAGGGGGATGAGAAGCACAGGTAACAAGTCGGGATGCTGTATTGCGTGAGGTCTAAACTTCGCCAAAGTGGCATCGTCTATGTTGTCTCCTAAATGACTGGAAGCCACTGTATTGTGTTTTTAGTGTGAACAGTCCGATGGCGCCGGATGGGCGCGCTGTGAGCACACAATGAAGGAACGCGGATTTGTGGCGCCCTGTCCTAAGCAGGAAGTCAGCATTCTGGGAAACGTTCGCCCCGAAGCAATACGGAGATAGAAATCTGTGAAGCAGAATGAGACGGGAGGCCATCCGGGGCTTTTCTGATTAAGAGCACGGACGCACAGCCGTTAGGCTAGTGTCAAGTTAATTGCCTTGTTCTTGATTCTGTTAAAAAATAGTAAGAGCAGTTGCCATTAAGTAATATGGATAAAATCTACAGTGGGAGAAGGGGAACTTCTGTGTCTACGTGTAGGAGCCCTGGTTGGCCAAAAACGCAAGACAGGGTAGTTGGTTGGAGTCAGGAACTGCTTGTTCTGAAATCCAGCACTAAAAACTGGTTAATTATCTTTAAACTGTGTATGGAAGTTTTAGAATGGACCAGACTGGTCAGGATTCAGAAGAATCAGTGTCATTGGTGCTCAAAATCATGCACAAGTAAAAACCAGAGGTTGAAAATACCGCTTCAGTTGTAAATTTCTTTTATTATCGCGACCGGAATCGGGCTCTCATTAAGCCCATCCTCAGGTGTCGCAACTGTGCTGTGCCCCCGAGCGCCGCGGTGGACGTGTGCCAGGCGCGGTGTGCTGCCTACGAGCGCTCATACAGGGTGTTTCAAAAATGATCGGTATATTTGAAACGGCAATAAAAACTAAACGAGCAGCGATAGAATTACACCGTTTGTTGCAATATGCTTGGGAGAACAGTACATTTTCAGGCGGACAAACTTTCGAAATTACAGTAGTTGCAATTTTCAATAACAGATGGCGCTGCAAGTGATGTGAAAGATATAGAAGACAACGCAGTCTGTGGGTGCGCGATTCTGTACGTCGTCTTTCTGCGGTAAGCGTGTGCTGTTCACAACGTGCAAGTGTGCTGTAGACAACATGGTTTATTCCTTAGAACAGAGGATTTTTCTGGTGCTGGAATTCCACCGCCTAGAACCCAGTGTTGTTGCAACAAGATGAAGTTTTCAACGGAGGTTTAATGTAACCAAAGGACCGAAAAGCGATACAATAAAGGATCTGTTTGAAAAATTTCAACGGACTGGGAACGTAACGGATGAACGTGCTGGAAAGGTAGGGCGACCGCGTACGGCAACCACAGAGGGCAACGCGCAGCTAGTGCAGCAGGTGATCCAACAGCGGCCTCAGGTTTCCGTTCGCCGTGTTGCAGCTGCGGTCCAAATGACGCCAACGTCCACGTATCGTCTCATGCGCCAGAGTTTACACCTCTATCCATACAAAATTCAAACGCGGCAACCCCTCAGCGCCGCTACCATTGCTGCACGAGAGACATTCGCTAACGATATAGTGCACAGGATTGATGACGGCGATATGCATGTGGGCAGCATTTGGTTCACTGACGAAGCTTATTTTTACCTGGACGGCTTCGTCAATAAACAGAACTGGCGCATATGGGGAACCGAAAAGCCCCATGTTGCAGTCCCATCGTCCCTGCATCCTCAAAAAGTACTGGTCTGGGCCGCCATTTCTTCCAGAGGAATCATTGGCCCATTTTTCAGATACGAAACGATCACTGCATCACGCTATCTGGACATTCTTCGTGAATTTGTGGCGGTACAAACTGCCTTAGACGACACTGCGAACACCTCGTGGTTTATGCAAGATGGTGCCCGGCCACATCGCACGGCCGACGTCTTTAATTTCCTGAATGAATATTTCGATGATCGTGTGATTGCTTTGGGCTATCCGAAACATACAGGAGGCGGCGTGGATTGGCCTCCCTATTCGCCAGACATGAACCCCTGTGACTTCTTTCTGTGGGGACACTTGAAAGACCAGGTGTACCCGCCAGAATCCAGAAACAATTGAACAGCTGAAGCAGTACATCTCATCTGCATGTGAAGCCATTCCGCCAGACACGTTGTCAAAGGTTTCGGGTAATTTCATTCAGAGACTACGCCATATTATTGCTACGCATGGTGGATATGTGGAAAATATCGTACTATAGAGTTTCCCAGACCGCAGCGCCATCTGTTGTTGAAAATTGTAACTACTGTAATTTCGAAAGTTTGTCTGCCTGAAAATGTACTGTTGTCCCAAACATATTGCAACAAACGGTGTATTTCTATCGCTGCTAGTTTAGTTTTTATTGCCGTTTCAAATATACCGGTCATTTTTGAAACACCCTGTAGGTGGACGGGTACTAGGTGCGGCTTATGAGAGCCCGAAACCAGTCGTGATAATAAAAGAAATTTACATCTGGAGCGGTATTTTCAACCTCTGGTATAATGCTCAGTTGCGGATGTTCTTCCAAGAGGAGTGTTTGCACAAGTAGAAAAGTCTGCTTCTTTCCAGGAGTGCTCTGTGGAACTTACTTTTATCCGAGACACGGCAGCGGACGATTTGTCCGAGAGAAGGACTTTGATTCCGGGCTCTGAGACAGCCTAGGTACAGAATTCCAGCCACCTCAACCGACACTGGAAGGCACCGGTAACGCCAAGTGTGGTGAGCGACTGCAGCGTCCGCAAATCGAGTGGTAGGACGCACACGGAGTTTTCAGACTGACGTTAGAGCTTTTAAGTTTCTAATCCCAGTAAAGCCATTAGCAATCTCGAATTCAACTTGTTCTCAATCAGTTTTCGGGTGCACGCACGTTTCTTTCTGTAGTTCTTTCTTTCCTCTCTGATTAACATTCGGGAATCATTCTGCGAATTCCGCAAACACTATTCCCCGTCCCTTCAAAGTTGTGTTGACTTTAGAACATTCACCTCCATAACATATGTTTTTGGGTGGGGTCCGCCTTTAGCAAAACACAGTTTTGTTTGTTGTCCCAGACATGTTTCACTGCAGTTGCAGCATCATCAGTGGATTTTTTGTTATTATGGCTTCTTATCACATGGTGTGGTTTTCCTGCTGTATTACGTTTTTACACTGTCTGTTTTCCTTTACAGTTTGTCGTCTGCATGTTTTCTTTTTTCGTCATCTTCTTCATTGCCAAGTTTCGTGTGTTGAGTTGTCACTGTCACTATTATTGTTATTGTTAAAGCAAACACAAACAAAAGAGATTCATCCTCAAGATGATTGCATTCACCTCCACTCACTTCATTATCCGATCTTTGGCAAGGTGATGGGAGTTTAATTTTGTTTTGAATTTGTATTAATATTCAGTGACGTTATGATTTCATGTCCTTGAGTATTTGTGTTTAACTTGAATTCCACAGGAAATTGTAAAAAATATGGTTTTATAGTGACCACTGTTTCATTTAGTGGTTTGATGAAACTCGCTATTTTATGATCTTGTGAGTTACCATACCCATGCTTCACTTATGATAGGGCCACCCCTGTTTAATACATTAAATTCGTTAAGTTATCCATTGCACAATACCTACAATTAAGTTCAGGTGATTGTTTGGTTAGCCTGAAAATTATCCGTAAGGTCACCCGGCAAAGCTTTCTGTCACACCCACAAGGGTATGCCTATGGCGCAACAGTAACCTCACACCACTCACACTTTCATACACGCGTGAATCCTTTGGGAGCTTTATCGTTCTGTCATTTCTCGCAAGGTGCAGTATTTTCAGGGTTTTCTGTGACGTCTGTTCTACTTCGTGTAATTTTCTGAGGTAACCATTAAGGCCAGAAAAAAATGAGAAAGAAATTTTCATATGCATTTAACTTTTTTTTGCAGCTTCCTTTAAGGACTCAGGTACATGCTACTTTTGAACTGATATGTATTTTGCTTTACTTAACATGCAATTGACTGCTGATGTAAGTCCCCCGGAAATCGAAAATGAAATTTGGTTTTAGCTGTCGTTTCCGATCAAAACAAATGTGTAAATCGACTAAATTGCAGCTGCTGCCCTGCGGGTCACTAACATTTAACAGTGTACATAACAACAGTAAATGGTTTGCAAGCGAAAGATGACATGATCAACTCGTATACTGTACAAAGAGAATGTAAATTATTTATTGACGTTAGAATAGAACTCGAATAATAGGGAAGCTAAAATGTTAATGTGTTACACAGAAAAGTTGCAACTTTCACAGTGCAGTCTACAGTAGATATGAGAATAATATTACAAATGCATTAAGCCGTCTGAAAATGGACGAAAATCATCACAAACTGCTGTAGCTTTTTTAAAAAGTTAAAGAGTAACTTTCATGCGTAATGTACTACAGAAGTGAGTGTACCATATTAAACCGAAACTAAGTTTATTGTCATAGATGCATGCTTTGGTGAGGATATGTTTTGCCATTGTTCTTCTGTTATCTCCGTTATAGTGTTGACTCGCAAGAAATACTTTGAAATTGCGAATCGTCATTGAGTGAGACTTATTTCTGCAATTTTCTGAGGTAAAACTGGTAGTCTTGTAATACAACGAATTGAACGAAATGTGGCACGGCGGGAGAATCGTTGCGCAATTAAGTTGCTTTAGATTGGTCGCGAAGAGGAGATTGTTCTATTTCGAATGTAGGCTGCAGCCTTGGCATAGTGGGCGCCGCTCGCCTGCTACCGTCGCGGGACACGACTCTCGTATTGGAGGAGCGCCTGCCGCGTAAATCTGCCTCAAGAGCTGTCGCGCGCCTCTGTTCCATCGGAAAGCGATGTGCGCGCTCGCTCGAGTAGCGTTTAACAAACTCTAACGCGTGATTTATCTTGGCTGCGCTGACACTGCAAACTCAAGCAGTTTCTTGAGACGAGACAAGTAAATCCTAATTCCTTCCTGTGCGCAATTCACACTTGCTCACATCAAACAAACTGTGGATACTAAGTGAGTTGATGCAACCTTGCATCTCTGTGAGGTCCTTGCCACGGAATAACGCTGTACAATTAAGAGGCTTAGCACCAGTGTAACGAATTGGTATCTACAGCACGTAGTTTGGAAATTACTGTTTCGTGCCCAATTTCAAGTGCTTCCTTACAAGCCTGCATTCTTACTAGAGTCCTTCTGCCTGCCTTAACTTCCTGGCTATGATCCAGAACGACGAGACATTGCTAGGCCGTAATTTTTTAAACGAAATCAAATCTTGTGCTATTGAATGATTTGCGTCGTTGTTTCCACGACTGATTAACACTTGCGCGTTTACATTAATGTGAGTCGTATCTCGCCATTTACTACATCTTTCTGCAGACCTGCCACACAATACTCATTTTTTTTATTATGTAAGGTAAAGCAGTAATCAACATGCAAATTGGGTTATCCAAAACAGAGAATATTTTGATGTGACCCTGTCGGTATTACTGTGCCCTTGCTGTCCTCAGAGCTATCCACACAGTTCGCTCAGTCAGTTACAAGGCTAAGAGTTTGATGCCTTTTCTCTTGACTTCTTCCACTTACACAAAGCAATGTTCACATTTAAAACCATACTAAGCGTGAGGAAGAGGTCCTGCGGCTATCAGAGAATTGAAACCAAACTTTCAAACTCGGATTTAAAACCGGATACAGCCCTGCTGAGCACTAAACAACGTGTTTATCTGTTACCCAAACAAAAATAAGAAAACAGAACTTTTCTATTAGCACACTACCCTTAGGCTACTGGTGTACAATTAAAACCTCCATTTTGTACGCAATCCCATGCAAAAGACAACTTTTTGTAGCCGTCGCTGCCGTACTGTCTGCCAATGAAAATGAATGTTTTGCAGCTTCCCCAAAACCGAATTTACACGCAGCCTGAACTTCGTAAACTGTGTCGAATATGACACCGCGTAGAACCTACAGAATGGACGGGAAGTAACTAGGTACTGGAACTGACGTATAATTTTTATCTGTGCAGAGTTATTTATTGAAAATAATTCAGTGTGTACACTGTTATATGGGAATATGATTGCATACGTTAAAAGTCCATTAAATTTCGATGTAGGCATCTGTGGCGTCGATCAATCTCCTCCAACGACCAGGAATGGAATCCACAGCTTTCTGGAGGAAGCTGTGTGAGTTGTTGGTAAGAACTTCCCGAATCCGCGCTTCCAATTCGTCCAATGTGCATGGTTTCTTCCGTTAAACCTCCTGTTTTGCCCAGCCCATACAAAAAGTCACAGGGTGTCAGGTCCGGACTTCTCGCAGGTCATTCATGAGGTCAACGTCCTCCGCCCCCCCACCGCCCCCCCCCCCCACCCCTCTAGCCAACATTGTGGAATCTTCTCATCCAACCAGCTCTGCACGACATTTGCAAAGTGAGGCGGTGCGCCGTCTTGCTTGAAGATAATGTCGTCGGTATCTTCCCATCAAGATAGCGTGGGCCAAACGTAATCCTGTAGCATTTGGCGGTAGCGTTCGCCGTTCAATGTGTTGCGCAGGATATATGGGCCGATGACATTTGTAGCCATTATTCCACACCCCAAGTTCACTTTTGGACGAGAATGTTTCTTCTCCACCGAAACTCCAGGATGCTGCGCCGCCCAGTAATGGCAATTGTGTCAATTGGTGAAACCTCCATCACGGAATACGGCCACGACACCCCAAAGGATGGTGCGAAACAACAGAGGCCAATCTTCGTGCTAACCCAGCATCAACTCCTCATAACCCATACTGCGATGACAGTCTTCTTGTGTCAGCTGCTGCACATTAGGGGGTTTCCATGCTCGAAAGTTTAATAGTTCATGCAACGCCTGACGTACAACGTGCCTTGTGACTCCGCTCTCGCGAGCTGCATGGCTTGTTGATTTCCCCGGGGCTACGATTGAACATATTCTGCACAATTGCCACATTCTCAGAACACCGGGACGTGGGTGGCCTACCTATTTTTGCTGCATCCTTTACCGAACCTGTGGTGATTAGCTTCGTGTGACAACTATTTGTCTCCAGACAAACTGTGGTACCCCTGTTCAAATAAATTTCGGGCTTGCAGCCGGTCGTCGTTCAATACTTCGCACGATATTTCAACTGGGCACCTGCTAGTCATCCTCAGGTGAGCCGTCGCAGACTGGCGAAAACATCCTCCGTTCCGCAATATATAGCGTACTGTAACTATTCTGCGCATGCGTCGAAAACTTGATAGATGAACCACACTGCCCACTGGCAGCGCCCTCGCTGGTGGAACTCAGTCGCCCTCTGCGTTGCTGTTTACCACGGCCGTCGACGCACTCTGTCGTCTTCGATTTGAGCAAACCATGGAGATGAAGGGATTCCATGCACTGTCCAGCTGGTAGCCGCTGTCACGGTTTAACAGATTTTCCGCCAGTCGTATTTCTACGGATTCTTTAATAATGGATTCCCGGAAAGACGTTGCTGTGGACAAAATCATTGTTTTCTCATACTCCATTGAATGTCCAGTAGAAATACAATGTTCAGCAATAGCGGACTTGCTTGGCCGCAAAAGGCGGGCGTAACGTTGATGTTCAGTGCAGCGTTCTTTCACGGTGCGGGTGGTTTGACTTATGTAAGCCATACCACATTGGCACGGTATCTTGTAAATTCCGGCCCTTCTCATCACCTTACGCCACCATGTTTGCATAAGAGCGATCGAATTCCACACCTCATAGAGTGAAGAAATCTGTGCTCGTTCTCCAACTATAAGGCGATCGGCCATCGTCGCTGTTGTTGACTGTACCGTCTCTCGCGGCCAACGTCGGTACTAAGCGACATGAAAAATCACTGTACTTTTTAATAGTCTCTATAATTGCACTATTTCCAATATTATAGCCGGCCGGAGTGGCCGAGCGGTTAAAGGCGCTACTGTCTGGAACCGCACGACCGCTACGGTCGCAGGTTCGAATCCTGCCTCGGGCATGGATGTGTGTGATGTCCTTAGGTTAGTTAGGTTTAAGTAGTTCTAAGTTCGAGGGGACTTATGACCACAGCAGTTGAGTCCCATAGTGCTCAGAGCCATTTCCAATATTATTCCATCAACATTGAAAACTTAACTGCCACTTGACAATACCTAGTTACTTCCCGCCCACCATGTATATATAGTGCATCAATTAAGATACTATGTCATCCGACGTCTGTTGCGGTTGTGAGGAGAACGTGGAAGAAATTAAACACACGATTCCTTGCTTCGTGCTCAGCTTCGGTCCTGTAGAATTAGCGTGCTGGATAAGAATCTGCCTTCGTACCGCCACGGAAATCGCGGTAGGACACGTTATTCTCCAGCGGCGCTATCTCACAACGGAGCAAGGAAAGGAGTTCACCGTCTCGTGGATACCAAGGTGATCAAAGAAGGAGCGCTAGCGCAACTAGGCAATAACAGAACATTGCATGGACCCAGGCGTTGTTGTTGAAGGAATCGTCCTATTAAAGTAATTATTGTAAAGCAATACTAGTAGTCAACCGTTCAAACTGATAAACTATAATACTGTAGCATCGCAAAATACTTTGTTTTGAGCTGTTTACTGTGAATCATCTTCTGAAGTTGATGAAAGATGATGAAGAAGACTGAACCTTAATTTTCAACAAATAAGAACTGTTAAGAACTGGGCGCTGGAATTATTAGGCGTAATTACCTTTCATGTACGACCACATAAGAATAACGTGGGGGACGTTCCCCAGACTGCAAGAAATCAGATGAAAACATCGAGAAGGCGCACAAATGCTGTTGGACGATTAAAAGGTAACACATATCTGACACTATATTTATATGGATAGAAGACAGGCACAGTACACCAAAACAGGTGAGGCTGAATATATTTGTCGGAAAGGTAATGACAGTTGTTTTAGGGTTGCAAAATCGGTTAATTATTAGCAAAGACTGAACCAATAGCTAGAGAGTACAACACAAATCTTCTGAATCGAACGACTGAAACAAAATGCGAGATGCAAGGTGCCTGGTTTGCAAAATAATTAAACCCTCTTTTGATCATGTCAGAGTGCCTTCTCATAAAGGTGCAAATGCAGTGGGAAAACTGATGGGTTTGAAACACGATCTGTGGGAACGTCCATCAAATTCGCTAGACTGGAGAACTTTAAGTTCCACCTGTGACCACGTGTGGGTAGAAAATGTTTTGAGTGCAATGAGTAGGTTGTGGCTACCGTAAATGAGCGTCCTGGATCGCGCATAGTGAATGGACTATGCTGGCTGCAAATCGTTGAGGTAAATGCACTGGACAGAGAGAAGACGGCTTCGGAAAGAAGTGTATCAATAACCGGTAAATAGGTAGGTTGTTTCTACCTGGTTGCAAATTTTTGATTTTGTCCCTCTTTTGAATTTTCTTCATAGTCTAGGCAACGTATGGTGCCTGAAGGCCTAAGATATGGGCTTGTAAGTATTCCGTCTGAAGGAGTCTTCACACGCACTCGGCTTTAGAGATGGTCAGCAACAGAGAGTGGTACCTTCTGACATCTTCAGCTCTTGGTTACTCTTGTTAATTTGTTCCTCTTCTAGTCCATGTTCGTTATTCCCAACAGGCCTCTAGTCTATTCCCTGTTGGAAAATTCATGTTTTGTTAGGTTTACGCATTTATGAACTAAACTCACTGTCATAAGTTTGACATTGCTTTTATACTTTCCGTTTCATGCAAGCTGGAAATCACTGTTTTAGTAGAGCGTTCAAGTCGAAGTCATGTTTATTTACCATTTATTTTGATGAGTTTCCATCGGCTCTTCATTTTCAATTAAGCTAAGGGCATGAACTCGTCAACTACTTGAACGACGGCGTTGTTCTAATTGTTCTACACTCCTGGAAGTGGAAAAAAGAACACATTGACACCGGTGTGTCAGACCCACCATACTTGCTCCGGACACTGCGAGAGGGCTGTACAAGCAATGATCACACGCACGGCACAGCGGACACACCAGGAACCGCGGTGTTGGCCGTCGAATGGCGCTAGCTGCGCAGCATTTGTGCACCGCCGCCGTCAGTGTCAGCCAGTTTGCCGTGGCATACGGAGCTCCATCGCAGTCTTTAACACTGGTAGCATGCCGCGACAGCGTGGACGTGAACCGTATGTGCAGTTGACGGACTTTGAGCGAGGGCGTATAGTGGGCATGCGGGAGGCCGGGTGGACGTACCGCCGAATTGCTCAACACGTGGGGCGTGAGGTCTCCACAGTACATCGATGTTGTCGCCAGTGGTCGGCGGAAGGTGCACGTGCCCGTCGACCTGGGACCGGACCGCAGCGACGCACTGATGCACGCCAAGACCGTAGGATCCTACGCAGTGCCGTAGGGGACCGCACCGCCACTTCCCAGCAAATTAGGGACACTGTTGCTCCTGGGGTATCGGCGAGGACCATTCGCAACCGTCTCCATGAAGCTGGGCTGCGGTCTCGCACACCGTTAGGCCGTCTTCCGCTCACGCCCCAACATCGTGCAGCCCGCCTCCAGTGGTGTCGCGACAGGCGTGAATGGAGGGACGAATGGAGACGTGTCGTCTTCAGCGATGAGAGTCGCTTCTGCCTTGGTGCCAATGATGGTCGTATGCGTGTTTGGCGCCGTGCAGGTGAGCGCCACAATCAGGACTGCATACGACCGAGGCACACAGGGCCAACACCCGGCATCATGGTGTGGGGAGCGATCTCCTACACTGGCCGTACACCACTGGTGATCGTCGAGGGGACACTGAATAGTGCACGGTACATCCAAACCGTCATCGAACCCATCGTTCTACCATTCCTAGACCGGCAAGGGAACTTGCTGTTCCAACAGGACAATGCACGTCCGCATGTATCCCGTGCCACCCAACGTGCTCTAGAAGGTGTAAGTCAACTACCCTGGCCAGCAAGATCTCCGGATCTGTCCCCCATTGAGCATGTTTGGGACTGGATGAAGCGTCGTCTCACGCGGTCTGCACGTCCAGCACGAACGCTGGTCCAACTGAGGCGCCAGGTGGAAATGGCATGGCAAGCCGTTCCACAGGACTACATCCAGCATCTCTACGATCGTCTCCATGGGAGAATAGCAGCCTGCATTGCTGCGAAAGGTGGATATACACTGTACTAGTACCGACATTGTGCATGCTCTGTTGCCTGTGTCTATGTGCCTGTGGTTCTGTCAGTGTGTTCATGTGATGTATCTGACCCCAGGAATGTGTCAATAAAGTTTCCCCTTCCTGGGACAATGAATTCACTGTGTTCTTATTTCAATTTCCAGGAGTGTACTTACAAGGGGCCGACGCCTACACGTCATCACCGGTTTTGTCCAAATTTATGATATATGCGGGGCTTGGGCAGAACCGAGCTGACGGAAGTGGGAGCACCAGATGGACAAGCGAATAGAGAAGAAAGCATTTTTGGCGCGGGTCGTGCGAGAAATGAGCCCTTTATGTTAACGTAGTTTCCAGGAAGAGTTTGATGCAGCGGAAAGAGCACAGACCAGTAATCAGAGGGTCGTCGGATCGAGTCTCAAGGAGAAAACTTTTTTCTTTATTCTCAATTTTTACGTTACTTACATTACAAAGAAACCGAAATAGTGCTCAATATATTGTGCTTATTAATATCTTAATAAAATGCATAAAATGAGAGACAAAAGAAAATCTGGGATTGAAAATAATTTACAAGTAAAGATTGTACTTGCATCATTCATAAGGACTCTGCAAATAACTTTCCAAGAAGGGACTGTGATTAAAGCGTACAGGACTTCCATGAGTTTCATTTTTACTTTCGGGCAGCCCCCGGCAGCTGCACGAAACAATAGGTTCCCTTGCTTTTAGCATGAATATCACCCTAGCACGTGTAAACCAACCATTGTAAAATAATAAAAAAGAATAATTTAATGTACGAAATTCTCGTATATGCCTTAAAATCTCTTCCTGGAAACTTATTTGTGATCTCAAATGTTTCTTTGCATTTCCTTCTAATGATATTTATGAAAATATTAATAAATACAATATATTGAGCATTATTTCGTTTTATTTGCAATATAAATACCGCAATAATTGAAAATAAAAAAGTTTCCGCGTAAGGACTCGACTCCATGACCCTCGGATCACCGTTTTGTGTTCTTTCCGCTGCGCCAACCGCTTCCTAGAAATAACGCAGAGATAAATGGCTTATGCCTCTCCCGACTGCGCCACACAAATGCACGATTGGCCGTCTGGAGATTCCATTTCTGTCACTTTCATTTCTGCCTGTAAATTTGGACGGAATCGGTGATGACGAGTAGGCGCCGTCCATTTGTTAGTGTTCTGTATTTTGGAAACTGTACGCAAGAGATTATCAGCTTCTGGTGATTTCACTGTATTCTTTATTGTTCCATTCCATTCATGACGCTATCGGTTTCGGGGTCATATGACCCTTCTCAGTGACCTTCTAGAGACACATTTTTGTAAAGAAGTTCTGAAAACTGTAGGCGTAACTGTCGCCTCTTTTCTGTAATCTTGTGAAAAATGTTCGTTGCCGCCTAATCTGCTACCCTGTATTTATTACAAAAGGCGAATTGTAGCTGATTTTCACATCTAGGCACGACGACAATTTTACGGAATGGATAACAATAGATTCACAATCAAGATTTCAAACCTAACACTATCGATGAAAAATGTCTATAACTGCGTAATATAAAAGGTTATAACCTAAAATTAACTGAAATTCATAAATAAATCGTTCATGATCCATGAAAAATCAGAACTCTATTTAAAAACTCAGATCTGATTGGATTCCAGCACTCAAAATACTAGATGGATAATAAGAAAAATGGAGAACGCATGAAGAGATAAATACAGTGCCCCTCCCCCCCTCCCCCCCCCCCCCTCCCAAAAGAGAGAAAGAAACTTCACGGCTGGGTATGGTATGTGATGTTGGTTTAGTCATTACAAAATCGAATCAAAGTTACAAATAATGACGTTGCACTCTATTTGGCCTGGATGCATGCACTGATTCGGTTGGGAAGGGTGTCGAAAAGCCGTTCTATCCTCTCCTGAGTGAACTGGCCGACAACTGTTGTAACTGGTCCTAGATATCTAGGATAGTAGCACTGGAGAAGTAGACATCCGAGCATGTACGGCACATGTTCCTTCGCGGACAGATCTGAGGATCTTGCTGGCTTGGGAATATCTCATCATCATGCAGACAATTTGTAGAGGGACATGCCGTGTGTGGACGAACGTTGCCCTTTTGAAACATGGCACGACTATATCGGTCCACGAGAGGTAACGCATGATGATACACGACTGCTAGGAATAACACTTCTGTGCCTCTCTGGAATAATGCGACCTCTCTGCAGGTCGCAGCCAGCCTCGATGATGCTGGTCGCCTGGGGTAGTGCGGAGCCACGATTCATTATTGAAGACAATGCGACGCCAATCAGCAGTCCACGTTTCCCAGTTACTGCCCCACTCCAAACGCAGCCGTTTATGTTGTGTTAACTGCAG
This sequence comes from Schistocerca serialis cubense, assembly GCF_023864345.2. NCBI lineage: Eukaryota > Metazoa > Arthropoda > Insecta > Orthoptera > Acrididae > Schistocerca > Schistocerca serialis. The sequence continues at coordinate 451,293,273 of NC_064639.1, read as the reverse complement.
CCCACGCTCGGGATGCTAATTCCATAGTCTGGATACTGCTAGTCTCTCAACAGTGGTGCGGGCTGACACAGATTGTTGCCGAGAGTCCGTTGCTGGTTCCTGGATGGCAGACGCAGATGTGAAGGGGTCACCACCTGGTTGGTGCACAATACGGAGATCCTCCCTTGTGATGATGAGACGTGACCGACTGGAATCTGGATGATGGGTCTGCGTGCCCTCACGTTCCCACTGTCAAGTCCGAATGCCCTACAAATCTGGATACTGAAAGGTTCGACCTGCCGGCCAAAAGGAGATACGAGATGAGGCCGGTTTCAAACGCTGAGCTGCCGGCAACGCTGCGTGTCCTTCACAGCGATCACTCACGATTCTGACGCTGTTCACGTCCCTTACACTCCTTACTATATCGACACTAAAAACGAACAACACTACTGAACTCTGGTGGCTGTTCTACGTGTCACAGAAAATTATAACTCTACTTACAGACCTGGTGTGCACATATTACAGTGACATTCAACCACGTCTTCTCAGCACTTTACTTTTAGGTAAGATATTGTATTTTATATGGAATTTCAGCATCCCATTTCACTTATACAAAGACTATAATCCTAAATTTTGTAGAAATATTACCGCATTAAAATATAACAGAGTAATTGATACTTTTTTGGTTTTCAAATGCATTGTGGAAACCAGTGAAACATCTAGAGGCAAGCTATAGTTTCACGTGTCACGCAACAGAAGAGATAAAATACGGGAAAAAGTGGAGAGGTAATTTAAAGATGAAGCACGGAGCGGTGACACAGTGGCACATATAAGGGGCGTTCAAAAAGAAACGAGCCGGGGGCATAGTTACAGAAATCAGTACCTGTATGTAAGAAGTATTGACGCTGGCTGTTGACACACTGTGACACAAGGCGGTGAATGGCTGTCTCATAAAATTCCCGGGGCTGCGATGTTAACCAGTTCCGCACGTACAGCTGGACGTCGTCGTCCGAGATGAATCGTTTGCCCCTCAGAGGCTTTTTAAGGGGACCAAAAATGACGTAATCACAGGGAGAGAGGTTCGGACTGTATGGAGGGTGGCCGAGAACCTCCCATTTGACTTTCTGCAGAAGTGCGGTTACTGCGTTGGCCGTATTAGGGATTGCATTGTCATGGAGAAGAATGACCCCACGGGTGAGATTGCCTGGTCGTTTTGATTTGATCGCTTGGCGAATCGTGGTCAAAGTTTGCGAGTAACGCTGGACATTCACTGTCGTCCTGTGCTGCAGGAAGTGAATCAGAAGTGAATCATTTTTGGTCCACTTAAAAATGCTCTGCGGGGCAGCTGTACGTGCGGAACTGGTTAACATCGCAGCCCAGAGAATTTTATGAGACAGCCATTCACCGCCTTGTGTCATAGTTGGAAAAATGTCTTAACAGCCAGGGTCAATACTTTCTAACATACAGGTACTGGTTTCCGTAATTATGTGAGCCGTAGTAAAACTTGCTGTTCTGAAGAGCGCGCCGCAGCGCGTAGTGTAAAGGAGGCCCCCTCCGTTTCTGGCGGTGGCGCCGCTGTGGCAATCGCTGCTTTTGTGTCTCCCTCTGGTGGGGAAGGAGAAAAGTTGCCTGTTCACGTGCATTGAAGGGGCGCTGTGAGTTAGGCAGTGGGTCAGTGTCAGTCAGTCGGAGGTAGTTGGTCAGCCAGGTCAGTCTGTGAGTCTGAGTCTAGTCAGTTGGTCAGCCGGCTCAGTGTTGGGCAGTCAGTGTCTGTCTGTCTGTCGGTCTGCCGTACGTTAAGGTGGGCAGTCGGAGTGAGGCTAGGTCAGTCTCGCGTCACCAGTTGCTGGTCTGTCTATCGTTTGTATTTGTGCGGCAGTTAGTGTCTGTCTGTCTTCCGGAGTGCTAGTATGTGTTAGGCCGCCAGTCTGTTCGACTTTGCTCAGGCAATGGGCATTGGGGGTTGGATAATCGGTTGGTCGGTCGCGCACTGGGACACAAGATGACTTGTGCGCCTGGAGCGTCGGCGCATGTGAGGTCGCCACCTGAGTCCAGTGGCCGCGCCGTATAGCGAGGCGTAGTGGCTTCGCGGTCAACACGAGAGCAACAGGAGTCAACCCACGACATTGAGCTGGGCGCGGCGAGGTGCGACGCCGTGAGACGGAGATCGTCGCGCCTTCCTGCGTCCCTTGAAGCGGCTGGCACCGGTCGGTTCGGGAGAGCGTTTTGGGGGGTACTGCGCCAGGTCTTTGCCAGAAATCGCTGTTATTAGAAGTTAAGTGATTAGTGATATGTTGTTTCAGTTACTTGTTAAATTCTACTTGTGTTCTCGGTCAGTCTCTCGTCCCCAGCTTGCTCGTCTGTCTCTCGTCCGCATTTGTTAGGCAGTTAGTGTCTGTCTGTCTGTCGGTCTGCCGTACGTTAATAGCTGCCTCTGTCATGTTTGTCGGATTCGTTGTTAACGAATTTATTAATTAAAGGCCGAATTCTTAAAATATGTTTCTATCTTGCCTGTAATCTTACGAGGTGGTATATTTGTAATGTAGAGCATGTTGTACATTTTATGTAAGTCTGCATTTTATGGGTTTTATTTAGTCATTTTAGGTTATAAGCTTGCTACCCATCCACCGTAAGAGTCCTTAAAAAAATTGCACTTTCGGTGGCAAATAATTTGAGGGTTGTACCATTTCCATTCATCTTACGGGGTGCATTGTTTACATGTTTCTGTGAGTTGTTAAAATTTTTTTGTTTAAAGTAATCTGGTGTGTTGCAGATTTGCACCAGTGTACTCTTTCAGCGGTTGCTGTGAGCGGTCATGACTACGGCCGTGTTGAAAGGGAGCAGCCAAGCTTCTCAGCCTGAAGGCTCCTACTGTTAATATTGTTCCTTGCCTCTAAATAAAACTGTAACTTTCGAGGTTGCTTTTCTGCTTATAATTTTAAATCTGTTTTGATAAAGGTTTTAGGAATAAAATTTACGTTTGTTAAAAGTAATTTTCCATCAGTTACTTCCTGGCAACTACTTCCACGCTCACCTAGTGTGATTAAATGTGTCAATGTTCTTGATGAATCGCCAGTAAATAAAGTAAATTCTTTAAGAAAAGATTTTGAAAGTAAAAATTCAACGGTTCAATGCCTCCGGCCCGTTTCTTTTTGAACGCCCCTTATAAAACGGTAATGTCAGTCCTGCCTTGCTGACTGGTGAGCTACAAGCAGTTGCTTGTACAGTTTGTAGAGTCTGACCGTTGACTGGTAGAGTATGGGGAAGGCTTGTGCTCGGACTGGCCTCTGGTGGTGACTGGACTGCTCTTCTAGCGATTACGCCACGCTGAGGCGCCGCTGTTGCAATCGACAGATTTGCGCCACCGCGGCGCGCGGCGCTCCTCCTCGCCGGAGTCTCGCTTAGACCTGACAAGGGAACCTCCCCATCGCACCCACCTCAGATTTAGTTATAAGTTGGCACAGTGGATAGGCCTTGACAAACTGAACACAGATCAGTCGAGAAAACAGGAAGAAGTTGTGTGGAACTATGAAAAAATAAGCAAAATATACAAACTGAGTAGTCCATGTCTAAGATAGGCAACATCAAGGATAATGTGAGCCCAGGAGCGCCGTGGTCCCGTGGATAGCGTGAGCACCTGCGGAACGAGAGGTCCTTGGCTCAAGTCTACCCTCGTGTGAAAAGTTGAATTTTTTGTTTTCAGACAATTATCAAAGTTCAGGCACTCACACACAATCAACTTCGCTCTCCAAAATTCCAGGAAATGTTCAGATTTGCTTGGACACATGCAGGATTTGACGGTCTACACAAGGAAAAATTTGAAAACGTTAAAAACATATGTTTTGACATAGCACAGGGAAAACTGTCCGACTGTGAAACTGTTGCATTCATTTGTTGCAGTTTAAGTGACAAACTTTTATGTTTTCATCACTTTTTTGGGAGTGATTATCACATCCACAAGAAAATCTAAATCGGGCAAGGTAGAAGAATCTTTTTACCCATTCGCCAAGTGTACAAGTTAGGTGGGTCGACAACATATTCCTGTCATGTGAAGCACATGCCGTCACCAGTGTCGTATAGAATATCAGATGTGTTTTCATGTGGAGGAATCGGTTGACCTATGACCTTGCGATCAAATGTTTTTGGTTCCCATTGGAGAGGCACGTCCTTTCGTCTACTAATCGCACGGTTTTGCGGTGCGGTCGCAAAACACAGACACTAAACTTCTTACAGTGAACAGAGACGTCAATGAACGAACGGACAGATCATAACTTTGCGAAAATAAATAAAGTTTTCACTCGAAGGAAGACCAAGGACCTCTCGTTCCGCAGCTGCTGACGCTAAGCACGGGACCACGGCGCTCCTGAGCTCACACTATCCTTGATGTTGCCTATCTTGCGCATGGACTACTCAGTTTGTATATTTTGCTTTTTTTTTTCATAGTTCCACACAACTTCTTCCTGTTTTCTCGACTGATCTGTGTTTAGTTTTTCAAGGCCTATCCACTGTGCCAACTTATAACTAAATCTGAGGGGGGTGCGATGGGGAGGTTCCCTTGTGAGTAGCCCAGCTGAGCCACGCCGTGGTAAGCGGCCGCCCACGCCGAGCGCGCGGCCAGGTGGCCCGCGTCCTTATTTATTCGCTCTATTTCTGCGGTTTCGCGGCTCCTCCGAGTTCCAGCGGCCTGCCTGCCGCCATCACTGACCACATTAATTTCTACAGCGGTCACGTAAGGCCTGCGCTGCGGCACAAAATAACCGCCACGTTTTGATCCAGCGCAGAAGCCGAACGACCGAGCGAGTAACCGTACTGTTTAGCACACTATACCCGCATCGAGGAGGGTGACGGCTCGAGTCCCCCGTCTTGTCATCCAGATGTAGGTGTAAGGCAGTATTCCGATGTACACCGTCTTATCAAAAGTAACAAGAGGCATCTGTGTAACTAAGAACTGACCAATAGATGTCAAGAGAGGTGGACCCGCCGGAATAAAAGGAGGTCAGGGTTATTATCAGTGAAGTCCGCTGCAAAGGACAGGACGGTTGAAATAGCTGTACCCTGTCCTCATCACATCACCCTCGCTGCCACCATACCTCGGCCCATCATCTACAAATGCCTCATACGACCACTACATGAATACGCGGCACAGAGAAGGAAGTAAGGGATTGCATTACAATGAATCGAAAACACTATTATTGTGTGCTCAATCTAAGGTATATATACCAGGAATATCCAGATGATCATATCTACAATATGATGCTGTTAGTAAAAAAATTTAATATATGAAGTAAGAAAAATTACATATACGAGGGAAAAAGTTTTTAGTAGGAAGACATGTTAATCTTATTCGATATAGTTTATAAACTGACCACAATGGGCGTAATTATTCACAGCTAAACATGCCATTTTCACGCTATTATTTGTAGACCGGAAGAATTGAACAGGAAGTTAACAATCTCTCGAATGTGGCTATAAATAATGGCCTTATTAAAGACATGACTGACACATCATTTAAAAAGAAAACCAATAAAATAGGTCCCAGTTCCGAAGAAGAAATAATCTTTTTTTGGGAGATGAGGGATAGAGAGGAACAGAAGAAAAATAAAGTTCTTTTATTCACGTATTTATTCACCGCTATTCAGAAAGTAGCTGACAGGCTTAAGAATACGGCAGCGAGAACAAGTTACAGGAACAATAATAGTTTACAACGCCCATTGCGAAATATATCACGTAAACCAGAACCTTTCTTACGATCAGGCATATATATTATAGACTTTTTAAATATTGATTACATGAAAATTGAAGATATGTAAAGTGTCTATACTAATAAAACAGGAAATAGATTTATATATTTTTGCAGTACAAGCTCAACACTGACCACAGATAAATGAAGAAACACAGCCTGCATCACAGATTCCTTAATAAATGACTAACGGTTTCTGTGTGCCCTGCAAATCATCTTCAAGTCTAAGTTAAGTAACGAAAAAGAGCCGATAAAATAAAAATTACGAAAGTATCACGTTATAAAGAAGGCCATCAGAGGTAGCACAAATAACGTCATAACTTTGTGAAGGCGCTGCAAGGGGCAGTTTGTCAACGGCGGTACGAACGACGTAAAACTAACGTAAAAATATAAAGGATGCAGTGGGGGAAAAATTGTACAGTAAGTCACGCGACATGTGTAGAAGCCGTGATATAGTACACTGATGCAGTGTGAAGGAGATTCTTCCATCATAAAGTAAAAGTAATTAATAAGACCTTTTTTTTAAAAAAAAGATCACAGTTCCTCAGACATGGTATCGATGACTGATCTTATATCTCGTTCAGATGGTTCAAATGGCTCTGAGCACTATGGGACTTAACAGCTATGGTCATCAGTCCCCTAGAACTTAGAACTACTTAAACCTAACTAACCTAAGGACATCACACAACACCCAGTCATCACGAGGCAGAGAAAATCCCTGATCCCGCCGGGAATTGAACCCGGGAACCCGGGCGTGGGAAGCGAGAACGCTACCGCACGACCACGAGCTGCGGACTTATATCTCGTGTCAAAAAATTATTCGAACATCATGTACATATCTAAATATTGAAAACAATTTAAATTTTATTTTAGTTCAAGTGGTACACCTTTTAATCCTTTCTCTCATAATTTATCTTCAACAGCCTTGGTACACTTTAATTCCGAGTCCTGCAAATATCGCATCCAGAATATGCCCTTTACTGAAATAAAATGAGTAAAATAAAGCAAAGTTAAACTGTTGTAAGACCTCTCAGATAAAGTCTGATACAGCAGAGTGTGGCAGCTTGGTGAAAGATATGTGACTGCAGGCTTTCTCGACGTATATCAGCAATGAAATGTTCTCGGATTATAAGCCAAGCGGAGTCGTCGTCTTCTCGCAGCATTTCAATGGATTCCACATCCACAATCTTCAGGCGAAGTGAAGATGATGGCTACGGAATCCGTTGAAACGTTGCGACAAGACGTCGACACCACTCGGCTGATAACCCGAGAACATTTCATAGTTTCGTGAAACACTAATTTTTGATATGTAATGTGCAATTATTTCTTTTACAAATTAAATCTTACCAAAATGTAAAAAAAGCAACCAGCCGCTATTTATAATGCTATTTACGAAGTAGAGGCATTACTGGTTTGGAACTGACAGAATCATCCTCAGACGATTGTTCACGTGGAAAAATGCGTTTAGCTCGTGCTGTACAGGTGATGTTGGCTGTTTTACTTTCTGGCTAATGTTCCTTGGGGTATTGGTTCTCCACACCAAAAAAATTCATGCAATAAAAAATGATTACTTTCCTGTAATTGGACCTAACAATGAACTGAAATAACCTAACCAATCAAGACAAGGACTGAGTTAGTTTTGTGTTACTTGCATTTACATCCTGCTTCATTTTGTAGCACCGTCCACTGGTTTCGAAGAAGTTGGTATTTAGCAGATTCAACCTAAGAAGATTCAAGTAAGCAAGATTCATTTTTTTTTCTAAAATTCGAAGATGCAGACGGTGTTGAGCAGTACCTAGAAGGCGATTTACGAGGAGAAACATTGTCAAAGAATTTCTTTGTGATGGAAATTACGATTTGTACATGAATTTTACAACTGAAAGTCCGCAGTTAGTTTCAATATCGACTGATATTTTTCTGTCTATATATGGACTAAATTCCTAAAATTTATGGTGATTTATTCTTACTATGACAAGATTCAATATCAGTAATTTGTTTGCAACAGTCATGTGAATTTCAATGCCCTTGTCGAGCCACATTTATTTCAGTTGTAACAATGTTGTTTTTATTGTAAACGTGTTGAAATGGGGAGACATCTCTGGTAACACAAATCATAACGCTATCACTTTCTTTTCTGCCGGTGAGGAGTACTTTACGAACAAACATCATTTCTCGACGGAAATTTAAGGACCTGGTTACTGTTGGCGTCTGATTACGTGTCATCGCAACTCACAATGTCTCGCCATGGTGGGATGGGGACCACTTACGGAGTTGTACACAAGCAACTGAGCCGTGTTTATAGTGGCCAGTGTTCACAAGAACTAAGATTCGTCACGAATAAACAGAAAGATTCCAATTTAGTTGTCCCTGAACGGCGAGGTCGCGGCACCTAAACAGTTATACGAAAAAAAGGAGCAGTATAGTTCGCTCTCTCTGAAAGCTGAATCTACAGCCATTGCAGTTGGATACTATTGTTTCTGCGTCACCATTACATTTGTAACTTTACGAATTCGACGCCTTATCCACATTGTTTTCGCTCTCAGGCTTACCATAGCCGCCACCAGCAAAGAGTTATCTCGAACGCAGCGCCAGATTACTCTTTAGTACTTACTTTCGACGACGACAAGTCTATGAAATTACAGTTTAAAAAATAATGAAAGGTGATCAGAAGGAGTGATAAGAGTATGAATGTGAAGCCGAAGAAACACATATAAATAGCTGTAATAGCAAATGGAAGATTTAGATTTGTTGAGAGAATTCTAGGAATGTAGAGGACAACAGAGTGTATACTGTCTTGCAAAGAGATTATCGGTCGAACATCAATAAATGTAAAGCGAAGGTGATGAAGTGTTGTTGAATGAAACCAGGCGGTGCTGAGGGAATTAGATTGGAAAATGAGACATTAAAAGTAGTTGCTGTTTGTACAGCAAATAACTGGTGATGGCCGAAGTATGGAGGACATAAAATGCAGACTGGTAATAACAAGAAAAGCATTTCTGAAAAACAGAAATTTGTTAACATCGAATATAAATATAAATGCAAGGAAATCTTTTCTGAAGGTATTTGTTTGGAGTTTAACCTTGCACGAAAGTGAAACGTGGTCTATAAACAGTTCATACAAGAAGAGTATAGAAAGTTTTGAAATGTGGTGCCACGCAAGAATGCTCAAGGCCAGGTAGGTAGATAAAATAACTAATGAGGAGGTATTGAACCAATCTGGGTAAAAACGAAATTAACCTGACTAAAATGAGGAATTGATTGATAGAACATATTACATGGCATCAAGTAACTGTCAATTTGATAACGGAGATAAATGGGGGAGGGGGGTTAAAAACAGTATAGTCCAGCGCTTGAATACGGTAAAGAGATTGTAATCTCCCCCCTCCTTCCTAAATATAGTTATTTTCCACAATAAGCAAAGTCTTTTATGAAAAAGTTGAGAGGAGCGAAGGTTACAATAAACTTTCTAATTTAATTAGCTTCTCGTGTAGAGTTTGCTCCAGTTCTTCTTGTCTAGGGGTCTGGTTCTTGAAGCTGAAATTCTCACATTTCAGGTCCTGATGGTTGAATTGATCTAAGTAAATTTGAAGATTGTTACTGCAGAATTTTTGTTGTTACTTTAATATATTTTGTCACGTTTCAGTGTATCAGACAGTCTTCTGAATTTTCACTTTAACAAAGTCGAAATTACATTGTTCGCCCAAATTACAAAAATACGTCCGATCACATCAGACGTATGTTTACTAGTCTCTCACTCAGCGGAAATAACAATATTCCAAAGGGCTTACAAGTTTTCTTGACAAAAGAATTTCTATTAGTTTCGATTGTTATTTCATAAATGAATCGAGAAATAAACATAGTAAACAGTACTAGAATGCGTAATTAATAATAGAAATTTTAAGTGTGCCAAATATTTCGTAATTTCAAGTGCTTCTAAAAAAAAAAAATTTCAACTGTACATTCAGAGCTAGTTCTTATCGATTGTAACATTGAAAATAAAGTAATTCCTTTTCAAAAATTTTAGCTTGAAATATAACACATTGTGTATAAAATTATATGAAAGTTTTCAGAAAAGTAACTGACATAATACTAACATGTTCAAAACTCGAAAAATAATTCTGGTATCGATAACTACTGTTGAGGAAAAGTAATGCTAGAGGAACGTCCCGTTACAAGGTCTAGGTGGATGAAGGTTGCAGTAGTTATGCAGAGTTAAGGAGACTTCCAAAGGGGAGGCTAGCGCAGTGAGATGTATCAAATCAGCATTGGTACTGAATGCCACAACATCAGAGGATACCTGACAGTAAATTTCAGCTAGGAAAAAGGGAAGGGCATCACATTACACACATTATTCTTGGGAAGAGGGGTTAATTACCCATCGGGTCGTACTGGTACAGGTTTTCCGTAGTTTTTCAAAATCTTTATATGCGAATGCTGAAATTATTCCTTCAAAAAGTCCACGTCTCATTTCCTATCCCATATTTGTTCAACTCAGTCATAGATCTGTCCCTAATCATGACTCCGCCAACGAAACATTCAACCCAACTTCGATCCCTCTCGCTTACGATCAGAAGACTACAAGTACAGTGCGACCCCCCTCTTTTTTATTTTTTATTTTTTTAAGGAACTGTTACATTTTAGAAGATCTTGATCAAGTCGGTATGAAGGATGAAAATAGAAAGAAAGATTAGATACATCGCCGACAATAAGGTCATTGGAGTCAGAGCACGACCTCCGATTGGACAAGACGGATGAAGATATCGTCCGTGGTCTGTTCAAAGGGTTCATTCCACCTGATGAGATAAAGATGAACTAAGCAAAACCTAGTTATAGATGGCCGTCGATTTTAAGCGCTCTTCTTGAGTATAAACCTAATTTATTAATCATGGAAATAAGCAAATTTCGCCCACCGGTGAGTGTTTCGAAGATGATCATGGGCATAAAGGTGTTTTTTTTTTTTTTGTGAAATGTTATTGACTAATGTTAAAAGCGAAGCAGTCCTATGCTCACTGCTGACCTGAGGTCGCGCAGTGTGGACTTCACTGATTTCTTAGCAATCCTAGTGGAGATCATTGACAGGGGCATCCTCTCAGTGTGTCTGTATGGTATGGATAACTGTGGGCAGTCCTTGTGTAGTGTAGTGCCTGCCTTATGTAGGACTCCGGAATGAACGGAGGAGAGAAGGTGATACCCCGAATCTACAAAATGCGTATTCGATTCAAATATTACTAAGAAGTCCATCGCGCTTATCTTCTGCATTCGACGAACTGACCTCCTTCACTTCATTATATGAGCTTAATCCAAGGTATTGACACTAAGCTAAGTAATCAGGCATTAAGTATTACCTTTTGTAGTACCCTCACCGAAGGCAGTGCAATAAATAATTTTTTCCCATTTACCGGATTCGAGTGGGCTACGTTCGGGTCGATCAGCATCGCATTTGCGTGCATTAGCAAACTTACCTATGATGAGGAGTTGGATAGTTAAAAAATTACTAACATTTGTGGCAGATTATTGTTCGGTTCTGTTGACTTTGTCGTATACATCGCGAAACGACTACAGAAAATAAATTGGCATGTGTAAGGAGTTTTGGGACGATCGGTATTCCTCCTGCGAGAATCCGAAAATTTTTGGGTGATAAGATCGTAGTTGTACACCGGAGGCCAGTGAATATATCAATCCCTGATATTCTTCTTTCTCTTGTGGAGCGTGATGGAGATGACAGTATGTTGCGCACGCGGCGTAATACCTCCCGATCCTTACGCGTGACTTACGATGGAAGCAGCAGTGTTGTCTACAGTCTATGTCGAACACATGTTTACTAAAGTCATTGAACATGATTTCGACTGACTGCCAAAGATGTCCATTCCAGTTCCCTAAATACGCGAAGTTCCCTTTAGAGACTGTTACAACGATCCAGAGAGCTCCTAATAGCACGTGTCTTCGGAGTCTTTCGCGGCGGCATGTCTCAATAAAATCTCGGTTTTCAGGCCGCATTAATTCGAATTAAATACTCGAGCTTTTGATGGCTATCTCTGTCATTGTCGTCAAGAGTAAAAACCACTGACTGCCGGGACTGGCGCTGTTTTCTGCTTCTACAGGCACGCTTGCAACATGTGGCACCAATCAGAGAGGGCTGAAGCGAAGCGTGCGCGAAAGGTTAGTTGGGCAGCCCATAGCACATCCGATCCTTAAGCCGTGGGCACACGTACCGTGCATTCGAACGTTGAGAGTGCGCAGTTTCTGACGTTACAGTGTGGAAAAAGCATGTTGGGAAGTCTTTCCGGGCCTGCAGAGCAATATCTGTGTAACGTGCGGTTGAAACACAGCCCAATGAGAGGGAAGAACGCCACCTACGTCACATCCAGATCATACTCCGCAAGTCACCTAACGGTGTATGGCGGAGGGTACTTTTTGTACCACTGAGCCCTCCAATCCTGTTCCACTCGCGTGTAGCGCGTAGGAAGAATGATTGTCGGTACGCTTCTATATTGGCGCCAATTTCTCGATTTTTCTCCTCGTGGTCATTACGCAAGGACATATGTGGGGAAAATAATATGTTGTCCGACTCTTCGGGAAGGTGCTCTCTCGAAATTTCAATAGCAAATCTCTTCGTGATGCACAACGTCTCTCTTGTAGCGTCTGCCAATGGAGTTTGTTGAGCATCTCAATAACTCTGTCACGCCGGCTAAACGATGCCATGACGAAACGTGCCGCTATTTGTGCCCAGATAGACGAACAATACTCAAGAAAAGGTAGAGCAAGTGCCTTATAAGCCACTTGCTTCGTCGATTAGTTACATTTTCTTAATATTCTTCCTATGAATCTAAGTCTGACATCTACTTTTATCACTACTTGTTTTATGTGCTCATTCCACTTTAGGTCGCTCTGGATAGTTACTCCCAGATATTTTACGGTAGATACAATTTCCAGGGGTTTGTCATAATAGCGTAGTTGTACAGTAGTGGATTTCTTTTTCTATACGCAATATGTTACATTTATTTACGTTCAGGATCAACTACCATAGCCTGAATCATTCAACAATTCTCTCGAGGTCATTCTGCAAATCGTTACTATCTTATGGCGTTGCTATTTTGCTAAAGACAACCGCATCATCTGCGAACAGCTTTAAAAAGCATCCGATGCTTTCTACTAGGTCATTTATGTATGTTGCAAATAGGAACGGTCATATCACACTTCATTGGAGTACTCCGGAAAATACCTTTACATCCTTCGATTTTGTTCCGTTAAGAACGACGTGTTGATTTCTGTCTGAAAGGAAGTCTTGAATCAAGTCGCAAATTGCTCCGACATTCGATAAACTCGTATTTTGTTTCGCTCAACGATGGTGCGGGACGGTGTCAAACGCCTACATGAAGTCAAGGAACACGGCGTCAAACTGACCGCCGTTGTCTACGGCGCTGTGGAGCTCATGGAGGAACAGAGCGAGCTGAGTTTCACAGGATTTATGTTTGAGAAATCAGTGTTGATTTTTATAGAGAAGATTTTCATTCTCCAAAAACGTCATAATCTTAAGCATAAATCGTATTGCAAAATTCTACAACAGACTGACGTCAACTATATGGGTCCATAATTATGTGTATGCGTCCCACGGCCCTTCTTAAAAACCGGAAATGACCTTTGCTTTCTTCCTGTCGCTAGGTATCTACGTTGCTCAAGCGATCAACGATATACAGTATTACTGCTAGAATGGAAGAACGTTTTTTTGCATAGTCTTTGTAAAATCTTATAGGTATCTCATCATCCTGACGCCTTTCCACTACTAAGCGATGGTAGTTTTTCTATTTTGCGATCGGTTATCTCAATATCTGCCGCTTCGACGTTCTTACGACGATTGAAAGGAGAGGCTGTGCTACGATCTTCCGCTGTGAAACAATTTCGGAAGACCAAATTCGGAATTTCGGCTTCCTCTCTATTATATACCGTTTCAGTGCCAGTACGGTCACAAAATGAAATAATACATGATTTTGATCCACTTAGTGATTTTATATCCGACCAAAACCTCTTAGGGTTTTTACTCAGATCCGTTTACAAAGTTTTACTTTCACAGTCACAAAACGCTTCGCTCATTGCTCTCCTTACGCTCATTTTCGCTTCGTTCAGCTTTTGTTTGTCAGCTAGGTTTTTATTTCTCTTGAACCTGAGATGAAGTTCTCTTTGTTTCCGTAGCAGTTTTCTGACACGACTATTAAACCATGGTGGGTCTTCCCCAACCCTTAACACCTCACTCAGACCGTATTTGTCTAGGGCATATTGCACGATGCGTTTGAATTTTTTTCATTTGTTCTCCACATCTTCGTCTCATCACCAAATATTTTTTGCTGACTGCTCAGATACTCTGAAATTTGTATCCTGTCACTCTTGCTAAGAAAACATATTTTCCTACCTTTCTTAACATCCATTGTAAGACACATTGCCATAGATGTTACGCAGCCTCATGATTACTGATACCTTCCTGTACGTTAACTGATTCGATAAGTTCAGGTCTGTTTGTTGCCAGGAGGTCTGAGGAGTTACCCCCACGAGTTGGTTCTCTATCTGCTCAAAGTAATTTTCAGACAAGACATCCAGAATAATGTCACACGAATCGCTGTCTCTGGCACCAGTCTTGATAGCATGACGCTCCAAATCTATACCTGGCAAATTGGAGTCATCTCCGATTACAACGGCATGATCAGGAAAATTATCAACGATGTTCTGCAAGTTCTGACTGAAGCGCTCTAACAATAAAGCTCTCGACCCAGGCGGTGTATAGAAGCATCCGATTACCATTTTTGACCGATCTTTGATACTTAACTTCATCCAGATTAATTCACATTCGGAATCCGCGATAACCAAGCTAGATTTTATCGAATTCTTTCCTGCAATAAACACGCCGCCATCTCTCTTCAGTACAGAACAGCGACACGCAGTATTGACCTTCAGCTCATATGTAGTATATAAATATATCCCGTTTCTAAGCACAAGAAAATTAAGGATCTCTCGAAGATCCCTTTGATCTCTTGTTATGACGGCAAACGTTACATTGGTGGTTAAAGAATTGTTGTAACTTGCATATTAGGATAGTATGTTGTTTCAAGGCAACGGAACGTTGAGGAGCTATCAAAACGCATTGTTCTTAGCACAGCTTGTCATAATTAAAAGTCGGTTAATAACATATCTACTATTAAAATTTCAGGAAACGGTAAGATGAAAAGTGTGGTCATACACTATTCATTGTCGGTTTAGCGTAATGAGTAGACATCCAGAGTTGTCAGCTAACAGTTGGTGTGTTGTAGGTTCGAATGTCACTGGATTCAGTAATTTTTTACGAACTTTCGCGTTTTCTAGTAGATTATGATTCTTTCTCATTATTTTATACAGTCTTTGTATATATTCTATATATTATTTAGTACTGGGTGTTATGTAAATATAAATGCCTGCTTTCTCAGGAGTGAGTTTGTTCGATTGCCTTCATCTGCAAGACAGCTTACACTACTTGCAGTAAGATATTTTGTATTTTCTTGTTTCAAGTTTTGCATTTCACATGGTGTAAATATTCTGCTACTGAATAGAAAAAATGATCAAGTAAAGATGGCCTTAGGGTTTTACGTAACATTGAGAATGATGAAACAATTTTTATCTTTCGTGGGAAATTATTGTAAATATGTATTGCAGTATTTGTAATGAAACTTTAATAAGCTGACGTCGTCACTGACTGGAATTGGTACTTTTCCTTTTGGCTTATGGCACGTTAATGGATATTAAAGCTTTTATTTGTGTATACTACAGATAGAACAACATGACTAGCATAAGGACAGGGGAGGAAATATGCGTCTTAATGGAGCTAACCCAGGAGTTTTACGCCCGACCATTTCGTACCGTATGCACAAGTCGCATCGCTTTGAGTGTTCAGCAGCACGTTGAACTCGGCATGTTCAACGTTCACGTTAGAAAGCACTGTCCGTGTGCTGACGGTTTTACTCCTGACGAAGATAGCGGAGATAGCCATCGAAAGCTTAAGTATTTTATGAGAATTCACATAGCTTGAAAATCGAGAAGATTCAATTCCTAATAGCATGTTGCCTAATTTCTTTTACGTCTTTCTGAGGCCTGCTTTACAATGATCCCAAGTATCAGTGTTCTAAAGTAAGTATCGTGTTATTATTATCTGACGTTTCGTTTCCGGCTACCATAGATAACGTCGGCGAGTCTACAGACAGTATGTAAAGCTTTTTAACGTGTAGCTAACTATTAAGATTGAAATAAGAACAAAACACCTTTTGCTGTCAGACATGAGTTCAGCAGATTAATTACGTACGCACGGTTTGTCTGAAACTGAACCATCGCAGTTTTCACCCGCAATGGTTTAGAGAGACCATATTAATCTGAGCGGATCACGGTATGGGATAGGAATTTTGCTGTTTCAGTGTCTTAAATGCTGTGCCAATTCGAAGCACCAGAAAAAGGAGCGTTGGAGATCTTTATAATTCTGCTTTTGTTGCTATAACAGCGCACATTGAAATATTTGCGTAAAAAGGTACCCATTAAATTGATGTATCGAGCGAAATCGATCACAACAGTACCCGAAATGATGAGCTGCAACTTGTCAATAAAGAGGAAGGAGGTAAGCGCGGCAAGGCCGGCGCTATTTCTGCGCGGCCAGTCCGCAAATAGCGCAGGTGCGTGCTGGACAGGTACCAGCGGCCGTTACTGGAGCAGAAATTCGCGGAACGTCGTTTTTTATACCCTGGCTCGCGAATTACTGTCAAGGGCAGCGATGCCAGGGCCTCTAAATCCGTGGCGTCGCTTGCAACACGCGCCGATGTATTTATTGGCTGGCGCCATTAATGCCTGCTTGTCAGGTAGCTCGCGGGCGCTGTGCAATGCCGGAGCTGGCCAGTGCACGGTTACGCAGCCTCGTACGTGGGTCGTCGGCTGCAGCAGGAACTACAACGTACATCACTCACTTCGCTTTGGCCTCTGCAGCGTAGTAGGCAGTTCCTGTAGACGAAACACACGAGTACCCGGAATCTCTAAAGGGTTGATAGCCACTGTACTCGATCTGGACATAATATCAAGTTATATCAATTAGGTGATTAGGATCGCGAAAGGAGTAGACGGCAAAGGCTTATTTATCTGGGTTTATTCCATCGGTCTGAGGGATCGACAAGTATCATTCAAGCATACAAGATACCTACTAAAAACGAAGCTTAAGCAGCCCAAGTGTACGGTAAATTACTGAAAACATAATTGTTCCCCTCGCTGTACGCAGTAAGCTAGCAAAATATTAAATCGCGCAGCGATCCTGACCCTTATCTACCACATACACTATCGACCAATAGTTTTTGGAAACACCTCTGTAATGCAGAGTGATATCACGAGAAGTAGATCCCGAGCATAAAAGGAGACGGGGAGTTTTGTGTTGTCAGAACAGAAGCAGTAACATCAGAATGAGATGGTCATGAGATCTCACTGACTTCGAAAGTGAACTAGTGATTAGATTCCACCTCAGAAACTAAGCCATCAAGGACATTTGGACGTTTCTACAGCTACGCAGATCGTCTGTTGGTTATGTGATGTTGAAGTGGAAACAATAGCAGGTCGTATAACGCACTCACAAATGAAAAGCATCATTTTTCATAAAAAACCATAAAAATTCTGAAGAATACAGCAAAAATAACTACAAAATACAACCTAAACCTAATGTAAACCCACTACTATTCTAAACCTAACGTACTGCTAGAATGGGTCAGCCCAGGCCGCAGGCGCCTACCCAGCTTCGCCGGCCGCGGTGGTCTAGAGGTTTTAGGCGCTCAGTCCGGAACCGCGCGACTGCTACGGTCGCAGGTTCGAATCCTGCCTCGGGCATGGATGTGTGTGATGTCCTTAGGTTAGTTAGGTTTAAGTAGTTCTAAGTTCTAGGGGACTGATGACCACAGATGTTAAGTCCCATAGTGCTCAGAGCCATTTTGCCCAGCTTCAAGTGAGCTGACTACCAGTATGTCAAATCAGGAGACAGGGTACTCACTAAGAAAATATCTCTAAACGACGTACCATTAAATTCCAGTTATACTCCGTTCGTCCAAGAAGTTCCGAGACCGATTTTGTTCCTGGCGAATAACTGATGTCAGCGCAGTGACTACTGTGGCAGCCTGAACTAACAACTGTAAACAAAAGATGTGAATTCGACCAGTGAGCTGTGAGCAAGCAGTGTTAAGTAGTGGACCTGCGCCGTGCGGGATTAACCGAGCGGTCTCAGGCGCTGCAGTCATGGACTGTGCGGCTGGTCCCGGCGGAGGTTCGCGTCCTCCCTCGGGCATGGGTGTGTGTCTTTGTCCTTGTGATAATTTAGGTTAAGTAGTGTGTAAGCTTAGGGACTGATGACCTTAGTAGTTAAGTCCCATAAGATTTCACACACATTTGAAAATTTTTTAGTAGACCTACGACTGGAGTGTGTTACAAATCGCAGTGAAACAACATCTCTGTATCAAGTGTTCAGGACATTCTGCAGAATGTTTCGAAGAAGTGAAGTGTGTGCAAGCTCTGTCCCGCACACCTTGACTCCGGAACAAGAACAACGACGCGCGGACGCCTGCCGCGACTTGACTGAAATGCAAAACGTGGATAATTATTTTCTGGAAAAAATCATCACGGGTGACGAGATTTGATGTTATTAATACGAACCCACCAAAAAACGACAAAGTCTAGAAATTCACATGAAAGATCAACACTTTGAGGGCGTAAACGACATTCAAGCTGCATGTTGTTCAAACATACCAACGAAGGACTTTTCTACAATTTCACATGGTTGTATGAACGTTTTGTCCGTTGTACTCAAGTGGGGGGGGGGGGGGCGGCAGAGGAGACTATGTAGAACACCTCAAGCATTAAAACCACGATCTTCACGAGTCTCGCCGGCCCCTCGTGGCCGTGCGGTTCTAGGCGCTTCAGTCCGGAACCGCAGGACTGCTACGGTCGCAGGTTCGAATCCTGCCTCGGGCATGGCTGTGTGTGATGTCCTTAGGTTAGTTAGGTTTAAGTAGTTCTAAGTTCTAGGGGACTGATGACCTAAGAGTTAAGTCCCATAGTGCTCAGATCCATTTTTTACGAGTCTCGATTTCTTAATTACGCAGCCATTATTAATTACCCAGCCACGAAACTTTTTGGAATGACAGGTATTTATTTTTATGCATTCCATCAAAAACCTGCGGAAAGCTTTATTATGCTGCAACTAGTTTCGAGAATTTATTTTATCATATGGTAGACTTTAAATTTGTAAAATAGTATATAGCATATGTCCACTATTGAAAATCAAATTACATACCTAGTTACTGTTGAGGAAGAAGTGTTTGTGATAAATGGCACGACACCCTACAGCCCACAACTTAGCCAGTTCTAGTTGCTGGTCCGTCTACTGCTCGAGTTGCTTGCAGAAATGTTGCTCGTAGCTTACCAACATGTCTGTTTTTGTTTTGTCGTGGGCTGTACGTACACCGAACCTACTACTCTCATAGTAGTAACTAGGTATATAATGTAATTTACAGTAATGCACATGTGCTATACAGCATCTTACAAATCTAAATCAAACATAAATTACCGAAGCCTGTGTTGTGTGATCAACTGCAAACTGTCTTCGCTTCGAATTACGGGACCCCTCCCTGCATACCAGTAAATCCATAGGTAGAAGCCAACATCACCATCAGCGTCCCCATACTGTTACATTTCCGGTAATCCCTAAACGCAGCCTCCTCTACATTTCGCGTACTGCCTAGGAGTTTTTTCTTGCCGACAATTGGTACGGGTCTGATCAGCTTTGTAAGGAGCTATTTAAAGGAGGATCAGCAGCTTTCACAAACCGTCATTAACGGCCGAGAGAACATGCACATGCTGCTCCAGTTCCATTGTGCATTAACGCCTTAGCCTCGGTCGACATGAGTGTCGAAGAAATTCAGCAGCACTGCGACCCTTAACGGTACATCCCAGCACTACAAAGCGGTTCAGTTATGCGTCATAGGCTGCCGCGTTCCTGTCGAGATTAGGCGCCACTGCAAACCTTACCACGCGGCACTGAAAACACGCGGTTTCACCGCTGCTTCTTGCATTTGTATCGTTTTTGCCTGTTACCAGTTCATGCATGCATTTATTGGCTGTAGCACGAACTGACTGACTGAGCAGAGTAAGCTTACAAAAGAAATGTGTGACCTCGAATGCTCAGAAACGCACGAAAACTTGCTTAAAAATAAATCGCTGATCCCATCATCCCAAAAACATTCGCATGCAAAACTGCTCCTGTTATCACAAGAGACATGTGAATGATCACTAATTCAAGGTCTAACAGAGAAACTTCGATAACGCGAGGAAACAAAAATCGATATAACAGGACCAAAAACACACCGAAAACAGCAACATATTGCCAACATCATGATTTCCTCTTCTTTAGGCAATAAAAGCTCCATATGGTAAAGATCATTGTTTTGGTAAGACATGTGAAAAAGCACAAGTAACGTTACACGACCGTCATTTCATCATCAGACTCCACTCCACACTATATAACAACCTTCTCTGAGGGAAGTACAAGTCCATGCTACAATACACTTGGCAAAACCCGGGTTATGACACTGACATACCAATATCATCGTTTGAGAAAGTAATTAGAATGACTTTTAATTCTAGACTGCGTCAATGCAGAAATGATGACAAATGTGAAAAAAAGGCTTTGTTAGATGAGCATACTGTTCTGTTCCACAACGCTTTGACTACGCCATTGAAATACCACACTAGCACTTTGAAGACTGAATTTGCCGTGCAGATTACTAGAAAAAAAAACTGTTGTTCAGATAGCGTAATTATTTCAAGTAGAGCAATAAGTTACGAAGTTCAGCTTTGTGTGTTCTTGATCCTATTATATAGGTATTTTTTCGCGTTGATAAAGTTCCTCTCTTAGACCTCCAATACTGGTCATTCAAATATCACTCGTGGTAAGACACGCAGTTTTCCATGCGGGTGGCTCATGCCACTCTTTCCGGTATAAACAACTTGTACTCTCAACAAATTTTCATGCGGGTCTGAGTTTCCTTGTTAAAGCTACAAAAAATGAATTTACAGTCCTGCTCATTTGGAGTACAGACTATTTGGTAGTAACATTTACAGAAGAATATAATTTCGCTTGTTCTCTTTTCTTTCGGCGCTAGGGAAGCCCAACGCTCTCGCCAAAATTTCTGTCGGTTCCCACGACGAGATCGACAACCAGACCTGAAGATCTCTGTTGGCTGTAGTCATTCGTCCAAATGTGACAACAGGGAAATAATCGTGTAACATTATCTCTCAGCATGAAATCCAGCTCCTTTGGGATGATCTCTATTTAGGATCTATTCTAAGGCCGTATCGCATCGAGTGGACGACTTACTTGATACAGAGATTATATTCCGTCTTAGTGGCCCTGTAATTATGGCCTCTTACGGAGTACAACATTTACTCTGTAAGCCAACATTTCATTGCTGTTTAACCATAGCTTCAGACGGCTCACTTTACATTTTGACTAGAGAAGAAGCAAAAGGTGAAACCATAAAAAGCATAGAACTGAAGAATAACTATATTAAGAATGCTTTTCTAGGCTCGTACTTGATGCAGAGGAGACACGTCATTTGGAAAAGCAAAAGAATGATGTTTCATCCAATTTAAACGGCGTGATTCGCAATAAGAAAGTGAAGCAAGGAAAACGCTGCTGCGCCTGCTGTGTATGTATCGCTGTGCAGCAGCAGTTTGCGTTTCTCCTAGCGTTTATGTACTCGTATAGGGTCGACTGCTTTCAAGGTCTGGCAGATTTATTCTATTTTAACTTCGTGGCCGGATGCTCTTCCTGTTGCCGGTGTCGTAGATTTTAACTTAACGGATGGATATCGTGTGCGTCATCAACCTCTTATTCTGTGAATCGTGCAAACTTTGAATTCTGTGTGTTGTCGTATTTCAACTGTTTGTGTATCTTATGTTTGTAAGGCGGACATTGGTAACGAGACTATACTTTATAGCCATAAAACTCAGCTGAAATGGCCGTTGTGCCAGACCAACCATCGTTAATGTCTTCCAGAAGAGCAAGCCGACGATAAAAAAAGTGATTCGTCTGAGCTGTGGCTGAGAGAAAACTTCGTCTACTGGCCCTCTCGGGCCCTTCAGCACCGATCGACCGCCCTGTCTTCCTCTACTAATGGCGTCAGTCGGATGCGGTGTGAAGGGGCGTGGCGTCGGCACACCGGTCTTCTGGCCGTTGTCAGCTTCCTGGACCTTGGTGCCGCTGCTAATCGCTCGAGCAACTCTTTAAATGAAATGAAAAGGCTCAGTGGGCTCTGTTCCAGTCTTCGTGCAAAGAAAAATTCTTCACGGTACGGGGAATCAAACACGGGTGCTCTGCATACCACTCAGGTACGCTGACCTTTACATGTACAGGGTGATTCACGAAGATAAACAAATATTTTAATATGTTATTCTACAAGTAAAACTAAAGAAAAAAAATCATATAAACATAGGTCCGCAAATGTTTAGTTACGGAGATACGGCTAATAAAGGATTTTGCCTGAAATCTAGCACCTTCGCTAATATGAAGCCATAGCAAAACTGTAAGAGGTTAAAGTAAAGCACGTTTTCCATTTATTTTGTTGTTATTAGTCTGGTGAATCTAATACAGCATGTTCCAGGCGTGTATCTGCAGTAGTTTTCCAGAACATCCAGAGAAGGAAAGACATAACTTCGTAAAAGTTTTAATTTATTAACTACTTGGCCCAATTTGTTTTTTATATTCCATACAATTGCACAAAGTTTTCAACAGAAGTTGTAGAGAATTTAATTTTGGAAAAAGATAGTAGTAACGTTAACTGAAACTGTATGAATGTGTTAGATAATCTGATTCTGTTAATAACGTAGTACACGTGAATTCATGTTAAACCGGTTAAGGAAGTTGTACAGTTTACATACAATTTCACAATACATTCACAATAAATGTTCAAAAATATCTTCACCGAATTCAGTGCATTTAGCTGCACGTATATGAACAGACTATGTTGCTCGTTTCAGTTTCACAGGGTTGTTCTTAGTTTCGTCTATTGCATTCATAATGCGAGCAAGTAATGTCGCAAGTGTATTGACTTTGTCCTCATAATCTATGTCTTTCATCCATCCCCATACACAAAAACCCATTAGTGTTAAATCGGGCCTGGTTGGACACAGACGTGTAGCACCACGACCAATCCATTTCTGGAGAAAATGTTCATTTAAATGTGTAGTAACGCTTTCATTTAAATACACTGTTGTTACTACGTTCTTTCACTGAACAACACAGAAAAATAACTCGTTTCAAGGTTAGGAAAAATACTGAAACAACTCACTAACAACGACATAAACGTTTCTACATTCTTAATGGAAAGTTGTGTCATAATCTTTGCTTCTCTGGATGTTCTGGAAAACTACTGCAAATACACGCCTGAGGCATGTTTTATTAGATTCGCCAGACCAATAACAACAAAATAAATGGAAATCGTGCTTTACTTTAACCTCCTACAGTTTTGTGATGGCTTCATATTAGCGAAGTTGCTAGATTTCAGGCAAAATCTTTTATTAGCTGTAACTTCGGACCTAGCTAAACATTTGCAGGCCTATGTTTATATTAACTTTTTTCTTTAGTTTTACGTGTAGAGTAACATACTAAAATATTTGTATATCGTTGTATATATATATATATATATATATATATATATATATATATATATATATATATATATATATATATATATAAATGATGAAAGCATTTGACATAACAGTCAATCAAGATCTACAGTTCTTGTATCGCATTCGTGTGCATTACATATATCGTATATAGCACATCGATAAATATTGTAACATTCGTAGGTTACCTTCATCACATGACAAAGAGTGGGGCAAAATTTTATCTCATTAAACACACCATAATATACACTCAAGTTGCTTTTTTTAAAGGAAATATATATTATTGTTATCCAACATAAAGTATATTTGTCTTTAACATTTCTGTTACCTGAAACTTTCCCTTAAGGCGATGAGTAAAAGATATGATTTTTTTTCTTTATAGCTCCTCGTCCCTTGAAGTCGCGAGGTCTCTCCAAAAGTCCTGTTTATTCTTTCCTTCGTTCCTCAGATCGTATATACACTGATCTTTTGGCCACTTGAGTGAATTTCTGTTCATTTTGGGAAAAAAAGACTTCGTTGTTTACGCTGTCCCTCTCCTGTTGACGTCAACTACAGGCTGTCTGCGACGAATTAATTAATGGATAACGACTTTTATTCCTCGCAGAGCTACTGCTGTGACCGTGTGTCGCCAAGCGGCATGTGCAAATCTTAGTATAACCAGGACTCGGATGAACGCGCAGTAATACTCATATAAGGCAAATCTTCTGTTTAAATACTTTTCTTCTTCAGCTGACCGTTCCGCTAATAAGGCAGACGCACGAATGATATGAAAGTAGAATGCCGAGTTACGTCCGTGGGAAAAGTTTGCAATATTGCGAAACAAACAAGGACTCCATACATCGATGTTCAAACAACACAATCTCTGATGTCATAGTCCTGTTTCATGTACTTCTTTAAAGACAGAATTTAACGGTACGCTTTTTCTTGGTACGTAAGTGTTTAAATAATTCACTTCATATGAAATCATTGTCCGCAGCTCGTGGTCTCGCGGTAGCGTTCTCGCTTCCCGAGCACGGGGTCCCGGGTTTGATTCCCGGCGGGGTCAGGGATTTTTCCTGCCACGAGATGAGTGGGTGTTGTGTCCTCTTCATCATCATCATTCATCCCCATTACGGTCGGAGGAAGGCAATGGCAAGCCACCTCCACTAGGACCTTGCCTAGTAAGGCGGCGCGGGTCTCCCGCGTCGCTCCCCTACGCTCTGTAAGGAAGTATGGGACTCATCATCATCATGAAACTGCACCTCGTCATTACAGTTTAAATGTCAGTGTTCACGTCAGCTATAATAGCAGTCACAGATAACGCTCTTGTTGATGATCGGAATAATACGTTTTCAAATATCACTCCGACATTACTTCTAACTGACTTACAAGCCAAAAGCGAACTACCAAAAATCACAGTTGTGTAGTATACGTTCTTCAGCAACGCCTAAGTGCCTTTAATAATTCTGTTCGATTCACGCGGCGTAACTCACATGTTTTGAATCCACAATCGCTGTAATATCGTTCATTGGTTTTTCTCTAAGCATCAGATCACTATTACGCTGGCTACACAGCCATTAACAGTTCGCAAAGCTTAATTAAGAATTCAGTACGCGTTGAATATAGAAGTGCAAAATAATGAGTCTAAATCTTTGCAATATAACTGCTACACTTCCGATCCTATTCTGTGCTTAAGAATACTTTTTGTCGTTTAACTGTCTATTTAAGCTATTATTAACGTCCACTGAGTTATAGGAATAGTCATTTGAAGTTGCCTGACTAATCTTAATGGAAACGGAAAATCTCAAAATTAAAAATTACCGTATCAACCGATTCTCGGAACTAAACTATCTTAATTTGCCTTCTCCGAACTTTTTACGTACAAATCAATCACCAATACGCACAGACCTGTCGCAACGTTTTAATGGTACCAGTCGGACTTCAGATACAGAAGTGAATACAATATTATGTTCATTTATTAGCAAGACATTTTCAATAACTAAGTTCAGTCTCGACAGTGTCTTCCAGGTCGTCTGCCGCTAGCTGGCCGCCGGTTGGACCCCAATAACGCCCAGTACATCCACTGTTACGTCAGAACAGCAATGGGACGGGACACCTTGCTGAACTCGAACGTGGGCCATGAAAGAAATACAAAACAAACATTTTCAGTGCACTAACTCATATAAAAATCTATAATACAAAATTATAACATTTATTCCTATTGGCCTGGCGTCGCAATATATCGTAAACACTACATGTTATGCCACAAAGTGCAGCCCGCATAGTAGCCAGCATCGGTGTGATTGTGGTCTACGTTTCTCTCGTGTTTATACATGTTCTTCACTGTTGATAAGAGTGCACGTGGAGCATAATGGTGAGCCGGTGAGGTGCATCGTGCATAGTTTGGAATTCGTTGGAATTTTTCCACTAACCTCGGTTTACCACTGGGCTCTCACACTCGTTGGTAAATGTTGCTTATGAATGGTGTCGCATATCACTTGCCAGTTTGTGCCTTTGTATTTCTCTTCTGCAGTGTTCACAGCCTTGTTAATCTGTAGTATAAATCGCTTACGTTTCTCTGTTAAGTGATGTTCTCACTTGCTTGTAACTGTATTCCACGAGAAAGGGCCTTAAATGATAGAAGTCTGTTCGATATGTGGTTAGCATTTATAGGTGGGATAAGGCTAAACAGTACTACTTCAGTTACTACACTAATGGCCATTAAAATTGCTACACCACGAAGATGACGTGCTAAAGACGCGAAATTTAACCGACAGGAAGAAGATGCTGTAATATGCAAATGATTAGCTTTTCACAGCATTCACACAAGGTTGGCGCCGATTACGACACCTACAACGTGCCGACATGAGGAAAGTTTCCAACCGATTTCTCATACACAAACAGCAGTTGACCGGCGTTGCCTCGTGAAACGTTGTTGTGGTGCCTCGTGTAAGGAGGAGAAATGCGTGCCATCACGTTTCCGACTTTGATAAAGCTCGGATTGTATCCTATCGCGATTGCAGTTTATCGTATCGCGACATTGCTGCTCGTGTTGGTCGAAATCCAATGACTGATAGCATAATATGGAATCGGTGGGTTCAGGAGGGTAATACGGAGTGCCGTGCTGGATCCCAACGGCCTCGTATCAATAGCAGTCGAGATGACAGGCATCTCATCCGCATGGCTGTAAAGGATCGTGCAGCCACGTCTCGATACCTGAGTCAACAGATGGGGACGTTTGAAAGACAACAACCATCTGCACGAACAGTTCGACGACGTTTGCAGCAGCATGGACTATCAGCTCGGAGACCATGGCTGCGGTTACCCTTGACGCTGCATCAGAAACAGGAGCGCCTACGATGGTGTACTCAACGACGAACCGGGGTGCACGAATGGCAAAATGTCATTTTTTAGATGAATCCATGTTCCGTTTGCAATATTATGATGGTCGCATCCGTGTTTGGCGACATTGCGGTGAACGCACATCGTCATCGCCATGCTGGCCTATCACCCGGCGTGGTGGTATGGGTTGCCATTGGGTACACGTCTCGGTCACCCCTTGTTCGCATTGACGGCAATTTGAACAGTGGACGTTACATTTCAGATGTGTTACGACCCGTGGCTCTGCCCCTCATTCGACCCCTGCGAAACCCTACATTTCAGCAGGATAATGCACAACCACATGTTGCAGGTCCTGTACGGGCCTTTCTGGATACAGAAAATGTTCGACTGCTGCCCTGGCCAGCACATTTTCCATATCTCTCACCAATTGAAAACGTCTGGTCAATGGTGGCGTATCAAGGCGTTATTACGGCCAGAAGTGGTTGTTCTGGGTACTGATTTCTCAGGATCTATGCATCCAAATTGCGTGAAAATGTAATCACATGTCAGTTCTAGTACAATATAATTGTCCAATGAATACCCGTTTATCATCTGCATTTCTTCTTGGTGTAGCAGTTTTAATTGCCAGTAGTGTAAATGTTCGCTGAGATTAGTAGTCATGTTTGTCCACTGCTTAAGTGTGTCGCTGAAGTGCTAAGCTAGTGCATTGTTGTAGACGGTGGTAAGGTTGAGGCCGCCTTTTTTGGTTGCTCGTGTCAGCATGTTATACGTACATACGTACTAGACTTTAAAACCATGACTTTTCTCCTGTGCCTTTGTCCCGTAGCGGTGCCGGGTCAGCATGGTTATTAACGAATTTGGCATGGTTAATTTAAGGGACTGGCGGATGTCCTTCCTTTTGTCATCTCGTTACCCGCCCCCCCCCCCCATCTCCCTTACCACAGAACGTCATTTTTGTAGTGTTATTGACATGAAAGTGAGCGAAAGTTTTATTAATGTTTGTGAATGGTGTTACTGAGTCACGACTTGAGAATAAACTCAGAATTCATCTAGTTGTATGTGGGAAACTACCTGAAACCCACATCCAGCCTGTCCGTCGTTAATCCGCCTGGCGGATTCGATACTGAGCCGGCGCACATTCATGTCCCAGATGCGGCGACTTAACGTGCACGGCTATCCGGAAGGCAGTCTTCAAAAACGTGACCGCGACTTATAAAATGACCTAGAGGCCATGTAATTCCTTTGGTGGCGTCAGGAGTTGGTGGAGGGATCTGGGCCACGTAGTTAATTTTGGATACCAGTTACACTTTGCTCAGGTGCTTTTTTTCCAATTCGTTGAGTTTTGTGATGCTATGATTTTGGATGGAAGCACATATGCTGTTGAATAAACTATACTACTATTTAAAGGCAAGACGTTGTTTACCTTTGTATGCAAAAATCTCGAAAAGTTATTGACTGATTTTCTTGAGATCTTCATACAATTGTCTAATAAATATTCGGAGTTATGTATGGATAAATATAGGCTGCGTATTTTATTAAAAACATTGTACAAGATTGCTATTAAAACCGAATGCGAGAAAGGAAATGCTGTGCTGTGCTGTGCGGCGTTTACATCTTCGCGGTCAGTTTTAATTACAGCACCAGGGCATTTAATCCATTACACAAAGTGTTTCTGCCATATGTATTATTTCTCATTATACAGGGTGTAAAGGGTATAAGTTCTGTTATTCCTATTGGTGACTGAGGCCGGTGTACTGAACAACCTTACATCAGTATTTACGTCATTTGCAAACTAATAATTATAGTTATTACAAGTCGTACGTTTTTAGGTTGGGTAGTGCCTCCAAGCATGTATGGCAAGAGCAAGCCGTTAGGGTTCATCCTCGCCTGGGCAGCAACAGGTCAGGTATTGAAGTGTGGTCGCATCACGGTTACTCTATACTGACAGGTGTAGTCCACTTAGTGGTGCAGCTATGACCGTGCAGAAAACATCAGGTAGTAAATTATGTGACATGCTAAACAGAGAAGTTGTAGTTATAGCTTATTTGCTTGCGATTAGAATACTACTACGGAATCTGATTCGTCTGCTCTTTGAAATCTTACCCCATTTGAAGATTCAAAATACACGAAATATTGTCACTGAGACTGCTATCTTCACGGGTACAGCAGCCATACCCCATACACCAATGATCTCAACAGCTTTAACCATTCATTTTAAAGAGACTTCAGTTCCCAATCAAGCTTTGGTTTGCAGTACCAATAAACAAGGTTCTAAAGAGTGTGAGAGGTATGAGGAAATGAACATAGAGTGGGAGGGGGGGGGGGGGGGCATAGCGAGGGAAGGAGGACAATGAAGGGAGAAAGTGATATACAGAGAAAGGAGGGAAAATGGATATAGAGGATGGGGAGAAGGAAATGGACAATGAGAGGGAGAGAGAAGGAGATTAGGATGTATGTCCAATTTCCGAACATATTTAGCAACAGCGAAGCATTTCCTACGATTTGCAGAAAACCTTTGTCCTATATTCCATCTGAAGTCGATGCCCAGGCAATGCGTGCTGTTTTTTTTCTATAAATAATACTCGTACTTGTGCGGCTATTCCTCTACCGATGTTCACGTTCCCTGACTTGCTGATATTCAGGTTTGTGCAGGACGCTATCTCGTGTTTCTTTATAATGTCTGTGGCCATCGCTGTATCATTATTGATCAAGGCTAGGAAGCCTACAACATCAGCATAAATCTTGCAGTCGATCCGTTGTCCTTATGATTATGCCTCGAAGTAGCTGTGACAGGGTTGGCAATAAGTGTTCAATAGTCATTGCGAAAAGTGCCATCGACACTCAACAGTCTTGTCTTACCACTGATCTGCGGAGGCGGACTAAACAGTAGTATCGAAGAAATCGTAGGCGTATTTGGGGCAACGCATACGTGTAGACGCTCGGAGCAGGGCGTGCACTAAATTTAGACGCGTACACGTGGGTGCGCGTATTTCCGCTCGCGATCCGAAACTGCGGGGGCGGCTGCAGAAGCGGTACGTGATTCGCCGTCGTCGGCCCGTGGCCGGGACACGTCAGCAGGCAGCAGGCGGCGGCGAGGCGAAGCGCGGCGTGGCGTGAGGAGAGGACGCTAGCGGTTAGGCGCAGCTGCCCCTGCGGGGCGGCCACTCGCGCTGCACCGCCTTGCTACGCTCCACACGCAGCACCAGCGGCATGCAGCACCACGGAGCACGGGGGCCCTATCTACCAGCGTGCACTCATAGTGCAGGCGATGCTTCTTAAGACGCTGCCTGTTATTTTCTCCATGTCAAGGAGCAGCCTTATTGTGCTAAGTGCTGACTTTTCTACAGCTTGGCCAATCTTTTGAACTTCCACTATAGTTGCTCTACTTGTCTTTTGCCCTCGTAAAATCTCCCCATCTCCTGTTTTAGAAATGAGATACCACCCCCCTTGTCCATTTTGATGGACATGTAGACTATTCTGTTTACTTTTCTATCCATTTTTACGTCCATGCTCATTGTTCCTACAACTGTATATATCATAGATCCCTATCTCTATGTGAACATTCACAAAGAAGTCAGGTCAGGTCTGTTTCAAGTGCGTGAATTAGTCGTCGGTATTAACGCATGTCTACACTATTTACTAACCCACTGCGAGTATGGTAACAACAGAACGCCCTTTCAGCAATTCAAAGACAGTTGTTGTGGGCTTTGTCGTATTATGTACACTGTACGTGTCTTCCTAGGTCCACAGAACGTCGCCATCAATAATTACCCTTGCTGCTTGCAACAGTGCTCTAAGAAAATATGGTGCTTCTAGGTAATGTCTTTAGAGTCGTTCATTTTTCATTTTGGAATGGTGTGTATTCTATGGTTAACGACGGGAAAAATGTCATAAATTACAAGTTTTAGGGGCTGCGTATCCTTACACGTTACGCATAATCTGATGGAAAGTATCCGGATACCCGCATGTATTGCGGAATTGACCAACAGATGCCACGCGAGATGATACGCCAGGACAGAAGGAGGCGCGGAATATTGTTTCCGGTGTATGAACAGTAACAGCAGAATGGTTCGGTCAGGAGAGCTGAGTGACTTCGAACGTGGAGTAGTCATTAGCTGTCACTTGACTAACAAATCTCTCACGGACATTTCAGTCCATCTGTAGTTGCCGAGTTGGCGAGGTAATTATGAAGTGGAAACGTGGACGAACAACCGTAGCTAAATCAAGAGCAGGCAGATCTCATACTCCGACAAACAGAATGCATCGAGCATTGCGGAGGGTAGTTGTAAAAATCGTATGAAATTAACTTAAAAAATCACTCGTGAGCTCCAAAATAGTAGTAGCAGTTAAAACACTTCCACTGCTATTGTTATACCATAACTTTAAAGACTGGAGGCAGTACGTATTACCAAACACAGTACTATTAACTTTTACGTTTACCTGTCTTTGCAACACAACTTTCAAGCAGTACTGTTCCAGAAAGCAAAACTACGTGTGGCACCCGTGCTGCCTCTTATTTACGTAATGAAATTATTTTGTTAACGAAATATGGTATAAAAAAGCAGTTCAATGTTACCCTCTGAAAGAATTTTGTTGTTTAGACTGTGATGTGCCTAAAGGGTCAGGATTACGTAATTGGTCAACAGGTAGCAGATAATATTTTACTTATTCAAACTGTTCAAATAATGAAGAAACAACGGTCACCAGCATAAGTAGGCATAGAAATATTTAACATTCCTGTTCAAGAAATAGGTATAAATAACTTCGGTGGAAAGGCACAGCCTATACTTTCTCGTTTGAGAGTACAATGAACCCAGTCACACGCATATGTTAACGTTAAAGAAAATACTGACAGTCATAGCAGGACAAACCTATCTGCATGGACACAACAGATACTGACACACTTTAGTATTCAAGGCTTAGTCAAACTAAATAGCTTTAATAACGTTACTGTTGACATTCACTGCTGAACTGTAAATTTGCGCATAGATTTGGTCTTATTTTAACAGGTGCTTTTCTGCTTGACATGAAAATTAAGGAGAGTTCACTAGTAAACACATTCTCACTGTCCTTTCTTTTTACGGAATTTAAGTGGCATTATTCAATTAAAACTTGGGATTTAATAACTTCACTTTCCCAACAAGAACATTCGGAAGTTATAGTTGACAAGGATAGGACCCTGAGTGGTTATGTGATTACGGATAAATCAAGGTAAGATTTCAAAGTATTGTTTTTGGTTTGCCTTATTATTGGAATCAAACAAAACATCCAAGTAAGCTGATCCTTCACTATACTTTTCTACAATTCCTTCGTTCCGTTGCAGTGATTGCTCAATGTGGTGGCGAGTACATCTTGGCAGCTGGATTTGCAGTTGGTACTGTTGAGCTCTGTCATATGTTTGTGGCGATGATCCCCAAATTATTAAATACCATTTCCAAAATGGAGCTGGTTACTTAATCCATCCATCTGAGGCTTTGGCACAGTGGAAACCAGCACAAAGGCCTCTCAGCACCAGCACAACTCACTGTTAGGACATAAGCTGTTGGCAGTTCGGTAGCTCGTCTCCGACTAACTCGTTGTCCCACCTCTTCCTTCATGCCAACCACATTTTGCGTGCGCTGCATGATTC
Organism: Schistocerca serialis cubense; assembly: GCF_023864345.2. Classification (NCBI taxonomy): domain Eukaryota; kingdom Metazoa; phylum Arthropoda; class Insecta; order Orthoptera; family Acrididae; genus Schistocerca; species Schistocerca serialis. Next base: position 451,260,886 of record NC_064639.1, on the reverse strand, counting down.
CGTTCCCGAGGGTAACCACAACACCTTTTATGCATATAAAGAACTAATAACCCTAAGTGAGGATCAGTATATACAAAGTAGCAACAAGACATTTTGAACAAAACATCGTTTGCACAAATTGACAATTCCACAAAAAATTATTTAAACAAAATTATTTAGTCTTAAAGATAACTAAAGAGATTATGTGAGAAAGACAAAACATATCATTTTCTCATATTGTACATATTACGTAGATCACACTTCCTACAATATAAAAGACATCAAAGAGACATCAAGCAGAGAAAATAGTATACACTTTCATACAGTACTGAATTAATCATACAATAATTACAGAAGCTCAACGATGGGATGTTGAACAAAACAGAAAGCAAAATAAATCAGCAGAGCATTAGAGCTATGGTGTTACACAGTCTAGCTAGCAATATGAGTGTGTGTAGGGAGTTAAAAAATGTAGGGTTTAATGGTCGAGGAACTCCTCATAAGTCACACATTTCTCTAGTCACTTCCAGGTCACGCTTGAGGTGGTGTAAGGAGTCATCCCACTGGACAGTGGATGTCTGGAAACGCTACATCCTGGCTCAATCCAGTGGAAGGGTTCAGGTTTGGCAAACGCCTGGAGAACATTACTTGCCATCAGGTTTTGCGCCAAAAGTGAAGAATGGAGCAGGTAGTGTTGCGGTATAGGATTTGGTTTCGTGATTCCTGGTTACAAAACGCCAAATCCGGAAGGATATAAACACATTTTACTGCGTTGCGTACCGCGTTCAGTTGATGAACAGTTCGGAGACGATGATTGATTGTATCAGCACGACAATGCACCATGTCATAAAGCAACATCTGTCAGGCAATGGTTTGTGGACAATAACATCCCTGGACTGGCCTGTCCAGAGTCTCGACCTGAACCCAATGGAACACCTTTTGGTGATTTAGAGCATCGACTTAGCTCCAGTACCGAGTGTCCAACATCACTACCTTCTCCGTTTTGGGCGCTTGAGGAAGAACGGGCTGCCATTCCTCCACAGATATTCAGACACCTCACTGAAATTGGCCCCCTAGAGTTAAAGCCGTCATAAAGGCGAAGGTTGGACGTACGCCATATTGATGTCTACTAATAGGTATGCGGATACTTTTCATCACGTAGTGTGGTGGCGGATGAAAGTTGCCTTGCCAGTATTTGGCTGGCAAAAGGAGGAGAGGTGGTGAGTAAGGTTCCCGATCAATAGACTTTGCACGAAACTCTGGAGGGGTTAAACTGCGAACCTCTCCGCAAGTATCTCATTAAGTGAAAGCATGTGACACTGTTGATAGTGATCGTCCTTCGGATGGGGACGTTAACCTCTGTGGCCCACGCGGCTTCATTCGAGATAAATAGGCCATGTCCTGGCGCCCGGTTTCACCCTCTCTGTTGTCACATCATCATACAGCACAAACGTAATACCATACTACACGGCATCTATTAGACACCTATATTCCAAAAATGCACAAAAAACATGACTCTCATATATCCGGAGGGAGCAGTAGTGCGGAGCAGAAGAAAACATTTCAGATTAAGTGGCTCAACCTACTCCTTCGGGTCTCCCAGCCACCAAAGCCATACGACTTTATTCCAGTAATAAGTACACATGGGGTCAACCGTCACTTTCGGGGTACAGGTGGCATAGGTAGGTAATGAGTCAAAAATTTTATTTGAAGTTTATGATGGATAAACATATTGTACACGATAGACAAGCCAGTGGTTAACCCAGTAAAACAAAATTTTATCAAACATTACCTTTACATATTATATGGAAGTGAAGTAATATGTTATCATCGATAGCCAACCGGCCTCCACATGACAGGATAAAAAAACTGGAAAATCGAAACTATTACTTGGAAACACGATATCTGATGACTGTGCAAATATCTATGAAACTAAGCTTCACCCGAACAGGCCATGAAAGTCAACGGGACCGACCGGTCGGCGTGTCATCCTTAGCCCACAGGCGTCACTGGAAGCGGGTATGGAAGGGTACGTGGTCAGCACACCGCTCTCCCTAACGTATGTCACTTTACGAGACCGGAGCCGCTACTTCTCAATCAAGTGGCTCCTCAGTTTGCCTCACAAGGGCTGATTGCATCTCGGTTGCCAATAGCTCTAGGTAGACCAGATGGTCGTCCATCCTAGTGCTAGTCCAGGCCGACATCTGACGGGAACCGGTGTTACTACTGCGGCAAGGCCATTGGACCAAACACCTGGTTGACATTAATATGGGCTGTGTGCAACGTTGGCCTTTATGACGGCTTCTCTGGGGGGGCAATTCAAGTAGATGTCTGAATGTCCGTGGAGGAATGGCAGCCCATTCTTCCTCAAGAGCCCATAACGGAGAAGGTAGTGATTTTGGATGCTGGGTCTGCAGATAAGTCTAAGTTCCAACTCATCTGAGAAGTGTTCCTTTAGGTTCAGGCCAGGACTATGGAAAGTCCAGTCCATTTCAGGAAGGTTACTGTCCACAAGCGACTGCCTCATAAATGCTACATTGTCGTGCTGGTAGAAACAGTTATCGTCTCCGAACTGTTCATCTATAGAACGCAGTTCATAATGCAGTAAAATGTGCTCATAGCCTTCCACATTTGGCGTTTTCTAAACAGCAGTGAGAGAAAACAAACTCCATACTGTAACACTACCTACTCTGTACTTCACAGCTGGCACTGTACATGATGGCAGGTAACCTTCTCCAGGCATTCGGTAAACCTAAACCCTTCCAACGCATTGCCACATAATATAGTGTGATTTATTCTCCAAATCATGCGTTACCAGTCATCTATTGTCCAATGGCATCGCTCTTTACACCCTCAATGTCGGGCGGAATTGACTAGAGAAATGTGTGGCTTATGAGTAGCTAACATTATATCCCATTCTTTTTCTCTCACTACAGACAGTCACTTTCGCTTCATAACCATGTCACCTTCAGAAGGTGGCAGGGGTAAAATACAGGGAGCGAGAGGCTATTTAGAATTTGTACAGAAACCAGATGGCAGTTATAAGAGTCGAGGGACATGAAAGGGAAGCAGTGGTTGGGAAGGGAGTGAGACAAGGTTGTAGCCTCTCCCCGATGCTATTCAATCTGTATATTGAGCAAGCAGTAAAGGAAACAAAAGAAAAGTTCGGACTAGGTATTAAAATCCATGGAGAAGAAATAAAAACTTTGAGGTTCGCCGATGGCATTGTAATTCTGTCAGAGACAGCAAAGGACTTGGAAGAGCAGTTGAACGGAATGGACAGTGTCTTGAAAGGCAGGTATAAGATGAACATCAACAAAAGCAAAGCGAAGATAATGGAATGTAGTCGAATTAAGTCGGGTGATGCTGAGGGAATTAGATTAGGAAATGAGACACTTAAAGTAGTAAATGAGTTTTGCTATTTGGGGAGCAAAATAACTGATGATGGTCGAAGTAGAGAGGATATAAAATGTAGACTGGCAGTGGCAAGGAAAGCATTTCTGAAGAAGAGAAATTTGTTAACGTCGAGTATAGATTTAAGTGTCAGGAAGTCATTTCTGAAAGTGTTTGTATGGACTGGAGTCATGTATGGAAGTGAAACATGGACGATGGATAGTTAGGACAAGAAGAGAATAGAAGCTTTCGAAATGTGGTGCTACAGAAGAATGCTGAAGGTTAGATGAGTAGGTCACATAACTAATGAGGAGGTACTGAATAGAACTGGGGAGAAGAGGAGTTTGTGGCACAACTTGACTAGAAGAAGGGATCGATTGGTAGAACATGTTCTGAGGCATCAAGGGATCACCAATTTAGTAATGCAGGGCAGCATGGAGGGTAAAAACCGTAGAGGGAGACCAAGAGATGAATACACTAAGCAGATTCAGGTAATGGGAGATGAAGAAGCTTGCACAGGATAGAGTAGCATGGAGAGCTGCATAAAACCAGTCTCAGGACTGAAGACCACAACAATAACAACAACGATGTCACCACAGTCGACGTTGACAACTATAGGACTGAAATGTCCCTGATGTACTTGTTACTCAGGTGATATCGAATGACTATTCCACGTTCGAAGTCACTAAACTCTTCTGACCAGCCCATTTTGCTGTCACTGGCCGTCTATTGGAAACACATCACTAGCCGGCCGGTGTGGCCGTGCGGTTCTAGGCGCTTCAGTTTGGAACCGCGTGACCGCTACGGCATTAAAACCACGATCTTCACGAGTCTCGCCGGCCCCTCGTGGCCGTGCGGTTCTAGGCGCTTCAGTCCGGAACCGCGCGACTACTGCGGTCGCAGGTTCGAATCCTGCCTCGGGCATGGATGTGTGTGATGTCCTTAGGTTAGTTAGGTTTAATTAGTTCTAAGTTCTAGGCGACTGATGACCTCAGAAGTTAAGTCGCATAGTGCTCAGAGCCATTTGAACCATTTGAACCAAACACATCACTCCACGCTTACTTTTATACTGGCAGATCCACATCTCGACATCTAGCGGTCAATTCCGTATTACATCTGGGTGCCCGGATGCTTCTGATCAGATTGTGCGTAACGTGTAAGGGTATACAGTCCCTGATACTTGTAATTTCTGATATTTTCCCCGCAGTTAATGAAAGAATGGACACTGTTGCAAGATGTAAAACGAACGCCTCTAAAGACGTCACTTAGAAACACTTTATATTTTGTAGCATTGTTACAGGGCAACGAAGGAAATTGTTGATAATGACGTTCTGTGGACCTAGGAAGAGACGTACATTGTGCTTAACATGGGAGAGCCCATAACAATGTATCTGATTTGTTGACAAAACGTTGTGTTGTTACCAGAGTCGCAGTGGGTTAGTAAATAGTGTAGACATTCGTAAATACCGACGACGAATTCACGCAGTTGAAACAGACCTGGCTTCTTTGTGAATGTTCACATAGAGATAGGGGTCAATGACTGAATATAGTGGTAGCAACAATGAGCATTGATGCAAAAAGGGATACAAAGTGAGCAGAATAGTCTACGTGTTTAGTAAAATCGACAAGAAGGTTGTTATCTCATTTCTAATAAAGGATGTGGGGTCATTTGATGCAGGCAGTAGACACATAGAACAGCTGTGGTGGAAGCTCTAAAAAAGTATGCACTTAGCAGAATAAATACGGGTTCGAAAGCTGCTCCTTGGTATGGAGAGAGAAAAAAAAAAAAAACAGTAACCGACTTAAGAAACATCACCTGCTGAACAAGACATCGTGGGAATTAAAATAGCAATATAGTAAGATGGATAGCAAATAACAAAATCTTAATTACTTCGCATATGCAGTAGGATTAAAGGTTGCTATCGCATTTCTAATAAAGGATGTGGGGTCACTTGATGCAGGTAGTAGACACATAGAACTGATGTGGTGGAAGCTCTAGAAAAGTATGCACTTAGCAGAATACATAAGGGTTCGAAAGCTGCTCCTTGGCATGGAGAAAAAAAACAGTAACCGACATGAGAAACATCACCTGCTGAACAATACATCGTGGGAATTAAAACTGCAATATAGTAAGATGGATAGCAAATAATAAAATATTAATTACTTTACATATGCAGTAGGATTAAATTTATAGGCGATTTGGGGCCGAACAGTGTCCAGTTTTGTCTTTGGGTGATGCGCCACTGTCTGATGTCGCACAAGGAAAGCTGAAACAGCGGTCGTCGTGCTGACAGCCCGCATTGCTCCAGATGTCGTCGCACTATCCGTGTGGAGACTTACACTGCTGAAAACAAGCCATTTGTCAACTAAAGTTACGTGAGGTAGCTGTACAATCCTGCAAGGGCAAGCGAACAATATGTCTGTTCTTGTGGGCGCAAGTCGCACGGGATCGTTTAAATCGTGCTTGGGGTTTTAGCATGAATCTCCTGAACCCATAGATTCCATATTCACACTACAGTGGTAGCACCACAATTAACGTGCGCAGGAATATCACCGAACGATAAGCTGTAGTCTCGAAAGGCCATGTTCTGGATACGTTGCGGTATACGTTTCTCCTTGTTTACACGAGGCATAACATGATCCTCAGCTAACAATGATGGAGGTGTGGACAGCAATCACTCACCCTTTTTTCAAAAATACACAACAAAGGCTCATAAATATTTAGAAGTGGTGACTGCGGTTACCAGGAAAGATAGGACAATTTATCCTGGTGCTCACGAAATCAGTACTGGACGATGCGAGCTGAGAGAACAGGGCATATGTCGTCCTGGAAGACAGCATCACCATTGGGGAACAAACGTTGTGCCGTGGGGTGGACCTGATCAGCCAAAATGCTTGGCAGTAATGCGACCGTGCATGGTAACTATGGGGCCCACGGACTACCACGATACGACTGCCTAAATCATCACCAACCTCCACCATGTTTCACTCTTGGGGGCGTTTGCATCACTGATGAGTGGTTCTGGGATTCCTGCTCGCCCTGCAGTTCCATGCTTACGCAGCTCCCTTCGCAGTGCTTTGGAGCTGACAGGGTTCGCGAGTGCGATATTCAGTTCTGCAGTGACTTTTACAGGTGTCTTCACAATCATCGTCAATGACCGTCTGTAACGATCACTCAACACACACAACCAACAAACATGCAAATGTGATGTCTGAATGGGTGACGCGCTGAGAAATTTCTCCTTATATACACCACGTATATGGCGCTACACCAACCTACTTTCTGCAAAAGCGGTGAAATGCTAATCATTTGTAAACCGAAGCATGCAGTACACGTCATACGAATTTGACTTTTAATGCAAGCCGCTTTCATCATGTAGCGATTTTATTGGTCAGAAGTGTACGTACGAAACAAAACGTAAAGCCGTGGATGAAACTTGCGCTAGGCTGGATGGTACTTCCGAAGAACTGCACTACCCGTTGAACGTCAGATTTCATCAGTATACTAATTTATGTTCTCATGGTCCAAAAAAGTTGCACATGCTAGTCTAACCGGATATGGATGGCTCTCGCTTACAGAATAACGTCTCGACCGCTCGTTCATATGAAGAAGCACTGCTGATCATACCTAAAATTAGCCCAAATGTTTCATCCAGAACTATTACCTGGATAGCCAAGAACCGTTTGCTGCCAACAGGAATGAGAGCAAGCGTACGCACCTAGGCTGCCTTTCACAACTGAACACCGTGTACTTAGCTTCCGCGGTGTGATGACAGGCATAAAAACCGCGCAGTTCTGTTTAGTAATGAGAGATAGTGACTTATCAGTATGGTCGCCTGAAAGCGCACCGACGACCAGGAATGCGGCAGTTAACTGACAGCATCAGGCAACGGCATACGGGAACAACTCCAAGAATCATGCTGTGCCGAACCATAACCTACAATGTTCTGGAATTCCTTAAACAACCACTACACAGCAAATGACGCTTTCAGAACATCATCCATCCCAGTCTGTTGGCGTACCTACAACGTCAAGACGTGTTCTTTCACCGGCCGAAGTGGCCGAGCGTTTCTAGGCGCTATAGTCTGGAACCGCGAGCATGGATGCGTGTGATGTCCTTAGGTTAGTTAAGTTTAAGTAGTTCTAAGATCTAGGGGACTGATGACCTCAGAAGTTAAGTTCCATAGTGCTCAGAGCCATTTGAACCATTTTTGTGTTCTTTCAGCAGGCCACTGGAACTATAAACACACATTTTCTCTTTACCGAGCCAACTGCCACAATTTCAATTAACTCTCGTGGCCAGTTCGACCACCAGACCTGACCACCACTTGGCCAACATTTTTTGACCAACTATGGCAATAGGTGGAAGTATCATGTAACAGTTTCTAAGTGGGACTGGCTCTAAGTGTGATCGATTGGAATCCTGAATTGTCGCGAGGGGACGGCAAACGTGATACTGAGATTGTTCTCGGTCCTAAAGTGAGTGGCCCTCTAATTATTGTCATTTATGGAATATTTAGTAATAGCTTTGCACGGCTCAGCTTTTATTTTCGACTAGAATAGAAGCTTTAAGGAAAAGAATGAAACCACAAAACTGTAGAATATTTATTTTGGCTCTTATTGAAACTACAGGTGACAAGAGATTTGTAAAACCAAAAAACTGATATTTCATCTAAGTTATACCTGTGTGATTTCTAGAGTCCAGACTTCATGTAATTACATATTCTGTTCCTTTATATGTACATATAAGAAAAACTAAAATGTCGATGAACTGCACTGAAAGGACCCTTATTTCAAAGTTTTAAATCAATTATTTTTTTACCTGTTTTGAGCTATAATACATATTTCAGAATATACTAGATGATTTAACATATTTTAATATTATTGTGGAATTAGTATACATTTCCGTAAATCCCAGACATTTTCATTACATAGCAAAAAGAGAAAAAAATTAAGTTGTATTATTGTGCTTCTCATGCGGTCGTCACAAAGCTAAATTGCACAACTTGGATGCAGATAATTATGACTCGCTTTACACGCTTTACTTTCTTGTTCTCAAGTGCTTCAAGATGTGTAACACGTCAGTTGCATTTAAGTTAACCATGGCACCTGCTGCGTCTTCATTGCCAGCAAAGCTGAAAACATGGATTTCTATTGACAGTGCTTTAACAACTGATGCTAAAATAGTCCTCCGACAAACTTGTGATAAACGTGTAGGATGTACGATGAAATTTCAAACTGAATACATTTACGAAGGAATGTACACACTAGGAATAAACAACGTATTTTTTCCAAGAATCAGGTTCTACTTACATATTTGCAAGGATAGCCTACACCAGCTAATAGTGAATTTTACAAAGGACTGTGTTTTGCATTGGTTGCAGAGAACATACCCTAGATCAATCTTCAGATACCTGAATCTAAACATTTCTTACAGAAATACTGCGACCGCAACGTTCCCGACTAGCCCACTCTCACGTAGATTCTTGCTATATTGACATACTAGAAAAAAATCAAGGCTGATGTTGACAGATCATCTATACAGGTTGTTGCTGGTCAGACGACGGATGTGTAGGCCGTTTCATCGGTACTGTAATTGTATGTGTTGTATCGTACTTTAAATACAATCACAGAAAGAGGTTTTACTCGTCGTAACCCTCAATTACTTATATTTATATGGCAGAGGGAAACACTATGAGAGGAGAACGAGGAGATCACTGAAACACTGATAATGATTAGAGACAAGAACATACACATTTATGGATAAATATTGAAATTTGTACAAATCGGCTCAGGGAGCAGATCTTGTAGTTCAACTACTGTTCCAGAAGCTAAGGCTGGATAGTAAACAGTTCTTGTCCCACTGGAACGTTCACTGAAAGGGCAGGTGTGGACTCACTAGAAGCAGGCAATGCGGCACGAAGTACACAAGTAGAAGGCGGTCTTCTAGGTGGTCGGGCTGACTTGGAACTGCCGTTCTACGGAGGCGCCGGCGCGTATCACCTGTCTGGCAGCGCCATCGCTGAGGCTTCTTGGTGAGGCAATCGCTGGGCTGTACGCCGCCGCTGGAGTGGGTTGTCGATTTATCGAGGCCTGTGGTGCTGTCTGCTCATGCGTGCTGTGCTTTCGACACCACAGCAAGCAAGTTGGACTCTCAGACTGTACCTAACCCTCATTTAATTTATTGTACACAAGAAGTGAAACAATTGTTAGATTCATTAACAATGGACTTCAGATACTACGGCCAGGTGGTGTGAAAGAAAAGAGGGCCCTATTGATGTACACAAATGCAGTTCCATACATGTTGAAAGCTGTCAAATCGCTTAATATACACTACTGGCCATTAAAATTGCTACACCAAGAAGAAATACAGATCATAAACAGGTATTCATTGGACAAATATATTATACTAGAACTGACATATGATTACATTTTCACGCAATTTGGGTGCAGAGATCCTGGGAGATCAGTACCCAGAACAACCACCTCTGGCTCGTAATACCGGCCTTGATACGCCTGGGCATTGAGTCAAACAGAGCTTGGATGGCGTGTACAGGTACAGCTGCCCATCCAGCTTCAACACGATACCACAGTTCATCAAGAGTAGTGACTGGCGGATTGTGACGAGCCAGTTGCTCGGCCACCATTGACCAGACGTTTTCAATTGGTGAGAGGTCTGGAGACTGTGCTGGCCAGGGCAGCAGTCGAACATTTTATGTATCCAGAAAGGCCCATACAGGACCTGCAACATGCGGTCTTGCATTATCCTGCTGAAATGTAGGGTTTCACAGGGATCGAATGAAGGGTAGAACCACGGGTCGTAACACATCTGAAATGCAACGTCCACTGTTCAAAGCGCCGTCAATTCGAACAAGAGGTGACCGAGACGTGTAACCAATGTCACCCCGTACCACCGGAGTGGCCGTGCGGTTCTGGGCGCTACAGTCTGGAACCGAGCGACCGCTACGGTCGCAGTTTCGAATCCTGCCTCGGGCATGGAAGTGTGTGATGTCCTTAGGTTAGTTAGGTTTAATTAGTTCTAAGTTCTAGGCGACTGATGACCTCAGAAGTTAAGTCGCATAGTGCTCAGAGCCATTTGAACCCCGTACTATCACGCCGGGTGTAACGCCAGTATGGCGATGACGAATACACGCTTCCAATGTGCGTTCACCGCGATGTCGCCAAACACGGATGCGACCATCATGATGCTGTCAACAGAATCTGGATACATCCGAAAAAATGACGTTTTGCCATTCGTGCACCCAGGTTCGTCGTTGAGTACACCATCGTAGGCGCTCCTGTCTGTGATGCAGCGTCAACGGTAACCGCAGCCATGGACTCCGAGCTGATAGTCCATGCTGCTGCAAATGTCGTCGAACTGTTCGTGCACATGGTTGTTGTCCTGTAAACGTCCCCATCTGTTGACCCAGGGATCGAGACGTGGTCGCGCGATCTGCTACAGCCATGCGGGTAAGATGCCTGTAGTCTCGACTGTTAGTGATACGAGACCGTTGGGATCCAGCACGGCGTTCCGTATTACCCTTCAGAACCCACAGATTCCATATTCTGCTAACAGTCATTGTATCTCGACCAACGCGAGGAGCAATGTCGCGATACGATAAACGGCAATCGCGATGGGCTACAATCCGACCTTTATCAAAGTCGGAAACGTGATGGTACGCATTTTTCCTCCTGTCACGAGGCATCACAACAACGTTTCACCAGGCAACGCCGGTCGTCACTGTCGCCAACCTTGTGTGAATAGTCTGAAAAGCTAATCATTTGCATATCACAGCATCTTCTTCCTGTCGGTTAAATTTCGCGTCTGTAGCACGTCATCTTCATGGTGTACCAATTTTAATGGCCAGTAGTGTATTTTATCCAAACTTAGTGTATCTAACACGCACAACTCATGCATTGCAACGATTGGCAGTGACAGTTAGACATCAATTGCCAGAATTAAATATGATCAGCAACAAAGAAGGTTTTCCTGAAATGTTCTTATCGTGTACACAGCTACAAGCAGCAGCTGCCTGACGTACCTCTGCCCCTGGAGCCAGTGATAACAAAGTGTGCAACATGGACTGCAGCTGTGATTTTCTACAGTAAGCGCTTTGAAGCTGTGAAGTCTGTGATGGAGAACTTTCATTCTGATCCAGCAGCGTCTGTGAGTGAATCCTCGCCAGCATTCAGCAGTTCTAAAGTTTCATACATCACAAGTCACTTCAGCTGGCTACCAGACTATCATCAAGAAACTGGAGCCTCAAAGTATGCCTCTCCAAGAGGCTGTGTGAATAATCGAAGATGCTGATCGGAAGGCCAGCGTTGTACCAGGGGGAGTGGGTGGTGTAGTTTCCAGTAAACAGTAGTCTGCGCTGGGTAAGAGCCCTGGATACCTTCATCTTGTTATTTTGTCTCGCTAATTTAATAGTGAAATTGTAGAACTCCATAAGAACGTATTCCTAGCACAGTCCCTCTATATAAATGTGCGACGTTGACTTCTTGCGAAGTTCAGCGATTTTTCTCTATTTATAGTAATTTGTCAGACAGAAGACTGTGCATGGCACCTAAACATTTGGAAAAGTATGTTGTAATTAATTGTGCACCCCTTTCCAGTGTGACTTAAATGTTCGAATAGGAGACACTTGGACTTCAGTGCTTTGTAGCAGAAGTGAGCTGATTAAGAATTAACATAGATATTTGACTAGCCTACCCGTGAATTTACATTTTATAGCAAAAAATAGAATTTTGGATTTTACATATAATTAGTTCATTAAATATTAATTTACGTATTTCAACAATTTTGTTTACATATTCATTTACGAATTTCTTAATTTTACATTACGAAAAAGTAGCGCTCTAAATTGTTTTCAAATACGAGTACGAAAATAGAGAGGAGAACGCTGCTGCGCCTGGTTTGTATGCATCCCTGCACAACGTGAGTGCGAAATTGCAGTATCAGGCCCTATCGTTCTTGTAGTTCATTCCGTCGTACGAGAACCGCTGCTTTCAAGATTTGGCACTTTTTTCTTTGCGGTATCTTGTTTTTACTGGTTGTGAATCGATTTTTTCCGAGGAAAGTGTTGAGGACCATGGCAGCCTAAACGAGCTTGGATAAAAGCGTTAAAAGCACATTCTAATGGCCACTTATATCATAGCCTGTCGTTAATTTGCAGCGCAGATTCGATCTACGTATGGTTCACCTGCCCCTCTTGCATGTTAGGTCGTTGCGCAGTTGCTTTCTTTATAGGACGTCCATCCTACATTTTCACTCCGCCCCTGTGCTTGCGATCTTCGTTGGCGTAGGGCTTTTGGTCCTACCATTTCGCCTTCACTGGCGTTAGATGTGTTGCCATAAAACTGAGTAAATAAAATTTCTCTCTAAGATTTATCTTGTAGCTTTAATTGTATTTAAACAGGAAATAAAACATTACTTCACCTAAACATTAAAGCTGCTTGGTAACCGACTTCTTCAGAAAACACAAACTGAAATTCTTGCGGAAATGTTAATATGGTCGATGGACGTGACAAAAAATTTTGCTGAAATCTTCTTCTATATACACAATTCTTGTTAATATACAAAATACTATGGGGGATTCACACATTTAGCTAAACGAGTAGGTCATCGTTATCTGCTTAGTATTAATATGTGTTCAGTTATGCATGATTTACTATTGCAGTTCGTCTTCACAAAAAGATTTTAATTCTGAAATATAGGCGCAAAAATTCATTAACAAGCCCTTGATGTGGAAGATATCGTTACATAGTGTACAAAGTGTATAACAAAAGTAAATGCCCACCAACTGATTAAAGCGATCCTCGGCAAATGTCAGATTGCGCAACACCATGCTGAGTTGTGCAGTGCACAGTTGGCCAAGCTGGCACACACTGTCGATGCTCCGTAACTGTGAGACAGTAAGTTACTTGTTTGCTACCACTGCCGAATGGACGAAGAGCAATTATTTTCTTACATTCTTACTGTGGATGAAAAATTATTTGGTGCGTCGATTTGGTTGTCTAAAACAGCTATCCGTCACTAGCGACATGTTCAGGAGTTTGGTAAAAACATGGAAACAGAGCGAGAAATGCTTTCTGGTATATAAATGCAGATCCCAGCAAAGCCTAAAGGTGACAATGTTGTATTTTATCCTGAACGGGACCAGCGCAATGCCGTCAATACGTTGCAAGTGTGTTTCAAGACGAGGGCGCCCCTGTTCACACAGGTCGCATTGTTCAGGACTGGTTTTGTGAGCACCCGGATGGACTGTCGCGTCTCCCCTGTCCACCACAGTCACTAGGTCTCAAAATTGGTGAGTCTTTGTGGTCTACTTTGGGGTAAAAGGGTGAGTGATGGTTGTCCACACCTCCGCCATCGTTAATTAAACTTGCCACTATTTTGCGGAAAGAATGGTAAAAGATTTCCATGAAAACCACACAGTACCTGTATTTACCCATTCCGAGACGACTGGAAGCTGATTTGAGTGCTAAAGACTATCGTTCATCGCAATGGACGTGCTAATGTGTTTTTGGTTTTTCTATATTTTTGTCCACCCCTTGTACATTCACGAAAACTAATCTTCAGTCTGAAGTACGTCTTACAAAAAATCTTGGGAACTGTATCTGGGACACAGTGGAACAGTGTCAATAAAACAGTAACCCTACTATCAAATACCGTTCAAAAACATGCGCCTTTCATCCACAGGTATAAATGAGATCTAGAGTTATCTTGATTCGCAACAACGTACGCTCATAAGCGCATCGGACACCACGCACAGGAGACATCAGCTAATACCGTGTAACACCGGCTTCATCCATCATAATCGCCCCAATTAGGCGAGAAAAAGTGTTCGCCAGTTTCTTCAGGTGTGTCATACCCATCTGAATCGTTCATTGACTGTTAGGTCCCACAGACCTACCAAGTTTTGAAGATTCAATCCTCTGTTCCAAATAGTCTCACATATTTTCTATGGGAGTTATCAGACCAGTCAATATGCAATACAGTGCCTTAGTGTTCGCCAAGCCAGGAACGTATGCTTGGAGATCTGTGTACACTTCTGCTGTCGTTTTGAAAGATGCGAGTGCCCGCAGCAAAGTTATCACGAAGGCATACAAGAAAGGGCAGCTCTTGGTCGCCAAGCATGTTTAAATGAACCACCTGGTTGACGTCCACGGTAACCTGGACGAGTGGGCCATGTGGATTTTCTCTCGTCAGCAGCTGCTTGTGACTGCTAAAGCGTGACTTTCACTTCCGGCCGCTGGTGGTTAGCATATTTTTACGACTAGTGTTCTTATGCTGCGTTACCTGGATGCGAGTACAACCCCATTCTTGTGGGCACATTAAATAGTTCTCGCTGTTACACCAAAAAGCCGGGCAACTTCATTCACGGTGTCGTCAACAGCACGACGAAACATAGCAGGTGCGTTGCACCTTTGTGCCACATCTCCATGTCTACCGATCTTACTGCGCTGGTGCTATACAGCAGACTGGCGTACGGACACTCCCTGAGCGCCGTAGTTTATGTCACCGGTGGAGGGTCAGGTAACCATCTGGTACCAGTACTACGACATATGCAGCGCTCCGTAGACATTAGTGTACTCTTTTAAGGAAAGAATAATATTTTGTGGAATGAGGTTATGTCTAAAATCTGGCGTCGTTTACATTTCTCTCGATTCCTCAACACCACGATCGTTTGGAAGTAATGAAATTATTTACTAGGATTGTGATTGAGGGCAAAAATGATTTGTTACGTCGATTTGCGATCTGAAACAGCTATCTGCTCATCAGAAAATTATATTTTCCGAAATTCCAAAAACCACAAAGTGAAATAACACAAATAAATGACAACAATGTTGGGGATGTAGCGTATTTTTGAAGCTACGAGTATCCCTAATATTTTAAATCTATTATCAAGTAGTGTACAAAAGAATTTTGCCTTTCATAATTGGCGGCTCATATACCTGAGATCTAAAAGAGGCGACAAGAAGTTTCCGTTTGAGGGCGTTGCTGTGGCGTATATGCAATGTAGCGCGACTCTGATGTGGGAATCTAACCACCAAGATGTAGGCAAGGAATTGGTGTGGCTTTCCTGTCTTTCCGGCGTGCTTGCGGTAAATGCAGAAACATGGGCTATGGCGACGTTATTGCCAAATGCTCTCAAACGGAACCAGCGTCCTCTTTTTCTTTTCCTGGCTGCCGAGGAACAGATACTGACAGACATCCATCGGGGAGTGAAGAATGTGCATGGGGCGGCATGTCTGTCGAAACCACCGTTGGGAGATGGTGCAGCAAGTTCCCTGCTGGCCGCGATTCGACACAAGACGCCGTTCGATATGGGAGGCCAGCCTCACGCATTGCGGAGACACTGGGACACACACCCAATGGTTCTGATCTCTCCCGGTGCGACTATGGCGCCTTCGGTCCCTTAAAAGAAAGCTCTGAAGGGTCGACGATTCCTGTCGGATGAGACTGTGCAGCAGGCAGTTATGGAATTCTTCATACAGCAGCACAAAGTGTTTTTCCAAACGGGTATCTTCAGCCTGGTGCGTCGGTGGGATGAGTGCCACGATGCTCATAGCGATTTTCCCTGATTGGCACACCGATCCTGGACTGGACGTCCTGTGAACGGAATCTTTTTGATTCGCCCTTATACAAGGGTGTTACAAAAACGTGCCGCCAAATTTTCAGGAAACATTCCTCACACACAAATAAAGAAAATATGTTATGTGGACATGTGTCCGGAAACGCTTAATTTCCATGTTGGAGCTCATTTTAGTTTCGTCCACCTACACTCAATGGAGCACGTTATCATGATTTCATACGGGATACTCTACCTGTGCTGCTAGAACATGTGCCTTTACAAGTACGACACAACATGTGGTTCATGCACGATGGAACTCCTGCACATTTCAGTCGAAGTATTCGTACGCTTCTCAACAACAGATTCGGTGACCGATGGATTGGTTGTTCCTCTCCAAGTACGTAACTACTTTAGAGCATTTGAATGCTAACCATTGTCTTGAAACTTTAACTTGAATGTAACAAACTGTTCTTAAACATCCTTTAACTGATTTTTAGCCAGTTCTAAAGCAAGCACAAGTGATACGATAATCCGTCTTAAAATAATCAGTGACAACGATTAAACTTTCGCAAGGACAACGTAAACTTTGTTATTGTGTTTCAGAAGGAAAGAAATTAGTTATTATTAGCAAAGGAGATCTGCAAAGCTAATACATTATTTGTGTAAAAATGTTCGTTCTATAGTCTCGTGAAACACACACACACACACACACACACACACACACACACACACACACACACATATATATATATATATATATATATATATATATATATATACAGGGTGGTCCAATGATCGTGACCGGGCCAAATATCTCACGAAATAAGCGTCAAACGAAAAAACTACAAAGTACGAAACTTGCCTAGCTTTGGCCTCCACGCTCTCCTGACCTCAGCCCTCTTGACTTTCATTTATGGGGGCATTTGAAAGCTCTTGTCTACGCAACCCCGGTACCAAATGTAGAGACTCTTCGTGCTCGTATTGTGGACGGCTGTGATACAATACGCCATTCTCCAGGTCTGCATCAGCGCATCAGGGATTCCATGCGACGGAGTGTGGATGCATGTATCCTCGCTAACGGAGGACATTTTGAACATTTCCTGTAACAAAGTGTTTGAAGTCACGCTGGTACGATCTGTTGCTGTATGTTTCCATTCCATGATTGGTGTGATTTGGAGAGAAGTAATAAAATGAGCTTTAACATGGGAAGTAAGCGTTTCCGGACACATGTCCACATAACATATTTTCTTTCTTTGTGTGTGAGAAATGTTTCCTGAAAGTTTGGCCGTACCTTTTTGTAACACCCTGTATAATTATCTGGATTGACTACAACTCACCTCATGTACTGCCGTCCGCTCTGTACACGCGGAACACGGCCAAAGCTATCGAGTCGAACATCTCCCCCTCTCTGCCCCCTCACCCTACAATTCAAATGTCGCATTCACACTCTTCCTCTATCTTATAGAACAGTTTGTTTCTCAACTTATTGGATGTCGTGTAGCATTTCTAAATTGCCTGATGTCCCATGCTGCCTACTTGTTTTCAGAATCTTGTTTCACTTTAACGTATATGCTTAGAGAAGGCATATATGCGTTAATCTGTCGATAGGTGGTTGATGCGCTTCTTTTCTGGTCGATCCTTAGTTGTACACAGTCTGTCATATATTTTCTAAGTTCCACGTGGTAAAAGAGACATCCGCATTCAGCGCGCGATGCTACAGTCAGAGCAGAAACGCTACAGGCCCCTTCAATGAACACGAGTCGTACTCTACACAGTACTGAATTTGGCGCCCACGCACACCTTGTCATTCGTTACAAACAGCCCCCCCCCTCCCCCCCCGGAGGGTGTGACTTATGACGCAGTGTTCCACAGCAGTGGCGCCGTTGTGCGCATGCGCTGTGTCCCGCGGGCGTCGGCAGGACACTGGTCGCATTGTGCCTTGTTCCATTTGAAGTCCGCCTCGCGTCTCATTTTGGACTAATTAAGAGCCACGTGATGGCGAGGCAGGCGGAGCACATCAATCTGGCGGCATAAATAACGGAGCCACAGCGGGCCTGCCAGGGCGCATCCTAAATAGCTCCGAACGGCCTGACGGCCACGTCTCTGTCCGCCGCATCTCCGTTGCCACACACACAACTGCGCAGCAGCGACACCCGGTGTTGCAGTGCCGTGGCTGGATAAATCTAAAGTACTAAATCTCGTAACGTCTTCACAAAAGCAAACGACAGGGAGATGGTTTATCACCGTTACTTTTCAACTGTGAAGTCGAGTCTGTTATGAGAGAATAATACCAGGAAAATCCGAAAAACCTAAGAATTCGAACCAAGGAAGGTCAGATAAATTTATATTCTTTGCAATTCGCAGATGACGTAGGGTTACTAACTAACAATACTGAAGAAGGCAAAAGTCAAATAACAGGCCAACAAAATATAGCACAGATACCATTCGAAAAGACTGAGACGATGGCAGCAGAGCCACTAGTACTCAACCACGTAACAGTAAATAACAGGAAGGTAAAAGTAGTGAAACAATTTAAATACACTACTGGCCATTAAAATTGCTACACCAAGAAGAAATGCAGATGATAAACGGGTATTCATTGGACAAATATATTATACTAGAACTGACATGTGATTACATTATCCCGCAATTTGGGTGCATAGGTCCTGAGAAATCAGTACCCAGAACAACCACCTCTGGTCGTAATAACGGCCTTGATATGCCTGGGCAAACAAAGCTTGGATGGCGTGTACAGCTACAGCTGCCCATGCAGCTTCAACACGATACCACAGTTCATCAAGAGTAGTGACTGGGGTATTGTGACGAGCCAGTTGCTAGCCAACCATTGACCAGACGTTTTCAATTGGTGAGAGATCTGGAGAATGTGCTGGCCAGGGCAGCAGTCGAACATTTTCTGTATCCAGAAAGGCCCGTACAGGACCTGCAACATGCGGTCGTGCATTATCCTGCTGAAATGTAGGATTTCGCAGGAATCGAATGAAGGGTAGAGCCACGGGTCGTAACACACCTGAAATGTAACGTCCACTGTTGAAAGTGTCGTCAATGCTAACAAGAGGTGACCGAGACGTGTAACCAATGGCACCCCAAACCATCACGCCGAGTGATACACCAGTATGGCGGTGCCGAATACAAGCTTCCAACGTTCACCGTGATGTCGCCAAACACGGATGCGACCATCATGATGCTGTAAACAGAACCTGGATTTAGCCGAAAAAATGACATTTTGCCATTCGTGCATCCAGGTTCGTCGTTGAGTACACCATCGCAGGCGCTCTTGTCTGTGATGCAGCGTCAAGGGTAACCGCAGCCATGGTCTCCGAGCTGATAGTCCGTGCTGCTGGAAACGTCGTCGAACTGTTCGTGCAGATGGTTGCTCTCTTGCAAATGTACCCATCTGTTGACTCAGGGATCGAGACGTGGCTGCACGATCCGTTACAGCCATGCGGATAAGATGCCCGTCATCTCGACTGCTAGTGACACGAGGCCGTTGGGATCCAGCACGGCGTTCCGTATTACAATCCTCAACCCACCGATTCCATCTTCTGCTATTGGATCTCGATCAACACGAGCAGCAATGTCGCGATACAATAAACCGCAATCGCGATAGACTACAATCCGACCTTTATCAAAGTCGGAAACGTGATGGTACGCATTTCTCCTCCTTACACGAGGCATCACAACAACGTTTCAGCGGCAACACCGGTCAACTGCTGTTTGTGTATCAGAAATCTGTTGCAAACTTCCCTCATGTCAGCACGTTGTAGGTGTCGCCACCGGCGCCAACCTTGTGTGAATGCTCTGAAAAGCTAATCATTTGCATATCACAGCATCTTCTTCCTGTCGGTTAAATTTCGCGTCTGTAGCACGTCATCTTCGTGGTGTAGCAATTTTAATGGCCAGTAGTGTACCTAGTAGAAAGTCTAACGACAACTTGGACGAGAAACCTGCATGACAAGTAAGAACTAACAAAATGATAAAAGATCAAGTATTAATATGGTCTACATACAATAAAGAAGTCTATCAATCAAAACTAAATTAAAATATTAAAAGACAGTGGTTCTACCAGAGGTGACATACGGAAGTGAAACTCTTCTCAAAGTCACACAGAAAAAAAGAATCGAGGAAATCCTAAAAGTAGAGAGAGGAATAGCTAGAACACGCATAAATAAGAAATATAAAAGAGCTGTACAATGGCGGATAATGAGAAATGAATTGGTGTACAGCGAACAGGAGCCCATTACACGTATTTTAAGAACAAAATACATCTGTGTTTTTGGTGTCTTTATGAGGACACAAGAAACCAGATTAACAAGAAAAGTTACACATAAACTTTGGAACATGAAGCAACAAGTAGGAAGGATAATGGAAATCAGGGAGCATATAAAGGGCTACAATTAACCCTGAGCGATTTGCAAAACAAATCTGAAAACTTAAAGAAGCTGAAAAATATGAAAATAATGTTTAAACCAAAAATATACAAACGACAAATAATGAAAAGCCTATTTACAGATGAGGACCAACAAAAGAGATTAGACCGCATGAAAAGATGCTGGGCAATTCGGAAAGAAAACCTATTAAAAAAGATAACCAGAAAATGATTGACTGAAGTGGGTCTATGAGGCCGTAAAAGTAGAAGACGGGAGTCCACCTCTGGAAAGTTCGGCGGCCCGGTGAAACTGTTTTTATTTGACGCCACTTATACGACTAGCGCGTTGGTGAACTGATGATCACGACAACTCACACATTCAATACCGAGCAGAGAAAAAGCCCCATTCAGCCGGTAATCGAACCCGGAGCCCCGTGGCTGAGAGTCAGCAGCGCAAATCGTTAGACCACGAGCTGATGACAAGAAAAGTTCCTGAATAGAATCGGTGGTACCTCGAAAAGAGGTTATAACATGAACATCAGCAAAAGTAAAAGAAGGGTAATGAAATGCAGTGGAATTAAACCAGGCGTTGTTGAAGGAATTAGATTAGGTGACGAGTCACTAAAAGTAGTAGACGAGTTTTTCTACTTGGGTAGCGCAATAACTCACGATGGCCGAACTACATAGGACATAACATGCAAACTGGCTATAGCAAAAACAGCGTTTCCGAAAGAAAAAAAAAGGAATTTGTTAACATCTAAAATAAATCTGTTAGGTAGTCTTCTCTGAAGGTTCTTGTCTAGAATGTAGTCTTATACCAAGGTGAAACGTGAACGGTAAGCAGTTTAGACAAGAAGACAATAGAAGCTTTTAAAAAGCTGCGCTACAGAAGAATGGTGAACATTAGATGGGTACATCGAGTAACTAATAAGGTACTGAATCGAATGGGGGAAAAAAGAAATTTATGGAGCAGATTCATACGACACATCCTGAGGCACGAAGTGATCGTCAAAATGGTAAATGAAGAAAATGTGTATGTGTGAGGGGAGGGAGGGGGGCGGTAAAATTTGTAGAAGGATACCACAGCATGGATACTGTAAGCAGGTTAAAATGGATGGTTGCAGTAGTTATATAGAGATGAAGAGGCTTGAATAGGATAGACTAGTGTGAAGAGCTGCACTAAACCAATAACAGGACTGAAGACAACTACAAGAATAACATTTAGTTAGTCGAAAGCAGTTGAGTATTCACGTTTCTGCCTTTGCAGAATACGCCGCTGCGATTAGACGACTTGCTTGGTCTCATTTCAGAGCAGCAAATTACAGCGGCGGTGTATGAAACATGTTCAAAAATGTCGAGTACTGCTTCATGAAATGGAATTCGTTTCAAATTTAAACCGTAAAGCATACTTCTACAGGCAAATCTGCATCTTCGTCTTCACCTGTACTCTGCAGGGCATATTCAGATTAAGCCAGTGCACTCATCCGTGAGAAGCAGTGTTCAAATTCTCCTGCGCACGTTCAGTTTCCCGTTGTTTTCTTAAATCTGTATGTCGAGATGATTCTTTTTAAAAGGACATAGCTGATTTCCTTTACAATTCTGTTTCACTCCAAGATTGTGCTCCGTCCGTAATTAGCTTGCTGCAGACGGGACGCAACATCATATACTGCTTTTCTTTCCGTCCACAACAAGCCGAATAATATGTGGCAGACGGTATATATCGTAACAGTATTGCTTGTTCCTCTCCAAGTACATAACTACTTTAGAGCATTTGAATGCTAACCATTGTCTTGAAACTTTAACTTGAATGTAACAAACTGTTCTTAAACATCCTTTAACTGATTTTTAGCCAGTTCTAAGGCAAGCACAAGTGATACGATAATCCGTCTTAAAATAATCAGTGACAACGATTAAACTTTCGCAAGGACAACGTAAACTTTGTTATTGTGTTTCAGAAGGAAAGAAATTAGTTATTATTAGCAAAGGAGATCTGCAAAGCTAATACATTATTTGTGTTAAAATGTTCGTTCTACAGACTCGTGAAACACACACACACACACACACACACACACACACACACACACACACACACACACATATATATATATATATATATATATATATATATATATATATATATATATATATATATATATATTTACAAGGTGGTCCAATGATCATGACCGGGCCAAATATCTCACGAAATAAGCGTCAAACGAAAAAACTACAAAGTACGAAACTTGCCTAGCTTGAAGCACGAAACCAGATGGCGCTATGGTTGGCTCGATAGATGGCACTGCCATAGGTCAAACGGATATCAACTGCGTTTTTTTTTTAAATAAGAACCCCCATTTTGTACGTAAAGAAATATGAATGCTTTAGTTAGACCACTTTTTTCGCTTTGTGATAGATGGTGCTGTAATAGTCACAAACATATGGCTCACAATTTTAGACGAACAGTTGGTAACAGGTATGTTTTTCAAAATCAAATGCAGAACTTTGGTACGTTTGAACATTTTATTTCGGTTGTTCCAATGTGATATATGTACCTTTGTGAACTTATCATTTCTGAGAACGCATGCTGTTACAACGTGATTACCTGTAAATACCACATTAATGCAATAAATGCTCAAAATGATGTCCGTCAACCTCAACGCATTTGGCAATACGTGTAACGGCATCCTCTCAACAGCGACTAGTTCGCCTTCCGTTATGTTCGCACATGCATTGACAATGCGCTGACGCATGTTGTCAGGCGTTGTCGGTGGATCACAATAGCAAATATCCTTCAACTTTCCCCACAGAAAGAAATCCGGAGACGTCACATCCAGTGAACGTGCGGGCCATGGTATGGTGCTTCGACGACCAATCCACCTGTCATGAAATATGCTATTCAATACCGCTTCAACCGCACGCGAGCTATGTGCCGGACATCCATCATGTTGGAAGTACATCGCCATTCTGTCATGCAGTGAAACATCTTGTAGTAACATCGGTAGAACATTACGCAGGAAATCAGCGTACATTGCGCCATTTAGATTGCCATCGATACAATGGGGGCCAATTATCCTTCCTCCAATAATGCCGCACCATACATTAATCCGCCAAGGTCGCTGATGTTCTACTTGTCGCAGCTATCGTGGATTTTCCGTTGCCCAATAGTGCATATTATGCCGGTTTACGTTACCGCTGTTGGTGAATGACGCTTCGTCGCTAAATAGAACGCGTGCAAAAAATCTGTCATCGTCCCGTTATTTCTCTTGTGCCCAGTGGCAGAACTGCACACGACGGTCAAAGTCGTCGCCATGCCATTCCTGGCGTATAGAAATATGGTACGGGTGCAATCGATGTTGATGTAGTATTCTCAACAGCGACGTTTTTGAGATTCGCGATTCTCGCGCAATTTGTCTCCTACTGACGTGCGGATTAGCCGCGACAGCAGCTAAAACCCCTATTTGGGCATCATCATTTGTTGCAGGTCGTGGTTGACGTTTCATATCTTTCTGAACACTTCCTGTTTCCTTTAATAACGTAACTATCCGGCGAACGGTCCGGACACTTGGATGATGTCGTCCAGGATACCGAGCAGCATACATAGCACACGCCCGTTGGGCATTTTGACCACAATAGCCATACATCAACACGATATCGACCATTTCTGCAATTGGTAAACGGTCCATTTTAACACGGGTAATGTATCACGAAGCAAATACCGTCTGCACTGGCGGAATGTTACGTGATACCACGTACTTATACGTTTGTAACAATTAGAGTGCCATCTATCACAAAGCGAAAAAAGTGGTCCAACTAAAACATTCATATTTCTTTACATTCTACACGAATATGTAATAAAAAATGGGGGTTCCTATTTTTAAAAAAGCGCAGTTGATATTCATGTGACCTATGGCAGTGCCATCTAGCGGGCCAACCATAGCGCCATTCGGTTCCCCCCTTCAAGCTAGACGAGTTTCGTTCTTTGTAGTTTTTTCGTTTGATGCTTATTTCGTGAGATATTTGACCCGGTCACTATCAATGGATCGGAAAGTGAGGAACGATAGGTCGCGAAATGGAAACCACTGTGAAAATCTGATGGGGCTCTTCACTGACATTTTGCACAGTGTCTCTAGTATGCCTGTCGATCGCATCAGGACGCTGTTTTGAGTTGTGAGCGCACTGTGAGCGAGTAAAGGTGCCTAGAACAACAATGTCTCCTGCCAAGTAGGAGGGCCCGCTGGGAGGCTTCGCCTTAATGAATGCAGCCCACCTAACACAACTGCCACGCACTTCCTTCTTCATGGCAATTCTTAGCCGCACTCTGCAGGGGCAGTGAAGACGCTCCTGCTGCCTTTTCGATGGGAAGTGTTTGATCACCCATAACACAGCCCTAATTGGCTCGTCCTGAGTATCATCTCTGTTCACAGGAAACACTGGATACGAAGACAGCGCTTGGGCGCAGGCTACGTGCTACAAACCAGCATAGAGAATTATCGGAATGCACAGGCGGCTGCCTTCTATGACGATGGTGTTGGAAATTTGCGATAACAATCGAAAAATGTCTAAGTCGGAGCGGCGACTATGTAGAGAAGTACCTGGAAGGTGTAGCTAAATGTGCAAAGAAAACAGTTTTGATTTACAAAAAAATGGTTCAAATGGCTGTGAGCACTATGGGACTTAACTGCTGTGGTCATGAGTCCCCCAGAACTTAGAACTACTTAAACCTAACTAACCTAAGGACATCACAAACATCCATGCCCGAGGCAGGATTCGAACCTGCGACCGTAGCGGTCGCGCGGTTCCAGACTGTAGTGCCTAGAACTGCTCGGCCACTCCGGCCAGCTTTGTTTTTCACTGTGGTTTCTATTTCGCGACCGATCGTTTCCGAGTTCTAGTGATTATTGAGAGAGCAGATCTGAAAAACAGATCCGACAGCTGAACTGCGTTATCAGTAAACAGCGACACAAATGACATCTTGGGTTGTCGGGTGTTCTGCCGGATATCAGCGTCGTACTTGCACGATATTTCGGTCACGTAGCTCGAGACCTTCATCAGGTGCGACCTGAGACTGCTCCTCGAGTTTTTTTTTTTTTGTCACATTGTTGAAGAGAGGCCCATCGGCTTTGCCGATTCGCCGTGTATTTTTGTGTATGTTTGGTTGGTTGTGCTGTGGTGGCACTATTTATTGACTTTGGGGGACAGGAATGTTATTTTATTTCGGACTGTGTCCGCCAATCCGCCTCCTTGGTTGGTGGTCTGTTCTTCCTCTTCGGGAGTTGTGTGGTTCTCGTTGTCTTCTTGTTGCTTCTTAGGTGATTGCCGTTGGGTTGTCGTACTTTGGTTGTGGATGTGAGTCCTAGTTTCTTGGTTCTTTATAATGCTAATCCTACCTATCCTTATACACAGTGAATTTGCACACATTTAATTTCTAATACTACCTAACCTTATGAGCTATGGGTTTTGCTAGTTATGCATTTATATTGAGAGATGGTTGTTATTTTGATCTAACTACTCACTATATGCTAATTCTAATCTACAAGGGGTGGCTGGTGATTTTAACTATTTGCATCATTTATGTCTGCTCTATTCTACTAGTCGTCAGTTTGGTCTGCTGGTTCGTCAATTATGCTACGTGGCACGCGTTGCTTGTGCCAATGTTTGGGTTTGCTGGTGCCTACGTTAGTTAGATGCCTACAGTTGTCTCTTATTATATCTAGTTTGTTGTGAACCCGTGTTGCTAATTTCTTGACTGTTTCGTCCAACATGTCCATCTCCATGATCTCGTGGAGGTGTCTGGTACGTGCCCATGGTGGGGCCCCTAGGATCCAGCGCAGCACTTTGTTTTGAACGATTTGTAGTTGGTGTCTGGTTGTTCTGCTTGCAGTGCCCCAAGAGGTGCAGCCATACGTCATCGTCGGGAGGATTGCAGTTTTGTATAATGTTCGTTTGGTTTCTTGCTTTAGGTTTTTGCTTTTGAAAATGGGATAGAGGGCCTTTGCTAGGTTTTGGGCTTTTTGTTTCTTTTCCTTAATGTGTCGGTGGTAGAGCAATTTTTTGTCCAATATGATGCCTAAATACTTTACTTCGTCCCTCCACGGGAGTTCTTGTGCATTTAGTCGCAGGTTTTCTTCAAGGATAGGTCTTTTCCTTGTAAAGTAAACTGCGGCTGATTTCCCTGCGTTCAGTTGCATTTTATTTTGTCGACACCATGCTTCCACTAGGGTTACTTGCCGCTGCAGCCTTTTGATATTGGTGAGGTGACGCTTGCGGACCTGGTCCAGTATTTATGCCTATGGCCTTCCCCCTCCACCAACGGCTGCAGGCGCTTCCTCTGTGGTCCGCGCCCATTCCCTGTGACCTGCTGGAGCGTTGCTGCTCCGTTTTCCGTCCACTGCGGTTCTAGGTGTTCCCTCTGCGGTCCGCGCCCACCAAACCCGCTCCTGGGGGTTTCATCTACGGTCTGGGGTACCAGGCGTTCCCCCTGCGGTCCGCGCCCGCTCACCACGACCTGTTGGAGCGTTGCCGCTCCGTTTTTCGTCTGCTGCGGCTCTGGATGTTCCCTCTGCGGTCCGCGCCCACCAGTGCACCACAGTTGTCTCAACGCCGGTTTGAATAGTTTAGGAAATGCTTCCACCCTTGGTCCGAAAGCCAATGATCATGCCCTTTGCACGTCATACAAATCGCTGCGATTCCGCTTTGCAACAAGGCTCCATTCTTTTCCGTGTCCCCCCTGACACACTTTATATACCATCCACTGCTAGGGCTGCCACGTGAGTCGTTATTGCATGTTGACGTCAAACATAGGTGGTGATAATACACTACTGGCCATTAAAATTGCTACACCAAGAAGAAATGCAGATGATAAACGGGTATTCATTGGACAAATATATTGTACTAGAACTGACATGTGATTACATTTTCACGCAATTTGGGTAAATAAATCCTGAGAAATCAGTACCCAGAACAACCATCTCTGGCCGTAATAACGGCCTTGATACGCCTGGGCATTGAGTCGAACAGAGCTTGGATGGCGCGTGTACAGGTACAGCTGCCCATGCAGCTTCAACACGATACCACAGTTCATAAAGAGCAGTGACTGGTGTATTGTGACGAGCCAGTTGCTAGGCCACCATTGACCAAACGTTTTCAATTGGTGAGAGATTTGGAGAATGTGCTGGCCAGGGCAGCAGTCGAACATTTTCCCTATCCAGAAAGGCCCATACAGGACCTGCAACATGCGGTCGTGCATTATCCTGCTGAAATGTAGGCTTTCGCAGGGATCGAATGAAGGGTAGAGCCACGAGTCGTAACACATCTGAAATGTAACGTCCACTGTTCACAGTGCCGTCAATGCGAACAAGAGGTGACTGAGACGTGTAACCAATGGCACCCCATACTATCGCGCCGGGTGATACGTCAGTATGGCGATGACGAATACACGCTCCAATGTGCGTTCACCGCGATGTCGCCAAACACGGATGCGACCATCATGATGCTGTAAACAGAACCTGGATTCATCCGAAGAAAATACGTTTTGCCATTCGTGCACCCAGGTTCGTCGTTGAGTACACCATCGCAGGCGCTCCTGTCTCTAATGCTGCGTCAAAGGTAACCGCAGCCATGGTCTCCGAGCTAATAGTCCATGCTGCTGCAAACGTCGTCGAACTGTTCGTGCAGAGAGTTGTTGTCTTGCAAACGTCCCCATATGTTGACTCAGAGATCGAGACGTGGCTGCACGATCCGTTAGAGCCATGCGGATAAGATGCCTGTCATCTCGACTGCTAGTGATATGAGGCCTTTGGGATCCAGCACGGCGTTCCATATTACCCTCCTGAACCCACCGATTCCATATTCTGCTAACAGTCATTCGATCTCGACCAACGCGAGGAGCAATGTCGCGATACGATAAACCGCAATCGCGATAGGCTACAATCCGACCTTTATCAAAGTCGGAAACGTGATGGTACGCATTTCTCCTCCTTACACGAGGCATTACAATAACGTTTCACGGGCCAACGCCGAAGTCCCTGACCCACTCAGCATGCCACGCGCATCGCATCACAGATGCCACAAGCACCCAGTGCATCGTAGCGCATCGACAAAATTTCTTCCTCTTTGGCAAATAGTTAAATGACAAGTAGTGTGCTTATGAAATGGGTCGATGTGAAAAGCAAAATTGTCTGAAACTCTGTTGTTGTGGTCTTCAGTCCTGAGACTGGTTTGATGCAGCTCTCCATGCTACTCTATCCTGTGCAAGCTTCTTCATCTCCCAGTACCTACTGCAACCTACATCCTTCTGAATCTGCTTAGTGTATTGATCTCTTGGTCTCCTCTACGATTTTTACCCTCCACTCTGCCCTCCAATGCTAAATTTGTGATCCCTTGATGCCTCAAAACATGTCCTACCAAACGATCCCTTCTTCTAGTCAAGTTGTGCCACAAGCTCCTCTTCACCCCAATTCTATTCAATACCTCCTCATTAGTTACATGATCTACCCACCTTATCTTCAGCATTCTTCTGTAGCACCACATTTCGAAAGCTCCTATTCTCTTCTTGTCCAAACTGGTTATCGTCCATGTTTCACTTCCATACATGGCTACACTCCAAACAAATACTTTCAGAAACGACTTCCTGACACTTAAATCTATACTCGATGTTAACAAATATCTCTTCTTCAGAATCGATTTCCTTGCCATTGCCAGTCTACATTTTATATCCTCTCTACTTCGACCATCATCAGTTATTTTACTCCTTAAATAGCAAAACTCCTTTACTACTTTAAGTGTCTCATTTCCTAATCTAATCCCCTCAGCATCACCCGATTTAATTTGACTACATTCCATTATCCTCGTTTTGCTTTTTTTGATGTTCATCTTATATCCTCCTTTCAAGACACTGTCCATTCCGTTCAACTGCTCTTCCAAGTCCTTTGCTGTCTCTGACAGAATTACAATGTCATCGGCAAACCTCAAAGTTTTTACTTCTTCTCCATGAATTTTAATACCTACTCCGAATTTTTCTTTTGTTTCCTTTACTGCTTGCTCAATATACAGATTGAATAACATCTGGGAGAGGCTACAACCCTGTCTCACTCCTTTCCCAACCACTGCTTCCCTTTCATGCCCCATGACTCTTATAACTGCCATCTGGTTTCTGTACAAATTGTAAATAGCCTTTCGCTCCCTGTATTTTACCCCTGCCACCTTCAGAATTTGAAAGAGAGTATTCCAGTTAACGTTGTCAAAAGCTTTCTCCAAGTCTACAAATGCTAGAAACGTAGGTTTGCCTTTTCTTAATCTTTCTTCTAAGATAAGTCGTAAGGTTAGTATTGCCTCACCTGTTCCAACATTTCTACGGAATCCAAACTGATCCTCCCCGAGGTCCGCTTCTACCAGTTTTTCCATTCGTCTGTAAAGAATTCGCGTTAGTGTTTTTCAGCTGTGACTTATTAAACTGATAGTTCTGTAATTTTCACATCTGTCAACACCTGCTTTCTTTGGGATTGGAATTATTATATTCTTCTTGAAGTCTGTGGGTATTTCGCTTGTCTCATACATCTTGCTCACCAGATGGTAGAGTTTTGTCATGACTGGCTCTCCCAAGGCCATCAGTAGTTCTAATGGAATGTTGTCTACTCCCGGGGCCTTGTTTCGACTCAGGTCTTTCAGTGCTCTGTCAAACTCTTCACGCAGTATCTTATCTCCCATTTCATCTACATCCTCTTCCATTTCCATAATATTGTCCTCAAGTACATCGCCCTTGTATAAACCCTCTATATACACCTTCCACCTTTCTGCCTTCCTTTCTTTGCTTAGAACTGAAACTCTATGTAGGAAAAACTATTGGTACGTATCTGTTCAAGTCCGAGTATCAGGTGAGCACTAGGCCAGATGTAATTTGGAGTAATATGTTTCTTGACTCATCTAGCACCAAGGCTCTCGGGATTGCGTGTACGAGGCTTTTCACGAGCACAATGCCTGCCGTATAACCTTTTCCATTAGAATCTGTTGTGCAAGTAAGGACGCTCTCGTGATGACTAAACAAATATGTAGCCAATTGCACTTATCTTCTTTGAATCTTCTCCAACTGTTCAGTTTAACCAACTTGATAAGGTCGGTAGTGCCAAGATGATTACACAAAAATTTGTGAAACGATGGTTCTATAAGCGGCGTTCTTCGTGAGTGCATAGACTTCCTTAGGCAGATTCTGGTAACTCGGACTCTGATATTTGCCTTCCTCGCAGCGATGTGTATGGTATAAATAAGTTCATGTCTCCTTAAATAGCTTCGAAGAGAGGTTTCTAGATACTTGATGGATACAACTGATTTAGTGAGTGATCAGCGGTCACTTAGTCAATTGGTATACGGTTCGTCTGTTTACACCTACAGGAATAATTCTGCCTACATTATTGTTACGATAAACGTCAGGGGGAAATAAAAATGAATAACATGGTGCAACAAACCTTGAAACGTCACAGTACCAAACGTGACGAACGAGAAAAAAATACATACTCATTACTTCTAACTATCTTTATTACAGTGAAACCAGTCTCTGTTGAAAATTATTGTGATTTCTAGATATACAGGGTGGGCAGAGACAGTTTAAAAGGTACTCGAGGGCGCTAAAACGCGACAATGCTCGGGCATCTGTGGGTCCAAGTGTTATCACTTGTTCAAATACTCCGTTAAAATATGCCTTTTTCGGAACTGATAAGTTAGGAAACCAAGCGAAGACCACATTTGGAGACAGTGTCTCTGGGAGGCTGCTTATATTTGTGCGCGCAACGACATGGTTGCTAACTTCAGTGCCAAACAACTTGGAAATAGCGCAACGTGTCGATATTTTTTCTTAACAATTATTTAGAAATTCTTCTAATCCATATGTGGCAAACAGCTAACCAGTGTTTAACAGTATTGGTTAAAAAACAGTCTTGGTTGCAATTTTTGTTTTTTATTTTTCAACGACGCGTTTCGCCTTATTTAGGCATCTTCAGGTTATCTTTTCTAGATGGACGGGAGATGCACCAAGCTCTGCATAACGCGTTCCCGTTCACAGGAGCGAGTAACAAGATGGGGGCTCAGGTAGTAAGTATAATGCATTATGCTTACTACCTGAGCCCACATCTTGTTACTCGCTCCTGTGAACAGGAACGCGTTATGCAGATCTTGGTGCCTCTCCCGGTGCCTCTCGCGTCCATCTAGAAAAGATAACCTGAGGATGCCTATCTCGCGTCCATCTAGAATAGATAACCTCAAGATGCCTAAATAAGGCGAAACGCGTCGTTGAAAAATAAAAAACAAAAATTGCAACCAAGACTGTTTTTAACCAATACTTAACAATTATTTCTTAGCAGAACCTTCCCTGCAACACCTTTACAAGGTTTTCAGAATGTTTCTGAGGACCCTTTACATTGCTGCCTTCTCAAAAATAGATTCTCCGATCGTTAACTACTTGAGATGTTGCACAGCTCAGAGTAACTAAAAGATCAGCAGTTATAAAAATTAACGTAATTGTAGTATTCATTACAAGTTTAGTTGAACAGCATGATTGTCGATTTCATGGTTGGGTTTAATGGAGCCCTAAATGGCGGAGTTCATCATTCTAGCCATGAGCAAAGTGGAAACTTGGACTCCTCTCTCCCTGTTCGTCAGTCGGTGGAAACAAGAGGATCACGAACCGGTAGTGTTTTTACCCTTTAATTACTGCATGCCACTGCTATCAAACAGTATCCAGTATGTCGCAGACAAAAATATAAAATCTAGAGTATGTGTAAGTTATTAGGATACTTCGGTATGTGTATGCATAGCAAAGTTGATGATTTGTTCGACGTGTGCAGTGTACGTATATCGCTCCGGATCACAGATGGCGACGTACCAACTGTTTGTCTTTGAACCTGTACTTCAATTTGTCGTTATTAAGAAATGCGTATTCCTTAAAGACTTACTTTTAAGAGTGGAGAGAGGTCATTTGTGTACGACACTGCAAACTGCAACAGATGACGGCTGCACCTGCCACTAGAGCGGGACCCAGTGTACGAGGTGTGAGGAAAAGCACGGGCGACCCTGGCCCCCACACCCCGCGAAGCAGCCGTGGCATCTTCCCTACTCGGTCTCTGGGCCAACGCTTACGCCGGCAGCCGCGCGTGGCGCTGCCGTCGCCGGCGCCCTTGGCGGCGATTATTCGCGGCGCGCGCCTACTGAATAGCAGTTGCTTGTTTTGCTTGCGAGCGATTGCATCGGAAAACTGTCAAACGCTTTGCTCCGTGGCAACAGTGTGTTCGTGCTCACTAATCGCTGCTGGGTGGTGATTCTTACAGGTATGGGATCCAGTTTTGGTACGCGTCGTCACTGAGAGGGTAGTTCTGTCTTCAATGCCATCGAGTTGAGTTGCTCAGGTAGTTTTGTGTACGTTGGCACTCTTACTTCAGAAGTGCCGTGCGCCAAACGTTGGAACATCCCGAAAGTGTTAAAAAAACTTGCAACAAAGAAGCCAGTGTGTTTGAAATTGCTGTCATTATTGTTACTTCACACACTGAGTTGTTTCGTAAGTTACTCGTCTTTAATGGCGCCAATCACCAGTTTAACAGCATGTACTGATTGTCTTTTTAGCGTAATAACCAATTCGTGTGGAGCTCAGCTACGGGCATACAATCTGCCGTCCTGATGCACTAAAATAATTTGAGTTTTATGTTAATTTTGATAAAGTGCATTTCGAGAGTAGCCCATTAATCTGATTCTCCCACACTTGCACTGGAATATCTGCTCAACTATACTACCGTGGGAGTATCACCAAATGATAAAATTTTCTGGCAGATGACAACTGTGTGCTTAACTGGGAGAAGAACCGAATACGTTGGTCATTAGTGACTGAGCTGTCCTTGAAGCTTCAAAGCAGCGCACACTCCACTGCAAGGCGAATGGCTCAATCTGGTAACAAATGAGTTTTGCCGACACACCGACGTGCTTTGAATTCTTTTAATCTATATTTTTATAAATGAAAAAGTTTGTACTACTAACGTTGATACTGCTGTACATTATTTGTTTTTAAAGAATAGAAACAGATACTACATCATTAATTACATTCTTGCTTCTCGCGGGTTGATACACGATTTAAAAGAGTTTACTTTGTACGAAAAATTTTCCTGTTGACAGAGTCCCATACACTTCATGCGTTCTGACAGAATGTTGCCTTTACATCCTGTTACGCAATCATGACCCCTCGAATATTGAAAATCAGAAAGACCTATTCAGGCAGCGTGCGGTGTACCTAACAAGAAGACTTGGCACGAGATTCACTAGCCAGAAATCGTCAAATGCTGATGAGATATTGCTTTCAACAGATTACGCAAGTACATTACTACGACAATTTACTGTGAGATACTGACATCTTAATACCAGCTGTACGCCTTAGTTAAACATTGTTTACAAAGATACCAAAAGTTAGTTTTTGGAAAGAAAACCGTCGACCAGCTACAAACCGTTCTACTCAGATGTCAGCCATACGTAAGAGCTGTGCGAAATCACTTTGCTTGTATGTGCTTAGCAGGCCACGATCAACTCATGGCAGCTATTGTTGCACATTCGAAACTAGTGCTCTTTGTCTAATGACATCTAATTTCGTGCACTTTATGGAGAAAATTTCTCGATCATCTTACTATGGTTTAGAGTTTGAGGGAGCAACATGACAGCCTGTTAAGCTATTTATGACGTCGTCATAGCAGAGATTGTATCGCTCTCTCTCTCCGTAACACAATACTATGCTCAGGAAAACACTGTATGGACCGAACACGGAAATAGCTAATTGCCTTTTTGTGGTGGTATGGAATAACGTATAAATGTTAGGTTCAGAAAGTGTTCAGTCGACATAATATCATATAGGTGGACAACGATATAACAGCAGTGAGAACGCTGTCTGAAAAGAAAGGTGCAAACTTACTTGTGCTATTGATTAAAAATATCGTGCTTATAGTAATATAAACTATCTATCAAAAAAGTTCCGAAACTGATTTTATTCCTGGCGACGTCTGCGCAGTGAGTATGGTGGCGGTTTGAACGAATAACTGTGAACAACAGATGTGTATTGGATCCGTCAGTGGTGAGCAGCGGCCGTAGTGTCAACGTTATTTTGTTACAAATGGCAATAGAGCTAAATCTCTAAATCAAGTGTTCAGGGCATTCTCCAGAATCATTTGAAGAAGAGAAAAGTGTGCAGAAAGCGTTTCCCGGACACAACTTCCAAACGAAAACAACGATGCGCTGACGCCTTCCGCAACTTGATTGAAATGCAAAATACGGAAATTCTTTTCTGGAAAAAAATCATCATCGGTGACAGAATTCGACGTTATCAATACCAACCTACTACAAAGTGCAGAAATTCACATGAAATGTTGACGCTTTCACGACATAACCGACACTCAAGCCAACATCACGCTCGAGTTGAACAACATCCCAAAGAAGAACATTTCTGAATGTTTCACGTTGTTATATTAACGTCCTCTGCGTTGAATTCGAGTGGAGGGAGACTCTGTAGAATGCATGAAGCCACCATCGTAACTTTTATCTACTATCATTAATCCAGTCTCGAAGCTTTTGGGACCGATGGGATGCGAGAGAAGGCCTGATGCTCCTAATCTTGCCAGGTTAAATACACAAATGTTGTTATTGTTGTTGTTGTGGTCTTCAGTCCTGAGACTGGCTTGATGCAGCTCCCCATGCTACTCTATCCTGTGCAAGCTTCTTCATCTCACAGTACCTACTGCAACCTACATCCATCTGAATCTGTTTAGTGTAATCATCTCTTGGTCTCTCTCTACGATTTTTACGCTCCACGCTGCCCTCCAATGCTAAATTGGTGATCCCTTGATGCCTCAGAACATGTTCTACCAACCGATCCCTTCTTCTAGTTAAGTTGTGCCACAAACGTCTCTTCTCCCCAATCTTATTCAATACCTCCTCATTAGTTATATGATCTACCCATCTAACCTTCAGCATTCTTCTGTAGCACCACATTTCTTGGCTACACTCCACACAAATACTTTCAGAAACGACTTCCTGACACTTAAATATATACTCGATGTTAACAAATTTCTCTTCTTCAGAAACGCTTTCCTTGCCATTGCCAGTCTACATTTTATATCCTCTCTACTTCGACCATCATCAGTTATTTTGCTCCCCAAATAGCAAAACTCCTTTACTACTTTAAGTGTCTCATTTCCTAATCTAATTCCCTCAGCAACACCCGACTTAATTCGACTACATTCCATTATCCTCGCTTTGCTTTTGTTGATGTTCATCTCATATCCTCCTTTCAAGACACTATCCATTCCGTTTCAACTGCTCTTCCAAGTCCTTTGCTGTCTCTGACAGAATTACAATGTCATCGGCGAACCTCAAAGTTTTTATTTCTTCTCCATGGATTTTAATACCTACTCCGAATTTTTCTTTTGTTTCCTTCACTGCTTGCTCAATATACAGATTGAATAACATCGGGGAGAAGCTACAACCCCGTCTCACTCCCTTCCCAACCACTGCTTCCCTTTCGTGTCCCTCGACTCTTATAATTGCCATCTGGTTTTTGTACAAATTGTAAATAGCCTTTCGCTCCCTGTATTTTACCCCTGCCACATTCAGAATTTGAAAGAGAGTATTCCAGTCAACATTGTCAAAAGCTTTCTCTAAGTCTACAAATGCTAGAAACGTAGGTTTGCCTTGCCTTAATCTAGCTTCTAAGATAAGTCGTAGGGTCAGTATTGCCTCACGTGTTCCAACATTTCTACGGAATCGAAACTGATCTTCCCTGAGGTCGGCTTCTACCAGTTTTTCCATTCCTCTGTAAAGAATTCGCGTTAGTATTTTGCAGCTGTGACTTATTAAACTGATAGTTCGGTAATTCTTACATCTGTCAACATCTGCTTTCTTTGGGATTGGAATTATTATATTTTTCTTGAAGTCTAAGGGTATTTCATCTGTTTCATACATCTTGCTCACCAGATGGTAGAGTTTTGTCAGGACTGACTCTCCCAAGGCCGTCAGTAGTTCTAATGGAATGTTGTCTACTCCCGGGGCCTTGTTTCGACTTAGGTCTTTCAGTGCTCTGTCAAACTTTTCACGCAGTACCGTATCTCCAATTTCATCTTCATCTGCATCCTCTTCCATTTCCATAATATTGTCCTCAAGTACGTCGCCCTTGTGTAGACCCTCTATATACTCCTTCCACCTTTCTGCTTTCCCTTCTTTGCTTAGTTATCTTAAGTATTTGAAACAAAACTATTTGAAACATGTCAGCTCTTGTCGTGGTTTATGAGGAATGGTCACTACACCACGTAGGTATCCCTGTCGTCTGCAATGAGGGCTTGACGACTGGACTTCTGTGATTGTATTCCTATGAATGACGCTGAAAATGAAAGGGAGGGTTTATAGATGAAACAACACATCAACGTCCTGTCCAAAGGAATGATCACTATCAAAAGTGCAACTTTAATGTTTCTGCTCTGGGTCAGAGTTAATCATTAAAAATGTTAACTAATGGAATTGAGCCGGCCGAAGTGGCCGAGCGGTTCTAGGTGCTACAGTCCGGAACCGCGCGACCGCTACGGTCCCAGGTTCGACTCCTGCCTCGGGCATGGATGTGTGTGATGTTCTTAGGTTCGTTAAGTTTAAGTAG
Organism: Schistocerca serialis cubense; assembly: GCF_023864345.2. Lineage (NCBI taxonomy): Eukaryota > Metazoa > Arthropoda > Insecta > Orthoptera > Acrididae > Schistocerca > Schistocerca serialis. The sequence goes on along the minus strand of NC_064639.1, from coordinate 451,223,892 downwards.
TTCTAAGTTCTAGGGGACTGATGACCTTAGAATTTAAGCCCCATAGTGCTCAGAGCCATTTGAACCATTTGATCATCGTGCCACTTAATTTGTGCCTGAAATTTTTTAATAAATGTTAGGGAACGTGTATATCAAGTACACGAAGTAGAGAATGACGAGTATGCTCTATCGTCCCGTCAACAATGAAGTCGTAAGAGAAACCGGCAGTGTCCTTTTTAAGGACGCGACTCAGGAAAACTGTCGAAAACCTGTATCTCGAAGGCCGGACAGGGATTTTAATGGCGAAGGGAGTGAAGTGTCTTACCAGCGCACCACTTCGTCTGGCCGCTTAGAAGAGGAATCCTCGCTCGTCTTGTGCCAGGAGTAGATTTGGAAGATGGCAGTTCACTTTCAGGGCATGTGCCCGTAATACGGCACAAACACTGGCACGGGCTGAATAGCCGCGTATCTGCGGACAGGCGGCTCCGGCGCTCCCTTTTAGACGCCCGACGGTGGGCGAGGCAGCCGCCAGCTCCGGACGCGCCTCGCGACATTCGCAAGGCGCGCCAACCGCCGGCTACGCCATTGTCACCGCTGCGTGTTTGCCCTCTGGTATTCTCTCTCCGTTCCCTCGTCCCCAGCCGTTCTATCTTCCCCGTGCGTCGAACAAAACAAAGAGTTACAGGGACACGTGGATAGCGGAAACAAAGGCAATTAATTTGTCAGCTGTCAGAGTGGAGCCAGCCCACAAAAGAATTTAATGAGGGCTTAATTTACCTACACATTACCAACTTTGTGTCGTTTATTCTGAGATCTGCTGACAGTTCCGATTGATATTTGATGTATCTAAATCTAATTCACAACTATATTTAGTTACTTTCGTAAGAAAAACGGTGGAGTTCTCCGGTTGATAGTAGAGAAATCTCGATCAAGCAAAACAACGATATGCTTCCTGTCGGGAGCCACGCCCTCCCGTAATCCCCAGTTTAAACCCATTGACTTACTTATATTTTTCCCCATAGTCGACCTCACATTTACTGTTTAAATTTACGAAAATCAGCATATTTTGTCTTCAACACTTTTCTCAAAATTATATAACTTTTTCCATGGAAATTCTTTTTAAATCTATCCTTACTATTTATTGAAGTGATGAGGAGTCAAGATAATACTACCTTAGAAGTTTTCCGGGCGGGAAGGAGCGCCGGTCCCCGACACGAATCCGGCCGGCGTATTTGTGTCGAGGTCCGGTGAGCCGGCCAGTCTGTGGATGGTTTTTAGGCGGTTTTCCATCTGCCTCGGCGAATGCGGCTGGTTCCCCTTATACCGCCTCAGCTACACTATGTCGGCGATTGCTGCGCAAACAAGTTCTCCACGTACGCGTACACCGCCATTACTCTACCACGCAAACATGGGGGTTACACTCGTCTGCTGTGAGACGTTCCCTGGGGTGTCCACTGGGGGCCGAACCGCACAATAACCCTGGGTTCGGTGTGGGGCGGCGGAGGGGTGAAGTGGACTGCGGTAGTCGTCGTAGGGTTGCGGACCACTGCGGCTGCGGCGGGGACGGAGCCCCTCCGTCGTTTCTAGGTCCCCGGTTAACATAACATAACATAACATAACTTTAGAAGTTTTTGTTGCTGAGGTATACCCGAAAAAATACAGGCTTCTGCAACGCCACTAGACATTTCTTACACTCATGATGTGTATCACTTTTCTTCTTCCTTGCTTTGCACACTACATAATTTCTGGAGGGTGTTTCTTGATACGACTGTGCGGGATAAACCTAACAAAACCTGACAACAGTTGCTTGTAACTCGAAAAACCGAAAGAGATCGGGTGTATTATACACCACTAAATAGACAGATTTCTCAGCTTTTCAATGGTATGTATGTCATTGTCCGGCCCGTCTTACAGCCGGCAATGTAATAACGGGCTGGAAACCTGCGACCGGCTGTGAGCCGCCTGTATAAGCCAATGGGTTAATGTACAGTGCTCCCTCTCCCTCTCTCCCTCCTTTTGTTGAGCTTTACTGTCACGTCTACAATAATACAGCTAAATAACAGCTATTTGTGTCATCCGTAGTCAGTAAACAGTAGCGTCTAACATATCGAGTTGTCTCAGAACGGTCCGCAGCTCGTGGTCGTGCGGTAGCGTTCTCGCTTCCCGCGCCCGGGTTCCCGGGTTCGATTCCCGGCGGGGTCAGGGATTTTCTCTGCCTCGTGATGACTGGGTGTTGTGTGCTGTCCTTAGGTTAGTTAGGTTTAAGTAGTTCCAAGTTCTAGGGGACTGATGACCATAGATGTTAAGTCCCATAGTGCAGAGAGCCATTTGAACCAATTTTGTCTCAGAACGTATGAGCTTCAAATCACCAGTACAACCGCCAACACACGACTCCTATTATTCTCGCGTCAGAGGCTTTTATGCGTTGAAATCATGGTTAGATTACCATTGATTGTAAGTAACACGAAAACAAATTCATAGTTTCCTAATCTTCTTATGCAGTGTCGCACCAGTAAACAGAAAAAAGGATTAAAGAAACACGCCCTCAATGGACTACAGTGAAAGGCACGTTCCACCAACGCATATACTCTTCCCTATCTTTACTTTCCGGACACTTAAGGTCTCCGTTTTGGATGTGATGAATTCGGAGTTTCAGTGCGGTATCGAATTTGCACAGTATCTCGGTACGTTACCACAAACACCAATTACTCTGCTTTAAACTTTCACCGAGAACACAGACGTTTTACTTCACAAATATGTTCGCTTTGGTTGATTCAACGCAGGAGGCCGTTAGATATCCTCATAGCGGAGGAGAGGGGAGATTGGAGTTTAACTTCCCGGCAACAGCTAGGTCATTAGACACGGATCACAAGCTCGGGGTACGAAAGGACGGGGAAGTAAACCGCGCCCTTTTTAAAGGAACAACTCCGGCATTTGCCTGGAGCGATGTAGGAAAATTACGGAAAACCTAAATTTGGATGCCCGAACGGGGATTTGAATCGTCGTCCTCCCGAATGCGAGTCCAGACCATAATGCCGCTAGGTTCCTCACAGCAGAGCTGAACACCGAGCGAGTGGTTACCACGCTGGAATCTTTGCGGATTCAAATGCCTGTTCGGCCATCCAGATTTAGGTGTTTTGGTTTTCCCTTAAATGCAATCTCTAATCCAGCCGTAGTGAAATGGTGCCAGCAATGTGACCAAGGGGACACAATAGTAGTAGCTGATGCTGATCGGGAAGTCCACATCTTGCACATGCGATTTGCGTGTTTTCGGCAAACTGAAATAACATCTGGGGGGGGGGGGGGGGAGGGAACCTATTTTCCACGATTAGGTAGTTCACACATCCGTTCTCGAATGGCTCCGTCACCAAGGAGTTGGTAGAACATTCCACTCTTAGTTACAAAGACTGTTAAAAAAGTAGTGCCCTGCATGTATATCATTTTGACGTGTAGTGCAGCAGTCAATAAAAATTACTTGTGCTGCTGTAATAACGTGTAACTTGCTTTCTGAAGCAACCTCGTAAACTGGTTGATTTGGGGATGGTGTTTGCAATACTAGTGTTTGCATTTTCTGACTGAGCAATTGGACCAGAGAAAAAATTTCTACTCATGGACACTTTTCGTTTTGCAGCGTACATCGTACTTTTCAGACGTATCGTCTTTCAAGTACTTTTACGTGTTTACTTACGTATTTACATTATGTTAAGCCTTTTTTTACTAGTCCGAACCAATGATGCAAGTGATTTTCATTTGCTTAAGTTTTGAAGTCTGGCTGAGATACAAACGGTCATAAATTATTCTCAACAGGTTTGACACGTGGCACAATTCATTTTATTTCCTTTTCAGATGCGGTTACAAGTTTTTGGGTAAGGCGTCTTGAAAAACCTCTGCGATCGCTTGATGTAACACCTATTCCGATAAGGAGACTTTGGACTACACGTCATGGCAACTTGTCTTTAGCCAGGTGAACCGTAAATGATGGTAGCATACCAATTTTCTTCTCTTAAGACACATTCATGAGCTTTGACCACCAACGTGGAAACAGGTGCGTACTCCTTGCGGGGTCGATCGCAGCTCACAACGCGCGGAGAATTTGTATCCACCACCTATTAGTACAAAAACTCGAAAGGTTTTCTTATGGAGAAGTGAATGAACAGAGAATCAAGTGTCCAAAAACCAGAATTTGTACAAGATCCATAGATTTAAAGGAAATCTCACCTGACCTCCGAGGAAGCCGAATACATCCTACTTCAGATTACCCTCATAATGAAATAACTTCTGCAGCTGAAGTTTTCTACTTTCCCACAAAAACATTCACCGGGGCAGAGAATTTAGTAAGCACCTGCACTGCTGATAACTTCCAGCGGTGTTTCGAGATATATACTGACTGCTCCAAAATCATTAGTAATGACGCAATGGTTCTACGTTCTTGTGGCGAAGCATACGATACTTCGAGTTCATATTGCTTCACGGTGAAGCTTCTTGTTTTTCAGCAGAAGCTACACCTATACTTGCAGGTTTACATTACCTTCATAATCTCACAATGAAAAAGAAAAAAAGAAAAAAATGGACATTATGGAAGGCACCAAGGAAACAGAACATATCTGGTAGACGGTAAAATTTATACAGTACGTTTCAAGAGCCACGGTAACAATTGATATAACGAAATAGTCGACGACTTTAGTAAGAGCGCTGCTAAAAACTAGAAATTTAAAGACCTTTTATTTCCGGCATCAGACCTAAAGATTACCTTACATAGAGGAGGACGACGCCATTGGGCAGACGAATATCAGTCATCGATACGCAATAAACGGGAATATTACAGACAAATGCATCCAGATAGTCCCTCGATGCTCTGGTTCTTCACAATTAAGGCAAATAATATAAGTCACATAATTAACCAAGCCATACGACTTTACTATCTTTTAATACTTTTCATCCCAAAAAAATCATTTGTTAAATGTTCTTAGGTCAGTACTGACGCACAGTAAAAATTCATATGATAGAGATAGAAAACCTGTTTCACATGGTTAGTGATCGGAAATCTCATTTGAGTGCCTCATTTGTTCATTAAATATGCCATATACATCATGTGCAGCCTTGAGTCTCATTTTTACACTAGCAATGTCCGCTACGTGGATTCAGTAGTGACAGGTTTGAGTATCACGGAACGTAAAAATAATGCCAGTTATTAAACGACAGGGTGTATGTAAATCGTTTATACACAGAACGGAGACTGTACAAGATCAGAGTGGTGGCGGCAATGAAATCTGTGCTAATAGCCCGGCAACAGAATTTGGATATCGTGTGTTATTGCACGATACGGTTTAGTGTGGAACAAATTTTTACTATATTCTCAGAAGTGAATAACTGATTCGCAACTCTTGTCAGGGCGGAAAGGTTATCTGACCGTAGCACATGACCGTGTATTGCTCGGCGTCACACTGCTGCAGGTGAAGGCTCGCTCGGAATTTTATTTGAGCAAAGCTGATGTCCAGGTACAGCTTGAATTAATTTCTGTAACCGCGCCATCACAAAACGGGTTCTCAGAGCAAAAATCGTGACAAAAAATGAAAAGAAAATTTTATGCTTGGAAAGGTTGAAAATATCGGCCTACCAGTTGCAAATAAATGTTTATTGGAACTCTTGACCTAGGTCCGACAATTTTAAAATTGTTTTCTTCACAAGGTGTAATGGACCCGATGATGACACAGTACGCATATGCAAATAGCAAAAGACAGATGAAATTATTGTATTTTATTGTACATAAGTCACAAAAGCATATGTGAATGGGCCACTACACTTGGCGTACGGCCTTCACACGTGCAATACCACGCTGCTGCAGTCTTAAGATATGGCTTGTGATTTTGTATGTGTTTTAAGATGAATGTCTCATATGACAAGAGCCGTTCGCTTTCTTCAGTGTGCTTGATTAGTAAGTGATGTAACAAGATCCGTTACATCTTCTGAAAAACACAATTTTAAAAAGGTCTAAAATTATGTCAGGGGTCCAAAAAAACATTTATTTGCAACTGGTTGGCTGATTTTTTTTTTTTTTTCAATCTCCTCAAGTTTGCTGTCGCACAGTTACTAAATTTGTAGCCATGGTTAAGATTTTAAGAAAATTATAGAAAGTGTTCTTTATACTAGAATTGAATTTTAGATTTATTCGCCTGCAATTACAAATTAACACCACATAACGCATGAAACAAATTAGGCGTGAGAAAATTTATGTGTAACTTACGTAATATAGTTACTCTATTTGAATGAGAACGTGTTTCACGCACTTCCAGCTCTTTTATTAATGGAAAGTAATCTGGGCCATTAAAATGAAGTGTAACGACTTTACACGGAAGCAATCACATCAATCACACCCTCTCTTCTGAGAGAAAACGATATAATTGCCTCCGAATATTTATCTGAGTACACATAATTTGCAACGTTACTCTATCACAGTGCCAGGTGCCTTGCATTACAAGTTCTCCACGATCACTTAGCACAGTTTTATGGGAATTTATGGATTTCGTTTGTGCTAGAATTTGCCATGAATCTTGTACAGAGAAATGAGATACTTAGCTGCGCGGTCTAGGGCGTCTTGTCACGCTTCGCGCGGCTCCCCACCGTGGGAGGTTCGAGTCCTCCCTCAAACATGGGTGTGTGTGTGTGCGTGTGTGTGTTGTTCTTAGCGCAAGTACAATGAAATTGTTTATGTGTAAAAAGTGCAAGAGCGGTCCTGTCGCACTTCCTTGGGGCATTCCTGACAGTAGCCTTGTCTCTGATCAACACTCGCCGTCCAGAAAAACGTAGTGGGTTTTATTACTCATGAAGTCTTCGATCGATTCACATACCTGAAAACTTGTTCTGTACATTATTATTCCCAAATATTTGTGTGCAATGACTGGCCCTAATTGTGGCTCATTAATCTTATCATCAAAGTACAACACAGTTTTCCTTTTCGTAAAGTGAACAACTTTTCATTTCTCTACTTATTTTGTACTCATTTAATTGTATATTACTACAACGTTTAATGGATAAAATTCCATCATAGGTAACGGCATCATCTGCGTAAAGCCTGAGATTACAACTAATGCTATTCGTTTACTCATTAATGTATAATACGGAAGGTAACGGTGTAGGATATTATTTGAGTGTCTGTAAGATGAATCTCCTTCTGCAAATACGTATTGCGTTTTGTGGTATTGGCAACGTGAATCGATACCCCAGACGTTAGCGAGAGTTCGCAGCAATCTGATGGAGTCAACATCATAGTAACCGACCAACGCGATAGTTAAAATTTCTGATGGACTTGTTCATTTAAATGTGGAACATTGTACTGCGAGAGAACAGTGTGTTAATCTACGGAGCAAGTAATGCTTTAATGGTCAATAACACTTGTAGCTTATCAAGCAATCCTGTAGCAAAGAAGTGTGTCAGAGTTAAGTACATCTTTTGTAAATATTTTATTCATTTATATAGTAAAGCGAACTAATATTTTATGTGTTCTAGTGAGATAAACCTTCTCACAGAGTAATCAAAGAACTCACAGTTGTGGCCGCATGAAAGTAGTTTGACCTGGTCGCAATACATTGTACCTGTCAAGAAGGTTTTGAACCATCATTTGTAAACCTGTTAAGATATCTCGCAAGAGCCTATTTTATTTAGAAGGCCTCGATGCGATACTGGATGATAAGTCACAAACTTTTCGAAAGTCTTGACTCATCAAATCACCCTAGTTTGCTATATCCGCAGCCATAAAGACAACGTGTGTGTGTATAAGTGTGAATCGACATTCGTGCAATAGATTTTTTCGGAACCCCTTTGATTTCCACGCTGAAGATAATTACGTTGAATGTAGATCATTACGTTTGAACTCAGATAATGTTCTATGATTTTGTAACGCTTAGTACACCTACTCTCAGACATTCAATGGATCTGACTACATCCACAGATTGTTTTGCAATCGCCTATTTATACAATACTTATTTATGCGCACTGCGATAAATTACATTTTGTTGGAGGTCAACTGTCAGACCCTGCGCCATACGTCGATCCTCTGCTGATCTTCCTGCATTTAGCTACAATTTTCTGGCGTTTCGAATCCTCATTATACAACAGCACCATTCACGAACATCCTCGTGGAATTTCTGACGTTATCCACAATCGTATCTCTGTACAGTATACTGTGAGCAGTAATGGTCCTGTAACACTCCCTCGGCGTAGGCCCGAAGTTACTTTTAAAGTCTGAAGATTTCTCCCCTGCTATTAATTATTTGCTGTGCTCGGAACTCTTCAATGCAAACACGAAACTGGTCAGTTATCCCGTAGGCTAGTGTTTTGTTCAACAGGTGATAGTTCAGAACGCTATTAAACGCCTTCCATTTGTCAGGGAAAACGATGACCGCCTGGGCGTTGGTACCCACTCCCTTCTACACTCATGCTCATAAATTAAGGATAATGCTGATACATGGTGAAACAACGCTCTGGTGGGCGGTTTGCGGGTTTACGCCGGCCTAAGTGGCCGTGCGGTTAAAGGTGCTGCAGTCTGGAACCGCAAGACCGCTACGGTCGCAGGTTCGAATCCTGCCTCGGGCATGGATGTTTGTGATGTCCTTAGGTTAGTTAGGTTTAACTAGTTCTAAGTTCTAGGGGACTAATGACCTCAGCAGTTGAGTCCCATAGTGCTCAGAGCCGAGCGGGTTTAAATCACCTCGGGGTATGACCATGTGGTGCATTTGAACTGCGGTCGTCGCACGGTGGCGCTGGCAGCAGTCCACATACGCAGAGGTGTGTTGGTGCGTGTCAGAGTACGGTGCAGCGAGTAAGTTTGCAGACGTTTTCAGACGTGCTAATGGTGACTGTGTGTTGAAAATGGCTCAAAGAACACATATTGGTGACGTTATGAGGGGTACAATACTAGGGCGACTGGAGGCTGGTCAAACACAGCAGGTCGTGGTACGGGTCCTCCATGTGCCACAAAGTGTGACCTCAAGATTATGGCAACGATTCCAGCAGACAGGAAACGTGTCCAGGCGCTACAGTACGGGACGTCCACAGTGTACAACACCACAAGAAGACCGGTATCTCACCATCAGTGCCCGCAGACGGCCACGGAGTACTGCAGGTAGCCTTGCTCGGGATCTTACCGCAGCCACTGGAACAATTGTCTCCAGACACACAGTCTACAGACGACTGAAGAGACATGGTTTATTCGCCCAGAGACCTGTAAGCTGCATTCCACTGACCCCTGGTCACAGGAGAGCCCGTAAAGCCAGGTGTCAAGAACACAGTAGCCCTACATGGTCATTGGAACAGTGGTTCCAGGTTATGTTCACAGACAAGTCCAGGTATAGTCTGAACAGTGATTCTCGCCGGGTTTTCATCTGGCGTGAACCAGGAACCAGATATCAACGCCATAGTGTCCTTGAAAGGTCCCTACCTGTATGGAGGTCGTGGTTTGATGGTGTGGGGTGGGATTATGATTGGTGCACGTACGCCCCTGCATGTCTTTGACAGAGGAACTGTAACGAGTCAGGTGTATCGGGACGTCATTTTGCACCAGTATGTCCGTCTTTTCAGACGTGCAGTCACCTTCCTCCTGATGGATGACCACACGATCGTTATTTCCAGAATCCATTTTGGTCCCTACAGAATAAATTTTAGGACACCAAAAAGCTCATAATACGCAAGTATAAAATGTGTTCGAGAAATGTGCAACAGACTGACGTCAACGATCTGTGACTGTAGTTGTGTGCGTCCGTTTGACGGCCCTTTTTTTCAATCATTCGGATCGTCAGCATGACTAAAGTGCGCGTCATTTATGACGGCGGCCGAGTTTAGGTTCGTTCTGCTCATCTGACGTCACAAATCGCAGTCAGCCAGTGAAGAGAGAACGACGTTGCCAGAGCTCGACTGCAGTGCTGAGCACGGACGAGTGTCTTCAGTTTTAGAAACGTTCAGTCATAAATAAACTGAACGAAAACAATGTCTTGATAGCAGAATTTCTTTAACAGAAAGTTTGGAAAAAGCATTCTTTATACCAGTTGCTTCATATTCTATTAATTAATTAAACCAAACAAGCAATAAGCTTCCTAATTCAGGTGATAGCAAGGAAAGGTGTTTCTATCATTCTCACTAACCGCTTTTTCGCAATGAAGAACGATTATGGTTTATTTCCTATTGTACTTCGACGAAACGTGAGTAATTCATAGTCATACAAACAGTGTTTGTCGGTATTTTGCGTCCTAGTTTAAAGTCCTCCAGGAACTATATTGAATGACCAGCTGCGTTAGCGCAATGGTTAAAGTGTTTGGCTACTAAAGGTTCCGAGTTCTAAACTTGTTCAGTGCTTAATATTTTCTTTATTTAAAAATAATATCGAAGTGTCTTACTTCATGAATTTTATTCGTTTAAATGTAATTTTTTGAAATTTCTAGTGGCAACTGAAATCAACCATACGGAAAGTATACGCAATGGACTTTTACCTCTGCAAATTCTTCAAAATTTCGTGCAGTGGTTTACCACATTTAATGCTGCACAATAACTGCGTTGAATATCGAAACAAAATTAAGTCATTTATGGGGGGAAGGTATCAGTCAAGAAGATGTGTAAAAATCAAATTTTTGGGCCAAATAGTTTTTGTGAAATCGAATGATAAGTGTGTCAAAGCAGTCGGAACACCATGTGTCTGCACAGGCGAGCAGTGCAGTGATGACAAAATCGCACACAGCGCGGAATGCGGGGAGCACGTCTCTGTAGCAGCGAAAGGGTTAATGCGGCCGTGGTGGCTTTACTTAATAAACTGCGCGCTCCCCCCTAAACGTAAGTTTGCTTGGCGCGTGCAACTGGCAACGCAGCAATCTCCCGCGTTTGGGCGGGCATGCGCGAACCACCAAGATAAAAGAATTGAACTATAGTATCTATTACTATGTCAACATGGAACTGCACATTTCCGACAATGGTACCACAAGTCCAAACACGGTACCCTTACGTTACAAAAGCAAAGTGATACCGTCCACATACCTCTTTCGCCAGTGCACATCAGGCTGCGTACTTCACCCATGAGTTAGGAACTGCGAAAGTCATACCTAGAAGGCGTTGACACACTGTCCGTCGTTTTTCAAACTTATTGGAGAATAACGAGTATTAAATCATTAGACATTCCTTCTGTACGGAAATTTCAATCATCATCATCATCATCAGTACGAGGTCTGACGCATACGTTCGTAGCGTTTTGGTTTCGCATGTTGGTATTTCGGTTGCTGTGGGTTTAATTATCGATTGTAATTTTTTATTTGTAGTTCACTGTTGCTATCTGAGTTTACATATTGTCATTTTGTCATCTGCAGATAATGAGCGGAAATGTGAATGCTAGAAAATAAAGTGCCCAGGGGAGAAATCGGAATATTTCCGACATATTCTTCTGTTTGAGTTCAGTAGACAGGTGACAGCAGCGGAGACAGCCAGAAACATTTACGCCGTGACGAGAATAATGCCACTGGAGACGGCACGGCAAGAAAATGGTTTTCTCGTTCTGAGGATCATTTTGACATTAGGTTTTGATGAAGGTCTTTTAAACGCATTACTCCACAACGGTCCACATCATGTACTCGAGAGCTGCCAAATGTGATTAACCGTAATCATTCCACCATCGTGCGACATTTGCATGCAGTGGGGATGGTTAAAAAATCAGGTGTATGGGTAGCGCATGCTCTAAGTCAAAATCACAAAAATTAGTGGGTGGCCATATGTGTATCCCTGCCTGCTCGTCATCAACTGACTCGTGAACGACACCGACCATTCCTATTCTGCATCGTCACTGGTGACGAGAAATGGTGTCTCTCTGCTTACATAATGAAAACAAAGGAATGGTTGAGCCTGAAGAAGGCAGCAGTTCCCCGTGCAAAGACCCGCGCGCATCCACAAAAGACGATGGTGGAACAGCGCCGATGTGGTGTACTACAAATTGCTACGCCGAGGCGTAACCATCACTGCTGGCACTTATTGTCGACAACTGAGACGTCTTGTAGATGCAGTCCAGAAACAGCGACCAGGAAGACTGCTTGAAGTGATGCTTCTCCACGATGACGCCAGCCCGCATTCTGCTAGCTTGACAAAACACACTATCAGGAGTTGGGTTGGGAAGTCATTCCGGACCCAACTTTTTCAGCTGATCTGGCGCCTTCAGATTTTCACCTTTTCCGCTCTATCGAATAACCTCGCCGGCCGTTGTGGCCGAGCGGTTCTAGACGCTTCAGTCCGGAACCGTACTACTGCTCCGGTCGCAGGTTCGAATCCTGCCTCGGGCATAATTGTGTGTGATGTCCTTAGGTTAGTTAGGTTTAAGTAGTTCTAAGTCTAGGGGACTGATGACCTCAGATGTTACGTCCCATAGTGCTTAGAGCCATTTTTGAATAACCTCGAACTTACTTTCCGGATGAAAACGCGCTCAGAACATGACTCGACGAGTTCCTTGCCTCAAAACTACATGATTTCTACAGTCGCAGAATCGAAAAGTTACCCAGGCGTGTGCAGATCGTTTTACATAATGAAAGAGAATATATTATTGCTGATTACAGTTTCTATTATGTGTGCTCATGGAAAAACGCTACGAACTTGTTAACTTACCTAATAGTTCGAACTGCACTGTACAATCTTGCATTATCCCACTGGACTATATCGTTTCGTATCCTGGTCAAGAACCGTATGGCAACAGAATTTACCATTTTTGCCCCATAGTGGCGAGAAGTTAGCTTCCATCTAGCAGTTACCAAATGAGTCCTGTTGTTACATCGAATAGCTCGCCAAATCATGGTTCCTGGAGTTTGTGGAGGTATTCGTCTCAAGAATCCCTGCGTCCATAACATTTCACTTGATCCTCTACAGACGCGATGACGTCTACATGAACGCCACAAATAGAAGCGAGACTAATCGCTGAACACCACACAATGCCACACAGTGTCTCAGCTGACTGTGGCTCTACACCATGCAAGTCTCTGTTGTGTCTGGTATGATTGAGAGATGGGTGACGCTTGCCAACTCGAGATTTCAACAAAGCTTCCAGTATGCTGTTCCCGGCAATTCGCAACGACACTCAGCCTGTTAACTATGGCCGGATTTCAGCTGGTGTGATCCGTCTGTCAGCCACTGGAGCAATTCTACGATATTCAAGTGGTTTAGTCCTTCTGTAGGGAACCATGCGTATCTTTCCTGCCACACCGTTGCCACACTGCCTGTGCGATCTATCAGTATGACTTCTTCTTGTCCCTCATGTCGGTAATCCCACCGCCGGCCGGAGTGACCGAGCGGTTCTAGGCGCTACAGTCTGGAACCGAGCGACCGCTACGGTCGCAGGTTCGAATCATGCCTCGGGCATGGATGTGTGTGATGTCCTTAGGTTATTTAGGTTTAAGTAGTTCTAAGTTCTAGGGGACAGATGACATCAGTAGTTGAGTCCCATAGTGCTCAGAGCCATTTGAACCTTTTTTTGGTAATCCCACCGTTTTCGAAGTCCGAAAGATGACGATGAGCTGCACGTGCACGCCTGCTAGGTATGCCGTATTGAGGTCCAGTAACGTTAGATACATCCAGTAGCCATCATGTACTCACGTAAGTCTTCGCCTGTACGAATGACTTTTTGCTGTTCTGAAAATACCCTTGGGCCGGCCGGTGTGGCCGAGCGGTTCTAGGCGCTTCAGTCTGGAACCACGCGACCGCTACGGTCGCAGGTTCGAATCCTGCCTCGGGCATGGATGTGTGTGATGTCCTTAGGTTAGTTAGGTTTAAGTAGTTCTACGTTCTAGGGGACTGATGACCTCAGATGTTAAGTCCCATAGTGCTCAGAGCCATTTGAACCAAAATAACCCTGCCAAAGGACGAAATTTTAATCACAATTTCCCGCAGGGTTGGATATACTGGAGTACCCGTTTGGTAGGTTCGAGCAAGGTGTTCAAGATGTAACAAGTTCCAATTTAGATAGGATATAACGTGACTCGGGAGTACATATGGCGAGGCGAGGCGCTGAGCTGGCTCCACCTGCTGTTGGCAGCGGCGACCTGCCGCTTTGGTAGCTTGGCGGAGCAGCAGAGCCGCGTTTTGCGCGGAACTCGTTTACCTGGCGCGGTGCCTATTGGGCCGCGGAGAGGGCAGTAAAGATGTTAGCCGGAAAATACTGCGTAGCTAGGAGTTACGGCCGCACTCGCTGAGTGCTCGGCCTCGTCTTGTCGGCTCGAATATCCACTTTGTACCACAGCGCCATGGCCACCGGGAACTGCCGAATTCTCTGAATACTCACAGCCTGTGCTAACGTGTTTGTTTTCCTTTTAGGCATGCAGCTCATGGCAGCTTCCATCCATCCCTATGCATTAAATCTTGCGGAAACTTATTGAAGACAGTTTGTACAGGTACATTTTAATAAATCTATTAAAACACAACTATTTGGGTCCGAGGTAAGTGTGACACACATAGTAACAAGTCAAGGATAATGGTTGTGCACCACTAGCAGATTGATATATTTTAATTTCATACTTGAGGCGTTGTTCAGTGACATACACTCATGTGGCAAAGCATTGTGACCACCTGCATTAAAGTGTGCCGGTTCATCTTTGGAATGCAATACAGGAGCGATTGTGCATGGCGTAGGTTAGACAAGTCCTTGGTAGGCTTTGAGAGGTAAGAAGCAACATACGTCTACGCATAGATCATGCAGCTCCCGTAAACCACGGGCCATGGTTTGTGCGTCAGAGTTGGCATCCGATAGTATCCCGCACGAGGTCCATCTGATTCACATCAGGCGAGTTTCGTGGTCATGACATCAAAGTGAGTTCACTGTCGTGCTCCTCAAATCACTGCGCACGATTCTTGCCTTGTGATATGAACAGTTACTCACCAGGAGGATTCCATTCCCACCAGGAAAGACATCAAAGATGAAACAGGTGTTCCACAAAAATGTCAATACAGTTCACTGCTCTCATGGTGCATTCGGTTCCTAACACATGTCTCACTGAAGCCCAGGTGATTGTCCACCTAGTATAATACACTACTGGCTATTAAAATTGCTACACCAAGAAGAAATGCGGATGATAAACGGGTATTCATTGGACAAATATATTATACTAGAACTGACATGTGATTACATTTTCACGCAATTTGGGTGCATAGATCCTGAGAAATCAGTACCCAGAACAACCACTTCTGGCCGTAATAACGGCCGTGATACGCCTGCGCATTGAGTCAAATGGCGTGTAAAGGTACAGCTTCCCATGCAGCTTCAACACGATGCCACAGTTCATCAAGAGTAGTGACTGGCGTATTGTGACGAGACAGTTGCTCGGCCAACATTGACCAGACGTTTTCAGTTGGTGAGAGATCTGGAGAATGTGCTAGCCAGGGCAGCAGTCGAACATTTTCTGTATCCAGAAAGGCCCGAACATGCAACATGCGGTCGTGCATTATCCTGCTGAAATGTAGGGTTTCGCAGGGATCGAATGAAGGGTAGAGCCACGGGTCGTAACACATCTGAAATGTAACGTCCACTTTTCAAAGTGCCATCAATGCGAGTAAGAGGTGACCGAGACGTGTAACCAATGGCACCCTGTACCATCACGCCGGCTGATACGCCAGTATGGCGATGACGAATATACGCTTCCAATGTGCTTTCACCGCGATGTCGCCAAACACGGACGCGACCATCATGATGCTGTAAACATAACCTGAATTCATCCGAAAAAATGACGTTTTGCCATTCGTGCACCCAGGTTCGTCGTTGAGTACACCATCGCAGGCGCTCCTGCCTGTGATGCAGCGTCAAGGGTAACCGCAGTCATGGTCTCCGAGCTGATAGTCCATGCTGCTGCAAACGTCGTCGAACTGTTCGTGCAGATGGTTTTGTCTTGCAAACGTCCCTATCTGTTGACTCAGGGGTCGAGACGTGGCTGCACGATCCGTTACAGCCATGCGGATAAGATGCCTGTCATCTCGACTGCTAGTGGTACGAGGCCTTTGGGATCCAACACGGCATTCCGTATTACACTCCTGAACCCACCGATTCCATATTCTGCTAAAAGTCATTGGATCTCGACCAACGCGAGCAGCAATGTCGCGATACGATAAACCGCAATCGCTATAGGCTGCAATCCGACCTTTATCAAAGTCGGAAACGTGATGGTACGCATTTCTCCTCCTTACACGAGGCATCACAACAACGTTTCACCAGGCAATGCCGGTCAACTGCTGTTTGTGTATGAGAAATCGGTTGGAAACTTTCCTCATGTCAGCACGTTGTAGGTGTCGCCACCGGTGCCAACCTTGTGTGAATGCTCTGAAAAGCTAATCATTTGCATATCACAGCATCTTGTTGGTTAAATTTCGCGTCTGTAGCACTTCATCTTCCTGGTGTAGCAATTTTAATGACCAGAAGTGTATATGTCCCACTGTCCGTGGCACGGTGCGTGTTTCGAATGCCTTTCGGATGGATAACGGTGTATCCAGATACGGCTATCGATCTGGTGTAACAAGAAACTTTTTAATTTGACCAGGAGACACGTTTCCATTGATACACAGTACAAGCTTGATGATCCCGTGCTCATTCAAATCATAACTGATGACATGATTGGACCTTAACGCGAAAACATAGGGGTCGTCCCCGTGTTCAACAAAACTGTGTGCAAAACGGTGTGCTCCGAAACACTTGTTCCTCTACAAGCACTACACTCTGTCGTCAGATCTGCCACGGATTGCCACCTACCATGCTTCGCAGAGTGCGTAAGTCTCGGACCTCCACACTGTGAGATGTGTGGACTTTCAACAACTTATCACATATCGTGGTGTCACTGTCCTCCAGCCACTTTCCGTAGAGTTTTATCTGTTATAGGTGTTCAACACTGAGACTGTAACGAATAAACGTTATCAGAAATGATTCCAACCAGTATTCACCAACTCTCTCTCTCTCTCTCTCTCTCTCTTTCTCTCACACGCGCACACACACACACACACACACACACACACACACACACACACACACACACACACACAAGAACCTTCAAAACAGCATTTTTTAATCCTGGCTTTAGAGACTTCGTTAACAGCACGCGTTATTTTTGTAATAATAAATGTAATTCAAATCCATATATATTTTTACTATCATTCAAGATATATAATTTACACATGTTGTTGGGGCGATCTCTCTCTCTCTCTCTCTCTCTTTTTAACACATTTATTCCAATAACTAGTTTCAAACGAATCGTGCTGTCATCTTCAGATGGGCATTACACTGTGTGAAGAGAAAATAGGTAATTGGTATTCTGCACAAGATACAACCATTTTTTTGGATGACCCAAATTTTACAAAAACTTGTACATGCCTTTGCATACAGCCTATGTTCACATACATATGTCGTCGACATTTTGAGAACAAAGTGTAAATACATTTAAAAACTCCAAATGGTTTGCTTTTTATAAAACAGAATAAAAAGTAAAAGTACAAAATCCATAGCACCAGTAGAGTTAAAACTACACGCCATGTCGACCACCTCACGTGGATTACACTGAGGCGCGGCGGAGACCTTGTGACTTGTAGTGTAGACGTCAGGTGGCGCCATCGTGTTAACCGGCGATATATTGAAATATTTTGAAATTAGTCTCACACAATTTAACAAGCCTATTATATAATACAGGAATCACAAAGATAAATCTGTACATCTCATCCATATATACAGATACGGCGCATTTCACCAAAATAAATTACATATTTGGAAAACGTAATAGTAACAAACATTTGTATTCCTCCTAGACTGTCATTAGTTGCTACGAGGTGCTCGGTACACCACAACAGCCTATGTGGTCTTTTTATTTATATCCTATACATACCATTCACCAATTCATCCAAGCCTAGTCATACAAAAAATTATTGTATGCACCTAATCACTCTTTTTGATCTGTTTCCACTCTGTACACTGAGGAGGTGAGCGTAATGGGCCTCCTTTTGCCCGACGTAATGCAGCAACTCGACGTGACATGGACTTAACAAGTCGCTGGAAGTCCGCTGTAGAAATATTGAGCCATGCTGCATCTATAGACGTCCATAATTGCGAAAATGTTGTCGGTGGAGGATTTTAGGTACGAATTGACCTCTCGATTATATCCCATAAATGATCGATGGGATTCACGCTGGGGGAATTGCGTGGCCAGTCATTCGCTGAAACTGTCCAGTCGTGAACAATTGTGGCCCGATGACACGGCGCATTGTCATCCGTAAAACTTCCATCGTTGTTTCGGAACATGTTGTCAATGAGTGGGTACAAATGGTCTCCAAGCAGCCGAACATAACTATTTTCAGTCAACAGTCGGTTCAGTTAGACCAGAGTACTCAGCCCATGCCATGTAAACTCAGCCCACACCTTTATGGAGTCACAAACATCTTGCAAAGTGCTATGTCCACAACTTGGGTCCATGGCTTCGTGGGGTCTACATCACACTCGAACCTTACCATCAGCTCTTACCAACTGAAATTGGAAATCTTCTGACCAGGCCACGGTTTTCCAGTCGTCTAGGGCCCAGCCGATATGGTCACGAGCCCAGGAGATACGCTGCAGGCGATGTCGCGCTGTTAGCAAAGGCACTCGCGTCTGTCCTCTGCTGCCATAGCCCATTAAGGGCAGATTTCGTCACACTGCCCGAAGAAATACGTTCAGCTGTTTCACGCAGTGTTGCTTTTCTGTTACCACTGACAACTCTACGCAAACGGCGCTGCTCTCGGTCGTTAAGCGGAGGCCGTCGGCCACTGCGATGTCCGCTGTGAGAGGGAATGCTTGAAATGTGGTATTCGCGGTACACTTCTGACACTGTGGATCTTTGAATACTGAATTCCCTAACGATTTCCGAAATGGAACGTCCCACGCATGTAGCTCCAACTATCATTCCGCCTTCAAAGTCTATTAATTCCCGTCGTGGGGCCATAATCACGTAAAAAATCTTTTCACATGAATCCCCTGAGTACAAATGACATCTCCACCAAAAGCTGCCCTTTTATACCCTATGTACGCGACACCACTGCCATCTGTATCTATGTATTGACTTTTGTCACCTCAGTGTGAAGCATGTGGAAGCCGTTAAGTGCAGCGCAGTCCGTATAGTGCCCAAAGTGTTTTGTGCACCAAGATAAGCACAATAGATGCAAATAACTGCCGACCTGTGTGGCCGTGCGGTTCTAGGCGCTTCAGTCTGGAACCGCGTGACCGCTACGGTCGCAGGTTCGAATCCTGCCTCGGGCATGGATGTGTGTGATGTCCTTAGGTTAGTTAGGTTTAAGTAGTTCTAAGTTCTAGGGGACTGATGACCTTAGATGTTAAGTCCCATAGTGCTCAGAGCCATTTGAACCATTTTTGCACAGGTCATCGGTCCCTTGGCTCACGCACTACTTATTCTAAATTAAACTAACTTACACTACGGACGACACGCACACCCATGCCCGAGGGAGAACTCGAATCTCCGAAATGAGGGAGTTGCACGAACCGTGACAAGACGTCCCTGACCGCTCGGGTACTCCGCGCGGCTGCTTACTGGTT
This sequence comes from Schistocerca serialis cubense, assembly GCF_023864345.2. Taxonomy (NCBI): domain Eukaryota; kingdom Metazoa; phylum Arthropoda; class Insecta; order Orthoptera; family Acrididae; genus Schistocerca; species Schistocerca serialis. The sequence goes on along the minus strand of NC_064639.1, from coordinate 451,204,355 downwards.
TCGATTTTTTCTGCCTTGCCACGGCTACACATCGCCCCCCACAGTGATACGGACAAATATTAAGAACTGTATACCGTCTAATAATGAGTTCCTAGGTGATTAAGCCAGCAACAGGCGAACTAAAACCTGTATCGTCGCTGGAATGATTCCCCATGCATTTCTTCTCCGCTCGTATACCTTCCTTATTGCGGCACGTGCCCGCAACCGTACCAGGCGGTATTTCAGGCTCGCGTGGGTAGAGATTATATGTTTTGGCTCATCAGCGTATGATCATATAAACTGTTGTGCGATGCTGTGTAAAACAATGACTACAATGTCGAAAGCTGTACAGTTACCCAGAATACTGCAGTGTGACTCGGAGCAACAATTCCAGCACAAGACAGCTTTGTACGAGTTTGCTGTAATTTAGCGAAAAACGCCTCTAGTTTGTCCGAGTTTCCCATATAGAACCTCTGAGAAGCAGACGTTCTTGTTTTACGTTTTTATGTATAACCTCACCGTAGGATTTTAGCAGTTTTACGGTTATTATACGTACATCGAAACGTCTTTTATAAAAGCTGTGGGAAACAAATTAGACTTAGTGTTCTGCTGGCCAGATGTTGTAATGTGGCATTTCCTTTACATAGGCAGTTTCTGATCAGGGTGACCAAAAACTATGTACATTTCTACTGATAAAGAATTACCAGATGTTTGCTGAACTGAGGTTTTATTAATGTTTGTATTGTAGTGAAAACAAGGGCCAGTTAGTGCAAATGCCAGGAACTGAACTTATTTTTTTCTTTTTTTTTTAAGAGTAGAGTGTATTAATTCAGAGTAGTGGCAAAATAGTGGACGAAACATTTACTTTTGTTTTGGAATTCCGACACAGCCAGCACTAGGGTGCTGGCGCTTAGCAGTTTTCAACGAGAAACACTAATGAAGTAAAGCAGAATGTTTTTAAGCATCGTGTGTTCCAAACAATTAATACAAAGTTAATTAATTTTCGAAGAGTAAAATAACTGTTTTACTTGGGCAAGTGTTATAATGGTTTAAGCTTCTCGCAGTCATTAAACATTGTGCCTAAATAATTAAAGTCGCTCAATCTTGTGCCTCATGGTAACAGACCGCAAATTGAGTATTACATAGGGATGTTAGGATAAAACGCGAGGAATAGGTGCACTGTCGTAAGTTGATTTAGTTATTAGCGTCATATATAAGGCGAACCAATAATTTGTGGAGTAATTACTGTGTCACAGGCCTCTCGACTTGAATACCTCATCGTAGTCAGAATACAGTTTCCAATGTCAATTCTCTCTGCAGTGAGCAAGACAAAATATATAATTATCTTAGCTATAGTATTGAATCTAATTGATTTCAACTGTTAAATAATTACGTCTCCATAATCAATCATGTCAACAATAATTAGCAATTTCTATTGTTCTGTATATTGCAGCTAGTTACTTTAACCGTAACATGTAAAGATTCATAAATTCACATCTCACTTTATTCAGTTAAAGAACTAAAAAGAAAAAAAAAATAGTTACGGTTGTAAGTTTCACACCTAGCACCGATAACGAGGCGTATTACAACAATCTTCAGCGTAAGTTTCGGTACGATAGAGTACCGTTCGTCAGAAAATATTTGGTTCCCATTGCTTTCACAACGCAATCATATTATCTCCCTGGAATCATGCGCTCGGGGAATCTAATATGATATGATCAGAATGTTTATGTGTGAGATGTTCAGCCCAAAGTGTATAGGCGAATAAGAAAAATATTTCCCGGATTTCCCAGTTAAAAATACACTCTCGTGGATGAAAAAGACACTAAACCCAGGGCGAAGTGAATATTTTCCGTGTTAAGTGACAATACATTTTCCATCGGAACTGTAAAATTTATCAGTTCTTTGAATTCTTCTCGGGACTTTAAGAAACGAAAACAAGAAACAAGAAACGCGTTTTGGAAAGTTCTTTGATATGTGGAAACATTTACACTGCAAATTTCGTATTACGAAAGTATAAGTACGTATTCCACCAAATTCAGCACTGTTCCTCCCAAATTACTCAAATCGAGACGGCGAAGCGCTTTTGTCAGCCAATTATAGCTCATGTCAAGTGATCTCGCCAGATAGTGACAGCAGATATTTAGAGCATAGTACACGTGATGTGATCAGCCAATCACTGTTAAGTAAGACGAGTAAATAAATACGAAAAGTTAATGGTTTAAATTAATATACGTACAGTATAGCTATAAGAGAAGCTACTTTCACATTTAACATTGGCCGTCAAAACTTTGTTGCTGTTATTTTTTTCGAGGGTGTGGTTTGGCATGATCTTAAGAGCACAGCTTGAATTGCAGCAACTGATATTTCTGGCACACAGTGCGATACCGAACATTTCGTGGGATACATGGCTGAATACATGTTCCGTCAAGCACTTCAACTTTTCCATACTAAAGTTAATTACGTGTGAAATTGTTCAACAACTCACCTCGCAATTTAGGAATAATTATAAATTTTTTTCCACCGTTGTTGCATAATTTGTAACCTATGAAAGAACTAAAATAGGTATGAAAAACTAACCTTGAAGTTTGGTCCTTTTTAAGGTGTGTTACCCATAAAGATACATCAAACACCAGAAAATTTTTAAATAATGGCATAAATGGTTGGTGTTATGGGCCCGAAGTTTTTCTAAGTGGCTGATCCTGAAAGTGTTAAGTTTTGAACGAGAGTGAAATGCTCCTTGATTCAAGAAATACATCGCACATTCTCAAACATAACGTAATTCAACTTACGTAAAAGGAAATTTACTTTGAAAGTAACGCTTCTCAAACTACCATCGCAATATTTTTCCGCGATCTGTTAGATATGTAAACTGTTGTGACGTCACACTCATCGAAACCAGTTTTTTGTTACAAAGTATTGCATCATCTTCGTCCTGAAGCCTCTGACACATTTTGCTATTGGCAGACGCTTGTGTGTGCACTGTGTTTCGTTGCAAATGGCGCATTTTCTTTGTAACTAAAGTTTTATTTTGGTGTTATGCTCTCGTTTACGTTTTATTGCTGCAATATTATTCTGCAGTAGCGGGCTAAAGTATAATTGTTTGTTAAAAGTATCAGTTGTTACTAATCAAAATTACCTAAATTTGACTGAAAACTAAAACAATAAAAAAATTCTAAAATTCTAAAAAGTTTCCGGATGTTTCCCGAATGAAAAAATTACCGGGATTTTGCCGGGCTTACCGGTTGTCCGGGGTGTCACACGGGTTACAGTGACTGATTTTCGTTTTTAATTATGGGTGGTGCCTGTGTTATGTAATATCTACATTAAATGGCCGGTTGCTATGTCTTTTATTGTAGATAAAAATAACGTAACTCTCATTACTATTGCGATAATGGTTTCGAAAGAGCTGCTTGAAATTGCTTCATTTGAAGAAACATCCACTTCCGTCTGGGGTGCACTTCCTATTAATGAGATCTCAGCATTGGTTATTTCTCCTATTAATCGTAAATGGAAAAAGTTTCTCTTTCATTTGCTACGGTATAGAGAAGTCAGAGGTGAAAACATTGTAGATTGATAGTGTCGGGGTAGTTGTTCGGATAGGACTGTACCGAGACCACGGCGAGGTAGGCCCCCGCCAACGGCGCAGGCACAGAAAGTGCACAAAAACTGGTCTGAGGGAAAAAAACAAGAAAGACGGTTTTAGAGTTAACAAGGATAGGTACCGCACGTGAGTTCTCCCGCCCCCACAGATTTCTATCTTGCGCCTGCGAGAAGCCAAGAAGACTCTTACCCTCGGCAGGAGACTGTAAATGCACGCTTGCACACTGTTTTCACAGTGTCGTTTCGTCCAAGTAGCATCAAGGAATATCTACTACCGAATATCGAAGGCTTCCAATTTTTGTCGATTTGTGCCAACTGAGGATTAGAGTGAAACTGTGTAAGCCACGCAGCTTTGATAGAACAATAAGTGAAGTGGAAAACATATCTCAAACATAACACACTATTTCATTTCACTTTAATTTCCTGTAAGTAACGTCTTAAATGAGATCTACGCTCCTTTGTTTTGAAAAATATGCACCAGGTTTTGGTGTCAAACGCAGCAGCAATATCGATGTAGTTGAGCTAGTTAGCGAAATCGCGATTTTCAAATTTCAGTAGGAAGAACTGAATTCATTTGGACGATTTGAAAGGCTTTTTTATCTTCAAAGTATGGGTAACGAGATGCTTTATTCAAACATTGAAATGTCTTTGAGGATATTTATGAGAATTTTAGCGACTACGCGAAAAATTACCCGGGAATAAGAAGAAAGAGAATTTAAGAAGTAACCGGGAGAGATACATGGGTTCTTCTGCTCCATAGGTTCCTGTCTTGTGCCTGCGAGAAGAAACCTTGATCTCGGCACGAGGGTTTGTTTGGCTCAAAGCAAGGAAATGAAAAGTAAATTTATAATAAAAACCCAATTCTTGGAAAGGAATGTGTTATACTGTAGCGATGCTACGGGCGGAGGAACCTAGGCTTGGACCTCGGCGGCCACCAGTCCATGGTTCTCACTGCAAACAGCGATATTTTTTTAAATTCAGTGACGATCCTGAGTAACAGCTGAGCGACAGAAGACAGCCTTGGACTTTACTCCTAGGTACAGCGCCAGACACATTCTAAATACGATATTGTTTGTGAAAATTGCGACAACCAGAAGTAATGGTCTGAATCACTCCAAATTCTGAGGATATGTACAACAGCAGAACTGTGATAACTGATTAAAGTTATATAGAGGTGGCGTGCACATAGGCCCAACAGGTCGGTGTTACGGTACGATCAATTGGTGCAGAATTGTCACACGAAGTGTAAACCAGGAAGCAAGTGTCGGCATGCCTCGTCGACATCAAAGAGCGTAATGTCAGCATGTGAATAAGTTCGAACGGGACACAATCACTGGATTCTGAAAAACGGATTTGAGGTACCGTGACACTGCGGTTCGTACAGGAAACTGTGCAGAGACGTATGTGTGGAGCCAGTGGGTGGCAGAGGGTTGTACACAGCGACGAGTGGGTGCTGGACCACACAATATGGCCACAGAAGGGGATGACTACCGTCTTGTCTCCCAAGCCATAACAGGCAGAACAACTTAGTCCACGGGTGTGGAGTTCTGGACATGCCTGCGTCGACGGTTCGACGCCATCTGCTGAGGGATGGACTGGTGGCACACATGCCAAAAATTTTGAAAAAGTAATGTATTGTAGAGTAGCTTCACACCTTTGTAAAAATAAAGTTTTAACAAAATGTCAGTTTGGTTTCCAGAAGGGTTTTTCAACTGAAAATGCTATATATACTTTCACTAATGTATTACATGCTCTGAGAAACCGGAAGTCACCCGTTGGGATTTTTTGTGATCTATCAAAGGCTGTTGATTGTGTAAATCATGGAATACTTTTAGATACGCTCAAGTACTGTGGTATGAATGGGACAGTGATCAAATGGTTTAAATCATACCTAACTGGAAGACTGCAGAAAGTTGAAATAAACAGTTCACATAATAGCAAAAAACTGGTGATTTCTCAAACTGGGGAACAATCAAGAATGGGGTACCGCAAGGTTCGGTCTTGGGTCCCCTGCTGTTCTTAATATATATTAATGACTTGCCATTCTATATTCACGAAGATGCAAAGCTGGTACTTTTTGCCGATGATACAAGTATAGCTATCACACCCGACAGACAAGAATTAACTGGTGAAATTGTAAACGATGTTTTTCAGAAAATCATTAAGTGGTTCTCTGCGAATGGGCTCTCATTAAACTTTGACAAAACACAGTATATACAGTTCCACACAGTAAATGGAATGACCCCATTAATAAATATATACTTCGATCAGAAATCGGTAGCTAAGGTAGAATATTCAAAATTTCTAGGTGTATGGATTGATGAGGGGTTGAACTGGAAAAAACACACTGAGGATCTGCTGAAACATCTAAGTTCAGCTACTTATGCTATTAGGGTCATCGCAAATTTTGGCGATATACATCTCAGTAAATTAGCTTTCCGCGCCTATTTTCATTCTCTGCTTTCGTATGGCATCATGTTCTGGCGTAACTCATCATTGAGTAAAAGAGTGTTCATTGCACAAAGGCGTGTAATCAGAATAATTGCTGGAGCTCATCCAAGATCATCCTGCAGACACTTATTTAAAGAGCTAGAAACCTCACTGTAGCCTCACAATATATATATTCACTTATGAAATTTGTTATTAACAATCCGAACGAATTCAAAAGTAATAGCAGTGTACATGGCTACAACACTAGGAGAAAGGATGATCTTCACTACTCAAGGTTAAATTAACTTTGGCTCAGAAGGGGGTAAATTATGCTGCCACAAAAGTCTTTGGTCACTTACCTAATAGTATCAAAAGTCTGACAGATCGCCGTATAGCATTTAAAAGGAAATTAAAAGAATTTCTTAATGGCAACTCCTTCTACACATTAGATGAATTTTTGGATGTAGTAAGTGGGTAAATTCCCAAGCTCCACAAAAAAAAAAAAAAAAAAAAAAATATTGGGTGTCATGTAATATTTTGTCTAATGTAATATCTTGTATAGACACCTTTTATTAACCTGACACGTTCCACATCATAACGAAGTGTCGTATTCATGATCTATGGAACAAGTACTAATCTAATGCCATTGCGCCGGCATCCATTGACTAGTGACAACAGTGCCTCAGACTGCAGTGCGCACGTGAACGACGGGAACCACTGCCTCTCTGACCTGAATTTTGCCCCACACGTCGCCTATCGAATATGTCTGGGATATGGCCTGTCGGCAACTTCTTAGTTCTGGTCCTCCTGCTGCCACTGTCGATGGTTTGAGGACGTGCTTACAAACCGTGTGGCAGTTTGTTCCACAGAAGCACATCCAGGACGTCTCTGATTAAGTGCCACGGCGTCTCGAGGCTTTTCTTGCAGCAAGGGGCGGTAATAATTTATCACGGTCACAGTGCCTGTACCGTTCTGTAAGTCTAATCATTTGTCTGCCGTCATGTCCCCAATCGCTGGAATAAATTTTTTTGCAACGAGATGTCTCCTTCTTCGAGTTGGAATCTTCACATACACTAGTGTACATTACAGTGTACCTTCTTCTTGTTTCAGTTGGTGGCGCCGGATCTAATGGCAGTGTGAACGGTGTCAACGAATTCCGAAATGACTTCTTACAGCAGCAAGAGTCACTCTGTATCCATGAAACGAAAGGAAGGTAAGTAACAAATTTAATGACGTATTTCCAATCAAAATATTGTTGAATTTAAAACAGGTGCTGTCAGGGAAATATATAAAGTGCAGTCAAATGAAAACGAGATAGAGGGGAAAAAAGTAAGTAAACTGTTTACTATTTCAAAAGTAATGACAATAGCTGCAAATACTGTAATACAAGGATATCGGTGCCTTCATGGAAAGGTATTTGCTGTAGCCTACGCAAGCATGACTGAACCCAGGCGTGTACCTCTTGAAATGGAAATGAAGTCCCATGCTTCTTTACAGAGCGTAGGGGAACGATGCGGGAGACCCACACCGCCTTACTAGGCAAGGTCCTAATGGAGGTGGTTTGCCGTTGCCTTCCTCCGACCGTAATGGGGATGAATGATGATGATGAAGACGACACAACAACACCCAGTCATCTCGAGGCAGGAAAAATCCCTGACCCCGCCGGGAATCGAACCCGGGACCCCGTGCTCGGGAAGCGAGAACGCTACCGCGAGACCACGAGGGCGGACGTGTACCTCTTAGTTCGAAGCAAATCGACGGTGACGGATTCCTTTCTTCAGGACTCTCTTCCAATGTGATTTTAATAGTTTTGGAGCCGTGATGAAAGATTTTCGTGGCCTCGATTTGCTCCGGACGAAGATGTGCGCGCCTAGTTACAGTCGTGGTTCCGTAGGTGACAGCAAACATTTCTCCATACAGGCTCTGACTGTCTTGTTTCAAACTGGGAGAAATTGTTTCAAACTGGGAGAAATGTATTAACAGTTACGGCGATTACTTTTGAAATAATAATCAGTTTCCTTACTTTTTTCACCTATCTCTTTTTCATTTGACTGCCCCGTATATTAATTAGTAATTACGTACCTATTACTGCAAATTTTCATTCTCACTCATAAAAAAGGTGCTAACGTCGTTTACAGTTACTTTACTTCATGTTTAAATGATAACGTTTTCTGTCAGTAGATTACACACTAAATAAACTGTGGAAGTATATGACTACAGTTATCTACATTGACATGCTACCAGTGAAGGTGAGGATACGATAACTGTCGACAAAAATACAGGATGAGTGACTAACAATTGCCACCTAGAATATCTCCGAAAGTATGATAGTAGCTGAAAAGTTTGTGGGACAAGGTCGCATGGGACAACAGAGCCCATAATATGGTGTCGGTTGTTTGTTGCTAGATGGGATGGCGTCAGAGATATGAAGGTCAACTTTGTTTTTTTAAATAGGATGCTATAGTTTGGTACTTATTTTCTGATAGCGGCTGTCGAGATGAATCCAGTGATGTGTAACAGTAAGGTCTTTGAAGGTCAACGAAGGTCAAAAGGTGGCATGAACGTCCATTTACAGAAGATGTTCGAGTGATGACCATTGGTATCAGTGCAGTGCTGCACTCTTCTTATCATTGATTGAGTGGTATTCCTTATCACTTCGGCAATTATCGAACACATGCTCTGACAATTCTCTCTCGTATATTGTGCAAATAGTAAATATTCGCCGAATACGGCGTATCCATCTAACGTGCCATTGCCATGTAAACGCTATTCGACGGTTTCGCAATACAACACTAATAGGAACGGCAAGACTAGTATCGTCGAATCAAGCGAATGTGAACGATGTATTCCTTCGAAGAACAAGTCCATATGTTTCTCATTTACGGAGAATGCCAACGAAATTCAGTGAGAGCTATTGACTTATGGGCTAAAAGATATCCTCAACGTACTCACCCTATACGTCGCACATTTAAATATGTGTATGATAAATTGAGAACAACTGGACCTTTAACTCATCGGAAACATATCCGGCAAAGGAAAGTTACTAACGAAGAAACAGAAATTGGTGGTCTTGCCACTGTGGTTCGAGATCCTTGTGTTAGTTCCCGTCAAATCGAAATGGAATCTGGCATCAGCCAGAGTAGTGTTGTTCGTGGTCTGCATCGCCATAAATATCATCCTTACCATATCAGTCTCCACAAAGAATTAACTGGTACGGATTGTAGTCGTCGCATTGAATTCTGCCGCTGGGCCATTCAGACTCAGAGGGATGACACATTTATTAATTTGATTTTATGCACTGACGAGCCTACATTCACGAACCATGGAAATGTTAATTTGCATAACATGCGTTACTGGGCAACTGAAAATCCATGTTGGCTGCAGCAAGTTGCACACCATAAACTGTGGTCGGTGAATGTATGGTGTGGGATTCTCGAGGACAGAATTATGGGCTCCTATTTCATCGAAGGAAATCTTAATGGTAGAAAGTACACCACATTCCTGCAAGAAACATTAGGTCTGTTACTGGAAGAAATACCTTTAGGAACAAGGAACAGAATGTGGCATCAACACGATGGGTGTCCGGCACATATTTCGTTGATGGCTAGAAATGAGTTGCAGAGACAATTCCCAAAGCGTTGAATTGGACGCAGAGGTGATGTGTCGTGGCCCGCTCGTTCGCCAGACTTAACGCCCCTGGATTTTTTCTTGTCGGATTCCTAAAAGATATCGTTTACAAGACTTTCCAATTACACCTGAAGATATGCGAGAGAGAATTGTCAGAACATGTGCTTCGATAAGTGCCGAAGTGATATGGAATATCACCCAATCCGTGATGAGAAGACTGCAGCACTGCATTGATACCAAAGGTCATCACTTCGAACACCTTCTGTAAATGGAAGTTCATGCCACCTTTGTGACCTTCGTTGACTTTCAAAGACCTTTTAAAAAAACAAAGTTGACCTTCATAACTCTGAATGACCCCACCTAGGAACAAAAAACCAATGACATATTATGGTCCCCGTTGTCCCGTGCAACTTTTGTCCCACAAACTTTTCAGCTCCTATCATACTTTCGGAGTTATTCTTGGTGGCAATAGTTAGTGATTCACCCTGTATAACAAATGCACTAAGCGTGTCAACATAAGCAAATTGTGTGGAAGGTAAGAAAGTGTAAATATTGTTGGGAAATTAGACGAGCAAATGGATTAAGAACACTGACAATAGAAACATGTATAAGAAGACTGGAAAGAGCATTTGGTTCATCTCGTAAGAATATCTGTGAAAACAATATCCAGAAATAAAATGTTATGGACTACCCTACTACAGTCAGATCAGAATAATTAAATGCGTGTAGTAAATATGTGTAGTAAATACATAATAGGGTTAGAAAGTCACGAAAAATAGTACAAAATTAAGCAAAAAATATTTTGGGTCATATCGAAGCGAAAAGTGACCTCAATTGTATATATTTATGGATTAAATCACGATATTCCAATTATTTGGGAATAACTTGAGTGATAGAGATATCTGAACAGTGCCGATATTCGAGTAATTAGCCACAACAGAAGGAAGCCATTTTACAATAAAGTGCTTGACTTAGTAAACCTGTCACACTTATTAAAATATTCAAGGCTGTTATACTGTGGTCAGCTGAATTTCATGTAGAAACTCAATGTTTCGTCCCCGTCTGCAGAGTAGTATATCTTCAAAGGGAGTTGCAGTTTTTTCGAAGTTCGACGCACACCTTGGTTGACTATTGATTCAGATAAAATTCCATTCCCACGTGCTCCCGTGCAGAGGCGTGACGTCAAATGTTTTGAGTATTGGAGCGCAATTGCCCCTTGTCGGTTGCCGACGTCCGCACATCCAAAATCCAGATACTATTTAGTTTCAGACTCTCCTCTCTACATATAAATTATATGGGTTTTTATTGATCTCTATGGCTCCTCTGTATCGCCTTTCATAGTATCCGCGTATGGCTGCTAGTCCCCAAATCTCATCAAATCCAATAAGGTCCTTCCTATAGAGTTTCTGAATCCTTCTTTTAGTAGCATCTAAGCACACGTCTCCACGACTACGCGATATCCTGTGAATTCCTGCTTTTCCCGCCGTTTTGAGAGCTTCCTTGGTGAATTTTAGGTGTTCCTTTATTTTACCGGTTGGTTTGTACACCGAAGCGCCAGAGAAACTGATATGGTCATGCGTATTCAACTATAGAGATGTATAAATAGGCAGAATACGGCGCTGCGGTCGGCAACGTCTATATAAGACAACAAGTGTCTGTTGCAGTTGTTAGATCGGGCCGGCCGTGGTGGCCAAGTGGTTCTAGGCGCTACAGTGCGGAGCCGCGCGACCGCTATGGTCGCCTGCCTCGGGCATGGATGTGTGTGATGTCCCTAGGTTAGTTAGGTTTAAGTAGTTCTAGGGGACTGATGACTTTAGAAGTTAAGTCCCATAGTGCTCAGAGCCATTTGTTAGATCAGTTACTGCTGCTACAATGGCAGATTGTAAAGATTTAAGTGAGTTTGAACGTGGTGGTATAGTCTGCGCACGAGCAAAGGGTCACAGCATCTCCGAGGTAGCGATGAAGTGGGGACTCTGCCATTAGATCATTTAACGAGTGTACCGTGAATATCACAAATCCGGTAAAACATCAAATCTCCCACGTCGCTGCGGCCGAAAAAATATCCTGTAAGAATGGGACCAACGAAGACTAAAGAGAATCGTTCAACTTGACAGAAGTGCAACCCTTTGGCAGATTGCTGCTGATTTAAATGCTGGGCCATCAATAAGTGTCAGCGTGCGAACCATTCAACGAAACATCGATATGGGCTTCCGGAGCCGAAGGCCCACTCGTGTACCATTGATGTTGCACGACACAAAGCTTTACGCCTCGCCTGAGACCGTCAAAATTGACAATGGACTGTTGATGGCTGAAAGCATGTTGCCTGGTCGGACGAGTCTCGTTTCAAATTGTATCAAGCGGATGAACATGTACGGGTATGGAGACAACCTCATGAATCCATGGGCCCTGCATGTCAGCAGGGGACTGTTCAAGCTGGTGGAGGCTCTGTAATGGTGTAGGGGGTGTACAGTTGGAGTGATATGGGAGCCCTGATAGTTCTAATACGACTCTGGCAGGTGACACGTACGTAAGCATACTGGCTGATCACTTGCATCCATTCGTGTCCATTGTGCATTCCGACGGACTTGAGCAATTCCAGCAGGACAATGCGACACACCACATGTCCAGAATTGCTACAGAGTGGCTCCAGGAGCACTCTTCTAAGTTTAAACACTTCCTCTGGCCACCAAACTCCCCAGACATGAACATTATTGAGCATATCTAGGCTGCCTTGCAACGTGCTGTTCAAAAGAGATCTCCGCCTCCTCGTACTCTTACGGGTCTATGGACAGGTCTGCAGTATTCATGGTGTCAGTTGCCTCCAGCACTACTTCAGACATTAGTTGAGTCCATCCACTTCGTGTTGCGACACTTTCGCGTGCTCGCAGGGGCCCTACAAGATATTAGGCAGCTGTACCAATTTCTTTGGCTCTTCAGTGTATATTACAGCGATATCCCATTTCGTCAAGATCTTTTATATGCCGTGAATTACATCTTTAATGAACGGTTGGTTCAAATGGTGCAAATGGTTCAAATGGCTCTAAGCACTATGGGACTTAACATCTGAGGTTGTCAGTCCTTTAGACTTTGTTGTTGTTGTTGTGGTCTTCAGTCCTGAGACTGGTTTGATGCAGCTCTCCATGCTACTCTATCCTGTGCAAGCTTTTTCATCTCCCAGTACCTACTGCAACCTACATCCTTCTGAATCTGCTTAGTGTATTCATCTCTTGGTCTCCCTCTACGATTTTTACCCTCCACACTGCCCTCCAATACTAAATTGGTGATCCCTTGATGCCTCAGAACATGTCCTACCAACCGATCCCTTCTTCTGGTCAAGTTGTGCCACAAACTTCTCTTCTTCCCAATCCTATTCAATACTTCCTCATTAGTTATGTGATCTACCCATCTAATCTTCAGCATTCTTCTGTAGCACCACATTTCGAAAGCTTCTATTCTCTTCTTGTCCAAACTATTTATCGTCCATGTTTCACTTCCATACATAGCTACACTCCATACGAATACTTTCAGAAATGACTTCCTGACACTTAAATCAATACTGGATGTTAACAAATTTCTCTTCTTCAGAAACGCTTTCCTTGCCATTGCCAGCCTACATTTTATATCCTCCCTACTTCGACCATCATCAGTTATTTTGCTCCCCAAATAGCAAAACTCCTTTACTACTTTAAGTGTCTCATTTCCTAATCTAATTCCCTCAGCATCACCCGACTTAATTAGACTACATTCCATTATCCTTGTTTTGCTTTTGTTGATGTTCATCTTATATCCTCCTTTCAAGACACTGTCCATTCCATTCAACTGCTCTTCCAAGTCCTTTGCTGTCTCTGACAGAATTACAATGACATCGGCGAACCTCAAAGTTTTTATTTCTTCTCCATGAATTTTAATACCTATTCCGAATTTTTCTTTTGTTTCCTTTACTGCTTGCTCAATATACAGATTGAACAACATCGGGGAGAGGCTACAACCCTGTCTCACTCCCTTCCCAACCACTGCTTCCCTTTCATGTCCCTCGACTCTTATAACTGCCATCTGGTTTCTGTACAAATTGTAAATAGCCTTTCGCTCCCTGTATTTTACCCCTGCCACCTTTAGAATTTGAAAGAGAGTATTCCAGTCAACATTGTCAAAAGTTTTCTCTAAGTCTACAAATGCTAGAAACGTAGGTTTGCCTTTCCTTAATCTTTCTTCTAAGATAAGTCGTAAGGTCAGTATTGCCTCACGTGTTCCAGTGTTTCTACGGAATCCAAACTGATCTTCCCCGAGGTTGGCTTCTACTAGTTTTTCCATTCGTCTGTAAAGAATTCGTGTTAGTATTTTGCAGCTGTGACTTATTAAGCTGATAGTTCGGTAATTTTCACATCTGTCAACACCTGCTTTCTTTGGGATTGGAATTATTATATTCTTCTTGAAGTCTGAGGATATTTCGCCTGTTTCATACATCTTGCTCACCAGATGGTAGAGTTTTGTCAGGACTGGCTCTCCCACGGCCGTCAGTAGTTCCAATGGAATATTGTCTACTCCGGGGGCCTTGTTTCGACTCAGGTCTTTCAGTGCTCTGTCAAACTCTTCACGCAGTATCGTATCTCCCATTTCATCTTCATCTACATCCTCTTCCATTTCCATAATATTGTCCTCAAGTACATCGCCCTTGTATAGACCCTCTATATACTCCTTCCACCTTTCTGCTTTCCCTTCTTTGCTTAGAACTGGGTTTCCATCTGAGCTCTTGATATTCATACAAGTCGTTCTCTTATCTCCAAAGGTCTCTCTAATTTTCCTGTAGGCGGTATCTATCTTACCCCTAGTGAGATAGGCCTCTACATCCTTACATTTGTCCTCTAGCCATCCCTGCTTAGCCATTTTGCACTTCCTGTCGATCTCATTTTTGAGACGTTTGTATTCCCTTTTGCCTGTTTCACTTACTGCATTTTTATATTTTCTCCTTTCATCAATTAAATTCAATATTTCTTCTGTTACCCAAGGATTTCTACTAGCCCTCGTCTTTTTACCTACTTGATCCTCTGCTGCCTTCACTACTTCATCCCTCAAAGCTACCCATTCGTCTTCTACTGTATTTATTTCCCCCATTCCTGTCAATTGCTCCCTTATGCTCTCCCTGAATCTCTGTACAACCTCTGGTTCTTTTAGTTTATCCAGGTCCCATCTCCTTAAATTCCCACCTTTTTGCAGTTTCTTCAGTTTTAATCTACAGGTCATAACCAATAGATTGTGGTCAGAGTCCACATCTGCCCCTGGAAATGTCTTACAATTTAAAACCTGGTTCCTAAATCTCTGTCTTACCATTATATAATCTATCTGATACCTTTTAGTATCTCCAGGGTTCTTCCATGTATACAGCCTTCTTTCATGATTCTTAAACCAAGTGTTAGTTATGATTATGTTGTGCTCTGTGCAAAATTCTACCAGGCGGCTTCCTCTTTCATTTCTGTCCCCCAATCCATATTCACCTACTATGTTTCCTTCTCTCCCTTTTCCTACACTCGAATTCCAGTCACCCATGACTATTAAATTTTCATCTCCCTTCACAATCTTTAGACTTAGAACTACTTAAACCTAACTAACCGAAGGACATCACACACATCCATGGCTGAGGCAGGATTCGAACCTGCGACCGTAGCAGGAGCGCGGTTTCAGACTGAAGCGCCTAGAACCACTCGGCCACAGCAGGCGGCTGAACGGCAGGAAAACCTTGGGTTTTGCAGACGCCTGTACATCACTATGATTAATTCGTATCAAATACGGAACTGTGTTAATGGCGATCCACTCATACGAGTTATCCTCATATTGTGAATGGCCTATCATTCATCTTCTGCTTTTGTCGCTTACAGACGGTTCTGTCATTGCTATTACAAGAGTTCTGCACTATCTGTAAAGGGCGATCAAAAAGTTTTCATTTTGGGGCGTTGCTGCAACTTATATGCAACGTAGCGCGACTGCGATGTTGGTGTACAGGGTGATCAGAAACAGTGTGAAAAGCTTGTAAGGATGTTGCAGGATAGGTTATGCTGAAAAATGATTCTTTAGAAAAAAATTTGGCAGGTTGTGCCGTTTCCAAGTTAATTGGCACTGAAGTTAGCAAATGAGGCCGTTACACAGGAAAATTCAAGCGGTCCGTAAGAGACGGTGTCGCCAAACGTGTTCTTCGTTTGGTTTCCTAATACCGTGCAAGAGAGCGATACAAAAGTTGGACATGGGGCGGTAGTAAGGATCACACCCAAGCCGAAGGCTGAGGAACCTCGTGCGCTGTTATCTACGCTATGAGAACAACTGACACTAATTGTACAGTATATGGAGGGGAGCTTGAATTTTAGCGCGCAATGCTAATTAACTCGGAAGCGGAGCAACGCATCGAATTTCTTTCTTAACAGGTTTTTTTTTTTTCAGCACAACCTACCTTGCAACACCCTTACAAATTTTTCAAACTGTTCCCGACCAACCTGCATAAACACGGACATGTAGGCAAGCGATTGGTGTGGCATTCGTGTCTTTTCAACGTTAGTGCGATAAATGCGGAAACGTGAACAAAGGCGACGTTATTACGAAATCCAAACAGGTCCAATTTTCTGTTTATGATTTTTTGGCTGCCGAAGGATAAATAGCGGAGAATGAAGAATATGTATGGGGTAGCACGTCTGTCGAAACCCACCGTCGTGGAATAGTGCTGCTGCTTCATGTTAAAGCACGTCTCCACATTGCGAATCTCGTAACGCCAACTCAGGTGGGAGACATTAATGTTCAAATGTGTGGATTCCTAAGGGACCAAACTGCTAAGGTCATCGGTCCGTAGACAACACACTACTTAAACTAACTTATGGTAAGTATAACACACACACCTATGTCCCAAGGAGGACTCGAACCTCCGGCGGGAGGGGCCGCGCAATCCGTGACATGGCGCCTCAACCGTGCGGTCACTCCGCGCTGCAAGTGGGAGACACTCGAACACCCGCCCTATAGTCCTGACCTCTGCTCATGCCGTTATGATACCTTCAGTCCCTCAAAAAAGCTTTGAATGGACGACGACTCCTGCCAGTAGGCAGTTATGGACTTCTTCATGCAGCAGAGTACAGTACTTGACACAACGGCTGCCGGCTGCTGTGATCGAGCGGTTCTGGGGGCTTCAGTCTGGAACCGCGCGACTGCTACGATCGCAGGTTCGAATCCTGCCTCGGGCATGGATGTGTGTGATGTCCATAGGTTTTCTAGGTTTAAGTAGTTCTAAGTCTAGGGGACTGATGGCCTCAGATGTTAAGTCCCATAGTGCTCAGAGCATTTTAACCATTTTTGAACACAACGGCTACCTTCCACTTGGTGCATCAGTGATTGCCTCACTGTCCACGGCGATTAGCGCACCGATTCTGGACTGTACAGCTTTCGAACGGAAACCTTTTGATCTCCCCTTATACATCGTCTGATCAAAAATATCCGGGCTTCCATATGTAATGTGAAATTGATGTACAGATGTCAAGAGAGGAGGACCCGACAGTATGAAAGGAGGCAGAGAATGTTGTGTTCTCAGTAAAGAAGCAGTAACAGCAGAATGGCTCAGCAAGGAGAAATCAGTGGTTTCGAACGTCGACTAGTCGTTAGATGTCACAAGAATAAGAAAACAGTCATGGAGATTGAAACCTTCTAAATCCGTCCAACTCACCTGTCGGTGATGTAATTGCGAAGTGGAAACGTGAAGGAACAACGACAGATAAACCGAAACCAGACAAACCTCACGTAATGACCGACAGGAAACGGCGAGCATTGCAAAGTGTGGTTGTCGAAATCAGCGAAACGAATCCGTCGTGAGTTGAAAAGTGCTACCAGCAGTCCATCTAGCGCAATGACTGTGCGCTGGGATTAAAAAGCCACACATTTCTGTAGCCGATGCCAAGCGGCACTTAGGATGCTATAAAGAGCGACCATATGGGAAAGCGGATAACTGGAAACGAGAGATCTGGAATGATATCTACCCTGCGGCAATGTGGTGGTAGGAGATCATGTGTAGAGCCAACAGTGAAGTACGGAGCACGTGGTGTTAAAATGTGGGGGTGTTTTCCGTCATCACAATGTGGTCCCTTTATTACGCTTAAGGAAAAGCTAAATGTGGAAGGATTTCAACACATTTCACAGCATTACGTACTGCATACAGTGGGGGAACAGCTCGGAGACGGTGATTGATTGTATCAGCATGACAATGCACCCTTTCATAAACCAGCATTTGGAGGGCAGTGGTCTGTGGCAATAGTATTCCTGACATGGATTGGCCTGCCTAGACAGCCGACTTCAACACAGTGGAACACCTTAAAGATGCGTTGACACGTCTTTCACTTCCGTGCGCACTGGACACATGCAACTGTTGCACGATCAGACAAGGAGGCGCAAGCAGCAGTGCAAAGTCGCGCGCGCCGCTGAATTGTGTGCACTGGGGGAGCAGGAGTCACCCCATAGGTCGGTATTACATGTCAAATTTCTTTGTCAAAGATTTTATCAAATATTCGTCAAATATATTTGACAAAGATCTTTGACGTAGCTCTAGAAGGGGTATTACACTGTCATCATATTTTTCGTCAAAGTTCAAGATGGCTGACAACAACCACTTGTTATTAACCGCAGCAGTTGCATGTACCACAATTGCACTGTGTGCACATGTGGAAGAGCGAGGTAAAAAAGAAAACGTACCTGGGTGAAGCCGTGGGTCTTACGACGACATGATAAAAGCTTTCAACAAAACTTGTTTCGTGAGCTTATAGTAGAGGACGTCAAGTCGTACATCAATCACTTAAAAATGGATGAGTATACATTTCTGTATATGCTCAGTGAAGTGTATCCTCATATCACAAAGCACAATACTCACTTAAGAACTGCTATATCTGCAGAAGACAGGCTCACTGTAAGACTCCGATTCCTTGCTACAGGAGAGGGTTAGGTTAGGTTAGGTTAGATCAGGTCAGGTCAGGTCTCGAATCTTCTTATCCTATTTTTGTATTCAGGGTGCCTCACGTTTTAAAGTGCCTCATCAGCTTCATACATCTCTATTAATTTTGTAGTTGTCGGTACACACCAATTGTATTTACCGGCAATGTTTATAAAAACACTACAGATGACAGAACGGTGCAGCGATGCTAGCGCCCCACGTGGTAACATGTCACATTGCAGTGAACAGAAGACAAGTGACTTCTTTGATCAAATCTACAGCGAGGACCTAGATTTGATCAAATATTTGACGACATTTGACAAAGTTCCCTATTACACCAGCAAATTTCTTTGACAAAGATACTGGACAAAGAAATTTGATGGAGTAATACTGGCCATACCAGACGGGAAGACACGTGCCTCTACTTGCGTGTCGGGCACGCGCAGCCGCATGACGAGTAGCTGCAAGTGGTACAGCTGTAAACGCATCTTTAGTATGCTCTCGAACGTCGACTTCGCGCCAGACCCTACCGCCGAAACTCACTATCTTATCATTTTTCGGCTCTTGGGGAGAATGTCTGCCGTTCCTCAGCAGATATTGACACGTCACTGAAAGTGTCCCCAGCGTAGTCATAAAGGTGATAGATGGACACGTCTCGTATTAATGTCATTTAATAGGTGTCCACATACTTTTGACCATATAGTGTATGTTGAAATATTATTAATTATTCCGTCTCAAATGCGACATGTAGAACCTGCTGACAGACTGTTCTGTCTTCACCAACTGCGACATGCTATGCTGATTATATTTACATCTACATCTACATCTATACTCCGCGAGCCACCTTACGGTGTGTGGCGGAGGGTACTTATTGTACCACTATCTGATCCCCCCTTCCCTGTTCCATTCACGAATTGTGCGTGGGAAGAACGACTGCTTGTAAGTCTCCGTATTTGCTCTAATTTCTCGGATCTTTTCGTTGTGATCATTACGCGAGATATATGTGGGCGGTAGTAATATGTTGCCCATCTCTTCCCGGAATGTGCTCTCTCGTAATTTCGATAATAAACCTCTCCGTATTGCGTAACGCCTTTCTTGAAGTGTCCGCCACTGGAGCTTGTTCAGCATCTCCGTAACGCTCTCGCGCTGACTAAATGTCCCCATGACGAATCGCGCTGCTTTTCGCTGGATCATGTCTATCTCTTCTATTAATCCAACCTGGTAAGGGTCCCATACTGATGAGCAATACTCAAGAATCGGACGAACAAGCGTTTTGTAAGCTACTTCTTTCGTCGATGAGTCACATTTTCTTAGAATTCTTCCTATGAATCTCAACCTGGCGTCTGCTTTTCCCACTATTTGTTTCATGTGATCATTCCACTTCAGATCGCTCCGGATAGTAACTCCTAAGTATTTTACGGTCGTTACCGCTTCCAATGATTTACCATCTATGGCATAATCGTACTGGAATGGATTTCTGCCCCTATGTATGCGCATTATATTACATTTATCTACATTTAGGGAAAGCTGCCAGCTGTCGCACCATGCATTAATCCTCTGCAGGTCCTCCTGGAGTACGTACGAGTCTTCTGATGTTGCTACTTTCTTGTAGACAACCGTGTCATCTGCAAATAGCCTCACGGAGCTACCGATGTTGTCAACTAAGTCATTTATGTATTGTAAACAATAAAGGTCCTATCACGCTTCCCTGCGGTACTCCCGAAATTACCTCTACATCTGCAGATTTTGAACCGTTAAGAATGACATGTTGTGTTCTTTCTTCTAGGAAATCCTGAATCCAATCACAAACCTGGTTTTATGTTTTGACGATGACATTATGGCCGTATCACTTTAGGCCACGGTGTAAAAAAGATCTGTGGATGGTCATTACAGACTGAAACCGGTCATCGTCTAAAGAATTTATATTGTGATCAGAGACGGGAATAAAAAAGCAAGACTGTTCTATAGCATAGCCCGAGAGCTAAGTTATGACGGGTTGTGACAGATTACTTGTGAGTTGGCGAACTCAACAAATGTGAAAATGAAATTCTGGGTTTGGTTCTCGACTGATCTGTAACGAAGCCGGAGGTCAATGTTAGCTTGGAAGCTGATCGTTTCATTTTCGATTTTTTTTTCTTTTTAACGGCGTCCAGAGTCCTTCGGTATGTACACATTGTCTCTCCAAAGAGTCGCCAGGCGCATTTTCTCTGGTGTTACGGCAGATATTTCCAGTTTAGGGTTTGCGAAGTGTAGCTGGAGTGAGCCCAAGCAAATGATGCTCCTCACGCCTTTCATGCGACGCCCAGCGTCGGTTTGTTTTTAGTTACAAACAAAATAATTTTTCAATCTGAGTTTTAAGTGCCCGTTCGATAGTTTGTTCCCAAATTAGTGTACTGCGATATTCGTTTTTTTTGTATGTATTAACAGGGAGAGGATAACCAGTACTGCAGCAGCGACAGCGCTGCCCTGACTCGCGCAGACTGCTGTCGCGATATACCTGAGCTGCTCAGTCACTGCTACAGTACCGGTTGTTCTTCATGTTTTACTGTCTTTAATAATACGTATAGATAACACGAATATTGCGCTAGACTAATATGAGACCGCTCTGTCAAATGGCCACGTAAAATTCCGACTGAAAGATCATTTTGTTTGTAACGGGAAAGAAACCGACGCTTTTCGTCGAAACTGGGCGTCGCATGAGAGACATAATGACAAGTACCTGCTTGGACTGACTCCTGCAGCGCAGCGCAAGAACGAAATCGGAGATATCTACTAAAATACCGAGAAAGTGCGCCTGACGACCCATACGAGAGACACCCGGTATACAGGGTGGGGCAGCTGAGTCATAACACCCCTTTTATCTCCCCAACCGTAATACATAAAAAGATGCCGTATTAAAACACTACAAGATGTTAATACATTTTAAGTTACAGAAATACAAATGTAAAGGAGGAGGCCCCTATTGATCACAATTATTTCGTAAGTATTTGTTTTTTATTTGAAAATATTTGCTATTGATCACAATATGAAGCAAATACACACAAAGATGCAAAATACATACTGTACATGATACAAAACTTTACTAAAGCACAATTGAGAGAAAACAGCCCTCGGTCACTATTTTTAACGAATTAACCGGGTTTCAACACTGCTAGGAGTGTCTTCCTCAGAATTTAAATCAAAGAATGGTCTATAACATGGTCACAGAATTATGACTAAAAACATATGATAGAGTATAAGTACGGAATCATCGTGAAAGACAGGCAGTACTTATATGTCATTTATAAAATAATAAATATGCCAAAAGGGTTCAAAATGGTTCAAATGGCTCTGAGCACTATGGGACTTAACATCTATGGTCATCAGTCCCCTAGAACTTAGAACTAATTAAACCTAACTAACCTAAGGACAGCACACAACACCCAGCCATCACGAGGCAGAGAAAATCCCTGACCCCGCCGGGAATCGAACCCGGGAACCCGGGCGTGGAAAGCGAGAACGCTACCGCACGACCACGAGATGCGATCCAAAAGGGTATTAGTCACAAAGATATTTAAGATAAAGATGATTCCGTAATTATGCTCTATCATACGTTTTTAGTCATAATTCTGTGACCATGTTATAGACCATTCTTTGATTTAAATTCTGAGGAAGACACTCCTAGCAGTGTTGAAACCCGGTTAATTCGTTAAAAATAGTGACCGAGGGCTGTTTTCTCTCAATTGTATCTATTCACGGTCTCTGAACGTGCAGCCATGTACAAAATTTTACTGAAGCATGTGCTCAAAATGCTTCCCCTCTGCTGTAATGCACATTTGTAGTCGCCGTTCGAATGATTTGCGAACGGCTGCGAGGGTGCCACGTGAGATATCAGCGCACGCTTCGATGATACGTTGCTCCATATCGTCGGGCGTAGTTGGTATTTGAGGATACACATTGTTTGATTGCTTCCCACAGAAAAAAAAATCAAGAGGGGGTCAAATCAGGAGACCGGGCTGGCCACTTCACTTCAGCACGTCGTCCTATCCAACAATCCGGGAACTCTTCCTTTATCAGCTCTCTAGTCACACGGGAAGAGTGAGCAGGACAGCCGTCGTGTTGGAACCACATGCACTGACGCGTAGTTAGTGGGACCTCTTCCAGCAAAATGGGCAGGACGTTTCGCAGGAACTGTGCATAGTTATTGCCATTTAGTATACCCGGAATGACGTACGGCCCCACAATGACATTTCCGACGATGCCGCACCACACGTTAACATTCCACGATTGCTGATGCTATACCTGTCGAAGCCAATGGGGGTTCTCTATTGACCAGTAATGCATATTATGCAAATTCGCATTACCGTTGTTGGTGAAAGTCGTTTCATCAGTAAAAAGCACCCGTTGAAAAAACGTTGGATCCTCTTGTAGGCGCTGCAGAGCAAACCGGCAAAATTCCTGGCGCCATTCGAAATCCACACCGGAGAGTGCTTGATGTAATGAGAAGTGAAACGGGTGAAATCTATGCCGGTGCAATATGCGTAGAACACTTCTCTGACTTATACCATATTCCGAGGCGATACGTCGTGACGAAACACTAGCGTCGTTATGCGCCAACGCTAGAACGCCCTCTTCATGTACCTCGCCAGTTGCAGTTTTCTGCCTTGTCTTCTGTATGGGGTTCCATGATCCCGATTCAAGTAGTTTCTTGCAAATACGTGCAAGAAGCTGGCGCGTAGGACGCTCACGATCAGGATACAGCTCTCCTTATCGCTTTATTGCTCTAACAGCATTTCTTCTGCTTTCACCATACACTAAAAGCATATCTAACTTTTCTTCATTGGTGTACATCTCTGCTCCATGAAGCTATGACGGAAATGAGATGTCTCATTACCGCAGCAGCACATTTATACCCTCCTCTCCAGCTACCTCGTGCGTCACCTTGCGGCGTTATCGGAAAGCAGGAAAACAACGCCTTCCCTGTTAAGTTCCTCAGTTGTCAACAGGAAAGGTCGCATTGGACAACGCCGCTTCGAAGGACGAATATGATACGGGAACATATCTGTGTCTCAAAAACTATTCGCCTAAATATTATGATATACACATATTTGAAACTGTTTTTT
Organism: Schistocerca serialis cubense; assembly: GCF_023864345.2. Taxonomy (NCBI): domain Eukaryota; kingdom Metazoa; phylum Arthropoda; class Insecta; order Orthoptera; family Acrididae; genus Schistocerca; species Schistocerca serialis. The sequence goes on along the minus strand of NC_064639.1, from coordinate 451,180,667 downwards.
AAGCCCACCATGTTACGCTAAAATTTAACATAGGTCTCCATTTAAAGAAACCAAAAATGGCTTCATATCTCTGTAATAAAAAAAAAAAAATAGCACAAACATGAAATGCGATGTATTCAAGTAGCCCCTGTCCCTGCAATTCACTGTCTTTGTATCTATTACGGTTGGGGAGATACAAGGGATGTTATGAATTAGCTGCCTCACCATGTATATGCGCCCCTGCAACGAAGTGTTTTTCTCAGAAACTTCAGTTTGATCGCAACCTAGCAACTAGTATGTTACGGTTGTTATTATATCAAATACTTCATTCTCCTGCGACCATCGCGAAAATATATAGTTACGTCATAGGCTACACAAATTACGTTCTATCATCATAACGCCCCACGATAGCTCGCGATTAACGGTACCTACATACGCTTCGGAGTTGAGCATGTACGAACGTTCGTAAAGTTTTGTCCTCCTCACTGAATACGTGCTGTCATGTTGTAATCAGCTAGCATTGCAGCTGTCCGTTTTTACGAGGTTCTTTGCGTCGTTGTTAATAGCCGCCGCCTCTCAAACCGCACGATGCTATATAGTTGCCTGCCTGACGTGGCGAGAGCGAACGAGTTGCTGTACGTCAAGGAGGAGTACCGGCCAGGATCTCATCTTTTCCCGTCGAGTGTGTGGGTCGCCAGTTCCATTAAGCGCGGTATTTGTTAGCGGGCGAGACAGAGATTGGTGCTCTGCTCGTTTAGTCGCCGCTTGTGGCGTGCTAGGAGCGCGGGGAACATATTGGTGCCGTCCGTCAAACCATTCACTTCCGCCCGTGGCGCGTAAACACAGCCAGCCGCTGGCGTCTGTCCAAGGAAACACGGCGCCGGCGTGTGGGGGGGTAGAGAGGGGGCGGCGGCCGTCCACAACTGCACCGGCGACGTCTGCTTCTGGGCTGCGCGTCTGCGCTCAGCGAAACCTCTCTCGAGGCAACCTTACATCCAGCAGTATCCGCACTACGCGCCGCATAAATTGCAACGCTATGAAGACGGCATACAACAAATGTCAAACTGGCGTGAAGTGTACTGGGTGCTTAGATATGCAAATGATTAGTATTTCAACTTCACGAAAGGAAGTGGGTTGGATTAACGCCTTATGTTGTTGTTGTGGTATTTATTCTGAAGACTGGTTTGATTTAGCTCTCCAAGCTACTATTCCCGTGCAAACCTCTTCGTCTCCCAGTAACTACTGCAACATACATCCTTCTGAATCTGCTTACTGTATTCATCTCTTGGTCTCACATTACGATTTTAATCCACCACACTTCTCTTCAGTAATAAACTGGTGATACCGTGATGTCTCCGAAATTTGTCCTATCAACCGATCACTTCTTCTAGTTAGGTTGTGCCATAAATTTCTTGTCTCCCCAGTTCTAGACAGTACCTCCTCATTAGTTACGTTACCTACCCATCTAATCTTCAGCGTTCTTCTGAAGCACCGCAATTCAAAAGCTTCTATTCTCTTCATGTCTAAACTGTTTATCGTTCATGTTTCACTTCCATACGTGGCTATACTACAGACAAATACCTTCAGAAAAGACTTCCTGACACTTAAATCTATATTAGATATTAACAAATTTCTCTTCACCAAAAATGCTTTTCTTGCCATTCCTAGTCTACATTTTATATCCTCTCTGCTTACTGCCCTAACAGTAGAGCCGGCCGAAGTGGCCGAGCGGTTCTAGGCGCTACAGTCTGGAACCGCGCGACCGCTACGGTCGCAGGTTCGAATCCTGCCTCTTGCGTGGATGTGTGTGATGTCCTTAGGTTTAAGTAATTCTGAGTTCTAGGGGACTGATGACCTCAGAAGTTAAGTCCCATAGTGCTCAGAGCCATATGAACCATTTGAAACAGTAGAACTCATATACTGTTTTTAGCGCATCATTTCCTAATCTGATTCCCTTAGCATCATCCGATTTAATTCCACTGCATACTATTATCCTTGTTTTGCTTTTTTAAATATTCGTCGTATATCCTCCTATCAAGAAACTATCCATTCCATTAAACTGTACTCCCATGTCCTATGCTATCTCTGACACAATTGCGATGTCATTGGCAAACCTCAAAGTTTTTGTTTCTTCTCCCTCATCTTTAATTCGTTCTCCAAATGTTTCTTTGGTTTCCTTTACTGCTTTACTGCTTCTCCAAGGTCGGCTTCTACCATATTTTCCATTCTTCTGAAAAGAATTCGTGGTAGTGTTTTGCAAGCATGATTTATAAACTGATAGTTCGGTAATATTCACACATGTCAGCACGTACTTTCTTTGGAATTGAGTAACGTCGGGGATAAACTACAACACTGTCTCACTCCCTTGTCAATCACTTCCTCCCTTTCATGTCCCTCCACTGTTATAACAGACACGTGGTTTCTCTACAAGTGGCCGGCCGGAGTGGCCGTGCGGTTCTAGGCGCTACAGCCTGGAGCCGAGCGACCGCTACGGTCGCAGGTTCGAATCCTGCTTCGGGCATGGATGTGTGTGATGTCCTTAGGTTGGTTAGGTTTAATTAGTTCTAAGTTCTAGGCGACTGATGACCTCAGAAGTTAAGTCTCATAGTGCTCAGAGCCATTTTTTCTCTACAAGTTGTGAACAGTCGCTCGCTCCCTGTAATTTACCCCTGCTAGCTTCAGAATTTCAAAGATGGTATTGCAGCCAATAATGTCAAAAATCTCTCTAGTTCTACAAATAATATGAACTAACCTGTCTCCAAAGAGAAGCCGTACGGTTAGTATTGCCTCCCGTGTTCCTACATTTCTCCGGAATCAAGACTGATCTTCTCCGAGGTCGGCTTCTACCATATTTTCCATTCTTCTGAAAAGAATTCGTGGTAGTGTTTTGCAAGGATGATTTATAAACTGATAGTTCGGTAATATTCACACATGTCAGCACGTACTTTCTTTGGAATTGAAATTATTACATTCTCCTTGATGACTGAGGACATTTCGCCTGACTCATACATCATCGCAGCGATTTTGGGAAATCACGGAAAACCTAAATCAGGATGGCCGGACTCGGGATTGAACCGTCGTCTTCCCGAATGCGAGTCCAGTGTGCTAGCCACTGCGCCACCTCGCTCGGTAAACTGACATACGGCCGGGAGAGGAGTGTGCTGACCACACGTCCATATCCGCATCCAGTGATGCATATGGGCTGAGGATTACACGACGGTCGCTCGGTACCGTTGTGCCTTCATGGCCTGTTCTTTGCGATCCCAAGACTGTCATGTGGATAGCGAATAGACGAGTTCAAGGGGGCGTATTTAACGCCACGCGGGATGCTGAACAAAAATACTGAACACAAGAATGGCCGTACGTCGTCTTTTCGTACAGTCCCATTTCCTCATAAAGCATCACGACAAATGCATCCCTGTGTCGTGGCTTCGAAGAGAATAACTATTAGCAGTTTGGATTTGTGTCATGGACCCAGCACCTGGGATGAGGGAAAGGAGTGCCTTTGGGCTCACAACCGATGACTTCTTGTTTTCATAGCCGATAGCGGGAATAGCAGCTGTCACGTTTCCGATGTGTTACCTGGATGGGCGCAGCTTATCTTAAGGGTGTCCTTCACGTTTTCTTTCAACAAGTTAACGCGAGACCGCGTGTTACCCATGCTGCCCTGACTTACCTCGATGCAGACGGTGCCAGATTGATGCCAGGGCCAGCACTTTCTCTATGTTCCACACGCACTGAAAACATCTGGTCGTTGGTTGCTGAGATACTGGCATGCTGCCACTCACCAGCCATTAACAATGATGAAATTGAAGCAGCACGGAATGCCGTACCCATATCCTTCATCCAAGCTCAATTCGGCCCGATGCCCAGCTGGCTACAGCCACTGTTGTTGTTAGGGGTTGCGGCTCTGTGTATTAAATTTCGAGCTCTATATACACTGATCAGCCAGAACATTATGCCCACCGACCTACTATCGATATAAGTCCATCAGTGAGCGTGCTGTCCGTGTGCAGAATGGGGAAGGCGCTCGATCTATCTGAGTTTGACCGAGGGCAGATTGTGATGGCCCGGAGGCTCTGCACTAGCATTTCAGAAACTGTACGACTTGTCGGGTGTTCGAGGAGTGCTGCACTGAGTGTCTTCAACACATGGCAAAACCAATGTGAAACCACGCGAGACGTTGTGGGGTTAGATGGCCACGCCTCATTAGAGATGTCGGATGTCGTAGGCTGGGCAGACTGGTAAAATAGGACAGGTGGCGAACTGTGACGGAACTAACATCAGACTTTAATACTGGACAGAGTACGAGTGTGTCTGAACACACAGTGCACCGAACACTCTAAACTATGGGCCTCCGCAGCCGACGATTCATGCATGTGCCAATGTTAACTCCATGACACTGGAAATTACAACTGAAATGGGCACTTGACCATCGGCATTGGACGTTGGCGCAGTGGCAGAGCGATGCATGGTCTGGTGAATCCCGATACCCATCATACCGGTGGGAGGGCGCGAATCCGCTCCTTGACATCTGTACTACGGAACGGAGACAAGCTGGCGGCAGCTCAATTACGCTGTGGTGAACATTCACGTGGGCGTCCAAGCCTCCAGTGGAGCTCCTGTTCCAGTTGATGTGCTGGTCCCTCAACTCGCCAGTTCTGAATCCGATCCAACATATCTGGGATGTGACTGAATGTTGCGTCAGAGCTCATGGCCGCCCCCTCTCCCTCCCCAGAATTTATGATAATTTGGTGACTTGTGTGTGCAGATATGGTGCCACCACCCTTCAGTGACATACAAAGGCCTCACTGCTTCCACGACACGTCGTGTCACCACTGTTATCAGTGCCAAATGTGGACATACCGGCTATTGGGTAGGTGGTCAAATGTTCTAGCTGATCAGTGAACATATGTCTCCAAATTATCTACAAACTTAATTTATTCTTCCTGCTATAATTTTATTTATTTATTTGCAACAGGCTCTATTACAGTATTTCTAATATGACACGTGTGTGGTCGTGTGTGTGTGTGTGTGTGAGTGTGTGTGTGTGTGTGTGTGTGTGTGTGTGTGTGTGTGTGTGTGTGTGTGTGTGTGTGTGTGAAGTATGGCGATGGTGATGATGGCGACAGAAGGGAGAGGGTGAGAGCCGATGCAGGCGCATAGCCTACTCCATGCGAATAGCAAGGGGCCGCCAAGCGCAACGTCCCCATCTGACGGACGATCTGCATCAACACTGTCACGTGCCCTCACTTCATGAAAACTATGGAGAGGTTTGGTATTTAAACCAGAACATTGGCGCAAAGTGTGCTGATTAGGAACTTTACGCCACCACCTCTCCTCCCTTGCTGGCCAAATACTGGGAGTGAAATTTTTTTCCAGCACCAGTATTCGAAACGGGTTAACCCTGGGTCGAGTGCCACTGCACAAGCTTTCGTCCGCGACCTTTTCTTATCGTCGCATTCCTGAAAGTACCTAAAACTAAAGAAGAAAAAGAAAGCTAGTGTCATTGCCAATTTTGCCCTAGATGTTTAAGACGAATCGCCAAAAGAAAAGCTCCACCACTTCAGGCGTTGGCCCCTATCACGAAAGACCCCAATAACGTCTACCAAAAAAAGGAAATTAAAACAGGAAACGAGGATACAAGGACCGAAATTTTTAATTTTTATTTATTTTATTTTATCATAAACGAATCCATCTCCGTCGCACAAGCACGACCTCACAAAGTCTGGCGATCGACTTAGACATCAGCGGGAAAGAAAATCCCGCATGGTGGCGACACACCAGTAGATCATCGATGCACGTCTTCTCCGAAGTTTCTACGACCAACCTTTGAGGGGATCGAATCTGTAAAATATGTAAGCTGCTCCTTGTATGGATGATCCAGCTGCGATGGATGTTATAGAAAGCGCTTCGGAGATAGTTCTAGAAATGTTATTTGTACTTTGGGTTCTTGACGACTGCACAATGTCGGTCGTTAATGTATTGCCAGAAATCGAGGGCTGATTTGGCACCACCACCAAACAGGTAGTGGACTGCGTGCCTGCTAATCCAAGTCACCACATAGGTCTTTCATTGCGGAAAATAGTTCATGTCCAGGAAGAGAATCATTTGTGGGCCATGCTGTCAGGAGTCGTGCTTGTGATGAACTCTAGTATCTGGCAGACCACGAGCCAAACATTACTCGACTCGCTGCACACAAGTCGATGGCTATCGTCGTCGCGCACGACACACATGGTACATAATGTTGATGGCGCCCGGTGGACCCGGTGGAGACGTGACTGGCAGATCGGCTTCCCATTAACCGTCACATAACAGATGGAGTGGGCGTCCTACGCAAGAGTAGGGACGTGCACAGCCCACCAAACGGCATTCCACCGGACGAGGGGATGTTTTTCTTCAATCACATTCGGCGGAAGTCGCGATTGCAGCGAGGCATACACTATCTTGGCCGTCGCTAAATGTGAACGGAACAGCACAGTCCTGATGTACCTATATTCAAGGAGCGGCACTGGAGCAATGAGTGAGCTCGGGGTAAGGGCCCTCATGAGTAAGCTGGTGAGGCATGTCAGAATGCGTCGCCATATCTTGATATGCGTGGTTACAAAGGGGGCCACAGATTGCCACAAGTCGGTCATAAATTCAATACCCAGACATCGTACTACGTCGCAGATTCGTAGGGGAGCAACGCATTCACAAGGCAGTCCACGACCTAAAGGCAACTCGCGAGATTTACGAACATTAAGGACACTGCCCGAAGCAGCGTTGTAGGACTCCACCCACTCCAGCGCTGCATGAACGTCGTTGCCGCTGCGCAGGAGGAGCACCGCATAGGCCGTGCAAGAAATTGTGTCCACCAAGAGTCATCCCGGTGAGGCGTTGGCGGAGGCCGCAATGTAACGGTTCCATGGCGAAAGCGTACAGGATGGCGGCAAGAGCGCATCCTTGCCGCACCGATCGTTATACCAGGATGGACGGTGTAAGACGACCATTGTACAACATCCTAGAAGTCGTGCTCAAGAGTAGACGCATTATGACCTCCACAAAGTTGTCTGGAAATCCCATATTCCGCATCACCGCTGTCAGATAGGAGTGATCAACCCACTGGCGGCCTGACTGAAATGAAGGGAGGCCAGGACCCCTGTGATGCAGCGCGTCCGTGCAAGCGCTATCATGTCAGACATAAGGCAGTCTGGATTTTGTGATTGCCTCCTCTAGAAGCCTGATCGTGGGATACCGCGTATCGGGGACCCTCCTGAGACGCACTGCCGGAAGCTGGGTAAAGACCTACATATTACAATTCAGGAGCGTTAGGGGGGGATAGTCACTGACAGGAACGAGCAATCCTTCGAGGAAGACACGAGAAAGATGTACTTCTGTGGACCTCAAGTCGCGGTAATGGCCGTCCTAAGTCGAGGCATATGTCCGTCCAGGCAGGCGTCAGTAATTGGCAGTAGGTCCTGTAAAACTCTTAATTGGAAGTCGTCGGGTCCTGGCAACTTACTTGTATGGCGCGCCGGCCAGTATAATTGTAGTGACCTCCTCCTCAGTTGCGTCCTCAGGTAATGCCATGTGCGCGGCTCGCGGTAATGTGCCGTACATAAGACAAGAGATTTCCTCAATCGCGTCTGGGGGATGATGACAGACAGTTGACTATAGCGAGCTTGGAGAACATTTCCGATCGCTCGTTGTGTTGTGACACAGTGACCATCGGCTAAAGTTACAGCGCCCGTCGCCGACGCAGGCGTTCCGCGATGATGATACATCGACGGCCCTTCGTGGTCCATTCTGTCCATGGCACACACACGAACAATCGTTCCTTCGAGGTGCTGCCTCGTGAGGGCGGTGACCGGCGCTTTTGCGCGGTCCACTGCTTGCTGACGGGCAGGTGCGTGCGGCTTTGTAGAATAATCACGCAGAATGCGATAGTAAAAATCTAGTGAGTGCTGCTGCAACCAATAAAAGCCTCCCTGAGAGCCGGCTTGGTGCATAGCAGCCAGAAAGAGAATGCGTTCGGGTAATCCCCTCGCCGACGGATGCATGACGTCCACGTTGCCTCTACGAGCTGTCGGCATTCGGGCAATGTAGTGCAGTGTCACGTTTAATTTCCAGGGGCCTCACACGTGCAATAGTATCTGGCGGCGCAAGGTGACTGTGCATATATAGACCGTATGGTCGGAAAAAGCAATGGGCCATATTTCAGCGGCTCGTATGCCCCTAAAAATGGAGCGTGAGAGATAGACACGGTCTATACGGCTGGATGAATGGTTGGTATAGTGCGCAATACCCGCCCTATCGCCATGTACATACTCCCATATATCAACGAGTTGAAATCTGGTTATAATTGTGGAGAGCGCCTTACATGGAACGTATGTGGCACTTGGTCCTTCAGCGCCTGGGTGGAGTTAAAATCCCCAGCGAAGATTAAGGCATTCTGGCGTCCCATAAAGAATGGCGTGATCGCATCTGTGAAGAAAGCGGACCGTTAACGACGTCATCCCGTACCGAAGGGCGCACAGATATCAACGATTCTGACGTCATGGAGAGTGAGCGCCATGCCTCTCGCTTCAGAGATGAAAGCGACGTCTTCGCCAATGAGGTTATCACGGAGAAGGATTTTCATGCCACTGCCGGTGGTAGACGCTTGGAAGACGTGAACAGTATATCTGAAAAGGCCGACGAAATCCTCGACATAGACCTCCTGGAGGAGGACGATGTCTATATCCGCCACATTCAGCGTATCTTGCAACATCTTCAGTTTATGGCGCGCACGGATGTTATTGATGTTGAGTCGCCAGCCGGTATTGTTGGGTCTCCACGTCCAATGCGAAGGTGGCGCCCGCTCCGGTGGCGGTCGCCAGAAGCGGACCAGCCGCTCACTGTGCCGTAGTCGTAGCTGTATCGGGACATGTCCTCCCGCGACACCAGGCAGTAGCACAGTGTCATCCCCGACGTCATCAGCCCAGGAACTCGTAGGAACAGTTGTGGTATCCCTCGACGGGTAGTCCGCTGTGCATGTAGGTGGAGTCGGTACAGCAGGTGGGACGCCAGCCTGGACGCTTGCTGAAGGGTTCGGCGCCACCGCGTCACTACGACGTGGTGAAGAGGTCGTGGGGTGAGGTTTGGGCACGAAATACTGCTAGTTCTTAGGGATAACGGCAGAGTATACGTGGGTTAAACTGCTTGCTGTTAATTTTTAGCTCGCTACGAATCGGCGACAAGCTTCTAACGGCCGTATTTTCCTGCCCATGGTTGTTGAGAAAAGACGCCAGTTCTGTATGAGCTGTTTGTTTAGACGGTCGCGGCAGAGACCGGTGAGCCTTCTGCTTTGCGTTGACGCGTGACCCGCCATAAGGGGTCGTGCTGACAGCCAGGACCCCGTCAGCCTGTACCCGTCCTCGCCACTGGTGTTGGCAGGCTGCTTCAAGATTTGCGTCCGTCCCGTATTTTATGTGAGCATCCCGGCTGTCAAGCAGGCACTAGTGCTTCTTGAAACATGAACCGCTGCCTACAACAGCGATGCTTCTCCGCTGGTGGCGATATGCTGTGCTGCCCCATTCTAACATAGCGTTCATGCAATGCTATGCGGGTGCTAGCGGACCTTCCGGCTTTTCCAATGTCGGCGACATCTTTTACAAGATGACGCGTCTGCACACCCAAAAGGATTTTAATGAGGGATAAGTGAGACGTGGCATTTACTGGTATTAAGGGAAACGTGGAAGGGAGGACCCAAAAACGTAACTTTCTTTTCACACAACCTGTTTATTTAACGATATATAATCATAAATTTGTTTTATTTCCAAATTAACATATTTGTGAAATCAATAAGCTTTTACAAGAGAGATGAAAACAAGAACGAGATGACAATAATGACAACGACCCGGACCTGCAGCCCGCCCGTTATCGGGTGAAACAGCGGTGTTTACTACCGCCCTGCACATGGTTTCTCTTATTACATGCCCTTCTGCAACACATGAAAACATATAAGTAATATGGATGACAAGAGTGTTCAATTACTCAAACAGATGACATAATTTTTTTTAAATTCGAACCTGTATGTCGAAACGTTTGGGGTTAAGATGCGCACCTATGCTTAAAAGTTAGACGAATTAGGAAACAATTATGACAAAGATAAGGCTTCAAAGCGAGGAACTTTTGCATTCCAATCAGCAAACAAGGTGCGATTGGATCCCAACTCACAGGACCCTGTGACCGAGCGGTTTTAGGCGCTTCAGTCTGGAACCGCGCTGCTGCAACGATCGCAGGTTCGAATCCTGCCTCGGGCATAGATGTGTGTGGTGTCCTTAGCTTAATTTAGGTTTAAGTAGTTCTAAGTCTAGGGGACTGATGACCTCAGATGTTAATTCCCATAGTGCTTAGAGCCATTTGAACAATTTTTTTTTATCCCAACCCGTCTCTTTTGACAATCTTATTCTGACTAAAGCCCTGGTGACAGTTGGCTTTTAACATGTCAAAAGTTAAATTACTTCTCAGTTATGAAGGCCGCTCTGAAGGAACGTTTTAAAACGTTACGTATGAGCACTTATTACAAGAGAACTCACTCGGCGGAACCAGAACATCCAGTTAAAAATACACCAATAGTAACCAGGTCTTTAGGTTAGATTATTTCAAATACAGTTACAATCGGGAAATTGAATCGGTTAACATCTAAATCTAACCACAAGACCCCTGGTTGTTTAACGCAACCCGTGCCTTGGTACAATTGTTCCGACAGTATTTCCGACCAGCAGCTGATTCAGTAAAACATTAATATCGGGTATAAACTAGAAAGGAAGGGCAGTATAATATCTGTAATATCAGAACAAATTTTCAAACGACAGCTAGTGTCTTAGTACAATACTACTGCTTATATTTACGACTAAAGAGCCGACCGAGGAAAACCTGAAAATAATAAGGCGGTCGGGTAGCCAATGAGACCAATCACCACGAGGACTACAGGATGCTACTCCCCTTTATCACCAAGCAGCTCCATGTATCTACGGTGCGTCGCGGCGTGTACTGAGTGGTGCCGGTGACTGCCAGGTAGAAGGGGGCAGCCAGGCCACGAGCGGTCGACCGACACGAATGTGGCCGGCCAACCGACGGGATGTCGGTCTGCTGCTTGTAGTCGACGCTGACCCCGGTGACGTCCTCCGGTATCTCTACTCTTCGCAGGTACTCCTTGCGTAGCTCGTAGCTTCGGTCGCTCGGACCTAGTGACCGTGTCTTGTCGCGACTCTACCGCCAATCCCCAAACTTGGTGCCTCCCTCTTCGGGCCAGCGAACCCTTATATATATCGGCAAGCAAACAGCTTCTGAGGACACAACCCACAGATACCAACTCTTCCTCATAGATATTCGCAACTGGGCCGCAAGAGGAATAGTCGATACTACCCTTGAGCTAGTGGCGTTAGACATAACAGTCTACTAAGTTAATGGCGCCATGGCTCAACCTCCCCCTCTCAAACCTGAACAAGCCTTTCCCGGGCTAAGAACCCCTCACTCCGCTATCATATTTAGTCTGACTGAGATGAACCCGTGTGAGCTTCCCCTTTTCGGAACCCTGACCAAAAGATTGACCGGGCTTAAAATTCTGATAATGGAATATGGACCTAGGAAACGCGGGGTAAGTTTCCCTAAGCGTTTATCCCGGGAAGTCCGCCCAGGAACATTCTTGATGTCCACAAGATCCCCTATCTTCCCTTGAAAGGGGCGCTTGTTTCTATCATAGCGACAGGCCTGACGATCGTGAGCCTTCCTAATATTTGCCCGAGTTCACCCCCATTTTTCCCTAAGAAACTCCAGAGTGATGGATGGAGGTAAAAGACCATTTATTTCCCATAAATTGGAGAGCGGGGAATTCATGGGACATGCGAGCATTAGGCTAGCTGGGGTGGCCTGGGATGCTTCATGCCGCGAGGAGTTAAACGATAAGTTTAGGCATGGCAAGGTGGTATCCCGCTTCTTGGGCGATTTATGTGGTAAATAATCAATGCCTTCAAGTTGCGGTTAATCCTTTCGGCAAAGGAACCCAGAGAATAATATGGTGTGGTGATGTTTTATCCCACTGCCAAAACAGAATTGTCTAAACGACCTTGCCAGAAACCCAGAAGCGTTATTCGTAATCAACGCCTGCGGTGGCCCGAAAGGCCCGAACCACTTAAATATATTAGTAAGATGAGAGATGGTAATAAGAGCAGTCAAACCTCGGCTTGGTATCAACCAAACGAACCTGGAGAAGGTGTCCACCACTACGAGAATGTACGAATTGCCCTTTTTCGTCCGGGGAAGCGGGCCCATATAATCAACAAACAATTTGTTCAACGGATGTTCTTCCCGTTCCGACTGCAGTAATCGCTTCGCCAGGGTGTTCCTTGGCTTTCCCTTCTTACAGTCTCGGCATTCTTTGATTAAACCACTAATATCTTCATAAAGTGTCGGCCAAGTCAACTGCTCCTTGACCTTCCCTAAGGTTTTACAAAGGCCTAACTGCCCTCCTACTGGAGAGTCATGTAAGTACCGGGTACATTGGTAAGAATCGTACATAACAGGTGACTGTCCAGCATTTCCTCATCAGGCACGTGCTGTTGGAACATCCTGCCAAGGGCTTCAGCAACCTGATTATCAGATCCCTTAACGTGTCGAACCTTAAAATGGAAGACCGAAATGCGGACCGCCCATCTCTCGATACGCTCTGTCTTCCTAGGGCGAGCTAGGACCCAATTAAGGGCCTGATCATTAGTCTCTAGGTCAAATTCACGATGTTCGAGATAGAACTGAAATTTTTCCAGGGCAAATACGGAGTAATTGAGCTCAGGCCCCTCCAGACGTGTTGAATAAAATGCTAACGGACGCCTGATATCTTGATCTTCCTGTAAAAGAACTGCCGCCACACGTGTATTGCAAGCATCAGTCTGGACCACAAATCTGTTCTTAAAGTCAGTTACTGCTAAAACCAGTGGGTTACCAATCGCAGTTTTAATTCCTTCAAAGGGTGCCTTTTGACTTTCACCCCAAACGAATTTCGCATTATTTCTGTGTAACAAGTTTAACGGAGCTGCTGATTGCGCAAAGTTGGGACAAATCTGCGGAAATAATTAGTCATTCCAATAAATAATTAGCCATTCCTACAAATCAGGCAACCTCCCTCTTATTTCGTGGCTTCGGAAAATACCTCAACGCCTTTGTGCGTTCCTGATCAATGCTAATTCCGTCCCTGCACACCAAGTGACCCAAAAATTACACTTGGCGCTTAGCCGGTTATCTTTGAGGATTTCACAGTCAGCCCGGCATCCCTGAGCCTGGATAGTACCTTCCGGATGTGCTCTAAATTCTCTTCAAAGGAGGCACTAAATATGACAACATCGTCCAAATAACTGAAGACACAATTAAACTTTAAGTCACCTAAAATTTTATCCAATAAACGGGATAAAACTGCTGCACCAGTTGACAAGCCAAACGGAACTCTGTTGAACTCATATAAATTCCAATCTCTGGAGAAGGCTGTGGGATGTTTCGACGCCTCCGTCATGGATGTCTGGTAACAATCCTCATTAAAATCTAACACTGTAACCCAAGATGCTGCAGAAAACCAGATGAAACAGTTGTGGAGATCAGGCAGGGACACCGATTCCAAGATCACCGTTTTATTGACAATCCTGTAATCAACCACAGATCGGAAATCCTACCCATGATCTTTAGGTACTAAGAAACTGGGGGAAGCATAGGGGGACGTGGACGGTCTAATGACTCCGTCTTTTAACAAGCCCTCAATTTTGTGCCGCAATATCTTTATCTAAGGTGGTGACAAGCGATATGGAGACTGGCGAACCGGAACGTCATCCACGACACGAATATGGTACCTAATGACGTCTGTGACTCCCAACCTGTCACAAAGTACGTCGGGAAGTTCTCCCAAAAGTTCCCTTAACTGTTTCCCTTGTTGACTAGAGAGGTGGTCTACCCCAAGCAGGCACGCGTTACTACCCGTGGCACGTCCCATCCCCACATGAGCAAAAGGCTATCCGATCGTTGGGGGAAAATTTGAAATAAAAGGTCCGGGTACCAAAATGTAACACCTATCGGTCTTACGAATGAAATCATGCCCTAGAGTTAAATCCGGCTCCAGTCTCTCAACTAATAAAAACTTGACAGGCCATGAAAATTCACCCACGGAAAGATTTCCCCGCACTTCCTCGCACAGAGGTAGCTCTTGGCCATTGGGTACACGACATCTGTCAATCGCGGGACGTACTGAAGATACTCTACATAACTGTCCATATTCAATAAACCACTCGTAATTAAGGTGTGACACAGAGCTGCCTGAACCTAGTAACCCACAACAGGGCACAAAACACAGTGCCACATCGCACTGTTTACAGCCGCAAATCAGTTTCTATTGTTTTTTTTTTGTTATTGCTGCAAACGATGCATCCAGATACAGGTCCGTGTTGTTTTACTGATGATTCGGCAGTGCTTGCAAAGGCGTTCCTAGAATGTCAGGATGACGTTCAGATGAAATGAAGTACTTTTTCCGATATGAACCTTACAAATAACACGGGAACTTAGCACGCACATGTCTAAGGAGGTTTTTATTGTACGATTTCAGTGTTTTGCGAACACATTCCATTGAGTCAAGTAGCATGTCGCATTTGTCCGCTGCACCCATTGACCCCTTTTCATCCAACACAAATATTGGTTTAAATTTTTCGGCAATAGTCTGACGGTTAATTTTTTCCAATGGTTTCATTTCAACTGTGTGGCATGTCGTTAACAAACATATCTCTCTTTTCTGATGCCGCTTCAGAGACATCATAATGCCTGTTGACCTGAATCCCATCTCTCCTCTTTGCAGTTTGGCTTCAAGTTTTGGCATACCTTTCCTATTCATGCGAACTTATCTACTGCACTTGTTCGTCTTTCACGCAAGAGGTTGAAGAGAAATGGAGTTGTGTACCAGTTATCCAAATACAGCATGTATCTCTTCCCAGATAAGTTTCCAAAAGTGTTGTCACAATACTGCCAGCAGTTCCCTCTTAGCTTTCATTGACTACTGCGCTACACTTTTCACCAGTGTAAGCTAAAAAGTCAACTGTATATCCCGCTTCACAATTACACAGAAAAATATTGTAATTGCAAAATGACGTCTTTTAGATGGAATGTACTATTTGAAAGCCAAGGGTTAGTTGAACAGCAGGAGATTTTCGTGAATACAGAGCTTTTTGGAATGGAGTGAGCGCTGTTCCAACCCTCCCTTTCAAGAATGAAACAACTGATCTTATTTTGTACGTCATCTTGAGCGGGAATATTATTACAAAAATGCAACATTCGGAGTAGCAATGTATATATCTCACGATACAGTATTTCATCAGTAGTATACAGGGTGTTTCAAAAATGACCGGTATATTTGAAACGGCAATAAAAACTAAACGAGCAGCGATAGAAATACACCGTTTGTTGCAATATGCTTGGGACAACAGTACATTTCCAGGCAGACAAACTTTCGAAATTACAGTAGTTACAATTTTCAACAACAGATGGCGCTGCGGTCTGGGAAACTCTATAGTACGATATTTTCCACATATCCATCATGCGTAGCAATAATATGGCGTAGTCTCTGAATGAAATTACCCGAAACCTTTGACAACGTGTCTGGCGGAATGGCTTCACATGCAGATGAGATGTACTGCTTCAGCTGTTCAATTGTTTCTGGATTCTGGCGGTACACCTGGTCTTTCAAGTGTCCCCACAGAAATAAGTCACAGGGGTTCATGTCTGGCAAATAGGGAGGCCAATCCACGCCGCCTCCTGTATGTTTCGGATAGCCCAAAGCAATCACACGATCATCGAAATATTCATTCAGGAAATTAAAGACGTCGACCGTGCGATGTGACCGGGCACCATCTTGCATAAACCACGAGGTGTTTGCAGTGTCGTCTAAGGCAGTTTGTACCGCCACAAATTCACGAAGAATGTCCAGATAGCGTGATGCAGTAATCGTTTCGGATCTGAAAAATGGGCCAATGATTCCTTTGGACGAAATGGCGGCCCAGACCAGTACTTTTTGAGGATGCAGGGACGATGGGACTGCAACATGGGGCTTTTCGGTTCCCCATATGCGCCAGTTCTGTTTATTGACGAAGCCGTCCAGGTAAAAATAAGCTTCGTCAGTAAACCAAATGCTGCCCACATGCATATCGCCGTCATCAATCCTGTGCACTATATCGTTAGCGAATGTCTCTCGTGCAGCAATGGTAGTGGCGCTGAGGGGTTGCCACGTTTGAATTTTGTATGGATAGAGGTGTAAACTCTGGCGCATGAGACGATACGTGGGCGTTGGCGTCATTTGGACCGCAGCTGCAACACGGCGAACGGAAACCTAAGGCCGCTGTTGGATCACCTGCTGCACTAGCTGCGCGTTGCCCTCTGTGGTTGCCGTACGCGGTCGCCCTACCTTTCCAGCACGTTCATCCGTCACGTTCCCAGTCCGTTGAAATTTTTCAAACAGACCCTTTATTGTATCGCTTTTCGGTCCTTTGGTTACATTAAACCTTCGTTGAAAACTTCGTCTTGTTGCAACAACACTGTGTTCTAGGCGGTGGAATTCCAACACCAGGAAAATCATCTGTTCTAAGGAATAAACCATGTTGTCTACAGCACACTTGCACGTTGTGAACAGCACACGCTTACAGCAGAAAGACGACGTACAGAATGGCGCACCCACAGACTGCGTTGTCTTCTATATCTTTCACATCACTTGCAGCGCCATCTGTTGTTGAAAATTGTAACTACTGTAATTTCGAAAGTTTGTCCGCCTGAAAATGTACTGTTGACCCAAGCATATTGCAACAAACGGTGTATTTCTATCGCTGCTCGTTTAGTTTTTATTGCCGTTTCAAATATACCGGTCATTTTTGAAACACCCTGTATATATATATATATATATATATATATATATATATATATATATATATATATATATATATATATGAGTTCCCTTGTATCGTGGTAATGCATTTTTTTTCTTGTAGAATAGATCTAAAATTTTAGCATTTTTATGTTCTTCCATTTATTATTAAAAATTTTTAAATCTGGATTTGTGTAATCTCTTTTGGGTTGGAGTAATATTTTTTTATTTTCCGACCTCCTTAATTTTATACAATTTCTACAAATTGATAGTATCTTTCCATGATCTTTTGCAAAAAATCTAAATTCATAATATTACATGAATTACATATTTTTGACCTTTCACTGTTACTGCTGTTGTCCATACTATTGTGTGGGTTATTATATTGCTTATTGTCTATATCCTTCTGTGGGTTTTCCATACTATTCTCGGTGTTCAACAACTTAATATAACATCTACTCATACAGTCATTATTTAAACACCTATTGCAAATTGATCTAGGTTTACCTAATTTCTTACCATATTCTGTTATACTTTTTACTATGTCACATTTAGTGGACTTCCTTTTTATCTGTCTCACTTCATCGGTGCTATTCAGTATGTTATTTTTGTGACTGTTTTTGTCTGAATAATATCTACTGTACTAAGCCGATCCTTATTTATGTAGCTTTTGCAAATAAATCTTGGTTTATCTAACTTCATCTCACATTCAGTAATGTCTTTGAATATAAAACATTTAGTTGCCCACTTAATACACATACAAAATATAAACTGTTGTCCATTCATGTTGTCCTCATTTTTCATCATTCTCAATTTACTTCCATTTTTCAGTCATTTACTTTCTTTCACATATGTTGTCCATTTTTTGTTGTCCTCATTTTTCATCAATCTCCTTTTACTTCCATTTTTCATTAATTTACTTTCATTCATTTACTTTCTTTCACATATGTTGTTTTTTTCTTTTGTCATTTTAATCTCCATTTTCTTCCAGTTTTCATTCATTTACTTGCTTTCACATATGTTGTCCATTTTTTGTTGTCCTTTCGAAATCCATTTTAAAAAGGGTAAGAAACACAAAAAAAATTAAAAGTAGTCAAAACGGACGTAGCTGAAAGCATAGCGATGTAATTTTTTTACCTACATGAAAAATTGACGTTATCAAAAATTAAAACGATTTTTAATTTTTGAAAAATAAAATTTTTTCTACATCAATAAAATCGAATCAAAATGAACAAAATCGGTAGCATTGAAAATCTATTAACTGAACTTAACAATTATAGTAATGGTTGTGAAGAAGTGCTCTCTAAATGATCAGAGCTGATAAAACGTAAATCTTACATCATTTCAAAAGCTGAAATTTTACCAACAAAATATGGTGAAAAAATTTTATCACTCTTAGATGATAAATTTAGTATTACTCTTCCGGATCGTTACACTAAAATCTTTTTAAAAGACGATGATAAGTTAGAAAAAAATTATTTAATTCCATTTTATTTATCGAGGTAAAATACAAACTAAAGATCGTCTGATTCATGTTATTGAATTTGAATGAATTTTAGATTTTTAATTTAATTTTTGAGCATTAAATTTTAATTGAATAACTTATTTTTTAGTGAAATGAAATTTTCATTTTGTGGGTATAGATAAATTTTTGAGTGGCGGATACTGCGAAAGTGAACTCTTCGCTTGTATCCTGGAATTTTTAATCCAATACGCTCTTTGGTCCAGAACTCTCATATAAATACTACTTTCATCAAAAATTGTAGTTTTGAGGAGGGGATCATTTGACCAATACTCAGAATATTTCAGTGTTTTTGTTCTTGCTTTGAGAAGATTTAATTCCATGAAGCAATATATTTCTGCTACATACGTGTCTTTCCAAACCTTCAAACGGTTTTTCACATAGAGAGCAGTACTCCGAACAGTGCAGTAACTATTAGTATCGCCTACAATAACTGGAACTGATTCCTGCGTGGACAATGTCAAAAAAAACTTGAAGTGCACTAGAACTTCCCGGGAGTGTAAGAGTTACGTCTGAGAGTGCTGTATCAAAATCATGGACTCTCGGATTCACTCCTTCCTGTACCACTGAATTTTGTCAACAAACTTTCCTGTCTTCACTGGGACACGTCACCTTTTTTCTCACTATCGCTGGCAGTCTTACTTCTGGAAGGTAAGGTTATGCAACGAGAAAATCGGCTTTCCATTCCCTGAGAAGAACAAGAATCAAGAGACATAGTGCCCTTCGTGTTCAGACGAAGAAACAGAAAACTCACTCTCGTTACCACTTTCTTGAGATTACGTTCTATTTCCTCGTCAGATAGCACGCGCTTACATATTTTCAAACAATGAAACAACACAAAGCAAGCCACGATGCCGACAAACTGCCGCTTCTGCTATCTGAGTTACAACGAGGAATAACCAGTAACGCTACAAACAGATTGCAGCTCTACAAGTGACGTAGTGTTACTACGTTGCTAACATGTACTAAGAAATCCTCGAAACGAATATATCCAACGTTAGCACTTGCTTTGAGACATCCTGTCGCATGTATACGCTGTTAACACTCGACGCCCATCGACTGTCCAAGGACATAGGCTTCAAGTCGCTAGCAGTTGAAAGGTTAAACTACCTTCCCTGAATACGAAAAAATGCAATATTATGCGCACGTACAAGAGGAAACATTCGGTAGTACCAGATAACAGTATTTCCGTTAAGCATCTGGAGTATTTACACCATTTAAACAGTCATGGAAAACACTATGTCATACGAAATAGAAGAACCACGTGACATCAAATGTTAAGAAGGAAATAGGAGACTTACATAAGTTGGGATAATTTTGGAAAAGTATAGCTCATCTATTAAGCGAATCGCATATCATACTACAGTTGATATATTAAATGTTTTCGTTCCGGTGTTTGGGACCCTTATCGTGTCGGTATAGAGAATTACAAGATGCGCTTGATGGATCGTAATGGGTGGGTATAGCATATTCGCAAATGTGACGGATTGTTCAGGGAGCTTCTATGGGTACTGTTGAAAGAAAGATGGCGTTGTTATCGTGGAATGCTGTTGGCTGATTTTTGACAACGGTGTTCTCGTTAGACTATGAAAGGTTGTATTGCGTTGTCGTACATCTCCAGCAGAATCCACGAAACTGAATAAAAAAATCTGGGAAGCGTAGGGAGACATGTAAACATGATTTTTTTATTCGTTTCATGTGCGAATTAAAATGAACAAGAAGTTGCTAAAACTGGTACAGACTTACGAGTATCTCCGCCAAGAACCGTACGGTGACTTGCGGAGCAGCTATGTGGATGCGAACGTATCTGTTGACACCACTCTTTCAGAAACGCTTCACTTTTCTGGGGAATGGACGCGTGTACACTAACGGAAAAAAATTCCAACACCAAGCAATAATTTATGTAGGGCAATGACATTTTGAGAATACATTTGTCTAGGTTTGTCTAGGTAAACATTGCAGGTTTACAGATTAATATAAGCCAGAGAAAAGCCATTGCAAGTGTGAAATACTGGTACATTAATACCAGCTGTAACCTCCCGAATACTGACTGCAAACATGCATGCGTTGTGTCGTACAGGTGTCGGATACCAGTTTGTGGGATGGCTGTTCTATTTGGTCGGTCAGTACAAGGATGGTTAATGTTGGTCGTGGATGACGCTGGAATTGTCGTCCGATGATGTCCCATATGTGCTCGATTGGAGACAGATCTGTTGATCGAGAAGGCCACAGCAACAAGTCGACACAATGTAGAGCATGTTAGGTTAGAACAGCGGTATGTGAGCGTGCGTTATCCTGTTGGAAAACACCCTCTGGTATTCTGGTCATGAATGTCAGCACTACAGCTCTAATCACCAGACTGACGTACAGATTTGCAGTCGGGGTGCGTGAGATAACCACGAGAGAGCTCCTGCTGTCATACGAAATCGCACCCCAGACCATAACTCCAGGTGTAGACCCACTGCGTGTAGCACAGAGACAGATCGATTGCAGGCCCTCAGCTGGCTTCCTTCTGACCAGCACACTTCCATTCCTGGAACCGACACAAATCCAGCTTTCATCGTAAAACTCCACAGACCTCTACCCCATTCTCCACTGAGGTTTCGCCGAAGTCGCAAGCGACGGTGATTTGGAGTCAGTGGGATGCACGCTCTAAGACGTCTATCTCTGAGCTGTCCTTGATGTAATCGATTTGTGACAGCTCGTTGTGTGTAGTGCCAACTGCTGCTCAAATTACTTCTACAGATGCAGTACGATGCGCCAGTGCCATACGCAGAACACGATGGTCTTTCCTGTCGTCAGTGCCACCTGGACGTCCGAAGTCCGGTCTTCTTGCGACCGTACATTATCCTCACCTCCGCTACCAGTAATCATGTACAGTGGCTACAATCCTGCCAAGTCCCTCTGCAGTATCGCAGAAAGAACATCCAGCTTCTCGTAGCCCTATTAAACGACCTCGTTCTAACACAGTGAGGTGTTGATAACAACGTCCTTGTTGCCTTAAGGGCATGCTTGACTAGCACCAATTCAGCACGTCCAATCTCAAAGGTAACTAACGCTCACGACCGTTACACCATGTATTTAAAGCAAACCACTGTTGCTCTCATAGTGGCGCAACTAGCGCCATTCTTATGCGACTGGTGCGAATTTTGATAGACATCATCTTTCAGATGTAGAAACATGCTTACCATATTTCGTTTATCTCGCATAACTCCTTCGTTTGGATTTTTTTTCCGCCAGTGTATCTACTAAGTACTACGCGGATGTGTGAGAGACCAGTACAAGCACGATTCTGAGATACAGCTTAGCGTCAACACAAGTTTACTGCGCAGTGCATTAAAGGACACTACAAACCACATGATTTTGATTTCTTGTTTACCTTCTTTCAGAGTAATGACTGAAAATTACTTTGGAAATCCCTGCGATATCTGTGAAATTTCCCCTGCTACCATCTTTATCACAACTACTATCCCATTCACTGCCTAGGGGGAGATTTGACGCTAGCATTATCCATTCTTTTCCCTTTTCTGTTAACCTTATGGTTTCGCAATATGACGAATTTATCCTAATGCCGTCTATTGGGTGATAATTTATTTCCCTTCCTCTTTCAACTATTCACTGTTCCTGTGCCCCAGCCATTTAAGACCTGCTCTATACTGCTCTTAGCAAACGCCTTTCCTCGTCTACCTTTTTAAAGAACTATTAATTACTTATTTTGTCTTTTATGTTCATTCCTATCTTCATCCAACCTCACATGTGGCGGGCAACTTCGCGTTTATGCAGTGACAATGTCTCAGCACCATATAAGGCTACACGAAAATTGTGCTACATGGAGGGAAACGAATTTCAAACGGCACCACGATATGGCAGAAAAATAGATCAGCACATTTCGTTTCTATCTCTTCGACACATCAAGGACCATATAGGGTGGAGAAGGTCCATACATCCTCATTTCTGATTTATTCCCAAACTATATTTCAACCATGATAGTATTGCGAATTCTCGCGAACAGAAGTGAGTTGTTTCGTGTTTCATGTTCTTCCAACATGAAAACGTGCTGGTTCTCAGACTGGACGCTAAAACACTACTTGTCAGAAAACCAACAACTTCTCTATTCTTTGTGGCCTAGTGATAATAATTCTCCACTCAATGTCTCTTGTAAGACTTTCTGAAAGACACCGTCATTGCCTTTGACAGTTGATACCATTTATTTATAAAATCTATTATTATAATTTCGATTGTTTAACCATTTTTGAGTACAAAGAAAACTTTGTGCTTCAGCAAATGTCAACATTTTTTAAAATGCTTGATACCACCATCGTTTGATGTCATCATCATGTACAAACACTGAGTATTTGGTTTTGTCGACATCTATTACATAAATAGCATTAAACTATAGCGCCCAAAATTTGGGGATGACGTCACAAAACTGTTGCATGTGTTTA
Organism: Schistocerca serialis cubense; assembly: GCF_023864345.2. NCBI lineage: Eukaryota > Metazoa > Arthropoda > Insecta > Orthoptera > Acrididae > Schistocerca > Schistocerca serialis. The sequence continues at coordinate 451,157,815 of NC_064639.1, read as the reverse complement.
CTGCCTGTCTTGAAATACTCGCAGCAAGTAAGCGACCTTTAGTCACCTAGCTTTTGTATATCCCTCCTTTTAGCAGGACGTCTGGGACGACGGCCAGTTACTATCGTGACAAATAAAAACACCTACAGATGTCCTTATGATTTTATTTTATTTCGTCGCTACAAGTTTCGACGCTTCATTGCGTCATCTTCAGGCTGTTTTGATGCGGTACAGGTTGATACGATCCCCATGTATAACCTATCAGTTGCCAGCACGACTGGATTCGCAGATAATGTGTCAGCACTCCAACTATCAAATGTCAACTGACAGTCTGCAACAACCTCCCGATGTACAGGAGGTTACACTCTAATCTTGTTTTTTAGTTTCCCAAGTAATATACTTCGCTTATAATTTCATATCTTTAATCGTTCAGTGTTTTCACTGCCACATACGAACTTTTTGTCTACGTAAAACCGTATACACTCTGCTACTGTGTAATGCCACGCTTGTGTTCTTGAACTAGGTGGCTCCTACAGCGCGTCGCGCCTACAGCTCGGCGTGTTGGCCAGTTGCTGTGAGCTTCCTCACAAAACATCACTTTCCTTTATTGGACATCTGATCTTCACGAGTTCATGGTACCGTCGGCTCATGTAATTTGGAATTCCGAGTAGAATGGCGTCTCTCATTAATTAGGTATACTTTTACCTGTCATGACGATACAAGGAATTGACTGTTCTACTTGTGAGCGGTTGGACGACTTCACTAGACAAGTGCTTTTTTGTTTACGTTGTCAGTGGCGTGTTTGCAGGGGGCGTGTTTAGTTGGCTGCCACTGCCTCTTTTCTACAAGACCAGAAGAATGTTGGCTCTTCTCCCGTTCTTTTGGTATAATCGCGCTTCTCTCTCGCTCTACCACACAACCAGCCCGTCTTCCCTTCGCTGATATACACTCCTGGAAATTGAAATAAGAACACCGTGAATTCATTGTCCCAGGAAGGGGAAACTTTATTGACACATTCCTCGGGTCAGATACATCACATGATCACACTGACAGAACCACAGGCACAGACACAGGCAACGGAGCATGCACAATGTCGGCACTAGTACAGTGTATATCCACCTTTCGCAGCAATGCAGGCTGCTATTCTCCCATGGAGACGATCGTAGAGATGCTGGATGTAGTCCTGTGGAACGGCTTGCCATGCCATTTCCACCTGGCGCCTCAGTTGGACCAGCGTTCGTGCTGGACGTGCAGACCGCGTGAGACGACGCTTCATCCAGTCCCAAACATGCTCAATGGGGGACAGATCCGGAGATCTTGCTGGCCAGGGTAGTTGACTTACACCTTCTAGAGCACGTTGGGTGGCACGGGATACATGCGGACGTGCATTGTCCTGTTGGAACAGCAAGTTCCCTTGCCGGTCTAGGAATGGTAGAACGATGGGTTCGATGACGGTTTGGATGTACCGTGCACTATTCAGTGTCCCCTCGACGATCATCAGTGGTGTATGGCCAGTGTAGGAGATCGGTCCCCACACCATGATGCCGGGTGTTGGCCCTGTGTGCCTCGGTCGTATGCAGTCCTGATTGTGGCGCTCACCTGCACGGCGCCAAACACGCATCCTACGACTGCGTAGGATCCTACGGTCTTGGTGTGCATCCGTGCGTCGCTGCGGTCCGGTCCCAGGTCGACGGGCACGTGCACCTTCCGCCGACCACTGGCGACAACCTCGATGTACTGTGGAGACCTCACGCCCCACGTGTTGAGCAATTCGGCAGTACGTCCACCCGGCCTCCCGCATGCCCACTATACGCCCTCGCTCAAAGTCCGTCAACTGCACATACGGTTCACGTCCACGCTGTCGCGGCATGCTACCAGTGTTAAAGACTGCGATGAAGCTCCGTATGCCACGGCAAACTGGCTGACACTGACGGCGGCGGTGCACAAATGCTGCGCAGCTAGCGCCATTCGACGGCCAACACCGCGGTTCCTGGTGTGTCCGCTGTGCCGTGCGTGTGATCATTGCTTGTACAGCCCTCTCGCAGTGTCCGGAGCAAGTATGGTGGGTCTGACACACCGGTGTCAATGTGTTCTTTTTTCCATTTCCAGGAGTGTATTTACACACCAGGCACGGTACAAACTATTCGCCTAACCGTCGGAAGGTACGGCTGATCAGGAGGATAAAGGTAAAGTATCAGATGTACCAGAACACTGATATTATAAAAAATACAAAAGCATAATAAACCATATTTGTCAAATACTCTGACTACAGCTGTTTGCTCCTAACTTGCGTCACTGTGTGATCAGGATAAATCTGTAGATAGATAAATGAAACTGACACACACACACACACACACACACACACACACACACACACACACACAAACGCGCGCGCGCAGTAGCTGCGATTCTCAGTAACCAAAAAACTGACCTTCTTTGGAATCCTATAAACAGAAGCCAACTGGTTGATTATCGATACTGGTTCAACGTGAAAATTTCCTGGCCTGGCCATGAAAGGCTACAGCGCACGTAGTGACCATCGTACTCCTCCTTTGGGTGAATGTACCCTGTATCTTGTTCAGCGTTATAGTACTGAGATTATTTCATCTCTAAAATGCGATTGTCAAAACGACGACTATCGTAACCTCTTCAATGAGTTAAAATTTTTCGTACCACATATTTATTTAGACGTATTGGTGCAAATCGTGGTAACTCGTGCCAAATCTGGCAAACACGTATGTGTTCTAGACCTCTCACTTGTCCTATTTACAAAACGTCTTTGTAGGCGAGGAGACTGTCTTGTTGAAAGGTCATAGATGTCTCCTGCAAGTAAGATAATCAATAAAACGAATCCATATCACATCCAAGATAACACTTGTGACAAGCTTTCTGGAAGATATATAGTTAATTTCACCTTATTCGTCTCGGGGAGAGCAACTTCAACCCATTGATTTGATTGCTCTTTCGTGACTTCTTTAGCCGTGTGCATTGGTCTGATACCGCGGCAACGTTTCCACTGCTTCCGAAAACGGATTACAGCGCTATACTTCACTTTATCAATTGGTTGCGCCATTTTCTTTTGGCTCCTGCGCCTGCGTGCTACGGCACTGTGGGGCACGAATTTCAGTGTGTATGAGGACAAAAAATATGCACTGTGGCTGCAAACAAACAAAAAATTAATTACATAACTTTATTTTTTCGAGGTGATACTGAAAACTTTGACTCGTCCTCGTACTATTTCTTCTTATATTCCTATAGGATCAAATATTTTATGTGCCTGTAATCTTCGATCGACCAATTCTGTATTGTGCACTTTCTCGATGTTTTCATCTGTGGCTGCTATTCTGAAGCGACTAACAGTTGGATAAGCTTTCATAGATAGCCTCCAAATTTATTGACGATTTTCTGTTGTCCGTTTTTTTTTTTTCAATCGTTCGATGGCTTTCATGCTCACCTTCAGCTGTTCTTATTTTGTGCAAATTTTTTCATATCTGTACAACTCCTGTTGACAACATTCTCTTTAATCTGTTCTTAATTTCCAGTGTTTGTTTGGCCCTACTGATCGTTATAGTGCCAAGTTCACAAATTTTATTGCATTGACCTGGGTATCGATATCGGTCAAGTATGTCTTCATCGGAATAAGCTTTTAGACAACACAGGAGAACAACAACAATGTCAAAAACCTTAAGCAGCACTAAAAGTATTAAAAGCAGGGAAAGTATTACTTACATAGATTTTCATTGCATGAACAGATTGATGACTGGGTGTTGTGCTGTCCTTACGTTAGCTAGGTTTAAGTAGTTCTAAGTTCTAGGGGACTGATGACCATAGATGTTAAGTCCCATAGTGCTCAGAGCCATTTGAGCCATGAACAGATAATGAAAACATAGGAGCTAAAATGCTGAAGTCAAATAAGCAAAAGTTATCTTGTGAAGCCAAAATCAAAAACCACGAGTATAGCAAGAAAAAGGGGCAGACTGAAAAGTTTGTTAAATGATTTCGCTGCTACGTGGAAACAGCGCATTGCACGCAACCTGCCGGGGGGGGGGGGGGGGGGGGGGGGGCGAATAGCGTAGAACGGCACAAATTAAGAAAACAGTTATAAATGAAGTAGTTATAACAAGAAACCTCGTTTAATAACAGAAGTGTAAAGATAGGTAATAAATGAAATATACAGGAAATGCTTTAAAATGGAACAACAGTTATAGCATTAAAGTGCTTAAAATGTACTGAATTAACACAGTAGGAATAACAGCTATGGAATCAGCGTTCGACGGGCTGTTCCAACGCCTGTATCACCCGAAAAACTTAAATCTGAAATGAATTTAATAAAAACTATAGCATTTAATAATAGTTGTGAAACTTCCTTAATCTCTAATGTTTTCAAAGCAGCAGCTAATAGTCACTACTTTAGGTTGTATTGATAATAATGACAGTGACGAAATAAACAAACTTCTCGATACCGTACCTAGGAACCATTTCCTATAGAATTCGTTGTCTGCTAGAAAAATGACATGGATGCAAAGTTAACTTTTCCACTAATAACGATTTGTAAAAAAATCTAATTCACAGTTTAAAATCTTCGACTGCTCCTTTGCGTAATTCACGGATTTATAAAATCACTTGTGACACTTGGTCAGTTTGTTACATAAGACAGACCAGAAGAACCAGTAGTATCAGATATACGAGTAAAGAGCATTATTAGGAAGAAAGAACACTAACGTGTATAATTCGTTCTTTGCGGATCATTTGCTAATTACAGGCCACAAACCGCGAAAGGAGTCGAAGTTACTATCCTCCATAAGGGAAGGAAAGGATAATGGCTTGAAATTCTTGTAGAACTAAAAATTTACAAGCATATGTCTGTTAATGATGACCTCATTCTCAATGAGCAGCTACTACTGCGAAATAAAAATTTCTTTAACGGATTTAAATCTTTATTTGACATACTGTCCGTTCTTTGGCTAGAGGTCTTTACACATAGTTCTCAAACATCGTTTTCCTCCTCTTTTAATAGTTTCTATGGTATTCCATAGCTGTTACTCCTATTATGTGAATTCTGTTCATTTTAAGCGCTTTAATGCAATCTGCACTGGACAGATGGCGCGTTAAATGCTGTTTCATTTTACAGAATTTCCTGAATATTTCGTTTATTATCTATCTTTACACTCCCGTTATTAAGATCGGTTTCTTGTTGTAACTATTTTAATTTATAATATAACTGTTTTCTTGTTTTGTGCCGCTCTACGCTCTTTGGCACTGTGCTGTTTCCATGTAGCGGCTAATCAGTTGACAAATCTTTCAGACTAATGAGAGTCCCAGCGGCCTGCTATGCCCGTGGTTTTGATGTTGACTTTACAAAATAACTTGTACTTATTTGACTTGAGCACCTTCTCACATATGTTTTCATTATCTCTCCATACAATGTGATCCTATATAAGTAACACTTTTTCTGTTTTTAACACTTGTAGTGTTGCTTAGCTTTTTGATGCGGTTGTTTGTCTTCTATGTAGACTAGCTATTTTTCGTCGGTAACTGTAACTTATTCTGATGAAGTTGGCATCGGAACTTGCTCAAAGTAATAAAATTTGTGCAAGCATTTCACTGTTTTTCATCCTTGATTAAAATCGGTTGCTGAACATCAGCTGTGTTCAGAATTGTCACCAGTAATTTATACACCTAGAGCAATTTTGGCTTTAACGAAGGATAAAAACAGCCAACTGCTTGCACAAATTTTATTGCATTAAGCAAGTTTCGAAGCCAACTAAGAGTGACTTCATCAGAACAAGTTACTGATGTTGGTCTAGACATCAGTACTACGGAAGCCTCCACATGGTGTTTGCTGATGCCGATATTGTGAAAGAACAACTATTGTCTGCTTCCCTGTACCTTCTAAGTTTTGTTGTTTTTACTATTATTGCCGTTATATGATATTTATGTTGGGGAATGCACGCTCTCGGAATTTTGGTAGAAATCCTTTATGTAACACACAACATCTTTTCTGAAAACTGTTGGATTATTGACACGCTCCAAACCCCTTGACAGTCTGCACAGCTCTTCTTCAAATCCTCTTAATCTCTTACTAAATAAATGGTTGGAGCAGTGTTTATAAGAGATCGCCTTCCTGGAAGAACTGCACTCGTGTTCTACCGTTGATCTCAATCTGGGATATGAACCCATTACTTTAATAGCTTCGAATTTATAGCCTTAAATTTTTTAGACTTGTGACTGCTATCAGAGATTTACCTTGATGGTGCGATCAGACGATGCTGTGTTTCCACCTTGACCGTCCATCCAAAAAGTGCCGAGACTGATTTTATCTCTGGCGGATAAGCAACGTCAGTGCAGTAACTACGGTAGTAACATCAGCTAACAGCTGTACACAACAGTGGTGCATTCGACCTGTGAGTTTTGAGCGGTCTGTTTTAAGCAATGTGTCAACGATGTTATCACAAATAGCAGTGGAGAGACATCTCTAAACCAAGTGTTGGAAACCTTCTCCAGAATGTTCTGAAGATGCGAAAAGCGTGTGCAAAGTTCGTCCCACACATCCCTCGAACAAAAACAACGAGACTCATGGACATCTGCTGCGTCTTGATTGACAAGCAAATCACGGACGATTCTTTTCTGGAAAAAAATCATCATGGATGACAAGACTTGTTGTTATCAATACGAACCTACCGTAAAAAACGACAAAGTGCAGAAATTCACTTGAAGGGTCAAGCTTTGACGACAGAACCGACGTTCAAACCAATGTAACGAGCGAGTTGAGCAACATTCGAAAAGGACTTTTCTGACAGTTTCACTTGGTTCTATGAGCATTCTGTGCTTTGCATTCAAATGGCGGGAGACTACATAGAACACCTGAAGCATTAAAAGCACTATCTTAACAGTCCTCTGTTTCTTATTAATACAGTATCGAAACCTTAGGCACTGCACATGCCTTTTCATTTGCTTATATTGGGGGTCATCTGTCAACATTTCACTATCTGCAGGTGTTCCTTCACAACAAATTTATAATGGTACATGTAATTGTCCTTGAAGAGTCCCAGTGAGCTAATTTTCTTGTTTCAAAACATCTCCGGCGTCATTCCAATGCTTGTCCTAGCAATGCCAACCGCAGGTGCTGTGCTCCTGCCTCTGTAAAGCTGACCTATTATTACGTTCATAAAGTTAAGTCCCAGCGTCTCTGTGTGCTAACAGCGGCCCGTGTGGACGTCTCTGTTCTGCTGTAGCGAGCACGCCCTGGTTATAAATTCCCTGGATATCGTGCAAGGTATGTTGGCAGGGCACGACCGGGGCTGGCAGCGTTCCGCTGACGGACAAAGACGTCCCACCAACAACAAGCCGCGTCTTTCCACCTTCACATCTAGGCGGTTCTAGAACGGGTACATGAACTCAACCAGGTTCTCAGAGATTTAATATGGTTTCCTACGCAATAGTTACTGAGGCAATAGCTTGTATTATATTTTGTATTGTAGACTTAAACGGCGAGAATGTATTTTTGAACTTATTTCTCCTCTGGAAATGTTCAGCCGGCGTGAGGAATGACAAAGTGCACCGTTGTTCGCAGTCCAGTTTAAAGTGCAGGCCTCCCTATAACTGGCTGGGTAAGTAACTGCAAAGGTCGGAGAAAATTAAGGGCAGGCCATCTCAAATTGGATCATGCCTGTTGGCGCATTGCGGATTCAAATCAGCCTTCGTGTCATGTGAGATTTCGAGCAGAGTATGTCAGATCCTGCCACGAATCTGTAAACAAATGATTTTGCTATTTCTTACTGGAATCTGTTTCCCTATCAAACATGAAATTTCATGCTATCGGTATGTATGTGGCAGTTTCAAATTGTCAAATGATACCTCCAACCGTGATACACAGCAGAATTCTTTTGTTTGATTCATTTGATCGTTTGATCTACCTGCAAACTAGGATCACACAATTGCCTTCATTTCTTGAGTTCTTTTTTCTTCCGCGGTAATTCTTCTTTCTCTGCCTCATCTTTGCTCGCTCTTCTTGCGAGGGTACTCTTGATGTCTCAACCTGTTTACGTCCTTTCTGTTCTGTACTGATTCCACACTTCCCTAGATCCGGATGTACTTCTTTCATCCATAGGACCTGTCTGTCAGTTGTCCTGGAAAGCCAGTACCTTATTTACAATCCTTTCTGGTTGCATTCTTTTAATGTGTCCATAGAAAGTTATCTTATTTTTTCTTTTAAGACTTTTCATATAATTCCTTGTTTGATCTCTATTCAAACGTAAGTTCATCTGCTATTATGCTTTTCGTGCCTAGGATCGTCCAAATACATCAGGGGATGTTGAACGTCTACAAAAAAGGGCGCGAAGATGCTCAAAAACGTGAACTGACAGACACTTGAAAAGCCTATGTACAAAGTTTCACCAAAAATAGTGAAGTCCAGGTTGTAAACATATAACGGGCGATCAAAACGTTTTCGTTTGAGCGCACTGCTGCTGCGTATATGCGACGTAGCGTGTCTCCGATGGGAGTATGTAAGCGCCGATACATAGGCAAGGGATTAGTGCGATATTCGTGTCTTTCCGATGGGCATGCGGTAAATACGGAAACGCGAATTATGGCAACTTTATTACTAAATGCATCCAAACAGGAACAACGTGCTGGTTATTCTTTTCTTGGCGGCCAAAGGACAAACACCGGTAATCATCTATTGGAGAATGTGTATGGGGCACCATGTCTGTCGAAAACAACCTTTGTGGAATGGTGCAGCAAGTTCCGTGTTGGTCGCATTCGAGACAAGACGGTGGTCGAGCTGGGAGCACAGCAGAAGCTACACCAACTTAAGTGGGAGGCATTCGAGCACCCGCGCTCCTGATCTCGCCTCATGCGACTATCATGCCTTCGATCCAGTAAAAAAGGCCTTGAACGGTCTGCGATTCCTGTCGGACGAGGAATACGGACTTCTTCAGGCTGTTTTACCAAACGGGTATCTTCAACCTGGTGCATCGGTGGAATGATTGCCTCAGCGCTCACAGTGAGTTTGCCTGATTGGCATATTGATTCTGGACTGTACGATTGTCGAACGGGAAGTTTTTGATCGAGCTTTATCTATCACAACCCCTTCATACCACTTTCGTAGGCACTGCGGAGGAAGGTTAAACTGATTACCGCTTGCACAGAATCATTTAAGAAATCTTTCTTACCGTGCTCCATATGGGAATCGAAAGAGAAGAAGCTTTAATACGAGGTCCAATGGGCTGTACCCTACGCCCGGTACTTCAAAGTCGTTAGCAGAGTATGGATGTAGATGTAAACAGTAAAGAGTGTAAGTACATCTGCATCTACAAAGATACTCCTCAAACCACCGTACAGTGCATTGCGGAGAGTACCTTGTAGCAAAACTACTTATTTCTTTTTCTGTTCCACTCGCAAATAGAGCGAGGGAAAACAGCTCTCTAAAAGCCTCCGTAGAAGCTTTATTTTCTTGCATCTTCATAGTTCTTACGCGAAATGTAGGTTGGCGGCAGTAGGATCGTTCTGCAGAGAGTTTCAAATGATGGTGCTCATAATTTCCACAGCAGAGCTTTGCGGAAAGAGTGTCGTCGTAATACTCGTGTTCTGATCGAACCTATCGGTAAGTAATCGAGCAGCACATCTCTGAATTTCTCGATGTCTTGCTTTAATTCGACCTGGTGGGGATCCCAAACACTCGAACGGTTTCACGAATGGGTTGTCCTAGTCGTCTCCTTTACGGACGAGGCACACTTTCCCAAAATTCTCCCAATAAAATGAAGTCGGTCTACCCTTCCACCACTGTCTGAATTATTCAGGATAAGTTTTTGCATCCTGTTTGATAGTTATGATTCAAGCCAGTTGTGGGTAAAGCCATCGATTCCATAAAACTTGAGTTTTTCTAAGAGTGTAGCATGATCTACACAACCAAACGGCTTGGAAGACCAGCTGGCAATATTTTGTTATTTAAACCGAGCGAGGTGGCGCAGTGGTTAGCACACTGGACTTGCATTCGGGAGGACGACGGTTCAATCCCGTCTCCGGCCATCCTGATTTAGGTTTTCCGTGATTTCCCTAAATCGCTTCAGGCAAATGCCGGGATGGTTCCTTTGAAAGGGCACGGCCGATTTCCTTCCCCATCCTTCCCTCACCCGAGCTTGCGCTCCGTCTCTAATGACCTCGTTGTCGACGGGACGTTAAACACTAATCTCCTCCTCCTCCTCCTCCTTGTTATTTAAGGCTTGTAATATTTGGTGAGTGAACGTATAAACAGCCTTCTCAGCTGAACAACCCTTCTGGGTGCAAATGTGATATGCTTAGTACATTGTTTCCACTTAAATGTGAAACTGCTTCTCGAGTTCATTATTGTTTCGAATACTTTGGAGAGGATGCCAGTAAGGAAGTTGGACGGTAATTATTGAAGTCTTTCTTCTCACCTTTCTTATAAATAGGCTTAACAATTGCATATTTTAACCTGTCTGGAAAAATTCTCTGTCTCAGTAATACATTAGATACGTTACTAATGACAATATTTATTAAATTAGAACATTTTTCAGAATTCTGTTTGAAATACCAGCAACCCCATATGAGTTTTTTTTTAATTTCAGTGAAGAATGTTGGTGCTACTTCTAGTTCATTTAAATCTTGTGAAATTATATTTTTGATATATACTCTTGCTTCTTCAGCTGAACTATTTAATCCTATTTTTGCTGCTACACTTAGAAAGTGATTGTTGAAAGTTCTTGCAACTTGTGAATTATCAGTTACATCATTGTCATTTAGTTTAATTGTTATGGTACCTGACTGGCTGTCCTGATCACATCTGACAAAATTCCGTATAGTTTCAGTCTTATTATCTGCATTACTAATGTCTGTCAGTACATACTTCTTGACATTTCACTGAATTTCCTTAAAATATTACATTATTTATAGTAGTATTCAAGTAATGTTAGATCATTACTTACTCCGGTCTATGTATAAATTTCCCTCTTCTTGTTATATGAGATTTTATTTCAAAAACAGCTTACTTTTCTTTCTTTTTAAATCTACCTCCTGGATAAAGTTTTTTGGACAGCAACTTCCAAATGCTGAGACAAATTTATTATGGAATAAATTGATTGTCTTACTGTATATACCTCATCCAATAGCTGCTCTTTGAACTTAACCTTAAAACATTCCCTCCTCTTCTCGTTAATAATCCCGATTGCTTTGTAAGGACCTGCCTCAGGGCTGTAAGGTGCTATATTGTTTATTTCCATTAACTATGCATCGTGATCAGTTATTCCGTTAATAAGTGGATACATATTAACTCTTTCAGCCTGAGCACTGTCTATAAACGTGTTATGAATCAATGTCTTTCTGTCTTGCTGCACGTAAGTCGGAAAATTGACTACTCAAATTACACTGAAACACTCAAATAATTATTCCAGTTCATTTTTCCTGTCTGTCTCTTCTAAGAAATGTATGCTAATATCTCCACAACTACTGACCGTTTCTCCTTGTCTGATGGGTAGATCAATATTGCATCTAGATATCTCATTAACAGCTGGAAATTTCCTAGAGTGGATCTGTAGACTACTACAATTACTAGAGACGTATTCTGCAGTAACAACTCCTATGCACATGTTTCTGTGATACGCTCTAGATAAAAACTGTTTGCTTCAATACTATTGACTTTATGTCCAACTTTTACATATGATGCAACTCCTCATTTTCCCCCTGTTAACTCTATACGAAAATGATAGGGGCCTGTAACTGTGTCATTTCACTTCATCCCTGTGGTTAGGGCCGGCCTGAGTGGCCGCGCGGTTCTAGGCGCTACAGTCTGGAGCCGAGCGACCGCTGCGGTCGCAGGTTCGAATCCTGCCTCGTGCATGGATGTGTGTGATGTCCTTAGGTTAGTTAGGTTTAATTAGTTCTAAGTTCTAGGCGACTCATTACCTCAGAAGTTAAGTCGCATAGTGCCCAGAGCCATTTGAACCATTTATTGAACCCTGTGGTTACATGATGCACAAAGAGGTACGGAACATCTATCACTTCAGATTTTTCCAAATTTTCTAGGGATATAAGAAGCTCACATTAACAGAATCTTCCGTCAGTTCTTGGTAGAACAACATTATAATAAACGAAAAGCACCAGTTTGCTTTTGTTCTACAATATTACTTTTATTGCTAACCGGTTTTCGGCTTACAGCTAACATGTAACATCTTTGGTGATAATACTCAGTAAATGTCTGAAGATGGCCTTGTAAGCCGAAAACCGGTTAGCAATAAAAGTAATATTGTAGAACAAAAGCAAACTGGTGCTTTTCATTTAATATAAGAAGTTCTTTTATCTTTTTTTTTTCCAACATCCTTATGTTCTGATTAAACAAACTAATTTTGTTTTTCTGGATACTGTTACATATACACTGGTGTTCAAAATTAAAGCAACAAACGAAAATTTTGCAAGGTTGCTTTTATTTTGCAACAAAACAGTACAAACAGGTGATAGTAAAGTAGATACAATGCAAAGAATTCAGAGCGTAAACAACTGCGACATACATAACGGCAGACAAAAAAGTCTTTCGTTTTTTTTTTCAACCCTACGGATTTACACACACATTTCGACAACTGTGTCCTCAGTATGGGGTGTGACCCCTCTGGCAGCCAATACAGGCCTGACAACGGTGGGGCATGCTGAGAATGAAGTCATCAGTCTCATGTTGAGGCAATAACTCCCATTCTTCCTGCAGAGTTGCTCGCAGTCTTGGAGAGTGGTTGGTGGACGCTGACGTGATGCAAGCCATCTCCCTAGTGCATCCCAGACATTCTCTATGGGATTCAAATAGGGAGAGCGAGCAGGCCACGCCATGCGTGCAATATCTTCCGTTTCCAAGAAAACTTATTCTGGTCTATATATAATTTTCCCTCTTCTTGTTATATGAGATTTTATTACACTACTGGCCATTAAAATTGCTACACCAAGGAGAAATGCAGATGATAAACGGGTATTCATTGCACAAATATATTACACTAGAACTAACATATGATTAAATTTTCACGCAATTTGGGTGCATAGATCCTGAGAAATCAATACCTAGAACAACCACCTCTGGCCGTAACAACGGCCTTGATACGCCTGGCATTGAGTCAAACAGTGCTTGGATGGGGTGTACAGGTACAGCTGCCCTTGCAGCTTCAAGACGATATCACAGTTCATCAAGAGTAGTGACTGGCGTATTGTGACGAGCCAGTTGCTCGGCCACCATTGACCAGACGTTTTCAATTGATGAGAGATCTGGAGAATGTGCTGGCCAGGGCAGCAGTCGAACATTTCTTGTATCCAGAAAGGCCCGTACAGGATCTGCAACATGCGGTCGTGCATTATCCTGCTGAAATGTAGGCTTTCGCAGGGACCGAATGAAGGGTAGAGCCACGCGTTGTAACACATCTGCAATGTAACGTCCACTGTTCAAAGTGCCGTCAATGCGAACAAGAGGTGACTGAGACGTGTAACCAATGGCACCCAATACCATCACACCGGGTGATACGCCAGTATGGCGATGATGAATACACGCTTCAAATGTGCGTTCACCGCGATGTCGCCAAACACGGATGCGACCTCGCCAAACACGGATGCGACCATCATGATGGTATAAACAGAACCTGAATTCATCCGAATGCCCGCATCTCGTGGTCGTGCGGTAGCGTTCTCGCTTCCCACGCCCGGGTTCCCGGGTTCGATTCCCGGCGGGGTCAGGGATTTTCTCTGCCTCGTGATGGCTGGGTGTTGTGTGCTGTCCTTAGGTTAGTTAGGTTTAAGTAGTTCTAAGTTCTAGGGGACTGATGACCATAGATGTTAAGTCCCATAGTGCTCAGAGCCATTTGAACCATTTTAGCCATCCGAAAAAATGACGTTTTACCATTCGTGCACCCAGGTTCGTCGTTGAGTAGACCATCTAAAGCGCTCCTGTGCCTCGCGGGATTAGCCGAGCGGTCTAGGGCGCTGCAGTCATGGACTGTGCCGCTGGTCCCGGCGGAGGTTCGAGTCCTCCCTCGGGCATGAGTGTGTGTGCTTTTGTCCTTACGATAATTTAGGTTAAGCAGTGTGTAAGCTTAGGGACTGATAACCTTAGCAGTTGAGTCCATAAGATTTCACACACATGTGAACATTTGAACATTTTTGCGCTCCTGTCTGTGATGCAGCGTCAAGGGTAACCGCAGCCATGGTCTCCGAGCTGATAATCCATGCTGCTGCAAACGTCGTCGAACTGTTCGTGCAGATGGTTGTTGTCTTCCAAATGTCCCCATCTGTTGACTCAGGGATCGAGACGTGGCTGCACGATCCGTTACCGCCATGCGCATAAGATGCCTGTCATCTCGACTGCTTGTGATACGAGGCCTTTGGGATCCAGCACGGCGTTCCGTATCACCCTCCAGAACCCACCGAAAAAAATGTGTATGAAATCTTATGGGACTTAACTGCTAAGGTCATCCGTCCCTAAGCTTACACACAACTTAACCTAAATTATCCTAAGGACAAACACACTCACCCATGCCCGAGGGAGGACTCGAACCTCCGCCGGGACCAGCCGCACAGTCCATGCCCGCAGCGCCTTCAGACCGCTCGGCTAATCCCGCGCGGCGAACCCACCGATTCCATATTCTGCTAACAGTCATTGGATCTCGACCAGCGCGAGCAGCGATGTCGCGACACGATAAACCGCAATCGCGATAGGCTACAATTCGACCTTTATCAAAGTCGGAAACGTGATGGTACGCATTTGTCCTTACACGAGGCATCACAACAACGTTTCACCAGGCAACGCCGGTCAACTGCTGTTTGTGTACGAAAAATCGGTTGGAACCTTTCCTCATATCAGCACGTTGTAGGTGTCGCCACCGGCGCCAACCTTGTGTGAATGCCCTGAAAAGCTAATCATTTGCATATTACAGCATCTTCTTCCTGTCGGTTAAATTTCGCGTCTGTAGCACGTCATCTTCGTGGTGTAGCAATTTTAATGGCCAATAGTGTACAATTAGTTATCCTCAGCTTACTTTTCTTTTTTAAAATCGATCTCCTGGATAACTTTTTTAGGATCGAGCTTTATAGTTCATCAACACGAAGTATGGGCCCACAGCACATCGTAACACCCGCAGATGAGGTCCCGATATTTCGTCACGATACCTTACAGCAGTTAAACCTTGCCGATTCACTCGTACAATTTCATGAATAGGGATTCGAGTAGTAAACATAATCCCAACCCATACAATTAGGGATCCTCCTCGATATCGGTCTCTCTTCACAATGTTTGAGTCCCAAAATCGTGTTCCACGTTCCCTCCTGATGCGAATCCAGCGAGAATCACTGTCCAGATTAAACCGGGACTCACCTGTGAAAACAACAATGGCCCACTATTGGATCGCCCAGGTGGCATGTTGATGACTCCATTCTAGACGTTCCCTTCTGTGAAGACGCGTGAGAGGTAAACATACAGCAGGTCTCCGACAATGAAGGCCACTCTGCCGAAGCCTTCTGCACACCGTTCGCCTCGATACGACACGCCCATTGGATGCTGCGAGCTCACATGCCAGTTTCCGTGCAGTATTAAGGTCGCACTGTCGTGCCCTCAGAGCCAAATCACGGTCCTCTCACATGCGGTCGCCCCGTCCTGGTCTTCAGGATACATTTTCGGTCTGTCTGAACTGTCGTCACATCCGAGAAACAACAGAACGATTCACACTAAGCCATCTGGCCGTATCAGTTTGAGACTGTCCTACTTCGGTTGTTTCTATGCCCTCCACCGCAGAGAGTCTGGTAGGCATCTTCTTTGTGCTATACTGCACGGTCTGTGACTGTGTACACAGCGATTGTGGATGTGGGACTATCCGGCGACCACTATCTCGTTTCGTAGCTGCCCGACGTCATCGTGGCGTGGTCGTCCGTTGACCGGAATGCCATTTTCTATGCAGAACAAGATCGCGCTGACATGCTCGACAGTTTGTATGGTTATATCGTGAATTAGACACGAGACGAGAAAATAAGGGTTTGTTGTTTTAATTTTGGACACCATTGTATTACGGCCATTTTCCGTTCTAATTTTTTTGACGACGTCCGTCAGTAACCTGACTCTAACCTAAAAAACCTGGCCAGACTCCAGTAATCGCAAGACTTTTCTGCGCTTGTGAATCCCCTTACACTATATAAACTGCGCAGCTAATTTGTCCTTCTCCCATCTATTCAGGTGCAGGCTATAATTTGTGTATCGCCATCTCGGAAATTCAGGAACAGTCACGGCACAGATATGAGATTTCGTTTCAGTCAAAAGCAATCCACTCAACTCCTTGTTTAGACGGCTAACAGCTGTTTTGCCCAGGACTGGTGACGGATAAAACATCTACAAACCCCACATGAGCGTGTGCTGTTGCTGTTCTTATTTCCTCCAGGTCACATTGAATACTATACTCTAAACTATTAACCAAGCGCCGGCCGATGTGGCCGAGCGGTTCTAGGGGCTTCAGTCTGGAACTGCGCGACCGCTACGGTCGCAGGTTCGAATCCTGCCTCGGGCATGGATGTGTGTGATGTCCTTAGGTCACTTACGTTTAAGTAGTTCTACGTTCTAGGGGACTGATGACCTCAGATGTTAAGTCCCATAGTGCTCAGAGCCATTTTGCTGGCCAAGCTGTTTTCTGCTCCTCCTCCTATAAGTATCTTGTGCTCTCCATCAAAATCTCTGTACAAATAAATATTCTGTCACTTGGCTAAGCTTTGCCCTGAGTTTCACAATGCTTGTGACCTAGTATTTTACACCTACCGTTTCCTATAACTTTTGGCCTTCACCTCTGCCGTGATTGCTACCTAGCAGCAAGACTTTTCTTTCTACTTAAATTTTCTACCGAACTAGTCTTAAAAGTAGTCCCTTTGAATCTACTCCACTCTACTTTGCTTAAAAACTGGTTAAGTCTCTTCTCCTGTTTCAGGTAACAAGTGAAATTCCAGTTAGCAATCAGCTTGATTTCTCAGGTTTACTCATTTTGCCTACTGCTTGTCACTTTTTCCCACCTTCCATTATCTCTTTTCTCCTTCAAACTGTTTAAGACAAAATACTTCATTAGTAATTCTACCTGAAAGAGACAAATCTTTCTCCTATTTCCCACGATTATCTTGTCTCAACTACATAATCTACAACTCCATGGGAAGGCATCATCTGGCAGTTCACAGGCTTTATCACTAGAACCTCCGCAGACCTGGCATGTTTTTCTCATACTAACTAACATACCACAACATCCACATTTGTCACACACGGTGCTACTTTTACCGTAGATTAAAAAGTACTACCACACACATAAACTTTAATAAAGTAACTATTAGTGAAAACTTATCTTTCGGTGAATTGTGCAGCTAACTTCTAGGAGGCGAACAGATGTAAAAACACGAGAATGTAGAGACCACAGACACGTTAGCTGAACACAGGAGACATGTAAAGAATTAAAACCAAAAAATCATGATATTTATAACAAAAATATTAAACATATACTATCTGGAAATTATGAAAAGTAATGCATTGTACACTACTGGCCATTAAAATTGCTATACCAATAAGAAATGCAGATGATAAACGGGTATTCATTGGACAAATATATTATACTAGAACTGATATGTGATTACATTTTCACGCAGTTTTGGTGCATAGATCCTGAGAAATCAGTACCCAGAACAACCACCTCTGGTCGTAATAACGGCATAGATACGCCTGGGCATTGGGTCAAACAGAGCTTGGATGGCGTGTACAGGTACAGCTGCCCATGCAGCTTCAAAACGATACCACAGTTCACCAAGAGTAGTGACTGGCGTATTGTGATATGCCAGTTCGGCCACCATTGACCAGACGTTTTCAATTGGTGAGAGATCTGGAGAATGTGCTGGCCCGGGCAGCAGTCGAACATTTCTTGTATCCAGAAAGGCCCGTACAGGACCTGCAACATGCGGTCGTGCATTATCCTGTTGAAATGTAGGGTTTCGCAGGGATCGAATGAGGGGTAGAGCCACGGGTCGTAACACACCTGAAATGTAACGTCCACTGTTCAAAGTGCCGTCAAGAACAAGAGGTGACCGAGACGTGTAACCAATGGCACCCCATACCATCACGCCGGGTGATACGCCAGTATGGCGATCACGAATACACGCTTCGAATGTGCGTTCACCGCGATGTCGCCAAACACGGATGCGACCATCATGATGCTGTAAACAGAACCTGGATTCATCCGAAAAACTAACTTTCGTGCACCCATGTTCGTCGTTGAGTACACCATCGCAGGCGTTCCTATCTGTGATGCAGCGTCAAGGGTAACCGTAGCCATGGTCTCCAAACTGATAGTCGATACTGCTACAAACGTCGTCGAACTGTTCGTGCAGATCGTTGTTGTCTTGCAAACGTCGCCATCTGTTGACTCAAGGATCGAGACGTGACTGCACGATCCGTTAAAGCCATACGGATAAGATGCCTGTCATCTCGACTGCTAGTGATACGAAGCCGTTGGGATCCAGCACGGCGTTCCGTATTACCCCCCTGAACTAACCGATTCCATATTATGCTAACAGTCATTGGATCTCGACCAACTCGAGCAGCAATATCGCGATACGATAAACTGCAATCGCGATAGGCTACAATCCGACCTTTATCAAAGTCGGAAACGTGATGGTACGCATTTCTCCTCCTTACACGAGGCACCACAACAACGTTTCACCAGGCAACGCCGGTCAACTGCTGTTTGTGTATGAGAAATCGTTGGAAACTTTTCTCATGTCAGCACGTTGTAGGTGTCGCGACCGGCGCCAAGCTTGTGTGAATGCTCTGAAAAGCTAATCATTTGCATATCACAGCATCTTCTTCCTGTCGCGTCATCACCACGTCATCTTCATGGCGTAGCAATTTTAATGGCCAGTAGTGTATATAAAACAACACGTAGTGTTCCACAATTGCTGGTGTTCATGCGAGAATGTTCAGAGGCCTAAAACCTGTATGTATAGATACGAGGGCTATTCGGAAAGAAAGGTCCTATAGGTCGCGAAATGGAAACGTCAGTGGAGATCCGATTAAGCTTTGCACATATATTTTGCGCAGTGTGATTAATACGCCTATCGATCGCATCACGTCGATCTTTGCAGTTCTGAGCACACAGTCAGCAGCTAAAGATGCCTAGAACAAGAGGCTCGCGCGCCAAGTATGGGTGCCTGCTGTTCATTGGCGATGAAGGCTGGAATCTGCACATCAGTACCGTAACTAGAAGCCCACTGAGTCGCGACAGGTGGCCTTTTCGGATGAATCATATATTATGCTCCATCGGAAAGATAGTCGTTGGCATGTGGGGCCCTGTAACATTCGTCTGAAGGGTATTGACCGAAGTAGGGAGCGTTTGGTCTGGGCGATGTTCTCGTGGCACTCCCTGGCTGGTCATTCTGGAAGGCCTAGTGCATCTATCCTTGAGGACCATGTCGACCCCTACAGGCAATTTGTTTCTTCTCGAGGCCATGGCGTCTACCAGAAGGATAAGGGAACGTGCCACACATCTCGCAGTATATGTGCATGGCTCAGATAGCACCAGGTTGAGGTTTTGTGGTTACCATGTTCCCCTGACCACAAAACTCACGGAATTAAAACCCAATCGCGAATCTGTGGGATCACCTTGATTGGGCTTTTCGCGCCATGGACCCTCAACAGCTAAAGCTAGCGTAGCTGGCCACGGCACCGGAGTCGGCATGGTTCCACATCCCCTTTGGTACCTTCCAGAACTTCATTGACTCTTCCTGCGCGTCTCGCTGCAAAACGTGGTTATTCAAGCTTCTGATAGGTGGTCACATTAATGTGGCTGGACAGTTTATACACACACATACAGTATTATTATTATTATTATTATCAGTATTAGTATTCAGAATGAGATTTTCACTCTGCAGCGGAGTGTGCGCTGATATGAAACTTCCTGGCAGATTAAAACTGTGGTCCCGAGTTCGAGTCTTGGTCCTGCACACAGTTTTAATCTGCCAGGAAGTTTAATATTAGTATTATTTAACAATGTAGGCTTTCGCGGTCGTTGTTGGTGAAGTTAAAAATCTTTGGGGATTGATACCGCTTCATTCTTCCTTCTGGTCTGGTGTTTCGGTCTTCTTGTTGAGGCCTTCTTTCGGGAACTGCCCTTAAATTGGCCAAGGAATTTCTGAGAATGTACGTCTGGAGGGCAGCATTGTAAGAAAGTGAATTATGGTCTGTGGGAAAGGTGGAAAAGAAGAGTATCAAAACGTCGGAAGTATGGTGTTACAGAAGATTTAAGTTGAGTAATATTGTAAGAAATGAAGAGGTCATCCACAAAATTTGCGGGAAAAGTGTATGTGGAAAGCACTAACTACAAGAAGGGACAGGGTGATAGAAAAAAGAGTTAAGACATGAAGGAATAACTTCCGCAGTACTAGAAGGAGCCGTAGAGGGCTTGGGCAAAATAGAATAGAATATATCAAACCGATAACTGAGAACGTTGGTCCTATTTTGATAAGAGTTCGGCAGAGGATAAGAAACCGTGACCGTCAGCATGAAACAAGTGCAAAAGCAACGAAAAAATACCGGGAGATCATTAGAAAAATACTGTGAAATGCAGAAATCCCGTCAGATATGCAATGACTGTCAGGCGATCCTAAGCATTGCCAAACCAAAAATCATATTAGTAAATAGGTGAAACATCTGGATTGTCTTTAGTTGCACCATCGCTATGAAATTAGATAGGGGGTAATATTTGGTGGAACAGCCATGTGAAACAGTTGTAGCGCAGGAACATGCTGTAATGATATTTGTTAGAAAATCTTTAAGCAAGTTTAAATGGAATACAAATAAGCTTTTCAGCCTTAAAATGTTATAGAAATGGAATATGACGTGAAGAGAAGTAATCGATATGTCAAGCCAGGAGGCTTCGTATCAGGGGTCTACACAGATGCCCACAGCAAGCACGACACGTAGGACACCAGTTTCGGTAACAAAACAATGACTGCGACGCCAATAACAGAAACAGCAATCAACAAAAGATGTGGTATGCGACTACTTGAGAATGACGAAAGCACGCAGACAGGTGCACCAGCCCAAATGCAGCAGACCGCAAACGACGCAACTCACAAAACCAAACATCTATGAAACAGAAACAAAAAAGAGACTCATCAAAAACCACAAAACGTGGCAGCAGAACAAGGAGAGAATCACTAAATCCAACAAAACTTCTTCTGTGACTACAGGAACATGGAGGAGACCTTGTGCATTAACAAATTGGAACAGAAAGATATCTTTCATACAGCTTAGGTTTCATAGCACGCAAAATGCACACGAAAGGGAGCACAATATGCTTTCCGTCTATCAAACAAAGACCGAATGACCTTGAGAACCGAATGAGCTTGGAAATCTCCCTACTTGTACCCCCGTACTGCTCGAAATCGTAAAGGGAGCGTGTGCGCCATGGTAGGGGGTTCATATTGGACCAAATGTAGAGAGATTTTGTGGGGCGCACGGCCGCGTAGCCTTCAGTCCTTCCACAACGAGCACGAAATGATTTGTTTTCACCAAGCATCCGTGATGCTGTTCTAACTAAACGCTATGAGGATTACTGTTGTGAATGGCGAGCTGGAAAAGGTGGTGGATGAGGATTGCGTGGACGTGGTGTGTCTGAAAGAGCAATACACTAGGAACGGGCGACGAACTGGATTCGTAGACTATACATCATCGACCACATTGGGCATCTAAAGCTGCGATGATATTGGTCAACAGGAAGAGGACTGTGGCGAAAATGTGACAACTATTTTCAGGCCGCGTGGTTACGGTAGAAATATGTAAAGGAAATGATGTAATTTCGTCTATTTATGCGCAGTTTTCTGATGATATCCATCCCTACAGAGAATGGATAGAGAGAACTGCACAGTATGCATGATATAAAAAGTTAATCAACTCCGTAGATATCAACGCATATTCTTCACTATGGTACTCATCAGGAACAGATGCACGGGGACGCAGCGGTAATAACAGGATACATGCGAACAACGCTATACGTACTAGGGACATTTCATAAATAATGCACAGGTTGGTTTTATTATGGATCGTTTGATGCAATAACAATGAAAATTACGTCAGATGTAGTTGGGAGCTTGAGGAAGAAGCACATGTTTTTGTTTTCTCGCTGTGTACTCTAACATAAAATTGGCAAGAGGTAGAAACGGACCTTGCAAGGGTCTCGGATACTTGAAGACAAGAGGTCGTACACCAAGATCGAAACAACAATACAGAAATTCACAGTGCGTTAAATGAGGTATGTGGCGAGTTTACAGCAGACCGTAGTACAGTTTCACCTTTGGTTAATCGTTTTCATGAGGCTCATATGAGCGTAGACGATAATCAAAGCCCGTAAGGCCAAGACTTCAACAGATGTGTGAAACTTACGGGAGATGCTCTTGAAGAAGATCGTAGCGACACTTGTGAGGAAGCCACAGGAATTCCCCCAACATCAATATTCCGTATTCCGACAAATGATTTGAAGAAGAGAGAAATTTCTGCGAGATGGACCCCAGACCGCTTGACTGTTCAAAAATGGCTCTGAGCACTATGGGACTTAACTGCTGTGGTCATCAGTTCCCTAGAACTTAGAACTACTTAAACCCAACTAACCTAAGGACATCACCCACATCCATGCCCGAGGCAGGATTCGAACCTGCGACCGTAGCAGTCGCGCGGTTCCAGACTGTAGCGCATAGAACCGCTAGGCCACTCTGGCCGGCGCTTGATTGTTGAAGAGAAGCATGGACGCCTGGACATTGCAGCCTTGCTCATACATCGATTCGGCCGTGAAGATCAATAATTCTTGTCGCTATTGATGAAGCATGGATTAGAGACTTTGAACCAGAGTTGAAATCACAGTCCAGTGAGTGGAGAGCTTCAGATTCGTCATGTCGAAAAACATTTCGACGCGCTCAGTTCAAGCCCAAGCAAATGATGGTTTTTGGTTATGATCATCAACCAAGGAATCATAATAACAGACAGAGACTCATGTGGAACAAGTGTCACAGCAGTGTATTATCGTAACTTCATGCAAAACCTGCGCAGAAAAATGCACAAAACCCGACCTCAGTTGCTTAAGGCATTCTCCACGACAATGCTCGCCCGCATATTGGCAATGTTGTAGCTCAAAAACTGCGCGAATACTGATGGGAAGTGTTGCCGCATCCTCCCTACAGCCAGGACATGAGTACACCAGACTTCGACTTGTTCCCGAAGTTGAAAAAACTTACGCGTGGACGTCGTTATCTTTCTCTGGAAGAGCTGTCTACCACCGCTACCCAAGCCATTTGACGGATGAATAGAAGTGGTGCCCTGGCTGGAATAACAGAGTTTCCGAGATCATAGGGTTCCATCACAAAGAACCAGGGAGACTACACTGAAGCACTGTAAAGAGATCTTGAAAATTAAACGTGTAAGTAAAAATACTGTGTGCACTATGTGCACTATTAATGAAATGTCCCTGGTAGTTATTAGGTACGGTTAGCCCCTCAAGTACGCCAACAGCGTGGGAGAAAAATCAAAAATTGACATCAGAGTATCAAATATAATATTTGTCGGGCTCATTAGCTCATCGGAGGTACGCGTCGGGGCTACACACAGTGATCATAATGTCTTAATCACAAACATTGCTATACACACGGCATAAGAAACTCACAACAAGCGGTTTCTGTTTAGTAAAACATACTGGCAGAATTTACAAGACTTTGTTCCGACCCATGAGCTTTCACCTATCGAAGGCAGCATTGACTGTAAGATATATAAACTGATGGATATCTTGTAAGAGACACAATTTTAAAGCAATCCCAACAGCAATAGATAAGAGTAAACGGAAAATACCTTGGTCGAAAGGACTCAAAAGAGATTCGAAAACCAAACACAGATACCACTAGACGAGAATAACTTCTAGAAATAGACAAATGTGACTGGAACAGTTCAAGGAAGCGAAGCGAAAATAAAAGGACCTACTATTGCTAACATAGAGACGCCATTGGGACTAGCATGTTAAACGCAATTAAAAAATTAAACAACAATACATGGGAAGCACTGTACAAACTGATGACCGTTTGTGATGGTCACTCTTGGGCGGTGTGACGGTGCCTTGACACGGAGGTGAAGAATTAAGCGCAAATTCTGCTTTACATCCTTCTTCCCGATGACAACCACAACACGACAACAATTTAAGAGTTCTACTACAGAGAGAAGACACGGCGAAAACCGTCACCTTCCCCTTCGCCCAGGAATAGGTGGCGCTAGCCGCAACGAACTCAAAAGTTAGAAAAGCTCCAGGCTCTCACGACAGTCACCCCGAGACCCAGAAACGAACAGCACCACAGATCAGCCCATTATTGACTGAGGTAATAAATGAAGGTCCGCCTCCGCAGCTGAGTGGTCAGCGTAATGTATGCCATGCAGAGTTCCCGGAATATTTTCTTAGTGGGAGGACTGCCAACGATTTTTCCTTAGTGGATGAAGGGTACGGGGTGCACACAGCCTCTTGATACCAGTTGAGCAGTTGCTTGGCCGAACAATAGCGGCTCCACATCCACGGTCTGGAAAGTCTGCTAAACGACCGGAAGAGCGGCTTGCTGATCACATTCGGCTCCATAGCGCATCCACAAAACGCAGCAAGGTAAAGGATGACACGGCGGCCGGTAGTCATTCCTTGGACCTTCACGGTCTGGCGGGGAGCTCGTTAATGAATGAAGCTCTAAGGCTGGAAAGAATGTCCGTAGCTGGAAATTAGCAAATATGCTAATCATCAAGAAATCGGTAAACAAATATCGGGCGACTATGAAATCTTATAAGCCACTTTGCTTGATCAACAACATGGCTAAGGTCCAGGAGCGATTTCTGTGTAACTGATTACAGGATCACAGACGGCTACCGGGGCTCAAATCGCACCAATACAGGTTCCGTGAACAAAAATCGATTGACGATGCAATTAACCGTGTAGTCGAAATAGCACACAATGTCATCCGCGAGAACGTAATGCCCATGCTCATAGACATTGTCGGGTCATTTGATAACCTCTAGTCGGTCCACGATGTTCGCAAGAGTACTGGAACTGCAGGTAACAGGAACACTATAGAATAGTCTGCTAGACTAATGTTATAATATAGTAGCTGAACGGCGGGAAGGGAGAGTAAAATGGAAGTGATCAACAGAATCAAAAAGCTGTGCCCGCAGAGTTCAGGCTGTGGGCCCATCTTTTGGTATCTTTCCACTGAGCCCCTTCAAATAGAAGTGGATGGGGATACGCAGACTGGCGGGAGTGTCGCATACGCTGATGATCTGTTGATTGTGGTGTCAGCCAACTCAAGAATCAAGAAGAGAACTGGAAAAAAAGAAAGAAAAAAAAACCGCTCACTCTGTCTCTCCGGACAAGTAAAACTACAGAGAGGCTCGATTTCAAAACTGATCAATGGAAATATTGACACGTAGGGGTACAGGAGAACGAACAACTGATGCTTTAAGCAACACATAAAACAGGTAACTGATAAAACAGACAAACTTGTACACAAACTCGCACGCATCAGCACAATTACTTACAGACTTACACTACAAGCTATATATGAAGGTGACTAGTGAGAGTCAATAGTGTGTTTCGTGGTAAGAACATGGGCACATAGACTGTCTCACAACGATAAGCCGGCCGCTGTGGCCGAGCGGTTCTAGGCGCTTCAGTCCGGAAACGCGCTGCTGCTACGGTCGCAGGTTCGAATCCCGCCTCGGGCATGGATGTGTATGATGTCCTTCGGTTAGTTAGGTTTAAGTACTCGTAGTTCTAAGTCTAGGAGACTGATGACCTCAGATGATAAGTCCGATAGTGCTTAGAGCCATTTGAACTATCACAACGATAAGAACTGTTGTTAGGCGAAGTCCAAGAAGGGTTTTTCTGAGAGTATCAGTGGCTTTCAACTCCACGTTAGTGGAACCAGTGTATATAAGACTCGTAAAATACCCAGTTGACCTAACAGTCTGTCGGCGAGCTACGCGTACTGGCTGAAGAGGGGGCAGACTAGGAAAGTAATGGAAATCACGTGGGAAGCCAACTAAAACAATGGCAAGTGAATGCGTGGCAGTGTGAGAGTACAAGCAGTGTTAAAGGCCGTAGACTTAACTCCTTCTTACCCTGACATCCGGGAGTGGTAGAAAATGCGCCACGAAGACCCATTCCAACGTGCACTTTTTACAGGACACGGCCAGTATTCAACGCACCTTCGTCGACTGCATCTCGCCCAGCAAATACAGTGTTCTTGTGGATAACCAGAAATCGCTGAGCATACACTCCTACATTGCACACCACACATGCGGAACCGACAAATAAATTTCACACTTGACGACATCGACGATTTCATAAGAGACCCAGACAAATGGCAAGACCGGAACAGAGCTGCTGATACTACGTAACATGTACAGAGAAATGCCGAATTAAAACATACAAGACCTTACGGACGAACCAGGCAGATAACTACCCGAGATGTAACTGACCCATGTGAAGCATCCGACACTAAGAGAACGACAACACTAACGCTAACCGTGACAGTTTATAGTTACTAAGAGATGGAGTGGAAGCAAAATGGTGCAGTCAACGCTGACAGATTGATGGCTAACAGCTCCCAAGTCAAGAGACACCAAGGTGAAGGATTTATAAACTATAACTAACTATTACTGAGTCACAGCGTGGTCTAATGGACACTTTAAACTTGTGACAGATATAGTGTAGAAGTAGTACCAGTAGATCACTAGACTGTACGGTAAATGAAATACACAAGGAATTAAAGTAGAATCGTAATTAGAATAGAACAGCACAGAAGAAAGACGTAAGGCAGCGACTACAGGTTCATTCGGAGATGCTTCCCTACAGTCAGTCAATCACTAGGATTAGCAATCACTATGCCACGCATAGGCAAGTGGCTCGAAGTGTACTACATAGGTCCTCCCATTTTGAATGCTACTGTTGGTGGCATCTTTCATATTCTATCCTATCTTCTTCTTTCCCCTTCTTAATCAAATAATGTTAAGTTACTCTAATATGTCAGTCTAACGTTATTTCTGTTTTTCAAATGTTTATTTTATTATAAAAACGTAAGTACATATTAGGATACAACAAAAATGTCATCTGTACAACTTGTAAAAAAGTATATAATGCAATAAACGTTCACTTTAGGTAGCTAGGTGATGGACCATCAATGCAGATAAATATAAATGTCGTAGAAGAGCACACATGTTTTCTAATCGCGTCAGGCCTTGCGTAAACTCACTGATAAAATTCCGAGCACGTACAAGTAATGAACATCCACAAAAAGTTTACTTCGTTCCACATTCATTTCACGCAAACATCATGAAGATAATATCCAGGTTTACACGGAAGTGTAGCAATGGTACTTCTTTCTGTGTTCCATCCGTGGATAGCAGAGGAATACAACCGACGATTAGAAAATTTGTCGGAACTTTCCTTCGCAACAACAGCGATTCTCGACTAATAACACAAGGAGATTTCGACATTACATCGACCGCTTTAGCAAAATTCCTTGAGGGAAACTAGGGAATGGTCTGATGCAGTTATATGGCATGCGGAGAGAAACAGAGGGACTGTCACCGGGAGCCACCGGATCTGTTGCGCCAGAACAGGTAACGTCTGAGACTTTCCATCAAGCACCGTATAGAACACCGTCCAGACATTATGAGAGACAATAAAATGTTACTCTGTCTTCAGTATCCAGTTTTGAAAAATTAAAACTGAGGTAATTATATCCTGCGACTGTTTTATGTACACTTAAACGGTCTGTCAGGTAGGGTGAGCAGGAATCAGGGATCGGTGTTGAACGGTTATAGCGAAATCCAAAGTGATTTAAACAGAGTTTGTATTTAGTGGAATGAATGGTAGCTTCCTGTAAATGTGGATAAATGCAATTAATGAGGATGGGTAGGAGAGAGATTGTCTATAACCTCCGAATACAGTTTTAATACTAAATTCAGTTAAGTCGGTCATATATCTAGGCGTGGCTTTCAGGAACTTAACGAACTGGAACGAGTGCGAAAGATCAGTCCAATTCGGGGAACTATGGGGAAAGAAGAGTGCATCTGTTAAGAAAATCGGATGCAGAAATCTTGTGCGACCAGTTCTACAGTACTGCTACAGTGTTTTGGACCGATACTAGGTCGGACTAAGAGAAGATCTAGAAACAATTTAGTTGTGTGCTGCTAGGTTTGTTACTGGCTAATTAGAGTAGTACAGCAGTTTTACGGAAATGCTCCAAGAGCTCTGACATCCTTGGCGGAAAGGCTTTCATCTCGTAAGACGTCAGTGCGAAATGTTTAGACAGCTGGCATTTGCCTCTAACGAATATCACGCATAAGAGGATCGAACCATAGCTGTTAACGAGTGACACACAAAATTGGAATAGTGATAATATCGTCAGATTGATAATGTAATTGGAAATAACGGAACCCGATTAATTTAATCAAATTTTAAAGATGGTCTGCCCAAAGGCAGAAGTGTATACTAATACTAAAACTAATACTTCACAATGAAAAGTACTATGTGTGAAAAGAAACCTTGGTGTCTTTGCACATCGATTAGCAGCTTGTAATGTCCTTCTACCCCTTCCCAAGCTGCACTGCCCCGGAAAGCATGTGCATACAAATTATGGAAATGAAACCTTGACAGTAAAACCGACACAGATACCTCCTTACGGTACGCAGTTTGTTTACATCTTGAAATTATTCATATTCATACAGCCGTACGGGGTGACAGGCAAGTAATATTACAAGTGGTACAGAACAAGTGGTACTAGCATGGTACAAATAATCCTACGTCGCGTTTCGTTCAGTGACCTATGGAGTAGGATATGTATATTTAAGCATACAGGACAGAAAATAAATCACACCCCGAAGACGTCCATCTAATACCGCGTAAATTCGCCTCTAGACTTGATAATGGCCTCAGTTCGTCGAGGAATAGAGACACCGCGTTTCTTCAAGTGAACCATATCAAACTGAAGCAACGCGTTAATCATCAAATCGCACAGTACTACCAAACTGCGGGGTTGTTGGTAGCTAACTTTCAGCCGATGTTCCAAATAGTCCTCGACAATTTCTATGGAATAAAGGTTGGGTGATTTAGTGGCCCAGCCAAGGAACAATAGGGGGGGGCCTAAGTGCTCATCAGACCAGAGCGCATGCGTAGAACACCCTGAAAACGATTGTTATCGTCTTAGAAGACGAGGGAGTTTACAGGATATTCATCATGAAAATGTACCACACTTGGTCACAGAGAATGTTCACATGAACATCCTATTTCATGTTCACAATAAACTGAATGAATGTCTCTAAGCCTTGGTACCAAAACCACCACCAAAACAACACATAACCACCCGAACTACACCCTGCAGCACACTCCGAGTTAAAAATTCATTTGGCTGTCGGTGCACTCGACGCATTGTATCATTTGAAAAGACGGAAATTCGCTACTCGTCGGACCAAACTACACGCCTCCAGTTATGTACTGTCTAGTCATTATTTTGTCCCCGAAGACGTGCCACGTCAAGTGTCGCTATGAGCAATGCTTTTTGCGAGGTACCCGACTCCAGATGATATTTACATACAGTTTCCTTCACAATGTTTACATCTGATTGAAATGAAACTGCATTCAACGAAAGTGGCAATTCCTGTAGATTTGAAACTGTCATTGAGAAGGTGTGATTCTCATCTCTGGTCCCTGTCTTTTCTCGGTCACTGTTCTTATGTAAGGTTGCATGGCTGCGAGTGGTACATCGTTCCTTTTTGACATGTTGGATACAGAGAAAAATTGGGTAACTTCATTCAAGGTGTGGTCGCGGACACGTCCAGACACGTTAACTCCTGTCTGCGCTGATTTCATACAACAGACTGGCACATACAAACTACATCAGTGCCACGATCTGTCAGAATTTGTGGGTCACATACCAGTTCCACAACACCTAAAACTGTTGAGAGACCTGTGTGCTCTTTCATGACAGTGGGTAATGTTCTGTTCATTGAGTTTATCTAAATGTAATGAAGTTTGTTTTCTAACGTCTCCGGTGTGTGTGTTCCAGTGGAAGCCTTCCAGGAGGAGCTGGGCGCTGCTCTGTCGCGGCGCGCCGTCTACGTAGAGACTCTGCAGCAGCAGATCTCCATCCTGGAGGGCGCCGAGATCGACATCTCAGAGGTGAGTGCCGGCTACGCTTCCAAGATGTCGCAACAGCTGCGCTCGCCTACCTTCCTGTAGTTTGTGCACAACGTCCTGAACGAGGTCTCCCCAGTTCAGGATCGGCTGAAGCCGGTAGGAGTCTGTCTACTTCGGTCCACGAGTGTTTGGCATCCGTCCGCAGCCAACACTGGCTTGTGTACCGAATCATTTACGAAGTTACTGTTGTGCCGAGCCGTGCCAAGACTCTCGATAGCACATATCATATGCACATTACATACATTGCCGTGCTAGACTTAGTTGACGTCATGTATAAAAACAGTCAGCGACCAAAGAAAATATTAAGGGCATAGAAATGGACATAAAGTATTATATACAGTACATTGAGATTCTACATTATTTTAAACATCATATTAATAAAAATATACATCACGTACGTACAAAATTCCACAAGTACTGCAAATAGAATACTCCATCAACTTCTATCGTCCCAGGTTTAACGACTGCCGTATATCGTAAGTCATCAGTGTCTCAAAGCCATTTTTAGACACACAGAAGCCAGACCTGACTATTTGCGCGGAAAGTTAACCAACAGATTTTTTTAAAGTGACAAGCAAAATGCAGTGCGTAAAAGCGGTAACTAAGAGTCACCTGCGTTATAAAATGTATCAGCCAGTATTGCAAACATCAAGTACTGCATGACTTAACAGTGTATTATAGTATCATAACATAAAATACATTAAAAAACCATGTGATCAGTTAAATATAAAGAGAAATAACATCGAAAATAACTGCAAATGAGGAGAGGAGAAGCCTCAAAACAGGAAGGGTTATATGGTCACATAAAGTAAGGATTACATAAAAAATATATATTGTGTAAAAAACAATATCATGTTCCTAATGGAAGAGTACTTTGTTACTCAACAATCACTGCCTCAAACATGATAGGAAATGTAGGTTTGCAAAACAACGTTCTCACAATTATATACATGCCTCTAAATTAGGAAATAAAAGGTTAAAACATCACATTCCTTGAGGAACGATAAACTGACTGGACTATTGATCGTGACCGGGCCAAATATCTCACGAAATAAGCGTCAAACGAAAAAACTACAAAGAACGAAACTAATCTAGCTTCAAGGGGCAAACCAGATGGCGCTATGGTTGGCCCGCTAGATGGCGCTGCCATAGGTCAAACGGATATCAACTGCGTTTTTTAAAATAGGAACCCCCATTTTTTATTACATATTCGTGTAGTACGTAAAGAAACATGAATGTTTTAGTTGGGCCACTATTCTCTTTGTGATAGATGGCGCTGTGATAACCACAAACGTATAAGTACGTGGTATCACGCAACATTCCGCCAGTGCGGACGGTATTTGCTTCGTGATACATTACTCGTGTTAAAATGCACCGTTTACCAATTGCGGAAAAGGTCGATATCGTGTTGATGTACGGCTATTGCGACCGAAATGCCCAACGGGCGTGTGCTTTGTATGCTGCTCGGTATCCTGGACGACGTCATCCAAGTGTCCGGACCGTTCGCCGGATAGTTACGTAATTTAAGGAAACAGGAAGTGTTCAGCCACATGTGAAACGTCAACCACGACATGTAACAAATGATGATGCCCAAGTACGTGTTTTAGCTGCTGTCGCGGCTAATCCGCACATCAGTAGCAGACAAATTGCGCGAGAATCGGGAATCTCAAAAACGTCGCTGTTGAAAATGCTACATCAACATCGACTGCACCTGTACCATATTTCTGTGCACCAGGATTGCATGGCGACGACTTTGAACGTCGTGTACAGTTGTGCCACTGGGCACAAGAGAAATTACGGGACGATGACAGATTTTTTGCACGCCTTCTATTTAGCGACGAAGCGTCGTTCACCAACAGCGGTAACGTAAACCGTCATAGTATGCACTATTGGGCAACGGAAAATCCACGATGGCTGCGACATGTGGAACATCAGCGACCTTGGTCGGTTAATGTATGGTGCGGAATTATGGGAGGAAGGATAATTGGCACCCAATTTTATCGATGGCAATCTAAATGGTGCAATGTTTGCTGATTTCCTACCGAATGTTCTACAGATGTTACTGCAAGATGTTTCATTGCATGACAGAATGACGATGTACTTCCAACATGATGGACGTCCGGCACATAGCCCGGCTGCGGTTGAAGCCGTATTGAATAGCATATTTCATGACAAGTGGATTGGTCGTCGAAGCATCATACCATGGCCCGCACGTTCACTGGATCTGACGTACCCGGATGTCTTTCTGTGGGGAAAGATGATGGATATTTGGTATCGTGGTCCACCGACAACACCTGACAACATGCGTCAACGCATTGTCAATGCATGTGCGAACATTACGGAAGGCGAAGTACTCGATGTTGAGAGGAATGTCGTTACACGTATTGCCAAATGCATTGAGGTTGACGGACATCATTTTGAGCATTTATTGCATTAATGTGGTATTTACAGGTACCCACGCTGTAACAGCATGCGTTCTCATAAATGGTAAGTTCACAAAGGTACATGTATCACATTGGAACAACCGAATTAAATTTTCAAACGTACGTACGTTCTGTATTTTAATTTAAAAAAAACCTACCTGTTACCAACTGTTCGTCTAAAATTGTGAGCCGTATGTTTGTGACTATTACAGCGCCATCTATCAGAATGCAAAAAGTGGTCCAACTAAAACATTCATATTTCTTTACGTACTACACGAATATGTAATAAAAATGGGGGTTCCTATTAAAAAAAACGCAGTTGATATCCGTTTGACCTATGGCAGAGCCATCTAGCGGGCCAACCATAGCGCCATCTGGTTTCCCCCTTCAAGCTAGAACAGTTTCGTTCTTTGTAGTTTTTTTCGTTTGACGCTTATTTCGTGAGATATTTGGCCCGGTCATTATCAATGGACCATCCTGTATAGTTACCATAGCAGAATTAAGACGAGAACAAGTATATTTTGCTGTATGACTTGTGTCAAGCAAACAGATGAACTTATACACATTGCGTATTCAGAATAATAAGTGTGAACAATTGCAAAATGTAGGGAGGGGTATCAGACACGTAGTACTTGCAACAAGAAGAGTGGGATCCACCACTGGGTACACAATATAATGTGTATAATGTCGTCATAATATTAATTCCGTTATAAAACTGTAAAATACCTATAAAAACATTTTGGTCAGTTCAATAAAAATACTCAAAATGATGTAAGAAAATAAAGAAATTGTCAGAACTAGAAAGGTTGTGAGACCACGTAAAAATGAACACAACACTGCGATATGAACCATAGTTCTAAAGCAGACCAGTTGGTGACGATACATAATCAACATTGCTACATCATACGTTATTGGATATGTAACGATGCCAAAACTTGTTCTCACTATGATACACACGTGTTTTCTCAATATTAGAGTCCGGCTTTTGGGTGTCTAGAAATAGCTTTGACACACTGACGACTTACGATGATGATGATGATGAGCGTTTGGCGTCATTGGCCGGGAGGCCCCTCGCGGGGCAGGTCCGGCCGCCATATCGCAGGTCTTATTACATTCGGCGCCACATTGGGCGACCTGCACGCCGGATGGGGATGAAATGATGATGAACACAACACAACACCCAGTCCCTGAGCGGAGAAAATCTCCGACCCAGCCGGGAATCGAACCCGGGCCCAGAGGACGGCAATCCGTCACGCTGACCACTCAGCTACTGGGGCGGACACGACTTACGATAAAAGGCAGTCGTTATACCTGGCACGCCAGAAGTCGATGGAGCATTCTGTTTCTATTACTTGTGGAACTTTGTATATATCTCATGTATATTTTTGTTAATGTGATGTTTAAAATAATGTAGAATCCCCGGTGACATGTCACGTACTTTGTATAATATTTTATGTTCATTTGTATGTCGTTAATGTGTTCATTGGTCACTGACTGTTTTTATACATGACATAAAATAAGCCATGCTACGCCAGCAATGTATGTAACATGACTGTGATATGTGCTATCGAGAGCCTTGAAGTCTTTAGATGAATATGAATCTGTGGCAACAAAGCAGCAGCTGCTGTCAGTTAGCATGTGGCTGTAAGAAATTTGTGCAGTAGTATCTTATCTTAATATTAGGTTTGTAAAGTGTTATTTATTCACGGCGATGTATGCAGACAATGTAGTGCCTTTCCATATGGGTTTTACGGGTGCTTGACAATGACAAGTAGTCGAAATTACCTAATCGCATGATTAAATATACATCCCATTACAGCCTACTACAGTCCATGTTTACGTTTATTAAACATCTCGAGCCTGTGTATCGCTACAAATACAAAATGATAATACTCGTATTCGTAACACTTATAACGAATAACTTGAGGTACATGCGATAGAGAATAGTTAGGTGAGCTCTTTATGCATCACTTATGTATTGCATGCATCCACGGTTTTCGTCATAAATTTTACAAGTATTTTCATAGCTATTAAGAATTCACAAGCAGAGATTCTCAGAACTATCTGTATGGCGGTAGAAGTTATTTTATACTTAGTCCAATTTAAAAAGTGTTATCTTAAAAATTTATTTTTATGTAATTAATTATTTTTGTTCAGTTCCAATTTTTTCCAGTCATTCTTCTGGTTCTCTTAAATGTCGCATATACATATGTTGTTCTATATAATATCACAATGTGATCGGCTTCAGAAGGCGTACTTGGCAGAATTGCAATACAGTGCTTCAGCACTACGGGGTTTCATCACTGCTGTATCTCTTCGCGACTTCGTGCACCTTTTGAATTAGAGATGATTTGTTAGACTGGCATTGTTTGGGAAAATGGACAAATGCAGAACCTCTTTCGGTTTCTTCGCTAGTGAAATGCTGAAAATTAAAAAAACTGTTCTAAGCCCTCTGTCATATTGAATGGAAATTTCGCAATTCGTTAGCCATTTGATTGCTAAAAGCTTTTTCATGATAATGAATTTCAGTTTGTACATATCGTGCAATCATCATCTTTTACCTAGTTGGTATTTGGGTTCTGAACTGACATAATTAATAAACTGGCTTTTCTCGTATTTTTAATTCATTAGTACAGGAATCGACATTTGTACAGCAATCTGTGCTTAGAGTAACATATCGCAATAATCGGCAGCAAATGTGTACCTTTTCGAAGATGTTACGTAAACAAATATACGCCAGTAAACGCGCGTAAGTTAAGTAAGATATCAGTACGCCAATTAGAACACTAAAGTCTTAAATAACTTTTCTAGACTTAATAAGGCTTCCATAAGACAAAAGAACAATTGTAACACCGACATGGAATCACCATCTGTCATATAATAATCCTATTAATACGTCAAACTTCGCTCAGTAGAAATACTTATTCACATATATGAATTCACACTCGAAGAAAAAAGTTCACTTTTATTCTGTTAAGTGGTGCACTTTGTGGCAAACTGATGCTTTAGCGTTCTCAGTTTGTAACAAAAACTGATTTGTTGACTTGCGGCACTGATTACAGAGAAGAGTAAGTGATTTAAGTCACACACACTCTGATACTCTGTCATATGAGCAGATGGGCCATTCTATGATGCCCCATGGAAGTAGCTGGCAAAGATGTCGTTTGTCGCATTTACATTCAGTAACCTAGGGAAATATTGTTGTCATGTTACCGAAGTTATCCCTGCGTAGTAGGAACGTAACGTCGTAGAATGCCGTATCCACAATGTAGAGTTTGTTTACAGAATGGACTCTTTCTTAGAAAGAGAAGACAGACATCCCGTTTTATGGAGTAGTCTGGCACCAAGGACGTATCAGGACTTCGATATGTTTTTGGTCGCGCATGGTGCGCCAAGCGTCCAATAGGAGAATCTGAAAGAAGAGCAAAAATCCCCTGACTCTGTTTAGTTCCAGCACCCTTAAATTTACGTGACTTACTCTCACAGAGTGAACATAAAAATAACATAACCCAACCCAAATTTTCGTTCGCAGTTTTCAATATTTTGAGTTCCCATGGAGACCAAAACTGTCCCTCTAGCAACATAACGTATTTATACCCAGGTTAGCTGTTTCCTCACGTCACTGGTATATCTTCCCTATTATCTCACTGTGATTTGAAATCGTAAGTTCCCCAAACACAATAAAATTGGTTACGTCACGGTGAAAATTGTAACATAATATGTACACTAACATCTCTAGAAAAAAATATTGATTCTTTATGGAAGTCATTCCATTGAAGTTGAAATACAGTTGGAAGTTTTGCTTTCTATTAATTGGGCCATCGTATATTGGCACTGCAAGGAAATACATGACTACTTTATGACCAAAAGTAAAATATGAACACGTCTGCGGAACCCACGAAATGACGTGATTTCAAGGTAATCACTGCCGAGTATCGACATTTA
Organism: Schistocerca serialis cubense; assembly: GCF_023864345.2. Lineage (NCBI taxonomy): Eukaryota > Metazoa > Arthropoda > Insecta > Orthoptera > Acrididae > Schistocerca > Schistocerca serialis. The sequence goes on along the minus strand of NC_064639.1, from coordinate 451,121,205 downwards.
AAGTGTCCTAGTATCAAATTCACCGTTCAACAGCGGCTAAAAGTGCGAGTAGCTGTGGGCACCACTCAGTTGGTACTGTACTGAAAACATATTAATTCGATAGTATTTGTATGGCCTGCTCTGCAAGGTTAACAGGCGTGAGGGTGTCACGTGTGTCTAATGAGATATGCCTAACGTGTATCGACAGGAAGACCAGACATGCTCAGATGCTTACACTGCTCGCCAGACACTGCGGTCGAAACGTCAAAAGACGTGAAATGGCTAATACTGAATAAAATTAAAGTGCTTGACCGAAAACTTAGTTGCGAGACTTGAAAACCCAATTTTTGGCGTGGAAACTACAGATTTCATGCAGCGACCTACATATTTCTGACGTAAGTTTGTTGAAAGAGATATCGAAAATCGCCTGTCCTGAATCATGTAGTGAATAGTGTTGTGTCTAGACAAGACAGCCTAGACACAATGAGAGGAAGCCGAAAGGCACGCGCTTAAACTCACGCAGGCTGGCGTGAGGTCTGAAACAGGATACGTAATGAATGCTATAAAGAAAAGTACGTAGCTTCTGGAATACTTAACTTTAATCCACATTTGTAGAACATCGCTCTTGATGATACATTAATAGAATCTCAATATCAATTGAATACGGCGCCTTGCTAGGTCGTAGCAAATGTAGCTGAAGGCTATGCTAACTATCGTCTCGGCAAATGAGAGCGTAGTTGTCAGTGAACCGTTCCTTGCAAAGTCGGCTGTACAACTGGGGCGAGTACCAGGACGTCTCTCTAGACCTGCCGTGTGGTGGCGCTCGGTCTGCTATCACTGACAGTGGCGACACGCGGGTCCGGCGTATACTAATGGACCGCGGCCGATTTAAAGGCTACCACCTAGCAAGTGTGGTGTGTGGCGGTGACACCACAAATAGTTCATCAGAGATTAATTACTAAAACGGAAAGAACCCTTCGCATCAATATTAGTGATTTTTCAGAATGTACTGTCATTGTAGATGTTAATGCAGTTTCCATCGACTTTATTCGATACAAGCGAAATGTGTCGCTGTGAAGTAATGAATGACGCCATACTTGAAAGAGTGCCAACCCCTTCCGTTATTTTGCTTCGCGATGAACAAGTGCTGCATCTCAAAGAGTGCTAGTTTGTGAAAGGGAGTCGTATCTTATTTGTCCAACAGGTTACAACAGTTGATAAACCAAATTGGATGTAGTTTTAGGAAGTTTCTTGCTGCCGCTTAGAAAAATACTGGGCTATCATCAGATGTCTGCCTCAGATCACAGTAACTGTTAAAACACGAAATCACGAGGAAATCTGTTTCACAAGATTCGCCGATTGATGGCTCACGGAAAATTTCTCCTATTATATTAAGGTAGCAATGTGGCGTCATCAGTGGCATCCGGCAGGTGGCATTCCTGGCTTCGGTTTTGGAGAGGGCCATACTTTCTCATGGGCTGTCCTTCCCCTGTCCCCTCTCGCTGCTCAAACATAATTTGCCATCACCTACACATTTAATGTGCCACAAATCCTAGAATTTTAATATTAATAATAAAATATATAAAGTGCTTTAATACAAACATAATAATTTGCTTACATCACTGGTTAGAGCAGTCCTCTCGCTTTTTGGAGGGGGAGGAGTTTCACGATCCGTGGCTGATATCCGGCCACAGAAATACGGCCAGATCCATAACGAGCAGCGCTCAACAGGTACATACCACGCAATGAAGCCGTTGTTTCCACAACGATGGCAAACAAACACTCTTAGTTATGTGTACTATAAAAAATACGAGGTAGAATCAATTGACCCAGCTGACGAAAAGTTACAATTTGCGTTAAGCACTGTAATTGTCTCTTGTTCTTTTTCGAAGAAAATTAGATGCAGTTAAGATTGTGCTTGGATGGAGCGATAAGTGAAGTGAAGTAAAACAGAACAGGCCAGAACAAATACCTCAAGGATGTAAGAGACTGCAAGTATTTCCAAAAGCATTGTTTTCTCCTTAAGAACATGACATAAAGCTGCTGCTTACATCTAATACTTTCCCCTCTTTGGGGAAGTGTGAGGGGGAGTTTGTAGCCTTTCGGCTTTTACTCCCCTGTGTACTTGTGTGTGTGATTATTTCTGTACTTTTTTGATGTCTGTGAGATGTGATGTTTGTTCTGTGTGAGTCTGGTACTTGCCTGAGGTTTGGCGAGATAGTTGTAGCATTTTGGGTAGGAGTAGGATTTGGGAATGGGTATTGGGATTTTTCTCTTCGACTTAGTCGTCGAAGATCGTCATGGGGCGATTGTGTTTATCGCGGGACATGTCATACCGACCTAGGGAGTGGATGAGAGCGTTTCCCGACCTGGAAGTACCTTCATAGAAGGCCCTTGCCAGGTCTTGAAAACGCTCTCTCAGTAGTGGGATTTCCGCAGCGGTATGCACATCGTCGATAGGGAATCCAAGGGGTAAACGCAGTGCCCTCCTGAGGGCGCGGTTCTGCAGCCTCTGGAGTTTGTCCAGGTGCTGCTTTGCCGCGTATCCCCAGACAGGACACGCGTATTCCATGACTGGCCGGATCAGGGCCTGGTACACGTTCACTCCTACTGAGCAGGAAAGGGAGCTGGATGAGTTGAGGATTGGGTACAGGATGGACATTCTGGCGCAGACCTTCCTATGGACCTCGTCTATGTGGGGTTTCCACGTAAGACGAGAGTCCAAGGTTACGCCAAGGTACTTGGCGGTTCTGCGCCAGGGGAGTTGGGTTCCGTTTAGGTGAAGGTGGAGGGGGGGCCGTTGAGGAGGTACGCGCCTTCCGAGCCTATGGGTGATCAGCATCGCCTGCGTCTTTTCAGAATTGATGGTGATTCACCAGCGACGGGCCCAAGTTTCTGTGTCATCTAAAACCCTTTGTAGCCTACGGATGACCAGGTCCTTGTTCGCGTTTCTTGTGTAGAAGGCTGTATCGTCAGCGTACTGTGCAGTGTGCACCAGGGGGGCCGTTGGTGTGTCCGCAGTGTACAGACTGTACAAAACGGGCCCCAGGACCGATCCCTGTGGCACCCCAGCACGAATACGCCTTCTGGTGGAGGTGGACGTTTCTACTTTGACAGAGGAAGTTCTGTTCGAGAGATAGCTTTTAATCTGTTTAACTATACTCCCGGGAACCCTTGGGTGTACAACTTGTAGAGTAGCCCTCTATGCCATACTGAGTCAAAGGCCTTGGCTACGTCAAGTAGCACTATCCCGCAGTAGCCTCTGTGGTTGAAGCCCTCTGTGGCTGCTTCAACCACTCTCATGATCTGTTGTGGGGCAGAGTGGTTCTGCCGGAATCCGAATTGGAAATCCGGCAGAATTTGCTCTCTGGTGATGTGTTCTTGTATGGGTCTTAGCAGGAGGCGCTCGTAGATCTTGCTGAGAGTTGGCAAGAGGCTAATCGGCCTGTAGTGCTGCGGGAACAGAGGGTCTTTCCCTGGTTTGTGTATTGCGACCACTTCCGCGTGTTTCCAGCAAGCTGGGAACTCGCGGGTACGAGTAATCTCGTTGAAGACGTTCGCGAGGTGTTCGATCGCCGTGGGTGGGAGGTTTTTGACCAACTGGTTGGTGACATTGTCATGTCCTGGCGCCTTTTTGGAGGGGAGGTACCTAATTACTTTTGCCACGTCTTCGGGGGCAAAAACTGTGGGTTCGTCTTCTGGGTCCTCCTCAGCATTGAGGAAGACAGCCAGTTGACGACGGACCACTCTTTCATGCTCATCATCCTGGGGTTCAGCCGCTTGGAACTGCTTCTCGAAAGTGTCGGCGAGGGCGTTGGCCTTTTCAGCATGGCTGTAGGCCATACCCCGCTCGCCATGCAGTGGCGGCATCCTAGCGCGTCTTCTTGTGAATTGTTTGGTTGCTTGCCAAAGTGTGTGATCGTCTACTTTGAGGGCTGAGAGGCGGTTTTGCCATTGCTGGTTTCTGTGCTCATTGAGCGCTACCTTCAGTTCTCTCTGTAGACGATTGAGCAGCCTCCTTGTGGCCTGGTTTCTGGTTATCTTCCACTCTTTTGCCACTCTGTTCTTATGTCGAATTTGAGCTAGCAAGTGTTCCGGGAGCTGTATTTGCTGCGGCGGGCCATCCCTTTGTGGAGGGGTGGCTTCTTCCGCTGCCTGCAAGATGGTGCCTGTTAGGTCTTGTAGCGCTTGTTCTACTGTTTCGGCAGTAGGTGGCGGGGCGCGAGCGATATCAGAGGCGACAGTTTCTCGGTATCGCTCCCAGTTTGTACGTTTGTAAGACGTCTGGTACCGTGGGAGTGCTACCCATTCTCCCACGTCGACCTCTAGGATCACTGGGTTGTGGTCGGAGGACATTCTGTTGATCGTCCTCGCGGTCACAAACCCCGTAATCCTCCTAGTGAGAGCTATGTCCAACACGTCGGGCCTGCTTCCATTTTTTGGAAAATGTGTGGGCTCGACTGGACCCCAGGTTTCGAAGTGGTGGTTGCGCGCTAGTTGTTGCAATCTGGCGCCTGCTCTGGAGGTTACTCTAGAATTCCAATCAGGATGTTTGGCATTGAAGTCGCCCCCTATTATGAGTTTGCCTTCAATTTGCCCTAGAGTAGCTATGTCTCCCTCATCTATCTGGTCTTGTGGGGGTCGGTAGATTGCAACGATTGTTAGGGGTCCAGTGGCAGTGGCTACTTCCACCGCCACTGCTTCGATTTTATTGGTAGCTGGTAAGAATACCTGGTGGTGGGGGATCCCTCTTTTTATGTATATGGCCACTCCTCCGCCTTGGGTTGGCCTGTCTTTGCGATAGCTAACATAGTTGGGGACTGTCGCTTTTATTCCCGCTTTTAAGTGGGTTTCCCCCATCATGCATATGTCGATGGAGAACTCCTTCATGAGTTCTCTGAACTCGACCTCTTGGTTAACAATGCCGTCTGCGTTAAAGACGCACATTGTCAGGCCATGGATGTTTGGTCGTCTATCCATGATGGGGTTTTGAAACTACTGAGGAAGTCGCAGAGGGGAGCGACTGCTGGACTGTTGCCTGGAGGGCAACGAGGATCTGTGTGTTCTGCTTCTGGGCTTCCCTGAATTCCTTCATCATTTCCATGACGAGGTTCATGGTCTGCACCATTACGCCTAACAACTGATCCATGGGGGGGGAGTGTGTGTGGGGTTCCCTAGAGCTTCCTCCGTCGTGGTGGACCTGGCCGTTGGTGCTGTGTATATCCCGGTGTTGTTCTCTTTGTTGTGTCTGGTGTTGTGGTGATTGGGCCACGCTTTCATGGTTCCTCGGGGGAGAAACCACTTCCGCATATGTCGCCCTCGGTGTGTCCGGCCTTGGTTTTACCCAGGCCTTGTCTGTGTGTGTTGTTGTATTTTGTTTTCTTGTGTGAGTGGTTGGGTTTGTGGTGTTCTGTCTGCGTGTGTGGGGGGGCGGCCTTTGCGCCCTTTGCCTGCTGTGAGTGTCTTTTGTGGACCTCACAACCTTGGTAACCCGCTGTGTGGTTTTTGCCACACAGCGCGCACCTTATTTGTGGGTCCGTGTGCTGGAGTGTGCATGTCCTGGTGTCGTGGGCCTCGGCGCACTTCCTGCATCTCACTGGCATGTTGCAGTGCGCAGCGATGTGGTTCAGGCCCTGACACCTGAAGCACTGCACCGTCTTGTTTTTACGGCGCAGCGGCTCCGTGGTGACAGGGACTGCCAGGACCATCGTGATCTCCCTCTTGTTTTGAGGTATGTCTGGGAGTGTTACCTGGTACAGCGGCCACTTACTGTTTATGCTGCCCATTTGCTGTACTACCTTGACGACATACCCCCGGGCAGTCAAGTCTGTTTTGATTGCCTGGGGGGATACTCGTCTTGGTAGGTCTCTGATAACTATGTTTCTGTTTCGTGTCTTTGTTGTTGGGAAGGTGTAGTGAGGTATGCTTCTTGTGTTGAACAGTGCTTTGACTGTGTTGTAGTTCTCGAGTGTGTGTACTGTGACTTTTATTTTGTCTCCACCGGCGGGTTTTGCCTGGAAACTGCCTCCCCCGATTTCTGTCTTGAGCAACTCAAAGAGCTCCACGTAGTTTTGAGGAAACTCTGCGACAATCGGGGGGAGGTGGTGGGCGACTTGATTCTGTGTTTGCGTTGTGTTTTCTGTTAACGCTGGCTCCTCGGCAATCACCTGGAATCTGTTTGGGATGGGTTCCACTCCCCGGGCTGGCGGAAGCCTCGGCTAGCGAAACGTTTTCTTCGCCAGCACGAAACCATCCGAATCCTGCCCAGTTACATGGTTCCCTTCCAGTTCCGGTGTTTCCTGGTCCCCTCCCAGAACGACGACAGGTGCTGTCGGGGGCGCAGGCTCCTCGGAGGGTGTGGACGTGGTTAGGGTGGGGGTGGTGGATTGCTTCTTCCCCTTGGAGTGCTTCTCCTTCCTATCCTTCTTTACACGCCGCTGCTTTGTTGTGGTGGACTTGTGTGGGGGGGATTTAAGGTATTTGGAACGGGTGGAGGACTGAGACGAGGGGGTGGGTTTGGGGAGGATTTTGGTCGGCAGACGGGGCATCTGCTTGCCATTCTTCATGGACGTAAGATACTCGGGAAGTGTGCCGGTGGCGTGGGCAAGCAGGAGCGGAGATAGGACGAGGTTAGGAGGGTCAGGATTGCAAGTACTGACAATGTATGAGGATGTTGGTGTTTTGTGTAGGGTGGCGTTACTTGCTGTGTTATTTGCCACATCCGGAGCGGTGAGGGGGGGCGCTGCCAGGGGGGTGCCAGTTACAGCCATCGTTGACACCGTTAGGTAGCCCGGCTGCATTGCTGGCCCTACTATTCTAGTGGACGCGGAGGTCTGATCGGCGGCGGCGGAAACCTTCTCTGCGGTTCCGCGGCCGGCTCCCAGGTCTTGGCCCACATAAAGGCGCTCCGTGTTCTCATCTCAAGCGTAGACGAAAACGGTTCGTAATTCAGTTCCGCATATTGGCAAGTGAGCGAGCAATCACGATTGTTACGTCAACTGTTGTCCATACGCTGCCGATAAAATTGTGGTAACGTAAATACTCCCACTACCAGTATTCGAGAGGGTTTGCCGCTGCTGCATCACTTAAAATGTTTGCAAACAAGCGAAGATTTTTCTGTCGTCTTGGCGCGCTAGGAGCAGAGTTCGCTGGGCAGTGGAGCGGCTGGGCCGCTCCGCGCGCCCAGAGGGAAGTGCGTGTGTGCTGCGGCAGCGCGTCCGGTCCCGACAGCTGCCCGTCTCCCGCGTCCCGTCCGTATAAATAGACGGCCGCCGCAGCCGCAGGCGATGCCGCCACCGCAGACCAGCCGCGCGCTCCCTCTCTCACCGCCTCATAACGCTGCACTTGCCCTTTATCTACTCTCGCACTCACACAGTCTCACACTGACAGCCGGCCACCGCTGCTATGCGAACAGTTTCTTAAAATCTTCTATACCCAGAGCCGCAGGCTATCTAGGTTGCAGTCTGGAGGCCTGCACCAGAAACATAAAAAATGTACGAGGGAATGCTAAAAGTAAGACCTCCAAACTCTTAAAGCTTTTTAAATAAAACAAATCTTATTAATATATTACTACTTTATTCTTCATGTCTACATATGTATTTCTCAACGTAGTCACCTTAGCGACGAACACGTTTCTCCTGATCAATTTGTTGATACCATCACTGTGGAATTATTCAATTTTTGACGGAGTCACAACCTCACCTATGTTTTCACCGTATAATCACTATCAAACTTAAGTCCTCGAAGTGTTCAAGTTTCAGAAAAAATGGTTCAAATGGCTCTGAGCACTATGGGACTCAACTGCTGAGGTCATTAGTCCCCTAGAACTTACAACTAGTTAAACCTAACTAACCTAAGGACATCACAAACATCCATGCCCGAGGCAGGATTCGAACCTGCGACCGTAGCGGTCTTGCGGTTCCAGACTGCAGCGCCTTTAACCGCACGGCCACTTCGGCCGGCAGTTTCAGAATGTGATGGGGCCAGGTCGGGGCTGTACGGAGGATGATCGATGACAGTGAACCCAAGGCGTCGCAGCACTCGCGTCCGGTCTGGCACTTTCGTACTGGAGGAGAGGATACTCCATGTGTGGACGAGCTCTCAGAATTAGACACACGCTTACAGCACCTTGTTTCTCACGCACCGACGTAGTTAAGTTACACACCGCTATGTTACACCTTACAATTCGGAGCCCTTTAGCGGCAGAGCGCTGCAAGTAAGTCAACATGAAGAATACTGATGCAGAACGTTAATAACGTCGGCGTCCATTACATTTCAGCGCGCTCTCTTACTATCGATCAAGTCAATGTGTCACTTGTAATATCACTTTGAAAAAGATAATTGCAACGAAATATTGCATGCCACAATGGACTAGGATCACAGTCGTCATTAAAACTTCCAGAGTGATCATGATATGGTAACAGAGAATGGACTGCAGTAGCGAAGCAGGAGCTCAGCTCTGTGGGGACTCCAGTGAATAGTGGATATGGAAAACGTTCTTCGTGCCATTTTTAACAAAAGGCGTTTTTTTAGTGCTGTTGGGCTCTCGGTGCTCTGTTGCATGTCCCTAGACTTGATCCAGGTCTTTCAATCACGCCTTAATGCATGAGGTATATTCTTTATGCTACGTTCTCCTTCTCTCTAGATTTCCAAAAGTTAAAAGATATGAGAAGTGAATTTTTGCCGGCCGCGGTGGTCTCGCGGTTCTAGGCGCGCAGTCCGGAACCGTGCGACTGCTACGGTCGCAAGTTCGAATCCTGCCTCGGGCATGGATGTGTGTGATGTCCTTAGGTTAGTTAGGTTTAAGTAGTTCTAAGTTCTAGGGGACTAATGACCACAGCAGTTGAGTCCCATAATGCTCAGAGCCATTTGAACCATTTTTGAAGTGAATTTTTCCTGGTTTCAGTTCTACTACTTCAATATGTAATGCTTTATTTCCGTACTTGTATTATCGTACCTGTACTATTACAAATAAAACATAATTAATGGCGCTTAGAACAAAAACTTTCTACCTGCTATTTGATCGAAAACTGACATTTCTGAGACCGCGTCTGTATACAAAACACGCGTTTATTCTTGCAAAGAGGAAAGCAGCAACCAGCCACTGTTAATAATGCTGTTTGTTTACAAACAGAGCCGTAACCGGTTTTGAGCCGATGGGTTTATCTTCCGACAGCTGTTCTCTTTATTACATTTATTGCTGTTTACATTATTTGATGAATAAAAAACAGCCAATAACAAATCTGATGTAAGCATTTATTATGGGTCTACTTGTTTCTGTTCGCATTATTTATTGAAAAAGCCCAATAAGTAATCGAAAAAATAACCAATGGAGACAATAACTAATATAAACAGCAAAAAATCTAATATAAATGTGAACAGCTGACTGAAGATAAACCCATCGGTTCGAAACCGGTAAGTATGCCATCTTTGTAGATGTGGTTGGTTGCTGTTTTCTTCCTTGCGAGAATCAACTCGTGAAAACTTTCTTAATGATACTGAGAACCAGTTTCCTGGTATGGCACTTAGAACGTTCTTAATAAAGTATTTATTTTCTAGCTAACAAACAGTGCAATGTTTCGCAACTGCTTAACATGCATGGGAACTGGATGCATGTCCTAATCTCCTTCTCACACCCCTCTCTCTGTCCATCACTTCCTTCCCCCTCTCTCTACCCATCTCTTCCTTCTCTTTCTATATCCTCCTACCCGTTTCTCTGTCACTCCCTTCCCTCCCCCTCTCTATATCGATTCCCCCCCCCCCCTCTATCTGTTCATCTACTCCACCCCCTCTTCTGCTCTTGAGCCTAGTTTATTGTTATTGCAAATTCAGATTTTGTAATAGTATTCTAATCATAAGCTGGTAAGCCATAAATACAACGTTTCTGTTTTCTGCGAAAACCGACTGCAAGGAAGAAAGCGAAACAGCGCATAGTTGTGCACCCAATGTTTTTTAACAGATATATGTAATGAGAAAGAATATGTGTGGGAGAAACAACTTTTCTAATGATTTAAATGTCTTACTAATGTAGTTGAAACTGACTGCGAGAAAGAAAATAAAACAGCACACATTCACAGCAGAGACAAGCGCAGCATTTTCAGCATTTTTTCCTCGCATTCTGTTTTCACAGGAAACTTGTTTATTATTGTCTAAAAACTACAGCTTACGTGAAAAATGAGCGTTATTAAAATTATATAATTAATGTATTCATATATTATAAGATGCCGTTCATTTAGGTGTGTAAAATCACAGTATTCGAATGCAAAAGTACTTTCAAAATTTCGAAGCGTGTTCGAATGACACGTAGTATCAAGATTTCGAAACAATCGGTGAAGAACTTTCGGTGATTCAAGATTTGGTATGAACGAACATCTACATTTTTATATATACGGATTTGTCTTATTTTTTGTGCCGATGTGATAAACAGCATAATTCTGTGTCAGAATACTACCTCAGCTCTCTGGATACAAATCAGTTATGTTCAAAAAGAGATACACTCTTTTTGCAACCTACTGACAGATGCCAGATTTGTCACTTAGAAGATTTTCCGCTTTCTATCAGTCGAACTAGAGTTTTTTGAATTACCTCCTTCGTACGTGGGCAGCACACACTCAGGATTCCTGCAATGAATCTCTTTCTGTCGTCTGTATTTTGTTTCATTTGGTAGTTCCACTTTAAACCGCTTGCATGGGGGCTTAATTATTTAGTTTGAAAATAGTTTTTAAATTTTTAGCAGCTGTATGTCCGATTACGCTGTTTCGTAAACGGTGGGTCCTGACTAGTATTATTACGCAATCTGACTGCATAGAATAACAACAAACAATGAAAGAAAATTTTCGTTAACACAGTTAATTATTTAAGTCCCCAGAAACTATAAAACCTACTAAACCAAAGCACAAGTGTAATTGTTCTGTGTGTGGGAGTATGACTCAACGTACACATCTGGCACGGTTCTTCTTCAACAAGACAAGAAATTTTAAATACCATTTATATTGAAGTAACTACAAAATAGAAATACTATAATTGCGTAAGGAAAGCAGAATTACACTCTAATACAAGAACACAAGCCAGATGCTTTGTTGACTGAACCTGTAATGACGCATTATTCAGGACATTGAAATAATGAGAAAAAAGAGAAACGGAGTTTGTTACCTCATTTATATTGATGAAAATCACTCTAATCCTTACAATATATCTCCACACCGACTCTCTACTACCACATCTCAACAAGACTCTTCAGTATCACATCTCAGCAAGCACAGCCTACTAGCACATCTCAACAAACACTCTCTGCTACAACATCTCAGCACAGACTACTACGAGTCCTAGACAGGCACTGACTACTACGAGCTCTCGAAAAGCACTGACTTCTACGAGTTCTCTCCAAGCACTGTGGAGGCGGCAGAATAATACTCTTTGGCGCAATCTCTGGCGCAGTGGCTCAGTGTAGCCACCTTTCATATGCCCCTCCTCCACAGGCCAGAATTTGATGGTATTTTTGCCAGCATTGGTGGTGAAAATACCACCAAATTCGTCCACAAAAATACAGACAAAAATAAAAGATAATATTAATACCTAAATATCACATAATTAGTTAAAATTTTGGCTTTGCACTGACCTTTCAATAACCTAATATATGAAATACAGTAAGCAATACAACTTCTTTTCATACATGTGACTTTACATAAGAGTTCACACAATACACAAAAAATCAGTTTATACAAATGTTCACATAAAATACTTTTAATTATTCAAAAAAAAAAAAAAAACAAATAGTTGATAATTCCAGCCCAGCAATGGTCAACAGGTGCAAACACCAACAAGTGACATCATTTTAGTAAAAGCAGTTACATCTGTGGCACCCAGTAGTGTTGAGCAGGTACACACAGCAACAAGTCACATTATTTCAGTAAAAAACAGTCCATCAGTGGCACCCAGTAATGTTGAGCAGGTACACACAGCAACAAGTGACATTATTTCAGTAGAAGCAATCCATCAGTGGCACCCAGCAATGTTGAGTAGGTGCAGACAGCAAGAAGTAACATCATTTCAGTAGAAACAGCTCTAACAGTGGCACCCAGCAATGTTGAGTAGGTGCAGACACCGGCAAGTGACATCATTTCCATAGAAGTAGCTTCATCTGTGCACCCAGTAATGTTGAGCAGGTGCAGACACCAACAAGTGACATCATTTCAGCAGAAGCAGTCCATCAGTTGCACCTAGCAATGATGAGCAGGTCCAGAGAGCAGTCCATAATATTCACTATCACTGATCACACTGTTCATCAAAGTTTATAAGCAGAAATTAAACATGTCCTAGTGGCACCAATCATGTAGAAAAAGTACAAGTAACAGTCCATAATATTCACTATCACTGATCACACAGTTCATCAGCAGAAATTAAATGTTTCTAAGTGGCACCCATTATGTTGAAGAGGTGCAGGTAACAGTTCATAATATTCACCATCACTAATCAGACAGTTCAGGCATGAACAATAGTTTCAAAACAAATACAAATGCTTTTACACACTAGACATATAAATTCTAATAAACACACAAATGATATCAGATAATTGTCATATTAATTATTACAAATACTCAAATATCAGTAAACCTATAATATTTATGGGTGTCAGTGCAAGCCACAACAAACAAATAAAATAATATTTAGGAGATAGGTGGGTAGGATTAGGAAAGGAAAACACACAAAACACACTCACTCATCTTTCATCCACATTAAGTACTACTGTGTAATTGAATAGTGTTAACTGTGTAAATGCAATTCTGTCAAAATCTGATGTTCATCATGTGTATCAAGTAGTAGTGGCAGCAATGTACAACAGTCAATAATAGTTAAGTCAACGTCATAGTCATCATGTCAAGACCAATGTTTGCCAAGCCAGATCAAATGTTCTGTTGTTGAACAACTGTCAGTGAGCCAAGATATGCAAATACTTCCTCTCTTCAAAAAAAAGTATATACTACTTAGTGATTTAACAAAGTGTGTGTATAGACTATCTTCCTTCTACTTTAGTGTTCTAGTCTGCTATCTTCATCCTCCTTGTTCCATAAGACCAACAAAAAAAAATATGCTCCTCACTTACTTTACCTCTTATACACCAAATCTCCAATAATCATCAGCATCACATAATCTCAATACTTCAATAATTCCTCTTACGTCGATACATATAAACCTTATTATCAATATCATTTACCTTACCTCTTGTCCACAAAAACTCCAATAATCATCAACTTCACATAATCTCAATAATACCTCTTCAATACATCGACACATATAAACCTTATCGCCAATATCATTTCACTTCCATAACAACTCTTTCCTCTAGTCAGTCTCCTCGAGCAAGTACAGATAAAATCCTAATGCAAACCTCATCATCCCATATAATCCGAAGACACACTGTCAACACACAACCTCTGTGTAATCCATCTGACCCAAATCTTCTACTCATTATGAATTATAAACAAAAGAAATGCATACATGACCTCTAACAGACTTAGTTCGAATAACTCTCAGTAATTAAGTACGATTACGGAGTGTGAATGATCATAATATTTCACAGTGTGTACACCACTTCAAGAATTATGGCAAACAGAAGCGAACATGTGGAGTATTTCTTGTGTCAAGTGTCACTTCCTATTTCAATTGCTCACGAAAAATGCAGTGTAATAATTGTTAATGGTCTAAACCTAGTAATGGTATGTCATGTCGTTAGCTTCCTTCCTATTAGCATAAATTTATACAGCTTCCGTAAAACCTCAGCTCATGTGACTTCTATTAAGTTTCTTGTACTAATGTCGTTCGTCGAATTATAGCAGTTCATTTTCTTATCTTAAAACTATAAGGCACTGAGCGTAAGCAAAACAAGCAATATCGAGTAAATATACCAGTAGAGAACAGAATGTCAACAAGTGGATGCAGCACAATCCTTACAACGAGGCTCTGCCAAGCGAACAATCTATAATTAATCCAATAGTGTGACCTAAACTCTATGTTCGTACACTGTACATCAGCATTGCTATATACCAAATTAAAGAGTAGTTGTGACGACAAACAGAAATGTATAAATATGCAATCCATACGCATAGCAGTAAACATATATCTTACGTAATAAACAGGTCATTAGCATCATATCAGCATAAGCAAATAAATGTCCATATGTAATCTTAATAAGTAAACATGAAGGCGCAAGCAGATAAATCACAAAGTATAACTTACATACCTAACCACATCAGCACAATTAATCAGGTGACAATTATAATTTAAATAAATAAGCACAGCAGGCACATAATTAAAAAATGTGACATCAGTGAAAAAGCAGTGCAGCCAAGCGATGCATAATATACACAAGTTACAACCCAGTTCATTAATAATCATTGTCAAAATCAGTTAACGTACGCAAGCACGTCGCTTCACAAGTAAATTCATAGAACATGAAATTAGCACAAAGTATGAATCACGTAATCGCGAGCAGCAAATTACGTCTAAAGTACGTACCTAAGTGGAAATATGTTACCTGAAGAATGAACTCAATTAATAGTTACCTTTTTTAGTTTATTAGTTCCTTCTTCGAAATTACATTCTTCCTGAAAATTTCTCGATAGCAAGTCGTCTTAAAGTCGGACACGCACAGAATTTACCTGAAGTTCTTAAATATTTTATAGAACCGTATCCTGAAAAATACTGAATGTTAATAACATAATTCATCAAGTCACTATAGCTTTATACTGAATTTAATCGGAGAAATTAAACTGTGTATTTGTTTACGGCTGTCAGTGCATTCGCACTGAGCGCTCGATCAGCTGTAGGCGCGTGACGTAGGAAGTAATTGTTTGCGGTCAACGACTGCCTTGTGCGGCGCGCAGACTTGACTGTTGCTTTGAGTATGTGCCGCCGCCAAAACACAGCGCGGTATCCTTGTACTCTCTGCGTGTTTACATGTAGCTGTTAGTTTCTCACAAGTATGTCATTCCACAAAAATTTTTCAAAAGTATATCATTCCATAAAAATTTTGGAAACTACGAACCTCACGTTTTGTGGTAGGAACAGCATAATTACGAATAGCGTCTAATTTTTCTGGATCAGGAAGAATACCTTCTGTAGAAATAATGTGACCGAGAAATTTCACCTGAGAACGACCAAATTCAGATTTTTCTAAGTTCACTGTAATGCCAACTCTTGCAAAAATACGTAATAATGAATCCAAAATTTTGTTGTGCTCACTCCAAGAACGTTTAGCAATAAGAATATCGTCAACATATGAAGTAATATTGTCACGAAGATAAACAGGTAAAATTTCATTTAAAATAGGAATGAATGCTGCTGAAGGTACAGTAAGTCCAAACGGTAATTTCCGAAGTCACTTTTGGGTAACATAGTCATATCAGGTTATTGTTTACTTACTCTCTAGATAGATTGATAGTCGGAGAGTTGTTTTGACAGATGCAAAGAATAGTAAAAGAGTAGGCAGCGGTACAGAAAACTAAAAGAGAAATAGCACCACTACAGCTCGGGGCCCTATGCTCGCTACGGCACATATTCACTTAGAGTAGTGAATCCCCTGAGGACCTTAATAGCCGCACATAATTTCCAGTTTGTGACTTAGTGGCCAATTTGGTGTAAGTGCGTACGTAAATTGATCTAACCATGCACATGGATGTATGTCATTCTTAGAATTGCGAAATATCTTAATCTTCCGAACAGTTAAAAAGTGTTTATAGTCAAAGTTTTCGCCTCGTGGCGACAAAGACCTACCGCGTCTGTCCCAGTCCGAATGTCGATTATTGTCAAGTTCGCGCGCCTGGCGCTCTCTTGTTGCTTCTCGTAAATGAAATAAATTACTTTCTTCATACCCCTCTGCTATCTGTGATTCTAAGTTTCTTCTATTGTCTTTTCCTACTATTTCGCCTTCAATTTGTTTGACTTGCTTTCGTAATGCCTCAAATTCCCTTTTGACGCGTTCATTAAATTTTCCCTGATTTTCAACATGTTTATTTATGTTCTGGTACTCTTCGGTTTCTGCGAATGGTAATGGAGCTGTATCATCCGAATCTCTGTCCCCATGTAAACTAAGATTTGTCAATTTATCTGAAATCTCCTCAACTCTTTCCGATAAGTCACCTATTTTTTCTTTCTGTTTATTTACGTCTTCCGTAAGTTTCGCGACTCGGGTTTCAGTATTAACACATTTGGTAGTTAACTGTCCATACTGTTGTGTTAGATTATTTATTCTGTCATTTAGTACGGATTCCTCGATTCTCTCAAATATTTCTTTCTTATCGTGTGCACGTTGTAAATTTAACTCTGAAAATTTTTGTACTATCACGTGATCTCTTTCTTCCTGTTCTCTATCCTGTTCCCTTTGTCTAATCTCTACTGCAATTAATCTATTATTGTGAGAATTCAAAATCGGTTGTACTTCTTCTCTGATTTCTTTCTTTAACTCATCTTTCATATTTTTTAAACATGTCCCTATTCGTGAGTCTAACCGTGTTTCCAGTGTTCCCATATCAGTTTTTAATTCAGATCCCAAAGTTCCCATCTCGGTTTTAATTGTTCCTATCTCTGTTTTAATTGTTCCTATTTGTGATCCCATTGTTCCCATCTCAGTTTTAATTGTTCCTATTTGTGAGTCTAACCGTGTTCCCAAATTTAATATTGCACTCATCAACTGCTCCGTACTAACTTGTTCTAAATTCTTTTCGCTCCTAACATTTCCCGCAAAACCAGTTTCCTTCGTCATAGCTGTAAAGCTATCTGTGTTCGATACTATTCCAGAATCTTCTATCGTTAATCTCGTATTCTGTGAATTTTCTGATTGAGAAAAATTTTGAAATGGTTCCGGACTATTTTCCCGACTTATTACATTGTTTTCCCCTTCATTATCCATCATACTGTTTTCCTCTGTCGGCGAGTTCGCCATGTTAACAATTTCGTCATTCTCACTATTCATCATTTTTGCCTTTTTCATCGATCGCGTAATCATTTGCAAGACATACAAAACTCGTCACTGTGCGAAAATTACACACAATGCCTCCTTATTTCCAACAATACCATTTACATGCAATGTCTCCCTCAAACACGATCAATCGAACAATTGAAATAATTGCACTAAATTGTCAAACGCGTATACAAGGCAATAAAAATTAAATTTTGAAAAATACCATTAGAAGAATGCCAATTACCAAATCTACACATGCAAAATAGACTACAATTACTAAACTACAAATTACTACAACAATACTACTGTCTACTATTTTTACAATCAGAAGATTCCAAGGGACGATCCTGGCAGGGTCGCCACGTGCATGGGGGCTTAATTATTTAGTTTGAAAATAATTTTTAAATTTTTAGCAGCTGTATGTCCGATTACGCTGTTTCGTAAACGGTGGGCCCTGACTAGTATTATTATGCAATCTGACTGCATAGAATAACAACAAACAATGAAAGAAAATTTTCGTTAACACAGTTAATTAATTAAGTCCCCAGCAACTATAAAACCTACTAAATCAAAGCACAAGTGTAATTGTTCTGTGTATGGGAGTATGACTCAACGTACACATCTGGCACGGTTCTTCTTCAACAAGACAAGAAATTTTAAATACCATTTATACTGAAGTAACTAAAAAATAGAAATACTATAATTGCGTAAGGAAAGCAGAATTACACTCTAATACAAGAACACAAGCCAGATGCTTTGTTGACTGAACCTGTAATGACGCATTATTCAGGACATTGAAATAATGAGAAAAAAGAGAAACGGAGTTTGTTACCTCATTTATATTGATGAAAATCACTCTAATCCTTACAATATATCTCCACACCGACTCTCTACTACCACATCTCAACAAGACTCTTCAGTATCACATCTCAGCAAGCACAGCCTACTAGCACATCTCAACAAACACTCTCTGCTACAACATCTCAGCACAGACTACTACGAGTCCTAGACAGGCACTGACTACTACGAGCTCTCGACAAGCACTGACTTCTACGAGTTCTCTCCAAGCACTGTGGAGGCGGCAGAATAATACTCTTTGGCGCAATCTCTGGCGCAGTGGCTCAGTGTAGCCACCTTTCATATGCCCCTCCTCCACAGGCCAGAATTTGATGGTATTTTTGCCAGCATTGGTGGTGAAAATACCACCAAATTCGTCCACAAAAATACAGACAAAAATAAAAGATAATATTAATACCTAAATATCACATAATTAGTTAAAATTTTGGCTTTGCACTGACCTTTCAATAACCTAATATATGAAATACAGTAAGCAATACAACTTCTTTTCATACATGTGACTTTACATAAGAGTTCACACAATTCCGGAAGTTGGCGAACACAGTATAAATCACAGCGCCGATGGTTACTGCCTTCTGTGTTTTGTGGACGAACTGAGCGACAATTCATCGCACGCTTATACGTAAAAAAAGAACATTCACAATTAATAATTATAAAATAAAGTTAGAAACACATTGTAGCGAATACATCTGTCGATGCTACTTTATTATTTCGCCACCTTGCTACGAACAAATAACGATCAAAAGCCTCAACAGCTTACTTGGTATCATTTTCTTCTTAGTACGTATTTTTAGCTGTCTTGTTTGTTTCCAGTAATATGTACGGCGTGTTCGAAATGAGTAGTTCCGTTCTTGACGAAAATCATTTACATTTTGCAGTTTTTCTTCTTCCATTCCGTGGAGTGCGGAAAGGATAACTGTTGAAATGTGTCTTTGCACACTGCAATTAGTCTAATCCCGTCTTCATGGTCCTTACGGTTGTAATACGTAGAGGGATGTAACTAGATTTCTCAACTAATAATGTGTCTTGAAATATTTTAGGTAAAGTTTCGCAGATAATAATTCCTTCGCTCGTCAGCCAGTTTTTTGGCATTTTCATAAAGCTCTTTTACGAGTCAGACAAATATGTGACCATTTGTGCTGCTTTTTTTTTGGTTGGATTCAGATCTCCCCTATTTGACCTGTTTGCGTGTTCCAGACATTTGATTAATTCTATGGTTCGTTGCACGAGAGCTTTGCAAGCAACCGCCTTTTCAGACTGACTGAATTTCCCTAGCACCCTATCAGTGAAGTTCGCTATGTACTTTCCCTTTGATTGAGCCTACATGATCATTTAATTTCGTATCACCATTAACTGTTACGTGCAGATATTAGTTTGAGTTAACTGACTCCAGTTGTGGCTCACTGACACTGAAGTCATAAGATTCAACATTTACGTGCTCTGTGAACGCCATTCCGCCGTTGTTTCATTCTTCTGTGTAAATGTTTTCCACAAATTACCGATAGGATTGAGATCTTAGCATAGTGGAGGTGTTTCCGCAACTATGGAGCATTATAACGCATATGGCTCTGAGCACTATGGGACTTAACAGCTGAGGTCATCAGTCCCCCAGAACTACTTAAACCTAACTAACCTAAGGACATCACACACATCCATGCCCGAGGCAGGATTCGAACCTGCGACCGTAGCGGTCGCGCGGTTCCAGACTGAAGCGCCTAGAACCGCTAGGCCACAACGGCATGCCCATTATAACGCAACCGGAGACGCACTAGGTGAGCTCGTTTTTCGGGAATAAATAATACATCAGAGACATGTGTTCTCAACTACACGGAGCAACTCCTGTACAAAATATGAAACCTTTCAACTTGGACTGGAATAGTTTTGGCTTAGCCCTCAGATTTTTCACTTATGTTGTAAGGTAAATTCCTCCACTGTTACTAATAAAAATCATCAAATATTCACGTTCAGATTTTTAGGAAAATGTCTCTCAGTGCAAGCAATTTTTTAAGTGAGACGGAAGTTCGAAGTAATAATTAAAACTAAAATGTCCTCATCTGGTTCTCGTGGATTTTCGTCGAAAATACGTCTTGTTCAAAACATGGCTCGCTGGAACAATCATTGTCATGTCTAGGAACACGGTCGGGTACTTCTCGATACTTTTGATACTGCATGATTAAGTTTCTTCTTAATTTCTTATACTTTCTTCATTTCATATTTCAGTAAAATGTTACAAATCTGGATTCCATTCTGGTACAATCCTCTCATTTAAGCATAGTGATTTCATAACAACTTCGTGACAGCCACTTCATAACAACCTGCGTCAACAAACTACTTGTTACATAAATCAACTAAAGTGAAAATAAAGGAAGTCGCAATTCAGTGATTTTTAAAATACACCGATGTTTTTCATCCCAAGAATTTCATAACTACAAGTAAACACTTCTTTTAGAAATATTTTCAGAATAAATTATACAGATAAAAATAATGACAACAATGAGTTAGAAACAACACCCAACCAGTTGCAAAATTCAGGCTTATTAAAGAAATGAACCTGTATATTTCAACTGGTTGGTTAATAAATAAATAAATATTTTGCAGCTATTTGGCTGTCACTTCTAATGCACTGAAGCTCTTGCATGTACAGTTGTTGAAGCTCAGCCATGTTCAAAATCTTGGTAATGACAACAATTTTAAATTACGTGGGCTTTCATCAAGTAATGCAACATATTTTTTTCTCGGCCAGCATCTGTTGAAAAATGTGGAATTTGTTGTGGAACATAGTGGAATATTATTGCTTCAGCCCCTATAGTTTTATGAAATAGGTGAATTGCAAGCAAAGAGTTGGCGTTGAGTTTCCTTTGGCGGAAAACCAGAACGTCGCAGATACTCATAGGCACTTGTAGAATGTCTATGGAGACCTGGCAGAAAATAAAATCACAATGGGTCTGTGGGCGAGGCGTCTGTCATTATCGCTACAAGGTCGCATCTCCTGCGCGCCGGCCGGACGCACGCAGCTGTGACTCCTCCGGTGTTGGACCTTGCGGATATTTTCATTCGAGGTGAACGACGGATCACAATGAAACTCCTCGCTGGACGTCTCTCTCGGTATTGCTGACAAACTCATCCACGAACTGGGGTACTCAAGGTGTGTGCCCGCAGTGTTCCTCGCCGTCTAACAGAAGATTATAAAGAGTAGCGAAGAACCAAACAGCAATACATGGAGTGACGCCACACCACCTCCCTTCCAAAGAAAAAGTTCAAAACCACACTCTCAGCCGGCAAAGCCATGGCGATTGTATTCTGGAACTCTGAAGGCATTATTCTATTTAATGTCGACCCTCATTGTGCAATGGTGATATCGGAAGTGTATTGTGCCACCCTCAGGAAATTTAAGCACTCCGTCTTCAGGCCACGAGTGGCCTACCGAGACCATTCGACCGCCGTGTCATCCTCAGAGGAGGATGCGGATAGGAACGGCGTGGGGTCAGCACACCGCTCTCCCGGTCGTTATGATGCCATTCTTGACCGAAGCCGCTACTATTCGGTTGAGTAGCTCCTCAATTGGCATCACGAGGCTGAGTGCACTCCGAAAAATGGCAACAGCGCATGGCGACCTCGATGGTCACCCATCCAAGCGCCGACCACGCCCGACAGCGCTTAACTTCGGTGATCTTACGGGAACTGGTGTATTCACTGCGGCAAGGCCGTTGCCCACCCTCAGGAAATTGAAGAAACGATTTTAGCGAGTTCGTCGCCACAAAAATGCAAACAAAGTTTTCTTTTCCACAACGTAAGGCCTCGCACAAGCCTGCGCACCCGTGAGGAACACGCAAAACTTCATTGAACCTTTCTCCCTCATACATCCTACAGCCAGTGTCTCGCTCCTTCAGACTTCCATCTGTTTGGCCCAAAGAAGGACGCACTTCACGGGAAGCAGTACGTGGTTGATGGGGAGTTAACTGACGCACCAAGACATTCGCTCCGACGTCGACTAGTAGAGTGCTGCCACGCGGGCATACAGGCCCTCCCGGTACGGAGGCTTAAGCCCGTCCCATTTAACAGAGGTTATGTTGAAAAACTGGGTTTTGTAGCCAAAAGAGTGGGGAGTAATAAGCTGTACTGGAATCCTGAATAAAACCAAACTTGCTTTCAGAAAAAAAAGTGTTCATTACTTATTGAATGACGCTGGATAATTAAAATTTCAAATTAAATTACTCGTAGAAATAAATCTTGAGTAGGTTTTATATATTGTTTCTGTTTATCACAAACTATAAGAATTAATTATCTTACTAGATTAACGATTGTCATTCTGTTGGCTCGTGTAATAAATTTAATGCGAGTATTATGTTCTACCATATGTGTCAGAGATGCACTGAAGAGTCAAAGAAATTGGTACACCTGCCGAATATCGTGTAAGGCCCCCGCGAGCATACAGAAGTGCCGCACCACGTTGTTGCATGGTCTCGACTAATATTTCAGGTAGTACTGAATGGAATTGACACCATGAATCCTGCACGGCTGTCCATAAATCCGTAAGAGTACGAGGGGGCCGAGATCTCTTCTGAGCAGCACGCCGGAAGGCTTCGCAGATATGCTCAGTAATGTTCAGGTCTGAGGAGTTTGGTGCCCAGGGGATGGGTTTAAACTCAGAAGAGAGTGCCTGGAACCACTCTGTAGCAATTCCGGACATGTGCGGTGTCGCATTGTCCTGTTGGAATTGCCCAAGTAGCCGGCCGGAGTGGCCGAGCGGTTAAAGGCGCTACAGTCTGGAACCGCACGACCGCTACGGTCGCAGGTTCGAATCCTGCCTCGGGCATGGATGTGTGTGATGTCCTTAGGTTAGGTTTAAGTAGTTCTAAATTCTAGGGGACTTATGACCACAGCAGTTGAGTCCTATAGTGCTCAGAGCCATTTGAACCATTTGAATTGCCCAAGTCCGTCGGAATGCACAATGGACATGAATGGATGCAGGTGATCAGACAGGATGCTTATGTACGTGTCACCTGTCAGAGTCGTATATAGACGTATCAGAGGTCCCGTATCACTCCAACTGCACACGTCCCACACTATAACAGAGCCTCCACTAGCTTGAACAGTCCCCCAATGACAGGCAGGGTCCATGGATTCATGAGGTTGTCTCCATAACCGTACACATCCATCCGCTTTACCACACGTTTCCAGTCATCAACGTCCAATGTCGGTGTTGAGGGGCCCAGGTGAAGCGCAAAGCATAGTGTCGTGCAATCATCAAGGGTACACGAGTGGGCCTTCGGCTCTGAAAACCCATATCGATGATGCTTCATTAAAAACTGACACTTGTTAATGGCCCAGTACTGAAATCTGCAGCAATTTGCGGAAGGGTTGCACTTCTGTCATGTCCAACGATTCTCTTCAGTCGTCGTTGGTCCCGTTCTTGCAGGATCTTGTTCCGGCCGCAGCGATGCCGGAGATTTGATAACTACAGGATTCCTGATACGCACGGTATACTCGTGAAATGGTCGTACGGGAAAATCCTGTCTTCATCGCTACCTTGGTGATACTGTGTCCCATCGCTCGTCCGCCGACTTTAACACTACGTTCAAACTCACTTAAATCTTGATAACCTGCCAGTGTAGCAGCAGTAACCGATCTAACAACTGCGCCAGACACTTATATTGGCGTTGTCGACCGCAGCGCCGTATTCTGCCTGTTCACATATCTCTGTATTTGAATACGCATGCCTGTGCCAGTTCTTTCGCGCTTCAGTGTAGGGGCACTGACCAGTTCCTCTACAAGGGGTGTTGAAAATGCAACCTTCTGAATAGTGCCCAACTTTCTGTATAATGTTTAAGGAACTATGATCCTATTATATATCATTTTTGCGCCTAGCATTCCCTGAATGAATGTCGCAGTTTCGTACTTAATGTATTGGTGCTAGTAGTTTAAAAGCTTGCGATACGTATACTGTTTTTCAGCCAGTATCTAAAAACTGATCGAATCTGCAGTCCCCTTACGTCAATAGAGCGTCGTCTCTACGTCAAGAAACATCTCAGCGCGCTCGCTACTCGGTAGCACAAATTCATCAATTTAGTTACAAACACAGGCGTGTAATATTATTGACATTAACAGCTTTACTCGCTGGTTTTGTATTCTGATAGTCTGTAATAACGATCATGCCGACAGAATTCACTCATTCCGACATCGTAATCCGTAAATCCCACAAAAGTGGCGAACCTTTCGAGGGGTGGAACAGGTGAAGTTGTACAATAACAGACAGTAGTAGCTGCTTCTGGTAACTGTATTTGCGTAGAAGTGCATAATATGAGCTTTTGGTAGATCAAAAGATAAGCTACGTACAGTGTACCAGTTACAAGCCTTTTTCCACTGCTCTCCTAGTCGCAAGAATGCAACAAGTAATGAACCTTGTGGGAGACCATATTATGTTTCCTGATTCGAAATTTAGTGTTATGGACATTTGTTAATGTGACCCTCTTTTTACTGTTGTTAAAATGTGACTCCATCCGTGCATTGTCATAACGTTACTGTTTCCCTAGCAAAATCTTATAATCGACACAGGTAACAGCCTTGGCAAGGTCACAGAAATTTAATGTAATTTTTCTTGCTAATTCTCACCACAACAGTGTGTCTGACATCATATATTGGTTCTTCTGAAGACATTTTTTTGCGGAAGAGAAACTTAGCACTTGCTGGAAGGTTATTATCGGAAAAGTGGTTCATATTTTTTCATAAGCTACGTTCTCATAAAGTTTTGAGAACATACGAAGGAGAGAGGGAGATCTACAATTAGAGGTTAATCGCTTGTTTTTGTTTTCATAAATGCTGTGGGGTTCACTGATATTTCACTTGGATTTAGAAATAGCTTATCGATCGCTGTTGCGCTATATCCTCTCATTCTGGTTAGGGGTGTTGCTTCGGGAAACGAACCAAAGTTGGCCATAGTTACTCTAGGTGCCATCGACCAGTACTGTCCGAGATGAACTCAGTATTGAAAAGACCGTAAACAGTACATTGATGTACAATTGTTTCTATTAAGTCTTATTGTATTCTCTATAACTGCTTGCTGAAATTTAAAGCATACCGTGTTAGGTGATACTTTACCGCGAGAATCGCCGTGTTCTAAGTTTCCAAATCTAAATCTAAAACACGACACCCAAATAGCAATTACATGCAGTGCTCTTTTAGGTCATGGTCTAGAAGTCTCAGGGCGAAACTTTAGTCCACTTTCTGTGCATATAACTACTACTCCTGTCCTTCGATTGCCCCTGTAGTGATTTATCCTTATAGGAACTTCTGTTATAACCTGGTGTTTACACACCAGCAGAAACGCCTCTCGATTTTTCCATTTAATTTTGCGATACGGGAAGATGATGTCTCTTATGTAACGTGATTCTTTTTGCACTCTGATTACCACATTCACGACATGCTTTACGCAAAAGATTACAATCACGCTGAATGCTGTCTCTCTCTCTCTCTCTCTCTCTCTCTCTCTCTCTTCTTTTTTTAAACAAAAGTGCCGTGCGGAATGGCCTTGCGGTTTGAGATGCCATGTCACGAATTGCGCGGCCCCTTTCGCCGTAGGTTCGAGTCCTCCCTCGGGCATGGGTGCATGTGTTGTTCTAAGCATAAGTTAGTTTAATTAGTGTGTAGTCTAAGGACCAATTTCCTCAGCAGTTTGGTCCCTTAGAAATTCACACACACACATTTTTAAACTAAAGTGCTGAAAACTGCTTTTGTTTTTTTCTTTAAGTGTCTATAAGTGACACTCAGGTACTCCACTGAAATAATAGAAGTATTAAAGTGATAAAAAAGAGACACTTTATGTGCTGTTTACTGAATTTCGAGCAGGATTCTAAAGAGCCGTTCTAGCATAACAAGTAAACTCATTAGAGTAGTGCATAACTAGTCAAGGGAATTTTTGCAGGCAGAGTTAAATACGCATTGGTAACACCTTTATAATAAAGGTGACACGAAAGACCTAGCTAGTTATGGATGTTTCCTTAGTGACTCCTTTTCAAATCATCCAGCAAAACAACGTAAGAAGAGACAATTTATTTAGCACATTGTAGCTTGAACTCCAGATGGGCTGCTCGACTGAGAATGCCATTTTACAAACTTACATATCAACTACTACTAGTCTTAAATTTTTTGTTATCTGTTCAAGGCGCTTGACTGTGTGGATCATAATACTCTCTAAGAAAAGATTAAGTCTTAGGGAATTGATCTGATTCATGTGTCACGAAAATAAAGAAAAATGTTACGCATCATAATTCAAACAAAAATAGAAAGAAAGAAAATTTTGCGTCAGGAGAAATCGTGGAGTCCCACAGGGTTATATTTTGGGTCCTCTTATATTCCTCATACATGTGAATGACGTACTTAACATACAACATGCGTGGTCAGTACTTTTTGCAGACGTAACAAGCGTTATAATTAATTCTGTTAAAGAAAAGCAACGGGAGAAGTTGTTAACGATATGTTTCAAACAGTTAATAAATGGTTCTCTGAAAATGGACCCTACCTTACTTTAGAAATGACTCAGTATGTTCAACTATGTTTTTAAATAGAATATCACGAACAATTTATGTAACTCATCAAGAATAATCTGTAAATCGAGTGGGGTGTTTCAGATTTTTTGTTGTACATATTGCTGAAAAGCTGAACTGGAAAAACACACTTCTGAGTTACCCAAACAATTAAGTTCGGTATCTTTTGCTATTCGTTTGTTTCCAGTTCTGGAAAAAAACAAATCAAAATCTTAATGTATTTTGCCAATTTCCGTTTATAAATACCTAGTGGTATATTTTTTGGGATAACTCATTGCTTTCAAAGAACGTATTGATTGCAAAAAAGCTAGCAGTGACAATAGTACACCGTGTTCACCCGCATTCATCCAGTAGACGCCTATCGAAACAGATCGCCGTTTCTACCGTAACACGACAATATGTATATTCGCCAGTTAAATTCGTCATAAGTAATCAGTCACAAGTGCAGAACAGTTACAACACTGTAATAAACCTGTCTCACTACTGAAGCTATCAGTGGCTAAGCAAGACGTTCAATATGCAGTCATTTGTCCATAACATATAGTTTCTGACAGTTAGCATACAAGTTTTATGTCTAGTGTAACTTCATTTCTTCTGCACGTCCCTTATACTACAGAGAAATTAGTAATTTAAAACAGGTACGTGTGTACCTAAAAAAATAAAAAGTAAGTATATCACTAATTGCATTAGAGACTAATATGTTCGTTCGTATTAAAATGAAGCCAGTGTGTTATTTACTAACGTATAAATGGTCTCCATGTAGCCACATTCACAAACAAATCACGTGTACTTTGGTTACTGACTCGTTCCATATCATTTCTATAAAAATAATCTTCTGTTGTTGAAGAAAGGAATGAAGGCAAGAGTTTAATGTCCTATTGACGACTAAGTTATTAGGGACAGAGCACAAGGAAAGGCTGGGGAAGGCAATGGGTCGCCTCCTTGTTAGAGAAACCATCCCGGCATTTACTTTAAGACAGTTATGGAAATTAATGAATAGCTTAATCTGGATGGGCCGGACGGGAACTGAGACCCCATTCTCCCGAACACGAGTCCAGTTGTTAGCACTGTGTCACCTCCCTCGCTCCATTGTAGCTTTGGCAGTCAGTCGGAAGACTGGTCTGAAGCAATACTCCACGCTTGTCTATCCTCTGCATGGCTCTGCTTTTCTACGCAGCTACTGCAACCTACGCCAGTTGAACGCT
Source organism: Schistocerca serialis cubense (assembly GCF_023864345.2). Lineage (NCBI taxonomy): Eukaryota > Metazoa > Arthropoda > Insecta > Orthoptera > Acrididae > Schistocerca > Schistocerca serialis. The sequence continues at coordinate 451,093,663 of NC_064639.1, read as the reverse complement.
TTAGCTATAGTCAAGCTTTGATCTCACTCTTCAATATTTACCGTCTCTTCCCTCAGTTACCAACTAAACTATTTCTTGATCCTTTAGAATGTTTCTTACCACTCTATCTCTTTTTCTAAGCCTGGTTCACAGGACGACACCATGTTGCAAGCAACTGCGCCACCGGCCACTGCGCGTGCGCAGCGCACATTTGCGCAACTCATTGGCGAAACTAAAGATTCTCCACTTCTTCCAACTTTAGCGACACTAGTTGCATGAGTATTCAAAAAATGGTTCATATCGCTCTAAGCGCTATGGGACTTGACTTCTGAGGTCATCAGTCCCCTAGAACTTAGAACTACGTAAACCTAACTAACCTACACACATCCATGCCCGAGGCAGGAATCGAACCTTCGACCGTAGCGGTCGCGCGGTTCCAGACTGTAGCGCCTAGAACCGCTCGACTACTCCGGCCGGCCTGCATGAGTATTGAAGTTATGCGTGTCGGTAGAGTGTAATCAAACTGAAATATGAAGTGCGGAATGGATGAAACTGTTCGCTTTTTGGGAATTGTGTGGGATTTTAATGACGCTGACTACAAAAACAAGCAGCGACATGTTGCTGCGCTTGAGGTTGTCACACACAACCTGAACATGGATTCGTACACAATATCTGAGCTGCAGAGAAAAATTCATTCAATTAGGAGCACATATGCAAATGAATTAAGAAAAATACAGGCAAGCAAAATATCTGGTTGTAGAACAGCCCACGTCTACAAGACTAAAATCCCGTAGTTCGAGTTTGCCGATTCTTTTTTAAGGAAAATCGTTGATAGGAGAAAAGGCTACATAAATGTGGAAAGCTGAATTCTTTATTCAATGTTAATTTATTTAAAACATCACAGCAGAGCTTTCCACTCACGATTTGTAGTATAGATGATTAAAATAACTTCCAGGGTCTTTCAGTATAATTTCAGGAAGGTCGCTGAGTAACGGAACTGACATCTTTATCCACTCACGATCCCAAGTATGTTTATCATTTGTTTATCTTTTGTCTTATGGAGCGATTTCATGCAAACAAGCATTAACTCAGCCACCACTCGCAGAGCTGCCAAAACGTTCATTTTACAGACGACTACGGCGTTCACAAAACGTCGAAACTGAAGCGCACCGTGTCTGCAAACATATACCATACTATCTGCGTCCAACTCGTTTCACGCGACGAGTGGCACAAGACAGTGTCGTCATGTAAACAAAGTTTAGTCAAGTTGTGCCTAAAGCCTCTTTTTCCCAGTTTGATGCAATACGGCCTTATTCGTCGTAAGATTACGGAAAAGGCTAAACTCCTTTTGGATATGCTCTTTATCGTCCACCTTTCACTGCAAATCATTTACGGCACGTTACCAATTCAGTTTCGCGCCAGCAGTTATGTCGAGTCGCCAGCAGATGGTGCCACTAGTCTGACTGGTAGCCAACTGTTTCAGCTAGTTCACGGGTACGCCACCGTGCGACGCCTTTGTGGCTTTCTGCTCGCACGGAATTGTATCTTCTACTAGTTGTCAACAGCCATATCACAGCACGCATTGCATTTTACTTAATGTTCCGTCTTTACTATGAAACCAGTGCGCCACATATTTCATTTCCCTCGTAAATAAAAGCCGACTTTACTCCTATCAAGAGGAAGAATCACAATTCTGACTCGCATTCGGGAGGACGACGGTTCAGTCCCGCGTCCGGCCATCCTGATTTAGGTTTTCCGTTATTTCCCTAAATCGCCCCAGGCAAATGCCGGGATGGTTCCTTTGAAAGGGCACGGCCGGCTTCCTTCCCCGTCCTTCCCCCAAACAACCCAACCCCAACCCAATCACAATTCCTTAAACAAATTTGAAATATAATTTCACTTTTTGGGGACATCCTTACGGAAAACTTATAATTTTACCTGTCACAACGTTTTAGTAATTACATAGGGGCATTACTGAACAACAGGAAACACGAGATATAGTCATCAACTTGAAACTTCTTTTCAGCAACATAACAGAATCATCTCCGAAAAAGAAAGCAATAGCACCTTTGAGGTAACTTATATTTAACATTTTATGACTTGTTTTCTGTTGCTGTCAGTTATGAAACGAGAGACAATTTTGAATGTTGCGCCCTTAAATGGAAATGTGAAAATACACAGTGACTGTACTTGCGGCTGTAGGCCTCCACTGAAATATTTTTAAAAAAGTTCTAATCTTGTTTAACAGTTGTAGTGACTTCCGAAACTTTGTTTAAGAAGCGTAGAAATGGTTAACAGCTTACATGAAAGTGTGTCAGGACTCGGTGCAACATGTTAAAATGAATTCACAGAACTCGTTCATCATTCAAAGAGTATTTTGTAGGTCCTGGGATTACTGAATTAACTGACATTCACCATAGCGAAAATTTTATTCATTTCTAACAGGAATTAAGAATTAAGAACCTTTCTTCTTTCAAAGTGCTGCCTCATTACTGCACACGCAAGATCAAATGATATTGTGAAATCCCACTGGGATGCAGCGCGATTGTCAGATCCCACGAGCTTTGACATTTCGCATGTCAGCTACACTGGAGTTACTAGACTGAAGCAAAGTTTTCTTTTTTTTTCCGTTTCAACATTTTGATGACTGGGAACCAGCAACTTCTTTAATATTTCAGTAAGTGTTTATTAACGAATCTGTCAACAGTTGCTGTACATATGTTTGGCGACTAGTTTCGAACCGACTGCTTCAGAACAATACATGCTTTATAAAATGTTCGCAGAATGACTGTCACAATCCACACGTACCTCTTAGCAAGTCAAAATCAAATTTATAAACCACGTATTGCCATTTTATGTTTTTATATTAAGAGCAGGCATTTTCAGTGCAGCCTCAGAGAACCAGGCTTGAAAATGAACCAGTTCGTTCTAAACTAGTCGCAAAACATATGTATTGCAACGGTTGACAGATTCGCTAATAAACGCTTTATCAACCAAAGTTGTTTTCAAATCCAGTTGCTGTGGGTGAAAGCATAATAAGTTTAGGTTTAGCTATTTTAATCTGTGCGTTGAATATTCTTGGTTATTAGTTTTGGCAACTTTGAAGCAGTATTCGACGTTTAATAGTTGCACCTAGTTGTACGCCTGCATGGATATTCTGCAAATCAGATTTAAGTGCCTGGCAGAGGGTTCATCGAACCACCTTCACAATTTTCTATTATTCCAATCTCGTATAGCGCGCGGAAAGAACAAACACCTATATCTTTCCGTACGAGCTCTGATTTCCCTATTTTATCGTGGTGATCGTTTCTTCCTATGTAGGTCGGTGTCAACAAAATATTTTCGCATTCGGAGGAGAAAGTTGGTGATTGGAATTTCGTGAGAAGATTCCGTCGCAACGAAAAACGCCTTTCTTTTAATGATTTCCAGCCCAAATCCTGTACAATTACAGTGACACTCTCTCCCATATTTCGCGATAATACAAAACGTGCTGCCCTTCTTTGAACTTTTTTGACGTATTCCGTCAGCCCTATCTGGTAAGGATCCCACACCGCACAGCAGTATTCTAAAATAGGACGGACAACGGTAGTGTAGGCAGTCTCCTTAGAAGGTCTGTTTACATTTTCTAAGTGTCCTGCCTATAAAACGCAGTCTTTGGTTAGCCTTCCCCACAACATTTTGTATCCGTTCCTTCCAATTTAAGTTGTTCGTAATTGTAATTCCTAAGTATTTAGCTGAATTTACGGCCTTTAGATTTAACTGATTTATCGTGTAACCGAAGTTTAACGAATTCCTTTTAGCACTCATGTGGATGACTTCACACTTTTCGTTGTTTAGGGTCAACTGCTAATTTTCGCACCATTCAGATATTTTTTCTAAATAGTTTTACAATTTGTTTTGATCTTCTGATGACTTTATTAGTCGATAAACGACAACGTCATCTGCAAACAACCTAAGACGGCTGCTCAGATTGTCTCCCAAATCGTTTATACAGATAGGGAACAGCAAACACTACCTTGGGGAACGCCAGAAACCACTTCTGTTTTACTCGATGACTTTCCGTCATTTACTGCGAACTGTGACCTCTCTGACATGAATTCACAAATCCAGTCGCATAACTGAGACGATACTCCATAAGCACGCAATTCCACTACAAGACGCTTGTGTGGTACAGTATCAAAAGCTTTCCGGAAATCCATAAATACGGAATCGATCTGAAATCCCTTGTCAATAGCACTAGAGCTAGTTCACAAGAACGATGTTTTCTAAACCCTTGTTGATTGTGTCAATAGATCGTTTTCTTCGAGTTAATTCATAATGTTCGAACACAATATATGTTCCAGAATCCTGCTGCATATTGACGTTAATGATATGGGCCTGTAATTTAGTGGATTGCTCCTACTACCTTTCTTGAATATTGGTGTGACCTGTGCAACATTCCAGTCTCTGGGTATGGATTTTTCGTCAAGCGAACGGTTGTATATGATGTACGGAGCTAATGCATCAGCATACTCTGAAAGGAACCTAATTGGTATACAGTCTGGATCAGAAGACTTGCTTTTATTAAGTGATTTAAGTTGCTTCACTACTCCGGGGATATTTACTTCTACGTTACTCATATTGGCAGCTGTTCTTGATTCGAATTCTGGAATATTTACTTCGTCTTCTTTGGTGAAGGAATTTCGGAAGTCTATGTTTAGTAACTCTGCTTTGGCAGTACTGTCTTCGATAGTATCTCCACTACTATCGCGCAGAGAAGGCAATGATTGTTTCTTACCGCTAATATACTTCACATACGACCAGAGTCTCCTTGGATTTTTTGCAAGGTTTCGAGACAAAGTTTCACTGTCGAAACTGTTACAAGCATCTCGCATTGAAGTCCACGCTAAATTTCGAGCTTGTGTAAAAGATCGTCAATCTTGGGGACTTCGCTTCTCTTTAAATGTGGCACTGTTTCTGCAACAGTGTTCTAACCCCTTTTTGTGTAGCAAGGGGGATAAGCTCCATCATTTGTTAATTTATTTGGTATAAACTCTCAATTGCTGCCAATACTATTTCTTTGAATTCAAGCCACATCTGGTCTACAGTTATATTATTAATTTGGAAGGAGTGGAGATTGTCTCTCAGGAAGGCGTCAAGCGAATTTTTATCTGCTTTTTTGAATAGGTATATTTTTCGTTTACTTTTTGCAGATTTTGGGGTTACAATATTCAATCTCGCTAAGACAACCCTGTGTTCACTAATCCCTGTATCCGTTTTGATGCTCGTTATTAACTCAAGATTATTTTTTGCTAAGAGGTCAAGTGTGTCTTTATAACCGTTTATTATTATTCGCGTGGGCTCATGAACTAACTGCTCGAAATAATTTTCGGAGAATACGTGTAGCACAATTTTGTATGATGTTTTATGCGTACCTCCAGAATGTATTTTCCCCAGTATATCGAGGGAAAATTAAAGTCACCATAAACTATAATCGTATGAGTCGGATACGTGTTTGAAATCAAACTCAAGTTTTCTTTGAACTTTTCAGCAGCTGTATCATCTGAATTGGGAGGTCGGTAAAAGGATCCAATTATTATTTTATTCCGGTTGCCAACAATGACCTCTGCCCATACTAACTGACAGGAACGATTTACTTCAATTTCGTGAGAAGATAAACTAATTCTAGCAGCAACAAACACGAAACCGCCAACCGTGTTTAGCCTATGCTTTTGGGAACACCGTTACGTTTTTCGGAAAAATTTCGACTGAGCTTATATCCGGCTTTAGCCACGTTTCAGTGCCTATAACGATTTGAGCATCAGTGCTTCTATTAGCGCTTGGAGCTCTGGTACTTTCCCAACACAGCTACGATAATTTGCAACTGTTATACCAATGGTTCCTGTATCTACGTTATTCCTGTGTTCAGCCTGCACCCTTTGTGACTGAAGACCGTCTTGTGTTTTCCCGAGACCCTCTAACCTAAAAAACCGCCCAATCCACGCCACACAGCCCCTGCTACCCGTGTAGCCGCCTCCTTTGTATAGTGGACACCTGAGCTACTCAGCGGAACACGAAACCCAGCCACCCTTTGGCGCACGTCGAGGAATCTGCAGCCTACACGGCCGCAGAACCGTCTGAGCCTCTTATTCAGACCCTCCACTCGGCTCTGTACCAGAGGTCCGCAATCGGTCCTGTCCACTATGCTGCAAATGGTCAGCTCTGCTTTCATCTTGCAAGCAAGACTGGCAGCCTTTACCTCTTCTATTAGCCGCTCGAAACCAGAGAGAATCTCTTCTGATCCAAAGCAACACACATCATTGGCACCGACGTGAGCCACCACCTGCAGTCGGCTGCACCATGTGCTCTTCATGGCATCCGGGAGGACCCGTTCCACATCTGGAATGACTCCCCCCGTATGCACACGGATTGCACATTGGTTTTCTTTCCCTTCTTGGCAGCCATGTCCCTAAGGGGCCCCATGACGCCCCTGATGTTGGAGCTCTATGCTGTTCTATAATCCCACCCTCTGTGATTGTCCGAATTTTGCAGCCTGAGAGATTTCCTCTGAAACAGGACAGGCGACAGCATTTGGCTCAGCGACAGTGTCAGGCACAGACAGCACCTGGAACCTGTTTGTCAGACAAACCGGGGAGGCCGCCTGGGAAGTCTTTCGCCGCCTGCTACGCCCCGGTGCGGCCTCCCACTCGACCACAGGTGAGGGGTCAACCTAAGTGCGAGCAGTAACTGGGCTTGCTGCCGGTGAGGACCGATCGGAGGACTCGGACGCGCTGGTGTTGTCGACTCTACGCAGGACTTCGTGGCTCATTGTTATGAGAGTTCATGGGACATTATGACACAACAAGGAACAGTCCTTATTTTCTCATTGTGCACATCTGTGTCGTAAGAATGACTGGGATGCGTGTTTGAACAGTGTACTGTTGTGTCTGTGTTGATACGATAATTGGGCAAATGAAAGAAATGAAGCTAATGAGTCCTGTTGGCCTCTCATTTCGAGTAGCATAAAGTGGAGTTTAGCCCTGCCTTTCGGAGAAAATACCGTCATCAGCCACGTTATAGACCCCTCTCTGCGAGAGACGATAAGTATACGCAACGTCTGCTAATCAGGAACGGTGTGCCACCGCCTCCTGTTTTTGGGTAAATACCGAGGCAAAATTTTATTTCTTGGTGGGGATTCGAAGCAGTTACAAATTAACGACCCGGCTACAGAGATGGGTGATTTAAAAACGAAAACATTTTAGCAAATCGAACGAAAGTAGTACACACCTACGTCACGCTATCAATCCAGTATTCTGTCTCCCGTAATCCGCCAATCGCGCTCAACAAATACTGTCGTGGGTTCGTAACGTTTCTTAGAAATGTAGTGCGTAGTTGAAACTCCGCGACATGTGGGAGACTTCTTTTGGGGATTTGCGTCGGACAGAAGGTAGAGGTCGATGTGCTGCACTGCAATCTGAGTTTGTCGTAATTGCGTGTTGCAACGAAAACTATCGAAACGAAGGTTACCGAGAAAACAACACATTCTGTCTCTGGAGAGAGTTATAAATTGAACATTTCTAATTTCGTTTAGACAAAAGACAGAACATGATTAAGATCGCTACCAGTTTCGTCCAAACATGGGAATCGTCAGGATCCATACTTTATTCGCGGGTTGTCACCAAACAACCGTCAAAGACATGAGCGGTCACATTGGCTGACGTGAGTATGACATTGAATCTCGTGACCTTTCGTTCGCTGTGACTAATGTACAGCGAATATGGCCAGTGTATAGGGGAAACCAGCAACGATTGTGATCATGTTCTGTAGTTATGTCTAAGGGAAATAACAAGGAGCGAAATACAGCGCTTAAACATTTTCAGAAATGAAGCACAGCGAGACGCGGAAATTATTTTACGCATGATAAACTCGGATGGTACTATTGTTCTCAATCAAGCAAGATGCGGTTGCAGAAGTTGAGAATGTGTTTGTCAGCGGGAAAAACCGAGGGCGGGCCGAGAATAAACTGGCTTTGAAGTGTCTCTTCTCTCCGTCCTCACTCGACCGTCGATAACAGTGAACTGGGCGCCAGCTGCGGATTGCTGGGTGGCAAGCTGTATGGACCGTGACAGCGCCAGCACACTCAACGACCGTGCGTGTTTCAGACAGCGCGTAGCGGCGGTGAGTGTGTTAATTCACTGCAGCTACAGAAACCCTTTGTTCCTGCAATCAGCGGGGAGCCACGGGAAAATTCATCACTATATAAAGCGTCAAAACGGTTTCAAAAGCAGATAAATACTTCATTTAGGGGACTTTCGGGCACAGCATCAGAAATTGGGAAGTGGAGCACGCCAGATAAGAACCACCGAAGTTATCATACTGTATTACATTACATGAGAGAGCTGCATCAAACCAGTCTCAGGACTGAAGACCACAACAACAACATTACATGAAACGTAATCTGTAGATCTTCTAAGAGGACTCTCTGGGATGTGAAATGATTTCCTCTATTGTTTAAGTGCAATGCTTTAGAATAATCTAATACATTGTTAGTTTGGCTACAAAATTAATTATAATATTTTATTATTAATATTATTATTATAATTATTATCATCAGCATCAGGTGGCATTGGTACCTATTGGATTACCGAAAGCTTTGGTTAACCCTTCTAAGTCTCCGTCCAGTTCTAATATTTTTTTTCTACTTGAGTTCTCTTTCTTCATTCCATTTTGTTCCAGTTCCCTTCGTAGTTTCGCTCTCCGATTGCACTTCCTATCCGTCAGTTTGTTGTTTCTACGAGTATCTGTCTAAAATATTTAAGGAATCTATCTCGGCTCTTCATAGGTATTTTTGATATGTCTTGAATCCAGCGTACACTTTCAAGTTGTTTTACTCGTACGTACGTTAAAATCTTTTGCGTTAAGACTTGTTGCTGGGAGATTGTGAAAGAGTCAATAAAATTTTAATCTACGTTTCCGGATGTCTGTCGCGAGAGTGGATAATACTTCTGTCGTTTCCTTCTTCTGTTCTGTTTGGATCGAGAATCATTCTCATAATTTTGTGTCCATCTTTCAGAATGTTGCCAACTGACACTTTTATGTATTAGTGGCTCCCTAACATAGAGAGCTTATAGTTTGATAGCTACGTCGTAGAGCCTAGTTTTTGTATGTGTGGAGAGATTTCTTTATTGCTGTAGGTATCGTGAGTTCTTCCGCAAGCCTTGCTTAATTTCTGTGGGTGAATTCTCTGTGCAGTTTTTCCTCTCCCTGTATGTTCAAGGATCTCGCCTGGGCCCTGGAAGTACGAGATTCTCTCGATTTTACCATATTTTGTCGACATTTCCTAGATGAAGAATTTTGAGCATTAAACATTGACTTTATGTGGAAGGAAATTTGTAAGACAACTTTTTAAATGCTTCTTTGAGAGTTAATTCAGCTTTATTGGGGTAATCTAGCCATTTTCTAATATGATCAAGTCGCCTGTAAAGATTAGGGATACAAATATGATATCATCTTTCTGTTGTCGTAATCTGCCTCTTTAGCTATGCTGCCATGTAGCGGGCCCGGGTTCGATTCCCGGCCGGATCGGAGAATTTCTCTGCTGAGCGACCGGGTATTGTGTTGTCCTCATCATCATTTCATCATCGTCGACACGCGAGTCGCCCAATGTGGCATCAGCTGAAAAGATCTGCAATTCGACAGCCGAACTTCACCAGATGGAGACTCCCCACTACCAATGCCATATGATCATTTCATTACTTTCTGTCGTCATAGTTATATGGGTTGACAGTAATTTTGAATATGAAGTTATTTTTCTCATTCTTGCTCAGAACGATATTAAAGAGGGGTGGATGCAGACCGTTGCTCTGTCCGACGCCGGTTTCCATCAGTAACCAATTATTCGCGCTGTTGTAATTATTTTCAGTGTCACTTTCATTCTGAAACCGATAGTTTCGTTATTTCTTATTCTGTTACCTTTCAGTGCGTTCTACATACATTATGACCCAATGTATGAGATTTAGTTATTGACACAACTGTCCTATCGAATAACAAATAACACTTCAACCAAAAATTATTTAGCAGTATCTATCAAAATCTTCTTAGAGACACTTCTCGTGAAGTAGAAGCATATGGTCTGACAGTTTTCTAATTCATTCTTAAATTCTGTTATACGAGCCATAACATATTCTGTTGTTCCATCAAATCGAATAAATAGCAATACAGCTATTTTTTCAGGTAATCATAATTTGTATTGTGCATGCGCAAGTCATCAAAAACATTACGTTTCTATTTTCCTTATCAGCTGCTAATAAGTTTTGTAATTTTTATCCAAAAAAGCCTGAACTGCATTTTACGACCAAACGCGATTGTTTGTCCAACGCAGAGATATTTCGATAAATAGCTTGTACTTCTGCGCTACTTTCAATGGCGTTATTTCAAACCAGAAAGTTTTTAGGATGCCAAAGAGCTGCACCCAAACTCATGATAATCTAAATTTGATAAAATTTACATCTTCAAGCTTTTGGATACAAGGCTTAGGCACATTTTGTACTGCCATGCTGGCTGTTTGTATGGACATCTGAACTATGTGTACAAACACGCTGCCGTACATCGTAGTGTATATCACAGAACAGGACGCTCCTGCGACGGGCTATCACATATCACACGTATAGTGCCCAGCTTATCTCGGCGACGGGCAGGGCTCAACTGAGGAGTTCGTCCTACGTATTCTCTCTTCAGCACCCTCTTCCACTCATTCACACACTTGCAGTGTAAGGACAAAATTCACCAACAGAAAAATAAGGCAGAAGCTTTTCTTAGCCCAATTTTATAAAGAAAAGTAAGAGATGTAAATTGTCTCTCCGCGAGAAAGGAATCAGGAAGTTTTTACATTCGGGTTTCTACTCGTTTACCGCTTTGAAATAATTTTTTTAACAACAATTCCTGTCAATAATGCATCACAGTCTGTGTTTCAGTACGAGTACGTTTCTTTATAAACATATTTTCCTTAACGATTTCATAATGATTCCGATTTGTTTGAAGTTAAATAATGTGTTTGACGCTCGTCATTGCTGCTATTGTGCAGCTATAATTCCTAACACTACAGTTGAGTTTGTTTTTGCAAAATATATGGTTAGTGAGGAATTTCTATGCGCAATTCTCTTACGCTGAGAGAAAGTTACAATTTTTGTACCTCCTTGCCGTGAGAAATACACACTCAGAGCCGCACTCGCACGTGTGTGACACTCTGAACAGCAGCTGTCAAAGCGCTCCGCGATAAAACGGAGGCGGGACGTGGTCACGAGAGAGGTACTATGATACATTCCAGAATCTTAATGAGATATCCGGAACTATTTTCACACAGTTTTCTTCTTCGTACTGCCTGAGAAATAGGTTGCGGTTTACAGATAAGAAGAGGAAGGATAAGGTAAAGACATACCGTTTCCCCTACCACCGTATGTAGTTTAGCATTTCAGTATTCAAAGAGTCGCTCTGAATTTTTCCCATTCTATTTTGTGGGGTCATTAAACAGTAGTTTTGTAATTAACGTCGGTTTGTGAGTATGAAGCTTTACTCTCGCATTTATTTGCACTGTGTGAAATTAATGTTGACTTGTAACCGTTATTCGTGTATCATCCTTCTATTTAGCTAAGCATTAATGTGTTCCTAAGTTTAAAATGTGTAAGCATAAAAAAGGAATGAAGTCGGTCTTATTTCATTGTGTTACGTGTAAGATAAAGACTTATTTGTAGATTTCGTAGTTTTTGCTTCAACGCGTTTATGAGTTTGTGCTACATGTCTCGTCCTCGTATAAAACAGACTGCATGAAGTTGCGGGTAGACCATACTTCTCATACCTCATGAAAAATACTGAGTTGTTAGCCTTCTGTCTTGTGATTCAGCATATTTCCCAATACTTTTGGGCCGTACCCGTTCAACGACATTCTAGGTTCGAGAAAAACGTGCTACATCAAGCACATGTAAAAATTACCTGGATTCATTCCTTCATCTCCGGTACATTTACAACACTTGTAAATGAAATTATTAGGCGATGTGTTGTATTCCATACTGCGCATATGAGTGAGATAATTTAAAAGCGATCATATATGTTCCTGTCAGCAGTGAAACACCACCTACTTTTCAGAGAAGTGTACTCGTTATTATTTTTACGGGAAAGGAAACGTCACGCGCGAAGTCGCACATGGGCAGTGGCCCGCTTCCCTGTGCATCACAGCTGTTATGCGGGTCGTCTACTACGCTATTTTAGGCGTCGCTGTCCGCTCGAGGTGGCCTTACACGGAAACTCGCAAAATCTGACATTAACTGTTCATATCATACTCAAAGTTCGTAGACTCTAGTATAGTAGAACTGTTCTTACGATCCGGAAAACCCTTATCGAAACAATATCTCAGACTCACACTGGAGATATGGGAAATCATTAAACATTTATTGCACTTGATTCTTGAGTTTCTCCCGGCGTATTTGATAGTCAAAATATCCACGGGTGTGCTGCCGGTCTACAGTGTCCAACGGGCACAATATTTCGGCGATCATACATGTCGCCATCATCAGGTGAACTGACGGACTGAGCTCCTGTGAACGTGCCGGCACGGAGATCCGTACGCTATGGCTGCTCAGAGGGAACTGGGTTCGGTCGCGGCGGCGGCCGATTTAAATACCCTCCGCCCGCGGCGCGCTCCCTCCGCCGTCCGCGCCCCGCGCCATGGTCGCGCGGTGGAACAGATTGCGACGGCGTCTGAGATGACGTCGGAGTGATGGCTCTGTCCGCCGTGGTCGTCACAACTATACGTTTGCTCGATTTACTCTTGATTAACCCGATCGCTGGTTCCCAAGCCTTGCTAAGATTATAGCCACAGTCACGGTTTATGAGGTCGTCATTGGTGCGAATTTCGATGGCCTCTCTAACAACGCTGTCCCAATATCTCGACGTCTGTACCAGAATCCTCGTGCGGTCATATTCCATGGCGTGATTTTCCGACAAACAATGTTCAGCGACCGCCGACTTGCTCGGATACATCAGACGAGTGTGCCTCTGGTGTTCACGGCATCGATCCTCGACGGTACGCATCGTCTGACCAATATACGACTTGCCACATTGACACGGAATCTGGTACACGCCGGCCTTCCTCAAACCGAGGTCATCTTTGGCGCTCCCCACTAGTGCACGAGTTTTATTTGGAGGACAAAACACAGTTCCGGCCCGGTGTTTATTCAGAATGCGAGCGATTTTCCCCGAGAGTGCGCCCGTGTATGGAATAAATGCAGTGCCTACCTCCTCCCTCGTGACTTCATCCATCTCAAGGGGTTGTGCTGCAGTGGTTGGGCGGAGAGCACGTTGAATCTGCCACTCTGAGTACCCATTTTTTCGAAATACAGTTCTCAGATGTTCCAATTCCTGGGGTAGACTCTCTGCGTCAGAGATAGTGCGCGCCCTATGTACTAGAGTTTTAAGTACCCCATTCCTCTGTGAAGGGTGGTGGCAGCTGTCTGCATGCAAATACAGATCAGTGTGCGTAGTCTTCCGATACACCCCATGACCTAGGGTGCCGTCAGCCCTTCTCTTGACCAAGACGTCAAGGAAAGGTAATTTACACTCCGTTTCAGTCTCCATAGTGCATTTGATGTTGGGGTGTATGGAGTTTAGATGTGTAAGGAAGTCACGGAGTTTATCCATACCATGTGGCCAGATGACGAACGTGTCGTCCACGTAACGGAAAAAGCAAGTAGGTTTCCATACGGATGACGACAGGGCTTCCTCCTCGAAGTTCTCCATGTACAAATTCGCTACCACCGGTGAGAGTGGGCTACCCATGGCGACTCCCTCCGTTTGTTCGTAGTATTCTCCATTAAAAAGAAAATACGTGGAAGTCAAGACATGCCTAAAAAGTTCAGTGGTCTCAAGGACGCAGATTTACCGGAGGGTGACGCTAAGAAATTGTTACCCCAAGGTCCGGTACCGCCGAGACTATATGGACTCCCGAAGGTTCACAAAGAGAGAATACCATTACGCCCCATTGTCAGCAACATCAGGGCACCTACATATTTGCTGGCCAAATACCTGACGGGAATATTAAGTCCTTATGTGGGTAAATGCCCTCATCACATCCGTAATTCCGTGGATTTTATTAAACGCCTTGACAGCTTCAGGTTGGATGAGTCAGATATCATGGTGAGTTTTGACGTCGTTTCCTTGTTTACGAGGGTACCCCTGCGAGAGTCACTAGAACTGATTAGTCAGAAGTTTGACGAGAAGACCACTGAGCTTTTTAGGCATGTCTTGACTTCCACGTATTTTCTTTTTAATGGAGAATACTACGAACAAACGGAGGGAGTCGCCATGGGTAGCCCACTCTCACCGGTGGTAGCGAATTTGTACATGGAGAATTTCGAGGAGGAAGCCCTGTCGTCATCCGTATGGAAACCTACTTGCTTTTTCCGTTACGTGGACGACACGTTCGTCATCTGGCCACATGGTATGGATAAACTCCGTGACTTCCTTACACATCTAAACTCCATACACCCCAACATCAAATTCACTATGGAGACTGAAACGGAGGGTAAATTACCTTTCCTTGACGTCTTGGTCAAGAGAAGGGCTGACGGCACCCTAGGTCATGGGGTGTATCGGAAGACTACGCACACTGATCTGTATTTGCATGCAGACAGCTGCCACCACCCTTCACAGAGGAATGGGGTACTTAAAACTCTAGTACATAGGGCGCGCACTATCTCTGACGCAGAGAGTCTACCCCAGGAATTGGAACATCTGAGAACTGTATTTCGAAAAAATGGGTACTCAGAGTGGCAGATTCAACGTGCTCTCCGCCCAACCACTGCAGCACAACCCCTTGAGATGGATGAAGTCACGAGGGAGGAGGTAGGCACTGCATTTATTCCATACACGGGCGCACTCTCGGGGAAAATCGCTCGCATTCTGAATAAACACCGGGTCGGAACTGTGTTTTGTCCTCCAAATAAAACTCGTGCACTAGTGGGGAGCGCCAAAGATGACCTCGGTTTGAGGAAGGCCGGCGTGTACCAGATTCCGTGTCAATGTGGCAAGTCGTATATTGGTCAGACGATGCGTACCGTCGAGGATCGATGCCGTGAACACCAGAGGCACACTCGTCTGATGTATCCGAGCAAGTCGGCGGTCGCTGAACATTGTTTGTCGGAAAATCACGCCATGGAATATGACCGCACGAGGATTCTGGTACAGACGTCGAGATATTGGGACAGCGTTGTTAGAGAGGCCATCGAAATTCGCACCAATGACGACCTCATAAACCGTGACTGTGGCTATAATCTTAGCAAGGCTTGGGAACCAGCGATCGGGTTAATCAAGAGTAAATCGAGCAAACGTATAGTTGTGACGACCACGGCGGACAGAGCCATCACTCCGACGTCATCTCAGACGCCGTCGCAATCTGCTCCACCGCGCGACCATGGCGCGGGGCGCGGACGGCGGAGGGAGCGCGCCGCGGGCGGAGGGTATTTAAATCGGCCGCCGCCGCGACCGAACCCAGTTCCCTCTGAGCAGCCATAGCGTACGGATCTCCGTGCCGGCACGTTCACAGGAGCTCAGTCCGTCAGTTCACCTGATGATGGCGACATGTATGATCGCCGAAATATTGTGCCCGTTGGACACTGTAAACCGGCAGCACACCCGTGGATATTTTGACTATTTATTGCACTTGTTGGGTTTCGCAGTTTCACAGCACATTCGACGAGAAATGTAGTGAATTTCCTATGAACTGTTCGACACAACTTTTATCCGTGAGGAGAACTGTTTTATGCTCTGTCCTCCTGAATTCCATCACGCGCTGCAGTTAACTGCGCACTTCCACCGCTCTTCTGCAGGAGGCGCATACCAAAGTGTCTGTACTTCTCTGTTAACAAAAGTGATATCACGAGAAGTAAACTGTTAGAAACCCCCTCTCCTCTCTCGCGACATGTTGCGCTATTGGATCCAGCGAGGTAAACGTTTAATCTTGCTCGTGTAACCAACCCCCTGCCTCCAGTGTCCATTATAGTTTAATCACAGTAAAATTTCTTATTCCGCATTTTTTTAGTTTAGGAGTAGCTGCGGCGAGTTATGTTGAATATGGAAAATCTGTAACCCAGCAGTACTAAATTGCTGCTCTGTTTACACTGTGACATAAGATTAAGACATTCCCTCCAGTGCTTTCTGGGCTGTGAACAACATCAGTGCTTTCTGGATTGTGAACAACATTCACAGAAAATAACCTTTCCAGTAAGATTGTGATCATTATGCCCTACGCTCTCAAAGAACATTGTTGCTGACTAATGAATATGAAACATCTTGTTTTGTGAGTGTTATGCTGAATTTTGGCATCGTCCTCTGCCACACCATGGCTTAAGAAATTTTACTTCCCAATTCAGATATTAAAAAACTGCTATGTCCAAATTTTCAGCATTTTTTCTTGCTCTACCATCTGACGTACTAAAGTGCAAAATCAATTAAATATTACAGCGACGGATACAAGTATTACATCCACATTTATACTCCGCAAGTCAGTTACGGTGTAAGACGAGACTACTTTGTGTACTTCGTGTACAACTGTCACATCCCCATTTTCCTGTACCAGTAATGTTCCGCGAGAATAACGATTATTGGTAAGCCTCCGTGTGTCTCGAATTTAATTTTACCTTCATGGCCTTTTCGCGAGGTACGCATAGGAAGAAGCAATATTTTGGCTGACTCTTCTAGGAAAGCAGGCTCTCGGAACCGCCACTGGCGCTGACTGAGCTGCCTCGTGGGGCTTTCTTCCTTACTATGTGAGCCAGTAATTAACATAGTTCTCTTCTTAGGATATTTTGAATTTCCTCTATCAATTCTGCCTCGTACTGATCCCAGACTGACGAGCGATATTCAGGTATTAATCGAAAGGATTCTTCCAATGAATGTCAGTCTGGCATCTTCCTCACCGCGATAAATTTTATGTGTTCGTCCCACTTTAGATCGCTCCGAAAGCTTACTCCTAGATATTTTGAGAATGTGATTGCATCTAGTGATTATCCTGATATCTTGCAGTCATACGATAATGGGTCTTTCTATTTATGCACAATACGTCAAATGTTGAGGATCAACAGCCACTCTCTGCACTAAGCGTGGGTCCTCTGTAGGTCTTCCCGCATTTCGCTGCAGTTTTCTGCCGCTGCGGCTTCTCAGTATATATCCGCGAAAAGCCTCACCGAACGTCCACGTTATCCACTAGCTCATTTATATATAATGTCAAAGTAATGGTCTTATAGAATTTCTTTAGGGTATGCGCGAAGTCATTTTAACATCTGAGGACTTCTCTCCATTCTTTTCTGTTTGCTTGAGAATTCAATTCAGCCACGCAGCTGGTCTGATATTCCGAATGCTCGTATTTTGTTCAGTAGGTGGCAGTGCAGAACTGCGTCGAATGTCTTCTGTAAGTGAAGGAACACGGTACCAATGTGGGCACCGGTATTTGCTCCTATCTGAGTCTCGTGGACGAACAGAGCGAGCTGGGTTGCAGATCTAGTGCAGTTATTCAATATACTTCAGATCACCAAGTATTTATTTACCTTCGCAATGGAATATGCTTTAGGTACATTATCTGTAACTGTAGGTACACCTTATAGGTATAGATATTTACGGTATTCCTACGAGATAAAGAAACACTGAGATTCATTTCCCGCTACAGATTCCTTCACAGATACGAGTCTGTGCTTTGCTTATTTGAAAATATTAAATTCGTAACATGCATAGGGAGAGGCACGGTCGTGGGTCTGGGCTGAAAGAAATGTTCCTTGTTATGCTGAAGACTCACAAGCTAATGGTACGATATTTACATAGTTCAGCAACTTTAAAGAACAGGGCTTTTATGTTAAGCGAGCGAGACCTCATGCCTCAAAAGTGTCTGATGTCACAGATGTCAACAACATGGGCGACACTACTGTTAGAAAATACTTTCTGATAAATTACGTAAGTTAATAGCGTGAACTTCGCAGTGCCGTCTTCACAGCTCTAAGTACATGATCATGTCCAGATGAAGACCTTTCGTGTCCGCTAGGTGTCACGTCTGCAGAGTCTCAGATGCTTGGCTGAGCTAACTGGGACACGCTACTATTTCCTATGCCCTTTTCTTAAGAAAGGAAATACTTCTTTCGCATCAGCTATGGCATGTGAAGATTGATAACTGCACCATTTTTGCCGCAGTCCACAATAAGTCAACGGAATGCGTAAATCGCTAGGCTCCTAAAATTTAAAAGGATGGAAGTTCCATTCGTACGAAAGGTGATGTTGATTACCTAATTGCATTACAGGCCAATAATATCGTAGCATGAAAGTTACCATAACGCTACCATCACTACAGCGTACTAAAAGATACAACAAACACACACACACACACACACACACACACACACACACACACACACACACACACACAGAGAGAGAGAGAGAGAGAGAGAGAGAGAGAGAGAGAGAGAGAGAGCAAAGAAAATAACGGTACTTCGAAGATGAAGAACGTGATCTCATCATAAGAAACGTTATGAAATAAATTCATGAATTACAGCGATAAATATCTGGCAACATTTTACGTAGACTATATATAACACCCACCTGAGAGATCTCATGTCTCTTTGTGTTTCCGCAGCTGTTACTTACATTAAAAGTTAACACTCCGGAAAGAACAATAAAGCAGGCTTCAACAAATGTGGGGCGACTGTACATGCGGATACTATGTTTTAGGAATGTCGTAAATCCTGAAAACAAGAGATCTGTTGTAGGACACCACCGTAAATTGCATATACTATTGTCAAGATCCAGGCAGAATAAATAAAATCTGCTCCCTATTCAGATGGAACTGCACTGGCGCTCGTTAGCGGCTCCGCCTACGGAGGTAGGCACCAGGTCATTGACTGCGTGGATCAAGATTAGTTCTTCATCTGTCAGATGACGTCCTCGCTACGAAATTGACAGACATTTCGCCGCTCATGACAGGTTTAAGAAACGTCGCCGATTGTATACAGATAGGATGGAAGTGCCGCACTAAAAACAGAGTGAATTTAAAAATTTTGCACAACCCTGCTGATTTGCATAATTTCTTTTTATTTACTTTTATCGGGAACCTCTTTGTAAACACTTTTTAGCCACAAGAAACCGCTACCTGCTGCCACGTGTGTAATGGAGACAAAAGTAAGCCTTGGCTCTCAGTACTGTTTGGTAGAGCGCTGTCTCTCCAGTCGTGTACACAGTTCAATTTGTGTCGAAGAGTGGTTTAAAGCTTTATGGCAAGATGGTTGTCAGCATGGGTAGCGGCCATACGCACAGCAACGTCCTTCAAAGTAGAACGCTAACGCGAGGCACAAAGCATTAAAGATATAACTCGTGTTGATATCCTGCGGTCAAGAATGCCAGTTGATGACTGCTGCCTACTAATTACATCTCGTAAGCACCACGAGGAAAATGCAAAAGAAGTGCGCGATATCGTTCCATATGCAACTCGGAGGACTGCGTCGACCCATACAATCAGTTTGGCCTCTAGCCGTCCATAACGAACACTAGTACCTTGGTGTGCGAAGGAGGAGCGCCAGATAACGTCTGGAACGTAACTTGGATCAGTGAAGTCGAGTTTTCTTCACCGACGAGTGCAGCATTTTCTCAACGCCCGGTCATTGTCGCTGAAGATTGTGAACACGAGCAGATAGCAATCACATTTCAGAAGGTACAATGGTGTATGTAATTTACGATATTGGCCTACAAGAGATCTCTTGTTTTCAGAACTTACGACAGTTCAGAACATATTATTCGCATTTACAATCCTCACTTAGCTCGCATTTATCGCGGATCATAGGATCATTACATTCATTTCATCGCGACCCCTCTCGCTCAGCGTAAAGTCCCAAGCGACTGGAAAAATGGACGTGTTACTCATGTATATAAGAAGGGTAAAAGAACGGACTCGCAAAATTGTAGATCAATATTCTTAATATCGGTTTGCTGCAGAATTCTTGAATATATTCTCAGTTGAAATATAATAAATTACCCTGAGACGGAAGAGCTTCTGTCCAAAAATCAGCACGGTTTCAGAAAACTTTGCTCGTGCGAAACACAGCTTGCCCTTTTCCCACATTATATCCTGTAAACCGCGGATGAAGGTCAACAGGCTGACTCCATATTCCTGGATTTCCAGAAAGCATTTGATTCGGTCCCCGCTGCGGACTGCTAACTAAGGTATGAGCACACGGAATGGGTTACCAAGTATGTGACTATGTGGCTGTCTCGGAAACTTGTTAAATAATAGAACCCAGTACGTTGTCGTCGACGGCGAGTGCTCATCAGAGACAAGTGTATCGTCACGTGTGCTCCCGACAAGTGTGATAGGACCGCTCTTATTTTCTATATACATAAATGAACTTGAGGGACTTTGAACTTAAAGCACAGGGTGAGTAGCAATTTAAGGCTGTTTGCTGATGACGCTGTGGTGTACTGGAAGGTGTCGAAGTTGAGTGGCTGTAGGAGGATGCAAAGTGATATAGACAAAATTTCTACTTGGTGTGGTGAATGGCAGCTAGATTTAAATGTTTAAAAATTTAAGTTAATGCAAATGAGAAGGAAAAACAACTCGGCATTACTAGAACACAACATGAATAGTGTAATGCCTGAGAAAGTCACATCGATTAAATATCTAGGCGTCACGTTCCAAAGTGATATGAAACAGAACGAATACGTAAGGGCGGTAGTAGAGAAGCGAGAGGTCGACTTCGGTTTATTGGAAGAATTTTAGGAAAGCATGGGTCATCTGTAAAGGAGACTGCGTATATAACACTAATGCGATCCATTCTCGAGTGCTGCTCGAGTGTTTGGGATTCACACCAGGTCGGTTTGAAGGAAGCCATGGAATCATTTCAGAGACTGGCTGCTCGACGTGTTACAAGTAAGCTCGGTCAACACGAAGGTATTACGGAGATGCTTCGGGGACTCAAATGGGAATCCCTGGAAGCAAGTCGACGTTCTTCACAGAATGCTACCCAGAGAATTTAATGACCTCGTATTTGAAGCTGACTGCAGAACGAATTTACTGCGGCCAACGTACATTTCACATAAGAATCATGAAGATAAGACAAATTAGGGCTCGTACGGAAACATTTAGGCAGTCGTTTTTCCCTTGCTCTGCTTGCGAGTGGGACAGGAAAGCTAACGAGTAGTAGCGGCAGAAGGAACCATCAGCCATGCACCATACAGTGGTATGTATGTACACTATTGGCCATTAAAATTGCTACACCACGAAGATGACGTTCTACTGACGCGAAATTTAACCGACAGGCAGAGGATGCTGTGATATGCAAATGATTAGCTTTTCAGAGCATTCACACAAGGTTGGCGCCGGTGGCGACACCTACAACGTGCTGGCATGAGGAAAGTTTCCAACCGATTTCTCATACACAAGCAGCAGTTGTCCACCGTTGCGTGGTGAAACCTTGTTGTGATGCCTCGTGTAAGGAGGAGAAATGTCTACCATCACGTTTCCGACTTTGATAAAGGTCGGATTATAGCCTATCGCGATTGCGGTTTATCGTATCGCGACATTTCTGCTCGCGTTGGTAAAGGTACAATGACTGATAGCAGAATATGGAATCGGTGTGTTCAGGAGGGTAATACGGAACGCTGTGCTGGATCCCAACGGCCTCGTATCACTAGCAGTCGAGATGACAGGCATCTTACCGCATGGCCGTAACGGATCGTGCAGCCACGTCTCCATCCCTGAGTGAACAGATGGGGACGCTTGCAAGACAACAACCATCTGCACGAACAGTTCGACGACGTTTGCAGCAGCATGGACTATCAGCTCGGAGACCATGGCTGCGGTTACCCTTGACGCTGCATCACAGACAGGAGCGCCTGCGATGGTGTACTCAACGACGAACCTGGGTGCACGAATGGCAAAACGTCATTTTTTCGGATGAATCAAAGTTATGTTTACAGCATCATGATGGTCGCATCCGTGTTTGGCGATATCGCGGTGAACGCACGTTGGAAGCGTGGATTCGTCATCACCATACTGGCGTATCACCCGGCGTGATGGTATGGGGTGCCATTGGGACACGTCTCGGTCACCTCTTGTTCGCATTGACGGCACTTTGAACAGTGGACGTTACATTTCAAGTGTGTTACGACCCGTGACTCCACCCTTAATTCGATCCCTGCGAAACCCTACATTTCAGCAGGATAATGCACGACCGCATGTAGCAGGTCCTATACGGGCCATTCTGGATACAGAAAATGTTCGACTGCTGCCCTGGTCAGCACATTCTCCAGATCTCTCGCCAATTGAAAACGTCTGGTCAATGGTGGCCGAGCAACTGGCTCGTCACAATAGGCCAGTCACTACTCTTGATGAACTGTGGTATCGTGTTGAAGCTGCATGGGCAGCTGTACCTTTACACGCTATCCATAAAAAGCTCTGTTTGGCTCAATGCCCAGGCGTATCAAGGCCGTTATTACGTTCCAGAGGTGGTTGTTCTGGATACTGATTTCTCAGGATCTATGCACCCAAATTGCGTGAAAATGTAATCACATGTCAGTTCTAGTGTAATATATTTGTCCAATGAATACCCGTTCATCATCTGCATTTCTTCTTGGTGTAGCAATTTTAATGGCCAGTAGTGTAGATTCAGATGTTGATTCAGTCAAACGGTTCAGCAGGTAGCTGAGTCAATCATGTTTCGGCTGGTATCATGTAAAGGAGCTGGATGCCATCGTTACTGGCGGGGGGCGGGGGGGGGGGGGGGGAGGGGAGGAGTGAGGGGGTAGTGAGGGAGGCGTAATTTGAGGGCTGTTCTGTATCACGAATGGATCCTACATGCTACTGTCTAGCTCTACAGTTATCATTTCGTCGATGAATTCGTCTTATAAGACGACAGTGTACGAACAGACCGTACTCACCTCGTGCACACCTTCCTCCGTGAGACAGGAATCATCCAAATGGTTGCAGGGCCCGAGATAGCTGCCGAGAGGAATCGCACTGAGTAGGCCTTTTGCCATTTTGAACTTCCGCGCAAGAACCTTCCTCACGCACGGTTGACGTGAAGAGGGCCGCCATCGAAGAGTGGGACAGGTTCGAACAGCAAACAGTGTCCGCCTGGTGGACAGCGTTGCCAGGCTGGGTCCGAGGGACTAGCAGTGCGCGAGATACAGCAACATACTTATACAGTGAAATGTTACCCAGCAGCCGATGTTCATTTCAGTGATGTGCGAAGATGTGCAATTTCGAACAAACTGTTTTTTCTGATTGTTGTCTTCTTTTCACTTCTCCACGAAATTATTTTTATGTTTTGCTCACCCAAGACCGTATTGTAGGCACTTAAAGTGTTAGGCGTTTTGACTTCTTTCTCACTGTGTATTTATTCCCTCACAAACTTTGTTGTAAATAACCCACTGCGATTAAAAGGCATCATGTATATAATTACAGTAACAGGAGAAAAAAATAACGTGTGTTAAGATCGTGTTTAGCACAAAAATGGATACATAATGTTGCCACCAAATTCTTGATCTCTCAGCAAACGATCTGAAATGTCCGACAGACAATAACAATCTCGCGTGGCTCAATGGCTGAATGCCAGTCTTTCAACTGGGCACCCCTTCGGCACCCGGCGTGTCCGTAATCCACTCCAGTTATCCAACCGGTGAAACGGTACCTACAGCTTAACCTGTCGTTCCTGGAGGCTCCTCACATCGTTGAAAGGCGAAGGCTAGATTAAAAGCAGACAGAATATTTCCGTGGTCCGACCGGAATTTAATCCCGCTACCTCTCGTTTTAACAGCTTTCGCTTTACTAATATTCTATCAAGCCTCATTGGTAGAAAGCATAGTTAAAACTGGAAACGTTTCTTTGCTGGCTACAGGTTCTGTTCCTTGGAAGAATTTCTATAGTGTAACATCAAAGCCCGCTCGGTTGGCCGTGCGGTCGAACGCACGGCTTTCCGGGCGGGAAGGAGCGCCTGGTCCCCGGCTCGAATCCGCCCGGCGGATTTGTGTCGAGGTCCGGTGAACCGGCCAGTCTGTGGATGGTTTTTAGGCAGTTTTCCATCTGCCTCAGCGAATGCGGGCTGGTTCTCCTAATTCCGCCTCAGTTACACTATGTCGGCGATTGCTGTGCAAACAAATTCTCCACGTACGCGTACACCACCATTACTCTACCACGCAAACTTAGGGGTTGCACTCGTCTGGTGTGAGACGTTCCCTGGGGGGTCCACCGGGGGCCGAACCGCACAATAACCCTGGGTTCGGTGTGGGGCGGCGGAGGGGTGAAGTGGACGGCGGTAGTCGTCGTAGGGTTGTGGACCGCTGCGGCTGTGGCGGGGACGGAGCCTCTCCGTCGTTTCTACGTCCCCGGTTAACATACAATAGAATACAACTAACATCAATGTTTAAAAAAATGGAAAATAGCAGCTCGTAAATGGTCAGCATGTAGTCATATTTACATATGAATATTAAGATGAATTGAAAATGAGGTGTTCCACACGATTACGATTAATCGAACAAATGATTCATGGAACATAAAACTAGGTTACTAGCTAATGTGTTCACAGATGTGCAGTTGCTGAAAAACTTCATAGAGGAGTTTAGATTAGGTCACCCAGTGTGCCTGTTGCATACCTGGGTCCACTTTGAGTGCCTCCTACGCGTGAATGGCGGGGACGCAGACTTTCAGCAGCGGTCCCGGTGACAGCGGGACAGGCGACATGCTGGTGGCGGCCGCTCTGGGCTGGCGCCAGCGTCTTGGCCAACTTGTTTACTGGCCCGCATAGCGCACATAGCCGCAGCCCAGCACAGTACAGGACACCTCGCTATAAATGAGCCGCGCTGTCGGTCACGGCTCACCGCAACGCAAAGTAGGGATGGGAAAAACCGACCGGTTAAAACCCATACCGCCATTTCAGTTCGGAAGAACCGGTGTTTCTAGGCATTTGTTTGGTTTCGGATATAACCGGAATTTTTAGTTTTTACTAACAACCGAGTAAGAAAGCGGGATATCAATTTGCCACAGCAACAGTGTTAAGATTTTTGGTTTCTAAACAAAACTACGTTTACAACGAGTAGTGCTAATTTGTAAAATTTCCAGTGCTTTGAAATATTGGGTTATTATACAAAATGGAAAAAGCAATCAGTGTCATACTAACTAACGTAAATCCATCCGATGATGGGGGCTTAAACCTTTGAAACGCGTTGTGGAAATAAATAAACGGTGACTGGTAACAGTAAACTTGTTGTTTCATTTAAAATCAGTGTTATGTTAATAACGGTCCAACAGTTGAAGACGAACAATACACACACGACATAAGAATGGTTACAGCACTGCTAAGACAATACTGCAGCTGTTGTCCTTTACTCCACACAAAAACAGGGACAAATTCGTTTTACGAGCGCAGAGTAAAAGGTGTATGTCACGCTTGTCATTTGTAGCTCCACAATATTTATCGTTGTTAGGAAGTTGTGTGGTTTCTGAAAGATTGGTACCATCTTTGAATGATATGGTTCCTGTTGAAAGGAGTCTACTTACAGATCAACACATTATAGGACGAATATTTATGAAAAGACGGGACGATAAATATTGGTCACTGGATGAATTCATTGCTGTTAAATGTTTTATTTCACCTGTTATGTAAACTGTTTATCTGAATTTTTGAAGGACTATTTTCAGTTTTGTTAGCAAATTATTAATTATATTTAAACTACTGTTAAAAAGTAAATAAATATATCTGACTACGGAACGGTTTTTTCATTCGCAATAATTAAAGAAAACGAGTGCTAGAAACTGTACACAAAAGCTTTATATCTGTCGATCGTTTCTATGAAACAATAAAAGAGAGAGGAATGAAAGTAACATTAATAAATTAAAAATTTAACAATTGCTCTCAGTTTACAATAAAAATAGAAAGTAGTTGATCTGTTACCTGTGTCTACATAATATGCCTTTAGCGGCATGTAGTCCATAGGACCAAGACAACTTGACACAAAAAATTGAGTTCTCCAACTTCAGTGTTCACCCTTTAGCACCGACTGTTCGTAATTCCCAAATAGTTGTATGATCCTCGGTTATAATATAATTTGGAGCAAGGCTTCAAAAAATTGCAACCAATAGCAGAATACTGGTGGTTTTTTTTTTTTTTTTTTTTTGTGGCATTCAACCACTTCGAGAAACGCAGCTAACGGTACAAGGACGAAATTTTCTATAAGTATTTTATTTGATACTTTAATTCAACGAATTTCTTGAAACGTATAATGCAAAAGTGTGGGGGAGCTTTAGAATTTTTCAGTCTTTGTTCGATGACTACGTTTATTACTGGAAATAAAAGCAAGAAAAAGCTGAAAATCGGTTATTCCAAATACGAGCGGTTTTAATAGTCAGGTTAAACAGGAGATGAAAAATATCGGTATCATCGAAAAAACCGGTTGTTTCAGCGATAACCGCCATCCCTAATACAACGCAACCACGCATGCGCATCTCCATCTATCCCTGTCGATACTGCGTGACAGTCCAAGGCCCGTCTTTCCTGCCTTCCTTTTCCTTGCTGCTCATTTTAACTCCCTCTACAAGGGGGAGCAAGGGGGGGGGGGGAGGGAGGGACGCTAGCATCAACCAGTTTGCCGTCTTCAACTATGCTTATGTTAGTAACAATAAAAATGATCTTTTGGAATTATAGGATGAGATGAAATTATCAGAACAACGCAAACACTCAGGCCCAGAGCGAAGAAAATATACGACCCGGTCGGGAATGGAGCCCGAGACCACTGTTTGTTTTTCTGTTCGTTGCATCTGCTCCGGGCCGACGTCGTAAGATACCCGTTTAAGTTCGTCGTTAATCTATTAACTCAGTTTTTTTTTATTACAGAGGACAGCTAACCGTTGACCGAACACGCTGAGCTACCGTGGCGGCTGCCATTAGACCACAAGCTGCTTACGTTGCTAATGGCGTCGAAGTAAACTTTGTAGATTCTGCGCAGTGTGAAGTTTAAGTCAGTAACGGGATGAACTTACGTAAAAGTGAAACTTCGACTTGATGCTTAAGCCGAGGAAGGAAAAAAATATGTGTATTTAACTAGAATTGTTACATTCATACTAGGACGTTGAAGTGGCTGAAGTGGAGTGGACTCACACTTGCAAGTAAATTGTATTGCAGATGTGGTTGCTATCGTCATATCATTTAGTGTTTGCGGACGTTCAAAAGGATGAATAATTTGACGCACTATTGTAATGAAGCGAACGTTACATGCAGTGAGGAGTTACCTGGATGATTAGATACATCAACAGTACGAAAGGTAAGTGGTACTTATGGTACAGCAGCAACAGGTTATGATTTACATATCTGTGAATAGCAAGAATGGAACTGGTTTTAAGTATCGCTAAAGGCAGGTGGGAGTGACTTGAAAGGAGTTCATATGATGGAAATAAACAAATGTGATACAGTAGTATAAGAGAGTAGTCGCATCAAGTCAGATGGCATTGAGTAAGATGGATTAGGAAAAGAAAGTATGCGCGAGTTTTGCTGTTTTGACTACAGAAGAACTGCCTATGGCACGAAAACGGGGATATAAAATGTAGACTGGCAACAGAACGGAGAGCTTTCGTGGAAAAAAACATATTTTTCCCCGTCAGGAAAGATTATTTTACTATTTCCCTCCAAATAAAATATAAATTTAAGTTCACAATGAAATTCTCACTGTAAATCTGAGGGTGTGCTGTTATGAAACTTTATGGCAGATTAAAAACTGTGGGCCGTAGGAAGACTCGGACTCGGGATGTTTGCTTTTACGGCCGAGTGTTCTACCGACTGAGCTACCCAAGCACAACTCAGCACCTCTCCTCACAGCTGTACTTCCGCCAGTACCTCGTCTCCTCCTTTCCAAACTTCACGAAAGCTCTCCTGCGAAATTTGCGAGACTAGCACTCCTGGAAGAAAGGAGGTTAAAAATGGCTCTGAGCACTATGGGACTTCACTGCTGAGGTCATCAGTCCTCTAGAACTTGGAACTACTTAAACCTAACTAACCTAAGGAAATCACACACATCCATGCCCGAGGCTGGATTCGAACCTGCGACTGTAGCGGTCACGCGGTTCCAGACTGTAGCGCCTAGAACCGCTCGGCCACTCCGGCCGGCTAAGAAAGGAGGGATTCTGTGAAGTTTGGGAGGGAGGAGGCGGTGTAAAGGCGGAAGTGAAGCTGTGAGGACGGGTCGTGAGTCATCCTTGGGTAGGTCAGTCGGCAGAACAGTTGGCCGCAAAAGGCAAACGTCCCGATTTCTAGTCTTGGTACGCAACACATTTTTAATTTACGAGGAAAATTCTTAACTGTAAATGATAGGAAGTCTTTGTTTAAAGTACACCAGACGGAAAAAATCGCAACACAAAAAAATAATTAATGTAGAGTAATGAAATTTCTGGAAGAAATTTGTATAGGTAAGGTATTTAAGTGAGTACCATTGCAAGGTCACAGGTTAATGTAAGCCCGAGATAAGCCACTGCAAATGTGCAATGCTGGTACATTAATAAACGCAGACGTACTTGCATTGTGTCGTTAGGTGCCGGATGTCAGTTTGGAGGGTGCAGCTCCATGTCTGTTGCATCTGGTCTGGCAATACAGGGACGGTTAATGTTGTTTCTGGATAACGCTGGAGTTATCGTCCGATGGCGTCCAGTATGTGCTCGATTGGAGACAGATCTGGTAATCGAGCTGGCTAATGCAACATGTCCACACTCTGTAGAGAATGTTGGGTTACAACAGCGGTATGTGGGCGATCGTTATCCTGTTGGAAAACATCCCCTGAAATGCTGTTCATGAATGGCAGCACAACAGGTCGAATCACCAGATTGACGCACAGAATCGTTGTCAGGGTGCGTGGGATAACCACAAGAGTGCTCCTGCTGTCATGTGAAATCGCACCCTGACCATAACTCCAAGTGCACGTCTAGTGTGTCCAGCACGCTGAAGCATTTGTTGCAGGCCCTCAACTAGCCTCCTTCTAATCAACACACGGCCATCACTGGCATCGAGGCAGAACCGGCTTTCATCGTAAAGCAGAACAGACATTCACCCTGCCCTCCTATAAGCTCTTGCTTGACGCCACTGAAGTCGAAAATGGTGGTGGTTTAGTGTCAGTGGATTGCATGTCATAGGGCGTCTGCCTCGGTCGGATCTGTCCTAGAAGTACCCAATTTGAAACGTCCCCTTGGAAAAATTGTACAGGACTGTGCTTAAACTGACACAAAATATTTTTTTAGCGCAACGCAATCTCACTTTCAATAATCCCTACAAAAGAATGGCCCTGACAAACAAGAACCTATACCTTTCACAAATCACTTACCTCACAAAAATCTTCGTTACCCGAACTACTGCAATACAGCGAGCGCCACTACTGCCAGCTAAATAAAAGATTCTAACTACTGAAGGCACTAACTACTGATAGGCATAGTTAGCAAATGAAAGATTTTGATAGAGAACAAACAAAGTATTTACCTTAAGAGTGTTCAAAAGTCATTATATATATATATATATATATATATATATATATATATATATATATATATATATATATATATATATATATCCGTTCATGACATCCATTCTTACAAATGTACTGTTTCTGATGGGCACACGTCCAGATCATCCGCTCTCAAAAATCCGCCATCTCACTTCCCCACATCCACCACTGCTGGCGGCTCACCCCCAACTGCGCAACACTACGCGCTGTTAACATCCAGCTGCCCAACTCTACAATAGCCAACAACAATGCAAACCAGCCACAGACTGCACACAGCACAGCCAGTGATTTTCATACAGAGCGCTACGTGACGGCGGCGTTACCAATATAAGAATCCAAACAGCCTACTTACAAATTGATAACAGTTCGTCGTGTCTCTGTGGTTCCAACTGCTGCTGAAATTGCTGCTGCAGATGCAGTTCGATACGCCAGACCCATACTCCGAACACGATGGTCTTCCCCCTCGGTAGTGCCACGTGACCATCCGGTCTTCCAGCTACCGTACATTCTCGTGACAACCGCTGCCAGCAGTCATGTACTGTGGCTACATTCTTGCCAAGTCTTTCTGCAACATCGCAGAAGGAACATCCAGCTTCTCATAGCCCTATTACATGACCTCGTTCAAACTCAGCGAGGTGCTGATAATGGAGTCTTTGTGATATAAAGGTATTCTTGACTGACATCAATTCACAACGTCCAGTCTCAAAGGTAACTAACGTTCACGACAGTTACAGCGTGTATTTAAAGCAAATTTGTTTTGTATCTTCATAGTGGCGAGCGTCACTCTTATCCGACTGCCGCGAAATTTGAATCGACATCATCTTTCAGATGAAGGAACACGCCTACCATCTTTCGTTTATGTCACACAACTGCGTCTAGGTGTTGCGATTTTTTTTTCGTCAGTGTACTTGTCTGGAATGAAGTCTTCTAAGGAAGTGAAAGGTCACTGGCAAGCAGTACAAACAATAAAGTACAGGCTTTCGAAATACGGTCATGCAGAAGACTTCTGAACATTAGATGGGTGAATCGGTTAAGTAATGAAGAGATAACGACCCAGTTCAGACATGTCGAAACCTGTCCTGATTTTTTTTTTTTTTTTTTTTTTTTTTTTTGTAGGAAGAAGGCACTAAAACAAACAGGATGTCAAGATTTATGCTGCTGAGTCACACAGCAAGAATTTCTAAAAAATGTTGAAAATTGCCAAATTCGTAGTTCAACAGGCAACTGGATAAATAGGCATGTCTGCCGTGTCTGTGACACAGTGCACGCACAACATAGCAGGCGCCTAGCTTTCATTAATGTCACATCGGTAAACAGATGACACGGCACAGCACGATTGTAATTTTTAAACCGAATTTCAGTTTTGGCTGATAGCTTCCCAGGCATAATTGTCCACAGCTACTATCTGCTCGAATTGGCAGCTCATTTAATATCCATAATAATTAGCAGTTGCTTTTGCGTTACCGCTAAGTATTAACAATGGAGATAAAACTGAATTCATTTTCTTCATAATTTCTTTGTATATACTTGCTAAGAGCCTTTGTCTTTATGCGGGTTCCAGAGTTCCACAGTAATGTGGTCTCCAGTTAATATTTTGAACTTTTCAATGATGAAGTATGAAGAACGTGAAATACAGACGAAATCACCTACTTCTCCTGAAGACCTCCACAAGACATTCATTAGAATGATCTCGGCACTTCGTTAGAAATTGCGGAAACATTAGAAGAAATGGGAAATAATTCGGCCGATTTCGTGAATTGTGGTTCGAACGGTGACTATTGGGCTAATGAAGTCCAGAACAATATAAAATGCTTTCAAAACTCATGTACAGCAATAGCTTTTAGTGACAAAGAAAATGCTGTAAAGTTTCGGTAAACGAAGGAGGGAGAAAATGTTTGAATTTCAGCAGTGTGCAAAATCGACTTCGTTTCGTAAAATCTTAACATCAGTTAAATAAATGTAAGAAAGATTTCCACAAAGTAAGTAATATGGACCAAAATGAAACTTGCAAAAATGTGAAACGAACACTATTCGGAAGATTAAGAACTACTCGTGAGAGTCTGTGCAGTGTTACCGAGGGAGATGTATGGGACTGGGCGCTCTGAATTGCAAGTGATACGACCATTACTGATTTCTAGGCTTCTTCGATCTCGTCAAGCTGATTCAGAAAATTATACAGAAAAGAAACCCGCACAACTATGAAGCTTACCTCAAGTAAACGTTAGAGTAGATGCATCTAGTAGGTAATACTATAGACAAATTCGTAGCTGATGTGAAGACGAAACTTGTTATTACCTCATAAAATGATGTGCATAAAGCCAGTCATTCAGGTTTCGTACACGAAGTGCGTGAAAACTGCACTTTATCATTCCGAGCGAAAAAAAGACTGAGTAGCTTGTGTCGTTGATGAATACTATGACACATCTGTATGCAACAATGGCAGTGACATCAGTGAACTATTGTTTCCGCAGCTTTATATCCGTCTTCAGGAACATCAAGGCAAATTAGGACCGACAATTTAAAAAAAAGGACTATTTACTGCAAAAACCTTGTAATCTAAGTAGCAAAACGTGGAAATACGGAAGAGAATAATGTTCAGTGTTGCACCTGAAGCATCTTCTAACTATTAGCAGAAAATAATAAATTGCTTTTGTTGAATTCTTGGTCAGGATATAACGTCATCTCTGTTTTTAGGAAGAGGACGAAAACACTGTTAATTCAATTGAGACTCCATTCCGAATTAACAGTGATTCAGCCTCTTGATTTATATAAAAAAACATTATTTTTCAGGAAATTGATGGACAATATAATATCCGATAATTCTTTGCCTTTTCAGGTTTTTCAGTGGAACAGTATTGTTAAACATTAGTCATTTCATCACTAGATTTTACGAATTTGATGAAGTATGCCTGGTATGCACCACAATAAGCAGACCATTTCTTATTCAATCTCAGTTCTGTCTAAATAAAACTAGTAGTTACTGTAAAGTGATTGAATGCATTAATTTTGCTTTTATCAGGTGCGCTTATGTAAGGAAAATATTTTTCGTCATCAAATACGCTCTTGCATTTTTGTGACGACTACAGTGAATAAACAAGGAACTGTTCCATTGTTAGTAAAACATACATTATTCAAAAACAATCATAAGAAATGTGCTACAGGAATTGTTATAAAATATTTGATGCCAACAAATTAAAGTCTCTATTGATGGACGTCGTCTGTAATGTAACATCATGCACTGCCTTGATTTTCTCTCCCATGCTAGTCACTTGTGTAATAATTATATCTGCAAAAGGTTAGCTGTTGAAAGGAAATTTATTATTTTTTTAGTCTTTTATCTGTATAAAAGAACAGACCGAATATTGTACATGAATTGGCACGAACTTAGCACATAATACATTAACATAATTCCAAATGTGTTAGTAATAACTTAGCATTATGCCGTTTAAGACGAAAAATTTTCACAGAATATCTGCTTAAAAGAAAAATAATAATAATAACCAAACAAAAGTCTGCTTACTACCATTTGGCCATCTGGAGCACAGATATCTGTTCATCCGGAATCCAGAAGGCACAGGCTGCTGGTCTGTTCCACAATGCAGCATTGGTAGACACAAATTTTGTAATTTATAATTCCGGACTACACTAATTTACAACATTACGGTACACAGCACTACAATACTGCACTTGGTATCAGAAGCAAGCTGGATTTCTCATTTTTCTGGAAGGTTAGTCCCCAGCGCGTTGAGGTGCAACTCAGGATTCACAGGGGCCTCGTTGCTGTGCCACGCAAGGTGTAGAAATTGCGAGATGGCTGTCAGGGTCTCAGGAAATACTTCCTGGTTCTATTCGAGGCTCATCTCCTCAGTGCTTCCACAAGGTTGTTGTAGGTGGAGTGTGTCTCGCTATCATGATGTAAGGCCCCCTATTGGTTGTGTCTCAGCCATGTAGGCTTGTAGTTCATAAACTGATATTTTCACTGTCACCGAGTTCAGTTTAGGCCACACATCCTCATTCCTTATTATATTACAGATTGTCACATTATCAAATGAGTACCTGTCCTGGTCTGTAACAAATTGTCTAATGGCACATTCCCAGAAGACGTGATCCGGTGCGCGCTGCCGAAATGAACTGCAAGTTATTCAAAAAATAATGATTTTAGATATTTTTGATATGGTTTAAGTGCTTAAAATTCGCTTGTGTGTTTTTTAGACTTCGTGCTACGCGGCGCTACGTTCTCTTGTTACGGCTGCTTCAGCTTATTCGCCACTTCGCAGGCTAGGCAGAAGAGCTGCACAAACCGGTGTTACAAGTGATTCTTCGGATAGCAATAATGAGTAACTTCAACATATCTTCAAAAAATACTTGCGGTGTACCTTAGAAGCTAAAATTTTGACTGCATTTCCTTCGCTGTGTTCTTCCTGTGTGAAAAATTACAGAGTAGGTTTCGATATGTCGGATTGGACCGTTTCCTTGCGAGTCGAATAGGGGGGGAAATACTTTTGTAGTACAACTTGACTTGACGAATGAATAGGTTTACAGGACACCTCCTGACAGAACAAGAAACTGTTGAAGTGTGTATCTATGTGGTGGGAGGGGCTAATAACTGTACAGGGAAACCAACATTTGTCTATAGTAAACAGGTTCAAGTGGATACAGGGTGCAGTAGTTACGCAGAGAAGTGCTCTGCTCGAGACAGACAAGCATGGGAGGCCGCACCGAACCAGTCTTCAGATTATGACTACAACAACAATAGGTGGATGCTTCCGGTAGAGAAATATTTGAAATAATCGGGTAAGTAAGAGGACCGCAGTCCATCGAAAACCATTGGTTGCACATACTGGCTTCAAAATCACTTTGTGTTACCATTTTAAATCTGACCTCCTCGTCGATTCACTGTTGGATTCTTTTCTGTTACTTTCAGTACTTTATTTCCAAGGACTGGATAAGAATTTTCTGGAGAATAACAACGTAGATGGCGAGAAGAAACTGTCCCGAAGCAATATATGCTATCCGAAGATTTTTAGTAAATTTCTTTTGCGCAGAGAATCACAAACCTTGACTGTAATAATTTTCACTAGACTATTATTATAAGTCCATCAATAGCATTAGGGCGAAATGTGCTTCATGGAGGTTGGCACCAATAACCCACTCGCTCTGTCGCAGCACGCAGATTGTGCAGCCAGCGTTGTTTAAAAATTACTCGCCTAACGCCGACGAGCTGTTTTAACTTGATACTCTGACTCAACGGCTCTGGTTAATATCTCTGTCTGCGCCACATTCATAATGCTAAAAAAATAATGTTTACACCAAGAGAACTTAAACAGTCTCCTGAGTGTGTTATGCTGAAGTCATTCAGACATGCTTTATTCTGATATTTATAACGGTACTTCAGTGTTTTTTGGATTAGAATAGCAATCTGGTTAAATCACGTCCTCTCGCGGGCAAGAAAGGGTACAGTGTCCAACAATTGTGGCAGTAATTGTCGAAAGAAACCTAATAACGTGCACCACACAAACGGGGTGGCAGGCAATAAAGTCAAATTCATCAATCTTATAGAAGTCCTGCCTACATGTAATTATAGAATCATTGCTAGTGATCTGAAACTAGAGTCGCACATGGATTTTCATCACTCCAGAGATGACTATTGCGGCAGCAGAAAATATTGCTGCGATGAAAAGACGACTCATTCCTTAACAACAGAAAAATTAGCATTAGGAAGCTAGACATTACGCTGGATAATCCACAGACAGAACTGAACTCTGACTTCACAATTACTTGCCTCTAGGGGTTACACGTTTTATTTATGATCTGGACGTAATTGCTGATCCACCAGTACATTTACCACGATATTCTTCGAAGCATCGATTTCACGGGCAAGTTGACGGTTCTTATTCGCAAATTTTCTTTGGAAAGACGTAACACCACCTAGAAATTCTGCTTTACTACTAATACTTAGCCGACAGTTTTGAGAAGCTTTATGATGCCAGTTTCTCGTAAATTTCTATCAAAATCGATAATGACGCCCCGCGTATCCGACGTTAACGAATGACTAATACAGTTTTTCTTGTTCGATGCCTCCTGCACCGGATAGTTAATACCGACTGATGCTACATAATGGCTGCATGTGATCAAAAATGCCTCCTGCGCCTACCTTGCTTTAAGCCTTCCTTCCCACAAATTCCGGCCGGGGTGGCCGAGCGGTTCTAGGCGTTACAGTCTGGAACCGCGCGACCGCTACGGTCGCAGGTTCGAATCCTGCATCGGGTATGGATGTGTGTGATGTCCTTAGGTTAATTAGGTTTAAGTAGTTCTAAGTTCTAGAGGAGTGATGGCCTCAGATGTTAAGTCCCATAGTGCTCAGAGCCATTTGAACCATTTGAACCTTCCCACAAATAGTGAACGGTTACACCATATCATTTTCATCCTCAATAAACAACAGGAAAGGCCATTGTACACTTCCCTATTTGCCTGTAGAGAGTGAAAGCTGGTTCCCACTAATTGTCCGTTTGCAAACGGGGTCAGACATTCTTCTTCTCTCACACGGTATTCTGGTCGCTTCTCACGGTCTTTTAAGCCATTAGCGCTGCCATCTGTTGTACAGATTAATGTTAAGAAAATTTCCACGTGCCCAGTGTCAGAGACGGTCTAGAGAATTAAAAATACATTGGCGACCACGCCCCAATTCAACTCATGACTCAGGCAACAGGACTTCCAAGATACTTGTCGGTACCCGCCAATAGTGTATTCCTCTGCAAAAAAAAGTACGTATTAGACCACTGTTGGTATCCCCTTATGGCAAACGTCTCCACAGAATCAAACAGGTGACGAGCTAGCCGGCCAAATGGGGACCCACGACGAGGCCCATTTCAGATGCGGGCAGGTGCTGATAACGCTATCTCATATGAGTACGTGGCATCTCCGTCTGCTTCAAAGCGATCACTCAACATCTGAGGCTGTTCACGGGCCTTGTACACCTTACCACGCCTGGTAACAACCCCTAATCACGAGCAATATTCATGCACTCTAATGGCCATTCTGTCGTCCACAGAGAAACGGAGCTATAATAATTTACATACCTACCGATGGTGAGTTCGTGTACGAAGTTACATCGACATCCGACGATGTCTTCTGGGTGCTTCGTTTTATCTGTCGGGCATTTATATCTGTCCAATCGGGAGCTGGTCGTGCGCAGCCGTTGAGAGCCAAGCGTGCACCACACTTCACGCCAATTTGGCGCTTGTTGCATAACGCATTCGCATAGCTGCAATTTTAATAGCCAGTACCGGTAGTATATTTCAGGAGATGTTACTGTGAATTGTGCAGTTTAAAGATATCGTGATATGGCTACAGTGTTGTGTTAATTGTGAGAATCGTTTTACTATAGAAATCTACATCTACATCTACATTTATAATCCGCAAGCCACCCAGCGGTGTGTGGCGGAGGGCACTTTACGTGCCACTGTCACTACTTCCCTTTCCTGTTCCAGTCGCGTATGTTTCGCGGGAAGAACGACTGCCGGAAAGCCTCCGTGCGCGCTCGAATCGCTCTAATTTTACATTCTTGATCTCCTCAGGAGGTATGAGTAGGGGGAAGCAATATATTTGATACCTCATCCAGAAACGCAGCCTCTCGAAACCTGGACAGCAAGCTACACCGCGATGCAGAGCGCCTCTCTTGGAGAGTCTGCCACTTGAGTTTACTAAACATCTCCGTAACGCTATCACGCTTACCAAATAACCCTGTGACGAAACCCGCCGCTCTTCTTTGGATCTTCTCTATCTCCTCCGTCAACCCGACCTGGTACGGATCCCACACTGATGAGCTCTACCCAAGTATAGGTCGAACGAGTGTTTTATAAGCCACCTCCTTTGTTGATGGACTACATTTTCTAAGGACTCTCCCAATGAATCTCAACCTGGTGCCCGCCTTACCAACAATTAATTTTATATGATCATTCCACTTCAAATGGTTCCGCACGCATACTCCCAGATATTTTACAGAAGTAACTGCTACCAGTGTTTGTTCCGCTATCACATAATCATACAATAAAGGATCCTTCTTTCTATGTATTCGCAATACATTACATTTGTCTATGTTAAGGGTCACTTGCCACTCCCTGCACCAAGTGCCTATCCGATGCAGATCTTCCTGCATTTCGCTGCAATTTTCTAATGCTGCAACATCTCTGTATACTACAGCATCATCCGCGAAAAGCCGCATGGAACTTCCGACACTATCTACTAGGTCATTTATATATATTGTAAAAAGCAATGGTCCCATAACACTCCCCTGTGGTACGCCAGAGGTTACTTTAACGTCTGTAGATGTCTCTCCATTGAGAAAAACATGCTACGTTCTGTTTGCTAAAAACTTTTCAATCCAGCCACACAGCTGGTCTGATATTCCGTAGGCTCTTACTTTGTTTATCAGGCAACAGTGCGGAACTGTACCGAACGCCTTCAGGAAGTCAATGAAAATGGCATCTACCTGGGAGCCTCTATCCAATTTTTTCTGGGTCTCATGAACAAATAAAGCGAGCTGGTTCTCACACGATCGCTGTTTCCGGAATCCATGTTGATTCCTGTTGAGTAAATTCTGGGTTTCCAGAAACGACATGATACGCGAGCAAAAAACATGTTCTAAAATTCTACAACAGATCGACGTCAGAGATATACAGTGGCGGTCGAAATAATAGAGCCACCTCTATTGACGAGATTAAGAACTAGGATATCTATTAGTTCGCGAAATCGCCACGAGTGCCGTGTTGTCAGTCCCTTGTAGACAACATCAGGGAAGACGTTGCTGCTATCTTTAGTCGTCCGAAAGGAAGCGTTTGAGCTAGACGTGTGAAAAGAGGCATAAAGGTAAGAATCTTATGGGTCAAAATAATAGAGCCGCTTTACACATGTGCCTTTAAATTGATTTTTATGCAGTTGTTTTGTATGTAAATTGACGTGTGGTTTTGTTTACATTCGTCTAGATGGGCAGAGCAAAGCATACCAGTGAAGATGAGCGTATAGTAATGTTCCGGATGTTCAAAAGTGGGATGTCCATGAATAAAATAGCCAATGTCTTGCACGTTTCGCGAAAACGAGTCCAGAACGCCATGAGACGGTCAAAACAAACAAAGCCGCAGGTGGAGAACAGGGGGCGACCTCGTGTAACTACTCCTCGCGTAGACAGACTCATCACTAGGGAAGTGAAGAAAGACCCATTTTTGTCAACACCACGACTGAAAGCCATTTTGTTTAGCGACGAACATGATGTTCAACCATCAACCTCAACGATTCAAAGACGACTGAGATCTGCAAAATTGAATGGGCGCATTGCAAGAAAGAAGCCACATGTTTCACAAGCTAATGTTCGGAAAAGGTTAGCCTTTGCCCGGAGAAATGAACAAAAACCTAATACTTGGTGGAGGAACATCCTTTGGTCCGATGAATCCAAGTTTAATAGGTTTGCCTCAGACGGAAAAGTCTATGTGCGCCGCCCACCAAACCAGGAATTTAATCCCAAGTATACTTTAAAAACTGTGAAATACGGTGGCGGAAGTGTTATGGTATGGGGATGTTTTTCGTGGTACGGCATTGGTCCAATACACCGTATCAACGGCATAATGAACGCCGAAATGTACAAAGACATCTTGGCAAATGTGATGCTGCCTTATGCTGAAGAGGAAATGCCGCTGCAATGGAAATTTCAGCACGATAACGATCCAAAGCATACTGCAAGGATCATAAGGCAGTTTGTTCAAGAGCACAATATCGAAGTATTAGAGTGGCCACCTCAGTCCCCTGACGCATCACCCATTGAGAACTTATGGGAGATCTTAGACAAGAGAATTGACCGCTCAAAAGCTACATCGTCAGAAAAACTGTGGGAAGAAATCCAGAGAGCCTGGTATGCGATCAGTAGTGACGAATGCAGGCGTTTAGTAGACTCTATGGGTAAGAGGTGCAGGGCAATCCTCAAAAATAAGGGTTACCCCACGAAGTACTAATGCAGTCCTATGCAAAAAAGACTGTTCCTGTACGTTTCATAAGACTGAGATCAAGTACAATATATTTGTTTCAATTGGCTCTATTTTTTTGACCCTGTGGTCTGGTATTCTTTTGAATATTATCGATTATTACTGATTATTTTGTGTTGTGTTATCGATATAACTGACTATAGTACAATGTGACTCGGTTGTAATGGTTTCCATCATAGTTCAAACATGTCAAGTAATAAATGTGCACTTTATTCCAAACCTTTGCCAGGTGGCTCTATTATTTTGACCGCCACTGTAGGTCTATAGTTTTGCGCATCTGCTCGGCGACCCTTCTTATTCTGCTGTTTATCCGCTTGCCGTTTCCGCGCTTCTCTCTGACAGGACTGGCCAGTGACTTGGCTGGCGAGTGAGCCGAAAATATTGCGCATGACGGCGCCGTCCTCGTGTGGGGCCTGTTGACACTCTTACGAACTGCCAAAGGTGTCGCGGAAAGGCCCGGCCGTTCGTTTGGAACGGCGCGAATGGCTGGCAGCGCGCCGTGGCGTGCGGGGTCAGCCGGGGTCGCGCATCCCCGGGGATAACTCATGGTCGACGTCGGCGCCCGGGCGACGCGGCCGCCAATGGGGCGTGCGCCGCACAGCCTATTCTCATCCGGAGCGCGCCGGCCAGCCCTGATCACCACTTTACGTAATGCGCTGCACACATCGCTCAGCCTCGGCAGAAAGTTTCTCAAGTTGCCGAACACACCGTTAACACTGTCAGCCTACGTCACTAAAAACTTGCCAGATATTAATGGTTCTTGTCGCGCGTGCTCATCGGTAACCGGGTTATCTGAGAATGGGAAGCGCTGGAGTACACACACTCATGCTCATAAATTAAGGATAATTGCAGAATGTGGTGCCACACAACGTGGCACTACACAAAACTGGCGCCAATGGCATAGGCACATAGAGAACACACACGACACAGATCTTTAAGTCCCGAAACACATGTGCTACAAAACGCAACTATTTCCTGCTCATGTACCCCGACATCATTATGGGATATGATCACCATGCACACGAACGCAGGCCGCACAACAGGTTGGCATACTCTAGATCAGGTGGTCGAGCAGCTGCTGAGGTATAGCCTCCCATTCTTGCATCAGTGCCTGTTGGAGCTCCTGAAGTGTCGTAGGGGTTTGAAGACGTGCAGCGATACGTCGACCGAGAGCATCCCAGACGTGCTCGATGGTGTTTAGGTCTGGAGAACAGGCAGGCCACTCCATTCGCCTGATATCTTCTGTTTCAAAGTACTCCTCCACGATGCAGCTCGGAGGGGCCGTGCGTTATCATCCATCAGGAGGAAGGTGGGACCCATTGCACCCCTGAAAAGGCGGATATCTGATGCAAAATAATGTCCCGATGCACCTGTCCTGTTACAGTTCCTCTCTCAAAGACATGCAGGGGTGTACGTGCACCAATCATAATCCCACCCCACACCATCAACCCACGACCTCCATACAGGTCCCTTTGAAGGACATTAAGGGGTTGGTATTTGGTTCCTGGTTCACGCCAGATGAAAACCCGGCGAGAATCACTGATCAGACTATACCTGGACTTTTCCGTGAACATAACCTGGGACCACTGTTCCAATGACAATGTACTGTGTTCTTGACATCAGGCTTTACGGGCTCTCCTGTGACCAGAGGTCAGTGGAATGCACCTTGCTGGTCTCCGGGCGAATAAACCATGTCAGTTCAGTCGTCTGTAGACTGTGTGTCTATAGACAACTGTTCCAGTGGCTGTGGTAAGGTTCCGAGCAAA
The DNA here is from genome assembly GCF_023864345.2 of Schistocerca serialis cubense. Taxonomy (NCBI): domain Eukaryota; kingdom Metazoa; phylum Arthropoda; class Insecta; order Orthoptera; family Acrididae; genus Schistocerca; species Schistocerca serialis. Next base: position 451,052,349 of record NC_064639.1, on the reverse strand, counting down.
GGCTACCTGCAGTATTCCGTGGCCGTCTGCGGGCACTGATGGTGAGATATCGGTCTCCTTGTGGTGTTGTACACTGTGGACGTAACGTACTGTAGCGCCTGGACACGTTTTCTGTCTGCTGGAATCGTTACCATAATCTTGAGATCACACTTTATGGCACACGGAGGGCCCGTGCTACGACCTGCTGTGTTTGACCAGCCTCCAGTTCTCCTTGTATTCTACCCCTCATAACGTCATCAATAGGTGTCCTTTGAGCCATTTTCAACACACTTACTCGCTGCACCGTACTCTGACATGCACCAACACACTTCTGCGTATGTAGACTGCTGCCAGCGCCACCGTGCGACGACCGCAGGTCAGATGCACCGCATGGTCATACCCCGAGGTGATTTAAACCCGCAAACCGCCCACCAGAGCGTTGTTTCACCGTGTATCGGCATTATCCTTAAATTATTAGCACGAGGGTAGATATAGAAGCACAACAGAGATGCCATATTCAAAGAATATACCACCAATCGTACGCAGCAGTTAAAGCAGGGAGAAAGTTGAGTGAGGCATGCCGAACATCTAAAGGACTTAGACAAGGCTGCAGTTTGTCGCTGACCCTGTATAAAATACAAATCAGTAATGCAGAAGTAGGATATTTCCTTTCTAGCAAGGCAATATCTACCCCTTATTATTTGGCGATGATCAGGTGCTTATAGCATAAAGTAGACAGTATGCCAAATACGTGATCAAGTTGTTAATGGAAGCACTTGAACGAGGCAGGCTTAGAATAATATATGAGCAAAACATAATGTCTAGCATTGGGAGGAGATAGAAGGAATGTAGTACTGTCGCAAGATCGTATTAAATCCGTAAAGGAGTTTAAATACTTAGGATTGATTATCCATTCCTCGGAAAGCTGTGAAGCTGTGGAACGCAGGAGCCAGCAGGTAAGAGGAGCATTTAAAATGCTAAATGCAGTTCTGTGAAGCCGGGAAACGTCAAATTAAACAAACAAGAGGATTGTGCAGACAGTATGGGAAATATACGGTGCAGACGGATGACCCCGGGGGAGTGGCAGATAAGCGGAGTGCGGGCAGTAGAGATGGAGGGCAGCCAGGATATCCAGGATAGAACGGAGAAGAAATGAGGAAATAAGAGCCAGAGTGGATATCGAGCAGCCAGTCGTGCAATGAACTCAGAACAGAGCTCTTTAATGATATGGCCATGCACGGCGAATGGAGCAAGGACGATGGAAATAAGCAATAATGGAATGATCGCCGGCAGGAAGGACGAATCGTGGTCGGCCGACATTAGCATGGAGCGTGGGAGTAACTGAAATGACGACGAAGAAGAAGACTGCCGTGATCGTGAAAGCTGTCGAATGGGAAGGCAGATCCACTGCTGAAGAGTGGGAAAGCCCTTAAAATTAAGTATCGAGTCATGTGGCCTCCACTAGAGAAGCTGTTCAACGCCCGTGGCACAACTCCAGTAGTTTTTGTGGTCTTCAGTTCGAAGACTGGTTTGATGCAGTTCTCGACGCTGCTCTATCCTGTGCAAGCCTCTTTATCTCCGAATAACTACGGCAACCTACAGGGTGACAATTATTGAACTATATGAAAAAAGCGTAAATTAGTTACGAACTATGGCGTGCACACACTTTATTCAACACGTAAACGTCACTACAGATATTCGGATTAAGGTTATGACATGTTCGATATGCATGTTACCTTTGGCGATGATGTGGTGCAGACGAATAGCTAAATTCTGAACGACCCGCTGAAGTGTCGGAACATCGATGTTGTCGATGACCTCCTGAATGCCTCAGCTCAGCAATGGTTTTGAGGTTATTACACCTTGTCTTAATATAGTCCCACAAAAAGGAGTCTCACGTGTTCAGATCCGGAGAATATGGTGGCCAATTGAGGTCCATACCACTGGCCTCTGGGTACTCCAGAGCCAGAATGCGGTCCCCAATGCTCCTCCTGGACATCAAACACTCTCCTGCTTCGATTGGGTCGAGCTTCGTCTTGTATGATCCACATTTTATCGAAATCAGGGTCACTTTAGATAATGGGGATGAAATCATCTTCCAAAAGCTTCACATACCGTTCGGTAGTCACCGCGCCATCAAGGAATATTGTACCGATTATTCCGTGGCTGGACATTGCACACCATACAGTCACTCGTTGAGGATGAAGAGAATTCTCGATCGCGAAATGCGGATTCTCAGTCTTCCAAATGCGCCAATTTTGCTTATTAACGAACCCATCCAAATGAAAGAAGGCTTCGCCGCTAAACCAAACCATGAGCATGCGCATACGAATTCCCATCATGCCCGCAGCCAACCGCGCAGTTTGAATGTCCTAACGCAAACCGTTCAGTACTCATGATAATTTTATTTCATATAGTTCTTTGTCACCCTGTACATCCTCTTGAGTCTGCTTACTGCATTCATGTTTCGTTTCTATAATCCCCCCCCCCCCACACACACACTCTTCCCTCCATTATTAAATTGGTGATCCCTTAATGTCTCAGAAGGCGTCCTAACAGCCGATCTCTACTTTTAATTATGTTAATCATTTCTACCCAATTCTATTCAGTACGTCTTCATTTGTTACATGATCTATCCTTCTAGTCTTCATCACCCTTCTGTAGCACCACATTTCAAAAGCTTCTCTTTTCTTACTGTCCGAACTGCTTATCGTTCACGTTTCACTTCCATATAAATCTACTCTCCACACAAATACCTTAAGAAAAGACTTCTTAACACTTATATGTATATTCGATTTTAACAAAAATTTCTGTTCTTCAGAAACGCTTCCCCTCCCCTCCCCTTTCTTTGTCCATCTTCTGCTCTCGCTCTCTCTGTCCGTCTCCTCCGCCCCCTGTCTCTCTCTCTCTCTCTCTCTCTCTCTCTCTCTCTCTCTCTCTTTCTCTCTCTCTCTCTCTCACTGTGCATCACCTCCTTCCCCCTTTCTCTGTCCATGTTCTCCTCTTATCTTCTACTGAGTTAGGAACTCATGCACAATTATGAAATAAAGCAGTGTTCTGCTGGGACAGACCTAGTATTTGTACCAATTGTGGCAGTCTGTGAAATATGAAATAATGTTCCGCATGTCGCTTAAACAAAACTGATATCGATAAACATACCACGATATGCAAAACTTCCTCTCACATATATTAATATCGATTAGGTCGGTACAATGGCGCGACAGATCCCTTCCAGGTTTCAGGATAGCTGAGAACACAATAGTGCGTTTCCTTCCATTTGGAGGAGTATGGATATTTACAGCTTGAGTGATCAAAAGTAGCTCGTATTTTAAGCAAAAATTGATACACTTTGGCTATTTGCTTCAGATTTAGTATAATTAGAAGGAAGTCTTCTGACAAGTGGACATTGCCTGTACAACAGCCCACGGTACAGCAGTAATCTTATATGGGAAGGCTAGTAAAAATTCCGATCCTGTCTTCCTGATTTACGTATCTCGTGTGTTCACTAAATCGCTTTTTTCAAATGCCGGGATTGTTTGGTCCCATATCTTTGTCCAGCTGAGTTGCAACAGTGAACCATCTCTCATGATAATGACGTCGATTTCTCTCCCTGTTCAAATGAGCAGGTCGGGCTGTTTTAGATCACTGTCTGTCTTATAAGTAGAATCCTTTTTAATTAAATCCCAGACGACTGTATGAGGGGCATTTAGCGAGGATGAGGATGCCGGAGGGTGGTTGTTGTGATCCGAACTGTAAATGTTTGGGAGGGCTTTTGCAATCAGAATAGGGAAAACTTAATTATTTTGATGCTGGATGTACACTATCCCAATCAATAATAAGCCGAGAGAGAGAGAGAGAGAGAGAGAGAGAGAGAGAGAGAGAGAGAGAGAGAGAGCGGTAAACGCGGTGACTTGTTGGACATCTGCGACCAGAGCGTATACGGGAGGAAGGCGAAGAGGGCAAACACCCACCCCCATCTTCCAGACCTATGAAGGTGCCGTTTTCTTTAGTGACTTTAAAGTCAGTTATTAGTTGTAACGAATATGAGATTAAATTTTGCCTGTTGAACATTTACAATGACTGTTAGATTGCAAAGTCTGGCAGCAGCGAGAAGTGGCACGAGGTCAATAAGTTGCGACGCTAATTTCAGCTTTGGCTCTCTGCTTGTTATCGGCAGATGTCGGTACACTTGATGTCGACTGTCTTATGTTTACGACTGCCGCCACGTCCAGCGATCTGACACTGCAGTAGTGCGGCAACTCGCGTTGTGTGCGTCAACTGAAAAATAAACAGTGTAACGAGTGCGTCTGAGCATGCTTTCAGTCACCCTTCTTTTTCCAAGTGTAATTTATACCATAGTTGATGATTATCAGTGCGCATGCATCCCTGATGTGGCGTCATAGTATAGCAGACAGCTAACGTTCCCCTCTTACGTCCTTCCTCAACATCAGGACAAAGTTCCTGTTCTCTCCGCACGTTACGCTGTACTGAGGTCGAATCTCAACTTAACACTGACAATTTAAAGCAACTTCCATCGATGTCTACGGAGCGGAGCTGCGGCGTGTGCGATACATCTACATCTACATCTACATCGATACTCTGCAAATCACATTTAAGTGCCTAGCAGAGGGTTCATCGAACCACCTTCACATTTCTCTATTATTCCAATCTCGTATAGCGCGCGGAAGGAATGAACACCTATATCTTTCCGTACGAACTCTGATTTCCCTTATTTTATCGTGGTGATCGTTCCGCCCTATGTAGGTCGGTGTCAACAAAATATTTTCACATTCGGAGGAGAAAGTTGGTGATTGGAATTTCGTGAGAAGATTCCGTTGCAACGAAAAACGCCTTTCTTTTAACGATTTCCAGCTCAAATCCTGTATCATTTCTGTGACACTCTCTCCCATATTTCGCAATAATACAAAACGTGCTGCCTTTCTTTGAACTTATTCTATGTACTCTGTCAGTTCAAAAATGGTTCAAATGGCTCTGAGCACTATGGGACTTAACATCTGTGGCCATCAGTCCCCTAGAACATAGAACTACTTAAACCTAATTAACCTAAGGACTTCACACACACCCATGCCCGAGGCAGGATTCGAATCTGCGACCGTAGCGGTCACGCGGTTCCAAACTGAAGCGCCTAGAACTGCACGGCCACACCGGCCGGCTTTTTTTAAAACGACATCACACACATCCATGCCCGGGTCAGGATTCGAACCTACAACCGTAACAGTCGCGCGGTTCCGGATTGAAGCGCCCAGAACCGGTCGTCCACAGCGGCCGGCACTCCGTCAGTCTTGCCTGGTAATGGTCCCACACCGCGCAGCAGTATTCTAAAAGAGGACGGATAAGCGTAGTGTAGGCAGTCTCCTTAGTAGGTCTGTTACATTTTCTAAGTGTCCTGTCAATAAAACGCAGCCTTTGATTAGCCTTACCCACAATGTTTTCTATGTGTTCTTTCCAATTTAAGTTGTTCGTAATTGTAATACCTAAGTATTTAGTTGAATTTACGGCTTTTAGATTAGACTGATTTATCGTGTATCCGAAGTTTAACGAGTTCCTTTTAGCACTCATGTGGATGACCTCACACTTTTCGTTATTTAGTGTCAACTGCGACTTTTCGAACCATTCAGATATCTTTTCTAAATCGTTTTGCAGTTTATTTTGATCTTCTGATGACTTTATTAGTCGATAAACGACAGCGTCATCTGAAAACAATCGAAGACGGCTGCTCAGATTGTCTCCCAAATCGTTTATATAGATAAGGAACAGCAAAGGGCCTATAACACTACGTTGGGGAACGTCTAAAATCACTTCTGCTTTACTCGATGACTTTCCGTCAATTACTACGAACTGTGACCTCTCTGACAGGAAATCGCAAATCCAGTGACATAACTGAGACGATATTCCACAAGCACGCAATTTTACTACGAGCCGCTTGTGTGGTACAGTGCCAAAAGCCTTCCGGAAATCCAGGAATACGGAATCGATCTGAAATCCCTTGTCAATAGCACTCAGCACTTCATGCGAATAAAGAGCTAGTTGTGTTTCACAGGAATGATGTTTTCTAAACCCATATTGACTGTGTGTCAATAGACCGTTTCCTTCGAGGTAATTCATAATCTTCGAACACAATATATGTTCTAAAATTCTGCTGCATATTGACGTTAACAATATGTGCCTGTAATTTAGTGGATTACTCCTACTACCTTTCTTGAATATTGGTGTGACCTGTGTAACTTTCCAGTCTTTGGGTGCGGATCTTTCGTCGAGCGAACGGTTGTATATGATTGTTAAGTAAGGAGCTAATGCATCAGCATACTCCGAAAGGAACCTAATTGGTATACAGTCTGGACCAAAAGACTTGCTTTTATTAAGTGATTTGAATTGCTTCACTACTCCGAGGATATTTACTTCTACGTTACTCATGTTGGCAGCTGTTCTCGATTCGAATTCTGGAATATTTACTTCGCCTTCTTTTGTGAAGGTATTTCGGAAGGCTGTGTTTAGTAAATCTGCATTGGCAGCACTGTCTTCGATAGTATCCTCATTGTTATCACGCAGAGAAGGCATTGATTGTCTCTTGCCGCTAACATACTTCACGTACGACCTCTCTTTGGATTTTCTGCCAGGTTTCGAGACAAAGTAAGCATCTCACTGTAACGTACACTGTTTGTTGTTGTGCCCCTTTCCCCTTAATATCCCAGTACTGGACCTTGTGGGTCCCAAAAAACCGTAAGCATCAGTTTTCCTGCGGACGGTTGGTTCTTGAACTTTTTCTTGCACGGCGAATTTGGATGTTTCCCTTCCATACTCTGCCGTTTACTCCCCGGCTCGTAATAATGGGTCCATGTTTCGTTGCCAGTAATGATCATGTCTAAGAAGTTGTCCCCTTCGTTACCATAGCGATCGAAATGCTTTTTGCAGATGTGCAAGCGCGTTTGTTTATGCAACTGTGTGAGCTGTTTTGGTACCCATCTTGCACAAACATTATGAAACCCTAGTCTGTTGTGGATCATTTGGTAGGCAGAGCCGTGACTAATTTACAGACGATGTGCCACTTCGTCAATACTTAATCGTCTGTCTAAGATAATCATTTCACGTGAACGCTCAATGGTTCCTTCATTTGTGGCGGTAAACAATCGTCCGGCCCCTTCATCGTGCGTACCACTTGTTCGATCATTTCGGAATTTTTCAATCCATTCGTAGACACTTCGCTGTGGCAAAACACTGTTCCCGTACTGTACCGAAAGTCTTCGATGAATTTCGACCCCTGATACGCCTTCCGACCACAAAAAACGAACCACTCATCGTTGCTCTTCTTTGGTTGGTGCAAATAGACAGAGGAGCAGCACTGCAGCGATAACGAAACTAACCTAGCACCTTGAAAATAGCGAAGATATAACAACAAATAAACAAAGCATGCGTCATCAACGTAAAACGACAGCACTACCAAAAGAAACAAAAATATAACTAAATTGCGGATAATAATTGACTTAGCCTCGTACAAACACTCCTACCAACTTTCATTCCTGTCGCTCAACTCCCTCTTGGTGTTGCGATTTTGCTTCCGTGAGTGTATGAAGCAGTATATGGGTAACAGTGCTGAGATAACTATTTTTCTACTACAGGTCTTTCATTTCCATTCACTTGTATCAGATTTGAGTAGTTGGAACTCGTGTTCCAGTTCTAAACGTTGTAACAGGATTTGACAATTAGCTGCTAATATTTTGGGGTAGTAATCGGAATGACCCTTGTACTTGATCAGAACTTAATACCCCCACCACCACCACCACAGAAGGAATAAAAATTATCTGTGCCCCTGGCTGCGGCAATGTATGGAAATATTACATCAACTGCTGATATGTATCGTATGGCAGAGCAGTAACTATCTCTGACTTTTTCCATAATCTGTAAGGTTTTCTTTTATAGTGGTAACTACAGAAAACAATGGGAATTAGTTTTGTGCGAAAAGGACAGTTGCACACATCGTCTCCATAGCAGCGCTTCTATTGCCATCTGCCGACAGCATAGGCAACCGCTGCGCCGTAGTTCGTGTTCAATCCCACAGGTTGCGCTAGCGTCGCTCCTGCAGCATTTGTATCACACGAGGGCCGCGTGTTCGATGGCATCGGCGTTCCCAAAACTGCGAGCCAGTAATCGCTGTGCTCCAAAAAATCTTTCCCTGGCTAGTAAAGCTGTCTGTGCCTACGTGGGAAACGACATGTCTCTATGCATACGCGCATATAGAAAGAGTTAACCGAACGTGTGACAAAGTAAAGGCGCGAATTTAGTTGTTAAATTTCAAGTTCATAATTTAAAGGACCTCATGTACCTATTGAGGCGTATTTCTTTGTTGAGTGCTATTACAATTTGAACATTTATTCCAGTCTCAAGCACGATCAATTTGTTCCGATTGCGAATTGGTATAAGAATGTTATCATCGTTTATCGCGTGAACTTGCATCATGCATGACACAAACTGATTGTGCCTGAGGATGAACTGAATGTTAAAATTGCAATACCACTTAACACAGCCATGAGCGGAACGTGGCTTGACTCTGTGTTGCGTAGCCGTGAAGACAGTTCCAGCAAAAAAGTATCCCCCCCCCTCCGACAAGGAATGAGAGCTCTGTTGGATTACACGTACAGATAACTTTTATTCGTCTCGGGGCAGATACATATCAGAATATGCCTCTGTTGCACAGGTCGAACGACTTATGAGAATCCTGGAAGTCAAAAAATAATTTCACTGCCAGTATTTGTGGTTGGCCTTGCAGTTCTTCAATTTACCTCCATGTCGCGGTTTGGGGAACTGTAACTGTTCCTTTAAGTACCGCAGTCATACACAAAAACTAGAACACAAGGCTCTATGAACAAGCACTCTGCTAAGTGGAAATGTAAGCTAGTGATACACATCTGACAGCCAGGATACAGGTAATGACATATCACTTCTACCGGTTTGAGTCTTCAAGATCAATATTGCACGTAGTGGTCGGACCGATGCTTTACCACGCCAGGCCACTGAAAACGCAACACTCTTAAGATTCACAGATTTCAAGAAAATTTCCATTTCTTCATCTGAAGTTACTATTGAAGTGTGTAGTTAACGGCGATAATAAGCTTTAAATGCTCGTATGATGCCCTTATCTAGCGGCTGAATTAATGCCGTCATGTTTTTTGGCAAAAACAAAGTTTTTATTTTTCCATCTGATTGCGACACATGAGCAGATGGTTGGAAACTGGAAATTTGTGGTAAGGTCTTATGAGACCAAACTGCGTAGGTCATCAGTCCCTAAGCTTACACACTACTTAATCTAACTTAAACTAACTAATGCTATAGACAACACACCCATACCATAGGGAGGATTCGAACCTCCGACGGGGGGAGCCGCGCGGACCGTGACAATGCGTCTCGACCGCGCGGCTACCCCGCGCGGCGCAGGTGGATGATATGGACAGTGATCAAGGATTATTATGCTTCTTCTCACAGCTTAAGTGACCCTAGGTGGTTTCTGACTGACGGAACAAACTCTTCTTGAAACCAGTTGGTGAAAATGTTATATGTCATCCAAGCATTCTTCGAATGTCTGTAAATGTATTATAATGATGGCTCGTTTACATGGTTGACGCATCTCGAGCCTTTACCTTTAACCTATACAAAGAGGTTTCGGCTTATGACTGCCCGATTTATTTGTCGCAAAGAGGAGGATTATTCTGTCTTTATTCATTTTCAAGCCCGTATTATTTCAGGATAATTTTGTATCGAGAATTTTGGTTGGAAGCAAATGATAATAAAGTGCCGTTTCAACACAGCTATACATTTGATGATCATTTAAATTTTCATGTACGATTACTATGAGTAGAATTTCAGGAAGTAAGCAGATTCACTTTGGCAATACGTTGCTTTTCCTTCAATGGTCGTTTGGCCATTTCCGTGGCGACACTTTCATGTTGAAAACCATCCGTCGGAAGCTATATAACCTTTACTGCCATGTAAATCAAAGGGACATTTTTCAGTTTAGTCTTCAATAATTACCAGACTGAACTCGCATTCAGTAGGACGACGTTTCAAACCGGCGTCCGGCCATTCTGATCTAGGTTTCCCGTGATTTCCCTAGATCTCTTCATGTAAATGGCGGGATAATCCATTTGAAAGGGCACGGCTAAGTTCCTTCCCCATCCTTCCCTAATCCGATGGGACCGATGACCCCGCTGTTTGGTCCCCTCCCCCGAATCAATCAAGCAACCTTTAATAAGCCCAGAAAGTGGCACACCTTCACTTCCCTTTATTAAAAACCGTCTATAAAGGAATTTGTCAAGCTCACTGTCTTTTCATAGTTTATTCCTTTCTCTGTCCATTTCCACATCACTTTCATCAGTGATTAAAAAATTAAGTTTATTTTCTTCTTTCACTCATTCCCTAATTCCTTCTTCAGGTACACCACACTCGGGTGATAAATTTTAGTTTCACCATTATTCACACGATCAATAATGTTTGATTTATCACTTAGAATCCGCTTTCCGTTTTTGTGACATCGTAACAAGCTCACAGAAATCTAGGCAATGAATGAACAATTTATGATACACTTGATAGTTGTTCTCATTTCGGTTATTGCCAAGCACTGATCCATAGTCACTTTGTTCACTGCGTCACAGTACTAACCGCGAGTGTGTATTCAAAGCTTCTGTCCAGCAACAATCCTGATTTGTTGATAAGACAAACCAAAGGTTGTGTTTCATCGCATCCAACTGTTTTGGTTATTGTTTAGAAAGCTTGGATGTTGCAGCAGTAAATTATACTGCAGAACGACTACATAAGATTTTGTCAAGTTTATAAAATATAATGAGAGTGGAGTGCAAAAATCATTCGTAAATGATATTTTACTTTATACCGCGTTGTATCCAAATCCGCTCTATGTCGGACCGCGGTGTATCGTGCTTCTACTGTATAAGAATGAAAATATGAAATCGTGGATATTCTGTCGTTTTTCCATATTTTTCTTATTAATGTTTGATTTTGGCTTTCAGCGTACACATCCCCTTCGCGAGGCAAATGACTTGATACACGTTAAAAGTAATTTTTAGCAGAAAGAAACAGAAACGCAATAGCAGCAGCACGTGCCATTTCTGAACATTAAATGCGACAGCTGCGGAGTTAGTGTTCAATGGAAATGAGGTTATACGAGGTGGCTAGTACTCTGGACTTGCATTCGGAAGGACTGCGCTTCAAATCCCCGCCATATCACTCTGAATTAAATGTTGGGTGGTTTTTCTACATTCCGGCATAGTCCCTTTGAACACGATTCACCCTATCTCCTTCCCACAATCCGAGCTTTTACTCCATCTCTAATGTACTCTTCGTCGATAAGGCGTTAAATGCTTATCTTCCTTCCTTAAAAAATTGCTACTGAACACAACATGATAAGCAGTTCAACTGTTCTAGTTTTATTATTACTTTTACTAGAAATATGCAAGTAAATTGTTGTTACATTTCACTGGACGTAAGAGAGGTATTCATCATTAGATGCAATAGGATAGTGGCCAAAGCCGTGACTGATATTTTAGTTGGGATATTGATAAGTAGAGTTATCACAATGTAATATAATGTAATATAAGTGCACCTATATATCTTCAGATTGCGAGCTTATATGTCGAGGACTATACCACAGCAGCACAAAACTGACCGAAGGTACCCAAAAGTAACCAGAAAGATTCTGAGGTACAGGTGACACTAAACTAGGTTTTCTGCACAGAAAACTGAACATAGAAAAGAAAAATTTTAAAAATAGTTTAAATAGTTACAGAAAAGGCACAGGACAGAATTTCTGATGTCTTCATTTACTGTGACTGTCACTTTTGACTTCTATTAATTTTGTTTTATTTATAAATACTTTTCTTACCGAATCAGTTTTGAGCATTGCGACCTGTCAAAAATGGTTCAAATGACTCTGAGCATTATGGGACGTAACATCTGAGGTCATCAGTCCCGTAGAACTTAGAACTACTTAAACCTAACTAATCTAAGAACATCACACACATCCATGCCCGAGGGAGCATTCGAACCTGCGACCGTAGCGGTCGCGTGGTTCCATACTGAAGCGCCTAGAACAGCTCGGCCACACCCGACGGCTACGACCTGTCACTCGTGATTAGAGCATGTATAGTCATCGGGTATCAAAATGCATAATCTACACTGCAAAGTCATAACTTTATGATTATTGTCCACCGCGAGAGTGAATGCGGTCTGCTAGCGTTGCGGACACGTGACGAGGTTGTGAAAGTGTATACGCGGAGCAGAGACGAGTGGGGAATCATCACAGGCAAATAGAGACACGTCTCTGTATCCAATACCAACTGACTCTACAATACTGTAGGTGCAGCTTACTCCTTTTTTAAAAAAGAAGAAAGCTAACGGGCATGTGGGAAATGATTCTAGCGACGATATGCGCCGCGAATGGGGAAGTTGACAAAAAAGACTTTCACAAGGGGCGCCTGACAATAATTGTAAGACGAACCACCCACACCGTCTACCTCCATGACTTCTACCTTACCATTTACGACCGTCCTAACCAGTTGGACTAACTCTCGATCAGTAATTAACGTGGAAACCTCACCTACTCCCCATCCACCAGAAAGTTCACAATAAACTGAAACTACTAACAGGCCGAACTTGTGGATTACACCCCCCTTCCTCCACCAATCTTCTCCACATCTACGAAAGCCTGATCCGAGCCATCAATGCTGCATGGATATCCGCCCCACCAAAGTTCTATCAATCCCTCCAGATCCTCGAAAGCCATGCACTCCGTCTCGATTTCCGCATCCGTTTGCCTTCCCAAATAGATCCTCTACCATCTTATCCAATTCCTATCCCTCCTCACCTCCTCACCGACACCGAACACCTCCGCGTCTCCTAATCTTGAACTAGAATCCGATCACCCCATTGTCTCGCCTTTGGTCACAAACCCTGGTATGCTGCCACGCCTTTACAAATACATCCCTCCACCCCTACACCTGCACACACTCCACATCCTATCTCAAAGCAACTTCAACCAAATCCGTCTCCCAGACAATGATATCAGCCCTGATATTTATCCCCCTACCAATTTTAACCCTTCCCCACCTGTCCCACTCCACATCGGGGCTCCTCTCTCTTTTTCTCTCTACACCACCCCTATCCCTTTCCTCTAGTACCAATACCCTCCCCACAAACCATTACTCTTTCTCAACCTCTGTCCTTCACACCGTCTGTATCCCCAGTGTCTTCTTCACCTCCTACCTTTCGCCTCAATAGTTTCCCCACTGTCTCCTTACCCTCTCCCCCTCAATCAATATGGAACGCTTTCTCTCCTCCCACAATACTTTTTCACCCAGTGCAGGTCTTTCAGGTGTTAGGTGGAAGTGTAGTGTTTCAGAGTTTATTTCATAGAAGACTATCGCCTCATGGCATCTGTCTTTCTAAACTGTGTATATTTTTCGTTCTTTTAGCTGTTCGTCATTAATCTTTTTAATTTAACATGTAAAAAGCCCTCATATTCATAGTTTTCGGTCATCTTTGTTATCTCTTTATGAATGCTCTTGGCTCAAGAGCGGAGTATTGTAACGCTGACAGCTCACCCCTCGCCCATATGGGGCCTGGCGTCCATGAGCAAGCATCTCGGAAACAACGAAGCTGGTTGGCTTTTCGCTTGTTACTGAAGTAGTTGAAGGACAATGAAACCACTAGTGTGCGATAAGGTTTTGGACAGCCACGGCTCGTCACGGAACACGGAGGTATGAGGTTTGCCCCTCCGTAAAACAAAAAAATGTTCAAATGTGTGTGAATCCTAAGGGACCAGACTGCTTACACACTACTTAAACTAACTTGTGCTAAGAACAACACACACACCCATGCCCGAGAGAGGACTCCAGCGGGAGAGCCTGTAAACAGGACAGGCGACGATCTGTGGCAGATTTGAAGACAGAGCATTCGTCACTTACGGTTGCAGTTAGCAAGTGAGCACCGAAATTAGGCCAAGAATCAATGGAAACGCGTCGCTTGTGTGGATGAAAAAGTTTCTTATTACAGAAGATCAATAATCGTATGTGGATACGCCCTCATCCATGCGAAAGGCTGTTCGAAACATGCACTGGGCGACGGACGCAGGTCGGTGGGAGCAGTATTATGCTATGGGGACATTCTCCTGGGGCTCAGTCGGACTTGTGGTAGGCATCGGATACACTATGACAGCTGTGGACTGTGCTAACATTACTGCGGGCCATCTGCATCCCTTCATGCTTGATGCCTTCTCCAGTGCGATGGCATTCTCCAGTAGGATAACTGTTCGTGCAACAACACCAAAATCGAGCTACAGTGGTTTGAGGAGCATGGTAGGGAAATCACATTGAAGTCTTAGCCACCAACTTAGCCTGACCTGAACCTAATGGAACACATGTGGGATGTTATCTGTCGCCAGCTCCGTGCCCACAAGCGACCAACCCCGTAATTTACGAAATGGCGCGACCTATGTATAGACGTCTGGTGCCACATACCTCCCGAAAACTACCAACGACTTGTGGAATCCATGTCAGGATAAAACGCTGCTGTGCTGACAAGGGAACCTCCCCATCGCCCACCCCTCAGATTTAGCTACAAGTTGGCACAGTGGATAGGCCTTGAAAAACTGAACACAGATCAATCGAGAAAACAGGAAGAAGTTGTGTGGAACTATGAAAAAATAAGCAAAATATACAAACTGAGTAGTCCATGTTCAAGATAGGCAACATCAAGGAAGGCGCAAGGTCAGGAACGCCGTGGTCCCGTGGTTAGCGTGAGCGCTGTGGAACGAGAGGTCCTGGGTTCAAGTCTTCCCTCGAGTGAAGAGTTTAATTTTTTATTTTCAGACAACTCTTATCTGTCACCAGTGTCGTATAGAATATATCAGACGTGTTTTCCTGTGGTGGAATCGGTTGACCTATGACCTTGCGGTGAAATGTTTTCGGTTCCCATTGGAGAGCACGTCCTTTCGTCTACTAATCGCACCGTTTTGCGGTGGGGTCGCAAAACACAGACATTAAACGTATTACAGTGAACAGAGACGCCAATGAACGAATGGACAGATCATAACTTTGCGAAAATAAAGAAAATAAATTTTGCACTCGAGGGAAGATTCGAACCAAGGACCTCTCGATTCGCAGCTGCTCACGCTGACCACGAGACCACGGAGCTCCTCAGCTCACGCTTTCCTTGATGTTACCTATGTCGCACATGGACTACTCAGTTTGTATATTTTGCTTATTTTTTTAATAGTTCCACACAACTTCTTCCTGTTTTCTCGATTGATCTGTGTTCAGTTTTTCAAGGCCTATCCACTGTGCCAACTTATAACTAAATCTGAGGGGGGTGCGATGGGGAGGTTCGCTTGTGCTACTCGGCAGGTGGCCATAATGTTCTACCTCATCACTGTGAGTATTATTACCTCTTGTGTAAAACGTCTTGTACGTTGGTGCAGGAAATAACCTGCTACGTAGTGATCGGACTTTCCATGTTATGGCGCTCATGTAGCAAAATAAACGTTGTGCTATGAACCGTTCCCGATTACTTTCCTACGTGCGAGCCATAAAATGCACAGAATGATCAGTTTGTAGCAGGTTGTTTCCTGTACCAACATAACCGGCGTCGTATTTAAAATATTACTATACCTCGATTAACATAATTTTGTGATTGACAGAGAGGAGCTGTTACCGGCGTGCAGCCAAGACGTTGTATGTACCCACAAGCCAGACAACACAGCGGACATTCCTGGCGGTCGCCCCCCTGCGGGTTCGGGGGTTAGAATAGGCCCGCGGTATTCCTGCCTGTCGTAAGAGGCGACTAAAAGGAGTCTCAAACGTTTCGGCCTTATGTGATGGTCCTCTCTCGGGTTTGACCTCCATCTCTCTAAATTATTCCGAAGAGCGAGCCAATTGGGGAAGGGCACCTTACATGGTGCACTGTATCCTTCGTGCAATTAGACCTATAGCCGTCTTTCTCGTCGTTGCAATGGTGTCCCGCTCGTTTTCGATCTCTTGGGCGATTACCACGCTGCACTCTGCAGTGTTTCTTTTAACTGTGACGACGACCTTGGCCATTTTTGCACCTAAGATCCAGCACGGTAGCCAGTCCGTTGTGGTGGGGTCGCCATGTACCCTCTTGGTTGTAGCCCCCTGACAACACAGGGATCGCTCTACTGATGCCTGCGCCGTTCACTCCCCACGTATGCCAAGGAGTAGATGCCCATCTCCCTGGGGCATCAGGACTCCCGGCAATGGCCATCCTGCCAGGTGGCCTTTGCTGTGGCTGGGTGGCGCCCGTGGGGAGGGCCCTTGGTCGGAGTAGGTGGCATCAGGGCGGATGACCCGCAATGAAGCGTGGTACATCATCTATCGCTGGT
Organism: Schistocerca serialis cubense; assembly: GCF_023864345.2. Lineage (NCBI taxonomy): Eukaryota > Metazoa > Arthropoda > Insecta > Orthoptera > Acrididae > Schistocerca > Schistocerca serialis. The sequence goes on along the minus strand of NC_064639.1, from coordinate 451,035,950 downwards.
GGGCCTCCACCAGCAGTCTCTAAGCGATCGAGGTCTAACCTCAACGGGAAGAAATTGGATCAGAGATCGTTTCCCTCCCTAGCTACTCCATGGGAGGAACGTCTTGCTAAAGAAGGCAGTGGCGAATATTCACCCCGGTACCTTGTGTGTACGCGGGTTGATGGAGAATCGTTCGTGTCGACCAAGCCCCAGTTTTTTGTGGAGCATTTAGAGGACAAGTTCGGGGAGGTGGAGGGCTTGTCCAAGATGCGCTCTGGCTCTGTGCTCATCAAAACGGCATCCTCTGCCCAGTCACGGAGGTTGCTCAATTGTGACAAGTTGGGGAATGTTTCAGTTACCATCACGCCGCATAAGAGTCTCAACATGGTCCAGGGTATTATATTCCATAGGGATCTTCTTCTGCAGTCCGACGATGAATTACGCGCCAACCTCGAACGACGAGGTGTTCACTTCGTCCGGCGCGTCCATCGGGGTCCGAGGGATAATCAGGTAGCCACCGGTGCCTTCATCTTGGCCTTTGAGGGTGATGTCTTACCTGAAAAGGTTAAGGTGATGGTTTACCGTTGTGATGTGAAACCATATATCCCTCCTCCGATGCGGTGTTTTAAATGCTGGAAGTTCGGGCACATGTCATCTCGCTGTACTTCCAGCATCACGTGTCGGGATTGCGGACGTCCTTCGCATCCTGATACTCCATGTGCTCCGCCTCCCGTCTGTGTTAACTGTGGAGAACACCATTCCCCCTGCTCACCGGACTGTCGGATCTTCCAGAAGGAAAGGAAGATAATGGAATATAAGACCCTGGACCGCCTGACCTACACAGAGGCACGGCGGAAATATGAGCGGCTCCATCCTGTGCCCATGACATCCACCTATGCCGCTGCTGCAACAGCGGTCCGATCCTCTCCCGTGTCGTCACGTACTGTTGCCTCTCAGCTATGTCAAAATGACCCGGCCCCCTTGGTTGTGGGGAGCACTTCGCCCTCTGTTGCTCCATCTACTACAGGAGCGACACCACCCCAACCATCGGGGACATTCGTCCCCCCTTCCCAGCCGGAGAAGCGTAGGGCTTCTTCGGCTACTCTAGCCAGGAAGGGGTCCCTTGGGGCCCTCCCTTCCCAGGCTTTGCCCAGTGTCAAAGCGGATACCCGCAAAGTTTTGAAGCAACAACCGGTCGCTGGTCATAGGGCTTCACGGTCGTCGTCCGTCCCTGAGACTGACCCAGTGGGGCCCTCCCAGCCAGACCCTCCCAAGGCACAGCGTGCGAAGCCGTTGAAGAAAAAGGCTCCCAAGCATCCTGACATTGCGGTGGCACCTGTCCCACCGCAACCTTCAACCTCTGCGTCTGAGGACGAGGTGGAGATCCTGGCGTCCGCTGAGGACCTCGATCTCGCCAGTCCCTCCGACGCCATGGAAAGCGCTGGCACAGGTGCTCACTTGGAGGCAGCGGGTGACCCAGTGGCGTAATCTGCCTTCCCCGTCCCGTCACGCCTTTCCCAGCAATGGCCAGTACCATCCTCCAGTGGAACTGCAGCGGTTTCTTCCACCATTTAGCTGAGCTCCGCCAACTTATCAGCCGTCATCCTTTCCTTTGCATTGCTCTGCAGGAAACTTGGTTTCCAGCAATGCGAACCCCCGCCCTCCGTGGCTATCGGGGTTATTTTAAGAACCGGGCAACTTACGAAAGGGTGTCTGGTGGCGTCTGCATATATGTCCTGAACTCTCTTCACAGCGAGTTTGTACCTCTACAAACAGCTTTAGAGGCTGTCGCTGTTCGGGTGTGGACGCCACAGGCTATCACCGTCTGCAGTATTTACCTTCCACCTGATGGTACTGTCGCGCAGCATGTCCTGGCTGCTCTGATAGCACAACTGCCGCCACCTTTTTTGCTGCTGGGCGATTTCAATGCCCACAACCCTCTATGGGGTGGGACTGTCTCCGATGATCGTGGTCGGGCCGTGGAGCATGTGTTGGCTCAGCTCGACCTTAGCCTCTTAAACACCGGTGCTCCCACGCATTTCAGTGTGGCCCATGGCTCGTTCTCGGCCATCGATCTCTCTATTTGCAGCCCTGGACTTGTCCCATCCCTCCACTGGAGGGTGCATCCTGACCTGTGTGGTAGTGACCATTTTCCCATCTATTTGTCACTGCCACAGTGTCATTCTTCTGGGCGCTTGCCCCGCTGGGCTTTCCACAGGGCTGACTGGCCAGCTTTTACTTCCGCTGTAACCATTGCGTCTCCCCCACAGGGTGACATTGACGAGGTGGTCCGTGTTTTAACCACGTCCATCGTTTCAGCGGCCGAGGCTACCATCCCCCGTTCCTCTGGCCTCCCTCGGCGGAAGGCTGTCATCTGGTGGTCGCCGGAGATTGCTGAGGCTATTCGCGACCGTAGGCGGGCTCTCCAGCGTCATAGGCGGCACCCGTCTCTGGAGACCCTCATCGCCTTTAAGAGGCTCCGTGCCTTCGCCCGTCGACTTATTGCACGGCGTAAGCAGGAGTGCTGGGAGAGGTACGTCTCCTCCCTGGGCTCCCGTGTCTCGTCCTCGCACGTGTGGTCCCGTATCCGGCGGATTTATGGCTCCCAGACCCCTGTGGGTGTCCCTGGGCTCTACTTGGACGGCGCTGTCTGCACGGACGCTGCCGCCATTGCTGAACGGCTAGCCGCGCACTTTGCTCAGAGCTCTGCGACTGCATCCTATCCCCCCGCCTTTCGCTCTCTAAAGGAGCGAGCCGAGCGGACGCCGTTCTCATTCCACACGCGTCATTATGAAACATACAATGCTCCTTTCAGCGAGAGGGAACTCCTCGCTGCCCTCGCCGATTGCCCTGATACAGCACCAGGACCGGACTGCATCCACGCGCAGATGCTGAAGCATCTCTCCAGGGACTGCCAGAGACACATCCTCGCCATCTTTAACCGCATTTGGAACGAGGGCGTGTTCCCGTCGCAATGGCGAGAGGGTCTTATTGTCCCCATCGTGAAGCCCGGTGCGGACCCACTGGCGGTGGACAGCTATCGTCCCATTACCCTCACCAACGTTTTGTGCAAATTGCTCGAACGTATGGTGGGGCGGCGTTTGTGTTGGGTCCTTGAGTCGCGCGGTCTCCTCGCTCCATCCCAGGGTGGCTTCCGTCGGGGCCGGACTGCAGTGGACAATTTGGTGCGGCTGGAATCTGCTGTCCGTACGGCTTTTGCCCGACGTCAGCACCTTGTTGCTGTATTTTTCGATCTGCGGAAGGCGTATGACACCACATGGAGGCATCACATCCTCGCCACGTTGCATGGGTGGGGTCTTCGTGGTCGGCTCCCGGCTTTTCTTCAAAGCTTTTTATTGCGCCGCTCTTTCCGGGTGCAAGTCGGTGCCACCTCTAGTTCCTCTTATATACAGGAAAATGGGGTCCCGCAGGGCTCGGTGTTGAGCGTCTCGTTATTTCTAGTGGCCATTAATGGTCTGGCTGCAGCAGTGGGGTCGTCGGTGTCTCCTTCTTTGTATGCCGACGACTTCTGCATCTCATTTAGCTCCACGACTACGGGAGTCGCCGAACGCAGGTTGCAAGTCGCCGTTCGCAAGGCAGCATCATGGGCTCTGGCTCATGGTTTTCAGTTCTCTGCTGCCAAGACTCGGGTTATGCACTTCTGCAGGCGTCGGACGGTCCACCCTCATCCTGAACTTTACCTCGACGGCCACCTGCTTGACGTGGTGGACACTTGCCGCTTCTTGGGACTCGTGTTTGATGCCCGGCTCACATGGGTTCCTCATGTTACTCAGCTGAAGCAAAAATGCTGGCGGCACCTCAACGCCCTCCGCTGCCTTAGCCACACGTCTTGGGGTGCAGATCGCTGCACGCTACTGCAATTGTACAGAGCCCTTGTGCAGTCCCGGCTTGATTATGGGAGCCTGGCCTATGGGTCTGCGTCACCCTCAGTGTTGAAGTTGTTAGACCCCATACACCACTGTGGGGTCCGGCTTGCAACTGGCGCTTTTCGTACGAGCCCTGTGGATAGTTTACTGGTGGAGGCCGGGGTTCCCCCGCTGCGGTTTCGCCGCCATCGACTGCTCGCCGACTATGCTGTCCACGTGCATTGCTCGCCAGGCCATCCCAATCGTCGCCTGCTTTTCCCTGCCATGGTCCTCCATCTGCCCGAACGGCGACCTAGGTCTGGGCTTTCCGTAGCTGTCCGTGTCCAGTCCCTGCTGTCAGAACTGGGGTCATTCCCTCTTCCGCCTCCCTTCCGGGTCCATACACCTACGCCTCCCTGGTGTTTGTCCCGGCCGTCTGTCCGTCTGGATTTGGCACAGGGCCCTAAGGACTCGGTTCCACCTGTGGCCCTCCGTCGCCGTTTTCTTGCGCTCCTCGAATCATTTCCGGGCTGTGAGCCTGTCTACACTGATGGTTCCCTGGTTGATGGTCGCACTGCCTACGCCTTTGCTCACTCTGACCATATTGAGCAACGCTCCTTGCCGGCTGGCTGCAGTATTTTTACTGCAGAGCTGGTGGCCATCTTGCGCGCTCTTGAGCACATGCGTTTCTGCTCAGGTAGGTCCGTTGTCATCTGCAGTGACTCCCTGAGCAGCCTTCAGGCCATCGACCGCTGCTATCCCTCCTCTCCTCTGGTGTCCTCCATTCAGGAGGCTGTTTCCGCCATTGCCCGTTCTGGTGGTTCAGTGGTCCTGGTTTGGACGCCCGGTCATGTTGGCATCCCAGGGAACGAACGTGTAGACAGGCTGGCCAAAGGGGCGATAGACGCCCCAGCTTTGGAGATCGGCCTTACGGCTCGCGACCAGCAGCTGGTGTTGCGCCGTAAGGTACTTGGGATGTGGGCTGCTGAGTGGCGTGGCATGACAGCCCCGAATAAACTGCGGGCTGTCAAGGAGACGACCGATGTGTGGCGTTCCTCCCTGCGGGCTTCTCGCAGGGACTCGGTAGTCCTGTGTCGGCTGCGCATCGGCCATACATACCTGACGCACGGCCATCTCTTGCGTCGGGAGGATCCCCCGTTGTGTCAGTGTGGGTCCCGGCTGACGGTCGGCCACATTTTGCTGGAGTGTCCTCGCCTGCGCACACTCCGGCAATCTTTTAATCTCTCGGGCACTTTGGCTTTGGTTTTATCTGACGATGCCTCCATGGCTGATGACGTTTTAAATTTTATCCGTGGTAGTCCTTTTTATGGTTCGATTTAGGGAGGTCCTGCGCCTTTCCCTTTCTGTGTCTTTTGTCCTCGTGTCTGTTGCTGTTCTGGTAGGCCGTGAGATGGTTGACTCTTTCCCTTTTTTGATCTCGTGGTCAGTCAACCAGTCTCCGGCCCTCTTCCTTTCTTCTGTTTTTTTTCTGTCTGGTGTTCCTCTGTTCTGTTCTTGTCTGTAGTGTTCGTTGCTGCATTTGTGTTCTTTTAGCGCCTGGGGGGACGTCTCCTCCCCCTTTGGTTTTTATCTGCTTCGTAGATTTTCGGCTCGCCTGATTTTGGAATGGGGGACTGATGACCTTCGCTGTTTAGTCCCCCTTAAACATCCAACAACCACCACCTGGCGGTCGGAAAAGATATGCGATTGGCTGGCACCTGAACCCTACTACTTGGCTCGCAGAAACGTCAATCGTTATTTTAATCGAAAGATACATAGATGATGCAGTTTAACAACCACTGACTACATGTGTTCTAGCCACAAATAAAAGGCGGTAATATTCGAAACAGGTCCGGCAATAAAGTTAGGCCGGCCGGGGTGGCCGAGCGGTTCTAGGCGCTACAATCTGGAACCGCGCGACCGCTGCGGTCGCAGGGTCGAATCCTGCCTCGGGCATGGTTGTGTGTGCTGCCCTTAGGTTAGTTAGGTTTAAGTAGTTCTAAGTTCTAGAGGACTGATGACCATAGCTGTTAAGTGCCATAGTGCTCAGAGCCATTTGAACCATTTTTTTTGAACCATTTTTTGAATAAAGTTAGAATATATGAAAGAAAAGTAACACAAGTAGCTATCGTCGATACTCACGTGTCAAAAATGACCTTCACACACGAATCACAGCTCTACAGCACCCAAATTTCGAAGTTATTCATTTATTGTCTATTGGTAATCTGGAATTGCAATTGAATTCCCCGTGGTCTAGGGGACGCCGGCACGGTAGCTCAGCGTCTTCGGTCAGAGGGTTAGCTGCCCTCTGTAATAAAAAAAAAACTGAGTTAATGGATCAACGAATAACTGAAACGGGTGTCTTGCGACGTCCGCCCCGAGCAGATTCAACGAACTAGTACGAACAAAACGAGATTTAAAAAAAAAAAAATAAATAAAAGTAAAAATAAAAAAAATAAGGGGGGTTAGCGTCTTTGATTCATAATCAGAAACGTCATCGGTCCCGGGTTCGATCCCCGCCACTACCTAAATTTTTATAAATAATCAGCATTGGCGGTCGAAGACTTCCGGCATAAGAAGTCAGCTTCATTCTGCCAACGGCCTTGTCAAAGAGGGCGGAGGAGCGGATAGAGGTTCAGGGCACTCTCTTGTCCTAGGGGTGGGAAATTGCCCCTAAAGGCGGAAGAATCAGCAGTGATCAACGACATGAGGATGCGGAAGGCAAATGGAAACCACTACATTAAAGACACGTAACGTGTATCCACAGGACATGTGGCCTGTAATTGAAGAAGTGTCATGATGATCTCTCCATTGGCAAAAGATTCCGGAATAGGCCCCCATTCGGATCTCCGGGAGGGGACTGCCAAGGGGGAGGTTACCATGAGAAAAAGATTGAATAATCAACGAAAGAATAACGTTCTACGAGTCGGGGCGTGGAATGTCAGAAGCTTGAACGTGGTAGGGAAACTAGAAAATCTGAAAAGGTAAATGCAAAGGCTCAATCTAGATATAGTAGGGGTCAGTGAAGTGAAGTGGAAGGAAGACAAGGATTTCTGGTCAGATGAGTATCGGGTAATATCAACAGCAGCAGAAAATGGTATAACAGGTGTAGGATTCGTTATGAATAGGAAGGTAGGGCAGAGGGTGTGTTACTGTGAAAAGTTCAATGACCGGGTTGTTCTAATCAGAATCGACAGCAAACCAACACCGACAACGATAGTTCAGGTATACATGCCGACGTCGCAAGCTGAAGATGAACAGATAGAGAAAGTGTATGAGGATATTGAAAGGGTAATGCAGTATGTAAAGGGGGACGAAAATCTAATAGTCATGGGCCACTGGAATGCAGTTGTAGGGGAAAGAGTAGAAGAAAAGGTTACAGGAGAATATGGGCTTGGGACAAGGAATGAAAGAGGAGAAAGACTAATTGAGTTCTGTAACAAGTTTCAGCTAGTAATAGCGAATACCCTGTTCAAGAATCACAAGAGGAGGAGGTATACTTGGAAAAGGCCGGGAGATACGGGAAGATTTCAATTAGATTACATCATGGTCAGACAGAGATTCCGAAATCAGATACTGGATTATAAGGCGTACCCAGGAGCAGATATAGACTCACATCACAATATAGTAGTGATGAAGAGTAGGCTGAAGTTCAAGACATTAGTCAGAAAGAATCAATACGCAAAGAAGTGGGATACGGAAGTACTAAGGAATGACGAGATACGTTTGAAGTTCTTTAACGCTATAGATACAGCAATAAGGAATAGCGCAGTAGGCAGTACAGTTGAAGAGGAATGGACATCTCTAAAAACCGCCATCACAGAAGTTGGGAAGGAAAACATAGGTACAAAGAAGGTAGCTGCGAAGAAACCATGGGTGACAGAAGAAATACTTCAGTTGATTGATGAAAGGAGGAAGTACAAACATGTTCCGGTAAAATCAGGAATACAGAAATACAAGTCGCTGAGGAATGAAATAAATAGGAAGTGCAGGGAAGCTAAGACGAAATGGCTGCAGGAAAAATGTGAAGACATCGAAAAAGATATGATTGCCGGAAGGACAGACTCAGCATACAGGAAAGTCAAAACAACCTTTGGTGACATTAAAAGCAACGGTGGTAACATTAAGAGTGCAACGGGAATTCCACTGTTAAATGCAGAGGAGAGAGCAGATAGGTGGAAAGAATACATTGAAAGCCTCTGTGAGGGTGAAGATTTGTCTGATGTGATAGAAGAAGAAACAGGAGTCGATTTAGAAGAGATAGGGGATCCAGTATTAGAATCGGAATTTAAAAGAGCTTTGGAGGACTTACGGTCAAATAAGGCAGAAGGGATAGATAACATTTCATCAGAATTTCTAAAATCATTGGGGGAAGTGGCATCAAAACGACTATTCACGTTGGTGTGTAGAATATATGAGTCTGGCGACATACCATCTGACTTTTGGAAAAGCATCATCCACACAATTCCGAAGACGGCAAGAGCTGGCAAGTGCGAGAATTATCGCACAATCAGCTTAACAGCTCATGCATCGAAGCTGCTTACAAGAATAATATACAGAAGAATGGAAAAGAAAATTGAGAATGCGCTAGGTGACGATCAGTTTGGCTTTAGGAAAAGTAAAGGGACGAGAGAGGCAATTCTGACGTTACGCCTAATAATGGAAGCAAGGCTAAAGAAAAATCAAGACACTTTCATAGAATTTGTCGACTGGAAAAAGCGTTCGACAATATAAAATGGTGCAAGCTGTTCGAGATTCTGAAAAAAGTAGGGGTAAGCTATAGGGAGAGACGGGTCATATACAATATGTACAACAACCAAGAGGGAATAATAAGAGTGGACGATCAAGAACGAAGTGCTCGCATTAGGAAGGGTGTAAGACAAGGCTGTAGCCCTTCGCCCCTACTCTTCAATCTGTACATCAAGGAAGCAATGAAGGAAATAAAAGAAAGGTTCAGGAGTGGAATTAAAATACAAGGTGAAAGGATATCAATGATACGATTCGCTGACATTGCTATCCTGAGTGAAAGTGAAGAAGAATTAAATGATCTGCTGAACGGAATGAAAAGTCTAATGAGTACACAGTATGGTTTGAGAGTAAATCGGAGAAAGACGAAGGTAATGAGAAGTAGTAGAAATGAGAACAGCGAGAAACTTAACATCAGGATTGATGGTCACGAAGTCAATGAAGTTAAGTAATTCTGCTACCTAGGCAGTAAAATAACCAATGACGGACGGAACAAGGAGGACATCAAAAGCAGACTCGCTATGGCAAAAAAGGCATTTCTGGCCAAGAGAAGTCTACTAATATCAAATACCGGCCTTAATTCGAGGAAGAAATTTCTGAGAAAAACAAAGTTTTAGCCGTCTCCAAGGCTGTTGTCAGTAATGACCGCTATTGCAGAGAAGCTTGACCCGCAGAGAACGGGTTCGAAAGTTGTTCAGTACGGGAAGAAGAGGTAAAAAAATGGAAGTGAGCGTTTGACGTCATTGGCCGGGAGGCCCCTTACGGGGCAGGTCCGGCCGCCTTGGTGCAGGTCTCGTTAACATTCGACGCCACATTGGGCGACCTTCGCGCCGGATGGGAATGAACTGATGATGAAGACAACACAACACCCAGTCCCTGAGCGGAGAAAATCCCCGACCAGCCGGGAATCGAACCCGGGCCCATAGGATGGTAATCCGTCACGCTGACCACTTAGCCTTTTTTTTCCATTGGTTGATCTCATTTTGTACTTTATTGTTCGTGGAATTTGTTCGGGGTGGACATCCGATGACACCCGTGTAGATTCTTCGTTGACCCGTTCACTCAGTTTTTTATTACAGAGACTAGCTAACCCTCTGGCCGAACACGCTGCGCTACCGTGCCGGCTGCTATCGGGGCGGACGGGAAGAAGAGGTGTCGGCTCCCAGTCTCTAAACGCCCGACTTTTCACCAATGTTCTGGGTTAAATTCCAGACATATCCACAGTGTTTCATGATCTGGGGACATGTCACGCTGATGGTGGTCATTCGACAGAACGTTAAACTGCAGCTCTAATAGTTTTGTGATTGACGTTTCAGTGAACTGAGTGATAGGGAGCAGCCACCAGCCAATCGTAGCCCTTTCTAGAGCGTCGCGTGCTCGCTGTGTCTCCTGCTCTGTGGGTACACTACGTGCAGAGCCTGGCTGTGAGCGGTCATTACTGCTAACTGGAAATTACAAGTAGTAGGAGTAGGCTCTCTGCAGGCTCTGCAGTCCGAGTTAGAGTAGCTGGCGTTTGGCAGAGATCGTCCCCCACACCAACACGAATGGGAGCCTGGTGCTGCTGGCTCCTACTGCATAGCCGCTTCCTTTCCACAGTGCACTGTATCTGGTTATTCTCACTGAGCCACTGCAGTATGTGATTCGTATACCTTACGATGTGCGATTGGTTGAAACAGGAGAATAAAGAATACACTGCACTGATCCACACAATACTTACATTTTGTACGTGATTTTGAGGACACACTTTAAACTTTATACCTATTACGAGAGAAATATTGAAAAAATTACACAAATACGCCATTGTTCTTGTTGTTGTGGTCTTCAGTCCTGATTTGATGCAGCTGTCCATGCTACTCTATCCTGTGCAAGCTTCTTCATCCCCCAGTACCTACTGCAGCCTACATCCTTCTGAATCTGTTTAGTGTATTCATCTCTTGGTCTGCCTCTACGATTTTTACCCTCCACGCTGCCTTCCAATACTAAATTGGTGATCCCTTGATGCCTCAGAATATGCCGTACCAACCAGTCCCTTCTTCTAGCCAAGTTGTGCTACAAATTTCTCTTCTCTCCAATTCTATTCAATACCTCCTCATTAGTTATGTGATCTACCCATCTAATCTTCAGCATTCTTCTGTAGCACCACATTTCGAAAGCTTCTATTCTCTTCTTGTCTAAACTATTTATCGTCCACGTTTCACTTCCATACATGGCTACACTGCATAAAAATACTTTCAGAAACGACCTCCTGACACTTAAATCTATACTCGATGTTAACAAATTTCTCTTCTTCAGAAATGCTTTCCTTGCCATTGCCAGTCTACATTTTATATCCTCTCTACTTCGACCATCATCAGTTATTTTGCTCCCCAAATAGCAAAACTTCCATATACGTAATAAAATGAAACACCTGCAGCCATCGTTTTGGTGTTATTTTATTATATTGTAATGAGTTGCGGTGATTCAGTACACCATATTCAAGCATTAACTACCGAGCGAGGTGGCGCAGTGGTTAGCACACTGGACTCGCATTCGGGAGGACGACGGTTCAATCCCGCGTCCGGCCATCCTGATTTAGGTTTTCCGTGATCTCCCTAAATCGCTCCAGGCAAATGCCGGGATGGTTCCTTTCAAAGGGCACGGCCGACTTCCTTCCCCATCCGCCCCTAATCCGATGAGACCGATGACCTCGCTGTCTGGTCTCCTCCCCCAAAAACCAACCAACCAAGCATTAACTGACGTTCAGGTGGTGAACTCCAATGGTATACACGACCCAATCAGTGAACAATATCTACGAGGGCAGTTCAATAAGTAATGCAACACATTTTTTTTCTGAAACAGGGGTTGTTTTATTCAGCATTGAAATACACCAGGTTATTCCCCAATCTTTTAGCTACACAACACTATTTTTCAACGTAATCTCCATTCAATGCTACGGCCTTACGCCACCTTGAAATGAGGGCCTGTATGCCTGCACGGTACCATTCCACTGGTCGATGTCAGAGCCAACGTCGTACTGCATCAATAACTTCTTCATCATCCGCGTAGTGCCTCCCACGGATTGCGTCCTTCATTGGGCCAAACATATGGAAATCCGACTGTGCGAGATCGGGGCTGTAGGGTGCATGAGGAAGAACAGTCCACTGAAGTTTTGTGAGCTCCTCTCGGGTGCGAAGACTTGTGTGAGGTCTTGCGTTGTCATGAAGAAGGAGAAGTTCGTTCAGATTTTTGTGCCTATGAACACGCTGAAGTCGTTTCTTCAATTTCTGAAGAGTAGCACAATACACTTCAGAGTTGATCGTTTGACCATGGGGAAGGACATCGAACAGAATAACCCCTTCAGCGTCCCAGAAGACTGTAACCATGACTTTACCAGCTGAGGGTATGGCTTCAAACTTTTTCTTGGTAGGGGAGTGGATGTGGCGCCACTCCATTGATTGCCGTTTTGTTTCAGGTTCGAAGTGATGAACCCATGTTTCATCGCCTGTAACAATCTTTGACAAGAAATTGTCACCCTCAGCCACATGACGAGCAAGCAATTCCGCACAGATGGTTCTCCTTTGCTCTTTATGGTGTTCGGTTAGACAATGAGGGACCCAGCGGGAACAAACCTTTGAATATCCCAACTGGTGAACAATTGTGACAGCACTACCAACAGAGATGTCAGGTTGAGCACTGAGTTGTTTGATGGTGATCCGTCGATCATCTCGAACGAGTGTGTTTGCACGCTCCGCCATTGCAGGAGTCACAGCTGTGCACGGCCGGCCCGCACGCGGGAGATCAGAGTCTTGCTTGACCTTGCGGCGATGATGACACACGCTTTGCCCAATGACTCACCGTGCTTTTGTCCACTGCCAGATCACCGTAGACATTCTGCAAGCGCCTATGTATATCTGAGATGCCCTGGTTTTCCGCCAAAAGAAACTCGATCACTGCCCGTTGTTTGCAACGCACATCCGTTACAGACGCCATTTTAACAGCTCCGTACAGCGCTGCCACCTGTCGGAAGTCAATGAAACTATACGAGACGAAGCGGGAATGTTTGAAAATATTCAACAAGAAATTTCCGGTTTTTTCAACCAAAATTGGCCGAGAAAAAAAATGTGTTGCATTACTTACTGAACTGCCCTCGTATGTACTGATTTCCGTAAAATACTGTAAAGGCGATGATACGTCTGTAACCATAATCTGAAGACATCAAATGAATTCGTAATTGCGAATAAGGGCTACCATCAGCTGTAGTATGGAATGACGACAGTGAAAACTTGTACCGGATCGGGATTCGAACCAGGATTTTCCTCTTTATGCGAGCGGACGCCTTACCATTTGACTACCCGTGCACGACTCGTGGCCAGACCCAAACTTCCATATGTCGTCAACCAAACGTCTACGACCTCCACTCGTACATCCTTTATCTATATTCCCATACAGGTAAGACGTTGTACTTGAAAGTCGGATGCCCAGTGTCGGCTGATATACAGAGGGGTCCAAAAAAATGTATCCACTGTTTAAAAGTCCATAACTGGCAAACTAATTGATGGAGTTGTCTCATCTTTGGTAGTGTAATAGTTTGTAGTTACGGCAATCGCCACACAAGCGTTGTATTGCATTGTTTTGTTTTGTCAGATGACAGTCGCCAGATAGTCAGTGTTTTGTTCTTAGTTACTCGAGTAAACATGGCTGGCGCAAGGCCAAAGGAAGTCAGTTTTGAAGTGGTATTTTAAGTACGAAAACATTAATGAGGTTCAACGGCAATGGCGAAATGAGTATCAAATAGAGCCACCGACATGCTAACGATTCGTGCGCATTAGAGACAAATTTGAAACCGAAGGCTGTGTTAAAGATGTACGCAAACAACTACCTGGACGACCTGTAACAGTAACAAGTCCAGCAAACATTCGTTGTGTGTAACAACAATTCACTCGCTCACCACAGAAGTCTGTGAGACAGTGTGCCCGTGAAACTGGAGTGAGTCGCTCAAGTGTTCGGCGAATGTTGAAGACAGAAAATGAACGAGGACGACCCAGATCGTAGAATGGAGTACTGCGAGTGGTTTACTAACATGGTGCGCAACGATGAAGAGTTTGCAGAGATGATTGTGTGGTCTGATGAGACACAGTTCAAACTCAGTGGTACAGTAAATCGCCACGATTGCATCTACTGGGCCGCCGAAAATCCGAACGTCCATGTAGACAAAGCCGCGAATTTGCCAGGAGTAAATGTGTGGTGTGGGTTGTCTTACCGGGGCTTGATTGGACCATTCTTCTTTGACGGCATAGTTACCGATGAAGTGTACCTTCAGAAGCGTCAGCCATCCATTTTACCTGCCACCCGAGACTTGCATGGAGACAGAAGAGTTTACTTTTAACAAGATGGTGCCACAGCCGATTACCAAAATCGTGTTAGGGCGTATCTCGACGAAAATCTACCAGGAAGATGGATAGGCCGTAGATGTGCTCCGGAGTATCCACCACGTTCCCCAGACCTAACTCCTCTGGACTTCTACCTGTGGGGAACACTAGTCGTTTATCGACAAAAGCCACGCACATTGGATGAACTTCGAGAATCCATCGTACATTCATGTGCAAATATCCAACTGAACACGTTGCAGTCAGTAGTTCGTGCTGCAGTTCGGCGGCATCATTTGTGTGTGGATGTTAATGGTGACCATTTCGAACACCTACAGTGATATCTTTAAGTTGAACTTGAAGCTACACTTTCACAAAAACGAGACAACTCCGTCAATTAGTTAACAAGTTATGGACTTTTAAACAGTGGATACATTGTTTTTGGACCCCTCTGTATATGACTGCAGGCACTGCAATATCGTATAAACTGCAGATGGTGTATCAAGTCACCAAAACTGGTTGCAATATAATAAAGTAACATTAAAACAACGGCTGCAGATGTTTCACTTTATCATGTAACTGAACGGCCGAAGTTCCGCAGAACATCAGTCACAAGGATGGATGTACACATTTCCATATGCCGTTGTCCATGTGTCACAGTCTGCATTCATACATTGTGTATACTCCCGTCCAGTAAGGTCACATTTATTGAGAGCTGAGGACCTGCTACTGGCAAATAAATACGAAGTAGCAGTGCCTGTGTTATTAAGAAGTACGATGCAATGTTGCTTCGGATATGCATACACTTCCGAATGAACACTGCATTGTCCTTCTTAACAACTCAGGCACTGCTAATTCGTATGAAAAGATCCGTTATCGAGCGAGAAATTTTAGCAGTTAAAGAAAAAAGAAGGAATTCAGCAAGTTCAATAATTTCGAGACTTGACGTGGTAGAACACCAAGCTAAACTTTCGAGACGAGATTTTCGCCCATATGAACAAATATTAATGAGCATTTAGTATCACAGGGTGCCCCAAAGAGCATCCCAGGGTGCCCCAGAGAGCTACAACACCAAGAAGAATCGCTTCTAGGCTTTTGGCAAGATCAATGTGTAGTTTTTTTAATAGATAAGGATTAAGGATAATGAAGGTAACTTTATTTAATTTCTATAATAATGAGTCAGATCACCAACGAGTGCGATTTTTTTACAGTTGTCAACACCTTCCACCCACACTGAGACAGATTCCGAGTAATTTATTTTACGACGATTCCTGTTCCTGAGAACCAAAGGCATAGTCGACATGTAATTCGATGAACCCTTATCTCTGCTGTAAACTTCACAAATCTGAAATGTCCGATAAGCGATGACATCACGTGAATTGAAATTATCTAGCCCTTTTACCTTATCGACTTTTGGTCCATGGTGACCCAGCCGTTACCGTGTTCATTCGTATCCTTGTTAACGAGAGTGAAGTTCAAAACTCCACCGCAAAACACCGATGGGCCATGCAAGATGACTTGGGCGCCTACATAATTATTGGTAATAATAGCCGGCCATGGTAGCCGAGCATTTCTAGGCGCATCAGTCTGGAACCGCGCGACCGTAGGTTCGAATCCTGCCTCGGGCATGGATGTGTGTGATGTCCTTAGGTTAGTTAGGTTTAAGAAGTTCTAAGTTCTAGGGGACTGATGACCTCAGATGTTAAGTCCCACTGTGCTCAGAGCCTTTTTTTTTTTGTAGTAATAGAAATGTTGTCTATTGCTTTAAAAACTTTAAGACGCGAACGCCTACTCCTCTTAAAATAACGCGGCATAACTAATCGGTCTCGGTGCTGTTGCACGTGCGGCTGCTCGACGACTGACGCTGTTTTCCAGATTCGAAAGTAGCAGATCTCTGACCCTAATTGCAATTAACAGCAGATTTCTGACGTGCTTGAAGAAGCTACAGAGATCGAAACACACTTGAATTTCAGATTTTGTGCAATTTTTGTAGGTGATATATCTGTACTCCGCAAGCCACCTTATGTTGAATCGCTACTTTGAGCACCACCGCCACTTGCCCCTTTTCCTGTTGCAACCGCGAATAGTTCGAGGAAGGAAAGATTTCTGGTACGCCTGTGTGTCAGCACGAATCACTCTAATTTTACTTTCGAGGTTATTTCGCGAGATATACGTAGGAGGAAGCAATATATTGACTCTTGCAGAAAAGTACGCTCTCGGAACTGGAACAATAAACGATACAGTAACGCAGAACGTCTTTCTTGCAGCGTTTTTAGAGTGATTTTCCATCACAACGAGGAACGGAACTTTGACCCGTAAACGTAAAGTGCTAACCAATGTAAATCAGGTTACAGTCACAGTGACATCTACTTTATTGATAGGTCTTATGAATATCGAAGCTTTTCTTCAAAGCTACACAATAAAAGTGTCGCAGGAAGTAATGGATGATATCGTTCAGAAGCGACTTTAATCAAGTGTGTTTTGGAATCTATTTCACACAGACAGACGGTGGCAGTAAAAGGGTAGCTAGTTCGCGTTGTTGGTCACAGTTAGTCACAGCTAGTTCGTACAACGTATCTGGCACAGCGTTCTGTTTTGGTTTCGCCATTGTCTCAGAGAGCTGTTTTCAGTGCCAAGAGTGAACTGCACGTATCTCATGCACCACCAGTTTACAAACCACCGTTATACTTCGGAATGCACATTCCCCTGACGACAACCCTCCCAAAACACTGCTGCCGGTAAATGTCGTAGAATTCATCTTGCGGGATAGCAATGCTATTTGTTTCTCTCTTCAAGAACATTTATCTGATAATAAACATTCTCACTGTCTCTGCAGCCGCTGCATCAACTCCTCAATGGTGCTAGTGCTTTTTGTACGTAACACTGAAAATATTACTTAGCAATTTAAAATAAAATTCCGCCTCTTGACGGTCTGTGAAAATGTGTTTTTTTTAATAATGGGTTAATGTTTTTTTGCTCAAATTTTGCCATGCTTCCAATACCGTGACCGAAAGAAGTGTCCCAAAGGTTAAAAACACTAGATTCGCATTCGGGAAGAATGGGATTCACAGCCCAATTCGGTCATCTACATGTACATCTACATCCATACTCCACAAGCCACCTGATGGTGTGTGGCGGAGGGTACCTTGAGTACCTCTATCGGTTCTCCCTTCTATTCCATTCTCGTATTGTTCGTGGAAAGAAGGATTGTCGGTATGCCTCTGCGTGGACTCTAATCTCTCTGATTTTATCCTCATGGTCTCTTCGCGAGATATACATAGGAGGGAGCAATATACTGCTTGACTCCTCGGTGAAGGCATGTTCTCGAAACTTCAACAAAAGCCCGTACCGAGCCACTGAGCGTCTCTACTGCAGAGTCTTCCACTGGAGTTTATCTATCATCTCCGTAACGCTTTCGCGATTATTAAACGATCCTGTAACGAAGCGCGCTGCTCTTCGTTGGATCTTCTCTCTCTCTTCTATCAACCTTATCTAATTCGGATCCCACACTGTTGAGCAGTATTCAAGCAGTGGGCGAACAAGCGTACTGTAACCCACTTCCTTTGTTTTCGGATTGCATTTTCCCAGGATTCTTCCAGTGAATCTCAGTCTGGCATCTGCTTTACCGACGATCGACTTTATATGATAATTCCATTGAAATCACTCATAATGCGTACTCCCAGATAATTTATGGAATTAACTGCTTCCATTTGCTGACTTGCTATATTGTAGCTAAATGATATGGGATCTTTCTTTCTATGTATTCACAGCACATTACACTTGTCTACATTGAGATTCAATTGCCATTCCCTGCACCATGCGTCAATTCGCTGCAGATCGTCCTGCATTTCAGTACAATTTTCCATTGCTACAACCTCTCGATATACCACAGCATCATCCGCAAAAAGCCTCAATGAACTTCCGATGTCATCCACAAGGTCATTTATGTATGTTGTGAATAGCAACGGTCCTACGACACTCCCCTGCGGCACACCTGAAATCACTCTTACTTCGGAAGACTTCTCTGCATTGAGAATGATATGCTGCGTTCTGTTATCTAGGAACTCTTCAATCCAATCACACAATTGGTCTGACAGTCCATATGCTCTTACTTTGTTCATTAAACGACTGTGGGGAACTGTGTCGAACGCCTTGCGGAAGTCAAGAAACACGGCATCTACCTGGGAACCCGTGTCTATGGCCCTCAGAGTCTCTTGGACGAATAGCGCGAGCTGGGTTTCACACGATCGTCTTTTTCGAAACCCAAGCTGATTCCTACAGAGTAGATTTCTAGTTTCCATCCCGATTTAGGTTTCGAATTGTTTCCCTAAATCTAGTAACACAAATTTTTCTTTGCATGTGACATTGCATATTTGATACCCCATCCATCATCAATCCAACCTTGTACTCCGTCTCTAGGGACGTCGCCGTTGATGGGACATTAAATCCCAAACTTTCTTTTTTCCAATACATCTACATCCGCACCTGTTCTCCGCAAACAATCTTACGATGAGTGGCAGAGGGTGTTTCTTATACCACTGTCTGAGTCCCCTTTCTTTGTTCCATTCGCAAATGGCACATGGGAAGAATTATTGTTGGTAAACGCCCATATTAGCTCTAATTTCTCAGATTTTCTCGTTATGGTCATTTCGCGAGACTTACGTGGTAGAAATTAATGCACTATCGAGTCAGAAACATCCCGTAAGTAATACCTAATTCACCACTAGATGTCACGGGAGGCGGAGCCAGCAGAAGAAAAGGAGGCGGGCAGTATTATGTTGCCAGTAGGAAAGCAGTAATAGCAGAATTGCTCTCTCAGATGAGCCCACGGACTTTGAACGTGGATTAGCCACTGGATGCCAGATGCAAATCCAACAGCGACATTTCAACCGTTCTAAAGCTGCCAAAGTCGACTGTTGGTGATGCGATTGTGAAGTGGAAACACGAAGGAAGAACCACAGTTAAAGTAAGAACAGGCAGACCTGATGTACTGACGGACAAGGGCAGTCCAGCACTGCAAAGAATGGTTGTAAAAAATAGAATAAAATCAGCGAAAGGAATCGATCGTGAGTTCCAATGTGCTACTAGAAGTCCACCCAGCACAACGACTTTTGGCAGAGAGTTAGAATAGAGTACAACAGTCGAACAGCTAGTCATAAGCCACAAATTTGTGTGGTCAATACTAAGCGATGCTTAAGGTGGTGTGGAAAGCGACGTCACTGATTAGTAAGTGACTGAAAACAACTGGTTTGGAGTGATGAATCACGCAGTACTCTGTGGCAATCCCGTGGAAGGGATTGCGTTTGGCGAATTTCTGGAGAACTCTACCGACCATCACATGTGGTGCCAACAATGAAGTACGCAGGAGATGGTGTTACGTCGTGGAGGTGTTTTCGGTGGTTAGCTTGTGGTCTCCTCACTGCGCTTCATAAAACGCTAAATACGGAAGAATATGAACACATTTTACTGCATTGTGTACTATGTGCAGTATAGGAAGGTTCGGAGACGATGGTTGTTTGTATCACCATGACAATGATTCCATATTTCTAGATTTCCTAAAAGCATTTGTCACGGTGATCTATTGCAGGCTGTCAACGAAGGTACGAGCATATGGGATAAGTTCACAGATATGTGAAGACTTCTTAAATAATAGAACCCAGTATATTGTCCTCGACGGCGAGTGTTCATCAGAGATAAGGGTACCGTTAGGAATTCCGCAGGGAAGTGTTATAGGACTGCTGTTGTTCTCTGTATACATCAAGGATTTGGCGGACAGTGTGGGCAGCAATCTGCGGTTGTTTGCTGGTGATGCCATGGTGTACGGTAAAGTGTCGAAGTTGAGTGACTGTAGGAAGATACAAGACGACCTAGAAAAAATTTCCAGTTCATGTGATGAATGGCAGCTAGCCCTAAACGTGGAAAAATGTACTTGAATGCGGATGAGTAGGAAGATCAAACCTGTAATGTTCGGATACAGTATTACTAGTGTCCTGCTTGATACAGTCAAGTCGTTTAAATATTTGGGCGTAACGATGTAAAGCTATACGAGATGGAAAAAGCATATGATAACTTTGGCAGGGAAGGCAAATAGCCGACTTAGGTTTATTGGGAGAATTTTAGGAGATAGTGGTTCCCACTTAAAGGAGGCCGCATGTAGGCGCTGGTGCGACCTATTCTTGAGTACTGCCCGAGTGTTTTGGATCCGTACCAGGTCGGATTAAAGGAAGACATCGAAGCAATTCAGAGGTGGGCTGCTAGATTTGTTACCGGCAGGTTCGAACAAAACGCTAGTGCTACTGAGATGCTACGGGAACTCAAATGGGATCCCCTGGAGATAAGGTGACGCACTTTCCGAGAAACACTATTGAGAAAATTTAGAGAATCGGCATTTAAAACTGACTACGGAACGATTCTACTGCCGCCAACATACATTGCGCGTAAGGACCACGGAGAGGCGATACGAGAAATTAGGGTTCATACCGAGGGATATAGACAGCCAACTCTCCTTCGCTCTATTTTGAGTGGAAAGAGAGAGGAAAGACTAATAGTGGTAAAGAGCACCCTCCGCCACGCACCGTACGGTGGCTTGCGGAGTATCTATGTAGATGTAGAATGTTCTGATTTCTCGACTTGGTACTCCATTTTCTAGGGTCCACAGTTTCACTCACTATCTCCAAATGACAAAATCAGTTGCGAATATTTTCTGGTCTGTACCCAGGTTTTGGCTAGAATAATCTAGCATTCTTCAGAAGCATAAAATTACTATAACTTGCCAGAGTAAGGCACAGTCAACATTAAAAATTAAAACCTATAGTACCGTGGTACCATGTCGAATTAAAACTACTTAAGTCCAGCCCCGGCATCACTTCACCACGCGGTCGGTTGGCAGCACCAACACAGAGTGCCAACGTGGTGAAGTGATGCCGGCGCTGGACTTAAGTTAAGTAGCTTTAATTCGACATGGTACCACGGTACTATAGGTTTTAATTTTTAATGTTGACTGTGCCTCACTCCGGCAAGTTATAGTAATTTTATGCTTCTGAAGAATGCTAGATTATTCTAGCCAAAACCTGGGTAAAGACCAGAAAATATTCGCAACTGAGGCGGATTTTTCAATATATTACAACATGACAACATGTAAACACAAATAGCAACAGTGAACACAAATAAAAAACGATAATCGATAAATAAACCCATGGCAACCGGAATACCAAAATGCAAAACAAAAACACTACAAACTTATGCACCAACCTAGACTAGGCTGCCAAAAGTCCCGACCTGTACAGAAAGGAACACTTTGGGATAAGTTAGAACGTTGACTTCGCTGCAGATTCCAGCGTCCAACATCTCTGCTTTCTCTAGTTTCGGCTCTTGAGGAAAAATGAGCTGCCATTCCTCCACAGGCATTCACACACCTTGCTGATAGTGTCATCAATAGGGTTCCAGCCGTCATCAAGACGAAGGGTGGACACCCCATAGAGTGTTAATGGCCACTGATGGGTGTCCGGACGCTTTTGATCACATACTGTATGTTACACGACTCTGCCTGAAACGTATGCTCTCGGAATTTCAACAGTAAACCTCTCAGTGATGAACGACGCTTATCTTGTAACGACGCCACTGGAATTTGTGAAGCATCTTTGTAACGCTCTCGCGCAGACTAAACGATTTTGTGACGAAATCCGCCGCTCCTCGTTAGATTTTCTCTATCCTTTCTATCAGTCCTACCTAGTAAGAATCCCATATTGATGAAAAATATTCAAGAATCGGTCGACCAGTGCACCTTGTAAGCCATTACCTTCGTGGATAAGTTATATTTCCTGAAGGTTCTTCCTATGAATCTCAGTCTGGCATCTGCATTTCCTATAGCTTTGTTTTATGTGGTCCTTCCGTTTAACGTCGCTCTGGATAGTTACTCCTAGATATTTCACGGTAGATACTCTTTCCAGCTATTTGTTATCAGTAGTGTAATTGTACAGTAGTCAATTTCTTCTTTTATGTATTTGCAATACGTAACATTTATTTGTGTTCAGGGTCAATTGTCCTGCCTGCACCATTCACCAACCCTGTACATGTCATTCTGCAAACTGATGCTGTCTTCTTTTTTTAAATAGAGGAGGAGCCCCTCCACGCCCACACCGGCATGATGGCCGACTCAAAAGGCCTACTCCCATCTCTGCATAGGTGAGGTGTCGCAGGATGTGGGTTTTGCGATGTTTGCGTACGTCTGGTTAAGGTTAACCATTAATACGCGCTTATCTGGAGATAGATTGGGTCGAAGTAGAACGAAGGATAGCGGTTTGAAGGGCAGAGGAAAAAAAGTGCCAAGGCAAGAGCCAAGGGAAAAAAACCTCTGCGATAGTTAGGTCGGGTGGTAAGAGCAGTAGCGGATGTCTTGCTGCCTGCGATAGGTCATGCAAGGGTAGGCTTTGTTATCATACATGTCTATACCTTTGTTGCGCGGTGCTGTTGCTCGGCGGCTGTCACTGGGTGCCGGTGTTGAACTCTCGATCAGCGTCAGCAACCTGCAACAGTTAGGTTTATCATCGTTTTTGTATCCGATAGGTCATATGTCGGATGCACAGTGTAGGGTGATGTTGGCGAATTGTTTGTGCGTCAGTGGGCGAGCTCGTCGGTGTCCCTGCTGTGGTCTGTTGGTCGGCTCTAATAGCAGCTGGTAATTTCCAGTCAACATTGCTGATATGCAGGGGCTTGCCAACCTTTGTCGCTTGTTGGTGTATGTCGGCTTGCCATAGGTGGTTACGCCCTAGCTAGTAATATCTAGTAGTGTCTTCTGGAGTTGCTACCTTCGTATAGGCACCCGCATCATCTGCGAACAATCTTAGAGAGCTTCTGACGCTTTCTACTAGGTCATTTATGTATACTGGAAACGGTAATGGTTCTATCACACTTCCTTGGGGTACTCTGGAAATTACCACTACATCTGTCGATCTTCTTCAGTTAAGAGAGGCATGTTGAGTTCTGTCTGTAATGAAGTTTTGGATCCAGTCTTGCCCGATACTCTGATAGCTCGTATTTTTTCACCAAACGGCAGCCTGTGGCGGTATCGGATGCCTCCCTGAAGTCAAGCAACACGGCATCAACATGAGCGCCGTTGTGTACAGCGCTATGGATCTCAAGGAGGAACAGGGCTAGTTGAGTTTCACAACATCTCTCTTTGCGGAATGCATGTCGTTTTTTATGCAGGAGATTTTCGGTCCCAAAAGTTCTTCAGCATAAAACATATTCCATAGTTCTACAATAGATTGACGTCAACGATATAGACGTTTAATTGTATGAAGTCTGCTCCTGGTAACTGAGTGGTCAGCGCAACGGAATGTCATCCATAACGGCCCGGGTTCGATTCCCGGCTGGGTCGGAGATTTTCTCCGCTCAGGGACTGGGTGTTGTGTTGTCCTTATCAACAACACTTCATCCCCATCGACATGCAAGTCGCAGAAGTGGCGTCAAATCGAAAGCCTTGCACCGTGCGAACGGTCTACCCAACGGGAGGCCCTAGCCACACGGCATTTCCGTTTCCATTGTATGAAAACTGGAATGACGCACATTTTTCCAGTTGCTTGGTACTTTTCGTTGCTCAAGTGAACTACGATAAAGTGCTGCCAGAAGGAGAACAGGTTCTTTCGGGTAAGTTTTGTAGAATATTACAGGTATCTCATCTGGTCCTGACGCTTTTCCACTACTACCCGATTGTAGTTGCTTTTCTATTCCGCGATCGGTTATCTAGTAGCCATCATTTCGACGTTCGTACGATGAGGGACCGTAAGCTCTTTGGCAATGAAACAGTACCGGAAGAGCGAATTCAGTATTTCGCTTCCTTCATGTCATCTTCCAGTCCGGTATCAATATGCTCACTGAGCTACTGAACAGATTTTTCGATCTGCTGACTGCTTTTACGTAAACCATACTTTTAGGATTTTTAGTCTGGTCGGTTAACAAAATTTCACTTTCAAATTCATTGATGTTTCTCTTGTTGCTCCCATTACGATCATTTTCGCTTCGTTCATCTTTTATTTGTAAGCTATGTTTTAATTTCGCTCAAATCTTTAATGAAGCTCTCTTTGCTTCCGTAACAACTTCCGAACACGGCTATTAAACCCCGGCGGGTCTTTCCCGTCCCTTAAAATTTGTTCGGAACATGCTTGTCTAAGGCGCATTGAACGGTGCTTTTGAATTTTACCCATTTGCGTTCTACATCTTCGTCCTGGGAACTAAATTTTTATTTTTGACTACTCAGGTATTCAGCATTTTGTATCTTGCTACTCTTGCTAAGCAAAGATACTGATTTTCGACCTTTCTAACACGTTTTAACAGTCGTTGTCATTGTTGCTATTACAGCCTTATCATAATTTATGCTCTCTTCCAAATAAGTGATGCGAAACCTTTAGGTATGTTTGTTGCTGCGATGTCTAAGACGTTACCTTCACGAGTTGGTTCTCTATCTATCTGCTCGAAGTAACTTTGGGGCAAAAGATTCAGAACAATATCACACGACTCTCTCATTTTGTAGTTGGCAAACTGAAGCTTCCCTCTATTATAATAGCGTGATCAGGAAACTTATTCACGATATTCTGCAAGTTCTCTCTGAAGCGCACTGCCACTAAAACTCCTAACGCAGGCAGTCTATAAAAGCATCTGTTTACAATGTACGACTCACCTTCGATGCTTAACTTAACGCAGATTATTTCACACTCAGTGTCCATAATAACCTCACGAGTTACTATAGAAATCTTTACTGGAATAAATACGCTAGCATTACTAGCGTCTAACCTATCCTTTCGATAGAGATTCCAGTCTTTATTTTGAATTTTCTTGCTATTCACTTCCGATTTCAACCATATTTCTGTTCCTAAATTCTATGTGGGCGTTCTTACCTTTGCTGAGCAACACTAATTCTGGGAGATTACCATAGAGCTTACAATACATGGCAACCGCCTTGCCGCAGTGGCTACACCGGTTCCCGTGAAATCACCGAAGTTTAGCGCTGCCGGGCGTGGTCGGCCAACCAGGCCGCCATGCGCTGTTGCCATTTTTCGGGGTGCACTCAGCCTCGTGATGCCAGTTGAGGAGCTACTCGACCGAATAGTATCGGCTTCGGTCAAGAATACCATCATAACGACCGGGAGAGCGGTGTGCTGACCCCACGCTCTTCCTATCCGCATCCTCCCCTGATGATGACACGGCGGTCGGATGGTCCCGGTAGGCCACTCGTGGCCTGAAGACGGAATGCTTACAATACATGCATCTGCAATTTACTGAGACGTATTAGCATTTTCTTTTTCCAATCTCCAGGGGCGAATATTCTTTGAGAATAGTATCGCTTATCTGTTTTCGATTTCGGCAGACACTTCTCTTGTAACGTAAAAATCTTCCATCTGCAAGCCACACACACTCCGTTATGCTAGCACCACTTCCTGCGTGTAGTGTACGTCTGAATTTTTGAGGGGGAAGGAGCACTATAATTCGCCATCCGATTGCGGAGGTCGAGAAGTTCGCATCAAATACCGTCTCAGAATCGTCTGAGTCGTTGGTTTACGCCTTCCACTCTGCTCCAAATTAGAGACCTCCTCCACACCTCTGACGAGATCTCCCGGCAAACATACATGTTCTCACGCTACACTAAGGTCGAAAAATCGGCAAACTCTTAAAAGCAAAAATACATTACACTACTGAAAGATTTATAAACAGTTACTTTTCACTGAAAAGTCAGCTCACACAAAAGGTAATGCAGGGAAAAAAATGCAAGCACTTAGAAAATGTAATGAAATACTGATACAACCTGATAAACACACCAAGATGTGGCTCTTCCAGTCTTCCCTCCAAGTAAGAATCCCTGGAAGTACCAGGAAATGAAACTGGGCTCTCCGCATGGCAATCAAACTGTCGCCATAGCTGTGGACGAGGACTTTCTGTTATTAGTAAGAATAATTTCCTTCTCAAAAGCATTCTCAAGTTCTGATCAAAACTGTCCACTGTCAAATGTCTTTCCTTCCTTCCTTTTTTTACTTCCTTCCTTCCTTCCTTCCTTTCTCCCTAGTATCCTACATCTACATCTACATACATACTCCGCAATCCACCATACGGTGCCTGGCGGAGGGCACCTCGTACCACAACTAGTATCTTCTCTCCCTTTTCCACTCCCAAACAGAACGAGGGAAAAATGACTGCCTATATACCTCTGTACGAGCCCTAATCTCTCTCATCTTATCTCTGTGGTCTTTCCGCGAAATGTAAGTTGGCGGTAGTAAAATTGTACTGCAGTCAGCCTCAAATGCTGGTTCTCTAAATTTCCTCAATAGCGATTCACGATGAGAACGCCTCCTTTCCTCTAGAGACTCCCACCCGAGGTCCTGGAGCATTTCCGTAACACTCGCGTGATGATCAAACCTACCAGTAACAAATCTAGCAGCCCGCCTCTGAATTGCTTCTATGTCCTCTCTCAATCCGACCTGATAGGGATCCCAAACGCTCGAGTAGTACTCAAGAATAGGTCGTATTAGTGTTTTATAAGCGGTATCCTTTACAGATGAACCACATCTTCCCAAAATTCTACCAATGAACCGAAGACGAGTATCCGCCTTTCCCACAACTGCCGTTACATGCTTGTCCCACTTCATATCGCTCTGCAATGTTACGCCCAAATATTCAAACGACGTGACTGTGTCAAGCGCTACACAACTAACTGAGTATTCAAACATTACAGGATCCTTTTCCTGTTCATCTGCATTAATTTATATTTATCTATATTTAGAGTTAGCTGTCATTCTTTACACCAATCACAAATCCTGTCCAAGTCATCTTGTATCCTCCTACAGTCACTCAACGACGACACCTTCCCGTACACCACAGCACCATCAGCAAACAGCCGCACATTGCTATCCACCCTATCCAAAAGACCATTTATGTAGATAGAAAACAACAGCGGACCTACCACACTTCCCTGGGGCACTCCAGATGATACCCTCACCTCCGATGAACACTCACCATCGAGGACAACGTACTGAGTTCTATTACTTAACAAGTCTGCGAGCCTCCATGAGAAAAAATGAATTTGATCATACGGTGGTTATCTGTTCGCATTTTCGTGCTGCAGCGGCCGCTATTCTGGTGGCAGATCTCCGGTTTGTTTGCGCTCGTACACCAGAGTGAAATCTACAGTAGCAGCTCCGAATGTGCCCCTGTGGCTTTTTCGATCGAAGGCAGCTGGGCGTCCGCGGACCCACTTCCCAGCGGTGGCGAGGGCGGAGCGCAGTGCGCTGGAGTGGTGGAGAGCTGCTGTCGCATTCCTCTGGCCAGTGCTATTCCTGGTCGGCGACACGCTCGTGTAAACAGGTGGCCGCTAATGCTCGCGAGCAGATGCGGCTGTCATTCCCGGTATCGAGTTTTCCGGAAGTGCGGCCACTGCGTCACACTACGAGCGCTTCTCTGCTGCCGCCCACTCCGGCATGTTATTCGGCGCGCTGCAGCGAGCCGATGTGATCTTACGAAGTTTTCTAACGCAAGCACTGCTCATTTGTATTATAACAGTACACATACATAATACTCACGTGCACTGAATTTAACAATCTCATCCTGGTCAATTTACTCCCTTGTTGTTGTTGCTGTGGTCTTCAGTCCTGAGACTGGTTTGACGCAGTTCTCCATGCTTTTCTACCCTGTGCAAGCTTCTTCATCTCCCAGTACTTACTGCAACCTACATCCTTCTGAATCTGCTTGGTGTATTCATCTCTTGGTCTCCCTCTACGAATTTTACCCTCCACGCTGCCCTCCAATGCTAAATTGGTGATCCCTTGATGCTTCAGAACATGTCCTACCAACCGATCCCTTCTTCTAGCCAAGTTGTGCCACAGACTCCTCTTCTCCCCAATTCTATTCAGTACCTCCTCATTAGTTATGTGATCTACCCATCTAATCTTCAGCATTCTTCTGTAACACCACATTTCGAAAGCGTCTGTTCTCTTCTTGTCCAAACTATTTATCGTCCATGGTTCACTTCCATACATGGCTACACTCCATACAAATACTTTCAGAAACGACTTCCTGACACTTAAATCTATACTCGATGTTAACAAATTTCTCTACTTCAGAAACACTTTCCTTGCCATTGCCAGTCTACATTTTATATCCTCTCTACTTCGACCATCATCAGTTATTTTGCTCCCCAAATCGCAAAACTCCTTTACTACTTTAAGTGTCTCATTTCCTAATCTAATTCTCTCAGCATCACCCGACTTAATTCGACTACATTCCATTATCCTCGTTTTGCTTTTGTTGATGTTCATCTTATATCCTACTTTCAAGACACCGTCCATTCCGTTCAACTGTTCTTATTGTTGGATCCACCTTAGTTGTCTCCAGGACGAGGGCTGGTTCAAAAATGGTTCAAATGGCTCTGAGCACTATGGCACGTAACTTCCGAGGTCATCAATCCCCTAGAACTTAGGACTACTTAAACCTAACTAACCTAAGGACATCACACACACCCATGCCCGAGGCAGGATTCGAACCTGCGACCGTAGCGGTCGCGCGGTTCTGGACTGTAGCTTCTAGAACCGCTCGGCCACCCCGGCCGGCTACGAGGGATGGGTCAAAAGTTTCGTTACAGAAATGGTTCTGATACCACTGAAATATTTGTTTTTTTTCATTTCGTTACCCTACAAAATATGTCATCCAGTTCAGTACAGAACGTTGGCCAGCGCAGTTACGTATTGAGCCAGTGGAGAACTTCGTCGTTTGCTGCAGAGCGTTGCGGTTGTAGAACGCGCAGTACCCCGTGGAAAAGACCGCCATTTCTACGCTCTAGATTGGAAAATATCCAGAAGGATAAAAAATGCTATGAGATGGTTTCTGTATCCAGTGTGAAGCATGAGGGCCCTGAAATACCAGTTTGAATGCCGGAAAATATCCGACAAGTTCATATAGCTCTGCAACGAAGCCCACGCTGATGTGTCCATTCAAGAACATTACAAAATGGTTCAAATAGCTCTGAGCACTATCGGACTTCAGTTCCCTAGAACTTCTTCTTCTTTCTTGGCTCTACAGCTCATGATGAGCCTTGGCTTCTTCTACAATTTCCTTCCATCTCTCTCGGTCCTTTGCCAATACTCTCCAGTTTCTATAGCCCATCTTCCTAAGATCTTCGATTGCTCCATTTTCCCATCTGGCTCTTGGTCGACCACGTCCTCTCTGCCCTCCTGGTTTTCCTTGTAATATTCTTTTTGGCACTTCCGTATCATTCATGCGAGCCACATGTCCCGCCTACCTCAGTCTGGATGATTTCACTATCCTTCTGATGGGTTGGTCTTTGTATATGGTATACAACTCATGGTTGTATCTCCTCCTCCATCTTCCTCTTTCACAGATTAGGCCGATAATTCATGTAAGTACCTTTCTTTCAAATTCATCCAGCGTTTCAATATCTTTAGTTGTTAATGTCCAGGCTTCAGAGGCATATGTAAGCGCTGGGCGTATACGTGATTTATACATAGTTAATTTCGTGGTACGAGTCAGGAGCCTTGAGGATAGAAGTCTTGTTAGGGCAAAATAGGCTCTGTTGGCCAGTATTGATCTCTGCTTAATTTCAAAGGAGGTATCATTTAGATGTGTAACTGTCGAGCCCAGATACTTGAAATGTTCAACTCTCTCAAATGTATAATTGCCCATTGTTATTGCATTTGGCATATTTTCTCTATGTGCTTTTCCAGCTGCCATATATTTTGTTTTTTGTTCATTAATAATTAGCCCCCCCTAGAACTTAGAACTACTTAAACCTAACTAACCTAAGGACATCACACACGTCCATGCCCGAGGCAGGATTCAGACCTGCGACCGTGCGGTCGCGCGGTTCCAGACTGTTGCGCCAAGAACCGCTCGGTCATCCCGGCCGGCACAACATTACAAATTCCCCGCACATTTTCGCAGAGGATTATCAAACTAGATTTAAACTTTAATCTTTTAAGCTTCACGTAACTCAATAATTACAGCCCGAGATAAAGTGAGGAGGCACAACTTCTGCAGAACATCACTGGACACAGTTAAGTAGGATGTAGCATTTGCGACAAATCTTGTGACGTCTAATGGTACAAACGTTCATCTGAACGCATTTTTCAATAAATAAAACTCCCGATACTAGTCGGATACAAACCCGCAGATCATTCATAAAAAGGCTCAAGGTATTCCAATGGGCGTCGTCTGGTGTGCTACTGGATAGTCTAGTAAAATACTTGGACCATATTTTTTGAAGATAAAAACGACTGACCAGTGAGCGACAATTCCGAGCAGTATGCGGCCTTGATTAACAATTTCGTCGTTCCACACCTGCAGGGACCTTGCCATATAAGCGCGGTGTAGTGTCAGCAATATGGGGATACAGCCGTAAATCAGTGACTCCAATGAGGCGGCACTTTCCACGTCGATTAGTCTCACAATTCGGTGATATACTATGGCCGGCGAGACCACGTGATCCTTCCCAACCTGATTTTCGTTTTTTCTGTGGGGTCATCTCAGGAACAAAGCTTTTTCACGGCGACTCTACATTATTGATGAGCTGAAGGCTGCAATCCGGGAAGAGATACAGGTCATCCTTCAATAAATGAATGAGAACGTAATTACGAGCTTCTGTATACGTCTTCAGCAACGAATCACCAATGACGAAAGCCCCTTGTGTGAGGTACTTTCCAAAAATAAATTTGTGTTTGGCTTTTCAAATTCAGATGGTTCAAATGGCTCTGAGCACCTTGCGAGTTAACTTCTGAGGTCATCAGTCGCCTAGAACTTAGAACTAATTAAACCTAACTAACCTAAGGACATCACACACATCCATGCCCGAGGCAGGATTCGAACCTGCTATCGTAGCGGTCACTCGGTTCCAGACTGTAGCACCTAGAACCGCACGGCCACTCCGGCCGGCTTTGGCTTTTCAGTAAAGACTATGTAGCCCAGTTATCTATAAATAAAATTGTGTGAATATACGCTGAACCTCATAACGACCAAATGAAAATGAAGTACTTCCCGTGGGCCAACCCGCAAGTATTACACTGGTCAACCTAAACATTCTGACCGCTGCCTGCCACGAGCTTGAATGCTGCCTGGTGACGTTGAGGGTACGAGACGCACTAAGGGAAGTATTCAGAGCGGTCATAAACAGTCTGAAACGCTTGTAAGGGTATTGCAGGTTAGGTTGTACCGATAAATATTTGTTAAGAGAAACATCCGATATGTTGCGCTGTTTCCGAGTTGTTCAAATGTCTGTGAAATCTTATGGGACTTAAGTGCTAAGGTCATCAGTCCCTAAACTTACACACTACTTAACCTAAATTATCCTAAGGACAAACACACACACCCATACCCGAGGGAGGACTCGAACCTCCGCTGGGACCACCCGCACAGTGCATGACTGCAGCGCCTTAGACCGCTCGGCGTTTCCGAATTAATTAGCATTGGAGTTGACAAGTCAGGTCGTTGAGAGCGAAAATTCGAGCATCCCGCAAGATACAATTAGTGTCAGTCGTTTTCATAACATACACTCATGCTCATAAATTAAGGATAATGCTGATATATGGTGAAACAACGCTCTGGTGGGTGGTTTTCGGGTTTAAATCAACTCGGAGTATGATCATGCGGTGCATTTGACCTGCGGTCGTCGCACGGTGGTGCTGGCAGCAGTCCACGTACGCAGAGGTGTGTTGGTGCATGTCAGAGTACGGTGCAGCGAGTAAGTGTGCGCTAGTTTTCACACGTGCTAATGGTGACTGTGTGTTGAAAATGCCTCAAAGGACACCTATTGATGACGTTATGAGGGGTAGAATACAAGGAGGACTGGAGGCTGGTCAAACACAGCAGGTCGTAGCACGGGCCCTCCGTGTGCCATAAAGAGTGATCTCAAGATTATGACAACGATTCCAGCAGACAGAAAATGTGTCCAGGCGCTACAGTACGGGACGTCCACAGTGTACAACACCACAAGGAGACCGATATCTCACCATCAGTGCCCGCAGACGGCCACGGAATACTGCAGGTAGCCTTTGCTCGGGACCTTACCGCAGCCACTGGAACAGTTGTCTCCAGACACACAGTCTACAGACGACTGAACTGACATGGTTTATTCGCCCGGAGACCTGCAAGGTGCATTCCACTGACCCTGGTCACAGATGAGCCCGTAAAGCCTGGTGTCAAGAACACAGTACATGGTCATTGGAACAGTGGTCCCAGGTATAGTCTGAACAGTGATTCCCGCCGGGTTTTCATCTGGCGTGAACCAGGGACCAGATACCAACCCCTTAATGTCCTTGAAAGGGACCTGTATGGAGGTCGTGGTTTGATGGTGTGGGGTGGGATTATGATTGGTGCACGCACAATCCTGCATGTCTTTGACAGAGGAACTGTAACAGGTCAGGTTTATCGGGACGTCATTTTGCCCCAGATATCCGCCTTTTCAAGGGTGTAGTGGGTCCCACCTTCATCCTGATGGATGATAACGCACGGTCCCACCGA
The DNA here is from genome assembly GCF_023864345.2 of Schistocerca serialis cubense. Classification (NCBI taxonomy): domain Eukaryota; kingdom Metazoa; phylum Arthropoda; class Insecta; order Orthoptera; family Acrididae; genus Schistocerca; species Schistocerca serialis. Next base: position 451,003,501 of record NC_064639.1, on the reverse strand, counting down.
GCTGCCATCATGGAGGAGTACCTTGAAACAGAAGATATCAGGCGAATGGAGTGGCTTGTTTGTTCTCCAGACCTAAACCCCATCGAGCACGTCTGGGATGCTCTCCGTTGACGTATCGCTGCACGTCTTCAAACCCCTAGGACACTTCAGGAGCTCCGACAGGCACTGGTGCAAGAATGGGAGGCTATACCCCAGCAGCTGCTCGACCACCTGATCCAGAGTATGCCAACCTGTTGTGCGGCCTGTGTATGTGTGCATGGTGATCATATCCCATGTTGATGTTGGGGTACATGCGCAGGAAACAGTGGCGTTTTGTAGCACATGTGTTTCGGGACGGTTTTCTCAACTTATCACCAATACCGTGGACTTACAGATCTGTGTCGTGCGTGTTCCCTATGTACCTATGCTATTAGCGCCAGTTTTGTGTAGAGCCACGTTGTGTGGCACCAAATTCTGCAACTGTCCTTATTTATGAGCATGAGTGTAGATGAAAGCGCACGAAGCTGCTCTTACTACCTCCGTGCCCAATTTTTGTATCGGTTGGGGAGGGGGAGGGGGTGCTTGAATATGCGCGCGCATCGGCCTGTTGGTTAACTTCAGTGCTAATTAACTCGGAAATGGTACAACATATCGAATGTTTTTTTTTTCAGCAAAACTTACTCAGCAACACCCTTATAAGCTTTTCAGACTATTTATGACCATCCTGTATAAGCGGAGTAGCGACGATATCGGCCACAAATGTGGAAATCGACCGTCATAAGCGACTTTAATAAAGGACAGATTATTATGTTCAGGCGCCTGGGAACGAGCATATCGGAAACGGAGGAGCTGGTCCACTGTTCGTGTGCTACTGTTGCGAGTATGTATGACAAGTAGTTGAAGGATGAAACTCCCAGAAGGTGACAAGGTGTTGGACGTTCACGCCTCGTCGCAGAACTTGGAGGTGGTGGTGGTGGTGGTGGGGGGGGGGGGGGGGTGGAGGCGTTACCGCTCTGATTAATTGTATACTGCTAATTAATCAGAATTACAACTACGCCTGACCTTGTCGAACAGTCTACTGCTCAGACAAGCACGTAAAGGTAACATACTTGTTCATTTTGCCAATCTCGTTTTTTTAGTCGCCTGTATTTCCTTTCACTTACTTCAAAATGGATCAAATGGCTCTGAGCACTATGGGGCTTAACATCTGCCGTCATCAGTCCCCTATACTTAGAACTACTGAAATCTAACTAACTTAAGGACATCACACACATCCATGCCCGAGGCAGGATTCGAAACTGCGACCGCAGCAGCAACGCGGTTCGGGAGTGAAGCGCCTAGAACCGCTCGGCCACAGCGGCCGCCTCACCTACTTCATTTGTTGCATTTTTACCTTAGTTGCAGGAATGTTGCGATATGCTACTACGTCGATGAGACGAAAAGCGTGAACATTTACGTAATACAGAGGAATACTCTATGAAGTCAGCCAGTATGCCAAATCACGTTAACGCCAAGGCTACGTATTTTCAGGTAGCGGATTCGAGTCTCACTGGCAGAAGTAATGTTACTAACAAGAAGTTACTCAACGAGGGGAGGAAACATGACGTTCTGTTTCTGTCAGACTACACAACATAATGTCGCTTTTAAACTGCAGAACTCTGAAAGAATGGAGTGAGGGCATGTGATACTTTTGATGGTGGTCCAGTCGCTGTATGTGACGTAAGGCCCTGTTAGGCTAGTTTCAAACCTGTAAGATATATGTTGACACTTGGATATCTTCCATTTACGCCATCCACAGCAGAAACACTCTTCAGACACGTACGCGATACTGACAAACCGAAGAAATACTCTTCGTACGAAAAGAATCAGGAATTAGCTACATTAGAATCCCAATATGGGCGGTAAAGCCTGACAAAAAGATTGAAGCATGCAGAAGGGAAGGAACATACGAAATGACCCTTCATGGGTTGAGGCGTTACGTAATGTTATTTCAGTTGTAACAAAATTGATTCCAGTTTAAAAAGAACTTGGCAGTAGAGACCTCACTTATCAATGCGACTTTGCCCCCGCTTTGGCCTGGATTCATGCAGTGATGCGGCTGGGAAGAGTGTCATAAAGCCGTCGATTCTGTCCTGAGGCAAGCTGACCAACTGTCGCAACTGCTCCGTGATATCCCGAATACTAACACTGAGACGGAGTTGACATCCGAGCTGGCCCCACATATGTTCTATCGGGGATCAATTTGGTGATCTTGCCAGCCTCGTGATATCTACACATTATCCAGGCAGTTCACCGAGACACATGCCATGTTTTCAAGAGCATTGTCATGCTGAAAAATGGCACCACGGTGCTGTCGCATAAGGGGGAACAAGTGAAGACGTGTGTTGCTCGTGAAGCACTATAGTTCCGCCAAAATTCCCTCAATCACCACTAGCTGTGATCTGAAGTCATCCCTATGGCTACCCACACCCTGACGCCAGGAATAACACCGCTGTGCCTCTCCCAGACATTGTAAGAATGGCACCTCTCCTCAAGTCACCAAAGATAGTCACCTGGGGTAGTGCAGAACCGCGATTCATTGCTCAACACAATGCAATGCCATTCATCGGCAGTCCATACTTGCTTGTCGGGGCACCGCTCCAAACGTAGACGTTCGTTTTGTGTTGATAACGGCAGGCCACGCACGAGACGGTAGTTCCATAGTTCGGCTGCTGCCAGTCTCCAACGAATGGTGCGAGTCGACACAGAATATTGCAGAATGTTCATTACTTGTTCTCGGATGGTAGGCGTAGATATGAAGGGGTTATAATGTCCTTGGCGCACCATACGGTGAACCTACCTTGTGGTGGTCAGATGGGCCGACTGGAACTTTGACCATGAGTATGCCTGCCCTCACCTTCCCATGCAGTACAACATGGGACCAATTCACATCTGAGGACATTGCCAGATTCGACCAGCCGGCCAAATGGGGATACATAATGGGGCCCCTTTTAGTCTCTGCCAGCTGTTAATAATTCTGTCTCACGCGAGTACGCGGCATTTTCGAGTCGTTCAAAATGATCACTCAACATCTCACACTGTTCATGTCCTGTATATACCCTGCCTGATCTTGTGAGAAAAATAAACACGAATTGTGACCGTTCTATCTGTCACAGTGAAGTGGAACTCTGGTAATTTACATATCCGCCGATGGCGTACACATGTACGAAATTACACTGATATTCGACAGTGCTTTGTGGGTGCTTCACTTTTTTTGTCAGGGTGTGTAACTCATGCTAGCAAGATACTCAGCCATTGGATTCATGCATTAAATATCTAATAAGCCTTGTGAAAAACAATAAGAATGTACAACAAAATACTTTAATTTACCATTCCAAACAGTTCACCATTTGTTCACAGGACGAACAGCAAAAGGGATAGAAACAAATAGATATCAGTTTCTTTAATAACGAGGGAAACGATGTCTCGACAGCGAGGTCATTTGAGATGGAGACTGGTTTGGTTGAATTAGGATAGGGCACGAAACGGCCATTGCACTGCCTAGCATTGCAGGCTCTGGATGAGATCGTTCTTCATATTCAGCATCCATCAGCATTTGTATTGCATTACACCTCGATTATCTGCCAGGAAAATAAGGAACAAAAGCCTTTTCCATCTGCGGTGTTCTTGAAAGTTTTTCATTTCTTTTTAAGTTGGTTCTATTATTCCTACCTTCTTTGTGTTAGAGGACGATGGACGATAACTCTTCTTTGACAACGTTGATACGGTGGAAGTTTTCATTTTCCCTTTACGACTTCGTGCGACCTAGATTTTAACCACGTACGTGGTATATGAACAAACATTCAAGACAATGTGGCCAACTCAATCGTGTCTGTTGAGTTAAACAGCGGTAGTAATGCACATTATCTCTGGTGATTATTATATTTGTGAACAACTAACTAATATGGAACAACGGCGAATGGTAGCTTGGAAGAAGTGACACTAAGTGTATAACGTGGCACGTGAACAAGTGAACAAAATACGTTTCGAGTGCAGGCCTTCGTGTTTCCACGTTTGTCAATTAGTTACAGGTGTTGTGAATACCAGAGCCACAGTAATTACTATCGTTATTGCACCCAGTTTTCGTGGAGATTGGAGCACAAGATTTTGCATGTCTGTTCCTACAGCACGGACACGGTTCAACTCCGTATATGTTTTCCTACTCGTATCATTATCTTCCCGCGGCACTCTTCACATTCCAGGTTTTTAAAATGAGTATTTAGAAAGTACCTGTAGCTGTAAAAATGAAACTAGAAAAAAGTCAAGTTACATGCTTTTCGTGTGCTGAATCCACAGAAGTTTATTTCAGTTTCGTGGAAAGCCTATTCCGTGTTCAACAATGTCTTTGACGTCGAGAATGTCGTGTTGCATTTAAGTCTGCTAAACATCGACTGTTTGATAAATATAGTGTAAGAAAGTGAATATTTATATTTGGCTACACTGACGCGAAAGTGAGCCACTGTCATACTGGTGTTATACATTTAGCCGCGTCATAAGCTGCTTTGATCCGAAGATCTATACTTGTCCTCGGTTCTCCGCCGCGAGAGCGGTTCACGGAAAATGTACATTCTGCGGCCGCGACGGGGCCATCAGATGCGGCCGCAAATAGCCGCGCCGCGCCGCTCCGCCCACGGCGCGCCTATCACAGCTGATCTGGCACGCCCACGCCCCGAGCTAGCGCTGTGCTGCGCCGCTTCCTCGAGTCGCAACTGTGTTAACGTGTGCGCTGTCCCTGGCTGCTGCGTCAGTCTCTGTGCCGTTCTAGACGACTAATTTCGACAAAGTGACTGAGCAGATTGTCTAACTCACATGATGCCTACAGTTACCTACAATTTACACTACATGCCAATAAAACTGCGACACCAAGAAGGAATGCAGATGATAAACGGGTATTCATTGGACAAATATATTATACTAGAACTAACATGTGATTACATTTTCACGCAATTTGGGTGCATAGAACCTGAGAAATCAGTACCCAGAACAACCACCTCTGGCCGTAATAACGGCCTTGGTACGCCAGGACATTGAGTCAAACAGAGCTTGGATGGCGTGTACAGGTACAGCTGCCCATGCAGCTTCAACATGATACCACTGTTCATCAAGAGTAGTGACTGGCGTATTGTGACGAGCAGTTGCTCTGCCACCATTGACCAGATCTTTTCAGTTGGTGAGAGATCTGGAGAATGTGCTGGCCAGGGCAGCAGTCGAACATTTTCTGTATCCAGAAAGGCCCGTACAGGACCTGCAACATGCGGTCGTGCATTATCCTGCTGAAATGCAAGGTTTCGCAGAGATCGAATGAAGGGTAGAGCCACGGGTCGAAACACATCTGAAATGTAACGTCCACTGTTCAAAGCGACGTCAATGCGAACAAGAGGTGACCGAGACGTGTAACCAACGGCACCCCATAGCATCACGCCGGGTGATGGGCCAGTATGGCGATGACAAATACACGCTTCCAATGTGCGTTCACAGCGATGTTGCCAAACACGGATGCGACCATCATGATGATGTAAACAGAACCTGGGTTCATCTGAATATTGACGCTTTGCCATTCGTACACCCCGGTTCGTCGTTGAGTACACTATCGCAGCCACTCCTGTCTGTGATGCAGCGTCGAGGGTAAGCGCAGCCATGGTCTCCGAGCTGATAGTCCATGCTGCTGCAAACGTCGTCGAACTGTTCGTGTAGATGGTTGTTGTCTTGCAAAAGTCCCCATCTGTTGACTCAGGGATCGAGACGTGACTGCATGACCCGATACAGCCATCAGAATAAGATGCCTGTCATCTCGACTGCTAGTGAAACGAGGCCGTTGGGATCCAGCACGGCGTTCCGTATCACCCTCCTGAACCCACCGACTCCATATTCTGCTAACGGTCATTGGATCTCGACTAACGCGAGCAGCAATGTCGCGATACGATAAACCGCAATCGCGATAGGCTACAATCCGATCTTTATCAAAGTCGGAAACGTGATGGTACGCATTTCTCCTCCTTACACGAGGCATCACAACAACGTTTCACCAGGCAACGCCGTTCAACTGCTGTTTGTGTATGAGAAATCGGTTGGAAACTTTCCTCATGTCAGCACGTTGTAGGTGTCACCACCGGCGCCAACCTTGTGTGAATGCTCTGAAAAGCTGATCATTTGCATATCACAGCATCTTCTTCCTGTCGGTTAAATTTCGCGTCTGTAGCACGTCATCTTCGTGGTGCAGCAATTTTAATGGCCAGTAGTTTATTTCTTTTATCTACGTTGTATTGTGTCGCTCCTGCTTTCAGCGTTTGTGTAGCGCTACAAGTGGCGCTGTTTCGGAATTTCTGCGGCGTCGTTCAAGCAACCCAGATACAAGTTAGGATGGTGCTATTCCTCAGCTTCTTGATTAACCAAAATGAGTAATTTGAATCACTGCTTTATCGAAACAATATGGAATGAGTCAATTTACGGCATATGTATACATGATTATTATCAGTGGAGGACTACCTGGAGACCATTTGTAGGTTCCTAAATGGCAAACTGGCCTTAATTTACCATTAATGATCATGTCATTATTAAGTTCCACTCATGCAACTACACTAAAGACGGCTTTTGGAACTGTGTAATTAAAGAAGCCTTTGAGATAAAATTCACCGATAATACCCTTCATATTGACGGCGGCCTCCAGCTCCGCGGTTGTGGGGTCCGACTATCGCGCGTCTGAAGCGGGCACGGCGAAATCCGAATCAACGTAAGCCCTTATATGGCAATTTTGCGAGCACCAGTGACACCACAGCCGACCCCTAGTGTATATAAGGGCGTACCAGCAGCCAGCTGACAGTCACAACATTTGACTACTGGAATTATATATTAATACCTTCAGTTGCTACGAGCGTTGATATATATCAACGGGGACAGGTGAAAATGTGTGCCCCGACCTGGACTCGAACCCGGGATCTCCTGCTTACATGGCAGACGCTCTATCCATCTGAGCATCCGAGGACACAGAGGATAGTGCGACTGCAGCCACTATCTCGCGCACGCCTCCCGCGAGAGCCACATTCTCACCTTATACGTCCACACACTACATTCATAGTGTCCCTACCCAACAAACTCATTACTCGTGGAAGACATTCTTACCAAGTCCCGTAAGAGTTCGGGTAATATGTGTGCATCCGCACAGAAGAAGGTCATGGCCGGTACTGCCAGAACTAATACTTATGTCGATATGGTTCAAATGGTTCAAATGGCTCTGAGCACTATGGGACTTAACATCTGTGGTCATCAGTCCCCTAGAACTTAGAACTAGTTAAACCTAACTAACCTAAGGACATCACACACATCCATGCCCGAGGCAGGATTCGAACCTGCGACCGTAGCAGTTCCGCGGTTCCAGACTGAGCGCCTAGAACCGCTAGACCACCGCGGCCGGCTGTCGATATGGTGTCAGTTCTTTCGGACATATCCGAAAGAACAGACACCATATCCATAGTCTATAATTATACATTTGACAATGGCCACGCAGCGCTTGGCCGAAAGCTCGTGTAATTTTAGTCCCTTGACGCTGATGGAAATCCGATAAATTCTTATTCAGTATCATAGCCGCGAGACTTTCCATTCTTACACACTAAAAACTGGTCACCAGGTTTTAAATAAAAATTCGTCTGTGGAATGGAAGGACTTGTCCGGACAAAACTAGTTTATGTTAGATTTAAAAACTTGCTTTACTGGATGTCAGCCATTTTGTGTTATTGAGAAAAAGATTAAAATTTTTTGTGTATGCGTACTGAACTCGTTTCTGAGACAGTGACAGCATTCATAATGAGCTTCCCGCGCCCGAGTTCCCGGGTTCGATTCCTGGCGGGGTCAGGGATTTTTCTCTGCCTCGTGATGACTGGGTGTTGTGTGATGTCCTTAGGTTAGTTAGGTTTAAGTAGTTCTAAGTTATAGGGGACTGATGACCATAGATGTTAAGTGGCATAGTGCTCAGAGCAATTTGAACCATTAATAATGAGTAACAAAGGCCGTTTTTCTTCTAGTGTTGTAGGTATTGGAATCACTATTCTTCTCGAATTGTGATGGACTATTTATGACGTATTTCATTGGCGGATATATATATTCTGAAGGTGCCGTTAAGATGCCAGCCTCTTTGAGAAGGTGCTTACAAGATGACTGCAGTTACACACCATACATTATTCTTACTTCTCACTTCTGTGCAATAAACCTTTTTTTATAAGTCTCCAGTTAGCTCAGAACATTATTCCATGGAACTATTTTAACTGAAAGCATGCAAAATATGTTAGGTAGCTGATTCGTTTGTTTCCAAGACTATCAATTATAGGAATAACGAAAGTAACTGAAGTCAATCGTTTGAGCAACTTAGTAATTTGTTTCTTCCAATACAAGTTTTCATCAATTATGTGCACCCAAAAACTTATATTTTGTTTGCTGATTCTTGTTGATGTGCTACATCAAATGCTATGTATAACTGTATTTGTAGGCTAGAAGGTGGCCATTATCAATGCGGTCACAGATTCGAAAGAAAATTTAATTTTTCCATGGTGGAAGTCACTAACTTCGACCGTGCGACCATTCTTGAGTATCGTTCATCAGCGTTGTAACTTTACCAGATGGATTAATAGGAGAGATAGAGAAGACCCATCGAATAATGGCGCGTTTCGTTATTGGGTCGTTTATTAAGTGCGAGACTGTTAAGAAGCAGTCTAGTGAAAGACGCTGCAAGACAAGGTTGAGCAACACGGAGAGGTTTACTGGTGACATTCAGAGACCGTAAGTTGCAAGAAGTCAGGTAACGACTGATTTCCTTCCACACATGTCTTGCGAAATGACTACGACAAGGAGATGAGTGTTTGGAGATCATAAGAAGGTTTACCGAAAATATTTCTGCCTGCGCACCATTTGCAATGGAACAGCGAGGGGGAATAGCTTTATCGGAAGTACCCTCTGTCACCTACCGTAAGCTGCTTCGAAAAGTGCCAATCCTCACAGACAGGCGTTCATGAGATGCCAACTGATATTTAAAAAACATGGTTCAAATGGCTCTGAGCACTATGGCACTTAACTGCTGAGGTCATCAGTCCCCTAGAACTTAGAACTACTTAAACCTAACTAACCTAAGGACGTCACACACATCCATGCCCGAGGCAGGATTCGAACCTGCGACCGTAGCGGTCGCGCGGTTCCAGACTGTAGCGCCTAGAACCTCTCGGCCACTACGGCCCGCTGATATTAAAATACTGGTAGTAACAACACATGATTATTACAAAGTGTGGCGTAGCAGATGCTTATGGAATTTTCCAACAAATTATTTTACGATTACAGCGTCGGTTTCTACGAAAACAAAAGCATTCTAAGCCTATCAGAGTGAATAATAAGGTACAATATTAGCGAGAGATGTCCCGTTGAGGACATTAGAGTCGTATCACAAGCTGGGGTATGACAACGACAGGTGTAAAATACCCGCGTCCTTTACAAAGGAACCATTGAGGTTCAGGAAAATTAGCTAAACAACAATATGAACGACAGGATGATACGCTCCTACCAAATGCTAGCCAGTGTCTTAATTACAGCGCCCCCTCTCTGTGTAGTCGATGGGTAACTGTAACCGGAGACGACAGCCCAGACCGTCTGGAGGAGTGCCTGTCATTCACAGCGACCCATGTTTCTCGCGGTTTTCCGTAAATTATCTGTGACCAATTACCCTTTCAAAAAAGGTCGCAGTCGATTTCTCGTCCTGTTCCCTTACGAGCTAGTGCCCTACGTCTAACTTTAAACTTTCACAAACAATCTGGACCTTATCACATCTCGACTAGCCCGCTAAATCATGCGATCTTAATCCTAAATGAAATGTCTGGGCTTAGTGGAACAGCTGATGAAACGCAGCAAACAGCATCACCGTAATTTTTTGATCATATGCGATCGATTCACTAATGAGTGTCTTCAGCTGGATAAAGCATACGTGAAGAAACTTGCGTACTCTAAACCTGAGGCCATTATCAAGGCTAGAGCGGGTGTTACGTATTAGCGTGATGCCTCCTGAAGAGAGTAATTTTTTGTCCAGTGAGCCCCTGACAAACACAAAACGATTAGAAATGTCTCTATCACTCTGTTCCATAGTTTCGTAGGAGACTATATAGAGACAAGCTGGTAGGGTCAGTGATGGTAAAGCATATTGCTTCTTAATATACATCTGTGGCTTGATCACCACATTCGTCGCACACCGGCTTTACCTGTCACCATATCCACATCAATCGACTTTTACAGGTTGCTATGTGACAGGAAAAGCTCATGAGCTGTCATTCCTGAATGTTCTTTCGCAAAGATGGGTTGTGAATGCTTTTCGCCTTGACTTCTGCTGCAAATTGATGCATGTAGACCATATGCTCAAAGTTTAGTCTACAATCATTCGTCCCAAGATAGTTTCGCGCTAAATATTCTTGGACAGAAGACCTACATTCTTAATGTGTCACGGAGAAACTGTCCACACCAGAAAAAAGTGCAAAGGTCATAGGATTTGGTGTGCTGTTGCCAAGTGTGATTTGGTTGAAGATTTCTTGTCAAACAGGACTCAGTATCAAGAATGAGATTTTCACTCTGCGGCGGAGTGTGCGCTGATATGAAACTTCCTGGCAGATTAAAACTGTGTACCGTACCGAGACTCGAACTCGGGACCTTTGCCTTTCGCGGGCAAGTGCTCTACCAACTGAGCTATCCAAGCACGACTCACGCCCCGTCCTCACAGCCTTACTTCTGCCAGGAGGCGAGGTACTGGCAGAAGTAAGGCTGTGAGGACGGGGCGTGAGTCGTGCTTGGGTAGCTCATTTGGTAGAGCACTTGCCCGCGAAAGGCAAAGGTCCCGAGTTCGAGTCTCTGTCCGGCACACAGTTTTAATCTGCCAGGAAGTTTCAGGACTCAGTATGTTGTTATCAATAAAAGACATATTCAAAAGGAGACGTGACGTCAGGAGGATCGGAACGATATGTAATATCACAGTTAATATACACTATACATCAATATGTCACATGATACGTAATTTAAGTAGATTTCACACTCCGCAAGATGACAGGGAGACCACATTATTAAGAAATTCTCGTCAAATGTAGGAACGTCTGCAGACGGTCCGTGTCCGGAACAAAGGCTCGTCAGCTAAACAAATGTAGTATCATGCGTCTAAATACGAGACAAGAATCAATACTATGTTATTAGCGTAGGTAATAGCTGACATCATATACAACTGTCAAATATCTATCGAGAGTGTTGTAGCGGAGAAACAATCTAGCTCAGGGCCGGTAGATACCATACCAACACCCACTGAAAGAATACTTAGGAAGTCTAATTAATAAACAGTATAGACTGTTGGTCAGAAAGAGGAGCTATAACAGACTTTGTTATTTACTAGATGTTGATAAAAGGATTTGCGAAAACTGGCAGCGATTTAAAACCCGATGTCAATAAAATACTGCGCTCGGTTGAGGAGACCTGATGATTTATGAGTCTCACAAGTTCTTAATTTTTTCAAAGTGCGGATGTTGTATGACGTTCCACTAAAGACTATATTAGCCTACGACAAACGTTCAGATAACTTACTTAGTTTCTCCGTACTGCAGAGGAAAGGACGCGACAGTTTAACTTCTGCCCTACAACAACTTCATTAGCGACTGAACAGTGTCTCAGATGAACAAGGAGAGGAAGTGCTTCTGTCGTGGTCTTCTTGAAGGACTATATCGGCATTCTAAATAAATTATTTCGTGGAAATGATGGAAAATTTTATTCAGGATGGCCGAATTGGAATCTAAAAACCTATACATCGAGAATGGAGTGCAGAGTCTTAATTACTGCGACTCTTCCCGCTTCTCTCTGTTTCCGATGACGTCTGTGTGCGCTATATGATGGGGGATATGGACGGGATTGTGTGTTTGTATGATTCAGTGACCGCTTCCGAAAAATCAATTGGCCGTTACTAACGCAGCATATAGTTAAATGCAGTCGTGTTGAAATATGGGTGCAGCGCGGCTGTGTGGCCACTCCAGTGAGTTGGATATTTTTACGCATGAGGCAGTAAATATCCAACTGTAGCTTGTCAACAAACGGAAGAGGCTTATTTTAGACGTCGGAGAGCTTGTATCACCACGGAAGCTGATGCTACGAAAATATATACCCGCACTCAGAATACCTTTCAGTTTTCGCTAATACTGTACAATGTCATTTTCATTTGCTGAAGAATATCTGCAGCATCTACATCTACGCCCATAATAAGAATAACGTATGTGCCAGGAAATGGTTTTAATTATATCGTTAGTTAAAATTTATTTCCTCTCATTATTTATAAGTTCTGTGCAGCTGTTGTTAGTCTAATTTTATTTTCACTGTCGCTGCTAAAACGGTGCATATGAGTCTGATGACCGTTCCCTACCTGAGAATCATTCTTGGCGTTTTCTAAATGGGTTTTTGTCATATTTTGCGTCGTTACTCGATTACATTTGAGAATTTTCAGTACTTCTGTTGCATTTTCTCGCCTGCGAAACAAGCTTTTGAGAGTACACACTGTTCTTTGCATACACTCGCTGTTTTCTGTTGGTCCACTCGGTTATAGATTTCACAAACTTTATTAACCTTGTAGTCAAATGCTATTACGTTTTTACGTATCGTGATGGCTACAGTTTTACATTCCGCTTCATCAAGAGCTAGGTGCCAATCTATGTAACAAGCTGATATTTTATCAAGATGTAACTCGATGTTCCTGCACTGTTCATAGGATCTCACTCTTTCATAGATAGCGACACCATCTGCACAAAGTCATAAATCATACTAATACTGTTCACCATCTAAATTTAGGTAGGGACCTCAGAAAGTAATTTACACATGTCATTCTGCACTAATACCACTGCGCAACAAGAGAGCCGCATTGCTCAGTTGATCAGAAGAGAGCACATGTCCTGAGTATTCTGCAGACACAAATAACAGGTTAACAAAATTTTCTCGGACTTCCAGCCGCGTCAGGTGGTTAAAATCCCACGACCTTTCGACCGAGCTCTCCTCAGTCATTGTCAAGTGGTAATACAGAGCGCTACGTGGCGTTACCAACATAAAAATCTAAACAGCCTACTTACAAAGTGTCATCGATGTAACGATAAAACTGGGAGAATTCTTAGAACACCTGAACAGCATTCGCGACCACATCAATTTTACGATGGAAGTCGAGACGGATGGTGCATTGCCCTTCCTTGACGTCCAAATTCGACGGAAAACCAATGGGCACCTCAGCCAAAGTGTCTACAGGAAACCGACTCACACAGATCGGTATCTGTACGCTCTCAGCCACCACCATCCGGCACAAAAACGTGGCGTTCTGAATACCCTCGTCCATCGTGCTAAAGCCGTCTCAGATGCTGAAAGTCTGCCACTAGAACCGAGTCGCCTCCGAAAAGTCTTCCGGGAAGAAATCAAGAAAGTTGTGTTTTTGCCTTTTGTGGTAGTGTCGGGAAAGATTAAAATATGGCTCTGAGCACTATGGAACTTAACATCGGTCATCAGTCACCTAAAACTCAGAACTACTTAAACATAACTAACCTAAAGACATCACACACATCCATGCCCGTGGCAGGATTCAAACCAGCGACCGTAGAGGTCGCGCGGTTCCAGACTGAAGCGCCTAGAACCGCTCGGTCACGTCGGCCGGCGGGGAAAGATTAGCCGGCTCCTGAAAAGATATAACATTTCATTGGCGTTCAGGCCCCCAGCAAAAATTCGACAGCTCATGAGGCCTGTGAAGGATGATCTAGGGCTCAGAACGCCTGGAGTGTACAAGATACGATGTCAGTGTGACCGTTACTACTTCGGCCAAACAGGACGCACTGTGGAGCAACGCCGGACGGAACTCGAGAGGTGCTTGAGCCCACGCTATCCAGAAAAATCAACCATAGCAGAACACGCCTCAGAAAATGGACACCGAATTCTATTCGACGAAACATCTGTCGTTAAGAGAGGCGAAGGGATTTTGGGATAGCGTCATAAAAGAAGCTATTGAAATAAAAACCTCTGAAAACACTATCAACAGCGGTTTGCAGCTCAGCACAGCCTGGGACCCAGCCATCGCGAGGCTAAAACGGGCGCGACGGACGCGGGATGAAAACAATACCATATATGGAGAGGAAGAGTGTACTAGTGACGTCATAACCAACAGTCCGGTTATATAACGACGCGGCCACGGCGACACAGCAGTCAGTCTTACCACTTGACAATGTCTGAGGAGAGCTCGGTCGAAAGCTCAGGGGATTTTAACCACCTGACGCGGCTGGAAGCCCGAGAAAATTTTATTAATTCATATCGCCGCGAAACCATGCATTCATACACAGATAACAGGTGCTTCACATGGTGCGAGTGAAATAGCATTGCGTCTGGAAACGTACTCCAGTGTTTAAGTACCCGAGACGGCACAGTTCTTGAGGGTAAAACGCAAAGAATGAGAGACGTGGAAAATTAAGCAAAACTGTTGTTCTCCTGCGCAACAGTGCAATAGTCGACACGGCGTGCATAACGCAAGCTTTGTTTCGACGTTTTCGAAGGATGGTTTGGAAGCATCCGTCCTGCAGTCCAGGTCTTGCACCACGCGATTTCCACCTCTTCGGCTAGCTGAAATAACATTTGTGCAGAAGAGATTCTCGAGCTATGAGGACGTCATGTAATGATTCCGTGGCCAAGGAGCGTATTTCTGTCGTCGAGGAATTGACCGATTGGTAGAACGTTCCGACCGTTATTTACAGAGACGTGGTGATTGTTGAAATACTCTCACGTATCTGTGTCACTTTGAAGTGCAGTGCAGCGTTCAATAAAGGTTACTTGGCCTGCAATAATAACGTGTTACTTACTTTTTGAAGTCTCCTCGTGACTTAAACAGGAATGGCCCAATTTTGCCTCCCTATTCACATCCAAAATACAGCTGTAATCTTCTTAAATAATTCTCAAATTAGTCCCTTTCTTTCTCATCATAAGAAAGAAATTCTATTATTGTTGACAGGATTAGGAGTTAGCTCATGACATTGTACGGTTCACACGTTTTTCCATCCAGTGGTCGTGGAACTTAATGAGCAGCGATTTTGTATGATAGGCACCTTGGACGCTAATTCTTGGTGAGCTTCAAGTTTATTAAATTTGCTGCTTCACCCAGTATGATATTGGTCACGCCAACGACTGAAGCATAAGGTGTTGCGGAGGGGTAGGGGGCGTAAGAGAGAAAGAGGAAAATCTTATAGTTTCCGAATCAAATTTTGACACTTAGACGCGATTAGGTCGCTTTGTTTATCTGCGTTATTATTATCGAAGCTACTTTACGCGATGCTTGTCTCATGAATAAGAACAATAATTTTATCAGGCGAAAAAGTTTATCTACGTCGGTATATACCTGCATTATGTGGGATTATATCGTTATCAAATGTTGCTCTTTTAGTGTGATTTTAACTTCGGGAATGACACAATATGCGTCGCGCGACAGAGATAGCTCCTAGTGGAGATGGGCACTCTTTAAAAGGACAGTGTCCGGCAAATGATAGTCCGACCCGAACTGAAGGCACTGCACAGTCGGCTGCTGCCTGATGAATGCCGATAATTCACCACCCAGGTGGAATACAGCCAGGTGGTTGCATTTATCGTGCGCAGTTACACTGAGTCACATGCTGACAGAATTTTACTATTAGCTACTGAAGTTGTGTTCCATTTCATCTCTAAGTAAGCCTGCTAGGTGTGTCAGCATTTATTAGCTTTTGTAAATGTAATGCAACATCCTCGTTTCTGTATTTAAGGTAAGTCTCTCATATAAAAAGTGCGCAAAAAAAAAAACCGGCTTAACAGCAATAGAGATCACTTTTGTGGCAGGAAGCGAAGCAACACGCGCTGATATTCCCAGGAACTAAGTACAAAACAAACATTTCTGTTAAAGATAATTTTAAATCTTGGGCAGCCATAGCTGAAACAGTAATACATCATTGATTGACCATTTCATGCAGTACGACAGGTGTTTAAATACAGGTTTTAAAACTATTAAAATATAAAAATGAGTGAAAAATCCGATAATCCGCTGTTGCTGTATTATTGAAGTCGAGGAGATATGCACACAATCGGTTTCGCAATTTTTAAGTTGCATCTTGTGTTGTATGTAAATGCTACTTTACATGATATAGGGAGTTGTTATAAAATGCTGCGGAGTGACAGTTGTCTTGGCTGGAAGAGTTATCAGCCTTCCTCAATTGTAAAAAGCACCATAAATAATAAATGTCCAGTCTGTGTAAAATTCACGAGCTGTCGTCGCTCCACCGATTGAAATATGTTACTGTGTGCCTATGTCAAGCAACAAACGACGTCCCTCGTAAATGTTATCTTGGAAAGTATTGTATTCGGTGCCCGACACGCTTGTGTGAATTGTCACCAACACAATAGTAACCGTAGCAGATGACAACACAAGCTACGAGGCATTCACTGTGTTGTCAGAGCGCGTGCAGTGGCTGCCGTCTGGGTTCTCATCAGCTCAAATAAATACAACTACAGCGTAGTATTGGACTTTTGATTCAATTTTATATTTTATTGGTTTTAACACCTATATTTAAACACCTGTTGTAGTTCATGAATTCTCAAATCATGTACTTCTATTAAAGTGTTATTCACTACCTATTGTTAATAACAACACAGTTGTTAGATCTGACGCCAAGTCCATGCAAATAAAAACTGTTCGACTGAAGTATAAGAAAAAATATAGAATTAACTTTAAATCTCAGGTCTGAATAATAGTTTGTCACTATTAAACTATATCCATTAGGGAGTTAAACACTGAGTCTACGTCCAACTAAGAAGTTCCTCCCTGAGGGGCTAAGCCCTATTTGTAATTTACTCTCCATCAGCGGCAGATTCCAACGAGGCAATGGTCACTGATGAGGGCAATGGCGACACTCTTGTAGAGTCATGGCTGCTCACTCAGTTGTCTTGGAAGGTACTACAGCCCTAACTGGGTGACTAGGTGACAGGTGGCTGAGAGGAATGGTGCTCATTCTGTCCTCCGACGGGCATGTGACCAGCGTAGAGAAGACAGTCCACGACTGTATCGCTGCAGTAGTGTTACTGGTGAATATTTTATTTACCGGTTGTGGACTCCGCCAGGTGTTCTTATTTACAGGTGATGTACGGCGGCCAGAGCTATTATTTTGGCATTTGACGCCTATTGATGCGGTAATCCATCAGTCTTATCTGTGTTGCAGTGTAGTTGACATCCAGGATACTGCCATTGCCATTACGGAATCGTAAGCAACAATGTCTTCCTACCTGCTGCTTTGCACCTCACTGACGACAGGTGGGCACATACTTGACTACGACCCCGCCAGCAGACGAGATCGATGGCGATTCGGAGGTGTTACAGGTAGCCGCGATCCAGTACCCCGCGTGAACTCTTAAAAATCTAGCCTACCTGTTATCTGCATACCGATCTGGCTCTGAACTTTGAATTTCTGGTTACCGTTATTGGCATTCCTTTTGTGTTCAGTTCACGACGAACTTGGATTTGTTTACTGATTACGCGTTCGTTTGTATCAGGGATGGACATAAAACACTGTGTTATGGAGATGGTGATAAGAGAATCTCTGAACCGCGATGGTAATGTTTAGGTTTTATCAATTTATTAGCTGTTCAGATATAGTAAAAATGTCGATGGTCCCTTAGAAAATACAGTTTACAACAGAACCATTCACATTCATCTTTCTTTGTATGAATTTAACTAGCATAATCTCCTACATACCGTGGCTGTACCCCATGCAAAGTCATCGCCATGAACATGGCTTACAAAGCATGTTCTGCTGTGTCCGAGGTAGGATGTTCTCGGCTTGTAAACCAGAAACATGCTCCTTGAGTGAGTGATTAGCCAGCGATTTACTCACATCCATCAGCGCTCGGCTCACGCATGACACCTCTCTTGCGCCGCTGCTTTTCTATAATGACTCTAATGAATTTGTCACAGGTAGTGTGTATTATATGAAATCCTTCTCCCCAGAAAGGGGAGAGTGGCGAGTCGTTCGCAAAGAAAGTTCAACATTTCATATAAGAAATAAGAAGTGAAGTTATGTGGGTGGGTTGTGATTCGTGCGTGCGTACCTCAGTCGGTAAGAGTACTGCCCACGAAAGCCAGGGATCCGAATTTGAGTCCCAGTCCATCACATAGTTTTATTCTGACAGGAAGTTTCAAGACCACTACTTAATTAGATCCAATGATCAAGTGTTTAGTACGTGACGGCAATCTCTATCATAATCTATTGTCTTCAACTTAATTTTGACTATATCATAAATACACAATAACAATTATTACTGAGACACATCAAATTAATAATTCAATCTTCATGCAATTGTCTTTGCAGACGATTGAACGATTTTAGAAGTAAGGAAGGTAACCTTAATGTCCTCTGTACTTGCTTGTGAAAGTATCAGTTCGGTACAATTCAAATACACCAGTCAGTAACAGAGAATGAGAATAAGTAAGGGCCAAACCAGTCGTTAATGTCGAAGCAAAAGGCCAAGCTATTGAAGTTCCGTACATTAATGGAATATTAGTTATACACCAGATGATGATATTGTATATGCAAGGCTGGTTTAAGGCACGAGCAACATAAGCCGCCGCTTGGGGCGCCAAGCTGAGATGGGCGCCACAGGTGCCCGAGTGCAAGAACTGTATACGGTGCATATCATATTTAGTGGCGAAAACTGACGGAGGTGATAGTGTACGATTGGAAAGGGGGAAGTGGAGGGGTGCCAAATGATAAGTCGCTTGTGTTGAAAAATTTCCTCGAACCAACCCTATGCATAAGTTATCTTTATTGACTGGATTGAAATGAGATTTTCTGCCTGTCACTGTTTCCCTATCAGCAGATAAAAGTACTTTCACCTGCCAATCTTCTGTCCTCTGGCCGTAGAGACATCTACCTTCTTCTCGTGGAGCTTGTGTTCTATTGCCTGGCTTAATAACGTAATTAATAAAAGGGACAGGGGGAAAACTGCAGACCAGTAACACAGAGCGAACTGAAGATAATTCGAATACTGTGTACTGACGATAAAAAGAAGATAAATGCAAAGTAGTCGTGTCACATTAACTGAAACTTAGTCAGCTCACAATTCTGGGTTACTCTGAAGCTTCCGTTTTGCTTTAGGACAAGAAAAATACATGTAAGAACAGTGAGAAACAAATGATAACTCACGCAGTCCCTAGGGAGACTGATAATCGGAAAACAGAGGAATTCTGGCAAGTGAAAATCACGAAAGAAAGTTGTTAGCCATGAGGAGACACGTAATACCAACGCATAGACAGGGGCAGCACGACATAGCTTATTTGTTGCTCACAATGCAAATTGTGTAACTGTATAATACCCACGATCGACGTTGCCAAGAGCGTTCTGCTGCCACACATCTTAACTATAACTGATAGTCTTCCAAGACGATGGAAGCCAACACATATACAATAAAATGGTGGCAACTCCCGCGTTTCTACCAATGACGCAGTGAAGATGACGAGGATTTGCAACGGAAATAGGGTGTCAATGCAAACAGTTTCTGCTGCCTTTGGCCGGTGCGACAGCTCGGTATGCTGGCGTTCATGTTGAGGAACCAGTTGTGGCGTCAACTTTCAGAGTGCGGGTGGAACTGTGTCCCTACTACGTGTCGGTGAGGCTGAAGCTTGGCTCGATGTCTTTCCGAGATATGTCCACCCCCCCCCCCCCTTTCCGCGTCCCCTCTCCCCTTGCCCTCAATGGACTTCGGGTGGGAATCTAAAACACGTCTTTAGTCTTTCCTATAATTTTTACTTTTTTAAACTCTCTTCAGTTTCAACAAATCACTAACATTCTTATTTAATACCCTCGGTTACCGTTAACTAATGTAATTTTTCTTTGGAATTCATTATTATTACGTCGATTTTTTTTATTGCTGAAAACAATATTTACTTGGAATAAGGAACAATTTATGTTACAACATGAAAAACAGGAAAATGTACAACCTTTTTTAAAATACTAGGCAACGGGTCTCTAAATACATAATAAATGAAACGATAAATATGTCATGAAGCTTGAATTTGAAAGTAAGGATCCCTAACTTCTACACATTTTCGCCATCCTGTGGATTTCCTGAATTAATTGATGGGTGAACATGAAAACTGCTCCACCTCTACATATGATGGTCCTCTATTCACGCGAGCCATTAGCGGAGTTGACCGGGGCAAATTGGATTTAATTCATTCACAAACTAAATTTTATCGACTTTTTACTTAATTGCTATATAGATCCACGAGTATTATAATTAAACTCGTGATTACGTCAGCAATACGAAACCGTGACTGCAACATGATTTTAATTTAATTTGTAAGGGTATTGGACTGTACAGCTGATGGGGTTTTGCACGTGTTTTTAAGTCTCAGAGAGGTCTCTGAGTTACAGTATGAGTACAAAGCAAGAGAAATTTGATTATGTATGTGGCGCAATCAAACGCCATTTTCGAAATAGCAGAAAAGGTATATTGCTTAAGTTATATAAAGCTGTTGCAATACCAAAGTTGTCACTTGGATTTAACACTTATGCATTACTTGACAGGACTATAAATGAATACATAAAGAAACAATACAACATATTTAATTTCAATAAAGAAATGCTGAAGTACAGGAACAAATGGTAAAAGCTTTAGGGTTCGCCCACTGCCAGGCTTGAAACCCCCATTGTTTTGTCAGGATGCAAACCGAGGACCTGTGTGGCGTCTTTAGACTCAATGAAACAGTATTCAAGATTATTTCGTTTGTTAGTCAGAATACAAGTCGTTGCCGTGTCTTCTGAGACTGGTGGTGGCAACATAATCCGGAGAGGAATCCGCTGAATCCAACAGTGGACTCATGGCTGCATGAGCTAGCAGTGAAAGTAGATGACACCCTATTGCGTCGTTTTGTCGCTCACTGGCAAGGTAGGTACACCCCGTCGGTAGGCCTGCTAGGAGCTGGTGGTCACTCTGACACTGTTTGATTCACATGCCGTTTCTGGGAGTGCTCAATACCTCCCAGTTTTACTGCCCGCGTTGTCCCATCAGGTGATCCGTGATGTCGGATGCCGTGATGTGCTGAATGCTGAACCTGTCCCACCAGTGTGGTAGGACATCAGACTCGTGCGACGCTGATGTTTTAGAGCAGCTTCTGCCCTGGACCGAAGTCATGTTGGTAGACCCCATCAGTACTGGCTGCTATGTTGACTTCAGTAATGGATGCCTCACTTCATTTACCGTGGCTCCGGATTGCTAATCTTCTCGGAAGTCAGTAAATATAAGTCCAAAACTAGAACAATCTCCCACACAAGATGTTCCATACCATAAGCAGCGACTCGAGTGCGAATGATATGAACGCCACCGCTCCTACTGATCGAGGGCTCTACGCTAGAAGGGGTGGAGTATTTATGTCGTCGAGTAGAGGCTCCGCACTGCAACATCATTCGTAATGAACAAATGGGTTTTGCTCTTCTTCAGTCGTCAACAGTCTTCATTTCCTCTACGTTTGCTTAATGAATTTGTTACAGTCTCTTTACTGCTTAGTCAAACCCCTGTTAGGCGATGTTGCATCCTACCAAGTGTGTCTTACATAACGTTGCGAAGGCAGTTTGGTCTGCACCCTTCTAATGATTTGCTGCAGAGCTCGCTCGCAGTCTCGCACTAGTGTCGCGGTTGCTGCCTTGCTGATCGAGTAACAGTGTTGAAGTGTGTACGCTTTCCGGCTGGCGGTTGTTGATACTTCCGCATGATTAATGCCAGCTGTTTGAACTTAGAAAATTTTACTCTCGCGTTTCCTCACTAATTTATCGTCTAACAGAGCGTATAACAGGAGTGGCAGACAACAGAACATCAAAGTCACTGATGAATTATAAGCCAAAACAAGGATGATGGAAGATTTGTCAGCCAAAGAAATGAATGACCGAGCAAACTACTTGAAGTCGGAACAAACTAGGTATGCTTGAAATCTTGATGTTAATGATGATGATGATGATGATGATGATGATGATCGCCCGACAAGATCTGTATTATACTGAGGCATCAACATAGGAAACATTATTTATCTACCGCTGCCTAACCGCCGTACGCTCAGAACCTGCTAAAGCAATGAGTCTTTTTACACTGTCTGATCAGAAGTATCCGGAACCTATTTGTGGACATTAATAATGGTAGTGTCCAGCCTTCGTATTTGTGATGGCTTGAACTCTGCTGCCTGCTGCCGTCACTTTCAATGAGGTGTCTGACTCTCTGTGCAGGAATGGTAACCCATTTTTCCTCAAAAATGTGTGGCTTATGAAGAGCTACTCGACCATTGTACCCCATTCTTTTTAACTTTGCGTTAGCTGGACTTCTGGCAAAACTTTGCAGCTCCGAGTGAATCCTTCCGCTGTTTTCATGCGGAAATTTACAGGCACCCTTCGCAAAGCTCAGTGGGCCCTGCAGATCAATGTATGAGGTATGCCAGGCCTTGGTTTTGCTGTGGATGTTCCTTGGCGATTGCACTTTACAGTCGCGTCACAATACTCGACTTTGGTAACTTTAGAACGACTGAAATGTCGCCGGCCGGTGTGGCCGAGCGGTTCTAGGCACTTCAGTCTGGAACCGCGCGACCGCTACGGTCGCAGGTTCGAATCCTGCCTCGGGCATGGATGTGTGTGATGTCCTTAGGTTAGTTATGTTTAAGTAGTTGTAAGTTCTAGGGGACTGATGACCTCAGATGTTAAGAGCCATTTGAACATTTTTGAACTGAAATGTCGCATGATTTACTCAAGTGCCATTCTGATCGACCCATTCTGCTGTCATTGCATCTGTACCGACAATACAATACTCCCCACCTCTTTTTATACTGACGTGATTGGCCTATCGTGACATCTAGTGGTCAGTTCTGCATTACGTATCGGGGTCCGGATTCTTCGGAGCAGATAGTGTATATTGCGTATGAAGCACGGGACCCCTACAATGCTGCTATTTTTCGGAGTTAGCTGCTGGGAGGAAAAGCATTCTCCATCGTAGTGGTCTTCGGATGAGTGTCGCTCGCCCACGCCAGCGACAGCGCCCAACTCAACATTCAAATAGCAAAACATTCATCTTTCAGAGAAGCTCACTAAAATCGCATTTTCATCCAAACGGGCACTCTAAACATCAGATACAGCGAGCAAGTCGAGAAAACCTCCTTAGACAAGCAAATGAAATGCAAACCTGTTACACATCTGCCAAAATCTGACGAGTTACAAGGAAAAATAGCGATATGCATCCTTCAAGTTCCTAAGTTCAGCCACCACGCATTAACTGATTTTGCGAGAGTGACGTGGCTTATGCACTATAAGCGAAATGCAATGTACAGAAGTCACCTACACGCCTTTTGCTCTTTAGTAAATTGGGCATTGTAATGTACTGCATATCTCTGGATCATATAAGGAATTATGACACTACAAATTTGGTGCAAGATTTTCACTAAATAGGAGGTGTAAATTTTTTTAGTATATTATGATACCAAAACCAAACTGCAGTTAATAGGTTTGTGTTATTTCAGTCCCGATTTCAATCCAGGAGGAATTTATCTGCTAGTTAGGTTAGCCTCGTAGGCTCAATGTGGACTTATTTGTAAATACTGTACATCAGACACAAAAAACAGGCATCTACATTAGTGTCCAAAATTAAAGCAACAAACGGAAATTTTGCAAGGTTGCTTTTATTTTGACAGATAACAGTAGTAACAGGTAGCAGTAAAGCAGAAACGATGTAGCGAACACAGAACGTAAACAACTGCAGCATGCAAACGGTAGACAAAAATGATCGTAGTTTTTCTCCAACTTAACGAATTTTCACACGCGTTCCGGCAACTGGTTAATGAGCTCAGTAGGGGATGTGACCACCCTTAGCAGTAACACAGGCCTCACAACGACGGGACACGCTCTGAATGATGTCATCCACCTCACGCTGAGATAATAACGCCCATTCTTCCTGCAGAGCTGCTCGCAAGTCTTGGAGAGCTGCTCGCAAGTCTTGGAGAGTGGTTGGTGGATGTTGAAGTGATGCATCCCGTCTCCTGGGGAATCACAGAGATGCTTTATGGGATTCAAATCGAGAGAGCGAGCAGACCACGTCATGCGTGCGATATCTTCCGATTCCAAGGAAACATCAACCACGCGTGCTCTATGAGGTCGAGCATTATCGTCCAGCAATACGAAGTCTGGGCCCACAGCACCTTGCAACAACCGCACACGAGGTCACAAGATCTCGTCACGATATCTGACAGCAGTTAAATCTTGCCGATTTTACCGTACAATTTCATGAAGAGCTGTTCGAGCGGTCAACATAATCTCTACACCCCCTCGATATTGGCATCTTTCCATAATGTTTGGGTTCCGAAATCGTGTTCCACGTTCCCTCCAGATGTGAATCCGTCGACAATTACTCTCCAGACGAAATCGGGACAGATCCGTGAAAACAACATTGGCCCACTGTTCGACCGCCCAGGTGGCATGTTGACGACGCCACTCTATACGTTCCCTTTTGTGAAAACGCTTCAGATGTAGGCATACAGCGAGTCTCTGACACTAAAGACCACTCTGCCGAAGCCTTCTGTACACCGTTTGCCTCGATACAACACATCCAGTGGATGCTGCAAGGTCAGATGCCAGTTGCCGTGCAGCACTAGGCAGTTCTGTCGTGCCCTTACAGTCAAATAACGGTCCTCTCTTTGTCACGTCACACGTGGTCGGCCCTGTACTGGTCTTCAGGGTACAGTTTCGGTCTCTATAAACTGTCGCCATATCCAATAAACAACACAACGATTCTCATTAAGCCATCGGGTCACTTCAGTTTGCGACTGTCTTGCATCCAGTCCTCCTAGGGCCGTCAACCGCAAAGAATCTGGTAGGCATCTTCTCTGTGCCATACTGCACCGTATTTGACAGTGTGCACAGCGACTGTGGATGTGGGACTACACGGCAAACACTACCCCTTTTGATAGGTGCCCTGACGTAATCGTTGGCGCCGACTGGGATGGTATCTATGTGCAGAAGGCAATAGTACCGACATCTTTTGACAGTTTGAATGATTACATCGTGAATTAGACACAAGACGGGGAAATAGCGGTCTTGGACACCAGTATACTTCGAAGTTATGTCCGCGCTCCCAGGCCAGTGCCGCTGCAGCTTAAACCAGAAGTTCTGGATTCGAATTGTCAACACTTCGAAGTTTCTAGGTGCAGAATATTGGTAGTCCTGCTGTCATGGAATCCTACCTGGAGTGATTAACCAATCATCTTCTGCAACAGAATACACACTTTTGTTCGTCCAACCGTGTGCCTCGTTCGACCTGCCTGTAGCACCAAACCGAGCTACCGAGCAATTCTTAAGGGTCCTTTAGAGTCACTGCAATCAAATGTCCACTGCAGTCGAACGTCTGTCACCCAGAACAATGAAGCTTCTCACCCAAGTGCTTTAGAAATTGTTGTACAACCCCTTATGTTCCGAAGATCTTACATTTGTTCTCACATACAAAGAAATTAGTGGCTGAAAAACCTTTTGAACCCAATGAGAAGATTAAGACAGCTGTAGACGGATTTTTGCAGATCTTCCAGAACAGCACTCAACAGGGAAACTGGTCTCACGGATATTCAGGTCAATCGCAGGTATGCAAAAATATTTTAACCAGAGGTTGATGCAATTCCTTATGTCACAGGGGTTTGTTTAATGGTTGGTTATGTCATTTAATTACATGCATCAGTTTTGTTTCACTGTATTGTAATAAAATCATATTCTTATGATCTGGACTGAAATACGTAAAAAGGTATTTTATTATCTATATTTATGTAGTCGTTCTTTCCGTCGCCTTTCAACTCGACGCTTAGATTGATGCCTTAAATAGTACCACGGCACATGCTGGTAAATGTTCGATTAGGCAGTTAGAAGTAATTACGGCTGGGGCCTTCACTGTAGTGACGGCTTACGCTCCCTGTGGATAATTCGCGGAGTCCTGTCGCAAAGTTTCTCCAGTAGGGTCGCCACCACTGCCTTCTCGCGGCCGGCACCGCCCCCCCCCCCTCCCCCTCCACCCTCGGGAATGGTAGCAAGCCTCGGAACACTGAGACGGAGGGTGGACCCGGGTCTCGCCGTCGTTCTAGTCCACCGAGGGAGCTAAATGCGGCCTGCGCTACATTTAGCCCAACACCGATGCTCCCTACCTTAACGTCCGTTGTAGTCGTCTTCCAAGAGGTTGAGCAACGTCTCCTTCCTCGGGGCTGTCCGTCAACCCGTGTCCTCCTTACACAGCGCCCTCCGTGTTCCATGCGCACTCAATCGACGTGTACCAGCTGCCAGTGTATGGAACTTTGCGTGACCCATTCACTCAAAACAATACGCAGCAAGTAAACCGTAAATATATTATCTCTTTCAATGCAGTTCTGCTGACGTGAAGAGAGCGCGAACATTTCCCCAAAGCTGAAACATTTTACACGTAGTACCATGACCGATCGTCCCGCCATCCTTCTAGTCCATCGTACGGTTTACAACGACATTTATCTATGCAATATACAAAAAACATCTTAACACTGCTCCCAGTTAGCCTTTAAACGAGCTGAAATAAAAACTGCAGTTAAAAAATGAACAGTTGAATTTGTTTTAATAGCGGTGCTGCCGAATAATTTCGAATATTTTTAAACGTGTATCCCGAGTAGTTCCAAGCCTTGTCTTCATTTAAATATTTCTTTATTGCACTCAAAATATTTAAGACAGCAGATACTGTGTAACTAAACAATAAACGACACGACAAATTACAGTTACATCCAAATACTGGGCGTTTCAAAACAATATACGTATTACAAAGTAGAGTTTTAGGTTAACAAAACCATCGATCGCTGCGCCACGGCTCGCCTTTTGCAGGAACGAATACGTTTTCTATTTTATATTCATTGCTACTAGATGTGGGTTATCTTCTGTTTGTTTGCTCACCGTCGCATATTGCAAAATGGTTACTGCGCAGCAGAAATCATTTTGTGATCTCGAGTCTTCGAAGTGTAATTCCGCGATTACAACGCAAAGAGTTTCAGGTTGAAGCAAGAAACTGATCCTCCGAATGGTGGAATATTCGCAGACGGTATCGACAGTGTGTGGACGCAGGATGTGCATGTAAAGGAAAGAGTTCTGGTTACACTTGTGTTTCCGACGAAAATGTCGCACGAATTCAGCCCACTTTCCAAACTCAGTCCTACAAAATCAACTTGTTGTGCCAGTTGGGAGTTAAAACTGCCTATTTGGCGTGTTTTGAGACGTCGGTTGGTTATGAAGCAGTTGGTTATGAAGCAGTACAAGTTACAGTTCTTACAAGCTCTGCGTCATGACGACAAACGCAATTGTGTTGCATTTTCAGACGAGCTTCAGAATGCCATTGACAACGATAACACTTTCACACAGCGCGTAGTGTTCAGTGGTGAAGCAACTTTCAACCTTAGTGGGAAAGTAAACAAACACAGTGATCCAATTTGGGGCCTACAGAACCAACATGCACACACTGAACATGCAAGAGATTCACCCAAAGTCAATGTGTTTGTGTGATATCTCACTCATCTGTTTACGACCCATTCTTCTTTGATGGAAACACGGTTAATGGTCAGCAGTATCTTGCTATGTTACAAAACTGGTTGTTTCCGAGGCTGCACGAGAACAACTACATTTTCCAACAAGACGGCGTGATCCCTTCACTGGAGTCGCCAAGTGCGTGAATATCTAAATGAAACTCTAATGAGCCGTTGGATTGGTCGCCAAACAGCCGACGACTTAGCACTTCCGAGCTGGCCTCCATGGCCACCGCATTTGACGCCCTGGGACCTCTTCCTGTGTGGTTTCATTAGGGACATCTTTGTGCACCCTCACTACCACAGAACCCAGAAGAGCTGAAGAATCGGTTCCGTATTGCCATAAGTTTTGTGACGATGAACATGCTTACCTGAGTACGGGAAGAATTCAGGTACCGAGGCGATATTGTTCGTGTCGTTGGCGAAGGACACATTGAACATCAGTAATTTAAACTTGAGAGATTCGTAAATATGTGCCCCAAGTTTCATAGTTCTATGTCTTTCAATTTAATAAATATATGCATTCGAAATACTTGTATTCTTTTTGAAACACTCTGTATTTAGTGCATATAAAAAGTAACTTACGCAACACTCGTACGCCCGATCCCCAGGTTTCGGTCTTCTTCCCAGGATTGTTACCAAGACGAAAAGATAAAGAAGTGAATTAATGCGCGGAGCATTTTGTTACCGCTCTACTGTCATCTTTTGTAACAGTCAATTATAAATTACGTAAAAATAAGTGCCCCGTCCCTCTCTGTGTAAGGTGTTGTAATGATCTGAAGTTCAACGTTTAACAGTATGTTCTAACGCAATACTTGAAGTAAACTTGAGGCGAAGACTTTATAAAATTGTGAATGACAATTGCAGAGCACGTTGAAGAGGAACGTAAGACAGAAGTCCTAAAACTACGAAACTGAGATAAAATAAACAGTTTCGATTACTGATGCCGTAAATCTCATAGAACTTTCATAGGCTGCATTATTTAGAAACGTTATCGATAGGACGAGGTATCGTCAACTGTCACTATTTTCGGTGGCAAAAATGTGGACAACTTTCCTTAAAAACTACTCACTGCCATCTCTGCAGCCTTTCTTGGATTATTGTTAGAGAAAAAAATCGATTTCTTCTAGATCCTGACTAGTGACAAAACATGGATAGCTGTTTTAATTTTGTTTTTTTAGTGGTGGAGCATCACTGCAGCCAGTACAAACCAAGAGCTCCCAGTGCATCCAGTCCGCAAGAAAACCAATAATGACTATATTCTTGCTCAAAACTGATGTTTATTGAGTGGTTTCATGGGAAAACGGAAAACGAACGTGTTTCAAGTGTCTTGGGAATGATTTTCACAACAATAACGTGAAAGGAGAACAGTGAAGACTACTGGTGAGCTGCAAATCGTTCTCATTTACTATAGCGTCGATCGCAGAGTGCCCATGCGAGGTATAAACAACCAAAATTTCAGAAAGCTTCCGTATAAGATTGATTCCGTTTACGAACAATGTGAAAAGGTGCTGTTACAAGTGACCTGTGGTGTTGATATAGCGGCTAAGAACGAGTACGACAACAGCAGTGAGCTCTGACGGATGCTCACGTGCTGGCACTAGTGCTATCCATCGACGATGGACAAGCGACAGCGAAATTCATAGCAGATAATGAGTTGGACGGTCACGTTTCACCTAAGATCGTCAATTTCGGAGGCTCCAAAATGATCTGAGTGCGCTTTTTCGCAATGTCGATGATGCCTACAGTACTTCTACTAATCAGGGGGTGTAAGATGTCATAATCTCCGAAAATGTAATATTATCGCACACGTATTTGTCTGTGAAAACAGTAAACAGAAAAAAGAAATAATTTAACGAAACCATATAGCGCATTTGAGTATTGGCGATACGAGGTAAATTTAACTATTTATACAGCATCTGAAAAATGCTCCTGTCGGAGCTCCAAAAAGGCAAATAATTATGCTCCTTTTTAAAAGATTTTGACAGAAAATTGGCGAACCAGCTGTATTCCTCACCAAAAATGTTTGCATGCGAACATACTCGCGCTCTTTTAACACAGAACATACTAAATCCTTTTCCCCTTGTGTAATTTTGTAGGGAAGCCTTCATACTCAGTATCTCCCCCTCACTGCTACTGTCAGTATTTGTCTCTCTGCCACTGCCTTCTTTTTCTCCCATTAGCACATTTTCCTGACTTTCCTACTGTCACTGTCTTCATCCCTTTCCCTCGCTCTTCTTTCGCTGTCTCTCTGTCACACTCCTACTGTGTTTGTCCCATTTTTCTCCCGTTTCCACTGTCTCTTTCTTTCTCATTTACAGGTTGCTGTCTTTCTCTTCAACCACCATTGTCTTCTATCAATACATGTCCTTGAGGATGGCTTGGTCGGTGTTTTGAGTCCGAGATTGGGGAACTTTAATACGTGGGTATAGGGCATAAGGGAAAGTGGGTAAAATTTTTCGTGTTAAAGTTCACCAGCTTGACGGGGGAGATGACGACGACGACGACACCTACACACCACAAGGGCTACGTATGATCTCCACTTGTCTCTCTTTTTCATTTCTGTTGTATCCTTTCTCTCTTTTGCTCTCACTGCTACTACCTCTTTTTCTTTTATTGTTACTGTCTTTTACTGACAACCACTATCTTCTCTCTCTTTGGTTTCCACTGCTATTGTCTTCGTCCATCTCTTTTTCTCTTTCACTGGCACTTTCCATCTCCCACCGTCACAGTCTCCTCTCTCTCTCTCTCTCTCTCTCTCTCTCTCTCCTACTGGCACTTTCTCCTGTCTTTTCAATTGTCACTATCTCTATGAGATAGCATCTTTCAGCACAAAAAGAGCGAATATGTTTGCAAGCCAAATTTTTGGGTAAGGAAGGCGGCATGAGGATTAAGGCAGTTGGTTCCCCACTTTTCTGTCGAAGTCTTTAAAAGAGGAACATATTCGCAAACCATCCCCAAAGACATGTATTGACAGGAAACAGGGTGATTGATGAAAAACGACAGGTGTTGTTTTCTGCTGGTTTCCTTCTGTACCCTGTTAGAGCAGGGTGTGCTGCTTGTATAAAACAAACTCTGTAGGTCACTAAAGTTTCGACAATTTATGTATACGCTTTGACATATTTACGCACTTTGACACATGTAAATAACAAATAAACAAGCATAATGTAAGGTTAACAGAAAATCATGTCCTATCCAACACAAGTTCACTTTACACTACCTCACATAAAAATGTACAACATTTTTAGGCTACACCCACAGCATACCAAAAAATATAGTGTTCGATTCGCAAGTACAAAGAACTTCGTATGACAAAATGATGTTTTCTAAGTTGCTTACTCCGCCAGGTGGCACGATCGAATATTTTCCAGGCCAAGACAGCCTGTGTAGGCATGAACTGCCCGTTATTCAGAGAGCACTTCATCATGGTTTATTTGTGAAAAATGGCAACTAAAAACATAGTTTGGTGACCTCAGAACCGTTGCAATGACCCCAGAACTCTTGCCACGTGTTCACTGCGTCAGTTAAATCTACATTTACGCCTCAGACCGGATATTAAGCGCATAAACACAAAAACTTTGAATTCCTGGCTCTCGGTAACGGGTAATGAAATCGAGAAATGTTTCAAAGTTCCCAGAGAACATCATCTTAAGGAAATATGGTAAAAATTTCGACGATTTTCCATGAATTTAAATTACAGATGCGGCTATCCCCACAATTTGAACTTTTGATACCCAAAAATTATGGTTTTTCGAGGTTCTCTCGGGAACCACCCACGAACAAATGGCGCTTTTATAAGCTGCCTACAGCCCACGATAGACCACACGTAATGCAAAAGCACCAACGGATTTACTCAACTTGCTTGAGCTGGAGGAAGTGTGTAATGTTTAAATTTGACCGTGTACCATAGGATAGCTACAGTATGCCCGTTCTTCCAGTAGGTATAAAATTGGTCCCTAGGCCAAGGGCTTTCCAAAACACTTGGCATGTTATTTACGTGGTCAATAAAACACGAGAAATGATCCACTGAAAAATCGCATTTTCGCGCGCTGCTTTCTGGAACATAGTGGTACCGTACACTGTCCGATATGTAGCTGATAGCAGTACCACAAAACGATGAGCAGAACGAATGGGACGTTCAGAGGACTGATCTATTTGTGTAAAAGAAGGTAAGGTGGATAGTGGAAAATTATGAATGGTTAGGTTCGTGGCGCACATTTTCATTTCTTACTAGTCATTCTGAAATAGTGGAATTAGAAGAACTATAGGATTACATAATTTCGAACAGTGTCCGAACTGTGTGGTACCAGCGATCATTATTGTATGCAAAATTAGATACGGACTGTCACATTGAGGAGCTATAGAAGACTATACTAACTACAGTTTTCTAAAAACGCCACCAAGATTAAAATATTATTTTTCAAGATATGTATTACAGGTGCTCTATGATATCTAATGGAATACTTTAATTCCCATTACCCCCCCCCCCCTCCCTCGATTCTTCCCTGAAAGAACAATAGGCCGCAAGATGATTTTGAATGACGTTAGTAACTAGATATAATACTTGAGGCATTTGAAACATAACCGTTACTCCACACTATCTAATAGTTCTGAGAAGGAATGAAATTATAATTCTTTCCAATGTACGTGCACCACTGTGAGATCGAGGCTATCGTTAAGTAGATCGATTCGTGACCTACAGCCAGCATTCGCAGTCACTCTTGTACGTCTCTGTTGTGAAAAATGATTTACAAGATACCAGAAATATGTTTGTTTTCCCAGATTTCACGTAATCGTTAAAAATACATTACTTTTAATTCAGTATACACTTATTACAATAATATTCCTTTTAGGCTGGATGTACTTGATCTTTTTTTTCCCATTTTCATTAACTACATTGAAAAATGCTTCAGCTGAATACTGGAGTACAACAACCATGTTTTCTCATTAGAAACGAATCTGCTGGATAAGTGAAGTTCACTGTTTTCTAGGGGAACCGTATGACTGCTCGACACAGGTACAGTAGGAAGTGCGCAGTCCGGAACCGCGCGACTGCTACGGTCGCAGGTTCGAATCCTGCCTCGGGCATGGATGTGTGTGATGTCCTTAGGTTAGTTAGGTTTAAGTAGTTCTAAGTTCTAGGGGACTGATGACCATGGATGTTAACTCCCATAGTGCTCAGAGCCACAGTAGGAAGTTCCCGGCACAATACTGGCAGTGTTTATGTGTCATGTCAGACACGTCTAGAATATGATTTTTGTTGTCGGCTCATAGTCTGCAAAAGACTGATCCAAGCGTGTCACCCGATATCATCTAGATGCAGTCGCACTTCAAAAAATTGTGAAATGAATGCTTCAGCTGTAATGTGTGCGATAACAACGTTCTAGGCGATGAATGTAAGTCAGGTTTCAGCAGTCATTTTGCGTGGGCAGCCCATCGGAGGAACGACGAGCGATCCTGACATGGAACAGCTGCTGTTCCCGCTTTTCTCTTAATACCGCATATGTTCCACTGCGCAGCAACATGGAGACTGGGGCGTTACAAATTGCGGCAGTTCTTGGAAGTATAATGAAACCACTGCCTGCAAAAAGTCAGGGGGCACACTTACTCTGTTTACAAATAGTGAGTGTCACCATAACTGTGAATGACATGACAGTCTGCCTGAAATGACCGATGCCCTGCGCGCTATTTCTGGACCGAAGTGGAGTCTTCAGAGTGCAACGATTTTGTACCATCCACTACAGTTTAATCAGAATGTAGCAGTTCCCCAGCCAGGTTAAATCTTTTCTCGAAAGCAATAGTCGATGTTGTAACACTTTTCAACCATTTATTTTATACAATAAGCAGCCATTTGCTTCGTCTGAGTACCGCTGTCGAGATTTGTTTGCTGAGTAGAAAATGTGTACATAGTTCTGAATTAGGAGTGCAACTGTATCGATATACAGTCAATAAAACATTGTCATCTAATAATTTTATGATGTGTAACAGCAATAAAATCATGTGTAGTATATTCTCAAATCTACAACTGGCATGACGGATTCCTGAGGATTAGTGCTAAATACGAAATTCTGAATCGTGAGAGTTCATCACAAACGAAAGTATGGTCGCATTTGTCCTCCCTCCATCAAATATTGTAAGCGAAGTTGATTGGCCTGCTCTTTTCTCAGAATATAAGATATACAACTGGGTGAAAAGTAACGAAGGGGTTATACGAGGTGCATTCAAGTTCTAAGGCCTCCGATTTTTTTTCTAATTAACTACTCACCCGAAATCGATGAAACTGGCGTTACTTCTCGACGTAATCGCCCTGCAGACGTACACATTCTTCACAACGCTGACGCCATGATTCCATGGCAGCGGCCAAGGCTTCTTTAGGAGTCTGTTTTGACCACTGGAAAATCGCTGAGGCAATAGCAGCACGGCTGGTGAATGTGCGGCCACGGTGAGTGTCTTTCATTGTTGGAAAAAGCCAAAAGTCACTAGGAGCCAGGTCAGGTGAGTAGGGAGCATGAGGAATCACTTCAAAGTTGTTATCACGAAGAAACTGTTGCGTAACGTTAGCTCGATGTGCGGGTGCGTTGTCTTGGTGAAACAGCACACGCGCAGCCCTTCCTGGACGTTTTTGTTGCAGTGCAGGAAGGAATTTGTTCTTCAAAATATTTTCGTATTATGCACCTGTTACTGTAGTGCCCTTTGGAACGCAATGGGTAAGAATTACGCCCTCGCTGTCCCAGAACATGGACACCATCAATTTTTCAGCACTGGCGGTTACCCGAAATTTTTTTGGTGGCGGTGAATCTGTGTGCTTCCATTGAGCTGACTGGCGCTTTGTTTCTCGATTGAAAAATGGCATCCACGTCTCATCCATTGTCACAACCGACGAAAAGAAAGTCCCATTCACGCTGTCGTTGCACGTCAACATTGCTTGGCAACATGCCACACGGGCAGCCGTGTGGTCGTCCGTCAGCATTCGTGGCACCCACCTGGATGACACTTTTCGCATTTTCAGGTCGTCATGCAGAATTGTGTGCACATAACCCACAGAAATGCCAACTCTGGAGGCGATCTGTTCAACAGTCATTCGGCGATCCCCCAAAACAATTCTCTCCACTTTCTCGATCATGTCGTCAGACCGGCTTGTGCGAGCCTGAGGTTGTTTCGGGTTGTTGTCACACGATGTTCTGCCTTCATTAAACTGTTGCACCCACGAACGCACTTTCGACACATCCATAACTCCATCACCACATGTCTCCTTTCGACACATCCATAACTCCATCACCACATGTCTCCTTCAATTGTCAATGAATTTCAATTGGTTTCACACAACACAAATTCAGAAAACGAATGATTGCACGCTGTCCAAGTAAGGAAAACGTCGCCATTTTAAGTATTTAAAACAGTTCTCATTCTCGCCACTGGCTGTAAAATTCCATCTGCCGTACGGTGCTGCCATCTCTGGGACGTATTGACAATGAACACGTCCTCATTTTAAAACAATGCGCATGTTTCTATCTCTTTCCAGTCCGGAGAAAAAAAATCGGAGGCCTTAGAACTTGAATGCACCTCGTACATGCGAATAACATTTTTAAGAGAACGTGCTGAAAAGCAATGCCTATGATTTTTTTAATTTGGAAATTCTTAACGCTTTGCAAAACAAACGTTATTAAGAGTATTCCTGTTTATGTATCATATCTACACATTTATTTCTCATCATAGTCACCGTGGCGAAATACAAATTTCTCCCGACAAGGCACGAGTTTGTTGATACCGTCATTATAGAATGTCTGACTTTGTTAATCGAGCCACATCCTCACCTGTGCTTGCACCGATTCATCAATAACGAAGTGAAGTCCTTGAAGCTATTCTTTAACAGGTGAAAATCGGATGCAGATGCGGCCCAGTAGATACTGTGTGAACCAAGCAGTCGGAATGTTACAGGTGTACAAGCGCTCATCTGTGGCCTGGCGTTGTCATGCTCCATGTGTGGACGAGCTCTTCGAATTCGAAACTCGATTGCAGCACGCTATTTTACAAGCACCGACATAGTTACGTTACACACCGCCATATTACATGCTACGATTCGGAGCCCTCTAGTGGCAGACGGCTGGAAATATGTAGACATGAAGGATAAAGATATAGGATGTTAATAACGTTAGTTTTATTTCAAATGCCTTAAAAGTTTTCACATAAAATTCAGAGGCATTAATTTTTTACGCTCCCTTGCTTTTATTCGTTTCTTCTTAATTTACTTTCAGGCTGACAGGGGAAAGGAATGAAACTGACCTTCTTTGGGCTTTAAGCCTAAACAGTATCAATAGAAACTACACTACTGGCCATTAAAATTGCTACACCACGAAGATGACGTGCTACAGATGTGAAATTTAGCCGACAGGAAAAAGATGCTGTGATATGCAAATGATTAGCTTTTCAGAGCATTCACACAAGGTTGGCGCCGGTGGCGACACCTACAACGTGCTGACATGAGGGAAGTTTCCAACCGATTTCTCATACACAAACAGCAGTTGACCGCCGTTGCCTGGTGAAACGGTGTTGTGATGCCTCGTGTAAGGAGGAGAAATGCGTACCATCACGTTTTCGACTTTGATAAGCGTCGGATTGTAGCCTATCGCGATTGCGGTTTATCGTATCGCGACATTGCTGCTCGCGTTGGTCCAGATCCAATGACTGTTGGCAGAATATGGAATCGGTGGGTTCAGGAGGGTAATACGGAACGCCGTGCTGGATCCCAACGGCCTCGTATCACTTGCAGTCGAGATGACAGGCATCTTATCCGCATGGCTGTAACGGATCGTGCAGCCACGTCTCGATTCCTGACTCAAGAGATGGGGACATTTGCAAGACTACAACCATCTGCACGAACAGTTCGACGACGTTTGCAGCAGCATGGATTTTCAGCTCGGAGACCATGGCAGCGGTTATCCTTGACGCAGCATCACAGACTGGAGCGCCTGAAATAGTGTACTCAACGTTGAATCTGGGTGCACGAATGGCAAAACGTCATTTTTTCGGATCAATCCAGATTATGTTTACAGCATCATGATGGTCGCATCCGTGTTTGGCGACATCGCGGTGAACGCACATTGGAAGCGTGTATTCGTGTTCGCCATACTGGCGTATCACCCGGCGTGATGGTATGGTGTGCCATTGTTTACACGCCTGGGTGACCTCTTGTTTGCATTGACGGCACTTTGGACTTTACATTTCAGATATGTTACGACCCGTGGCTCTACCCTTCATTCGATCCCTGCGAAACCCTTCATTTCAGCAGGATAATGCACGACCGCATGTTGCAGGTCCTGTACGGGCCTTTGTGGATACAGAAAATGTTCGACTGCTGCCCTGGCCAGCACATTCTCCAGATCTCTCACCAATTGAAAACGTCTGGTCAATGGTGGCCGAGCAACTGGCTCGTCACAATACGCCAGTCACTACTCTTGATGAACAGTGGTATCATGTTGAAGCTGCATGGGCATCTGTACCAGTACATACCATCCAAGCTCTGTTTGACTCAATGTCCTGGCGTATCAAGGCCGTTATTACGCCCAGAGATGGTTGTTCTGGGTATTGATTTCTCAGGATCTATGCACCCCAATTGCGTGAAAATGTAATCACATGTCAGTTCTAGTATAATATATTTGTCCAATGAATACCCGTTTATCATCTGCATTTATTCTTGGTGGAGCAATTGTAGTGGCCAGTAGTGTAAATAACTTAACTGACTTTCTCAGAGAGTTACCTGCAGGTAGGTTTATAACTGCACTAGTGCGCAAAACGTAAGGACGAAAGTAACTTTCGCATAATGTGTCATTGCCAGGTCAAATAGTTCGATGGAACTTGGACTACACATAGAAAGAACTGCCACAGCATAGTACAAAAGGTAACTGAAAGAAATAGGGAAAGAGAAGAACAGAAATGACAATTTTATTCGAAGGCAATAAGTACACTGGAGTCACTGCGATTTATGATGGTCCCCTGGACATTGCAAAAGATAGGACATAATTCTTATTAGTTGTGGGATCAACAAGGGCAACAGTGCATACTCTGCAACGCGCTCCCATTCTGACCAAGAGGCTAATAAGGAGTTCTAGGTGTAAGGCGTTCCATTCCTACACCAGCGTTTTGAAAATTGCTGTATGATCGTTAGCGCATGTGGACGTGTGCAATATGTCTCCCCAACGCCTTCCATACGCATCCCAATCAAAAACCACTTGTCGAGGTTTCATGCGATACCCAATGACAACGGAAAAAGTTATGTTTATTCCCAGTATAAACAATACGTTGTCTAAACCGAAATTTTATCCTCCCAATCAGAAAAGCAACATCTGTAATATCATTAAAAATTTCTGCGTGGCTCAGAGTGTGTACGTTGAGCAGATTTCAAGTTTCTGACAACACAGGAAATGCTCAGCGCTTCATATTAAATACAGACGAGCACGAACACGCTTAAAACTTCAAAGTTGTCGGACGTCAGAAAGACTGTGGGTCCGACTTAATCCGTTGCAGGACAGATATGTTATAGTGTACGCATGCTCACGAAATGTTCGCGTTCTTGGCAGTCCAGTTGGCTAAGCTGTCCAAGAGATGCATAATGAATGCAGAGAGAAATATTTCTGCATAAACTCCCAGAATAGAAACGTGACGCGAATGCACAGGGTTCAGAGTCCTGCTAGTTCTAGCAGAACGCGTGAACCGAGTACACAGTTGAGAGTAGGGGAGACGTGGCTCCACTTCTAATACTATTTGAAACTACAGCTCTCTTCGGCCTGGTCGATCCATGTGAACTTCAATTGATCCTTTATATGGACATAGGAAATGAGGGCATCATTCGCTTATTAATTATAGCTATTTGTTTCTGGAACTGCCAAAACAAAAACATTTCACTACACTTTAACGCCTGGGAAAATCGAAACGCCGACAAGGAAACACGAGACCGAAATCAGTTTTATAACGCAGATTAAGTATATGTTCCCGAGGGGGAAGGCATGCTGGTCCCCGGCACGGGTAGATTAGAGTCGAGGTCCGGGGTGCCGGCCAGCCTGTGAATAGTTTTAAAGGCGGTTTGCCGTCTTCCTCGGCGAATGCTGGCTGGTTCCCCTTATCCCGCCTCAGTTACCCTATGTCGGCGATTGCTGCGCGTACACTGTCTCCACGCACGTGTACACCATAATTACTCTACCAAGCAAACATTTGGGGTTACACTCGTCTGGGATGAGAGGGGGGAGGGGGGGTGGGGGGGGGGGGTGGGGAAATCTAATGGGGACCGAACCGCACAATAACCCTGGGTTCGGTGTGGGGCGGCAGTGGGGTGAGTGGACAGCTGTAGCCTGTTGATGGGGTTGTCTACCACTGAGGGCTACGGCGGGGACGAAGCCTCTCCGTCGTTTCTAAGTCCCCAGTTCAATACAGACATACATACATATAAGTATATGGTAATCCGTCAATAACCACATTTACTTTACTGCATCCGATCAGAATTTTGAAAGTTCTATGCAGTTTGAAACTTCACGAGCTAGGGTGGATCTGTGGGTATTAAGGCGTGGAACTACAGAGAGCCAACATACACCGCTGCACAAAACTTAAGGATGAAAGTAACTCTCACACGAAGTGTCACTGCCACGTAACATAGTTCGATGGAACTTGGACAATACATAGAAAGAACCGATACGGTATTGTACAGAAGAAAATTGAAAGAAATACGTAATGAGATGAACAGAAATGACACTTTTATTCAAAGAGAATAATAACAGCCGGCCGGAGTGGCCGAGTAGCTCTAGGCGCTACAGTCTGGAACCGCGATACCGCTACGGTCGCAGGTTCGAATCCTGCCTCGGGCATGGATGTGTGTGATGTCCTTAGGTTAGTTAGGTTTAAGTAGTTCTAAGTTCTAGGGGACTTATGACCTCAGCAGTTGAGTCCCATAGTGCTCAGAGCCATTTGAACCATTTGAACCAATAATTACACTACGGTCAACGCAATTCGTGATGGTCTCCTGGACATTAGAAAAGACGGGACATCTTTCATAATAGGGAATGTGGTCACCACTGATGGCAACGTATGCTCTGCAACGCCTTCCAAAAAATGGTTCAAATGGCTCTGAGCGCTATGGGACTTAACATCTGAGGTCATCAGTCCCCTAGAACTTAGAACTACTTAAACCTAACTAACCTAAGGACATCACGCACATCCATGCCCGACGCAGGATTCGAACCTGCGACCGTAGCAGTCGCGCGGTTCCAGACTGAAGCGCCTAGAACCGCTCGGTCACAGCGGCCGGCAACGCCTTTCCATACTGCCCATAAGGCTGGTACAGAGTTCTTGTTATAGGGCGTTCCATTGCTCCACCAACGCGGTTGACATGTGCCGAGCGGTCGTTGCAACATGTGGTCTGATGCAACACGTCTGTCCAACACGTTCTCGATGTGGTTTAAGTCGGGGTAACGGACAGGCCAGTCCATTCGTCGAATGCACTCTCCTTCCAAGAGTTGATCCTCTTGCGCTCTTCGATGCGGTCCAGCATTCTCATCAATAAAGCTGAAGTCAGGGCGAAATGTACTCTATGTGATCAAAAGTATCTGGACACCTGGTTGAAAATAACTTACATGTTTGTGCTGCTCTCTATCGACAATGCTGGAATTCAATATGGTGTTGGCCCACCCTTAGTATTGATGACAGCTTCCACTCTCGCAGGCATACGTTCAATCAGGTGCTGGAAAGTTTCTTGGAGAATGGCAGCCCATTATTCACAGAGTGCTGCAGTGAGGAGAGGTACCGATGTCGGTCGGTGAGGACTGGCACGAAGTCGGCTTCCAAAACATCCCAAAGGTGTCCTACAGGGTTCAGGTCAGTACTCAGTGCAGGCCAGTTCATTACAGGGATGCTGTTGTCCTGTAACCACTCCGCCACAGGCCGTGCATTATTAACAGGTGCTCGATCGTTTAGAAAAATGCAATCGCCATCCCCGAATTGCTCTTCAACAGTGGGAAGCGAGAGGGTGCGTAAAACATCAATGTAGGCCTGTACTGTGATAGTACCACGCTAAACAACAAGGGGTGCAAACCCTCTACATGAAAAACACGAACATACCATAACACCACCGCATCCGAATTTTACTGTTGGCACTACACACGCCGGCAGATGACGTTCCCCCGGCATTCGCCATACCCACACCCTACCATCGGACTACCACACAGCGTACCGTGATTCATGACTCCACACAACGTTTTTCCACTGTTCAGTCGTCCAATAGTTACGGCCTTCACACCAAGCGAGGTGTCGTTTGGCATTTTAACGACTTATGAGCAGCCGCTCGACCATGAAATCCAAGTATTCTCGCCTCCTGCCTAACTGTCATAGTCCTTGCAGTGGATCCAGATGCAGTTTGGAATTCCTGTGTGATGGTCTGGATAGATGTCTGCCTATTACACAATATGACCCTCTTGAACTATCGGCGGTCTCTGTCAATCAACAGACGAGGTCGGCCTGTACGCTTTTGTGCTGTACGTGTCCCTTCACGTTTCCACTTCACTATCACATCGGAAACAGTGGACCTAGGGTTGTTTAGAAGTCTGGAAATCTCGCGTACAGATGTATGACACCAAATCACCTGACCATGTTCGAAGTCTGTGAGTTCCGCGAAGAGACCCATTCTGCTCTCTCATGATGTTTAATGACTACTGAGGTTGCTGATATGGAGTACCTGACAGTAAGTGGCAGCACAGTGCACCTACTATGGAAAACGCATGTTTTTTGGGGTGTCCGGGTACTTTTGATCACATAGTGTATCTCTGAAAAGACGCACATGGAGAAAGAGTCATTGTCACAATAGCTCTGACCATTGAGTGTACCGTGTTCAAACTTTTGGAGGTCAGTACGCTCATGCAACTTCAGGCCTGCCCACACCTTAACACCTGGACCGCCAAAGCAACCATGTTCGACAACGTTACTACATGCAATACGTAACATCACATGACAAGAGGTTCTCTTGAATTGAATTCAGTCGGTAACCTGGCGTTCCCTTTTAAGTAGCTTACGTAATTTGAAAGAATATTTTCAGTGGGTTCTAACGAATAAGGATGGAAGATTAGAGTGCCAGTTCTCGTCAACATAGAGTTTACTGGAGACGGAACATTAGCTGGAGGTTGGACGAGGCTGGGAGAGACCGTCGGCCGCAGCTACGTTGCAAGTACCTTGCTAGCATTCGTTTCAGGAAAACCACGGAAACACTGAATCAGGATACCAAAAGCGTTTTTATAGCCGTTCTTCCCAAATACAAGTATCCGAACGACAGCCCCATTTCAGTGAGTCTTTTTTAAACACGTGTTGCAGAGGAGTCCTCTTTTAGATTTTAAAAAAAAGTTCAAATGTGTGTGAAATCTTATGGGACTTAACTGCTAAGGTCATCAGTCCCTAAGCTTACACACTACTTAACCTAAATTATCCTAAGGATAAACACACAAACATCCATGCCCGAGGGACCAGCCGCACAGTCCATGACTGCAGCGCCATGGACCGCTCGGCTAATCCCGCGCGGTTTAGATTTTAACTGCTTTCATTAAATAACGTCAGACGAATACTGGGATGATTCCTTACACAAGATATTAGCAGAATTTTGTGTCCTCCTTCATTACTTAACTGAATTAGTGTCGCATCTCTCCTATTTTAAGCGTACGGAAAGCGCCTCCAGCAGTAATTTGCTTAAAGTATCTTCTGTCTACAATAATTCAGTAGAATGCACCGTCCGTCCAAAAAGTTCCGAGACTGGTTTTTATCCTGACGTAAAAGCGACGTCGATGCAGCAGCTACGG
Organism: Schistocerca serialis cubense; assembly: GCF_023864345.2. Classification (NCBI taxonomy): domain Eukaryota; kingdom Metazoa; phylum Arthropoda; class Insecta; order Orthoptera; family Acrididae; genus Schistocerca; species Schistocerca serialis. The sequence goes on along the minus strand of NC_064639.1, from coordinate 450,961,039 downwards.
TGGGAGCTTAAACTAAAAACTGTCATCAACAGGTCCACATTTGACCAGACAGTTGTGAGCAGGGAGGGTTGAGCAGCGGTCGTACGGCTGTAGTGCGTCAACATTGTTGTGTCACAAATCACAGTGGAGCAGCGTTTCTCAATCAGATGTTCTCCGAACTGTTTTGATGCAGAGAAAAATGTCTGTAATACGTGTCCGGCACGCCTTTATTATCGAACAAAAACAACGACTCTTGGACACTCGTCATGACCTGATGGAAATGCAAAACGCGGACAGTTCTTTTCTGGAAAAAATCGTCACGGATGACGAGACTTAGTGTTACAGCAAGAACTTGGCACAACGTCACAAAGTGCAAAATTTCACATAAATTGTCAACCCTTTGACGACATAACCAACACTCAAGCTAGTGTAACGCGCGACTTGAACAACGTCCCAAAGGACTGGAGTTTTCCTGACAGTTTCACGTGGTCGTATGAACATTCTGTGAGTTGTACTCAATTGAGGGGAGAGTACGTAGAGCACCTGGAATATTAAATCTACCATCTCAACGTTTCTCTGTTTTTTAATAATCCAGTCTCAAAATTTTTTCGACTGATGGGGTAAAGATGGAATAATCTGTCAGAATTCACATTCATAAACAGAGAAGTCCGCATTTTATTTCAAAGTATTTCTGCGTCACCATGGCTGACATCTCTTGAAAGCCTTCTTGAATTACTGCTCCACTGACAGCGTACATGACGGCTAACGTGGAACCAAAGTACAATTGGAATTATTCTTCGTTCTACATAAATGTTGTTGTTGTTGTGGTCTTCAGTCCAGAGGCTGGTTTGATGCAGCTCTCCATGTTACTCTATCCTGTGCAAGCTGCTTCATCTCCCAGTACCTACTGCAACCTACATCATTCTGAATCTGCTTAGTGTATTCATATCTTGGTCTCCCTCTACGATTTATACCCTCCACGCTGCCCTCCATTACTAAATTGATGATCACTTGATGCCTTAGAATACGCCCTACCAGCTGATCCCTTCTTCTAGTCAAGGTGTGCCACAAATTTCTCCTCTCTCCAATTCTATTCAATACCTCCTCCTCTACACAAATACGGAGACATAATAGTGATGTAGATTGTATTGTTTTCTTTCTCATATGTTTACAGTGAATGATCACTAGGCCTACAGGCAATCTGTTTTCTACTAGCTTGTTCAGTATTCTTATTCACTTCTAAGAAAATACAGGAACAGCATAGCACAAATCACTGTGTATTTTGAAAAATAGTTTCATCGTCGCGGAAGATCGCTGAGGAGACACGGCTAAGACCGAAACGCGTGGCCTTTCCACTCCCTCGCTGTGATGTCTGGCGCAAGCCGCTAGGGCCCTCGCTGCATAATTATTGCATCCCACGCTTAGCTTAACGTCCAGGGTGGCTCGCGCTCGCAGATGAAGTCCTGCCAGAGGTGAACGTTGCGTCACGGGGTTCGGAAATCCCTAATGTCTGCCGCATTCGCACTGCTCGCCTTACATTCCGCGTCCAGGCATCTTGTCAGCTCATTCGTCTTGACAAAGGAGATCACGCAGTTAAAGCATGGAGGGTCAAGCGGTGCAAGCAATTTGTCTCGTCCACTGCCTCGACTACAAAATGCAAAAGTGTTGCACAAACAGCTGAACATCTTCCAAGTCGCTTTAGAATATTCCTCCATCTAATTCTGCTTTGACCAATGACTCCAAGTTTCGCTTCCATAAATTCCTCACGCTTTTTCTATTTAGTCAATAGAGATCATACACAAATATAAACACAATGATTAATACGCTTTTCGGTTGTGTAGTTGGGTTAACGATTAAATTTTGTTACACAGGATTTCGACATGTGAGCTAACCGTCTACGTCAGCTGCAATAAGGTTAGAGTCCAAATGCCTCTGACGTGTACTACAATCGCTCTCAGTATATGACGAACACAGCTTGGTCGAAAGCCGAAAAACGGGATTGTCAATCAGACTCTAGAGGCATGATGCCTGCGCAAAATGTACGATTATGGCAACAAAATGGGCGCGCAATCTTCTTCCTACACAGGTTATCTGAATTTACCTAACAGTGTCTCTAGAGAAGCACGCCGTATTTCTGCATCTACATCATACTCCGCAAGCCACCTAACAGTGTGCGGCAGAGGGTACTTATGGTACCGTAAACTAATCTCCCCTTTCCTGTTCCACTCGCGAATGGCGCGTAGGATGAATAATTGTCGGTAAGCTTCTGTATTAGCTCTAATTTCTAGAATTTTCTCGTCGTAATTTCACGAGATGTATGTGGGAGGAAGTAATATGCTGTCCGACCCTTCCCGAAAAGCGCTCTCTCGAAATTTCAATAGTAAATCTCTCCGCGATGCACAACGCCCCTCTTGTGGCGTGTGCCACTGAAGTTTGTTGAGCATCCCTGTAACGCTCGCGCGCGAACTGAACGATCCCCGTGACGAAACGCGCAACTCTTCGTTGGCTATTCTCTATCTCTTTTACCGGTCCTACCTGGTAAGGATTCCAGATTGATCTACAGTTGTGGATGCGTTACATTCCCGTAAGATTCTTCCTATGAATCTTAGTCTGGCGTCTGCTTTTCCTACTATTTGTCTTTCTGTCTGAATTTCCTATCTAAGTTCCGCAAATATAGCTGTTACCCTTTCGTATAGACTATACCGATCTGTTACAACACTAGCAACGCGCCTGTGAATTCGTTAGATGACTTTTGTCATGCCTACACCATAAGGACTCCAAACATTGGATCAAGATTCTAGAATTGGTCGCACTAGTGTTATGTGTGTGTTTTCCTTTACAGGTGTATTGCATTTCCTAGGGTCCTTCCAAAAACTCTAACTGTTCATTCAGCTTGCCTAATACTGATTTTATGTAATTGCCTCATTTCATATCGCTTCTCAGTATTATCTTCAATACTTATGCGATGTGACTAATTCAGCATGTTCACCAATAATCTTGTAATCGGATACTATCGAATTCTTCCTCTGTGTGATAGGCACTTTTCTGCATTTCTCCATATTTAATGAGAGTTTCATCAATTACACCAAGTGGGAATTTTAGCTAACTTTCTCTGCATTTCCATACCATCGTTTAACGATGAGATTTCGTTGTAGACAACACAATCGTTCTGAACAATCTTATTGTGCTGCTGATCCCGGTGTGGCCGAACGCTTCTAGGCGCTTCAGTCTGGAACCGCGCGACCGCTACGGTCGCAGGTTCGAATCCTGCCTCGGGCATGGATGTGTGTGATGGCTTTAGGTTAGTTAGGTTTAAGTAGTTCTAAGTTCTAGGGGACTGATGACCTCAGATGTTAAGTCCCTTAGTGCTCAGAGCCATTTGAACCACTTTTTGCTGATCCCGACTGAATAACAGTTTTTGTGTAATAAAAACATGAGAGGTTCTATTTGTAGTGTTGGCAGAAGAGCCAACACCGTGTTGCTAGAGGAGGCCGAAATGCACGCTTTATGCTCACGCAGTCTGGCGTGAGGTCTGGAACAGTTAAGGGAATTAATAGTAGCAAATAAAGTACGAAGATCTTGGAATACTTAACTTTAATCCATAATTGGAGAACATCGCTCTTGATGATACATTAATAGAATCTCAATATCAAATGCTATGGCGCCTTGCTAGGTCGTAGCAAATGACGTAGCTGAAGGCTTTGCTAACTATCGTCTCGGCAAATGAGAGCGTATTTGTCAGTGAACCATTCCTAGCAACGTCGGCTGTACAACTGGGGCGAGTGCTAGTAAGTCTCTCTAGACCTGCCGTGTGGTGGCGCTCGGTCTGCAATCACTGACAGTGGCGACACGCGGGTCCGACGTATACTAACGAACTGCGGCCGATTTAAAGGCTACCACCTAGCAAGTGTGGTGTCTGGCGGTGACACCACACTATTACGCACACTTTCGTCTCAGTAGAAAGTTCACCGCCCAGTATAATGGACTGGATTCAAATATTCATCAAGTCTATCGCATATTTACGAAGATACTCTGTATCAACGTATCTTTGCTATTAGTCGACGATGCATTACAGCGTACAACACCTTTCGGAAGTCCAAGAAAACAATCCATCTGTTCACATGCATGAATTGTTTCAACGTATTTTATTCGAATAAAGCACGCTGCGTTTCACATTATTACATTGTCCTGAATCCTTTCTGATTCATTGAAAGAAGCTTGAGTTCCTCCAGCATTCTGGATCAGACGGATGTCAGAGATACTCGTGTGTCGTTCTGTGCTTACTGCCTTCTGTCTTTTTTGTAAATAGGAGTGAGTTGAGATGTTTTCTAGCCACACGGAACTCTTCGCTGTGCAACATATTATCGATAAATATGAGACAGCAAAATAGCTAATTCAGCAGCATATTCAAAGTAAAGTCAACTTGTATGACTGATAAGTTTGTCTATCACTCGTATTATACGCATCTACGATGGACGGATAATGAGTCGAACGTGCAGCACAAGGAAGTTTGCTTTGAAGAGACTTGTTCAGTCCTTGTAACTGTTGGCTTCGTATTGTTCTACTCAAATTTGGCCTGTAGACTTGACTGAAGGAGGGGCAGTAGCTTGGGTTTCGAAACCACCCTGAGAGATCGGATTCTGTTCAGATCGCCCTCAACAAGTACCTGTTGAGATCGCACGTTGTATCCAACGGCGCTCCAAACCACCTCACTCGGCTTTGGCCGCTATGATGCTTAGAACGCAAGCTGAGTCTCCACCACCCATCATGTCAGCGACTTTCACGTGTCCACTACGGTCTGTAACGTTTGTTTCTGGATAGTAGTACCAGACACAGTGGCACGCATGGCACCAACTAAGCCCGCTGTATGTGGCATCGAATTGTTGAAGTAAAAATGTTCAGATTCGTCGTGATGCCCCAATTTCGAGCCATAACATTGGACAGAGCCCCAGCATACGTAAAGGCCGCGGGTACCGAATGGTAGTCGATCTGTGCTGTCGCATTTCGTAGCTCAGAAGCTGCTCGCCGCTGCGTACGATTCTCCTCTCCGTAGCGGTATTGAGATAACAGACGAAATACGACTCGAAATATTGCGCTATGACGCAACCGTTTTCCGGAGACCGATAGGCTGTTGAAGTAGAACCCTCGTGCCATTACGGTATTCTCTGACATCCACAATGCGTTACTGGCACTCACTTTCGCTTTCGCGCTACATGGCTGCTCTTCGTTAACAGAATTTGGCGAACTACTGACTTTTCTCATCGCACGAGAGAGATTGCTCGTCCCCAGTATATCTCATATCTTCGCAACCGTCATCACTTATTGTTGGTACACTGCTCTACAATTTCCTTCTTACTCCAGCCATTTTGCCACGAGAAAATACCTGTTACTGGTCTAAAAATTTCCAAATAACACGATGCGAAAGCAACACAGATTTTTACTATGCCTTTTTCAAGGTACAAAATACTACGTACAGCCTGGTATCAATATATTAACAAAATTAATTTTTGTTTTCCAATACAAGTTGTCATGTAACTATCACTCACGGCAATATATTAAAGTTTTCCCACCTTCTTGTGACAATACCTTTCTTCCGGCCAGGTAGATAACTATGCAGCTTCTGCGTGCCTCGTTTGAAGATGCGACTGAAAACGCTCGATAAGTTGGGAAAGAAAGAAATGTTTCATAACTAACTAGTCGCAGTTCTCAGTGTTTATTTTCCGATTCTGAGCATTAGATCACTGGGTGGATGACGCAGAATACCGGTACTGTGTTCCTGATGCAGCGAAAGACATTTCAGCAGAAACATTTATATTTTTACATATATCAATGTAAGTAGCATGAAAAGCAAAGTAAACAGCAAGAAATTCTACGACTCACAAACTACAGCACAGGATACTTTCCAGTTTCTTGTATGAAGACCAGCCCACGTGAATGGGCTCACGACCTTGCCAGTAACCTTATAGCCAGTTAAAGGCGCACATTCTCAGGATGACAGTACTTACTGTCAGTAACAAATCCAACACGGTTCGTAGTTCCACAAGTAGAACCGGCAAAACCACGGGAACTTGAGTAAGGGAAGACAGAAACAGAAAGACCCTCGACTGAGAGAGAAAAATAATAGAAATAATGTAGGTAAAAATGAATGAAACACACAGAATTTTTCTCATTTATACGCTCCTATAGGTACAGGTTTCAGACCTGCGTTCACAGTCGTAGCGATAAGTTAAATACTTCTAATGGTGACTGCGCACTTGGATTTTATATGTTTAAGTTACAAGAGCCTGTTATTTAGTTCTTAAATTAATTGCATGACAGATTTTCGTCTCAAATTTTCGGACAAATGCAATTTTTAGGTGTTATGTTAAAGCGATGTACTAAGTACCAACGTAAGTAAATGATTGTTATAATATTGGCATAGAGTAAGATGGAAACATACAGGGTGTTCCAGGAGGAATACTCAATATTCAGGGATATGACAGGAATGGTAACTCGAAGCAAAAAGATGTAGTAAACATAGGCTCTCGAATACATAGCTTAAGAGCTATGAGTACTCGTTCATTTTCGATACTGTGAAACACATCTCTTCTATTGTATAAATGCTCATAGCTCTTATAGTAGGCATTTTAGAGCCGAAGTTTGCTGGACATCTTTTCCTTGTTTTGGTCCATACTACTTCCTCCCAAAACATGGGAAGCAAAGAGCTTGCATTAGAAGAGATGTGTTTCACAGTACCGAAGATCAAATAGTGTTCATAGCTCTAAAGGTGTGCATTTTAGAGCCCATGTTTAACAGCCTTTTTTGCTTCGAATGACCGGCCTCGTCATATCCCTGAACATTGACCATTCCTGCTAGAACACCCTATACATCCGCGCAGCTTATTAGTATTCTCCGATTTTTGCTGCCTTCTGTTGTCTTATTTGTCTTAGTAATGACTACTGGCCTCGTTCAGATTCCTAACATCTTCAGATCTATCACAAAAAATAAAAGGCGGGCTGAGTTTCATGTTACATAACTAATCTCAAACACTTGTATGGTAAATATAAAAGTGTATACGGTATCAGATGAGTTGTGGAGCAACATGTCTTTTCTACGTACTATGTGCAGCTCCCATACGTTACGAACGCGCATACGTTACAAAGTGAGGCACTGTAAAGGGATGTGGGCAAGCACTTTATGAAATTCACTCTGTATATGTGTATCAAGCACACCAATACGCAGCAATGAAGAAAATGGGTTCAAATGGCTCTGAGCACTATGGGACTTAACACCTGAGGTCATCAGTCCCCTGGAACTTAGAACTACTTAAACCTAACTAACCTAAGGACATCACACACACGCATGCCCGAGGCAGGATTCTAACCTGCGACCGTAGCGGTCTCGCGGTTCCAGACTGAAGCGCCTAGAACAGCTCGGCCACTCCAGCCGGCGAAGAAAATGGGTTCGAGGTGTGAAGTGTGAGATTCGTTTCCATTCCAGTTATAGTTTTATACACTGACTATAATTGTATTTTATCTTTGTAACTGTTTCGTTTTAATAAAACGATTGTATAATCTCGATGTAGCATATATAGAAGGCGATACTTCGTAATAATAATAATTTTGTGTGACTCATTCTCAAACCTTTCAATTGGACCCCCCTTTGGCAATTTGCATGGCCGTAATCTATCCCAGGTATCTAACCGGGGGAGGGGATCTGCAGTTTACGCGGTATCCGAAGCACTCCTCACTTCGTTGAGAGTTCGACGCTGAATTAAAGGCAGACTGAAACTTTCCGTGCTCCGCGACCTCTCTGCATACACACGCTTTACCACTCGGCCACCGGGCCAGCAGACACCGCCCAACACTTTTTCTTCAGTCCTTTGTAATTGCTGACATTATAACGTACGTACTTCGATGGCTTACGGAAACTGCACACACAATGTAAAAGTGATGGGTTGCTCTGCATCTACAACTGGTATCGTATGCACATTTATACTTGCTCCAGTCACTTTAATGTAACTATCGCCTATGTTCGACGTCAATGTGCAATAATCGCTCACTGAGGCAAGTAACAGCGCTAATAGTTTATGGTATGCAAAGTGTATGAGGGTCGCGGAAAATAATGCAGTCGTTGTCGTAATGTGGAAACGGAATGATCTATCTCACGTAATAATTGTCTTTTTGGCCAAAGGTGGATGGATTTCCGAAACGACTAAGTTTGTAAACTGTTCGCGTGCCGCTGTGGTTGAAGTATATCGCGCTTGGCAAAATGGTGCTACCCGAAATCGGCGCCGAGGCAGTTATGGCGCACCCCCGCCAAAAATGATATGGATGAACGACGGCTGCAGAGATGTTTAAGGGCGAATAGACGTGTGACTGCTCAGCAACTGACCGCCCAGATGAACCAAGGGTCTACCAACTGTGTCTCCTCAACGACCGTTTAGCGAAGGGTTTAGCAGGCGCCTGGTTCAGGAACCCATGCTAGCTGCTGTTCACCAGCCACGAAGGCTGTGATATGCAAATGATTAGCTTTTCAGAGCATTCACACAAGGTTGCCGTCGGTGGCGACACCTACAACGTGCTGACATGAGGAAAGTTTCCAACCGATTTCTCATGCACAAACAGCAGTTGACCGCCCTTGCCTGGTGAAACGTTGTTGTGATGCTCGTGTAAGGAGGAGAAATGCGTACCATCACGTTTCCGACTTTGATAAAGGTCGGATTGCAGCCTATCGCGATTGCGGTTTATCGTATCGCGACATTGCTCCCCGCGTTGGTCGAGATCCAATGACTGTTAGCAGAACATGGAATCGGTGGGTTCAGGAGGGTAATACCGAACGCCATGCTGAATCCCAACGGCCTCGTATCACGAGCAGTCGAGATGACAGGCATCTTATCCGCATGGCTGTAACGGATCGTGCAGCCACTTCTCGATCCCTGAGTCAACAGATGGGGACGTTTGCAAGATAACAACCATCTGCACGAACAGTTCGACAACGTTTGCAGCAGCATGGACTATCAGCTCGGAGACCGTGGCTGCGCATACCCTTGACGCTGCATCAGACAGGAGCGGCTGCGATGATGTACTCAACGACGAACCTGGGTGCACGAATGGGAAAACGTCATTTTTTCGGATGAATCCAGGTTCTGTTTACAGCATCATGATGGTCGTATCCGTGTTTGGCGACATCGCGGTGAACGCACATTGGAAGCGTGTATTCGTGTTCGCCATACTGGCGTATCACCCGGCGTGATGGTATGGGGTACCATTGGTTGCACGTCTCGGTCACCTGTTGTTCGGATTGACGGCACTTTGGACAGTGGACGTTGCATTTCAGATGTGTTGCGACCCGTGGCTCTGGTCTTCATTCGATCCCTGCACGAAACCCTACATTTCAGCAGGATAATGCACGACCGCATGTTGCAGGTCTTGTACGGGCCTTTCTGGATATAGAAAATGTTCGACTGCTGCCCTGGCCAGCACATTCTCCAGATTTCTCACCAATTGAAAACCTCTGGTCAATGGTGGCCGAGCAACTGGTTCGTCACAATACGCCAGTCAGTATTCTTGCTGAATTGTGGTATCGTGTTGAGGCTGCATGGGCAGCTGTACCTGTACACGCCACCCAAGCTCTGTTTGACCCAATGCCCAGGCGTATCAAGGCCGTTATTACAGCCAGAGTTGGTTGTTCTGGGTACTGATTTTATCAGGATCTATGCACCCAAATTGCGTGAAAATGTAATCACATGTCAGTTCTAGTATATTTGTCCAATTGTAATGGCCAGTAGTGTAGAATACAATTCTGTTGTTATTAAAATCTTAGGCATCTGTGGCACATTAGTTAAGTGCGGGTGACTGTGAGGAATATTTGCTGGGGTGGTCTAGTAACAAACTGCGCCCCTCCCCTCCCCCTGGCCGCTAGAAACGAGCTCCGGATCGGCGGCTGATGATGTGCAGCTACAATGTAGCGCGGAGGAGCGGGCTCGCGCACGTGCGGAGGTACGTGGCCCGACAAAGGCGGGCGGGCGTCCACAGAAATACGGGCGCTGGCCGCGCGCCACCGCCATTGACCTTGCAGGGGGCGCTGGCGCTGCCGGCGGCTACCTGCCCTGCCGGCTGGGCGCGGGGCCGGGCCGCCAGTCTGCCCGCAGACGCCGACCGCGACGCCGACGCCGCCGCCACAGCCTCCGCCTCTGCCGCGTCGCCAGCCACGCTTCCCCCGCGCGCGCCCCTGCCCCCAGCGCTCCGCCTGCGGCTCTGTCGGCGACACTCACCACCTCCCGAGCAACTGTCTCGCGAGTGACAACGCGACTACACTCCCGCCCAAGCAGTCAACGCTCGACGCTTCTTGTTCGGCATACCGGACTTTTACAACGCTTTACCTGTTCAGATTTCGTAGTGGAAGATGGTTTCGAGACGGCGCAAACGTTTAACGCGGGTTAGCTCCGTAACAACTTCGTGCCGGCGTTTACCGCTTTTGTGAAACCACATTAGTTCGCAACATCACCTGTCATTCCGTTTCCAGATGCTTATCTTCGCTTATGTCTTACAATACCGATGAGTAATAAACTAATAACTTTTATGACCTGACACTGAAGTGAAAGTTATGTTGTAACACACCATCAGCTGCTTCCCGGTGTCAACCTTACAGTTGTGTCAATCCTGCTTTGATCATCTCTAGACCAGTGAAGTGTTTTAGAAATACTTTTGTTTACGGCGGCATTAACTGTGAATTCGTGTGCTCGTGAGATGCCTTTCTAAACTCAAAAAGTTTGTGGAACCTTCTAAACTTGCGGCTACAGGTGTTTACCGAAGTGCATCACTTTTTACTAATGTAGTAAACTTTTTCGCACTGATCTCTATGAAGAAAACTACGATTTTCATGTGTACACAAAGACAGTTACCTACGGCTTTTGAATCTGGAGGTCGCTGTCGTGCACACGAGGTTTGTGAAGAGAACGAACGCTAGCCAGACTTCATACTACGACACTTTCTCCAGAGTAAGTGAGGATAGCGCCCGTGAGTGACAGAAAAAAACTACGTTTATGAAAAAATCGGGTGTGAACGAGATAATACATACATCGCAATATCGTACAAGTTTGGATTAACGAAATTCTCTCTTCAAGCTTCTTTCCCCATTTCTTTATCTCGACTGTGGCATAACCTGTGCAGTTGAATTAGTTGTACTATAGAATGAAAGCAGAAATTGAATGAACTGATAAAATTAACTGGTCATTGAATTACTACTGTAAATATTTTTAAAGGGATTTAGCGACTTCGGAAAGTAACAGTGGTGTCTATAGCCCCCTGTCCAGACCAATCTCATCTTGTTGTTGACATCATTGAATCTGTGGCATCTGGTGATAGTGCACTGTGCCACATAGTACAGCCGCTGGTGCATGACAGAGATAAGAAAAAAGTTACTTTTATGAAAATATCGGTTATGAATCAGACACCAAAAATTGAAAAATCTTATTAGGATTGATTAACAACGTTCTCTATCTCTCCGTCTCCCAGAGCGCCTTATCAGGAGTTTTCTGCGTTGGCAGTTGGAATAACGTGAGCAGTTCTGTTCGTCGCATTTGAGAATGAAAGCATAAATTGTGAGAGTGGATAAAACAACTGATAAATAAGTCTGCGAATTTGCGCTACACATATCTTTTAAAGGAAGGATAGTGATGCTGAGAAGTTCGAGAGATATTTACAGCCTTCTTTCTTGATCCGCCATCGCAGCAGATATAGTTCTTGATCTCGTGTTCCTGATATCCTCGAATCACAGCCAACTGGTGATAACACACAGCTGCCAGTACAAGACTGGTATAAGATCCCACCTGCTGAGTACTCTCTCCACGAGTGGTTACAACAAGACTATCGTGTTGCTGAGACCAGAGGCGAGCGAGAGCAACTGACGATGTCGTTCTGCCGCATCACGGGCCGGGCGCGCGGGCTGCCCAAGCCCAACTACTTCCCGCTGCTGCCGCCCATCTCGCCTGCGGACGCGCGCCGCTTCTGCCGCATCACGGGCAAGTCGTACGGGCTGCCCAGCCACCACTACATCCCCGTGGTGACGGTGAGGTCCGGCCGCCGCCAGCACTGCCACATCACCGCCAGCTCCGAGGGCAACGAGCACCACCACTACCTGGAGAAGCAGGGCGCGGCAGCGGCCACCAGGCGGCACGTCGTCATCGCCGACTACCGCTACGTCTTCCCCGTGCTCGATGACGGCGACGAGCAGCAGCGGCCCCTCACCGCCGTCCTGGCCACTAAGACGGCTTCCCAGGCGGACGCGCGCTACGTGTACACCGTGGCCGAGCGCAGCTGCGGGCTCGTCTTCCCCGCACGCCTCGAAGCCGCCGTCCGCGACGGCGACGTCCGCGACGTCATGCTGGCCAAGGACTCCGACACGGTGCTCTTCCGCATGCGGCACGGCAAGAACGTCACCGTGGAGGTGCGCGACCTCGACCCGGACGAGGCGGAATGGTTCGAGGGCGAGGGTCCGACGGAGGAAGTCGTCCGCCAGAGAGAAAAGGAGGACGACGAGAAGGGCTCCGCCACCGCGAAGAAGAAGAGGAAGCGCACTGGCAACCTCTCCTCCGTCACACGACTCTTCGAGGAGAGGGAGCGCGAAGCGGAGGTCGCCGAAGAGAAGATGGCGCAGTTCGAGATGAAGAAGGCCAAAATGGTCGAACTGAAGATGACTAGCCCCGCCCCTGGAAAAGCTCCCGGACCGGTGGTGGGTGCAGAGGAACTCAGCTGGAGACGTTTCGACGAGAAGCAGTTCCCCACTGACGCGCACCTGTACCTGGCAGCTGGCAAGGGCCGGGAGACGGTGGGACTCCTGGCAGCCGACGGTGACATGGAAACGGCGCTGAAAGAAGCCGCAGCAGAAGGTGCCACTCCGGTGACGGTGGCACTGCCCAGGCCAGTACCGCACGAGGCGGAAGTGGTCGATCTGAGTCAGTCGCTACCGGGAATCGTGCCACCACACACGGCACTCTCCCCCACAGACGTGGCTCCTCTGGAGCCCACAGCTGCCGTCGCACCCCTCCGGCCACTTCTGGAGCAGCCACCCACAGAACTGCAGGACGCCATTCGTGCACTGGATCCAGTACAGCTGGACTCCACTGACGGTATCAAAGAAGTATTCGAGGGCGGCGAGAGGTCCAACCTGCTACCTGGCGTGCAGGAAATTCCGGGCCTAGTCGCCAGTCTCGATTCTGGCGTAGAAGCCGTCATCTGCGATGACAAAGGCGGCCGTCGCGTGCAGGGGCTCATGTTAGACATTGCAGCGGCGCAGCGTTTCGTGGCAGGTCAAAAGGTGGACACCCCGAGTGGGCCAGTTTTCGTACCGGGTCAGACGCTGCAGACGCCAGCTGGTCGTTGCTTCGTCCCCGGTTTCACTGTCATGACGCCTGAGGGGCCCGCTCTAGTTCCGGGGCAGAAGGTTGACGTCAGAGAGGAAGACGACAGTCTTACTCCTGTGTTTGTAGCTGGCCAAACTTTAGCTACCAGGGAGGGAGAGAAATTTGTAGCAGGACAGGTCATGAACACACCCGAGGGCCCACGGTTCGTACCTGGCCAGACCGTTTTCACTCCTGACGGACCCAAATTCGTCCCAGGGCAAGTGGTCCACGAAAATCAACCAGATGGAACTGTTGCAACAAAATTCGTCGCTGGACAGACTGTAATGACACCAGAGGGACCACAGTTCGTTCCGGGGCAAACGGTGTCTACTTCAGAAGGCGAGACACTCTTTATTCCAGGTCAGAGTGTTCAAATGGAAAATGAGTGGGAGTTCGTACCAGGGCAGACGGTAAAAACGGCTGAAGGCGAGAAAAAGTTTGTTGCTGGCCAGACATTAATAACGCCGACTGGGCCGAAATTCATTCCCGGAAGAACCGTTGGAGGTACTGACGACACTCCACTACAGTTTGTGCCCGGAATAAGCGTGAAGAATGAGGATGGAACCCTGTCTTTTCTGCCAGGAAAAACAATAGATACCGCAGAAGGGCCAAAATTCGTCGAAGGCCAAGTTTTGCAGACATCAAAGGGATTAACATTTGTTCCGGGAAAGACAGACGTCTCTGAAGATGGAGTGACTGTACGACAATTTGCTGTGGCTAAGAGTGTCGAGGACGTGATTCTTTCAGAAAAAATACTCGAAGGTTTGCCAGTTAGTGCTAGTACTATCGGTGCACTGACAATGAAAGAGAAAGAATCTATTTATGGACACATGGTGCAGACGACTAGTGGAGTCGAATTTTTCCCCGGAAATGCCAGTGGACTACCAGCAGGGAAAGTGGTGCCTGGAAAACTTGTACACGGAGATAATGGTGAGGTCAGATTTGTCCCAGGAATTTTTGTGAAAGAAGAAGGAAAGTTTGTGCCAGGTCAGGTGGTTCTGACAGAGAAGGGCGAACAGTTTGTGCCGGGTCAAGTTGTCGAGACGAGGGACGGACCAAAGTTCGTACCCGGCCAGGTGGTGGAGACGAGAACTGGGCCAAAGTTCGTTCCCGGGCAGACCGTGGAGACTCCGGAGGGACCGCGATTCGTCCCCGGTCAGATAGTAGAGACGAAAGCGGGACCGACTTTCATTCCTGGCCAGGTCATATCGACTCCGGAGGAAGGTTCGCGCTTCGTACCCGGCCAGGTGGTGGACACGGCAGACGGTCCTAGGTTCGTGCCCGGCCGAGTGGTCGAGACGGACGAGCACGTGGCCTTCATCCCGGGCCAAGTGGTGGAGACGAAGGACGGCCCGCGCTTCGTGGCGCCCGACCTGCAGCATTCCCCGGAGGGCGGCTTCGAGTTCTCGGTGCAGGGCTTCGAGGTGACGCCGGAGGAGTTGCGGCTGCTGCGGCCGCCCGCCGTGCACGTGTCGGGCGGCGAGGCGGCAGTGGACGCGCGCATGCTGCGGCAGCTGTCGGACGCGGGAATGGCCGTGGGCAGACAGGTGCCCGCAGAGCTGCCCGAGGTGGCAGTGCGCGAGGACAGCGCGGGCGCCCAAGTCGTGCACCACATCACCAACAAGCTGGCGCTCTCCGGCGCCGCCGCTGTCCGAATGGCCGACGTGCTGGCCAGCGTCGCCAAACTCAGCGGGGACGTTCTCGAGAGCGCCAAGGGTACGCCGCTGGACGCCGCCAGCCTCTCGGAGAAGGTGCTCGAAAGCATGAGGCTCGCCAGTTCCGGGGCCGTAACCGTAGGCAGCGAGACTGTGAAGGAGTTCATCCGTTCTGTCGTCTCGGCGGTCGTCGTCACCGCGTCCCAAAAATCAGAAACTTCCGGAGAGAGTTCGAGAGACGCTATAATAGCGGCAATTGGCCCGGTATTCGACGAGTTACTCAAGGACGTCTACGATCTGGAACCCGACAACAGACAGAAAGCAGCCGAAGCGTTCGTGGAGTCGCTGCACCACTACCTAGTTTCGCCGAGTAACGTGAGAAGCGTCCGAGAGAGCGCCGCCAGAATGCTGGGCGCCGAAGCGTACTCGAACGTCGCCGTCTTGGAGGAACTACTGCGAGAACGGAATATGGACGCAGTCGTCGAGAAGGTCACCGCAGTGTTGAGGTCGGTGGACGGGACTAGCCGGCAGCAGATTGTAGGCGACGCGTTCAAGCAGATATCGCACGGCAATCCGGAGCTCGTCGGCCAAGTGCTGGACAAAGTTTCTGAGAGTCTGGCGCAGAGGGGCGCGGGCGAGTTGCAGGAAGCGACGGCGACGCTGCAGAAGGCTATAGTGAAGGCGGTGCGGGAGAGCAGCGAGCAACAGCTGCAGCAGCAGATCCGAGACGCAGACACCGGCGACGACAGAGAGCTGCGCGCGCTCGTGACGCAGGCGATCGGGCTGGCGCGCGCGCTGGACATGCACGACGCGGCCGCCGCCCTCGCCGCCGTCCTGTCGGACCCGCGCATCACGCACGCTCTGGCCGGAGACGTCCTGGCGCTGGACGTGCTGCGCCGCCTCACCGTCATGCGGCAGCTGGCCCAGCGGAGGCCGAGCTTCGCGCGCGCCCTTTCCCGCCTGCAGCCGACGGCGCCGGGCGTCGGCGAGGAGTCTTCCGTCGACGCGGACGAGGATTCGGCACGCTGCGACCCGTACCTGCGCGAGCTGGTGCGCCAGAGCGCCGCCCTCACGGACGACAGGGCGGCGCCGCCGCTGCAGTCCTCGCACGACGTGCCGGCCGCGCTGCTGCTGGCCGGCAACTGGCTCGCCATAGAGGACTTCGTGTCGCGGCGGCCGTGGTCGAGGCCGGGAGCGCCCATCCTGATCATCAAGCAAGGCCTGCAGGCCGTGGTGCCGCGCGAGGCGGCGCGCGCCGTGCTCACGGGCGAGGTGGCCTACACGCTGCTGGACGAGACGGGCGTCAGCCACTTCGAGCCGCTCAACGTGTTCTCGGCGCTGCGGATGCCGGCGCGCGCCGCCGCCCACCGCTTCTCCATGTACTCGGCCGCCACGCTGCAGCTGCCCGCCCACGCCGAGGAGGAGGAGGCGACGACGACGCTGACGGCCGCCAGCTCGACGGACGACGTGCCGCACGCGCACGCGCAGGGGCAGGCGGGCGTGCCGTGGCGCAGCCTGGCCAGCAGCGACACCGTCACATCAACGAGCCGGCCCTTCTACACCGCCAGTGAGGACGTCCGCCGCGGCTCCTGCGGCGACAGCATCTGGAGCGTCGACACGCAGATGACAGAGGTCTGCCGAACTAGCCCGCCCTTCAGTCTCACCTTACACTGTCACATCTTGATAAGTTCCCATTCTCGACAGAGAGAATTAATAATCATAATAATGAGCGTACGGCAACTTGCGAGTGAATGAGGATGAAATGATGATGAAAGACACACAGCAACCAGTGATCTCGAGGCAGGGAAAATCTCCGACCCCGCCGGAAATCGAACCCGGCTACCGCAAGACCACGAGCTGCGGACAGAGAGAATTCTCCAGATGTTAAAGAAACTCCGCGCATACCACGATCGAGTTTCATAAGTCTTTTACTCTCGACAAAATTAATAAATTTCGGAAAGATCGGCATTTTAGTCGAGCTGGAGACTGCAGTGTCTTATCGTTTCGAAAATAATTTATTGTCCGACAACCTAGCAATAATTTAATACGAAATTTCCCGTTTCTGCCGGGCAGTGTAGTTTCTTCAGTGGTGGGTTTGGACCACAACACGTATTTCGTGATATGAGGAACGCCGATGCCACCCGAAACGAGTCTTTCGTTTGAAATAATTGTGATGATGTCGGACAATAACTTTTTTCGAATGACCTATAACTGTATCAAAATATTAAATGAACAGCAGTCGAGGGCAGATGAACGTGGGAAGGGTCGATGTTCTCAGTCCGCCGTTATACAGGCATACGATATGATAGCTGCAGCAGCAGTTGCGTAATTAGTACCAAATGCATTGACACGATCATCTGCTACAGTAAACTACCGAGTCCCCTTTGCGAGATCATAATAGATTTATCATTTTTCTGTATATTGTCGTATCAGATGCAGTTCAAGTGTTTGGCTTTGGGAAGGGTCGAGAATAATAATAATAACAATAATAAAAATCTTTCAAGATATATGCAATAATTTGTTTACATCACTGGTGCTTCTGGTTTTATGGGTGGGTGAAATGCGGTCACGGCTCTCATGAATTTCCCCTTGTCTACGCACCAGCGTCGTAGACAGTGTCAGCATTCTCCTGCGTAAATTAAATGTGCCGCACAGTGAAACAATGAAAACGAATCACAATAACTGGGTTATCGACCGTAAGTACCACCAACAACTACTCTGTAAGCCGCATCTGTAGTACCTGAGTACTATGGCAAACCTGAACATAAGAGAATGTCTGACCAAGATTTTTGTCTGATTAGACGTTTCTGTGGTACGTGTTCTGTAAGCAGCCAGATGTCAGTCACCGTGTTATTGGAAGCTCCATGCGGATGCTGTCGTATGTAGTTTACAACGCTACAAAATTGTGGCAAATTGTAGGAAGACCTGCAGAGGCTGGGCAGTTGATCCTCAATATAAACAAATGTAGCGCATGGCTCAGAGATAGTTGCAAATCATCGCTACTGTTTCATTACACGAGTTTTAAACTATAACTGGAAGCAGTCACATACATTAAATATGTGGAACTCTGCTTACGAAACGATTGCAAGTGGAACGATGGTTCAAATGGCTCTGAGCACTATGGGACTTAACATCTGTGGTCATCAGTCCCCTAGAACTTAGAACTACTTAAACCTAACTAACCTAATGACATCACACACATCCATGCCCGAGGCAGGATTCGAACCTGCGACCGTAGCAGTCGCGCGGTTCCGGACTGCGCGCCTAGAACCGCTAGACCACCGCGGCCGGCCAAGTGGAACGACCACATAAAAGTAAAGGAAAAGGAGACGGACAGAAATTCGTGGAAAGACCGCTGACGTATTTTAGAAAAACCGCGTTCGATCAAAAATTAAATATTTCTCATCAGTGTGGGACGCATATCAGATTCGGTTCATAGAGAAAATATAAAACATCAAAAGAAGAGCGCCGCGTTTCGTTGCAGGTTTGTCTAGTGAGCGTGAAAGCGTCGTGGAGATGTTCAGCTAAATCATCTAATACAAGAGAGGCGTTGTGCATCACGATGTGGTTTGCTTTTAAAATTCCTAGAGCTTACATTCCTACAAGAGTCAACCAATATATCGCTTCCTCGTGCTCGTATCCTCTCTTGGTCATTTCGCGAGACATTTTTGGGAGAAAGTAATGTTGAACAACTCTTCTTGAAAAGAACGCTCTCGGCACGGCTACAGTAAACCAATCTGTGGTACATAACGGTGCTCTCGCAGCGTCTGCCAGTGGGGTTATGCCCTCGCGCTGAACTAAATGAATGTATGACGAAATGTGCCAGTCTGCGTTGGATATCCTCTATTTTTTCTGTCAGTGCAACCTGGTAATGGTTCCACATTGACGAGAAATAAGCAAGAATCGGGCGGAAGAACAACTGTTTGGTAAGCCAGTTGTTTCGCTGATGGATAACATTTCTTTTCTTTTTTTTCCAGTGAGTCTCAACCAACCACGAGAGAGACATTAGTAGGTCGAAGCTCTGAGTCGTGCTTAGAAGCTTCAGTTTGCAAGAGCCTTGCCCGTAAAAGCGACTCTGGCCTTGTACAGTATTAACCGTCAAGCACATTTACAACCCCTGCTTTTTTGTCGAGCACAACGTTCCAAAGCACATGCTGAAAGCTGAATATGAACATGGATGCCTTTCCTCAGAAAATATGCTCACGAATACACTCAGAGGCTTACTAGAGGACAACAAATAGAAAGTTATTTTTCGTCAAAATTATTATTTTTTTGCTTTGAGTACAGAACGTCATTTCAGGCAAGCGGCAGATGTTACGGTGTGCATCTATCTTTCAAACTACAAGCAATTTCGGCTAAGGCCAGTTAGGGGTTTTCCAAATAGCAACTGGTACATCTCGCCCTGTGTCAATAAAGCCGTTTTCTTTCCTTAGGTACTAGATGAGGCAGAGCATTGACTGAAACACCGAATCCGTACTCGGGAAGAACGGGGTTCAAATTCCGTCAGACCACGATTTGTCGGTAACGGCACCTTATTAACCGTAAACAGGCGGAAATACGTCACAAGTGGACTATCACCAGATATCAGCCACTGAAGGCCACAAGAAAGAAAGAGTGTAGTGAGTAATAGCTCAGAAACAAATCACAAATGCACAAAAAGTGTAATGTTTTTAATGCAGTGAAAGTTGTCGTTAAATTAGCAACAAAACTGTTAAATTAGATTGAAACTTTGATTAATTATTTCTCTCATCATCAGTCATTTGTAGCCAAATACTATATTTTAATAGTCTATCGTTGAGAACGCTGCAGTGAGCCTCCTGCCTTTTTTTGATACGGAAGTTAGCGAAGATCCTCCAGAAACTTGTGGTTTGAATATTGGTATCTGTACAGTTTCAAAACCGTACCCAGTCTCTAGTTCCAACACTGCCTATATAGAAGAAAAATTGAGCGTATCCGATATCCTTGTATAAGCGCACATCTCCTGACACTGTTAAGAATTCTTGCAGGAACGTTACCAGCTCCTCAAACGCTTGTAATCCTGTCCGGCGAGTTATCCATCCCACCCTAGACAGTGTTGTCCTCGGAAACCCAATTTACTGTGTAACCTTCGATGTGTTATGAACCATGGGTCTTGCACCTGTTATCCTCTCACGTTCAGAGTCGGTTAACTCGCGCCGTGCTGCCATGTTCACTGCACACCTCACTGTGACAGGCTCCTCACAAGGGAACCTCCCCATCACACCCCCCTCACATTTAGATACAAGTTGGCACAGTGGATAGGCCTTGAAAAACTGAACACACATCAATCGAGAAAACAGGAAGAAGTTGTGTGGAACTATGAAAAAAATAAGCAAAATATATAAACTGAGTAGTCCATGCTAAAGATAGGCAACATCAAGGATAGTGTGAGCTCAGGAGCGTCGTGGTGCCGTGGTTAGCGTGAACAGCTGCGAAACATGTTACTTGATTCAAGTCTTCCCTTGAGTGAAATTTTACTTTCTTTATTTTCGCAAAGTTATGATCTGTCCGTTCGTTCATTGACGTCTCTGTTCACTGTAACAAGTTTAGTGTCTGTGTTTTGCGACCGCACCGCAAAACCGTGCGATTAGTAGACGAAAGGACGTGCCTCTCCAATGGGAACCGAAATCATTTGATCGCAAGGTCATAGTCAACCGATTCCTCCACAGGAGAACACAGCTGATATATTCTGTACGACACTGGTGACGGCATGTGTGTCACATGACAGGGATATGTTGTCGACCCACCTAACTTGTACACTTGGCGAATGGGTATAAAGACTCTTTAACTTGCCCGATATAGGTTTTCTTGCGGATGTGATAATCACTCCCAAAAAAGTGTTGAAAACATAGGAGTTTGTCACATAAACTGCAACAAATGAATGCAACAGTTTCACAGTCGCACAGTTTTCCCTGTGCTCTGTCAAAACATACGTTTTTAACGTTTTCAAATTTTTCCGTGTGTAGACCGTCAAATCCTGCATATGTCCAAGCAAATCTGAACATGTCCTGGAATTTTGGAGAGGCAAGTTGATTATACGTGAGTTCTTAAACTTTGATAATTGTCTGAAAATAAAAAATTGAACTTTTCACTCGAGGGAAGACTTGAACTAAGGACCTCTCGTTTCGCAGCTGTTCATGCTAACCACGGGACCACGGCGCTCCCGAGCTCACAATAATCCTGATGTTGCCTATCTTGCACATGGACTACTCAGTTTGTATATTTTGCTCATTTTTTTTCATAGCTCCACACAACTTCTTCCTGTTTTCTCGATTGATCTGTGTTCAGTTTTACAAGGCCTATCTACTGTGCCAACTTATAACTAAATCTGAGGGGGGTGCGATGGGGAGGTTCCCTTGTCAGATATCGTGTTTTTACTCGCGCCATACACCACATCTAGCCGCAACATTCGGGCGTCATATGCGGCACATCTTCATATGGGTTCACTCCCCCCCCCCCCCCCCTCCCTCCGTTTATTTTCACGTTAACGTCCAACGTGGGTCTTCTACGAAAGAAGAAATCAAGATAAGCTGTAAGCGCGATAATTTAATCAATGTTATCACTTTTATGCTTCCGTGTCATTTATGACAAGTCTTATTTTATAAATTGGACTAAAAGCCCAGCTTCTGGTAATTTTATAAGGGTAACTGGCTTTGAATGTTTCCATAGGTTACTGTGCTATCATAGCTAAAGAAACTCCCAACCAATTTCACTTCTTCCTTAAACATTTTTGTACACGAATGTCGCCGAGTCGGTAACGATTTACATTAGAAACTCTGCGCTACACGGTATGGCATATACTGGTCGTGGCACATCACGTGTGACTCGTCAGAATTCTCTCTACCCTCCGAGATATATAACGAATCATACGAGATGTGCCAATGATGATTCACTAAGATGTCATTAAATTCTAAACTGACATGTTAAATTAGTTTCTAAGGAGCGTAGCAACCGGAGTAGAACATGCGGTATAAAATAGTACAAAAACGAAGAGAAATGGGACGATGCCTCGAGAAGCTCATTTTTGAAGCAGTCGGTTGTCTGTGAGTACGACTGCTGTAGTAGCGACAGTAGTGGTCGGAGAATAAAGGGAGGGGAGGATGTTTCGTGTTCATAGTCTATATAACGGGTGTAGAAATTACCGTTCCCGTTAACAGACCATCGCTACAACAAACTACATAGAACTGTTTCCTCTTACAATGGACGGCCACAATCGCTTCTCTATGTTATTGTTTTTTTTTTCAACTGCGGGGTTACAGGAGACGATTTATTTTTTTCTCATATAAGGAACTTCTTATTTACGCAACGAATCATCTGATTAATGACTTATTTCACAAATTAAAAACATTAGAATATCGCTTAAAATTTAGCCAGAGTCCTTCAGAATACTTCTGTCATAACATTCCACTCAGTGTATCGCAGTTCCAATCTCATGGAAGGTGAAAACCTATTCGACAAAAGTAGATAGATGAAATTGGTTTATGCTATTACGCTAATGTTCGTAGCCTACGAGATAGCAGCCACTGAAAAATTTCTACATTCTCTTTGAATTTTGTCAGTTCATATTGTGCGAAGTATAGCTGTTTTGTTCAATTTAGAATCAGCCTTATATATTGGAGGTGCCAAACACAAATCTGAAGTACAGATAAAATCATTTTATGTTTGTGAACAATCCGCAGCTGTTCACCTCTTTGCCTATCAGAGATCAATAGAATTGTAATTTATACGTCACGGTGTTCAATTGTTGTGTCTCATTGGTATCCAAACACTTACTGAAACACAAAAATAATATACACTAACCCACCGCTAACAGCGACTTAAATACACTCCTGGAAATTGAAATAAGAACACCGTGAATTCATTGTCCCAGGAAGGGGAAACTTTATTGACACATTCCTGGGGTCAGATACATCACATGATCAGACTGACAGAACCACAGGCACATAGACACAGGCAACAGAGCATGCACAATGTCGGCACTAGTACAGTGTATATCCACCTTTCGCAGCAATGCAGCCTGCTATTCTCCCATGGAGACGATCGTAGAGATGCTGGATGAAGTCCTGTGGAATGGCTTGCCATGCCATTTCCACCTGGCGCCTCAGTTGGACCAGCGTTCGTGCTGGACGTGCAGACCGCGTGAGACGACGCTTCATCCAGTGCCAAACATGCTCAATGGGGGACAGATCCGGAGATCTTGCTGGCCAGGGTAGTTGACTTACAACTTCTAGAGCACGTTGGGTGGCACGGGATACATGCGGACGTGCATTGTCCTGTTGGAACAGCAAGTTCCCTTGCCGGTCTAGGAATGGTAGAACGATGGGTTCGATGACGGTTTGGATGTACCGTGCACTATTCAGTGTCCCCTCGACGATCACCAGTGGTGTACGGCCAGTGTAGGAGATCGCTCCCCACACCATGATGCTGGGTGTTGGCCCTGTGTGCCTCGGTCGTATGCAGTCCTGATTGTGGCGCTCACCTGCACGGCGCCAAACACGCATACGACCATCATTGGCACCAAGGCAGAAGCGACTCTCATCGCTGAAGACGACACGTCTCCATTCGTCCCTCCATTCACGCCTGTCGCGACACCACTGGAGGCGGGCTGCACGATGTTGGGGCGTGAGCGGAAGACGGCCTAACGGTGTGCGGGACCGTAGCCCAGCTTCATGGAGACGGTTGCGAATGGTCCTCGCCGATACCCCAGGAGCAACAGTGTCCCTAATTTGCTGGGAAGTGGCGATGCGGTCCCCTACGGCACTGCGTAGGATCCTACGGTCTTGGCGTGCATCCGTGCGTCGCTGCGGTCCGGTCCCAGGTCGACGGGCACGTGCACCTTCCGCCGACCACTGGCGACAACATCGATGTACTGTGGAGACCTCACGCCCCACGTATTGAGCAATTCGGCGGTACGTCCACCCGGCCTCCCGCATGCCCACTATACGCCCTCGCTCAAAGTCCGTCAACTGCACATACGGTTCACGTCCACGCTGTCGCGGCATGCTACCAGTGTTAAAGACTGCGATGGAGCTCCGTATGCCACGGCACACTGGCTGACACTGACGGCGGCGGTGCACAAATGCTGCGCAGCTAGCGCCATTCGACGGCCAACACCGCGGTTCCTGGTGTGTCCGCTGTGCCGTGCGTGTGATCATTGCTTGTACAGCCCTTTCGCAGTGTCCGGAGCAAGTATGGTGGGTCTGACACACCGGTGTCAATGTGTTCTTTTTTCCATTTCCAGGAGTGTAGTTCCATTTTGGAGTTGTATTTACAGGACTGCTGATGACCAAGCGTTCCTCACCTTTGAAATCACATCAAATATGAAAATGTCTGTCCTATTTCAGGAAACTGAGGGTCGGAGCAGCTATATAATCAGAAGTATGTTACCGTTAAATATACCTTTGGGTAAGCATAACTTTTATTGTGCCAACAGCTAAAGAAAGAGAAAATTTGGAAGATAACGCAATACTCATTGCCTGCCAAGGTTATTTTAAAATTCTTCCTGTAGCTGAACTAATGTCTTAGCCTTTTTCGCATTTTTACAGCGATCTCACATTTATGACTGACTTTCCATTTTAATTTTAGGAAAGACAGCGAAATACTGCGTGGCATTTTCTTTTTCTTCCGCAGAGCTACTATGTTGGATACTCCTAATTAATTTTTAGAAGATGGAGAATGCATATATGTAGCCAAGACGTGTGCGTATACTGTTTTTCCATGTGTGCACCTTGATGTTTGACGACTGAACAGATTACTTTCTGCCTGCAGCTGTCGGACCTGTACGTCGCGACGCAGGACTTCACAGCCGAGGAGGCGGATGGTCTGTCGCTGAAGAAGGGGGACATCGTGGAAATAATCGACAGCGGCGACCGAGAGTCGGCCAAGTGAGTACCCACCCAGCAGAATGCTCGCCACGTTTCAGAACTCTACAGGCCTGAGGCGTCGCGGAGGCAACACGCTCCTGTGAGAAGATGTGTGTGTGGTGTCCTGAGTTGAAGGACCTCTCACTCCTGACAGGGAGGGAGCACCTTCTCTCCTTCCTCCATCGATCCCGATAAACGCATGATCCTTTCCGAAGATAGCTATGGCGTTGTTCCAAATTGTTTACGGAACACGGAAGAAGTGAGGAGCGTTTCACTGTTTCTCACTACATGTTACAGCTATTATCGCTTTCCTTAAACTTTCAGAACAGTATTATGGCGGGTGTATATGACTGTCTCCAGTCCTAAAAACTTGTGTGATACTTACTCCTACCAAACGTGATTTGTGGTCTGATCATAGAATAGCAATAGCAATAGTAGTAGAGATAATAGCATCAGTAGCAGTACTAGTGCTAGTGATAGTAATATATATTTTGTATTAGTCGAAAAAGTTTCTAGAATATTCTTAACTGCCAAGAGATATAAAACGCAGTGTTCCAGAAATAGTGGAAAGACACAGTAGCATGGTATCTCTTGGGGCCGTCACTGAACCAGTGCACCTCTTAACAAACCTCTTGATGTTTCGATTTGGAGAAACTCTGACACTGTGCTGGGACTTACAGTAGTTTCATGAATTAAACTAAATTAGTGCTTCAGTTGTGCACGTAGTAAATGTTATTTGCCGCCCTGTAAAAGTTTGCTCCAACTCTGACTTTCCTCGGCGTATGTGATTGTTACAAATTCTCACTAAAACTATTCTTGAAAAAAGCTTTCGTACTCAGTATTAATTTTTATACGTCCCTTGACGCTCTATAGTAGTGTTGTCGGCATATGTTACAAATCACATTGTTTGAAGCCAGAGGTAAAAGCGTATCCTTGTATAACCAGCGTGATTCAGGAAAATCTGCTATATCCGGGGAGGTAACAGTACTTTTGTTCCTGGCAAAATTGATGCCGAGCAGTCTGCTTTACAGACGTAGGCACGAAACATGACGTATGATAGGAATGAAAGGAAATAAAATACATTGATAGCAGGCTGAATGCATATCTGATACAAAGAGATCAGTGATACATTCCGTACATGTCTTTAAAAATCGATGTTGGGACATTTGCTGCAATCTTTTTAAACAGGATATATTGAGACGAAAGTGACAAATAGATGTATTATTTCCGAGGAAATTCTTCAAGCAATCAGGTTATGACAAGCACTCACCTCATTGCCATAGAACTTCCTCTTCAGAAAGATATAAAGGCAGAAACTAATGGACTTGAGTGGCATTGACCACCCCAGGTACCATGGTAGTGTCAGCTACAGTCTGAATAACCTTCTCGAATAACGAAGAAATGCACCAAAACGCACCATTTCACTACAGATACATCTTTAACTGCTGCAGCAGATGTTCTCTACAGACAGAGAGAAGGCGTTGTATTTTTTAAAACCTGCTATATTGTGTATAACAACTGATTGTGCATTCTATTATGTTGTAATATTTTTAGCGAAGTATTTAAACCAATATTCATTTTATAGCTTGAGATCATACATTATAGCGTCCATTCCAAGTAAACAGACAGAAGTCGATAATCGACGAGGGAAAAAGTTCATTCTGTGGTAATGTTGAGGCTTAGAGTTATAAGACTGTAACTTCCCCGTATATTGTATATTACTTCTGAACCAGCATTGATAAATATATTTCCCGCAGTCTCTAACAAAACATTCACAAACAAAATGTACAACCAGTTTAAAAATATGTGTGTAACTTATGCCTATTACTTGTAACCTAAAATATCAAAGAAATAAATAAAGAATTTTTCCCAAATCATAATACTTTAAAAAGTATGTAACTAATGCTTAATTTTACATTACTCCAGTGTTTGAGTTAAACCCCACTTTTACAGCCTCCTGCAGTTTCGCAGCGAGGCTGATCAATGCCTTTGTAGACCACATTAACTACTTACATAACAGCTGCTCTCTATGGCAGTGCGGTCAGCACTGCGTACAGCCAACGACAGAAGACAACACACATCATCAAATACGAGTTAACACTAATTCCCAATGTTTTCAGCTGGACTCGACCCTGCGACACTGAGAAAACAATCAACTACAGGCGCACGGCTAATCCAACAGATTACAGATTTAAATACATAAATTAACAGTAAATAAATAATAGCCATCACAGTATATTTGAATCGCTGTCAGCACTATAAATTTTACTGTTTATTTGTCCTTCGTTATGTGCCTGAACAATAAGTAACATCAAACTTGAATCGTCTGCTGTTGCATAAGAGGACGGACGTCTCGGCGGCAGACAATTCGGAAAGGTGCCAATTGTATATTAAACACTGAGATTACTCTTTGACCATTACACGCCGCGTTGATTAAAGGTGATAAGTTGAACCAATGTACCAGAACGGCTCTAAATCCCGACGCCTGCCTTTCGTTGACAATGTGCTTATCAGTGGATCCATCTGATCTCGTCTCGTCGGTTGCTTCACAGTTTTAATTTCTCGTTGGCTATCCTTTGTATTTCCACGTTCTTGTACTTGATCTTGGTCAATGATGCATTTATTAGCTATTAATATTTGAGGCACTTATTGTCTCTCCAATTCACACACTAAGCCCTCCGTGAAACCTCTTACAGAATTAGCATAACTTTGGACGAATAACATGACACGCCTCTCAAATAAGGTACCAGATATACCTGCAAAAATTGTGGCTATGTAGCCTGTATCACTATGACAGTGTCCTATCGGTTCACCGAGGTGAGTGCAGGCCTGCGCTTGTTATGTTCGCCTAGTGAGGACAACTTGCTCTCTATCTGAGTAGCGGTGGTTGCAGCATACCAAGGGGTTGCCCCTGCATACATCCGCTTGGCGTGCATTTGGGTCAGAAAGGCTCGTCTGTCACAGCAATTTATCCTCGGCCGTCCGCCATAAATAGTCGACTTTTATTTATGAGTCTTACTCAGTCTCGCATTATTCTTAGCAACTACGTTTCGCTTCATTTACTGATACAAGCGGACTGGATTCATTTCTGGATCCACATGATTAGTCACGACACAGCTCTTCCGAATTCTTGGTGCTAAAATGATATTTAAGTTTCAGATATTTGTCTCATACTCTATTGGTATTTACTAATTTCGGTTTTTGACGTTAGTAGTGCAACCAACCCACCGCCATGATAATGCGTGATCTAGTAACGACACAACACAACGAAATTTTCTCGTGTTTTCAGCCGCACAAGGGGTTATAAATCCGCAAGCCTACGGCCTAGTGATCTTCAGTCATTGTGGAGCGGTAACTAACTGCCGTGTCGTTCCTGCCCTCATGCTGCACATAGGTGCATCTCATGGATACTAATACTAGCTGATTTTAATATTGGATCTCGCTATCACCTATACAAAATTTCCAAGGAGATATATGCCACATTCGGTACAAGTGTTAACCAATACAATACGGAAGGTGGATGTTAGCATTTCATGCTTTGCTGAGTAAAAGGTAAATGTAATCCATTCGCACAGAACGTGTAGGTCATTTCGTATGGCCGGCCTGAGTGGACGAGCGGTTCTAGGCGCTACAGTCTGGAGCCGCGCGACCGCTACGGTCGCAGGTTCGAATCCTCCCTCGGGCATGGATGTGTGTGACGTCCTTAGGTTAGTTAGGTTTAGGTAGTTCTAAGTTCTAGGGGACTGATAACCTCAGAAGTTAAGTCCCATAGTGCTCAGAGCCATTTGAACCATTTGAATCATTTCGTATGAGTTATAACGTCTCAGTTTGCTTGTTAAGTTTCGCGCATCTGGAGTGCACATTTCGATCCGCATCCAATTATTTTTACCATAGCTATCGAAAGCTAAAGACTGAACGGATTGCGTAAGGTTTTAGATAGCTTATTGTCGGTTATCTTGTCATGCGCATTCTCAACTGTAAATTTCTTTGTTCATGATACCATTTCATTCTTTCGGGACTTAATTTGCAGGCAACGGAACTCTAACTGGATTGGGAATGGTCGGAGAAGGAATTAGCAGTGGCCTATCGAGCATCAAGGCCAACAAACGCCCGAAACTGTGCAGGGAAACCACTTCTTTTTCTAACCCCGATCGAAAATCTCTGAGTTGCGTTGCCATAATCACTTCTCTGCTTAATTTCTAATTATACTGCTATTGACAGCGCGCTTAGCACCAATACAAGTGTCTCCCCAATCTAGCCTCATTCCTCCCCGAAAAAGACAAGGATAAGAACGTGTCGACATGTACCCGATACTTCTAGCAACATTTAGTGACGCCGTATTAACACGGGACGCTGGTATTCAGGCGAATGACCAGAGAGCTGCTACTGCTAAGGGGCGACGAAGGACTGGCGAGGTGTCGACAAACGGTTTAGATGCTTGTGAGAAACAGTGTTTCCTGTAGAAATGTAGAACTTATTGCCATAACTTCTGCGATAAAATATCCTCAGGAAATTTGTGGTAAGTTTCTATGGGATCAAACTGCTGAGGTCATCGGTCCTTAGGCTTGCACACTAGTTAATTCAATTTAAACTTACTTACGTTAAGGACAACACACCCACCCATGCTCGAAGGAGGACTCGAACCACCGACAGGGGGAGCCTTGCGAACCGTGGCAATGCCCCCAAGACCACGGCACAACCCCACACGGGAAAGTATCCTCAGGTTTCCCGGAATTAGTCGGTACTTTCCTTGGAAATACACAAACTGGCCTCGAGTCTCAGCATTTCTCCGAAAAGCGCTGTTACACAAACATTAAACTGAAATGTTAAATATAAACGTCTAGAGTATTGGAATAGAAAAATGTATTTGTGTCAAAGCTCCTTCATTGTCTAACAGCACGAAATATAATGTACTGCATGATCTTTCTCGTGTACATGACAAAATAACAAAAATCAGTCTTTTTCAACTAAACATTAGTGCAAAAATGAAGAACTGTGTGCCAACGCTACAATTTATGGAGGTAAGAAAGCTAAAATAATTGTTATACATTCGTTGAAATGTTACTGATTATGACTGATTACGTGCAAACGGTTCAGGAGGTAAACATGAAAATTTCGTATCAGTTGTTGTCCTCAACGAGTATAGCTAATAACAAACTGGATTCATATAATATTTATTAATGGTCTCTTCAGGTTTCTAGTAATACTTAACTAAAACTAAACCTGTCATAATGAAACAATCACAGCAGTCCAAAATTTAAGACACTACACGAGTATTTTTAAGTTTCCACTAAATTAGGAGTCATATGTTTTATATCAAGTATGGATCCATCATTTACTACCCATTTCGAAAATTATAATTAAAAATATTTAGAGATCTAGCCCTGAAAAAACTACAATACTTGAGGAAAATATTAGCATGATAAATTAAAGTTACGCGTTAAAATGCTGTCAATCGACGGAATTCTGCTCGGTAAAGGCAACTAACTTGTTTTACATACACTTATTATTTTTATTTTCAGAAATGCAAGAATATTTGACCTTCTCCCCGTTTACCTATAACACTTACGATTGTTTGCATTGATATATTACCTTTTCAGTCGAAACACGTACTCTAGAACTTTCAATAAGTAAAAGGAATTTATCTGTGGTGAAACATGATATTTTAGTGTCCCCAAATGCCCGTAATATACAATATTTTAATTTAACTATTTCGGATGTAATGGAAACTGTGATAATTGGAAAACGTTTTTGCGACTATTCGAAATAAAGAAACACAGTGAAATCAAAATAACTGCTAGAATTTGAAATAGGTATGTTTCATTACAATCCCGTAGATGACAGGAATAGCATGAAATTAAGCTTGCGCATAATTAAATCGGTTTATTTATAAAGAATAAATCTGGGGCACTTATTCTCAAACAGGTGATTCTTGGTGCAGCCAGAAGTTACTGTACGGCGAAACGATTCAAACACAGCAGGTCTCCAGTGACGCAGCATAAACATTTCGTTGAAGTGATGGGAAATCTTAATTAAATTCCACCAACTGCATGTCATCGACTATAACAAGCTAATCGATAGCGTGTTTCTGTTTTACTATAATTTCATAATACTACAAAGTAATAAGTTAATTTGAATCTGTACGAATTAATTTTTCCAACGTCGACTAGAAGGATACATTGACACATATCTGAATCAAATTAACAATTAAAATTATTTTTCCACCACTGCAGTCGAAAAAGAACTTACCTAGCACTACTGGATGTCAGACTAAAAAAAAAAATAAAAAAAAAAAAAGATTCCTCGATAACGAAATGAAATGTAAGTATTGAACAGAGAGGTACGGTCAACGCACCCACGCCTTCAAATACAATCTGTATCTTATCACAGAACTGGAGCAGGTAGGTTACTGTCTAATATTTCGGCTCTGAGGCAAGACCTAATACTGCACACAGCCTGACGTTTCACAAATGCTCATTACGGCGCACATTCTGCAACAAATTGAATCTAACATTTTGCATATAATAATGGATTTTAAGGAATGGATTTAAAGTGAAACTAATCACAAAATGGAAAGAAAGCATTTTTATTTCTGCTGAATGTTATGGCAGTGACATGAGAAATTTCTAAGTAAAATTGCAGTCACTTCGTAATATGTGTGACATTACAAAATTATATTTCAGTGTAACAAATTTAAAAGTTAAGTGTTAACATCTGCATTTTGTGAATGTAATCTAATTTTAAATGATGATAATGAAACCATAAAGCAAAAAAAAAAAAAAATTATCAATTTTTCCACCTGTGACACAAAGTTTTCAAACATTTCTATCGTAAAAACATATAAATAGACCTTAAAATACACTCTCGTGCTGTATTTTAATGCCTATCTTTCCACGTATTAGAGTCGGATAGTAGCCAGAAAAAGCACATGTTGCAGTGGGAAAACAAATTGTCTCTTAAAAACGAAACCGAAGAGAAGAGGAGGGGGGGGTCTCATAAAGTTGCATCTTATAACGACCACCTAGTCTCACCATCCTTATTTCAGTTTTCCTTCAGCTATCCAAATCTCCTCCCGATCTTCTCCCTGCGGCACTCCACAAAAATATATAAATTTATCTGTAAGGGTAATGGCGTAACCCACAATGAACAAAATGTCAAAACGAATAAACAACGTCATTATGATGGAACAGTAGTTATTTTTTTAAAATAAAAAACAAAAATAAAAGACACTCGTACACTTGGCGTTATGCCTGCTTCGTATATGACACTTTTGCAACGCAGTATGCCATATTAACTTTTAATTGTTCGTGACTATAAAGAAATTGTAGATGTATCTATATGGCTATATAGTAGCACTCAGTCACACACTCTTCAGTTTATAAGTTTATGTTGTATACTGTATAGACTGTAAAATAATTCCTGCTTTAAATTAACCTACTGAAGAGTTTGTTGCTCTCTGTCCAGTGAATATTAGCACTTTCAGCTGATGTTGGAAATTCGACATTACATAATTATAGGCACATCATATCTGTTATCGTTATCGGTAAAGATGCAGCTAACCACAGCAACAACAGTTCCTAAAGAAACTACGTCTGGTGTCGTACAGAGGTACGCGGTTTTAGGCAGTAGCAAAATTATAATTATCCCGCGCACATTTGTACACACGTGGTGGTACTGTAAGCAAGTGTGCGTAGGAGTGCTTTGTGGCTATGCGTAATGAGATCGTGCACAATGACGACCGTGCTCTGCACAGCTGCACATGGCATCCGATTTCTATTTCACGAGCGGGATGTTCCCACACCTATTGTAGGTGCACTTCAAAATAAGCAACGCTAGAAAATAGAAGTGCTTAATAAAATACTATTTTAAAATACAGCTTGTTGGAACGAAGTATTCTTTTAAAACATTTTTGCTTTAGCAGGAAAATATTGTACATTGGTCAAAATACACTTTTGAGCACTTTTAGAAAGACACTGTACAACTGTTGGCAAAGCTTCTATACGAATTAATAGATTCGATATTTTACACGTCTTTAGATGTACACGGAAACGTTGTACAGACATCTTTGCCCGCCTACCGTGATATTCCAAATATAATTTTAGCATCAGGTCTCATTTTATCGCCTTCTGCTCTTTAATTAGTACAGCAAAAATTCGGGAGCACATCTTCTACTCATCATTAATTCTGTGAATGATGACGTCAACCCAGTCCTTGCTACTCCTCAAGTCCTCCGCTATCAGTCTCAGGAACTTTAGCTGCCAATTGATGCTGCCTTTCCGGCCAATTGAGGCTACCTTTCATTATGTTTGACAAAGATCGATTGCCTGCATTTGGATTGGCATAGCACTTACCTCCGTCAATGTGTGCTTGTGTGTGTGTGTGTGTGTGTGTGTGTGTGTGTGTGTGTGTGTGTGTGTGTGTGTGTGTGTGTGTGTGTGTTAAAATATCCCTTCACGGAAATTCGACGTACTTTCGTATCGTGTCACCCACTAATTTATGTAAACTCCTAAACGTGTCTTTTCATTTTCTTTCACCTAACGCATATCTGCAGCTCTGGCTCTTGTAAAATGGAGCATGAAACCGTACATGCTCGTGAAGTACTGATATTAATTCAGCACTTTCATTTGATTAAGGGATGAGAATGGTATACAAACCAGGAAATGCCCTGAAGTATTGTAGAACAAGACTTGTGGTTGCATTTTATTGCAGTTGGCAGCCTATGTACTTAACGTAGGGTCAAAGAAAGAGAAAAGGAAATTGCTGTTGCTTAAAAGTCGTCCGCATGCCACAGAGCCATTCGGAGTTTAGGTGAAACAGCTCATGCTGTATTTCTAACTGATAGGTAAAAAAGTTCTCTCTGCGATATGAAGCAAATGTCTCCCACCAATCATTACGAGGCCGAAGTAAACTTTAGAATAACAGCCAGTGTCATGTACTTTTCATCTTCAAGTATGGCCCTGTTGCGTATACAACTAGACTTCGCAGTAATATTGTCAAGAGTGTCTCACAAGGACTCTCTTATCTGCTGCTTTGATTCTCCTGTTGAAGTTTTTGTCTTCAACTTCCACAAAAAACATTGCTTTTGTCCTAATTATATATGACTTACATATTTTAAGTGCATAAGATGTGAACCCTGATTTTCTTCATTCCGGTTACTGAAGTACCCTTCATACTGCATATCAGTGGCTCACGAGACCGTGTGGCAGAGACGATGCTAATTTGAGGGTTCAAAACTTGAAGTAGGCTGCTTAGCCATTTCGAGAGACGTCTTCCGTCACTTCTATTTAGTACTTCAGCAAATTCCAGGAGGATTTCTTTAGGAAAGCTAATACCGATATCGTTCTGGATATAGCTCAAAAGCTAGCACTGGTTCTCGAACACTAAATAAGGAGAACTAACCCCGATGTATCTGTCTTGCTTTTACCCGCTTTACGTAACCGTCCATACTATTATTAACATACTACTCTCTCCTCATTCTCTTCTACCCTCCAGCAAGCAGCAGAAAGCTGTATTAACTTTCACGAGAGTAATTATACAATAAAGAACGTCTGATTCTCCAGCAATTTTTACACAAGATGATAAAAGTAAATCTATTTTTACAACATAACTCTAAGACGAAACTAATGATGCATCACGAAAGAATTATCTGAATCTGATGGAAATCGGTAGATATGATGTACTGTACATGTTCAGACAAACAAATTATTGCAATCTCAGAAAAATTGCCTGAAGGAAGAGGTTCAGAAACTGAGCAAGTCAGTAATAAGTTGGTTAACCTCTGGCTCTTAGGCAAGCAGTTGTTCGGCTTGGCATTGATTGATAGACTTTTTGGCTGTCCTTCGGGATACATGCCAAAATCTGTCCAAATGGCGCGTTAGATCGTCAAAATCTTGAGCTGGTTGGAGAGCCCTGCCCATAATGCTCCAAACGCTCTCAGATAGGGAGACATCCGGCGACCTTGCTGGCCATTTTGGCAAACACAAAGACAAACGGCAGAAACCCTCGCCGTGTGCGGGCGGGCTCTATCTTGCTTAAATGTAAGCCCAGTATGGCTTTTCATGAAGGGTAACAAAAGGCGGTGGAGAATATCTCGACGTACCGCTGTACAGTAAGGCTGCCGCGGATGACAACCAAAGGAAAATGTTCAAATGTGTGTGAAACCTTATGGGAGTTAACTGCTAAGGTCATCAGTCCCTAAGCTTGCACACTACTTAACCCTAATTATCCTAAGGACAAACACACACACCCATGCCCGAGGGAGGACTCGAACCACCACCGGGACCAGTCCATGACTGCAGCGCCTTAGACCGCTCGGCAACCAAAGGAGGCCTACTATGAAATGAAATGGCATCCCAGACCATTACTCCTGGTTGTCGTCATCCGCAGCATCCATGCAGCACAGCGGTACGACGATATTCTACGCCCCATTTTGTTGCCATTCATGGTAAGCCATCCTGGGCTTACATTTCAGCAAGACGATGCCCGGGTTTCTACAACTTGTCTCCGTGTTTTGTCGAACCTTACCTTGGCTAGCAAGGTCGCGGGATGTCTTCCACACTGAGAAAGTTTAGAGCATTATGGGCAGGGCTCTCTAACCATCTGGGTGTTTTGACGATATAATGCGCCAGTTGGATACAATTTGAAACGATATCTCTCAGGAGAACGTCTAACAACACTGTCAGTCAGTGCCAAGTCGAATGACTGCCAGCAAATAGAGCAGAGGTGGACCAACGCGATACCGACATTCGCAATTTGAGAAGCTCTTTTTGTTGAATAAATAATCCCAGATAATCAGATAGATTATATAATGGTAAGACAGAGATTTAGGAACCAGGTTTTAAATTGTAAGACATTTCCAGGGGCAGATGTGGACTCTGACCACAATCTATTGGTTATGACCTGTAGATTAAAACTGAAGAAACTGCAAAAAGGTGGGAATTTAAGGAGATGGGACCTGGATAAACTAAAAGAACCAGAGGTTGTACAGAGATTCAGGGAGAGCATAAGGGAGCAATTGACAGCAATGGGGGAAATAAATACAGTAGAAGAAGAATGGGTAGCTTTGAGGGATGAAGTAGTGAAGGCAGCAGAGGATCAAGTAGGTAAAAAGACGAGGGCTAGTAGAAATCCTTGGGTAACAGAAGAAATATTGAATTTAATTGATGAAAGGAGAAAATATAAAAATGCAGTAAGTGAAACAGGCAAAAAGGAATACAAACGTCTCAAAAATGAGATCGACAGGAAGTGCAAAATGGCTAAGCAGGGATGGCTAGAGGACAAATGTAAGGATGTAGAGGCCTATCTCACTAGGGGTAAGATAGATACCGCCTACAGGAAAATTAAAGAGACCTTTGGAGATAAGAGAACAACTTGTATGAATATCAAGAGCTCAGATGGAAACCCAGTTCTAAGCAAAGAAGGGAAAGCAGAAAGGTGGAAGGAGTATATAGAGGGTCTATACAAGGGCGATGTACTTGAGGACAATATTATGGAAAGGGAAGAGGATGTAGATGAAGATGAAATGGGAGATATGATACTGCGAGAAGAGTTTGACAGAGCACTGAAAGACCTGAGTCGAAACAAGGCCCCCGGAGTAGACAATATTCCATTGGAACTACTGACGGCCGTGGGAGAGCCAGTTCTGACAAAACTCTACCATCTGGTGAGCAAGATGTATGAAACAGGCGAAATACCCTCAGACTTCAAGAAGAATATAATAATTCCAATCCGAAAGAAAGCAGGTGTTGACAGATGTGAAAATTACCGAACTATCAGCTTAATAAGTCACAGCTGCAAAATACTAACACGAATTCTTTACAGACGAATGGAAAAACTAGTAGAAGCCAACCTCGGGGAAGATCAGTTTGGATTCCGTAGAAACACTGGAACACGTGAGGCAATACTGACCTTACGACTTATCTTAGAAGAAAGATTAAGGAAAGGCAAACCTACGTTTCTAACATTTGTAGACTTAGAGAAAGCTTTTGACAATGTTGACTGGAATACTCTCTTTCAAATTCTAAAGGTGGCAGGGGTAAAATACAGGGAGCGAAAGGCTATTTACAATTTGTACAGAAACCAGATGGCAGTTATAAGAGTCGAGGGACATGAAAGGGAAGCAGTGGTTGGGAAGGGAGAAAGACAGGGTTGTAGCCTCTCCCCGATGTTGTTCAATCTGTATATTGAGCAAGCAGTAAAGGAAACAAAAGAAAAATTCGGAGTAGGTATTAAAATTCATGGAGAAGAAATAAAAACTTTGAGGTTCGCCGATGACATTGTAATTCTGTCAGAGACAGCAAAGGACTTGCAAGAGCAGTTGAATGGAATGGACAGTGTCTTGAAAGGAGGATATAAGATGAACATCAACAAAAGCAAAACAAGGATAATGGAATGTAGTCTAATTAAGTCGGGTGATGCTGAGGGAATTAGATTAGGAAATGAGGCACTTAAAGTAGTAAAGGAGTTTTGCTATTTGGGGAGCAAAATAACTGATGATGGTCGAAGTAGAGAGGATATAAAATGTAGGCTGGCAATGGCAAGGAAAGCGTTTCTGAAGAAGAGAAATTTGTTAACATCCAGTATTGATTTAAGTCTCAGAAAGTCATTCCTGAAAGTATTTGTATGGAGTGTAGCCATGTATGGAAGTGAAACATGGACGATAAATAGTTTGGACAAGAAGAGAATAGAAGCTTTCGAAATGTGGTGCTACAGAAGAATGCTGAATATTAGATGGGTAGATCACATAACTAATGAGGAAGTATTGAATAGGATTGGGGAGAAGAGAAGTTTGTGGCACAACTTGACCAGAAGAAGGGATCGGTTGGTAGGACATGTTCTGAGGCATCAAGGGATCACCAATTTAGTATTGGAGGGCAGCGTGGAGGGTAAAAATCGTAGAGGGAGACCAAGAGATGAATACACTAAGCAGATTCAGAAGGATGTAGGTTGCAGTAGGTACTGGGAGATGAAAAAGCTTGCACAGGATAGAGTAGCATGGAGAGCTGCATCAAACCAGTCTCAGGACTGAAGACCACAACAACAACAACAACAAATAATCCCAACTTTTCTGAAATTCTAACCATTTGTTTGGCCGAACATGTACAATATATCTAACGATTTCCCTCCCATTCGGATAATTCCTTCGTGGCGTGTCTTACCTCTGCCCCCCCCCCCCCCCCCCCGCGCATCCCATTCCACACCCCACTCCACCCCTTGAATGGACTTTGGTTTCTTAGATATTTTTCTATGTAGTCGGTGTTCGAATTTAAACATCTCTCGAAGCTATCCAGAAGGTTTCCTATACCTTCTGCATGTTCAGTTGCCACCAATCATTTAATTGTTCGTTCATTAATGTCCTCTTTCAGTTCGTTGTCATTTGTATAGTGGCTGCCCAAAAAATCATGTAAGATGAATGCTCAAAAATTTCCTATTCAAACT
The DNA here is from genome assembly GCF_023864345.2 of Schistocerca serialis cubense. Classification (NCBI taxonomy): domain Eukaryota; kingdom Metazoa; phylum Arthropoda; class Insecta; order Orthoptera; family Acrididae; genus Schistocerca; species Schistocerca serialis. Next base: position 450,922,703 of record NC_064639.1, on the reverse strand, counting down.
GCCGAAGCAAATCATTAATCACGGCAGCTGCATTGTAACGAGCGTCATCATGAAGAAGCACAGTGTTGCTGCAGAACAATCCGCGCCGTTTGTTATGGACGGCGTAGTGTAGGTGGAAATTTAAAGAGATGGGACCTGGATAAACTGAAAGAACCAGAGGTTGTACAACGTTTCAGGGAGAGCATAAGGGAACAATTGACAGGAATGGGGGAAAGAAATACAGTAGAAGAAGAATGGGTAGCTTTGAGGAATGAAATACTGAACGCAGCAGAGGATCAAGTAGGTAAAAAGACGAGGGCTAGCAGAAATCCTTGGGTAACAGAAGAGATACTGAATTTAACTGATGAAAGGAGAAAATACAAAAATGCAGTAAGTGAAGCAGGAAAAAAGGAATACAAACGTCTCAAAAATGAGATCGACAGGAAGTGCAAAATGGCTAAGCAGGGATGGCTAGAGGAAAAATGTAAGGATGTAGAGGCTTATGTCACGAGGGGTAAGATAGATACTGCCTACAGGAAAATTAGAGACCTTTGGAGAAAAGAGAACCACTTGCATGAATATCAAGAGCTCAGATGGAAACCCAGTTCTAAGCAAAGAAGGGAAAACAGAAAGGTGGAAGGAGTATATAGAGGGTCTATACAAGGGCGATGTACTTGAGGGCAATGTTATAGAAATGGAACATAACATCTTTTCTTTGTTTGTGTGTGAGGAATGTTTCCTGAAAGTTTGGCCGTACCTTTTTGTAACACCCTGTATATATTTGTGAACGTTAGTCACCCTGCCGACGAACAAATTTCTCCCAACGAGCGATCAGTTAGTTGACTCTAGAATGTTCTTACCTCTGCTTACACCGGCTCATCACAAAGTGGTCTTCGGAGTCGTTCCTTAGTTATGGAAACAGATGAAAATCGGATGGGGACAAGTCTACACTGTGTGGAGGATGATCGATGGCAGAGAACCCATGGCGTCGAATTGCTGTAGATGTCGCAGTGCTCGTGTGTGGTCTGGCATTAAAGAGAGCTCCATGTGTAGACGAACTGTTCGAATTCGAAATTCGATTACAGCACGTTGTTTCTCTGGCACCGACATTGTCACGTTACTAACTGTCATGTTACACGAAACAATTCGGGTCCCTCTAGAGGGTTGCAACTTGCGACAGCGAAGCGGGAAAGTCGACCGATATTGAGAACAGAATAAAAAAATTCGGAGGCATTAATTTTCGGCACGCCGTCGTATTTCAAACACAACCAAGTAAGCAATTAACTACCATTACTGTTGGCTGTTAGTGTCAAACCGAAGCCAAGGATTAGGAGAGCCAATGATACGCAGTGGGAGGGGAAGGAGAACTGCGCGATTCGTCAGGTGGTCCAAAGCGTCAATTAGAACCATTATTTAGGAACTGAGAATAATACCGGAATCGAGAACATCACCCTACCCAGTTGTTGCCGTTACTACACAAAGAGAGAAACGTACTCTTCCTACAGGCTAATGCATATACATCACTGCGCACTTTACACACACGCTCTCCAAAACGTTCGCCAACATTCTCGCCAGGAAAATCACAGGTCCTGTCGTCGATTGAGCATACGTGGGGCATGATGGGACAGACGTGTTGTGGTATGTATTACCTAAAATATCCTTTGACGTCTCAATTGCCCAACTGTTAGAAGTACCACAGAACACTATGTCTCAATATTACATTACATTCCTTTGTCGTATCTACATGTAATATTTTAGGACCGCATTATAGCTGTAGGAGGCTACACACAGCAATTAAATTTTTGTCTGAAATTATCTCATCAAATTGCTGACGTTACAAGTTCCTGCAGTCATTTTTTCCGTGTTTGTGACTTAAATTTGGCTTTTAAGAACTCCGCCTTCCTATAATTACTGTTCATACGTAGGTGTCATTTTTTGTCGGTCTCGTTTGTGTTTCTGCAACTATTTTGTAAACGTTTCATTTGTTCTCTATTTCAGGCCGAAAAATACAGCGTGAGCATCTGTTTCGTTGTGACTGGTCACCTAAAGCTGCTTTAAAGCTTTACAGGATTGGCCAGCTGTTGTACATTTTATAACGAACAGCATATCATCTACCAAGTTTTCGGGAAAACTGTACTTTTTTAGTCAAAATACTTATTTTTGTATAATTTTTTCCCAGACTAATAGTAGTAGATGTTCTGTATTTTGTGGTAACAAAAAACGTTAAATACAGAACATCATAATTGTTAATATCAGGGGAAAAAAAATTAGTTTTTCCGACGTCGTCGCAGATCACATGCTGTTAAGTCATAAAATGCATAAAAGCTGGCCACCTTGTATAACTCATGCATTAAATAATTGAGCTTCAGGTTACCAATCACTACAGAATAACCGCGCATACTGTAGTTTTAGGTCTAAAACAGAAAAACAAACGGAAGTCTGTCTGAAATTATGACAAAAATAAACTCGAGATCCGCAGAAAGTGATACATACCTTTGGAAGCATGTACACTACTGGCCATTAAAATTGCTACACCACGAAGATGACGTGCTACAGATGCGAAATTTAACCGACAGGAAGAAGATGCTGTGATATGCAAATGATTAGCTTTTCATAGCATTCACACAAGGTTGGCGTCGGTGGCGACACCTACACCGTGCTGACATGAGGGAAGTTTCCAACCGATTTCTCATACACAAACAGCAGCTGACCGGCGTTGCCTGGTGAAACGTTGTTGTGATGCCTCGTGTAAGGAGGATAAATGCGTACTATCACGTTTCCGACTTTGATAAACGTCGGATTGTAGCCTATCGCGATTACGGTTTATTGTGCCGCGACATTGCTCCTCGCGTTGGTCCAGATCCAATGACTGTTGGCAGAATATGGAATCGGTGAGTTCAGGAGGGTAATACGGAACGCCGTGCTGGATCCCAACGGCCTCGTATCACTAGCAGTCGAGATAACAGGCATCTTATCCGCATGGCTATAACGGATCGTGCAGCCACGTCTCGATCCCTGAGTCAACATATGGGGACGTTTGCAAGACAACAACCATCTGCACGGCAGTTCGACGACATTCGCAGCAGCATGGACTGTCAGCGGTTACCCTTGACGCTGCATCACAGACAGGAGCGCCTGCGATGGTATACTCAACGACGAACCTGGGTGCACGAATGGCAAAACGTCATTTTTTCGGATGAATTCAGGTTCTGTTTACAGCATCATGATGGTCGCATCCGTGTTTGGCGACATCGCAGTGTACGCACATTGGGAGCGTGTATTCGTCATCGCCATACTGGCGTATCACCCGGCGTGATGGTATGGGGTGCCATTGGTTACACGTCTCGGTCACCTCTTGTTCGCATTGACGGCACTTTGTAGAGTGAACGTTACATTCCAGATGTGTTACGACCCGTGGCTCTACCCTTCATTCGATCCCTGCCAAATCCTACATTTCATCAGAATAATGCACGACCGCATGTTGCAGGTCCTGTACGGGCCTTTCTGGATACAGAAAATGTTCGACTGCTGCCCTGGCCAGCACATTCTCCAGATCTCTCACCAATTTAAAACGTCTGGTCAATGGTGGCCGAGCAACTGGCTCGTCACAATACCCCAGTTACTACTCTTGATGAACTGTGGTATCGTGTTGAAGCTGCATAGGCAGCTGTGCCTGTACACGTCATCCAAGCTCTGTTTGACTCAATGGCCAGGCGTATCAAGGCCGCTATTACAGCCAGAGGTGGTTGTTCTGGGTACTGATAAAAATGAAATGAAAACATTGTTTTTTTTTCAGAAAAGGGAGTAAAAAAATTAATCTGATTAAATATGTATGATCTTGTGCTTATGACCATTTAGTTTACAAACCTGTACAATATTTACGTGAAGCCGCCGCTCCCTCGTCATATAGTCCCTCGGGATGCTTATTCTCTTTGTGCCATAAATCGGGGTTCTGCCGCTCCATACGTATCGAGCAAGTAGCCGACAAGAAAGGAGCCAGCAGACAGAGGCCACCTGGTGCTCCAGAGGGTTCGGCGCTCAGGTGCAGCCTGGCTGGGCAGCCGCCAGGGTGGCGTTGCGCTTCAGTTATTTCTGGAGGCGCGCGGCAGGAGCGTCGGCCGCGTACCTCGCTCCGCTCAACCCCACCGGCGTTGAGCCGCCGCCGCCGCCGCCGCAAATACACCCCGCATACCTGCCCACGCCATTGTCCCACACAAGGCGCTTCCTGATTTACGACCGCCTGTCTTCAGTTTACGACCCGAGTGAAGCTTGTTCGTCCAGGCTGTTTGTTGATGTTAAAATACACGGCTTCTCAAAAATCATGGCCCAGTGGTTGGGAAGGAAAGCAAATTACTGATTTGCTACACGGACTGGTAGGCTGCCTGTGTATCATACGTGTTTTCACTGCGAGTTCCATTATTACGATCACTTGCAACTATATGCAGTAACCGACATTTGCTGCGGACATAGTACCTAGTCTGCAGTGCTTCTCAGACCTGCTGTGAAGGGTGTGGCGGAGAACATATGGGACTGGTTCCCAAATATGTGAGTGGCTCGAAGACTTTAATAGAACCTAGTACGTTGTCCTCGATGGTGAGTGTTCATCTGAGATGAGGGTATCATCTGGAGTGCCCCAGGGAAGTGTGGTAGGTCCGCTGGTGTTTTCTATCTACATAAATGATCTTTTGGATAGGGCGGATAGCAATGTGCGGCTGTTTGCTGATGATGCCGTGGTGTACGGGAAGGTGTCGTCTTTGAGTGACTCTAGGAGGATACAAGATGACTTGGACAGGATTTGTGATTGGTGTAAGGAATGGCAGCTGACTCTAAATATAGATAAATGTAAATTAATGCAGATGAATAGGAAAAAGAATCCCGTAATGCTTGAATACTCCATTAGTATTGTAGCGCTTGACACAGTCACGTCGATTAAATATTTGGGCGTAACATTGCAGAGCGATGTGAAGTGGGACAAGCATGTAATGGCACTTGTGGCGAAGGCGGATAGTCGTCTTCGGTTCATTGGTAGAATTTTGGGAAGATGTGGTTCATCTGTGAAGGAGACCGCTTATAAAACACTAATATGTCCTATTCTTGAGTACTGCTCGAGCGTTTGGGATCCCTAACAGGTCGGATTGAGGGAGGACATAGAAGCAATTCAGAGGCGGGCTGCTAGATTTGTTACCGGTAGGTTTGATCACCACGCGAATGTTACGGAAATGCTTTAGGAACTCGGGTGGGAGTCTCTAGAGGAAAGGAGGCGTTCTTTTCGTGAATCGCTACTGAGGAAATTTAGTGAACCAGCATTTGAGGCCGACTGCAGTACAATTTTACTGCTGCCAACTTACATTTCGCGGAAAGACCACAGAGATAAGATAAGAGGGATTAGGGCTCGTATAGAGGCATACAGGCAGTCATTTTATCCTCGTTCTGTTTGGGAGTGGAACAGGGAGAGAAGATGCTAGTTGTGGTACGAGGTACCCTCCACCACGCAGCGTATGGTGGATTGCGGAGTATGTATGTAGATATAGATGTAGAATTTAAAAAGCTCCACATCCCATTCATCTAGGAGGTGAAGGCCAGCTGCAACGATGTATGAAGGTAAAGCGACGTGCTGGTGTGCTACAACTGCCGTCCTTATAAGCCAGGGTGTGCACAGACTCGTGACAGTTCAGCTAAACCCATGCCCCTCCCCTTCGAATACGAAACTGTAGAGAAGACAGATTATATCTGCACCCGTACTGGGTTTCTGTGGATCTTCAAAGGCGTATGACTGATGCGTTCTGCACAGGAAAGGGGAGGGACAAAGAGGCGGCAAGACGGACGTAGAGAAGAACAGGGATGGAGGGAAAGAAAGGGGGCGAAAGAGAGAGAGTACGCCGAAACGTCGCCAGTTTGTTTCCTACGTCTAACGCACAATAAATGCTTCGGTTACTCTATCTTGGTAACCGGACCTTGCATTCATTAAGCGATAGCCGCAGGCAGCTCACTGCCCACACACTCGACGGAAGTTGAACAGGAACTCCATAAACCAGATCTTTTTCTTTCCGTTGATGGTCGAGTTCCGATCTTCCGATGAAAACTAAAGACCTAACCACAAACGTATGGCGACTACACCCTATCTTCGGAAAACATACGGCACGATTTGCTTAAACTTGCGACCTCGTCTGGTAGACCTACAACCTACAGGGTGTCAAAAAATTGTCGTATGTTTTGGGAGGTGCTCGTACATATCGAAACAAGAAATATATTCCACTAAACAGGTCCGGAAACGCATACTTTCTGAGGCCATGATACTTATTCATTGACGGAGCTGAAAGACATTTGATCCCGAATGTGAGCACAGTAGTTACAATGACGCTGCGTCATCATTATCAACAGATGGTTTTGATGTCTACATATATATTAGTCAGAACATTAGGTAGCATTAGTAATTCGAGCTGCGATCACTCGAGATAGCGGTCCTGTCTCACTTACTTACACAAATGGCTTCAATTTTGTGTTTACTGTGATTATGCTGTTTAACAGTGGTGTTGTACTACTTCAGAAGTGATATGGAAGATAGCGTTTTCTTCTAATGGCTCAACAAACGGAAGTAGTCTGCGGGCAATGCCTCTGCACTCAAAAATATCCATGTCCCAGAGAACCATACAAGAAGCTGTTCGGCTGACGTTTCCAGTGTTTCATGGACACACATTCATTAACATGGCGAAAGGTAAACATTAAGAGGTATCACTGTGTCCTCACACTTAAGATGGAGGAGCGCATGCTACAGTTACAGGACGAAAATCTCCGAACCAGTTGGCGATGCTTAGCGCCAGCGGAAGGCGTGAATTATCCTCTCGTCTCGGGAGTGCTTCGCGAACAATTCAGCGCGCTCAGGTCCTGAGACCAACGTGGCAGTTGATAGTTCTGTCAACGGCTCGTGCGAAATTTTGGTCAGATCAACTCTTTACAAGTAATATCTTATTTACTGGTGAGGCGGGGTTCATATGAGATGGTACTGTGAATTTTCATGATCAGCGTAATTATGTGACGTGATTATTCCCAATCCCAAAAGAAGGCATCAGCACCGTATCTCATTCAAGGTAAGGATCGATGTTCTTGGCAACAGATTAATAGGGCCATATATACTGCTATAAATGAGGCTGCTCTGCAGGACTTATTAACGTACGAATTTCCTACCCTGTTAGGGTAGGCGTAATAACATATCTTCGCAGTACTGTGCGCGAACGCTGACGTTTCAGGACACTGGATTGTGGACGCCATGTATTTTGGCCTTTTTATTTTCCAGACCTAAAACCTCTAGACTTTCGGCTTTGGAGAAGCATGAAGGAACTGAACGAAGCCAATCCATTTAGCGATGTGGAGACAATATACAATTTGTCCCAGATGTGATAGGAATGATCATTTGAAGCAAAGCTCTAAAATACATAGCTGAAGAATTAAGGGCACTTGTTCATCTTCGGTACTGTGAAACACATTTCTTCTACTGAATAAGCTCTCATAGTTCTGAAGGTAAGCATTTTAGAGTCCACGTTTACTGGATATTTTTTCTTATTTTGGTCCATACTACTATCTCTTAAAATATGAAAAACAAAGAGCTTGCTGTAGAAGAGATTTGTTCCATAGTATCGAAGATGAAGAAGTGAGCATATCTCATAAGGTACGCATTTCAGAGCACATATTGAATAGAGTTGTTTACTTCAAATGATCGTTCCCGTCACATCCCTAAATACTGACTGATCATTGTTCTCGGGACACCCTGTGTGATCGCTTCATCAATACATGCCAGCATGTACAACTTCAGACTGGGTGAACCTACGAACAAGTAACGTGAATGCACGTCACGTTGAGTCCCTCCCTAGATATAGGATTCCTATCTCAGGAAGTATGGATTTCCGTACCCATGACTATTGGACTTGCTTTTCTTGTTTCGATCAGTGTTACCAACTCTTGAAATATTCCGCAGTTTTTTAACACCCTATACAGTACATATTTCAGTGAATTCGTTCAAGTCTACCTGTCTGCTCATTTCCATCTACTTATAGCCTACGCCCACTGACATGAGTAATACCTGATACAGGTACTTCCCCACTTTTACTGTCTGCTATTCATAATTACATCTGCTTTTTTTTTATCATAGATGAGCTGTGTCCAATAAGCAACTACTCTTTCCGCCAATTGCAGTAACGAGTGAAAATGCACTTTGGGCCCATTATGTACCAATTGCGTCATTTGCACCACTGTGTGTAATAATATACAAAATAAATTTAATCACTCTACTCCCGGTCAAGATTATGGCTGCCGTCTGCCAGGTATGCCACCTCTATTTTTCGTAGCCTCCTCTTCGTTTCTCACATCTGCCAACCACAGAGTGGGTAAATATTTCATACGCATAAAGCAGGTGCTACTTATAGAGCGCTCGCAAGACCCAGTTGTCGTCCGTCAGCCTCAGATTTACTATAACTCACTCCTGCCCTGTGACCACCCGCACTAATATACTCGCTACGTTTCGGAGCTAAGCAAGGCTGTGACATTAACATGTCAGTGCTTCCGCAACATCGTTGCAACACGATCCGCTGCAACCAGTTTCGTCACTGCCCTAAAACATTCTGGGCACCAGACCCTACCCTCAGTGTTGCTCCCTCGTCTGTCTCCCAAACCATGCTTTTTGCGAAGGTACACGTTTCAGTTAAATGCACTCTGAAAATTTGATTCACAGTTTGTCGCTCCCGCGCAGATCTCACATTTTTCTAATGTAGTACAGCGAACGATTCGTTAGTATTGCTCTGATTGCATGTTCCTTTATTTTTAATAAGATTCTGCTACCTAAGTAAGGTCGTATATTTTTGTGGCAGCATCATCTGCATTGCACTTAAGTGAAATACAGTCACAGATGATGGAGCGAAGATTTATGAGCGGGGGGTCTTTGCGCCCATAATCCATTCCGGCAAGAGTCATCTGGGGGTGTGACCTCGTCCTGATACAATAAAACGTTTCGAACACTATTGTAGACAGTCTCAATGAGGATGACTTATTGGTCATTTGTGGTTGCTTCTTTGTATACACGTTGGTCAGAAACACTCTGAAAAGCTTGTAAGTCTGTTGCACGGGAGGTTGTACAGAGAAATAATTATTGAGAAAGCACTTGCACGTACTAAAATGCGGTAATGCAACGACGTCTGTGATTCCGTGAATTTCCACCCGTTTAAACGCTCATTACCTGCTAAAATGCGCCTTTTTCGGTACCGATAAATTTGAGTTAGGAAGTCAAAAGAAGAACACGTGTGGCGGAACTTTCTCCGGCAGGCTGCTTGAATTTGCGCACGCAGCAACCTGATTAGCTAACTTCAAAGCTAATTAGATCGGAAACGGTGCAGTCTATCGAATTGTTTTCTTAACAGCTTTTTCTCAGCACTAACCTGTCCTGCACCATCCTTACAAGCTGTTCAGACTATTTCTGACCACGCAAAATTTAAGGACGAAAGTAACTTTGGCATGATGTATCGCTGCCAAGTGACACAGCTCGATGAAACCTAGACTACACGTAGGAGGAACTTCTACAGTATAGAAAAGAAGGTAACTGACAGAAATATGCAATGAGACAACACGAAAGACACTTCTATTCCACTGAAGTCACTGCGACTTACAAAAGACGGGATGTTCTTAATAGAGTTTGTTATCACCGCGGGCGTCAATGTATGCCCTGCAAAGTGCTCCCTTGCAGAACACAAGGTTGGTATGGAATTCTTGTGGTAGGGCGTTCAGTCCCACATCATGGCAGTTGACGATTGCTGGATGGTAGTTGGTGCATGTGGGCGTGCTGCGATATGTCCCTCCCACGCATATCACACACACACACACACACACACACACACACACACACACACACACACGCACGCACACACACACACACACACACAAGATTGGATTTAAGTCGGGGAAACGTGCAAGACAGTCCATTCGCAGAACATCCTCTCGTTCCAAGAGCTACTCCGCCTACACTGTTCGATGCGGTCGCGCATTGTCATCCATAAAAATGAGCTGAAAAGTTCCACAGTGTCGCCGTACCGTCGATTAGTGAGTGTACCGCGTTCAAAGACGTACGCAACATTACGCCTCCCCACACCATAACACACGCACAACTAAAACGATTATCTTTGACATGTACTTGGTTGCATTCCCTCTCGCCATAAGAGGCTGCGTCAAACAAAAAGACTCTTTTGCATTGTAATTACTTGACTTTTTTGTTAGCATTTGTTAATAATCATATTTATATTTGCACCTGAGTGGGACATTTTGCGCGATAAGTAGTCTCTAGAGGAACGGAAGGTTCCAAATGATTGGAAAAGAGCACAGGTAGTTCCAGTTTTCAAGAAGGGTCGTCGAGCAGATGCACAAAACTATAGGCCTGTATCTCTGACATCGATCTGTTGTAGAATTTTAGAAAATGTTTTTTGCTCGCGTATCATGTTATTTCTGGAAACCCAGAATCTACTCTGTAGGAGTCAACATGGATTCCGGAAACAGCGATCGTCTGAGTCCCAACTCGCTTTATTTGTTCATGAGACCCAGAAAATATTAGATACAGGCTCCCAGGTAGATGCCATTTTCCTTGACTTCCGGAAGGCGTTCGATACAGTTCCGCACTGTCGCCTGATAAACAAAGTAAGAGCCTACGGAATATCAGACCAGCTGTGTGGCTGGATTGAAGAGTTTTTAGCAAACAGAACACAGCGTGTTGTTCTCAATGGAGAGAAATCTACAGACGCTAAAGTAACCTCTGGCGTGCCACAGGGGAGTGTTATGGGACCATTGCTTTTCACAATATATATAAATGACCTAATAGATAGTGTCGGAAGTTCCATGCGGCTTTTCGCGGATGATGCTGTACTATACAGAGAAGTTGCAGCATTAGAAAATTGCAGCGAAATGCAGGAAGAACTGCAGCGGATAGGCATTTGGTGCAGGGAGTGGCAACTGACCCTTAACATAGACAAATGCAATGTATTGCGAATACATAGAAAGAAGGATCCTTTATTGTGTGATTATATGAGAGCGAAACAAACACTGGTAGCAGTTACTTCTGTAAAATATCTGGGAGTATGCGTGCGGAACGATTTGAAGTGGAATGATCATATAAAATTAATTGTTTGTAAGGCGGGTACCAGGTTGAGATTCATTGGGAGAGTCCTTAGAAAATGTAGTCCATCAACAAAGGAGGTGGCTTGCAAAACACTCGTTCGACCTATACTTGAGTATTGCTCATCAGTTTGGGATCCGTACCAGGTTGGGTTGACAGAGGAGATAGAGAAGATCCAAAGAAGAGCAGCGCGTTTCGTCACAGAGTTATTTGGTAAGCGTGACAGCGTTACGGAGATGTTTAGCAAACTCAAGTGGCAGATTCTGCAAGAGAGGCGCTGTGCATCGCGGTGTAGCTTGCTGTCCAGGTTTCGAGAGGGTGCGTTTCTGGATGAGGTATGGAATATATTGCTGTCTCCTACTTATACCTCCCGAGGAGATCACGAGTGTAAAATTAGAGAGATTCGAGCGCGCACGGAGGCTCTCCGGCAGTCGTTCTTCCCGAGAAACATACGCGACTGGAACAGAAAATGGAGGTAATGACAGTGGCACGTAAAGTGTCCTTCGCCACACACCGTTAGGTGGCTTGCGGAGTATAAATGTGGATGTAGATGTAGATTGGGAAGACCAACCGAAAGAACATAATTAGACTCTCAGTTACATTTATTCTGAGAAATAAAAGTGCTTTGGATCACGCTACAAAAACTTTGCAAATCACTATTACTTGCCCTAAGTCAAGTTGTTTGTAATAGTGATTCGCAAAGTTTTTGTAGCGTGATCCAAAGCACTTAACTGCAAATAAAAGAATAATGTGCACCTTATCAACAAAAAACTATCAGGTTCACTCGTGTTTGCTAAGAGACAAACGAAACTCGCAGACGGAGTTTGACGAAAGGTGTAGTGCAACTCATTTACCGGGTGGGCTGTTGGCGGCGCAGCTGAATGTGCTCTGTCTGGTGTCTCCCGGTGGCAGCGTGGGTAACGCGGGCGTTTCAGCTGCAGCCAGAGCTGGGTAAAGAGCGCCAGCGGCACTGATGCTCAGAAGCCAGGTATCATCAAGGCCATCACCGACATCCCTGTTCTGGCGTTTTACAGTGAAATTTCTACTGTCGAGTCACGCCGGTTAGTGTCTCTAAGCTAAGTCCCCTACATCACGAAGATTTCTCAGCTAGCGTTCAGCAGATATCTCCATGTGCTTGACCATCCACCCGATTGGACAGCTCATATAATTTTTCTGGACAATCAGATCATTTTTTCAATAACATTCTTAAGCGTTGCCTACAGGCCAAAATTCTCGTGGTAGAACGTCTAACACAACCACGAAACAAGTTATTTCTAGAAGGTATTACCTCGCTTGGCAAGTTACACCTCGTCCATTAAGTCACTAAGTGCTAACGTCCCTTGTCCTGCGGATGTGTTCAATTTGTCATCCCTGCTTCCAAAAGTGGTGACGCTGGCAGTAATGGATATAAGGGTGACAGAGAGAGGGGAAGATGACCGATGCAGTGAGTACGACGAAAGTAGAATATTCGGCGTACTGAACCGATCGGTGTGGCGCAGTGGTTGGCATACTGGACTCGCATTCATGGGGACGGCCGTTAAAACCTGCATCCGGCCACACTGATTTATGTTTTCCGTGATTACCCTAAATTGTTGTGGGCAAATGCCGGGATTGTTCCTTTCAAAGGGCAAGTTCGATTTCCTTCCTCATTCAGAGCTTCTGCTCAGTCTCTAGCGACCTCGTTGACGATGGGACGTTAAGCCCCGATCTTCCTCCCTCCCTTCCTTTCTTTCGCGTACTAAAGATATGATCACTGTCATTTCATATGCGGATTCATGGTGTGATACCGGCAGGAAGGGAGTGGGAGGCCGCGGTGAGGGGGGGGGGGGATGTTACAGTTTACTGCTGTGACTTCCTTCTAACCCAAATAGAACTTGCAGTCGCTCCACTTTTAATGTCTAACAACCGCCTAGGATTTTAATAAGAACAACAAAATACGTAAGAAATTAAAATAACAATAATAATAACTTGTTTACATCGGCGCTCAGGATAAGCCTATTGCATCTCGGAAAAATACACTCAGATGACAAAAGTCATGAGACACTTCCTAATGTGTCGGTCCTCATTTTGCTGGGCGTAGTGCAGCATCTCGATGGGATCCAGGTACGGAGATGTGGGTGGCCAAATCATTTGCTCGAATCGTCTAGAATGTTCTTAAAACCAATCGCGAACAACTGAGTCCCGGTGACATGACTCATCGTCATCCATAAAAATTGCATCTTTGTTTGGAAATGAAGCCCATGAAAGGCCGCAAACGATTTCCAAGTAGCCGAACATCTAGAGGACCCAGTCCATTCCATTTGAACACAGCCCACAGGATTATGGAGCCACCACCAGCTCGCACAGTGCCTGGTTGACAACTTGGGGCCATGGCTTCGCGGAGTCTTCACCACATTCTAACCCTTCCATCAGCTCTTACCACCTGAAATCGGGACTCATCTGATTAGGCCACAGTTTTCCAGTCGTCTAGGTTCGAACCGATACGGTGACGAGCCCAAGAGAGGCGCTACAGGCGATGTCGTGCTGTTAGCAAAGACACTCGCATCAGTCGACTGCTGACATAGCCCATTAACACCAAATCCCGCCGCACTGTCCTAACAGATAGTTTCACTGTAAGTCCCACATTGACTTCTGCGGTTATTTCACGCAGTATTGGTTCTCTGTTAGCACCGACAACTCTACGCAAACGCCGCTGCTCTAGGTTGTTAAGTAAGGGCCGACGGCCACTGCGTTATCCGTGGTGAGACGTAATGTGTGACATTTGGTATCCTCGCGCACACTCCTGACACTGTGGATCTCGGAATATTGAATTCCTAACGATTTCCGAAACAGAATGTCCAACACGTCTAGCTCCAACTGCCATTCCGCGTTCAGAGTCTTAATTTCCGTCGTGGGACATAATCACGTCGGAAATTTTCTCACATGAATCATCTGAGTGCAAATGAAAGTTCTACCAATGCTCTGCTCTTTTATACGTTGTGCACGCGACAGTATTGCCATCTGTATATATGCATATCACTATCCCGTTACTTTTTTCAACTCACAAGGGGAGGCCACGACATTTGGAACGCGGATCTACTGCAAACTTCGTACTCTCGTAGTACTCCATTAGGACAACAAAATGTGTAAGCAGTAGCGCGTACTTCTCAATCGTTATTGAGAATATCGCAAGATAATTTCGATCGGCATATATATACACCTGTGCGTGCACGTTTTTACCAGGAAGCGCCGGCAGGCGAGTGATTAGCGTTCAAGCCCCGTAGTCGCTGGGTTGTTGGATCGAGTCCCGCTCGTCAGTTTTTTTTTTATTTCTAACAGTGTCATTTTCTTTAATATCTATATTACAGTTGATTTAATGGGAAAAACACGTGTAATCGGATGAACTTTTATTAAATTTACAATGTTATTTGGCAGTCTACAAATTTTTATTATCACGAATAATATAATATTCATAACTACCGACTAGTAAACGGCCAAACGCATAAAGTGATACTGAAAATGTATGCTTGTCCGTGATTTGAGAAATCCCTTATACCTGGAAGGAGCCCGAAACGACTTGTTACCTCCAAGTTTTGACCGGCACAGACGGCTTTCGAAAGATGTACAATTAATCGTCGCTTTCGACATAACGATTACAAGTTGCAGGATGGTATTTTTCGTAAAAACATGAAAAACAAACTTAAACGGCATCAGCTGCATTGAATAAATGCTATGTTTCCGCACACGCAAGGTCTTTTGAGGTTTTCCGTAGAAAAACAAACCTCATTAACATTTTCAAAAACCTCTCTTTCACCGATAATTTGGAAGCAAACCATACATTAACGCAGCATTTCCTTAAATATCGGCGCTCATCATCGGTCATGCAGTATCGAGTGTATTTTAATAGCGTCTTCACGAGAAGCAATTTCTCGTTCTCTTTCGGTTAAATACGAACAATTTTGAAGGCACGGACAAGCATACATTTTCAGTATCACTTTATGCGTTTGGTCGTTTACTAGTCGGTAGTTATGAATATTACATTATTTGTGATAATAAAAATTTGTAGACTGCCAAATAACATTGTAAATTTAATAAAAGTTCACCCGATTGCACGTATTGTTCCCATTACGTCAATTGTATTATAAATAGTAAAGAAAATGACTGTGTTAGAAATTTAAAAAAAAGACACTGACGAGCGGGACTCGATCCAGCGACCCAGCGATTACAGGGCTTGAACGCTAACCATTCACCTGCCAGCGCTTCCTGGCCACGCACAAGTGTATATATATGCCGATCGAAATTATCTTGCGATTTTCTCAATAACGATTGAGAAGTACGCGCTATTGCTTACACATTTTGTTGTCCTAATGGAGAACTACGAGTGTACGAAGTCTGCAGTATTATCCGCGTTCCAAACGTCGTGGCCTCCCCTTGTCAGTGTATCTCGGCTACAATAATGTGTTCACTATGCTGCTCATAGCAGCTTACCCGCATTCCCATTTCCTTATTCATTACTAGACCTACTCTCTGTTTGACCAGAAGTTCTGTTCGTCCTGCCACAAAACTTAATTAATCACCACTGTATCCAACTTCAACCTACGAATTTCACTTGTTAAATTTTCTAACGTATCTGCTCGAATAAGCGATGTAACATTCCACGCTCCGATCCGTAGAATACCAGATTTATTTTTCCTGAGTATTTACCGCCCGGAGATCCGATCGGTGGATTATTTGGAAATTACACGTAGCACATGCCGGCGACGCGACGCCGCCACGAACTATGAACTAGCTTCTGCGATACCGCAATTAGGAAGCAGCGAGCGTGGTGTGCGGTGCAGCTGCGGCTGGCTGGCTGTGAGTAATAACCGGCCAGCCGCGTGGCCACGTGCGAGCCGTCTCACGCAGTTTAAATCTCATCAATAACTCCGGTCGCACACCAAACTGTCCGCCATTTCGTTGCTGCACAATCGTCCTACCTTCGCTGCAGCCGTTCCCTCTCGATCCTATGCTTTTCCACTATCTTCAACAAAGCACAGAATGTTCCGATGCTGAGCACCTTTCTGTACGAAATTGTTAGAAAAACGAGTGCCAAAATCCGATACCAAGATTAATTCACTAAAAGTGACAGTTACTTCTCACTTACGGTTGAATTTATTGGTTCAAATGGCTCTGAGCACTAAGGGACTTAACAGCTGAGGTCATCAGTCCCCTAGAACTTAGAACTACTAAAACCTAACTAACCTAAGGACGTCACACACATCCGTGCCCGAGGCAGGATTCGAATCTGCGACCGTAGTGGTCGCGCGGTTCCAGACTGAAGCGCCTAGAACCGCTCGGCCACACTGGCCGTCGTTGAATTTATTGATCGGCGGCACTTTCAAGACTACAGTTTACTAATTTTTTTCAAGGTGTGGTTTCTGTGGACAGCCGTTCACATTTCCATCACTATTGAATATCTCAAAGATTGATTTCAACAATCGAGCAAGATGGTAGCACACATGGCGAACTTGAAGCAACATGGAATTAATATCTGCTGAGACTTTACTCTGAGTGACATGATAAAGGAACGCGTGCCATGTGACCTACCCTTAGGTACAGCAGTTGATATAAAGACGAACCAGACCAGGACTGAACCCGTGCTTACGATTGACAACTGTTAGCTAGCGGCCGAGAGGTTGTCGGGTAGTTTCCAGCGCCCGTTTAAGCAAATGTCGAGCTGGTTCTTCAATGTCACAAGTACCGTACGTAGAGAAATAAAACGCACATGCTGCTGACCATCCGGGTAGCCGTCCAGTCTTCCTCGAGGTGAGGCGAGCGTTGTTTTCCTATTTAGCTTCATTTTGATGCGGTTATTTACATTGCATTCCTCGGAAGCGAATTGGGATTAATCACTCACCCGCTCTTCGGTCTTTTAATAAATTTAAAACCAAACAAACATAGTTTCTTGACAAAATAATAGGGGGCATAATTAAATCTTAGACGTATTAGCTATCTGCTTCTTAATGTGTAGACGACGGTGGTGAGGTCTCGTAGTATTACTTCTTTGTTGGCAAAAAAGAATTTGGATTTCACTACTATATTTTACACGGTTAATAATGCAAGCGTCTCATTATAATGGGTAGTCCAACGGACACTTCTCAGATAGATGATTCCACAAAGTGCCGTCTCATATTCGCGTTATACCGCTTTTCTTATCGATTTCCCATACTGCGGAAGAAGTGAAGTGAAATGGACTTACAATATGCTATTTATCTGCTGTTGCTGTTTCTTTCGGCAGAGACTTTGGAAAACGGGTTTAATGACGTAAACTGACTATTAAACTAATAAATGGTGACGTAGTACTGTAAACATACAATTTTTCTGGGAGTGTAGCGACTGTTTTTATTTCCTACAATTTAGTGAAAGTTATTTCTTCTGGGCTAGGTGGGACGAATCTATCAGAAATTTTTTATGTCTTGTTACTCTGGCACAATTGTGTATATTGTACTACGACGGTACCTAACAGTTACTGCTTGTGTAGTTGCTCTTCCAAACATCATCCCATACGAGCAAACCAGTAGAGTCCTCGCCTGCAGTTACTCGTACTTTAGGTGCCTGGGCTATGCACGTCTCAGATTAGAAAGAGCAGCTCGATGTAGTCATAGGGTCGAGCCGAGCACATCTCCTTCCATGCCCCGCAACTAACTAGCTGGTAAAAATCTGTAGCCGTGATCCTTAAGTCAAATAGTCTATGCATTGGCTAGAATTTCGAGTTAATAAAGTACCAAGAAATATAAAAGTTAAATAATTTAATAACAAAGGTTCTATTATAACGTCTGTAATTGAAGAAAACTCAAAATACAAACAGAAAGTATCCTTATCAAATGCAGTAAAATTACATTGAGAGCGTTACGAGAATGGTAGCAAAATCCCCAAACTACATAGTCGTCAAAGATACAAAAAAAAAAAAACTCAGTCCATTCCATAATCACAATATATGAAATAATCACTAGCTCAAAACAGTTCAGGGTTCAACATGATCATTTACAAATTATCACACACAATACAAAGAATCGTAACTCATACTCTTTCTACCCTCAGTTCCGTAATACAAGCGGAAAAAATTAAGAGTCCTACTCTGAAGCACATTCAGTCCTCTCGAAACATAAAGTCCTTTCAAAAGTGGTAGCGGCCGTTTACTGCCCAGAATCAAACACCTCCACGATCGAATCATCGTTCTTACGCTGTACAGACATGGTATTCCTCAACATGATCACTTCCTGGACTAAGCTTATATATTACAACAACATTTAAATAAAGAAATGGTATAAACATTCGGTCACACTCAGACCATTCACAGTAAATATAAATACAGAGTTATAGATAAATAAAGGAGCCAGTATTCTTGCACAACAGCACACATTATAAATGACAACACATTGTCGTCAAATATTGTTTAAACAATTATTGAGGGTTACTAGTCAGAAGCATCTTTTGGCACTCTTTTGCAAAGGTGGTGTCAGCTAACACAAGCGAGTGACCACTTCTTAAATTACAACTATTTTATATAACCACTTCCAATTAATATTTAAATAAAATTACTGGCAAAATAGTAAACTGTTCATTAAATAAATACAGAAGTACGACAACATGTGAGGTATTTACTATGTAACTGTAGAGGATATGATGTTCTGACAAACATTTGGCCGGCCGGGGTGACCGAGCGGTTCTAGGCGCTACAGTTTGGAACCGAGCGACCGCTACGGTCGCAGGTTCGAATCCTGCCTCGGGCATGGATATGTGTGATGTCCTTAGGTTGGTTAGGTTTAAGTAGTTCAAAGTTCTAGGGGACTGATGACCTCAGAAGTTAAGTCCCATAGTGCTCAGAGCCATTAGAACCAATTTTTTGAACAAATATTTGAATAATAAAAAAGATATAAAAGATGTCATAAATCAATACATAAAGTTGATACAGATGAGTGGCTTTCAGGGATGATAGCCATAGTGCAACGCTATCGTCTGGCATATTGTATATTTAAACTGCATGAAGGTGTTTAATAGCTGTTAATTCAGAGGTTTACTCGCTGTGAAATATTAACTTCTGTAGTTATAAACGTATTGAAGTATTGTTGTGTCATTAGGTACGTCTCACTTTTATGAGATCTCAG
Organism: Schistocerca serialis cubense; assembly: GCF_023864345.2. Classification (NCBI taxonomy): domain Eukaryota; kingdom Metazoa; phylum Arthropoda; class Insecta; order Orthoptera; family Acrididae; genus Schistocerca; species Schistocerca serialis. Next base: position 450,903,452 of record NC_064639.1, on the reverse strand, counting down.
CTGTATGCAGGTTTGCTTTAATATTTGATTGTGAATTATTATAGATTCTCAAAGAGCTGTTCGAAGCCATCTTTCAGCTTATCTGATATCCGCCATTTTTGGTACAAAAGCCAAGTGTGCTACAGCCGTCCAAATTCCCAGCTTTGGGATTTACGCATTTCGGCGACGCTGCTCATCTTTGTACCTGGATTCGTCCGTACCGGGCCGGCCGGAGTGGCCGAGCGGTTCTAGACGCTACAGTCTGGAACCGCGCGACCGCTACGGTCGCAGGTTCGAATCAAGCCTCGGGCATGGATGTGTGTGATGTCCTTAGGTTAGTTAGTTTAAGTAGTTCTAAGTTCTAGGGGCTGATGACTTCCGAAGTTGAGTCACATAGTGCTCAGAGCCATTTGAACCATTTTCGTCCGTACCGGTCCCGTAGCCCTGGGCCCGCTATCGTTCAGCCATACAACAATTTCACCTCCCCTCATACTACTCCCAGGCTGTCAAATCGCTCGCCTACGTACGCGTAACGTCACACCACCACAAACGAAAACAATTGTGTAGTAGATTACACATATCCTGTTCATTCATATAAGGCTGAAATGGCTAGGAAAACTTGCAGAGGAAGCCCTGCGATTCATAGTACCCTCCACCACCACATTTTCATCTCATAGTCGAACAGAAGAATTGTACAAGATAGCATCCAGTCACGAAACATTTTAGGGAACTGGTTTAAAAAAATATTTCAAATGCCCAGTCAAATCTTTACAATTATTCTCCCAGAACAAGTTCCGGTGTTCCTACGTGACACAACTTGCCTGCCTTTCAGAACAGAGGCAGTTATGTGCAGTTGAAGGTGCTGCGTGCGTGGGATACAGGTCACGTTGAACGCTGGAGGATTCTACAGTGCGCAACACATTTGCCTGCCCGTCTTCTGATCCAGATTTCGAGCAGCAGAGTCGTCTTTCTTATGTGGCAGAGTCTCCGACTCTGCGTTCCAAGACCGGCCACCAACATAACTTAACATGAACCGCCTCCCCTTCCATTGCTCGCATATTTAGTTGTTCGTCCTCTTAGACTGGGCTACATCTTGTAACTCCCACTCCAGGCGTGCCCCTTGTGTTCCGTAACCCGAAATACATTCATTTTATTTAACTTAATTTTCTGTTCTGTCATTTAACGACAGCCCTGGATGCCCGCTCAGAAGTCCTGACCGTTCGACCCCCTGTACACTGTCGTCATAAGCAAAATCCAACACCTTCACCCATCTCCCTACCAATGTACAGAACCATGTGTCAGTGGGAACTCGAGATGCTGAAACTCAGATGTAAAGATCGTGGAATACCACTTTTCGTACAGCGAATTTTGAACATTTGCGTTTTATTTGTAAACAATCCTCATATCATATGGAAATCTCTTTCCTATTACAGAAGACAACTGAACCAGCGCAGAATGCATTAAAAATTATGGTTTAAGCCCCTGAAGTGTTAGAGAGTAGATTTTAATGTTAACTCTTCCGATTCTTCTAGTGACCGTTAGGCAGTGAAGTTATTTTAGCTTTTATTCCAAGAAATATTTTATTAGAGGTTGCATAAGGAATGTGAATTGTTATGATCAAATTTGTGTGTGTATGGGGTGGTGTGGGCGGTGGGAGGGATGGAGAAGAGAGCAGGCGACAGAGAGAGGATTCGTTTCCAATAGACGAACTGTCTGTAATATGGTAGACGCTTATTTTGTTTATACCATATCAAGGTCGTCATCATTAACACCATTATGCTTGTACAGATATAATTTCTGCCTCTCATTTTCCTCGTGCTGAACGCAATTCAATCTTTGCCCCCAATCGCAGATTACTTCTTTTTTGAAGAGACTGGTTGGATATAATTTACACAGTAAGGATTTTCAAAACATTCGGTTTGCAGTACGTAGTTTTGAGAGCTTTCTCTTTAATCCGCTTAAAAATGACATCTACAAAAGTGAGATAGCAAGACAGTCTTTTAAAAAGTTGCTGAATCCTGTTAACGTATGAAGAAATAGCGCGCACCCGCGCTGTAGAATTCTAGCTCTTGCACTAAATAAATTAAATGGCATTCCAGATCATGGAAATTCAATCTCTGAAACACGCCGCAGGAATATAATAATGTGCGGAAGCAACAGCAACAAAGGATACTCTTAATTTCGAGTGTGCTAAAAATTCGATCTACAAGACAACTGCCACACGTAGTGGGTTTTGTGTACGCTCATGCCATGTTAAAGTGTTTTCATGCTTTAGCGAGGCTATTATCGGTTTTGCAAGTTTCTTTGAATGTGTGTGCTGGCCTCTTTTCCTCGCTAGACAAGCATGCCGTCGCGACAACGCCTCCCGCCACTGGCAGCAATTCGGCGGTCACATTTAGCGGCTGTGCTTGCCAGCAGGACACATATTTGCGCTGATGAGCCGCCCAGGTGGTGCTCGCAGAAACAAACACTGTGTTCCTAGGAGGGGCGCCGGGATAGCCACACGCCGCCTGTACTTCTGTTTGTTTGCATATCTGCTTTCTCACGTTAAGCGTGGGAGACTTCGCGCGTTGCAGGAGACGTAAACGGGCCCATCGACTCGCTAGCTTACTGGTAGCCTCCAGACGTCAAGTTGTGGCATATTTCTGGAACAGTCCCACTAGGCCTCCCACTGTCTGCTCGCACCTCGTCTGCCGCCTTGTCCACTGGCAGAAGCGCTTCTAAAGAATTGCTTACGACGCATTCTAGGTATCCGCCGGAAACTACGTTTATCTTGTTGCAAAGGGAAATTACAAGAAGTTATTCGTCCTCAAATACACCAGAACGCGAAAATAGGAACATGCAAAAAGAAAAGGTGTCAATGAATATTGTTAACCAATTTGCGATCCTTACATCTGAATCTACATTTATACTCCGCAAGCCACCCAACGGTGTGTGGCGGAGGGCACTTTACGTGCCACTGTCCCTTTCCTGTTCCAGTTGCGTATGGTTCGCGGGAAGAACGACTGCCGGAAAACCTCCGTGCGCGCTCGAATCTCTCTGATTTTACATTCGTGATCTCCTCGGGAGGTATAAATAGGGGGAAGCAATATATTCGATACCTCATCCAGAAACGCACCCTCTAGAAACCTGGACAAGCTACACCGCGATGCAGAGCGCCTCTCTTGCAGAGTCTGCCACTTGAGTTTGATAAACATCTCCGTAACGCTATCACGCTTACCAAATAACCCTGTGACGAAACGCGCCGCTCTTCTTTGGATCTTCTCTATCTACTCAGTTAACCCGACCTGGTACGGATCCCACACTGATGAGCAATACTCAAGTAGAGGTAGAACGAGTGTTTTGTAAGCCACCTTCTTTGTTGATGGACTACATTTTCTAAGGACTCTCCCAATGAATCTCCACCTGGCAACCGCCTTACCAACAATTAATTTTATATGATCATTCCACTTCAAATCGTTCCGTACGCATACTCCCAGATATTTTACAGATGTAACTGCTACCAGTGTTTGTTCCGTCGGTCGGACTGATAGAAGTGATAAAGAAGATCCAACGAAGAGCGGCGCGTTTCGTCACGGGATCGTTTGGCTCGCACGAGAGCGTTACAGAGATGCTCAACAAACTCCAGTGTCATACGCTACGAGAAAGGCGCTGTGCATCACGGAGAAGTTTCCTGTCGAAGTTACGAGACAACATTCGTCTGCTCAGCTGGATGTGCCGGCACGGTAGCTCAGCGTGTTCGGTCAGAGGTTTAGCTGCCCTCTGTAATAAAAAAAAACTGAGTCAACGGCTTAGCACTGAACTTGAACGGATGTCATGGGACATCCGATCCGAACAAATGCAACGAACAATATCGAACAAAATGAGAAAAAAAGGTGGTAACGTACTCGCCTCCCATGCAAGCGGGCCCGGTTTCGATTACTGGCCAGGTTGGAGATTTTCTCCCCTCAGGGACTGGGTGTTGTGTTGTCCTCATCATCATTTCATCCTCATCACCGGCGTGCAAACCGCCCAGTGTGGCGTCGAATGAAATAAGACTTGCACTTGGCGGCCGAACTTCCCCGAGAGAGCACTTTCCCTGAAGAGCTGGACAATATATTACTTCCTCCTACATCTCGTGAAATCACTGCAACGAGTAAATTCGAGAAATTAAAGCTAATACAGAGGATTTTCGACAATCATTCTTCCCACTTGCAATTCGCGGGTGGAACAGGGAAGGGAGATCAGTTAGTGGTACCAGATGTACCCTCCACCACACACCGTACTTGACTTGCGGAGTACATCTACGTCTACATCTACATGGATACTGTGCAAATCAAATTTAAGTACCTGGCAGAGGGTTCATCGAACCCCCTTCATAATTCTCTATTATTCCAATCTCGTATAGCGCGCGGAGAGAATGAACACCTATATCCTTCCGTACGAGTTCTGATTTCCCTTATTTTATCGTGGTGATCGTTCCGCTCTATGTAGGTCAGTGTCAACAAAATATTTTCGCATTCTGAGGAGAAACTTGGTGATTCGAATTTCGTGAGAAGATTCCGTCGCAACGAAAAACGCCTTTCTTTTAATGATTTCCAGCCCAAATCCTGTATCATTTCTGTAACACTCTCTCCCATATTTCGCGATAATACAAAACGTGCTGCCTTTCTTTGAACTTTTTCGATGTATCCGTCAGTCGTATCTGGTAAGGATCCCACACCGCGCAGCAGTATTCTAAAACAGGACGGACAAGCGTAGTTTAGGCAGTCTCCTTAGTAGGTCTGTTACATTTTCTAAGTGTCCTGCCAACAAAACGCAGCCTTTGGTTAGCCTTCCCCGCAACATTTTCTATTTGATCTTTCCAATTTAAGTTGTTCGCAATTGTAATACCTAGGTATTTAGTTGAATTTACGGCTATTAGATTAGACTGATTTATCGTGCAACCGAAGTTTAACGAGTTCCTTTTAGTACTCCTGTGGATGACCTCACACTTTTCGTTATTTAGGGTCAACTGCCACTTTTCGCACCATTCAGATATTTGTTCTAAATCGTTTTGCAGTTTGTTTTGATCTTCTGACGATTTTATTAGTCGATTAACAACTGAAGACGGGTGCTCAGATTGTCTCCCAAATCATTTATATAGATAAGGAACAGCAAAGGGCCTACAACACTACCTTGGGGAACGCCTGAAATCACTTCTGTTTAACTAGAAGACTTTCCGTCAATTACTATGACGTAGTGACGTAGAAGTAATTTGCAGGCTGTAAAAAGTATTGTTTTTCCGATAAGTTATTGAAATGGCACAGAGATGGCGGTCACGTAGATCCAGCAGTACCCTCTCGTATGTCACAAAAAGTTCGTTGTCACGCCAAGCTTAGTCAATGAAAGGAAATCAGCTGAAGCGGAAACTTGAAAACAAATGTTTTAATCCTTCGTCGCCGTCAAACAACATAATACCATCACATATGTTTCTTGTAAGGACGAAAAACAACCGGTCTCTGCGAAATGGATGTGCCAAACCGAGAACTCTTGGTTCATATCGGGTTATGGTATTACCCTTTATTAATACATCATTCCCTCGCTCGAAAGGGGGAAGGCGGATTGCCTGCGATACATGTCTTTCTTCAGTTGAGTGCACTTGTAAAGCATTTAAGTATAGTTTTTTAAAAAATTAAAATTATAAAATATATACTATTTTAGCATTATTGCGAAAGCTGCGAGGTCATCTACTATAGATCGACACATGAACATTCGCAGCGTTGAGTGATCCCTAATTGCTGAGGGACACTCGTCAATCCATCAAAGGACAAGCTGCCTCTTATGCTGACCAGCAGGTAGTTCATGTTATTGAGCATCCATTTTGAGAGATTCCTAGTGCAGGCTGCTCTGTTGGATGGGTGCCGGTGGGGAAATAGCGACTCTAGTGGAGATCATCAATAGCTTTCCTCTGAACTGTAGCTGCGATTGGAAGAGGGGTACAGATTAATAGGATCAACGATCCTGAAGCACTGATGAATGTGCCCGCATCCAATATGGAAAAGCCATTATAGTTATAACTGAATGACAGTCTCCACGACTCGGACCTAGGGTAAGTAATAACGGAATACCACAGTACATTAAGTGCGTTTAAATCTCCGAAAATGATTATGACTGCAGGAGTTTGCGAAGGAGATACTTAAGAGCCTCAGCGTAAATAAATCTCCTAGTGGAAGATAACTGGAACATACCGTTAGCATTCTTTTGACAAATGTCGTCATGGCAATTGCTAGTAACTTTGCGATGGGGGAAACGGGAAGGATTTGGCATTCTTCTCTGACGACCGTCGCCACACCTGCCTTATCTTTTTTCATTGTATGATCGTCCTTTATGTGGAGGTTGTAGTCCATTAATAAGGGGACATAAGATTAAAATGTATTCCTTGAAAGCATATGCAAACAGTACATGCTTCAGTCATGACCCCTGAATCCATTCACGTTGTAAAGTTAAACGAGAGCCAATTCACAAAATTAAAGTAAATCCATTATATCAACTGGGAATGACGACTACAGCTGTGGTTTAGATTGGCAGTTACTGGAGATATCATACACAACTAGTCGCTGTTTTAATTTGATGAGACTTACTGTTGCTGTTTGAATTTGTTGAGACTTACTGTACCATTAAATAGTTATCGAGCCACTGCAAGCTACCATCGTCATCACCATCTGATGATTAGTCTGCAGTGGCTCTAAAACTTATTAATGGCACAATAAATCATATCAAATTCAAAAAGCGAGAAAATGAAAAATATATCTATTTTAAAAAAGCAAATAAAAATTCGCTTGATGGCTTCCTCAGAAACAATCTCCACTCTTCCCAAAATAACAATATAGGTGTATACCAAATGTGGCTCCAATTCAGAGAAATAGCATGGACAGCAATTGAGAGACTTACACCAAATAAATTAACAATAGACGGCGCTGATTTCGCATGGTACACAAAACAGGTGAGAGAACTTTTGTAGAAACAACGAAGAAAGTCCACCAAATTTAAAGGAACTCGTAATCGCCAAGACTGATGATCTATTACAGAAGCTCGAAACTTAGCACCAACTTCAATGCGGAATGCTTATAATAGTTTCCACAACGAAGCTTTGTCTCGAAACCTGGCACAAAATCCGGATGCTGCTCGTATGTAAGATATGCTAGCGGAAAGACACAATCAATGTCTTCTGTGCACATAGCCATGGAAATACTATCAACGACAGTGCTGCTAAAGCAGAGTTACTGAACACACCCCTCCAAAGTAAATATTTCAGGATTTGAATCAAGAACGGTTGCCAACATAAGCAACTTAGAAGTCGATGTGCTCGGAGTAGTGAAGTAACTCAAATCGCTTAATAAAAGCAAGTCTTCCGGCCCAGACTGTATACCAATTAGGTTCCTTTCAGAGTAGATGCAATACCACCAAACTTAACAATCATATACAACCGCTTGCTCAACGAAAGATCCGTACCCAAAGACTGGAAAGTTGCACAGGTCACACCAATATTCACGAAAGGTAGTAAGAATAATCCATTAAATTACAGACCCATATATTAATGTCGACATGCAGTAGGATTTTGAAGCATACATTGCGTTCGAACATTATGAATTACCTCGAGGAAAACGGTGTATTGACACAGAGTCGACACGGATTTAAAAAACACGTTCTTGTGAAACACAATTAGCTCTTGACTCATACGAAGTGCTGAGTGCTATCCACAAGGGATTTAAAATTTATTTCCATCTCTAGATTTCAAGAAGGCATTTGACACCATACCTCACAAGCAGCTTGTAATTGAATTGTGTGCTTATGGAATATCGTCTTAGTTATGCGACTGGATTCGTCATTAGGGACAACTTGGAAAGAACACAAAGAAAATGTTGTGGGGAAAGAGAACCAAAGACTGGATTCGTCATTTCCTGTCAGAGAGGTCACAATTCGTAATAACTGAAGGAAGGTCAATGAGTAAAACAGAAGTGATTTCGCGCATTCCCCAAGGAAATGCAATAGACCCTCTGCTATTCCTTATATATATATCAATGATTTAGGAGACTATCTGAGCATCTCTGAGCAACCGTCTTACGTTGTCTGTAGATGATACTGTCCTTTATCGTCTACTAAAGTCATCAGAGCTCAAAACCAATTACAAAACGGCTTAGAATAGATATTTGCATGGTGCGAAAATTGGCAATTGACCCCAAATAATGGAAAGTGTGAGGTCATCCACATGACTGCTAAAAGGAATCCGTTAAACTTCGGTTAAACGATAAATCAGTCAAATCTAAAGGCCGTAAATTCAACTAAATACCTAGAAATTACAATTAGGGACAACTTGGAAAGAACACAAAGAAAATGTTGTGGGGAAAGAGAACCAAAGACTGTGTTTTACTGGCAGAACACTTAGAAGATGCAACAGTCTACTAAAGAGAATGCCTGCATTACCCTTGTCCGTCCGCTTTTAGAATACTACCGCGCAGTGTGGAGTCCTTACCAGACACGATTAATGGAGTAAATCGAGGAAGTTCAAAGAAGGGCAGCACGTTTTGTATTACCGAGAAATAGATGAGAGTGTGCACGGACATGATACTGGATTTTGGTGGACATAATTAAAACAGACGTTTCTCGTTATGGTGGGCTCTTCTCACGAAATTTCAATCACCAACTTTCTCCTGCGAATGCGAAAATATTTTGTCGACACAGACCTACATAGGGAGAAATGATCGTCACAATAAAATGAGGGAAAGAGAGCTCGCACGGAAATATAGGTGTTCGTTTTTTTGGCACGCTGTTCAAGAGTGAAATTGTAGAGAATTATCGTGAAGGTGGTTCGATGGACCCTCTGCCCGGCACTTAAGTGTGATTTGCAGAGTAGTCTTGTAGATGGTTCCATACGAGGTGCATTCAAGTTCTAAGGCCTCCGATTTTTTTCTCCGGACTGGAAAGAGATAGAGACATGCGCATTGTTTTAAAATGAGGCCGCGTTCATTGTCAATACGTCCCAGAGATGGCAGCACCGTACGTCAGATGGAATTTTAGCGCCAGCGGCGAGAATGAGAACTGTTTTAAATACTTAAAATGGCGACGTTTTCCTTACTTGAACAGCGTGCAATCATTCGTTTTCTGAATTTGCGTGGTGTGAAACCAATTGAAATTCATCGACAGTTGAAGGAGATATGTGGTGATGGAGTTATGGATGTGTCGAAAGTGCGTTCGTGGGTCTGACAGTTTAATGAAGGCACAACATCGTGTGACAACAAACCGAAACAACCTCGGGCTCGCACAAGCCAGTCTGACGACACGATCGAGAAAGTGGAGAGAACTGTTTTGGGGGATCGCCGAATGACTGTTGAACAGATCGCCTCCAGAGTTGGCATTTCTGTGGGTTCTGTGCACACAATCCTGCATGACGACCTGAAAATGCGAAAAGTGTCATCCAGGTGGCTGCCCGTGTGGCATGTTGCCTAGCAATGTTGACGTGCAACGACACCATGAATGGGACTTTCTTTTCGTCGGTTGTGACAACGGATGAGATGTGGATGACATTTTTCAATCCAGAAACAAAGCGCCAGCCAGCTCAATGGAAGCACACAGATTCACCGCCACCAAAAAAATTTCGGGTAACCGCCAGTGCTGAAAAAATTATGGTGTCCATGTTCTGGGACAGTGAGGGCGTAATCCTTACCCATTGCGTTCCAGAGGGCAATCCGGTAACAGGTGCATCCTACGAAAATGTTTTGAAGAACAAATTCCTTCCTGCACTGCAACAAAAACGTCCGGGAAGGGCTGCGTGTGTGCTGTTTCACCAAGACAACGCACCCGCACATCGAGCTAACGTTACGCAACAGTTTCTTCGTGATAACAACTTTGAAGTGATTCCTCATGCTACCTACTCACCTAACCTGGCTCCTAGTGACTTTTGGCTTTTTCCAACAATGAAAGACACTCTCCGTGGCCGCACATTCACCAGCCATGCTACTATTGCCTCAGCGATTTTCCAGTGGTCAAAACAGACTCCTAAAGAAGCCTTCGCCGCTGCCATGGAATCATGGCGTCAGCGTTGTGAAAAATGTGTACGTCTGCAGGGCGATTACGTCGAGAAGTAGCGCCAGTTTCATCCATTTCGGGTGAGTAGTTAATTAGAAAAAAAATCGGAGGCCTTAGAACTTGAATGCACCTCTTATTATACAGACGTACCTACATAATCCGTCAAACGTGAAGTAGCTGCGACGTTTGGGAGTTGATTTGTGAGAGATTTGGTTGGTCCTGTTAAGGATGGACATCCATTCCACTGTCGCCTATTAAACTATAACGCGTGTCGGACTATTCCGGTATCCTTCTGTCTGAAGATTTATCATATGTTTTCTTCGTATCGTTAATTATTGTTTACGGTATCCTTAATAGTCGGGTGGAGGTAGTTTATGGTGATCACATCTTTATGCTAAGAGACTTCGCGAGATTGTGGGACAGCTGTCTTCGATAGTTGTTTGTTTAGAGGTGACGGCGTCAAATGGTTCAAATGGCTCTGAGCACTATGTGACTCAACTGCTGAGGTCACCAGTCGCCTAGAACTTAGAACTAATTAAACCTAACCAACCTAAGGACATCACACACATCCATGCCCGAGGCAGGATTCGAACCTGCGACCGTAGCGGTCACGCGGTTACAGACTGAAGCGCCTTTAACCGCACGGCCACACCGGCCGGCTATTGACGGCGTCATTTTCTCCTTCAAGAGATAATTTGTATGTACATGAACTTTTACTGACGTCGAGTGGCTGAGTTTCAGTAAAAAGTTTACTCGAGAGACAGGCGTTGCTAGTGACAAATGCGAATAGTACTGAAAAGATTAGTTGTAAGGCTCTGTTCGTCACTGTTCTGATACAGTCCACCGAACATCCTAGACTACCTCGTATGATTGTCAGTTGTCTAGTAACGTTTCAACGGCCGATAATGTGAAAATACGGTGGACACAATTACACTGCTGGCCATATGAACTGTACTACATTCTTGGATATACACTATGTGGTCAAAAGTACCCGGAAACCTCCAAAAATATACGTTTTTCCTATTAGATGCATTGTGCTGCCACCTACTGTCAGGTACTCCGTATCAGAGACCTCAGTAGTCATTAGACATCGTGAGAGAGCAGAATGGGACGCTCCGCGGAACTCACGAACTTCGAACGTGGCCAGGTGTTTTCGTGTCACTTGTGTCATACGCATGTACGCGAGATTTCCACACTGCTGGACATCCATAGGTCCACTATTTCCGATGTGATCGTGAAGTGAAAACGTGAAGGGACACGTACAGCACAAAAGCATACAGGATGATCTCGGCTGTTGACTGACAGAGATCGCCGACAGTTGAAGAGGGTTGTAATGTGTAATATGCAGACGTCTACCCAGACCATCACACAGGAATTCCGAACTGCATCAGGATCCACTGCAAGTACTATGACAGTTAGGCGGGAAGTGAGAAAACTTTGTTTTCATGGACGAGCGGCTGCTCGTAAGCCACACATCACGCCGGCAAATGCCAAACGACGCCTCGCTTGGTGTAAGGAGCGTAAACATAGGACGATTGAACAGTGGAAAAACTTTGTGTGGTATGACGAATTACGCTACATAATGTGGCGATCCGGTGGGTATGGCGAATGCCCGGGGAATGTCATCTGCCAGCGCGTGTAGTGCCAACAGCAAAATTCGGAGGCGGTGGTGTTATGGTGTGTTCGTGTTTTTCATGGAGGGGGCTGCACCCCTTGTTGTTTTGCGTAGTACTATCATAGCACTGGCCCACAATGATGTTTTCAGCACCTTCTTGCTTCCCACTGTTGAAGAGCAATTCGGGGATGGCGATTGCATCTTTCAGCACGGTCGAGCACCAGTTCATAATGGACGGCCTGTTGCGGAGTGGTTACACGATAGTAACATCTCTGTAATGGACTGTCCTGCACAGAGTCCTGTGGCCTGAATCCTACAGAACACTTTTGGGATGTTTTGGAACGCCGACTTCGCACCAGGCCTCACCGACCGACATCGATATATCTCCTCAGTAGAGCACTCCGTGAAGAGTGGGCTGCCATTCCCCAAGAAACCTTCCAGCACCTGATTGAACGAATGCCTGCGAGAGTGGAAGCTGTCATCAAGGCTAAGGGTGGACCAACACCATATTGAATTCCAGCATTACCGACGGAGCGTCCCATGAACTTGTAAGTCATTTTCAGCCACGTGTCCGGATACTTTTGATCACATAGTGTATGATTTCAGTGCAACCGCACAAAATAGGAGTAAAGCCGACTGCATAAGGAAGGATTTCGTAGCGGGTTTTTCATCATTAAGCGCATTTGAATGCTGTGTACTTGTGGCAAGATCGTGTTAAGCCTCATATAACAAGGATCGAAGTGTACCACGCTCCTGAAACTCCACAGCGGCAGAAAGTTGCCTATTGGAACTGTGGTTTATCGCTTCGCGATACTGCTGCTCGCGTTAGTCGGGATCCCACGACTGTGTTGCGAAAGGGAATCGATGTGTTCCGGAGGGCCTCATTCAACGCTATTCAGGCCCTCCATGGCAACGCCATTCAGGCCCTCCATGGCCCCATGCAGCTAGCGCCCGAGATGCCAGACCTACTGTTCGGTCGGCCTGCAGGATCATACGGCCATGTCACTCTTGCTTGTTTGCAGCAATGTAAGTGTGCACATGGACTGTGCGGCTGCGTCTCTGGCACCAAGGTTTGTCATCAGCTCCGCGACCGCTGTGCACCTTTCTTTGAGTGGCATTACGTACATTTTCAGACGAGTTCCGATTCTTCATATAGCATCGTGATGGACGCATCCGTGCGTGAAGGATCCGAGGAAAACGAGCATTGCCAGATTGCGTTCATCACTGCCATATGGGCCCAAAAACCGGCGCTATGGTATGGGGTACCACTGGCTACACAACACGACCATCCATGGTTCGCACAACTGGTAATTTGGACTATAGGCATATGATTTCTGACGTGTTACACCGGTAACTTTGATCTATCTTCGATGTCTCCGTGACATTATCTTGCAACTACCCTGATGAGCCAAAATATTATCACCACCTTCTTAATAGCTTGTTTGTCCTTCTTCGGAGCGAAATACGTCACTGATACTGTGTATCAGGGATCCAACAGTTAGTTGGTAAGTTTCTGGAGGTATGTGGCGTTAGATGTCTACGCAGAGGTCATGTATTTCGCCTAAATAACGGGCCGCTGATTTGCGTACGCGGTAATGGAGCCCGATGGCGATCCAGTTAGGTTCCATAGGATTTACATCAGATGACTTTCGTTGCCAAAACATCAAAATGTGTTCCATATAATGTACCTCAAACCATTGTAGCATGGTTCTGGCTACGAGACGCGGACAGTTATACTGCTGGAAGATGACATCGCCGTCGGGGAAGATATCATGCATGAAGGGATGCATGTGGTTCGCAGCTATTAGCGTGTCTTCGATTACTACCACAGATCCCATGCAAGCGGAGAAGAGTACTTCCCATAGCATAATACTGCTCCCATCAGCCTGCGTCTGTGGCGCGATGCACGTTTCGCGCCGCCTTTCACATCGATGACGGCGTTTGTGGAGACGACCAGCGACCTAGTGTAGCAAAAATGTGATTCATCTGAAGAGCCGACAAACTTCCATCGATCGACGGTCGAATCCCGATGGTCCCGTGCCCACTGCAATAGTAATTGACTATGAGAACACGTAGGGGTGGTCTGATGCGGAGCTCCATGTTCAACAATGCACGGTGAACGGTGTCCTCCGAAACACTTGTGCGTGCACCAGCATTGTGCTCTTTTGGCAGAGATGTCACAATTCATCATCTATCCTACTTGACAGAGCAGACAAGCTTCCGAGCCTCGCGTTCTGTGAAGAATCATGAAGGACTAACCACTGAGCGCCGAGCGGTAGTTTCAGTGTCCTTCTACTTCTGTCCGTAGATCCTCACGACAGTAGCAGGTGAACAGCCTCGCCGTTTACGAGATGTTTGTTAACAGACTCTGCGTAACAATGATCTGCCCTGTGTCAAAGTAGCTTATCTCACTGGATTTCCCCATTTGCAGCCCATATCTTCGCTAGGGTGATCCCCTGCCCGTGTCTGCTCCGATTACATACTTTTGTTACCGCGTCATGTGCCCGCAAAGACACCAGGTGGCGTCCAGCATCATGTTGGGCACTGGTCATAAGGTTTTGGCTTGTCTGTGTAGATACCACAAGACTGCATGTTACCCGGAATCTCCTGCCTACCTCGATACAGAGGGTGTTGGAGTTTTTCCCTGGTTAGATCTCTCACTCAGTGAAAACACCTGGCCATAGGTTAATGATGGACTGATACGCCATAACTCGCCAAGCACTGAGACTTATGAGGTCCGGCATAGGCTTGAAGCAGCATGGAATGAAGAACCGAATCTGTTCAAATGGTTCAAATGATTCTGAGCACTATGGGACTTAACATCTGAGGTCATTAGTCCCCTAGATTTAGAACTACTTAAACCCAGCTTACGTAAGGACATCACACACATCCACGCCCAAAGCAGGATTCGAACCTGCGACCGTAGCAGCTGCGCGGTTCTGGACTGAAGCGCCTAGAGCCGCTCGGTCACAGCGGCCGGCCCGAAGCTGTTATCCAACCTCATGTTGACTCAGTGTCCAGTCGAGATAGTGCCACTTATGCTGCCAGAGGTGGCGGCTATGTACACTAAATTTGGAAACTTGTGCAACCCCAAATCTTAAATTCTTCCTGTTATGCAGTATACGCGCGTTAAGTTAAAAGTTCGTTATTTTCAACTCTTGCTGTTTTCGCAATTTTAATGCCAAGCAGTTTACACTAACTAATCAAAAGTACCTATTAAAGGACATTAATATGGGGTGTGTCCGCTCTTCGCTTTTATGACTACGTGAACTGTGCTGGAGACACATTCTGAGAGGTGTAGAGGAAGAGCAGCCCACTCTTGCTCAAGAGCCGAAACGAGATAATATAGTAAAGTTGGACGATGGGGTCTGGAGCGAAGTCGACGTTTTGACTCATCCAAAGGATGTTCCATTGGTTTCAGGTTGTGATTCTGGGTAGTCTGGTTCATTTCAGAAAAGTAATTCTTGCAAAAAGAACACTGCGTGCAGCTGTATGATTATCTTTAATGAGACACGACCAGTTTCGTGGCTAAGGCACATCCTCAGGTGTACATTTGAATACAAAGAATCTGAATAACTATCAATGTGGTCCAGCTCCAGCAGACCCATGTTACACCATTAAAGTGTCAAAATCTTAATTATAACAATCGCTAAACATACAATGCTTTAAGCCATTAAAGACACCGATGTAGGAAAGAAGGGGGACTCGACATTCACCGATAAAACGGCATTGCCTGCCAAATGCAGTTATCCATTTAGAAAAGAGGTCGAATGGTGCATACCTCATCCTCTATAAAGGAGAGGAAGAATCTACAACCAAATAGTATGAGTACTGGTAGATTATCCAGCACCTCCTAGTGGCATGCCCCACAAACAGCCAACAACAACACACTAGCCACGCTAAGCGCGAAGGAAAGCGTTGGTACTCAAAGTGTAGAGCTTGCCTAGCTGAGACACATTTGGGAGGTGAGACGAAAAGTAGATCAGTACATTAACATCTCGCGTGCTTATACGCGACCAGGAAAGGTTAAGGCCTCCCGTTGCGACCACAGAAAACATTGCATGTCACACAACAAAGCATGCACTGTCCCAGACGCAAGAGATAAGAAGTAAGCCCAGAAAAGTATACACATTTTGCGTCTGGGGCCACGTATGCTTTATTATGTGATATGTAACGATATATACTGTGGTTTTTAATGTTTATTGCTTGCCTGTAACGGAGGGCCCCAACCTTTCATGGTTGCGGACAAGCACTGGATATGGTTAATGTACTGTTCATCCCATCTCGCGGTGGGGCTCCCAGCGAAGCAAGGTCTACACTTTGAGTACCAATACTTTGCTGCCTGCTTAGTGTGGCTGGTGTGTTCTTGGTGTTCGCGGGGGATGCCATCAGAATCTACTGAACAATCTTGAAGCATTCGAACTATTCGTCTGGTACGTGCTATTGTGTAGGTCCCTCCATTACACGTTTTTATCATAATTGGTTGTAGGTTCTTCCTAGCTTTTATAGACGATGATGTATGCGCCATTCTACCCCTTACCTAAATGACTACCTCCAATTTTCGGGTAATGCCATTTGCCCAGTAAAGGCTGTGTCTCACTTCTTTCCTACATCGATGTCATTATTCACTGTACTTGTGAGTACAGCGTGATTGTTATTGGTAGGGTTTTACGATTGTAATACTATGACGTTGGTCTGCTAGACCATATGCGTAGTCATTCAGATTCTTTATATTTACATGAACACCTGAGGATGTGACCACATGCCACCAAACCGGTCGTGTACCATTAAGGATTATCACACAGCTGTATGCGGTGTTCTTTTTGCAAGATGTACTGCCACAGCTGCAGATGCCCGCAGCACAGAGCTGCTAGAAATGCTGTTGACCACAAACCATTGTCACACAGATGCTGCTTTATGACACGGTGCATTGTCATCCTGGTACGCCTCCAAACTGTTCCTCTACTGTATGCACCACACCGTGCTGTAAAATGTCTTCATATCTTTCCGCATTTAGTGTTTTCTTAGCGCCATAATGGAATCACATCATAACCACCAAAAACATCCCCACACTAACACCACCTCTTTCATACTTCACTGTTGGCCCTGCAGGTGACCGCATATAACGTTCTACACGCATGCCTCAAAACCAGTCCCTTCCATTTGACTGTCACAGGATGTAGCGTAATTCATCACTCCAAATAAATTATTTCGAGGCATCCACTGTTCTTGTGGCGTCGTCATTTACACCACGTCTAGAGTCGCTTAACACTGACGACGGAAATGTGTGGCTTACGAGGAGCTGCTCGACCGATGTACCCCGTTCTTTTTAACTCCCCTCGCTCACTCATTGCGCTAACTGGACTGCTAAAAGCACTTTGGAGCTTACAAGCGATTCCTTCCGCCAATTTCATGAGATTTTTTACAACCGCCCTTCACAATGCTCGACGGTCTCAATCCGCCAGTAACTTATACGAGGGCTGCCTGGTCTTACTCTAACTGGGATTGTTCCTTAGCGTTTCTGCTTCAGAATCACATCACCAACAATGGACTTGACCAGTTTGAGAAGGTTGAATGTCCCTGATGGCTCTGTCACTCAGGTGACATCCAGCGACTAGTCAACCGAACCATTCTGATGTTACCGCTTGTCTACTGACAACTCAACTCCTCCCCCTCGACGACTTGGGGTACAGCACCGCCTTGGCTCCGGCCCCGGACCTGCCTGCTCCGTGACCTTTGAAAGTTTCCTAAGGATGGTACCCCTTCTCTTGTGTGTCGCCGGGCATTTGCTGCTCTACGCGCACAAATGAAGGATGCCACATTTATTTACACTGATGGCTCAAAAACATCATTTGGTGTTGGGAGTGCCTATATTGTTGGTGACACCCCTAATCGATTTCAGCTTCCACACCAGTGTTCGGTTTTTACTGCGGAGCTTTACGCTGTTCTCCAGGTTGTCCAATACATCCGTCGCCATCAGCGGATACAGTATATTATATGCTCAAATTCGCTCAGCTCTCTCCTCAATTTCCAAGCTCTCTACCCTGTCCACCCTCTGGTCCACCGGATTCAGGACTGCCTCCCCTTGCTCCACTTGGGGGGCGTTCCTCTGCATCCCAGGACATGTTGGTATCTGTGGAAACGAGGCGGCCAAGGCTGCAGTCTCTCTTCTTCAGCCCGCTGTTCGCATGGTTCCCTTCGCCGATCTACGGAGTGTTTTATGTCGACGTGTTGCTCTTTTATGGCACGCACATTGGTCGACACTTCCCAGTAATAAATTGCGGGACGTGAAAGCTCTTCCCTGTGCTTGGACCTCTTCCTCCAGAATTCGCCGTCGGGAGGAAGTAATTTTAATTAGACTTCGGATAGGGCACTGTCTTTTTAGCGCTCGACATCTTTTAAGTGGCGATCCTCCCCGATTTGTCCCCACTGATCTCAACTGTGGACGGTGAGACACCTTTTACTTGAGTGCCCCTATTTTACTCTGTTACGCGCCCGTCTACAGCTGTCGCCTGATATATCGTCCATTTTAGCAGATGACACGCGCTCAGCCGATCGCGTTGTCGAGTTTATTAGTGAGATGACGGCAGTCATTTGAAGCTCTTTTTGGGGACAAACAACCCCCCTTCTATAGTGGTTTTTTAAGCTTTCTTTCTGTTTTTAGTTTCCCCACTTTTTTTGAGTTTCGCTCCCATTGCTGCTGGTTCCCAGTCTTTTTTTTACCTAAGTCACAGACCGGGCGCTAATGGCCGTAGCAGTTTTGCGACCTAAAACCATAACATAACATAACAAAAAATCCTCCCCCTCCCCCCTCGCCCACCTCCTTTTATAGCGGGTGGTTCGCTCGCTTCTCGTGACATCTAGTGGTCAACTCCGCATTATGCAGGGGGATCAAGATACTTTTGATCACAATGTAGTAAGACTCACGACAGGCCAAAAGGATCCGCAGAAAAATCTGAAAACTATGTATAAGCACAAGAACGATGTGTACAGTTGCTCGAGCTATGCAAATAAATCCCAGCTGCAGCCCCGCCTGCCCTGCGGGAACAGAGAAGTCTTTCTGGCCGCGAACTGGCAGCCGCGGACGCTGCCACGCGGCCTCAGCAGTGTTTACCCATGTGGCGCTGGCGCGGTCGTTCCTCTCCGCACGTCAGGCCCGCCCCCGCCGCGTCTCGCCTGCCAGCCAGCTGGCAGCCCGGCAGCCCGGCCATCGCTCATTTCGGCCCTATCGCCGTTCGTGTCGCTGAACTTATAGCGCGCTTCCGCGACAACGTCACAGGTCGTTGGCAGCGCACGACACTTCCGTCACCGCGTTAACGCCGGCCGTGTTGAGCCAAGTGTGTCAAGCGACAGCTTCTTCCTGGACACGAGGAGGCAGTCTCTTAGGACCCGGTGCCATCTCCTCGGTTAATCTTGTCATTCCAGGAAGTAGCCCAGATACACCATACGTGTACCCTAAGCCTAGGGGCGCATGAACGATTTTTCAGTCGATCGATCACAATATCGTTTGTTACGACGATGACGTTATACGGACTTACATGGTTGAAGGCACGAAAAATACAGCTGATAGAAAAAACTGATGCAAGACACCATCGGCTGAGGGTAGCACGCTTTTAACTTGGTACATCCGGCCGCCCATGTGTCGATTTTAGTCAGGTGATAAAATATATTTCGTGTAAAAAACAAAACAAAACAAAACAACCCTACCTTCCAAATGGACAACGTGCTTCATATATACCGGGTGATCAAAAAGTCAGAATAAATTTGAAAACTTAATAAACCACGAAATAATGTAGATAGAGAGGTAAAAATTGACACACATGCTTGGACTGACATGGGGTTTAATTAGAACCAAAAAAAATTGCTAGACGCGTGAAAGATCTCTTGCGCGCGTCGTTTGGTGATGATCGTGTGCTCAGCCGCCACTTTCGTCATGCTTGGCCTCCCAGGTCCCCAGACCTCATTCCGTGCGATTATTGGCTTTGGGGTTACCTGAAGTTGCAAGTGAATCGTGATCGACCGACATCTCTAGGGATGCTGAAAGACAACATCCGACGTCAATGCCTCACCATAACTCCGGACATGCTTTGCAGTGCTGTTCACAACATTATTCCTCGTCTACAGCTATTGTTGAGGAATGATGGTGGACATATTGAGAATTTCCTGTAAAGAACATCATCTTTGCTTTGTCTTACTTTTTTATGCTAATTATTGCTATTCTGATTAGGTGAAGCGCCATCTGTCGAACATTTTTTGAACTTTTGCATTTTTTTGGTTCTAATAAAACCCCATGTCATTCCAAGCAGGTGTGTCAATTTGTACCTCTCTAACTTCATTATTCCGTGATTTATTCAGTTTTCAAATTTATATCGACTTTTTGATCACCCGGTGTATACCTACATCATATATATATATATATATATATATATATATATATATACACTTACATCAATGTCAATAAAAAATCCTTTCAGTACTTGTAATTATTTAATCACATGCTATGTGTCATAACGTCATTCATGATAATACTACAAGTAACATATCAAAGCCAAAACATTCCTCACCTTAAAAGTGGCAGAATTTGACCCTATCGTCAATGGAACGACATAGAACGTCAACTTCACGTGGTGCCAACGATTTTTGGGGAGAATCTTTTGACGTGACGTTCGCGGGACATTGGCTTCACGTGACAATCATGTGCAGCTCAGTTCTCTCTCACAATTTGATGTTAATTTTTCTCGCAGAGCATATATCTGTTGGTATATTTTGGGCCTTTTCTGTCTCGTAATATTTGATAACTAATCAGCAATCACGAGAGGAGCGCTGTACGGTTAAATTTTTGGTTCATTCCTATTCTTCATAATTATGTAAATGACCTTCCACCACTTCACATACATCAGGCACGGTAAGAATACACTACTGGCCATTAAAATTACTACACCAAGTAGAAATGCAGATGATAAACGGGTATTCATTGGACAAATATATTATACTAGAACTGACATGTGATTACATTTTCACGCAATCTGGGTGCATAGATCCTGAGAAATCAGTAACCAGAACAACCACCTCTGACCGTAATAACGGCCTTGATACGCCTGGGCATTGAGTCAAACAGAGCTTGGATGGCGTGTACAGGTACAGCTGCACATGCAGCGAAAACACGATACCGCAGTTCATCAAGAGTAGTGACTGGCGTATTGTGACGAGCCAGTTGCTCGCCCACCATTGACCAAACGTTTTCAATTGGTGAGAGATCTGGAGAATGTGCTGGCCAGGGCAGCAGTCTAACACTTTCTGTATCGAGAAAGGCCCGTACAGGACCTGCAACGTGCGGTCGTGCAGTATCCTGCTGAAATGTAGGGTTTCGCAGGGGTCGAATGAAGGGTAGAGCCACGGGTCGTAACACATCTGAAATGCAACGTCCACTGTTCAAAATGCCGTCAATGCGAACAAGAGGTGACCGAGACGTGTAACCAATGGCACCCCATACCATCACGCCGGGTGATATGCCAGTATGCCGATGACGAATACACGCTTCCAGTGTGCGTTCACCGCGATGTCGTCAAACACGGATGCAACCATCATGATGCTGTAAACAGGACCTGAATTCATCCGAAAAGATCACGTTTTGCCATTCGTGCACCCAGGTTCGTCGTTGAGTACACCATCGCAGGCGCTCCTGTCTGTGATGCAGCGTCAAAGGTAACCGCAGCCATAGTCTCCGAGCTGATAGTCCATGCTGCTGCAAACGTGGTCGAACTGTTCGTGCAGATAGTTGTTGTCTTGCAAACGTCCCCATCTGTTGACTCCGCGATCGAGACGTGGCTGCACGATTCGTTACAGCCATGCGGATAAGATGCCTGTTATCTCGACTGCTAGTGATACGAGGCCGTTGGGATCCAGCACGGCGTTCCGTATTACCCTCCTGAACCCACCGATACCATATTCTGCTAACAGTCATTGGATCTCGACCAACGCGAGCAGCAATGTCGCGATACGATAAACCGCAATCGCGATAAGCTACAATCCGACCTTTATCAAAGTCGCAAACGTGATGGTACACATATCTCCTCCTTACACGAGGCATCACAACGACGTTTCACCAGGGAGCGCCGGTCAACTGCTGTTTGTGTAAGAGAAATTGGTTGGAAACTTTCCCCATGTCAGCACCTTGCAGGTGTCGTCACCGGCGCCAACCTTGTGTGAATGCTCTCAAAAGCTAAGCATTTGCATATCACAGCATCTTCTTCCCGTCGCTTAAATTTCGCGCCTGTAGCACGCCATCTTCGTGGTGTAGCAAATTTAGTGGCCAGTAGTATAGTTGAACGCTCGAAAAATCCAGCTGATAGAAAAAAACTGAAGCAAGACACCATCGACTGATGGTAGCACGCTTTTAACTTGGTACATCCGGCCGCCCACGTATCTATTGTAGTCAGGTGATAAAACATATTTCGTGTAAAACAAAACCTATCCTTCCAAGTAGACTTACATTAATGTCATTAAAAAAGCCTTTCAGTACTTGTAGTACTATCACGAATGACATTATGACACATAACATGTGATTAAATAATTACAAGCAACATATCAAAGCCAAAACATTCCTCATCTTACAAGTTTACAAGTGACGGAATTTGGTCCTGTCGCCAATGGAACGACATAGAACGTCAACCTTATGTGGTGTCAACGATTTTTGGGGAGAATGTTCTGACGTGACGTTCGCGGGACATTGGCTTCATGTGACAATCTTGCGCAGCCCAGTTCTCTGTCACAATTTGACGTTAATTTTTCTCGCAGCGCATATTTCTGTTGGTATATTTCCTGCTTTTTCTGTCTGCTAATCAGCAATCACAAAGGAGCTCTGTAAGGTTAAATTTTTGGCTCATTCCTATTCTTCATAATTATGTAAATGACCTTCCACCACTTAACATACATCAGGCATAGTAAGCATATTTTGTAAATGATAGAAGGATCATAATTAATCCTGTGTATTCTCAGCAACAGAAGAAATTGTTTATAATGTTTTTACAGTAACTGAATACTAAATTTCGGTATTTAATACCGAAAATCTGAGCCGGAGTAAACATATAAGTACGGAAATCTAACCCTACCTGATTTTTGCTGAATAGTATTGTCCACAGCTACAACGGAAGAAACAGCCACTGTTCATAGCGGCAGGAGAAGCTGTATGCCTTCAGTACACAAACTGGACACTAGGTGACTCGAGTGGTGCGGTGTGGTACGCCAAGTCGTTATTATGCCTCTTTTCAACGATGCGAGGTGTCGAGTGCACCGACGTCCAATGAGACGTATAACCGACAGTGTGTGGGGGCGTAGTTCATGCCGGATGAGATTCTGTCATGTTTTGTGGATGTATTTCGTGTTATAATATGGGATCACTCGTTAAGTTGCCATAAAGATGAAGCAAGAAGTTTATTCCAACATTCAGGTAATCGTTAAGACGAACCACAAAATTTCTTTCACCATTCTCAGTGATAAAGTGTTACACTTTATTCTACATTTTCGTGACGAATATACTATAGAAATACTCATCTTTGTCGCTAAGAACAATTCTGTTCGCAGAGCTACAAGCATCTGTTCCTGGTTTGATAACGACTCGGGTACCCTGTCGTGCCTCGAATAACGCATTAAATCATCCTGTCTCAATACCGTAGAAAATGTCTGGGGCTATTTGAAATAACGTAGTAATCTATTGGGTTAGCGCATAAGTTTGTTGCGTTTTTTCATAAGTTTAATAAATAGTCTGGAACTATTCGAAACAACGTAGTAATCTGTTGGGTTGGCGCATAAGTTCGTAGTGTTTCTCCATAAGTTTAGTAAACACACAGAGACTTTAGTCATCAGTGATATATTCTCATTCACTATTTACAACAGACTGCCAACACAGGGGTAACTTTTCAATTTCGCGAATGTAAAAATCACATGGTTTTGATGTAAACAACGCGTTTTTTTTCCTTATTTGGATTTCGATCTCCCCCTCCCCGAGGGAGGTGGGGGGAGGCGGGAGCAGCAGCGTACTAAGCTGCTCTGCAGCCTACAGCAAAGTTAAAAACATAATGAGGAGATACAACAATAAGAAAACAGGTGATAAACAACGCGTTGAGCCATGTTCGCAGCGCATTTTCATCCGGAAAAGAAGTTCTTGAAGGTTGTTCGATAGAGAGCTGAAAAGGTAGATATCTGAGGGTACAAGATCAGGTGAATAAGTTGGGTGCAGAATGAGTTCC
The DNA here is from genome assembly GCF_023864345.2 of Schistocerca serialis cubense. NCBI lineage: Eukaryota > Metazoa > Arthropoda > Insecta > Orthoptera > Acrididae > Schistocerca > Schistocerca serialis. The sequence continues at coordinate 450,879,563 of NC_064639.1, read as the reverse complement.
CAACCCAACTCCTGTGTAATGTTTGTTGTCAGTCTAGCAGAATGCTGACGGGTGTTATCGTGGGGTAGCAACACTTCACGCAGTCTTTCTGGTCGTTGTACCCGTACTTCGATTGCGTCTGCAAGACATCTCAGTTGTTGACTAAAAATGTCGGCAGTGATGATTAGACACTGGGAAGCAATTCGTAGTACATCACACAGTCGCTGCTACGTTTGTGCTTAACCATTCCTTTGCTTTCCTTATGTTAACATAAAGACACCATTTCTCGTCACCAGTAACCATACAGGATAGGAATGGTCGGTGCTGTTCAAGAGCCGACTGACGACGAGCAAGCAGAGAAGTATATATGGTCACCTGCTGATTTTTGTAATCTCTCGGTCATTAAGTGAATGCCATCGGCCACTGTGTTGTCCGTGATGAGAGGTAATACTTGAAAGTTGCTATTCTCGGTACACTCTTGACACTGTGGATCTCGGAATATTGAATTGCCTAACAACTTCGGAAATGGAATGGTTGGTTCAAATGGCTCTGAGCACTATGGGACTTAACTTCTGAGGTCATCAGTCCCCTAGAACTTAGAACTACTTAAACCTAACTAACCTAAGGACATCACACACATCCATGCCCGAGGCAGGATTCGAACCTGCGACCGAAGCGGTCGCGCGGTTCCAGACTGTAGCGCCTAGAACCGCTCGGACACTCCGGCCGGCAAATGGAATGTCCCATACGTCTAGCTCTAATTACCATTCCGCTTTCAACGTCTGTTAATTCCCGTCTTGTGGCCACGATCACGTCGGAAACCTTTCACGTGTGTCGCCTGAGTACAAATGGCAGCTTCGCCAGTGCCCTGCCCTTTTATACCTTGTGTGATTACTACCATCATCTGTATATATGCACATCGCTATACCATGACTTTCGTCATCTCACGGTGTGGCCGAGCGGTTCTAGGCGCGTCAGTCTGGAACCGCGCGACCGCTACGGTCGCAGGTTCGAATCCTGCCTCGGGCATGGATGTGTGTGATGTCCTTAGTACCTAGTGATGGCTGGGTGTTGTGTGCTGTCCTTAGGTTAGTTAGGTTTAAGTAGTTCTAAGTTCTAGGGGACTGATGACCTCAGATGTTAAGTCCCATAGTGCTCAGAGCCATTTGAACCATTTTGATAATGGAAATGAAGGGAGGAAGAGCATTAAAATTTATGTCGATGTATTGACTATTATTCTTTGATAGTGGTATGGGAACTGTAGGTTGGTCTCCGTTTGAAGGTAAAATTCTGCTCATGAGATGTCTTCCATCGTAGACTCGGGAGACCGTTTCCACATGACACTGCATTACTGGTCTTGCCAACGTAGATGGGTGTGCATATCTATGATGCATCTGTTGTGAAATTCCACGGTCAGTCAAACGAGTGGCAGCAATATTTTATTTTATTTGTGAGAAGACCATTTTTAATACTTCAAGATATCAAGAGAGTCACCAGTATGACGCTGCTACCTGATCTTGTAAAATTGTATGAACTGTTCATAGTAGTCTCCTGGTTGCTGCTTGCAGCGGTCAGCAGTGTGTCACTACCTCAATCACGCCTCCGTCTGTGGCTCCCGGCGCCCGGCCAGCACACACTTCCGTTTGCCAAAACCTCAGGAGTTTGAGCGTAGCAGCAAGTGGTTCGAACAGCTTCTATCGTTGGCGTAGATTAGTTTCTGTAAACGAGCAATCAGTGAGTGGTTACAGATTCTTTTACCGAAACTCTGCGTCTCTGTTTTGTTAACTTGGCATGAATCAGAACGAAGTAAGCGGAGATGACAGCCCGTTCCTTCGTCATGAGGTTGAAGAGCAAAATGATCTGTGAACGAAGTGCGACATAGTCACATTGAAGAACACAGCAATCTGTTGTTTAAAATTTGTATAAGTAAAAACAATCTTTGATCGCAAAGTTTTTTTCTTTAATTGTATGACCTATTTCGGTCCGTAGCTGTCATCATCATCCGACATGTCAAGAAAAGATAAAGACATACCATTTATATTTTCGCTGATAAATCTATACATTTTTTTTGTGTTTTCTATACATACCTGACGATGATCGTGTGGGACGGAACCGATCACAAATTAAAAGAAAATATTTTGTGATCAATAACTGTTTTCAGCTCTTACATGATCTATGAATATCATTGTCAGTGCAGTTGAAAAAAGTCCGTGCTTTCGAGGGTATAGCTATAAATCGTATTTGAAGCCCATATTCTGTCCCTCGCTCAGCGGATCATCCACTGCCGCAATACAAAATAGCATCCATCTCATGTTAACAGCATCACATGTTGCAAATTTATTTTTTGGCTTCCCCTTCCTTTTTGCACATTCATAATTACCACAGCTAATCGTATATTACTATCTATGTAGATCCTTGACTAACGCAAAGGATCGGAGACGCGATAATAACAGTACACGGTCGAAGATGTTTAGTAATAGCATTACAAATCGTGCTTCATAATTAATACTAGAAACTTACACCGATGAAAATAAAGGTAATACAGGCACGAGCATTACATTAAATATTGGTCCACAAACTAACTGTTTGAGAGATAATTGCTAATGTGTAGCTACGAGCCGCTATTCACTTCAGCTTGAAATATCGTCCTAGTTAGTACGAATGTATCTAAAACGTAATTCTTCGATAAGTCGCAGTCTATAAGGGGCGATCAAAAGTTTCCGTTCAAAGGCCTTACAGTCCAGAATCAGTATGCCAGTCGGGCAAAATGGCCTTGATCACTGAGCCAATCATACCGCCGACGCAACAGGTTGAATATTCTCATTTAGTAAAACACTGTGTCCTTTTGTGTGAAGGAGTCCCTAACTGCCTGCTGCACATCCTCGTCCGATAGGAACCGTCGATCCTTCAAGGCCTTTTTTAAGGGACGCACGAGCGGTTCTAGGTGCTTCAATCCGGAACCGCGCTGCTGCTACGGTCGCAGGTTCGAATCCTGTCTCGAGCATGGATGTGCGTGATGCCCTACGGTTAATTATGTGTAAGTAGTTCTAAGTCTAGGGGATTGATGACCTCAGATGTTAAGTCCCATAGTGCTTAGAGCTGTTTTTTTAAGGGGCGCAAGGCGTGATAATCGCATGGGGAGAGATCAGAATTACAGGGCGGGAATCTCCCACTTGAGTTGGATGAGACTGGCCTTTCAGATAGACAAACGTCTTGGATTTAACTGTGATCAGCACGAAACTTGGTGCACTACTCCACAATGGGGATTTCCGACATACTGCCCTGCACACATTCTTAGTTTTCCGATGAATGTCTACCGATGCTTGTCCTTTGGCAGCCAAGAAAAGAATAACAGCACATTGGTCTTGTTTGGACACATGTGGCAATAACGTCGCCATAGTTCACGTGTCCACATTCACCGTCCATACGTCGGAAAGATACGAAAGCCACACAAATCCCTTGCCTACATGACGGTGTTTATATAACCGCATCAGAGTCGCTCTTCGTTTTATATACGCTGCAACAACGCCCTAAAATGGGAACTTTTAGATCGTCCCTTTAGAATTGGGCTCATATATCACCTGTACCCTTCCTTAGCAGCAAATACAACACTTCCGTAGGACGTTAGACATTCAGTTTATTCGTTCCTGTAAAACGTGTTGCAAGTGTCGTCCTCTCGTTTGTTGATCTCTGCAGTGGGGTACGAACTCTTTCAAACAATCCCGATCCATCTCGCAAATCGTGACACGAACATACAGTTCGCTGATCTAGTTCTTTAGTCATATCAACGGGAGTACTGTAAACATCCCTCCTTAGTTGATCCTACTAAGAAAAATCCTGAGAATTGACGTCAAGTGATCTGAGAGGCCAATGCACAGGCTTTGCTCGAGCTGCCAATCTTGTATCATGCTGGCGCGTTAGATGTCGTCTTACGTCAGTTGCAAAACGTGCCGCTGCTGCATCATGGGGACTTAAAAGGTAATCTTACATTTGACGATATTTCATACTGAAGTCAATGCCGCCTCATGACCACAGATTTGGAATTATCTCGGAAATAGCACGTTTGCGACACATATGTAACAGAACATTTTTCCTTCTATACTGTCCAGTCACTTTAATGTGACTACCTGTCAACTGCCTGATTAACCACATTTTGCAGGGTGGACGGGCAGGAAGACAGTGAAGTTGTACAAGGTGCCGACAGGGATGAGAAGTCACACCAACTCGAAGCCCACGCACCATCTTCAGTGCCGAAGCCAGTTGCGCTAGCTACATCGGTTGAGGATCCATGGCGAGAGCAGCCCGATCAAGGTGGTCCCACAGATTCAAATGGTTCAAATGGCTCTGAGCACTATGTGACTTAACATCTGAGGTCATCAGTCCCCTAGAACTTAGAACTACTTAAACCTAACTAACCTAAGGACATCACACACATCCATGCCAGAGGCAGGATTCGAACCTGCGACCGTAGCACTGACGCGATTCCTGACTGAAGCGCCTACAACCGCTCGGCCACCACGGCCGGCTTCCCACAGAGTCTCGATTGAGTTTAAATTCGGTGAGTTTCTTGGTCAGGGGAGTACGGTAAACTCATACTGGTGCTCTCTGAACTACGTACATACACTGCGATCTGTGTGGCACATTGCACTGTCCTGCTCGTAGATGCCATCGTGCTGAAGAAAAAAAGCAGACTGCATGTAGGAGTGGACATGGTCGTCAAAGACAAATGCATACTTGTGTTGATCCATTGTGCCTTCCAGAATGACCAGGTCACCCAGGGAATGCCACGAAAACACTTCCCTAACCATAACGGTCCCTCCTCCGGGTTGGGAGCTTACGACGATTATTGCAGGGCCACACACGATAATGGTGACTTGTCAGATGGAGCATAAAACGTGATTCACCTATGAAGACTATCTGTCGCAATCGAAGGGTGTCCAGTTGTGATACTAGAGTGCAAAATTCAGCCTGAGTTGCCGATGAACAGCAGACAGCATGGATGCATGAACCAGGTGCCTGCTGTGGAGACCCATACGCACTAGCTTTCGCTGAATGGTCGTTGAGAAGACATTGCTGGCAGCCCCTTGACTCATCTGGACAGTCAGTTGCTCAAAAGTTTCACGTCTATTCTCTAGTACACGTTTCCGAAGTGGTCGTTCAGCTCTGTCGCCTTTGGCCCGTGTTGCACCAGTTACGTCAGCGCCATTTTGTCATGCCAATTTGCCATGCACGGTATACACTGAGGTGACAAAATTGGATAGCGACATGCACATATACAGATGGCGGTAGTACCGCGTATACAAGGTATAGAAGGCAGAGCTCTCATTTGTACTCTGATGATTCATGTGGAAAAGTGTCCGACGTGATTATAGTTGCACGACAGGAATCAACAGACTACGAACTGGAATGATACCTGCAGCTAGACGCATGGGACTCTTCTATTTCGGAATACGTTAGGAAATTCAATATTCCGAGACCCACAGTATCAAGAGTGTGCCGAGAACACATTTCAGGCATTACCTCTTACCACAGACAACACAGTGGCCGACGGCCTTTACTTAACTACCGAGCGCAGCGGTGTTTGCGTAGTTGTCAGTGCTAACAGACAAGTAACACTGCACGAAATAACTCTAGAAATCAACGTGGAACGTACGACGAACGCATCCGTTACCACAATGCAGCGAAATTTGGCGTTAATGGGCTATGGCAGCAGACAACCGACGCGAGTGCCTTTGCTAACAGCACATCGGCTGCAACGCCTTTCCCGGGCTCGTTACCATGTCGGTTGCACTCCAGACGACGGGAAAACCGTGGCTGGTCAGAGTCTTAGTTGATAAGAGCTGACGGAAAGGTTCGAGTGTGGCGCACACCCCACGGAGCCATGGACCCAAGTCGTCAACAAGGCACTGTTGAAGTTGATGTTGGCCTCATACTGGTGTGGGATCTGTTTACTTGGAATAGATTGGGTCTTCTGGTCCAACTGAACCGATCATTGACTGTAAATGGTTATGTTCGGCTACAAGGAGACCATTTGCAGCCATTCATGGGCTTCCAAACAACGATGGAATTTTTATACATGACAATGCGTCATGTTACTGACCCATCATGTTCGCGTTTGGTTTGAAGAACATAATGGGTAACTCGAGAGAATGCTTTGGCTACACAGATCGCCCGACATGAATCCCATCCAACATTTATAGGACATAATGGAGAGGTCAGTTCGTGCACAAAATCCTGCACCAACGGCAACACTCCCGCAATTATGGACGTTTATAGATGCAGCGTGACTCAATATTTCTGCAGGGGACTTCCAAAAATTTGTTGAGTGTATGCCACGTCGCGTTGCTACACTACATCGGGCAAAAGGAGGTCACCTCTGTATACTTCAACCACGGCACCACGCGAATAGTTTAGCCGGTTCAGATACGCTTCTAGGCTTCACCGGAAATCCAGTGATCATGACCTTTTGGTCGTCAGATAAGTGGCTCCGTTTCCTCATTTCGATAATGCCTGAACCGTTTTCCACGCCCCCCCCCCCCCCCCCGACACCCTTTATGCACCCTGAACCGCTCGTGCTGCCACCTGCCGTCTATGGTAATTGCACGTTGACGTCGAACGTAAGCGGTGCTCACATTAATGACAGGACCGTGTATTATAGTATACTTCTACTGGTGTCAGTTTTCGCTACTACAACACAGACAGTACAATTTTAATTGACGACGGAGCGGGAATGTTCGGGACGCAGAACTTCTCCAGCGATATTCGCCGTTGTTGCTGTCGTTTGTTCGTTTGCATAGTCTAGTGAGATACACGTCAGCCTGCACTTCTAGAAACTCCACTGCGATCACGCAGTGCTACAGTAATTTGGACACACCGTTCATTTCATTGTAAACACCCCATCTTTTCTCTTCTTCTATACAATACGGCACGCATGCAGATAAATTCCATTTGGTCGACCGCGTGTATCTTTATGCATATATAACTAGGAAACTCATTGAGATACAGTGTTGCTGTGAAAACACTAATGAAGTATATAATTCTAATGAATTTTTTAGATGGAGCAGAAAGGTCACTGACGCATAAGTTTTCTGGCCGACTGCATCAATTAGTTGATTGTGCACGCAGGGAAGTGAGCCAGAGCCCACAGTTCTAAATCACGGGGTCTGGCACGCCTGCCAGCGGAAGGGCTGGACGGTGGACGTATTGCCACATCGCTCTTCACTCGCATCGGAGCAAATGTGCGAATGCTTGGTCGGTTCCGATCTCCCTCTCAGAACAGATTTCAGGAATATTAAAATGTAAAACAGTCAAAAACGATAGTCAGATCGGCGTCAAGTGGTGTTTAAGGCAGGGTTCCACTTAATAACGATATTTTAAATTGCGAGCAACCGCGCTGGCTATAAAATACTTTTTACTAAAAATCGCGACTGGTCTCGCGTGCCCGCATCTCGTGGTCGTGCGGTAGCGTTCTCGCTTCCCACGCCCGGGGTCCCGGGTTCGATTCCCGGCGGGGTCAGGGATTTTCTCTGTCTCGTGATGGCTGGGTGTTGTGTGCTGTCCTTAGGTTACTTAGGTTTAAGTAGTTCTAAGTTCTAGGGGACTGATGACCATAGATGTTACGTCCCATAGTGCTCAGAGCCATTTGAACCATTTTGGTCTCGCGTCAACTGAAGACGCATCCTCAGATGACCTGTAAATTAACAAGGAAAAATCATTTCACAGAGAATACTTAACAATAGTATCAAAAATAGAGTAATATTAAAAGTTAGTAGGCCTGCTATGTTATAACATTTGAAGAGTACTCACAGATTCTTTTTAACAGCTCACAGCGGAAAGTTAACTGCCTTAGAGCCACTCCCCATTATTCACGTCAGGTTATAAATAAATAGCTCGCTAAAAGCTGTAGTCACAGTTAAAATGATGGAGACAGCAGAACGGTGCAACGAGCAGGAAGTTGAGAACTCTTCAAGTATTGCTACATAATACTACTTGGTAGTACCACTCTATTCTTCAAACCCTTTTTAAGTTGTCTTTGTAAAAACAAATTCTTTATTAATTTGGTTCAGGTCACTTGAGGATGCGTCTTCAATTAACGCGAAACCGTTTTAATAAAGAGTTTTTACGGCCTGTGCGGATCATTCCAGTTAATCGCCACTTTTGTTTAACCCCCATGTCGAAGACTCAGTGAATGAAGTGAAACTAAGTTTAAACCAGAAATAACATTGTAAGACAAATAATTCCTAATGCAAAGATTGAATTTATGGGCGACACAGACCTCCCTGCCGTAAGTAAAGAATACTAATAAGAACTGCAGAAACAGAGCGACGTGGGGCAGTGGTTTGCGCACTGGACCCGCTTTCGAGAGGACGACCGTTCAAACCCGCGTCCAGCAGTACTGATTTATGATTTGCGTGATTTCCCTAAACCGCTTCAGGCAAATGCCGGGATGGTTCCTTTGAAAGGGCACGGCCGACTTCCTTCCCCATCCACCCCTAATCCGATGGACCGGTGACCTTGCTATTTAGTCCCCTCCCACGAATCAACTAACCAGCGGCAGAATGTGACGGACTGTCTCCTGACCGCAGTGTTTGGGTTAAAGAACACAGAACAGGGTGATGACCACATGCCTCTTCAGCAGGACTGTCTTTGAAAGAGCATGAAGCAGCGGTGAATTGACAATCTATGCTCCTAAGGTGAAAGTGCTAATTTGTTTAATGTACTTATGACCTAAAAACGAACTTTCATTATTTTCTTGCTTTTCACGAAATTAATCACATCTTAGTGATGTGCTCAGCACAGGTTTATAGATGATCTTGTTACATCCTGGTTATTCAAAAAACATCGTAGGCTATTGCACATAAAGCCGCTTCATTCAGTAGAAACAGAAAGACTGGACTTCACAAGCCAAGTAGTGTTGCCACTAGATTGATGTAAATTCTACTTAAATATACAGAAATATAAAGAGCTCTTTTCAATAACGGAATATATCTTTTCCCAGAAAAGTTCAAGTTTTCATTGGTAAATGAAAAAACACCTAGCCCGCTAACAGTTCACTTAGAGCCAGTCCGTATTAATTTTCCATTCGTACCATCACACTTCTTTCAACATTACGGCGCATCTGCCAACGAAAAAGGTATAGACTCAGGTAATAACATACCGTTCATTATTAATAGAAAAGTCCAATGACTGTGCGTACATGTCACACTCACATCGGGCTACAGGTAATATGTTCTGGTTTACTTATTTTTCGCTTTCTCTGCTACTTTTAGATAGTCCCATTACTCACTCGCTTTTCATTAAACACTTATATCCATGTTTATTATACTGAAAAACACTTGCAGCTATGATAACTAACACTGTTTTCAATGCTTCATAATTTCTGGTACCGTATTACCTCCGTCAACTACGGTATGAAGTTATTTCTCATTTTACGATGATCTGAAACGGAGAGCTGATGTATGAAAAAAGAAATATTAGTAGGAAATAAATGAAACGTATCGTTCCTTTTAGTGATAGCCGTCAGCTTTTGCCCAACAAAACAACGAGAAATGCTATTAATTTTGTAGGGTAATACGGTAGAGCTGCAGTTAGTTGTTACAGACGGCATGGCTGGAACGGGCGGGGGTATCTGGAGATACGGTTAGCGAGACGAGGTCGGTGACCGGTGTTCGAATGCAGACGGCGCCGAAATAGAGGCAGCCAGCCTGCAATTAGGCGCAATGCAGCGCTGCCCGCCCGGCCGTGTTGCAGAAGCGTCGTCTTTCATTTTGTCTTCCTCGTGGTTCCTCTACCATCGCCGTCCTTCACGCCGCTCGTGTGCGAGGTACAGGCAGCGTCTCACACTTTACTCCAAATGATTCAAAGCTTCCAGAGGGCCAACGGTAGTAAGAGGAAAAAATGTTATACTAAAAGTCATTATGGACATACCACATAATCAATACTTTATAAAATGGCAAAAGCTGTAGAATGGGTGACAAATTGTCTCCTTCATTACTGATGTTACAGGGTTGACTGACTCATATCGTGCATGCGTGAATAGTTTAGACCCCCCGATATTGCTAGGCAGGAAATTAAGAGTGAAAAGGAAAAACAAAATTCACTCGGGGACTGCATTGCACATTCGCGTTTTTCTTCGAACTGGACAAATTCTTTTGGTGGGGCCCCTTGTTCACTAGTTCAAAAAATCAATATAAATTTCGCTAAAAGAGCGTGTTTACTGAAGTTATTACCATTTACGGTACCTGAAAAGTGCATTATGGCTTCCAATAAAAAAGAACTTTTATGTGGCGCTCAGAATCGTGATTTTGCTTTATAATCAATTGTCAATTCCTTTCTTCTGTTAGCGAACATTTATCGATAGTCGCCCAGTCGTTTCCCATTATTTTCAGGTTGTTTCGTTCATACTGATACAGAACTTGCACTTGCATGGCTCCGACAACAGAATTTAGATACGACAACTATGGATGCCACAACTATACTAAATTTATCAGCTCACTGATGAGCATAGCCGTTTAATTATGTAAAGAATTTGATCTCAGATTGCAAAGACGTAGCGTTAAGAGAAGACATTGCGTATCACTATTATAGGTGAGCAGGATCTCCAAAATCATTAAATAAGGCCCTATGAACACTTAGCAATTGCTGCAAATTCTCATTTTAAGTAGAAAGATTGTCAGGTAATGGTACCTCACTCAGTTCTGTCCACTATAGAAAGGACTGTAGCTGTCATTACAAATGACTAATTGTTTGTGTGTGAAATCATATGGGACTTAACTGCTAAGGTCATCCGTCCCTAAGCTTACACACTGCTTAACCTAAATTATCCTAAGGACGAACACACGCACCCATGCCCGAGGGAGGACTCGAACCTCCGCCGGGACCAGCCGCACAGTCCATGACTGCAGCGCCTGAAATGACTAATTCCTTCCCTCTAATTCTCCAGTTAAGTAAGTGTTTCCTGGATACTAACTCCGACGTTGACCTACATTAAACTACGAAGTTTATTTTCGATACTCGAACCCCAATGGCTTCTCGTGCTCTTTTACAGCGGCAACAAAAGCTATTCTTATACTCTCAGTCTCAGATATGTCACCGTATTTGCAACGCTATTCGGATGGTGTCCTGATTAATTTATTGATATACCGTAATTGAACACGGTTGTAGTGATTACAATAACCGCTTGTCGCTAAGAAGCAAGAAGTACTTTGTGTTCATTGTATAGGGAAGAATCCGGCGGCGTCGGTATGCAGATACGTCCGTACTGGTGCCTATGAAGAATTAAATCTTGGGCTGCTTTCCGCTTTTTTCGTTAGCTGCTACAGTAGAGCGCCTGCGACTCGTAACAACATCGACACACACTCTTAATCTGCTGGCGTCCGTCAAAATCTCGAAAGCGCTGCGACCTATATCTGCCTGAGTGCCGTCATTATAAATAGCCCTCCCAGCCCATGCTACGGTGGCTTTCTACGCTCTCATGGCGATGCAGTCTACGGCTGTGTGCATATGACTCACCATTCGGGTAATGGACGGTTGAAAGAAAGAGTGTTGTTTACATTACTATTTCACTACCCATCTTCCCAATTAAAAGGCTCTCCGGAATATCCCCACTGTAATTATCATTTCAGATATCCATAAATTTTTAATTATATTCTGTTCCCGTCTATAAAAGTATCCCTTTATGAGAAAAGTTGTGTTGAAGTAACAGCATTGTCCAATGATAAAACGAAACCAAGAAACAGACACCTTTGCTTCGCGACGACTCACTGTTGCATCTACATTGCATCTGTTTGGTGTAGACAATTGGGATAGTTGCGCGTGGAGTGTATTGTTGACATCATTTCATAATTACGCTAGTGGAGAAGAAAAAATGAACACTCAGATGCAATGGAATAAGAAACACGGTGGTGATCATAAACAATTCGGAAATATTGTAATGCTCAGTTTTCACCTCCTGTCGCAACTGGTCAAGCAAAAGACTGCATACTCAGATTCCATCCCATCACATCCCACAAATGACCAGTAGTTGGCCAGGCTGAAGATCATACTATACAAGGAACTGATTGAATTCATCAACAGATTTTTTTCAGAAAAATGTATGAATAAAAATTATTTGTTGACATGTTCAGATCTTTTGTTTCGGGATAGGGCATCATTGGCTCTGAGCACTATGGGACTTAACATCTATGGTCATCAGTCTAGGGCATCATTAAGCAAATATAATACAATAACATTTAGCACGAATACAAGTAGATCTAAATGTAGCCTTTTTTGCCTCTGTTGAGAACTGCTACAGAGGGAGAGAAGGATAACACGTTTGAGAGGGTGTTTACTTCCTTCGATAGTACGTTGCTAACATACAAATGTAAATAATCACTCTCTCTGTTCATCACAAATGGCTGCACTCCTTCTTCCACCGCTGTAGCTTACAACACGTTATTAATCATAATTAGTATCTCTGTGCCCAAGAATCAAGATAGAGGCCAATGCAAAGCTCGACTCGACTTCACTATCGCTTGTGGCAGTCTTGTGCAAAGCATCTCTGGCGTTAGCAAATGAACTGTATTATGACAGGAGGGAGAACATCAACGGTTTTTAACTACCAACGACAAATATACAATTAATCTAAATCACAAATATATAATTACTGAAAGTACACGTCCATGCATACTACGGATCATTTCCTTTATTGACCACCTCTAGCATCGAATGAAAATCTGTTGTTTATCTTTCTTTAGAGATGTTAATTTTTTTACGTTTCATTAGTGTAGAATGACCGCATACACATATTCACTCTTGTTATGTGACTCCCAAATCACCACTATCTCCTCATTATCCTGTTTCACACTGAACTGTTTTCATTAACTGCAACTTCCCAGCAAGGTGACAATCTGTTAATCACACGACTCATTACGTATATCTGTGATCTGTTGCTCTTTTTGAGGGAACAGCATAATTTCGAAGTAAAAAATGAGGGGAAGTAACTGATATTTCTATCTGCATGACAGAGTACTGATGGTCTACACTGAGAACTTGAATGAACCTATACATCTGTTCTCAAGAACCAAATGTAATCGAATACTCATCTGAGAACGCAGAAATGCTACAAGCAAAGCCAGCTGATTATGGCACCGTAGAATTCAGCCATGCAACCGGCTATAGGTACTCGGCCCTAGAATGTCTATTTAGCGCTCCTGAATCCATAATGTGGTATTTAATGACGTCTGTCGCACCTCTAAAGAAAGTATTATTATGCAAACGAAGCAAAGCTACAAATTTCTCTGAAGATAACTTTTCCTGATAGTACCTTACTTTTTCCATAAAATTATAAAAATCGCTCGAGGTTTTTGCTGCACAGTATCTCTCATGTGATTTTAAGGCAACAGATAGTAAGAGGCAACTGGAAACAACTATTCTGCCGACAGGAGGTGAACTGCAAAGTAAAATGGTAAATGTTACATGCTATTCGAATAATCAATTGCAGTTCTCGAGAAAACGTTGCAATAGAGAACTTCTCAGGTTTCGAGTTGACCTACAACAAGACTGAGTATTTGAACAAATTAGCGCCAGAGAGAATATTGATAACGGGACTTATTAAATGTTATCAACATACGAAATCACTATATGTAAAACATTCTCGGTTTTCTTGCCGAGTCAATTCGGGATAAAATCTCTAGCTTTCGACGATAGCCTCCAACGTCATCGTCAGGAGCAACTGACTGTCTTCACTGCCAGCGCACACACTGACACCATCTGCGACAGCAGTATGTAATCGCCGGCCAATCAGAAGCCGTCCACGGGCTTTATAAGGCCACCTCAGCAGCAGTGAAGACAGTCAGTTGCTCCTGACGATGACGATGGAGTCTATCGTCGAAAGCTCGAGATTTTATCCCGAATTGACGCGGCACGAAAACCGAGAATGTTTTACATATACATAAGAGCCGCCGCGAAAGACTTCGTTCTCATATTATTTTCCTCTACGGGGAGGACATCGCACGCCACGTTCGTCAACTAGAGAAGCTGCGCCTCAAATATGCACATTTGTGGAGTAATTTGGCATTTCTGCAACGCTGTCGTGGTAAAGAGATTGTGCCCAAGTTTACTGTGGTTAAACACCATATCAAGTGGGTTGAATGAAGAATATATTACAGAAGACAAGCCGGGCGATCGTCAAAGAAAGGTTACGACATACGAGGTACGAACTGGATTTTAATGCACGAAGTTTACATAGTTTCCATCTTTTATTATCTACAGTTATCTCGCCGTTTGAATGGGAGTGGGTCGATATGACGACGGCTGCTCATAAAAGAGCTCATCTTAGCAATACATCGGTTGAACAAGCAAAGAAATCTGAGCGTCTTGCAGCTATGCAAAGATCAGAGTCATCGTATGAAACAGCACGCACTGTCGTCAACCTGTCGGACAAGAACCTGGACAAAGGAGCCATCTCGGCCCTAAGAAAGGTTTGAATTTTGCTCCTACATCACCTACTATACCCATCGTGGATCTTATCGGTGGAGTAGAACAGGCGGTGCGGCATCTTGCAAAGGACGACGCCGACGAAGTGAGACTTACTACCAGTCGCTTTTTGGCCTCTGCTAAGCCTTCCAGATCTAATATCAGTAGAGAGGAGAGGGAGGGGATCCGCTTACTTCGGAAAGATGAAGATCTTGTCGTATTACCGGCTGACAAAGGAAATGCCACCGTTGTTCTTAATACTACCGAATGTCATAGAAAATGACATCGCTGTTGGAGGACAGTACGTACAAATGTCTTAAACGGGACCCAGCTTTGACGTACAGCAGAAAAACCGTGGAGCTACTGAAGAATTCCAGTCTGCCAGATGATGTTACGAAAAACCTCAGAGTCAGAGCTCCTAGACCTTCCAGGATGTACGGACTACCGAAGATCCACAAGGATAATGTTCCCTTGAGGCCTATTGTCAGTACAATTGTTTCTCCTACCTACAAGCTGGCCAAACACCTAACAAAGTTGATGAATCCTATAGTCGACTGGTGTGAACATCACATCAAAAACTCCCAGATGTTCATTGAGAAAATGAGATTAGAGTTGGTCCACATGACATTTTAGTCAGCCTGAATGTGGTATCGCTGTTCACGAAGGTTCCTGTGGAGGACACTTTGAAAATTCTGGCGGATCTTTTTCCTCCTGAAACTATAAAGTTGTTCCGGCATGTGATGACGACCACCTACATCTTGTATGGCAATAAATTTTATGAAATGAAGAACGGGTGGCGATGGCCTCTACGTTGTTTCCATCACTGGCTAACTTTTTTATGGAGAATTTTGAGGAATGTGCATTAAATTCGGCTCCTCTCCATCCATCCTTATTTTATCGTTATGTTGACGATACATTTATGCTCTGGCCACACGGGGCAGAAGCTCTCGAACAATTCGTAGAACACACATCGGCGTAACCTTGGACTCGAGACTAACGTGGAAACCCCATACAGACGAGGTCCACAGGAAGGTCTGCGCCAGAATGTCCATCCTATACCCAGTCCTCAACACAACCAGCTCCCTTCCCTGCTCTATAGGACTAAACGTCTTTCAGGCCCTGATACGGCCAGTAATAGAGTATGCATGCCCTGTCTGGGGATATGCGGGAAAGCAGCGCCTGGACAAACTCCAGAGGCTGAAGAACCGCGCCCTCAGGACGGCACTGCACCTACCCATGGGATTCCCCACGACGATCTCCACGCCGCTGCCGAAATCCCACTCCTCAAAGAAAGATTCCAAGACCTGGCGAGGGCTTTCTACGAGAGCCCTTACAGATCTGTAAATAACCTCATCCACTCCTTAGGTCGATATGACATGTCCCGCGATAAGCACAAACGCCCCATGACGATCTTCGACGACTAAGTCGGAGAGGAAAATCCCAAACATCTACAAATCATAATACCAATCCTTAATCCTTAAAATACCCAAAACTCGCCAACCTCAGGCAAACACTAGACACCACCAGAACACTGCTACACCACCACAATACACAGACAGCCAAAACAGTCAAAGACAATCACACACTCACAACACACATTGTGAAGTAAAGGACAACAGGCTACACACTCCTCCATACACTTCCCCACGGAAGTGAAAGGTGAGAAGAGAGAGCAGTGAAGACAGTCAGACGCTCCTGACGATGACGATGGAGGCTATCGTCGAAAGCTCGAGATTTTATCCCGAATTGACGCGGCAAGAAAACCGAGAATGTTTTACATATAAGTGCCGTCGCGAAAGATTTCGTTCTCATAATACGAAATCACTGTCGTTTAGCGTAGCACACGTAATGTGGCGCACAATGTCGCTACCCCTAGTAGCACTGTACACGATGAACAACGCTTTTAATAATTATATCTCTGTCGTAGACGTCAGCTCCGTTCTTCTTGCAAAATTAACGTAGAGGCCTCAAAGTTATGAGGTGGAGAACCGCGAAGGAGAAGCACACGTGACGGGAGCACTTGCCCTAAGATACGGAAAGTTTTGAAAAGGCATTTTTCGGAGTGAATGCGAAGTTGGAATCATCCCATATCGAACTGTTGCCACGTTTTGAAGCTGCGACAGATTTCTGTCAGTTGAAGAACACCTGAGTAGCGAAACTGTCGGTGACCCTTTTATCGCGGCTGAGGTGTTAGGCGACCAGGTGATGCAGCCAGCGCGGTGAGCTGTGGTGTGGTGGAAGCGCTGTTATTTTTGCCGGGGCTGGCGCGCCGCGGGCCACCGACAGCCTATCACATTCCGCTGGCGGTAGGTACGGCCGGCTAATTAAAGACAAGCCAATCAGCGCCGCCGTCCCAGGGCTCCCACCACTACGACAAAACATTGTCTTCTGGTATCAAACACACGAAATGTGCAAAGTAAAGGGATTTGTGATGTTCCCTCCATCACCAAAAATAAAGGTCGGTTAAAAAATTTAAAAAATTAATTATAAGGAAGAGAATATCGCCTTAGAGATTGTCTTTTAGGGTCTTAAACGTGGATGAAAGATTCATTTTATAACAGCGTGTGCCGGACGCGAATCTGCGTGTACTTTGTTCCAACCCAAACGACGAGGAACCCCCTAATTTGCCTTTGTTGAAATGCAAAATTCACTACTGCTGACTCCGTTAGTAGAGCACTACCTACCGTGATAAACATCTCGAGTGTTGACTTCTCTAATACACTACTGGCCATTAAAATCGCTACACCACGAAGACGACGTGCTACAGACGCGAAATTTAACCGACAGGAAGAAGATGTAGTGATATGCAAATCATTAGCTTTTCAGAGCATTCACACAAGGTTGGCGCCGGTGGCGACACCTACAACGTGCTGACATGAGGAAAGTTGCCAACCGATTTATCATACACAAACAGCAGTTTACCGGCGTTGCCCGGTGAAACGTTGTTGTGATGCCTCGTATAAGGAGGAGAAATGCATACCATCGCGTTTCCGACTTTGATAAAGGTCAGATTGTAGCGATTGCGGTTTATCGTATCGCGACATTACTGCTCGAGATCCAATGACTGTTAGCAGAATATGGAATCCGTGGGTTCAGGAGGGTAATACGGAACGCCGTGCTGGATCCCAACGACTTCGTATCACTAGCAGTCGAGATGACAGGCATCTTATCCGCATGGCTGTAACGGATTGTGCAGCCACTTCTCGATCCCTGAGTCAACAGATGGGGACGTTTGAAAGACCACAACCATCTGCACGAACAGTTCGACGACGTTTGCAGCAGCATGAACTATCAGCTCGGAGACCATGGCTGCGGTTACCCTTGACGCTGAATCACACACAGGAGCGCCTGCGACGGTGTACTCAACGACGAACCTGGGTGCACGAATGGCAAAACGTCATTTTTTCGGATGAATCCAGGTTCTCTTTACAGCATTACGATGGTCGCATCCGTGTTTGGCGACATCGCGGTGAACGCACATTGGAAGCGTGATGGTATGGGGTGCCACCGGTTACACGTCTCGGTCACCTCTTGTTCGCACTGACGGCGCTTTGAACAGTGAACGTTACCCATTTCAGATGTGTTACGACCCGTGGGTCTACCCTTCATTCGATCCCTGCGAAACCCTACATTTCAGCAGGATAATGCACGACCGCATGTTGTAGGTCCTGTGCGGGCCTTTCTGGATACAGAAAATGTTCGACTGTTGCCCTGACCAGCACATTCTCCATATCTCTCAGCAACTGAAAACATCTGGTCAATGGTGGCCGAGCAACTGGCTCGTCACAATACGCCAGTCACTACTCTTGATGAAATGTGGTATCGTGTTGAAGCTGCATGGGTAGCTGTACCTGTACACGTCATTCAAGCTCTGTTTGACTCAATGCCCAGGCGCATCAAGTCCGTTATTACGGCCAGAGGTGGTTGTTCTGGTTACTGATTTCTCAGGATCTATGCACCCAAATTGCGTGAAAATACAATCACATATCAGTTCTAGTATAATATATTTGTCCAATGAATACCCGTTTATCATCTGCATTTCTTCTTGGTACAGCAATTTTAATGGCCAGTAGTGTAGGATGCCGATTGCAAGGTGTTCGTGGATCACATTTCTAATCGTGAAAAGCGGAATTAGAAACGCTTCTCGATACTGCGTAGACGACACTGATATCTTGCTTTACTGGAGCAGGAAAAATGTACAGGAAAACTGGTGAGCATGCGTAACTGCAGTTGGTAATGCACGATAATTGCACGCCGTTAGACGCAGAGATAGCAGGCTCTAATCCTGGTTATGAATGGAATTTCCGTTGCCGTTATTAACCCAGGAAGTGGAGGAGCGATGGGGGCTTCGCCCTCTTATCACCGGAACGTGAGCAGATTTCTTGGGTTAAATTCCACTCATTGCAGTGCCTGACGGAGGGACGTTTTGTGAGTATGTCTGTCGGAACAGAACCCTCTCGGGAACACATTTGCCGCCATTCGAGAGACTTTATTACGTTGCGCTACATTTCTACTTGACGCCTTCGTGAACATATAGACAAGCGCGGCACTATACTCTGCATGCAATCTGGTACAAAGTTTCGATCTGTTGCGAAGTTCCCACATAGGTCCTCGATCAGTAAACCTACTCCAAAAAGTGTCTCATATTAATGTGCATACGCCACAAGTTACGTCTTCTGGTAGTTGGGATGCAGCCAATGTGTTAAAAATCGTGGCCCTAATTAGACGTAAGAAACGAAGACCACGGTTTAATATTCCGTTGACGACGGGATTATTATAAACGGAGCACAAGGCCGGATTAGGGAAGAACGGGGAAGATCGGCCGTATCTTTCCGACGTAATAGCTCTAGCAGATGCCTAAAAATTTTACGGAAGCAACCGAAACCCTAAATCGGATTGTCCGGACGGAGATTTGAACCGCCATCCTCCCGCGTCCGAGTCGTGATACCATTGAGAAATCTCGTTCGGTGGCTCTATTTGGACGCTTGTTAACAACACTGAATTTCACATAAGTAACTAGAAGTAGGTGCGTCCCAACAGGATAGCTGACTTCACCAGTCGCAGCTGTTGCCTCTCACTCACACTAACTCACATTCCATTGGCACATGAACATGTAATAATTTTATTTATCTTCTGCATTGTACTACCGCAGATGTCGATAATTTAAGACATACGTAATATAACACCTCAGTTGCTGTTAAGAAACGTTTTAATTTTCACTACCACTTACGTTCATTGAACAGATTCAGGATATAGCTGCAAGGACCGTCTTTTTTTAACACATGACAAGCACTCCGGGAGGGGCAAGGCACTTTTCGCCCGAAAATGTCCAGTGAATCTAGTCACTACTGAAAGTTAAAGTGTTTCTTAACAGCAGCTGACGTGACGTTTATTTATACAAGGGATCGACGAACAAATGGAAGCACAACAGAACACAACCATGCTTAATATGATGCAGGAAAATCGTTGGCACTCAAAACAGCTTTCAGTCGTCTCAGAATGGATTAATACAGGTCCTGTACGGTTTTCAAGGGAATCTTATACCATTCTTCTTGAAAAATTGTGACAGTTCAAGGCAACGATGATGGAAGCATTCACGCTCCATTCTCTCCAAAGCAGACCGCAAAGGCTCAAAAATATTTAGATCTGGCGATCGTTGTAACCACGGGATATACGACAGTTCATCCTCTTCCTCACAAAACCAATCCAGGACGTTGCAAGGTGTGTGAACAGGACCCTATCATCTTCGAACACATCGTCACTACTGGGAAACAAACGTTGTACCATGGGATGTACTTTATTAGCCAGTATGGTCACATCATCCTTGGCAGTAATGCGGAATACCACGATGTGGCCACCCAGATTCATCACCGGACCTCTACCGTGCTTCACTCTTTGATCGTAAACACGACCAGAAGTTGTAAACAGTGTGAAACAAGATTCATCCGAACAAGTGACTTTTTTTCATTGCTCCACAATCCAGGTTTTATCGCTTCAGCACCACGTTTTCCTGTTACGGACATTTGCGTCACTGATTGGTTTTGGAATTCCAGCTCGCCTTTCAATTACCTACTTCTGAAGCTCCTTTCGTGTTATTTTGGTACTGATAGGGCTCGCCAGTGCTACATTCAATTCTACAGTGACTTTTGCAGCTGCATTCCTTTTATCTTTCGTCACGGTCCTCTTCAATGATGGAGTGTCACAATCACCCGACACACACTATCGTCCGCATTGTGACATAGTGGACAATGTTTCTCCGCTTTTCCGTATCTTTGATACGGTACCTCTTGAAACACCAATCACTTCCGTTACCTCGGTTACGCAAGCATTCACCAAACGAGCACCAACAATTTGTCCATGTTCGAAGAAGAGGAAGACCATCAGATTGGCGTTTAACGTCCCGTCGACAACGAGGTCATTAGAGACGGAGTACGAGCTCGGATTAGAGAATCGTGGGGAAGGAAATGGACCGTGTCCTTTCAAAGGAACCATCCCGGCATTTACCTGAAGCGATTGTTTGAATCGTAGTCTTCCCGAATGCGAGTCCATTGTACTAACCACTGCGCATCCTCGGTGCCCATGTTCAAATTAACACTGCTCCGACATAATTCACTCACAACTATATAGAACATTTCCCTGACCACGACTGACACTTACAACGTATTGAGGACACTGCAAAGGTGCCGTTCGTGTTTAAATACAACAGCTCAGCCTGTAGACTTGGCTAACATCTGCATTTATACTGAAGCACGCATCTGTCGCTGTGTTTCGATATTTTTGATAACCCCTGTGACTTCAAAAAAGAACCTGACACTCAATAGGCAATAGTGGGGTTCAAAACTCCCTCATGTCATCTTGATTAAGGCATTCCGTGGCTCCCGTTAATTGTCTTAAACTAAATGCTAGGATTGTGGCTTTGAAAATGACAGCATCAGTTTCCTTTCCCATTCCTCTCAATTTCAGCTTGTACTTCTTCTCTATTTACTTAGTCGACAATGAGACGTTGTTGTTGTTGTTGTTGTTGTGGTCTTCAGTCCTGAGACTGGTTTGATGGAGCTCTCCATGCTACTCTATCCTGTGCAAGCTGCTTCATCTCTCAGTACCTACTGCAGCCTAAATCCTTCTCAATCTGCTTAGTGTATTCATCTCTTGATCTCCCTCTACGATTTTTACCCTACGCTGCCCATCAATATTAAACTGGTGATCCAGCGATGTCTCAGAACATGTCCTACCAACCGATCCCTTCTTTTAGTCAAGATGTGCCACAAACTCCTCTTCTCCCCAATTCTATTCAATACCTCCTCATTAGTTATGTGATCTACCCATCTAATCTTCAGCATTCTTCTGTAGCACCACATTTCGAAAGCTTCTATTCTCTTCTTGTCCAAACTATTTATCGTCCATGTTTCACTTCCATACATGGCTACACTCCATACAAATACTTTCAGAAAAGACTTCCTGACACTTAAATCTATAATCGATGTTAACAAATTTCTCTTTTTCAGAAACGCTTTCCTTACCGTTGCCAGTCTACATTTTATATCCTCTCTACTTCGACCATCATCAGTTATTTTGCTCCCCAAATAGCAAAACTCCTTTACTACTTTAAGTGCCTCATTTCTTAATCTAATTCCCTCAGCATCACCCGACTTAATTCGACTACATTCCATTATCCTAGTTTTGCTTTTGTTAGTGTTCATCTTATATCCTCCTTTCAAGACACTGTCCATTCCGTTCAACTGCTCCTCCAAGTCCTTTGCTGTCTCTGACAGAATTACAATGTCATCGGCCAACCTCAAAGTTTTCATTTCTTCTCCATGGATTTTAATACCTAGTCCCTTTTGTTTCCTTTCATGCTTGCTCAATATACAGATTGAATAACATCGGGGATAGGCTACAACCCTGTCTCACTCCCTTCCCCACCACTGCTTGCCTTTCATGCCCCTCGACTCTTATAACTGCCATCTGCTTTCTGTACAAATTGTAAATAGCCCTTCGCTCCCTGTATTTTACCCCTGGCACCTTCAGAATTTGAAAGAGAGTATTCCAATCAACACTGTCAAAAGCTTTCTCTAAGTCTACAAATGCTAGAAACGTAGGTTTGCCTTTTCTTAATCTTTCTTCTAAGATCAGTCGTAGGGTCAGTATTGCCTCACGTGTTCCAACATTTCTTCGGAATCCAAACTGATCTTCCCCGAGGTCGGCATCTATCAGTTTTTCCATTCGTCTGTAAAGAATTCGCGTTAGTATTTTGCAGCTGTGACTTATTAAACTGATAGTTTGGTAATTTTCACATCTGTCAACACCTGCTTTCTTTGGGATTGGAATTATTATATTCTTCTTGAAGTCTGAAGGTATTTCGCCTGTCTCATACGTCTTGCTCACCAGATGGTGGAGTTTTGTCAGGACTGGCTCTCCCAAGGCTGTCAGTAGTTCTAATGGAATGTTGTCTACTCCGGGGGCCTTGTTTCGATTCAGGTCATTCAGTGCTCTGTCAAACTCTTCACGCAGTATCATATCTCCCATTTCATCTTCATCTACATCCTCTTCCATTTCCGTAAGATTGTCCTCAAGTACATCGCCCTTGTATAGACCCTCTATATACTCCTTCCACCTTTCTGCTTTCCCTTCTTTGATTAGAACTGGGTTTCCATCAAAGCTCTTGATATTCATGCAAGTGATTCTCCTTTCTCCAAAGGTCTCTTTAATATTCCGGTAGGCGGTATCTATCTTAACCCTAGTGAGATAAGCCTCTACATCCTTACATTTTTCCTCTAGCCATCCCTGCTTAGCCATTTTGCACTTCCTGTCGATCTCATTTTTGAGACGTTTGTATTCCTTTTTGCCTGCTTCATTTACTGCATTTTTATATTTTCTCCTTTCATTAATTAAATTCAATATTTCTTCTGTTACCCAAGGGTTTCTACTAGCCCTCGTCTTTTTACCTATTTGATACTCTGCTGCCTTCATTATTTCATCCCTCAAAGCTACCCATTCTTCTTCTACTGTGTTTCTTTCCCCGATTCCTGTCAATTGTTCCCTTATGCTCTCCCTGAAACTCTGAACAACCTCTGGTTTAGTCAGTTTATCCAGGTCCCATCTCCTTAAATTCTCACCTTTTTGCAGTTTCTTCAGTTTTAATCTACAGTTCATAACCAATAGATTGTGGCCAGAGTCAACATCTGCCTCTGGAAATGTCTTACAATTTAAAACCTGGTTCCTAAATCTCTGTCTTACCATTATATAATCTATCTGAGAGCTTTTAGTATCTCCAGGGTTCTTCCATGTATACAACCTTCTTTCATGATTCTTGAACCAAGTGTTAGCTATGATTAAATTATGCTCTGTGCAAAATTCTACCAGGCGGCTTCCCTTTTCATTTCTGTTCCCCAATCCATATTCACCTACTATGTTTCCTTCTCTCCCTTTTCCTACTCTCGAATTCCAGTCACCCATGACTATTAAATTTTCGTCTCCCTTCACTACCTGAATGATACATCATACATTTCATCAATTTCTTTGTCATCTGCAGAGCTAGTTGGCATATAAACTTGTACTACTGTAGTAGGCGTGGGCTTCGTGTCTATCTTGGCCACAATAAAGCGTTCACTATGCTGTTTGTAGTAGCTTACCCGTACTCCTATTTTCTTATTCATTATTAAACCTACTCCAGTATTACCCCTATTTGATTTTGTATTTATAACCCTGTATTCACTGACCAAAAGTCTTGTTCCTCCTGCCACCGAACTTCACTAATTCCCACGGTATCTAACTTTAACCTATCCATTTCCCTTTTTAAATTTTCTAACCTACCTGCCCGATTAAGGGATCTGACATTCCAAGCTCCGATCCGTAGAACGCCAGTTTTGTTTCTACTGATAACGACGTCCTCTTGAGTAGTCCCGCCTGGAGATCCGAATGGGGGACTATTTTATCTCCGGAATATTTTACCCAAGAGGACGTTACCCCGTAATATTTCAGCGCATCTGCTAATTCACATCCCTTATCTCCACGCGTCCGTACCCAGAAGTGTGATATCGCTTTTTCTATAATTTATAGACTGAAAAAGTGAAACAGAATGTAAACTCTATTTATTTCTTTGAGGGGTAAGTTCGACGGATAGCTTGATGGCCACTCAACGTGACCGGGAAGCTGTGAATTTCGTTGCACGAATACGCGTCATAGGGCTCAGTGTCCTTGAAAAGTAAAGACCAGTCTTGGTCGCCTTCCTTATTAGATCCATCAGCATCTATCAGTACTGCCGTACATTTAAGATGTCCATTTCAGGTATTATAAACTAAGAACTGGGCCTCTTCAGTAAACGCAGTTCTATTCGATTTCATCCACGACTAAGAATGGTATCCGTCGCACAGTTGAAAATGGTGCAAATGGCTCTGAGCACTATGGGACTTAACATCTGAGGTCATCATTCTCCTAGACTTAGAACTACTTAAACCTAACTAACCTAAGGACATCAAGCACATCAATGCCCGAGGCAGGATTCGAACCTGCGACCGTAGCAGCCGCGTGGTTCCGGACTGAAGCGCCCAGAACCGCTCGACCACAGCGGCCGGCGTCGCACAGTTGATGTCGTTACATTGTACAGTATGTGGATGTTACTTGAGTTCGTGGCTCACGAATGATTTACGTCAGCTGCTTTCACTTTAGATACATCAATCGTATGGAATAACACTGAATGAAGAGGCACAAATCTATAGCTGACTCACCGAAATACGTGAAAAATTTACTAACCATTTACAAAACGCCATTTTTAAAATCAGAGAAAGTGTACAAATGTTTCATTATCTCGTCTGCAGACTGGAACGTTGGTCTCAGATCATTGACTGCATGCTAAAGTATCCATACTTTTCTGTACATTCGCACTTTATACGTCAAGGTAACCAAATGGTTCAAATGGCTCTGAGCACTACGGGACTTAACAGCTGAGGTCATCAGCCACCTAGAACTTAGAACTACTTAAACCTAACTAACCTAAGGACATTACACACATTCATGCCAGAGGCAGGATTCTAGCCTGCGACAATAGCGGTCGCGCGGTTCCAGACTGAAGCGCCTGGAACCGTCAAGGTAACAATTATTTTTATTGTTACTCTCAGTAACGTGCAAAATTGCAGAAATTTGTACGGCTAAACTTAGTACCATAATTACATCTCCATCTACACTCTGTAATCATCTCAAAGTGAGCAGCAGAGAGTACTTTCTGTTTCGCCGTATATTAAGGCTCCGTCCAGCTCTGTTGACGGATGGAGTTCGGGAGCAAAATGAGATTACATGCCCTTATCCGAGCTCTTGTTATCCTCATTTTATCTACAGATAAGAACGAGACTGAAAAATATTCTTATATTATGCCGAAAAATAGTTCTTGGAGTCTTGTAAGTAGATTTTCGTTTTACCTTAGATGTGTTTCCCACGTAAATGTAGTTAAGTCTTGTTGGTAACGGCTTATCTCACTTTCGGGACTTGTACAGAGAAGGAAATATAAGGCAATGTAAGTGATTGATATCCCAGCTACACAATTGTCAACAGATAAATCATGACACAGCAGATTTGTTGATGCGCTTGGATTCGTTATTTCCGCTACCGATAATACCACAGACACATCTAGCTGTAGGCAGTTCGTCGCCGTCAGTGTTAACGATGTCTCTCGACGAGTTTCACAAACAAAGCTCGATTCCATTCGCCATCAACGGAGGTGGTGAAAAGAGCCAGCCCGACTTGCTGAATCTTGGCACACAGCGTGGTATGCCGCCACATTTACAAAATTCACGGTGGTCTCTGGTTTCTATGGCGTCTGGGAGAGTCCGAACGAGCAATTTCGCCAATTGCTTGGACGTTTACACGTCTAGCAGATGGAAAGTTGCACTTTCATGGTGCCTACTTCTTCTCTTTGTAGAGTGATAAATGCTGCTTTCCAGAAAATCGCCACCTTCTACTCTGTATGTATTTTTAATTTCCGCTTGCCGTATCTAAAATTAACTTTACGGTAATGACAGAGAATGCACAAGCTGAACACAAAAAAATAATGCTGTGCCTCAGATGTACAAGGTACCGCAATCATTAACGAACCTGTAGTCAAGGTCTATCAATTCCTTTCCTGTGTATCAAACGTATTGATGCAATCCATACAAGGATACACATAAATAATAATAAATATTCCTATAATAAAAGTAAATACATTAATTATTCCTCGAAATTATAGGATCCTTAGAGTACAAATATTTAAAGTCAAATGGCGTCAGTGAGGAAAGCTACACCTTTCAGCTCGAGTTCCCAGATCAGTTTCATTCTACCTACTATTGTTGTCCTTGTCTTTCACATATTTTTGAAACATACGTTCGAGACATACCTTACCATAGCGGTTGTCATTACGATAAAGATCCCCAGTGAAATTGTCGCTTGGATTCTGGCGGAAAGTTCCATTACAAAACTTAGGATATGTTATTTGACTGTAACCCCTTCCACGAGCTGTAGAATGGCGTTGTAACAAGTATACTTCAGAAAACCGTAGTTGCTTCAGTATCCCGACTGGCAGAAGAATTTCTACTATACGGCAGATCACTTAAAAATTTGCATATTTTCATTTGCTAGACACATTGTTTCGATATTATCAGCTATCTACGAAGAATTAGCTGCATTCCCGTTAAGCAGAACAGGCTGTAATTAAACCAGCGTGCAGGCAGTATGTTCGTCGTTCTTACATTATTTACTTAAAACGCAGCTATGCACAACAGAGAGTCATACTCGAACATGTGCACGGAAATCAAACCGACTTAGAGGGAAAACGGTGGATGAATTAAAATGAAAGCTTCCGTTCTGTGTGGATAGGTACGAGGTAATTCATATCCACACTAAACGTTTAGTAGGAGCAATACACATCAACGGCTGCACCCAGGTAGATTACTATGTATGAGGTTCACACAAGGAGTTTTTGTTGGATTAGGCGATTTTCCATCCAGTCCACATCACGATAGCTGTGAGGTGGCCCTGTATATTATCGTAAGATGCAAAGAAATGCGTCTTCCCACGCACACAGACGAGACTTAAAATTTTAGTAGACAACTGTCGAAGCATTTGTAACTAAGTACCAGAGTGTAAATTACACTTAAAAACAGTTTACATGACAGAATACTATGTACAGAAACTAAATAAAATCTGAAATTGATACCAGTGGTATTTTTTGCGTAAATCTACATGTATCGAAAGGATAGTTTAATGCGAAATAGAGATGGTGTATGCGTCACAATAGACGAGAAACCTGAAGCCACCGAGATAGTAATTTAAGTTGCGTGCGAGCCCGATTCGATAAGCCTTCGTCGAAAGGGATTGGGCGGGGTAGGGGGGGGGAGGGGTTCATAAACTTATAGTCAGGTCCTTCTATCGACCACCAGACTCAGCTCCTACTATAACAGAAAAGCTTTAGAGAATACATTAGGTCGCTCATTCCTATGTTCCCCTATCACATCGCCATCACTTGAGAAGAGTTTACGAATACCAAAATCGATTGGAAAAACTACAGTTATCTAAATGGCTGGAATGACAAGACAGCCTGCCTAACAATCCTAAGTACTTTATCTGAAAATTACAAAAACTGGTTTCAGTGTGAATTGTTGCAATAATGATTACGAAGCTACAATGGATGCAAAATAAAATATGGGGCTACACCTAGCGAGATGCTAAATGAAACGAGTTTCGCTATAAAAGGGTCAATGTGTGAAGCCTTCATATATTACTGGAAGAGAATCTTATTGAAAAACTTCTCACAAAACTTAGAGAGATACGAGTCAATTGTTAAGGCTGTCAGAGGTACCAAAGTTAGTGCTCTGACACTCATGGATAACACAGAAACTTGAGTGCAGTAAAGCAAAAACAGAAATGCCGAACTCCAGTTTTCAGACGTTCCTTTACAAAGAAAGGCCAAGGCGTTCTTCCCCTGATTAATCCTCACATTACTACAAAAATGACACACAAATATTAATGTCGACCGGTTTTGAGGAACAGGGAAACACGCTAAAATTAAATAAGGCTTCAGGACCCAATACAATCCATGTCATATTCTATGCAGAATTTTCGGCTGAGTTAGTTCCTCTCAGCCGTGATACTACGTAAACCTGCGAACAAAAAGAATGCCCAGTGTTTGGAAAAAAGCACAGGTAACACCTGTCTACAAGAAAGGTGTCAGAAATGATTCACAAAACTACCGTCCAATACCACTAACATCCATTAGTCGTAGAATCTTATAAAATTTCTGAGCTCAAACGTAATGAGGTACCTCGAATAGAAAACATCGATCATCCGAAACCCAATCCGCGCTTTACTCACGTGACATCCCGAAGACCGCTGATCAACACAGTCGGGTTGCTACCTTATTTCTTGACTTCCGGAAAACATTTGCCTCAGTATCACACCTACGCTTGCTAACAAGAGTACGATCTTACGAGGTATCAAATGAAATTTCTGAATAGATTGGGGATTTCGTGGAAGAGAAGACGTAGCATAGTATCTTGGATGGAGAGTGTTCGAAGATCTAGAAGCAACTTCAAAGATTCCCAAGAAATTGCGTTGGTAACCTTGCTGTTCATGTTTATACTAGTATCATGGCAATCAATCAGACTTTTTGCAGACAATTGGTTATCTGTAATGAATTACTATATGAAACCAGCTGTTGACTCAGATCTTGAAAAGATTAAAATGTAGTGTAAAGGCTGGTGATTTGCTTTGAATGTTCATAGCTGTGAACTTCACAAAATGCGATAACATAGTATACTACGGCGACACCATCGGTGGGTCACAACTGGAATAAGTTAACTCGTTCAAATACCTGCGTGTAACAGTTTGTGCGGATGTGAGGTGGTATGATCGCATAGGCTGTTCGTGGGGAAAGCAGGTGGCAGATTTTGGCGGTAAGAATCTGGAAAAATGCACTTTTAAATTAGGTATTGCTTTTTCCCACATATCCGTAACGAGGAGATTTCCAAGGGTGTATTCAGAAAACAGAGAATATTGCTTACAAAACACTCGTACAACACTGAGCGTATGGCATCGTTGGCCGGGAGGTCCTGCCTAGAATATTAGTGGCGTGTGTGTGACCCATGCCATATACATTTGACAGAGTATACTGAATTTACACACAGAAGAGCAGCCTGAATGGAACGCACATTTTTACTTACAAAAGAGGATTGTGGGAACACAAAAATCTGAACTGAACAAAGATTGAATACAGGTCTCAACTATACCGCGAAATCCATCTTATATAGTTTTAAAGACCCAATATTACTTGCGAAATCGAGGACTGTACCACAGCTCTCCATGTATCGCTCTCTTAGTGACCACGAACACAATATCAGATTAATTATAGTGCGCACAGGGGCATTTAAGCAGTCATTATACCCGCTCTTCAAAAGTGAATGGAAGGAGGAAAAAGATCTAATATGTCGTATAATGTGGAGCAGCCTCTGCCATGCACTTCACAGTGGTTTACAGAGTAGACGCAGAACAGGAGAAAAAAATATTGCTGCTTTTGTCAACGGGATTACTGATGTGCTGCTAGACACCGTTAAAATAATTAAATGTTTAGACTTAACGTAGAGAAGAGAAACAAACATATAAAACGACCTCAATTTTCCATAGTTTCCCTGCATGCATAAGGCAAACGCCGGATGATTCCTTTAAAGGGGACACAGCTTATTTTTCTTCATCATTCTTGCCCAATCCTAGATTCTGCTCCGTCTCTAATGAGTGCGTCGTAGACGGGACTTAAAATCCTAATCTATCTTCCTTCTTTCATTTCGATTTACTGGTAGAATTCTGCACGAGTGCAGGCATTCGTTAAAACGGAGAACAAGATTCTTCTGCAATCTATTCTTGAACAATGTTCATAATGGTTCCGATATTAATATAACGTATAGGACCTAAACTGGTGTTGCTATTAATTCACTTATCTGTAGTAGCCCGATCGAGCTATATCTGCTGTCTAAAAAGCAACAGCATGAAAAACTGGAGTCTACTTGGCTTTTAAGTAGACAAATCCTGTCATGAATATAGGCATCGCGTTAAAGCAGCTAAATCTCTTCTCTGTCAGCATCGGTGTTCGTTTTTGATTGAGGCATTAATGTCATGACTATGATCATTAGTCTCGATTCTTTGCCAAATAATCTTCGAACTGTGATCATATACCTGAAAAGATATACTAAAACTAAACTATAGTACTAAGTCTGATTACCCATTAGAATTACTATGCATAAATTCACTAAGTATTGTCTCATTGTTCTCTTAAACAAGTTTTTCTTAAGTCGCTTTCTTGTCTGTATGTTTGCCTGTTCGGCACATATTTTGCAACTGATTTTAAACTAACTTGCCGATGAGTTAGCCATCTGAAACCTTCAGCATAACTTAGAACCGGATGACAATGCAGTATTAATTGAATTTCTTGTCTAATGTGTGGCGGCAGGTGCTTCGTTGATCGCTGTCATTTCGTGATGACTAGAGACTTGAAATTTGTCTAGCGGTTCTAGGCGTTCAGTCCAGAACCGCGGGACTGCTACGGTCGCAGATTCGAATCCTGCCTCGGGCATGGATGTGTGTGATGTCCTTAGGTTAGTTAGGTTTAAGTAGTTCTAAGTTCTAGGGGACTGATGACCGCAGATGTTAAGTCCCATAGTGCTCAGAGCCATTTGAACTTGAAATTTTCAGCGTAACTCAATACTAAAAGGCAATGCATTATTAATTCGCCTTCTTGTCAGGTGTGTGGCGGAGCGTGCTTTGTGTACCACTGCTATTTCCCCCTTTTCCTGTTTCAGTCGCGAAT
This sequence comes from Schistocerca serialis cubense, assembly GCF_023864345.2. NCBI lineage: Eukaryota > Metazoa > Arthropoda > Insecta > Orthoptera > Acrididae > Schistocerca > Schistocerca serialis. The sequence goes on along the minus strand of NC_064639.1, from coordinate 450,848,305 downwards.
AATTCTCAGGAAACACGACTGCTGGTAAGCTTCCTGTAATCTCGAAACTCTCGAATTTTTATCTCCACCATCTTCCTGATACATCTACGGAGGTGGAAGCAATATACTGGGTGATTATGTGAAGAGGAACTGAAAAACCTGAAATTGTTCGATGGAAAATTTCACACACTCAAGAATAAAAGCAGAAAATCATTTAAACAAAAATCAATGCTTCATATACATGTTTTTAAATTGTACTAGAAAGTATAAAAAAGTTTCTCCTAGCCAAATACAAATTTTTAACCAGACACAGATAGTCCTGAAAACTTGTGACTGTGAATTTTTAACAGGTGTGAAAATACTTACACAATTTAATACGAAATACATAATTGACACATGAATAGCTCATCTCATTACTATTATCTATTGCATGCGCCTCATGTTTATCGTTTTATATCTAACACGTATTTTCATAGCTACTAAAAGGTGACAATCATAAATTTTCGGGAATATCTTTATGGAAACAGGAATTTTCTTGGAATTAGGAGACATTACTATATAATTTTTAATCCGATTAAAAACGTAGTATGTTAAAAATGAGTTTTTTAATAATTATTTCTGTAATAAAAGCTTGAAACGCTAACTGTCGTAATGACATCCATGAACAAGACATGCAAAGGCTGAGACTAAACCACATTTACATGTACATCAGTCTCAGCAGTTTCACACAGCGATCCCATACAACAAGGAGATACTGTGATCAATAGAAATGTATTAAACACGACTAAGAGTTATGAGTCACGAATATTCCAATATTTTCGCAGCAAATAACCACTATTAACTATTTTATTACGCAGCCACCGTTCGTGCTGTGAGCTAGTTGTAAAGTTACAGTTGTTAGCAGTTACTAAATAATTCACACTTAAAAAGTGGCACTGTGGATTTCCAATTGACAAACTAGAAAAACTGGAATGACGAAAACTACATCTACATACATTCTCCACAAGTCACTGTACGGTAAGTGACGGAGGGTACCTTACACATTTACTTTCCTGTTCCACTCGGAAATACAGTGAGATAAAAACAACTAGCTATATGCCTCCGTATGAGCCCTAATTTCTCGTGTCTTATCTTCGTGGTCCTTCAGCGAAATGCATGTTGGCGGCAGTAAAATCGCTCTGCAGTCAGCAAATGCCAGTCCTCTAAAGTTCCTCAATAGAGTTCCTCGAAAAGAACGTAGCGTTTCCTCCGAGGATTCCTAATTTGAATTGCCGAAGCATCTCTGCAGCACGTGCCTGTTGTTCGAACCTACCGGTAACAAATCTAGCAGCCTGCCTATGAATTTCTTCGATGTCTTCCTCTAATCCGACCTGGTACGGTTCCCAAATACTTGAGCAGTACGCAAGAGCAGGTCGCACTAGCTTCCCACATGCTGTCTCCTTTACAGATGAACTACTTTCCCAAAATTTTCGTAATAAACCGAAGTCGACCATTCGTCTTCCCTACCACAGTCTCACATCCTCATTCCATTTCATATCGCTGTGCAACGGTAAGCCCAGATATTTAAACGACGTGGCTGTGCCAGGCAGGACACTACTAATGCTGTAACCGGAACCGAGCGAGGTGGCGCAGTGGTTAGCACACTGTACTCGCATTCGGGAGGACGACGGTTCAATCCCGTCTCCGGCCATCCTCATTTAGGTTTTCCGTGATTTCCCTAAATCGCTTCAGGCAAATGCCGGGATGGTTCCTTTGAAAGGGCACGGTCGATTTCCTTCCCCATCCTTCCCTCACCCGAGCTTGCGCTCCGTCTCTAATGACCTCGTTGTCGACGGGACGTTAAATACTAATCTCCTCCTCCTCCTGTAACCGAACATTACGGGTTAGTTTTTCGTTAACAGTCTGCAGTGGGGCACGGTGTCAAATGCTTTCTGGAAATCTAGAAATGTGTCGACAATGAATTGTATATTTTTGTCGTTTGTTTTGGGGAGGGCGGTACAGGCTATCCCAATGCTAATAGGAGTTGGTATAATAGTCGCTGCTTCACCTCCGCAGCGATTAGATTTACGAAACATAAATCTGGATACAGCTTCCACAAGATAACAGCAGGCACTCCCGACTCGTACCCGTTGACTCTCCTGACCCGGCTGCTACCTCTGCTGTACTGTGCTGCTATCATTTCTAACGATACTGGCGTGTGCGCAATGCCTAATTTAGATTAGTTTCCAAGGAATTTTGTAGATCATTAGATTACACAACTCACAGTTGTATATAACAAAGTTGCTGGAAAAATTTACAATGCAATTAACATAGCTTTTATTATTTAATTGTTCATACTTATTCAGTCCCCCCCATGAACCATGGACCTTGCCGTTGGTGGGGAGGCTTGCGTGCCTCAGCGATACAGATAGCCGTACCGTGTAGGTACAACCACAACGGAGGGGTATCTATTGAGAGGCCAGACAAACGTATGGTTCCTGAAGAGGGGCAGCAGCCTTTTCAGTAGTTGCAAGGGCAACAGTCTGGATGATTGACTGATCTGGCCTTGTAACAATAACCAAAACGGCCTTGCTGTGCTGGTACTGCGAACGGCTGAAAGCAAGGGGAAACAACGGCCGTAATTTTTCCCGAGGGCATGCAGCTTTACTGTATGATTAAATGATGATGGCGTCCTCTTGGGTAAAATATTCCGGAGGTAAAATAGTCCCCCATTCGGGTCTCCGGGCGGGGACTACTCAAGAGGATGTCGTTATCAGGAGAAATAAAACTGGTGTTCTACGGATCGGAGCGTGGAATGTCAGATCCCTTAATCGGGCAGGTAGGTTAGAAAATTTAAAAAGGGAAATGGATAGGTTAGAGTTAGATATAGTGGGAATTAGTGAAGTTCGGTGGCAGGAGGAACAAGACTTCTGGTCAGGTGACTACAGGGCTATAAACACAAAATCAAATAGCGGTAATGCAGGAGTAGGTTTAATAATGAATAGGAAAATAGGAATGCGGGTAAGCTACGACAAACAGTGAACGCATTATTGGGGCCAAGATAGATACGAAGCCCACACCTACTACGGTAGTACAAGTTTATATGCCAACTAGCTCTGCAGATGACGAAGAAATTGAAGAAATGTATGATGAAATAAAAGAAATTATTCAGATAGTGAAGGGAGACGAAAATGTAATAGTCATCGGTGACTAGAATTTGAGTGTAGGAAAAGGGAGAGAAGGAAACGTAGTAGGTGGATATGGATTGGGGCTAAGAAATGAAAGAGGAAGCCGCCTGGTAGAATTTTGCACAGAGCACAACTTAATCATAGCTAACACTTGGTTTAAGAATCATGAAAGTAGGTTGTATACATGGAAGAATCCTGGAGATACTAAAAGGTATCAGATAGATTATATAATGGTAAGACAGAGATTTAGGAACCAGGTTTTAAATTGTAAGACATTTCCAGGGGCAGATGTGGACTCTGACCACAATCTATTGGTTATGAACTGTAGAATAAAACTGAAGAAACTACAAAAAGGTGAGAATTTAAGGAGATGGGACCTGGATAAACTGACTAAACCAGAGGTTGTACAGAGTTTCAGGGAGAGCATAAGGGAACAATTGACAGGAATGGGGAAAAAGTACAGTAGAAGAAGAATGGGTAGCTTTGAGGGATGAAGTAGTGAAGGCAGCAGAGGACACAGTAGGTAAAAAGACGGGGGCTAGTAGAAATCCTTGGATAACACAAGAAATATTGAATTTAATTGATGAAAGGAGAAAATATAAAAATGCAATAAATGAAGCAGGCAAAAAGGAATACAAACGTCTCAAAAATGAGATCGACAGGAAGTGCAAAATGGCTAAGCAGGGCTGGCTAGAGGACAAATGTAAAGATGTAGAGGCTTATTTCACTAGGGGTAAGATAGACACTGCCTACAGGAAAATTAAAGAGATCTTTGGTGACAAGAGAACCACTTGTATGAACATCAAGAGCTCAGATGGAAACCCAGTTCTAATCAAAGAAGAGAAAGCAGAAAGGTGGAAGGAGTATATAGAGGATCTTTACAAGGGCTATGTACTTGAGGACAATATTATGGAAATGGAAGAGGATGTAGATGAAGATGAAATGGGAGATACGATAGTGCGTGAAGAGTTTGACAGAGCACTGAAAGACCTGAGTCGAAACAAGGCCCCCGGAGTAGACAACATTTCATTGGAACTACTGACGGCCTTGGGAGAGCCAGTCCTGACAAAACTCTACCATCTGGTGAGCAAGATGTATGAAACAGGCGAAATACTCTCAGACTTCAAGAAGAATATAATAATTCCAATCCCAAAGAAAGCAGGTGTTGACAGATGTGAAAATTACCGAACAATCAGTTTAAGAAGCCACAGCTGCAAAATACTAACACGAATTCTTTACAGACGAATGGAAAAACTAGTAGAAGGCGACCTCGGGGAAGATCAGTTTGGATTTCGTAGAAATACTGGAACACGTGAGGCAATACTGACCTTACGACTTATCTTAGAAGAAAGATTAAGGAAAGGCAAACCTACATTTCTAGCATTTGTAGACTTAGAGAAAGCTTTTGACAATGTTGACTGGAATACTATCTTTCAAATTCTAAAGGTGGCAGGGGTAAAATACAGGGAGCGAAAGGCTATTTACAATTTGTACAGAAACCAGATAGCAGTTATAAGAGTCGAGGAGCATGAAAGGGAAGCAGTGGTTGGGAAGGGAGTAAGACAAGGTTGTAGCCTCTCCCCGAAGTTATTCAATCTGTATATTGAGCAAGCAGTAAAGGAAACAAAAGAAAAATTCGGAGTAGGTATTAAAATCCATGGGGATGAAATAAAAACTTTGAGGTTCACCGATGACATTGTAATTCTGTCAGAGACAGCAAAGGACTTGGAAGAGCAGTTAAATGGAATGGACAGTGTCTTGAGAGGAGTATATAAGATGAACATCAACAAAAGCAAAACGAGGATAATGGAATGTAGTAGAATTACGTCGGGTGATGCTGAGGGAATTAGATTAGGAAATGAAACACTTAAAGTAGTAAAGGAGTTTTGCTATTTGGGGAGCAAAATAACTGATGATGGTCGAAGTAGAGAGGATATAAAATGTAGACTGGCAATGGCAAGGAAAGCGTTTCTGAAGAAGAGAAATTTGTTAACATCGAGTATAGATTTTAGTGTCAGGAAGTCTTTTCTGAAAGTATTTGTATGGAGTGTAGCCATGTATGGAAGTGAAACATGGACGATAAATAGTTTGGTCAACAAGAGAATAGAAGCTTTCGAAGTGTGGTGCTACAGAAGAATGCTGAAGATTAGATGGGTAAATCACATAACTAATGAGAAAGTATTGAATAGGATTGGGGAGAAGAGAAGTTTGTGGCACAACTTGACCAGAAGAAGGGATCGGTTGGTAGGCCATGTTCTGAGGCATCAAGGGATCACCAATTTAGTATTGGAGGGCAGCATGGAGGGTAAAAATCGTAAAGGGAGGCCAAGAGATGAATACACTAAACAGATTCAGAAGGATGTAGGTTGCAGTAGGTACTGGGAGATGAAGAACCTTGCACAGGATAGAGTAGCATGGAGAGCTGCATCAAACCAGTCTCAGGACTGAAGACCACAACAACAACTTATTCAGTTATGTTCGTAAAATTATGTAATCTTACACTAAGTGGCAAAATATGTTACTCGCAAGTCAATTGTTCAGCATTGTGATCTTCTTCAATTTGAACGACACACTGAAAATTTTGATAGGCAGCACTTCTTGTACTAGTGCAAGGTTTAAAGAGAAAATGTGCGCTGTTAGAGTTACCCACTATTTCACCGTTTTACGGATTGAGTTCCCATAAATGCGTTTTTTTTAATCAAATACAATTTTTCATAGTTCTAGATTCAGAATTGTCTTAATAGCAAAATATTTTCAAAAAAGTTTCATGCCATATTTCACTATGTTTTGGGTGAAATTTTGAAAAATCGCTTCTTAAACGATGCCTAAAGCCTAAGATCAACACCCTCTGCAAATTTCAAGTTCCTATCCTTAGCGGTTTGGGTTGGACGGTAATGAGTCAGCGACCAGTGAGGACATTTCCTTTTAAACACTGAAGAGCCGAAGAAACTGGTACACCTGCCTAATATCGTGTGGAGCCCTCGCGAGCACGCGGAAGTGCCGCAACGCTACGTGGCATGGACTCGACTAACGTCTGAAGTAATATTGGAGGGAACTGACGCCATGAATCCTGCACGGCTGTCCATAAATCCGTAAGAGTACGCGGGGGTGGAGATCTCTTCTCAACAGCACGTTGCAAGGCACCCCATATATGCTCAATAACGTTCATGTCTGGGGAGTTTGGTGGCCGATAGAAGTGTTTAAACTCAGAAGAGTGTTCCTGGAGGCACTCGGTAGCAATTCTGGGCGTGTAGGGAGTCGCATTGTCCTGCTAGAATTGCCCAAGTCCGTTCGAAAGCACAATGGACATGAATGGATGCTGGTGATCAGACAGAATGCTTGCGTACGTGTCACCCACCAGAGTCGTATCTAGACATATTAGGGGTCCCATGTCACTCTAACTGCACACGCCCCACACTATCACACAGCCTCCACCAGCTTGAACAGTCTCCTGCTGCACATGCAAGGTCCATGGATTCATGAGGTTGTCTCCGTACACGTCCATCCGCTCGATATAATTTGAAAGGAGATTCGTCCCACCACGCAACTTGTTTCTAGTCATCAACAGTCCAATGTCGCTGTTGACGGGCCCAGGTGAGGCGTAAAGCTCTGTGTTGTGCACTCATCAAAGGTACACGAATGGACCTTCGGAGTCCGAAAGTCCATTTCGATGATATTTCGTTGAATGGTTCTCACGCTGAGACTTTGTTGATGGCCCAGTATTGAAATGTTCAAATGTGTATGTGAATTCCTAAGGGATCAAACTGCTGAGGTCATCGGTCCCTAGATTTACACACTACTTAAACTAAATTATGCTAGGAATAACACACGCACCCATGTCCGAAGGAGGACTCGAACCTCCGGCAGAAAGGGCCGCGCAACCCGTGACATGGCGCCTCAAACCGCGCGGCCACTCCGCGCGGCAGCATTGAAATCTGCACCAATTTGCGGACTGTTGCACTTCTGTCACGTTGAACGATTCTCTTCAGTCGTCGTATGTCCCGTTCTTGCAGGATCTTTTTCCGCTCACAGCGACGTCGGAGATTTGATGTTTTAGCGGATTCCTGATATTCACGGTACACTCGTTGAATGGTCGTACGGGAAAATCCCCACTTCATCGATACCTCGGAGATGCTGTATACCATCGCTAGCGCGCTGTAACACCACGTTCAAACTCACTTAAATCTTGATAAACTGCCATTGCAGCAGCAGTAACCGATCTAACAACTGCGCCAGACACTTGTTGTCTTATATAGGCATTGCCGACCGCAGCGCCGTATTCTGCCTGTTTGCACATCTCTGTATTTGAATACGCATGCCTATATCAGTTTCTTTGGCACTTGAGTGTACAGAGAGATGAAACTATCTCTAGCAAAGTTGTACTTATGAAATGTAATCGCTCTCTTTCATATTATTAACGCAAGAGTTTGTAGGACTTATCTTGTGCTTTATCTCTAACATTATTTAACTGCTCTGAAAATCTACCGAGCAGAGCATATCCGGAGAGGAATAAGGATTTTTTCCGGAATTTTGTGTACAGAAAAAAGCATTACAACTAAAACTATAGCTGCCACTGTTTTGCAATGTCATCAACGACTGTCGCTTTGCCAGCACTGGCTCACCGTGTTGCGTGAGTCAATGTTTCATCTCAACACTCACGGGTATTTCGATTCCAATGCTTCCACTTACTTTTTGGTAAAAATTGTATTTTGTTTTTATCTCGTTGTGTTAGTACTAGGAAATTTGTTTAACCGGGAACCTTTAAAAAGGGAAAGCAATATACAAAATAAGTTTTCTGTTTATTTACTTTCTCTTTCAAAAGCCTAGTTCGTGGTCGGAATTTTGTACCAGTTGATATTTTCTTGTGCATAAAGAGTTTCGAAGAAGCCCTTGTCTCGTTTCACATTTATGAAAGTCGTCTCTACAGCAGTGAAAAAACTTTCTTCTTCTACTCTGGAGTACAAATATCTATACAAATTTCTATTTCATACTTCATTGCAACGTTTCCTTCACTGCATATTTAACACACAGTCAACTGACAGCGCTTGAAAGGATATCAAATTAGCTTTCCCATTGACAGGATCTCTTTGTTATTTCGATTGTTAGCGAACTAAATAAATTAAAAGCAAGCAGTCAAGTCAGTCCATGAAATCATTTTCGGCATAGCTTTGTTGCATAGATTCCAGTCTCCTCGTAAAGTTTTTACGCTCTACAGTCCCTCCAGTACGATGGAAGTTATTCCTACATATCTTAACATATGACCTAGCATCCTGTCCTCCTTCGAAGTGTTCTTTATATTTGTTTCGTCATAACTGCAGCCTTGGATCACAATGTTTATTTGTATTCAGGTTAATTTCGCTCGGAATGACCATCTTCAGACCTGAGTAAAAAAGTGTTGCATTACACTATCACATGTAACAGAGTGATATGCATAATGCAACACGTTTTTGCTCATGTCTGAAGATGGTCATTGCCGACCGAAACTAATAACCTGATCCAAGAGTGGATCTCTGGAAACTTTTTCGTGACTATGCACAACTTGTGTTCTGTAAAGTTCGTTTCCTCAACGAGTCTACAGAGAACTCACTCATTTGGTACCTTATAACTTCACCTAATTTCCAACATCCTTCAGTAGTTCCACGTGTAAAATGGTTAATTTCTCTTCTTCTCCGGTTGTGCACACAATCCACGATCCACTTCTATACAAACTATGCTCCAAAAGTGCAGTCTTAAAAATTTATTCCGCAAATGAAGGCCAAGCTAGGTACTAGTAGACTTCCTTTGCCCTGGAACGTCCTATTTGCCAGTCTTCTTCTTGTGTCGTCCTTCCTTCGTCCATCATGTGATTTTTTTTCCCAAGGTAGCAGAATATCTTCACTTCATCTACTTCGAAGCCCTTGGTAGCTGAGTGGGCAGCGCGACGGAATGTCATAACTAACGGCCCGCGTTCGATTCCCAGCTGCGTCGGAGATTTTCTCCGCTCAGGGACTGGGTGTTGTATTGTCCTTATCATCATCATTTCATCCCCATCGACACGCAAGTCGCCGAAGTGGCGTCAACTCGAAAGACTTGCACCAGGCCAATGGTCTACCCGACGGGAGGCCTTAGCCACACGGTATTTCCATTCCTTCTATTTCGAAGGCCCCAGTTTTGATGTTAAGTTTCTCGCTAAGCTCATTTCTGCTACTCATCATTACTTTCGTCTTTCTAGGGTTTACGCTCACTCTGTAGTATGTGCTCATTAGACTGGTCATTCTTCTTAAAACGTCCGGCAATCCTTCCTTACTTTTACGGAGGCTAGCAATATGGACAGCGAATTTTATCACTGATATCATTTCGCTCTGAATTTTGATCTCACTCCTGAACTTTTGTTTTATTTCCGTCATTGTTTCTTCGTTTGCACATTAGGGGCACTTTTTTTTATTCGATCACTTCGTTTTTTGTCTTCCGGTCTTATTATTCCGTCTTAGTTTATGTACATGCAATGTATTACCTGCCTTTCCCTATATCTTAAACCTATTTTTCGAACTTTTCACCACCTTACACTGTCGAATGCTTCCTCTACGTTGACAAATCCTGTGAACGTGTCTCGATTGGTTCCATTACCAAGCGAGATTTAGTGTTTGGAATGACCAGGAGCACACTTGTAGCTCTTGAGTAAAATGACGTAAGTTTACTTGTGAGTACGCTTTTGTTTGGTGACGGCGCGATCTAGGGAGAGGAGGGTACGAGGGAAGGGGGGGGGGGGGGGGGGGGTTGAAGGTACGCTCACAATATTCCACAACATTCTGGACACCGACTGTTATTGTAGTGGTGGAGTTCACTGTTTATCTGCACGATATGAATTTATTTCACGTTAATCATAGTTATAAAGTCGTACCTAGATGCGGCGCAAATGAAATGAAAAACTGTGTAAACTACAGGAAACAACTCGGATTCTTCATCTCGCCAACTGAATTATTAGTTAGAAATTTTTGTTGTTGCTGCGTAATGTCCTCTTTTTCCCGAACTAAAAGCAAGTCACACAAAAATGTTCCTTGTAATAGTATACCTGTATAATCTTGAGCAATCTTAAGTTAGCCAATATTACAAAAATCCGTGTCCTCTTTTGTCAACCATGTCAGGTTCCTAGCCGATACTACAAAACTCCGTGCCCTTTTTTTCAGCCATTTGTCAGGTTCCTAGCCGATACTACAAAACCCCGTATCCTTTTTTGTCAGCCATTTGTCAGGTTCCTCCTGTGAATACTTGAACTACAGAAGACAGCCGGCCGCGGTGGTCTAGCGGTTCTGGCGCTGCAGTCCGGAACCGTGGGACTGCTACGGTCGCAGGTTCGAATCCTGCCTCGGGCATGGGTGTGTGTGACGTCCTTAGGTTAGTTAGGTTTAAGTAGTTCTAAGTTCTAGGGGACTTATGACCTAAGATGTTGAGTCCTATAGTGCTCAGAGCCATTTTTGAACAGAAGACAATGCGCACTGAGTGCCTGTGTGGTCTGTCTGAACACACATCAGCTCCCCTTAGACCATGCAGTATCGATGTTCAAGGAGGTGCCTCTTACAACTATTATATCGCACGCACACTACAGTGCGTATCCTCGTAACGTTTTACTTATCGACAATCGGTGTAACAGAAGAGCACACACAGCGTTCATGACTGCAATAAAGAGTGATGATGTGGCAAACGGTAATCCTGGCGTGCCAAACAGAGACGTGTCACTTGTCTACATCTACATCTACATTTATACTTCGCAAGCCACCCAACGGTGTGTGGCGGAGGGCACTTTACGTGCCACAGCCATTGCCTCCCTTTCCTGTTCCAGTCGCGTATGTTTCGCGGGAAGAACGACTGCCGGAAAGTCTCCGTGCGCGCTCGAATCTCTCTAATTTTACATTCCTCGGGAGGTATAAGTAGGGGGAAGCAATATATTCGATACCTCATCCAGAAACGCACCCTCTGGACAGCAAGCTATACCGCGATGAAGAGCGCCTCTCTTGCAGTCTTACAGAGTCTGCCAGTTGAGTTTGCTAAACATCTCCGTAATGCTGTCACGCTTACCAAATAACCCTGTGACGAAACGCGCCGCTCTTCTTTGGATCCTCTCTATTTCCTCCGTCAACCCGACCTGACACGGATCCGACACTGATGAGCAATACTCAAGTATTGGTCGAACGAGTGTTTTGTAAGCCACCTCCTTTGTTAACGGACTACATTTTCTAAGGACTCTCCCAATGAATCTCAACCTGGCACCCGCCTTACCAACAATTAATTTTATATGATCATTCCACTTCAGATCGTTCCGTACGCATACTCCCAGATATTTTACAGAAGTAACTGCTACCAATGTTTCTTCCGCTATCATATAATCATACAATAACGGATCCTTCTTTCTATGTATTCGCAATACATTACATTTGTCTGTGATAAGGGTCAGTTGCCACTCCCTGCACCAAGTGCCTATCCGCTGCAGATCTTCCTGCATTTCGCTACAATTTTCTAATGCTGCAACTTCTCTGTATACTACAGCATCATCCGCGAAAAGCCGCATGGAACTTCCGACACTATCTACTAGGTCATTTATATATATTGTGAAAAGCAATGGTCCCATAACACTCCCGTGTGGCACGCCAGAGGTTACTTTAACGTCTGTAGACGTCTCTCCATTGTCGACGCGAAACTCGCCCATTCTCCGTCGGACGATTTTGCCATCGACACTTGCGACACGAGGGTGACGTACAGGTAGGTATCGCCCAGCTGTGCTCGGCGGCGCTCAGAGTATAGGCGGTGACGCAGCGGCTGGCACAGTGGGCCAGGCTGCGGCTGATTCAGGGCGGCGGCATCCGCGCGGCCGTGGGGAATGCCTGCCAGGGCGAGCGCCGCTACTAATAGTGCGGGGCGGCGCGGAAATGTCACGCTGCTCGCACGGGGTGCACGCCACTGTAAGCTCACCAAGCTAAATATCACTCACGTCCTTAAATGAGCACGCTGGTCGCTTTCTTGCACTGTGTGTAGTGTACACCTGGCACCACGTGGTCGCGTGGCCGTCAACTGATGACGTAAATCGTGGCACTGAAATGGTCTGTATGTGCCAGTCGGTCGCTTGATTTCACTTCAGCGTGACGGAAAAGAACTATCGTGTTTGGCTGCGCCGATGAACACACCGTGAATGAAATAGCCCGCTTTCTACGTGTATAAACACGGACTGCCAAAGGCGACCTCAAGGAACGGTATACAACTCTCAGCCACATACCACGGCCTAACAACAGTGGCCGCAAAAATACAGGGTGTCCGAAAAGTCTTTTCCTGATTACATAAATTGATAACTCAGGCTAGAAGTAAGATACAAATATGAAACTGGTGTCTAATTCAGTAATTAAAACTTCCGGGCTAAGAGGCCGTGGTCCAATAGTAAAAATACTTCTCCCTGACGTTTCGTTGCCAGCTGCGGGCAACATCATCTGAGGTGAGTCTACGACTGGCTGCTAGGCCGTGGAGGTCCTGTTTATATAGAGCATGTAGAGGGCGCCACCACTCTTCACGTGTTGTCAACAGTAAAACTATCTCTGGCTGGCGTCATTACTCTCGATCGAAGGTAATCGATTGTCACATCTTTGATACAAAGTCGATCGCCATATCTTATCTAACTTCAAGCCTTCTTCTTTCCTGTTAAAATTATTGTGGTGTTTAAAAATCTCTACAGCCTCTCTATACATACGTGCATAAAAATGCAATGTCTTAGCTAGCACGCTCGTCTCACTAAATTTTATTTCCTGGTCACCCGTTTCAAAAACTTGTTCCGCTACAGCCGATTTGTCCGTGTGTCCCAGTCGACAGTTCCTTTTATGTTCAGTTAGGCGAGTATTGATACTTCTTTTTGTGGTTCCAATGTAAACCTTCCCACAACTACACGGAATCTTATACACACCAGGAGTAGCTAAAGGGTGTCTTGCATCTTTCGCCGATCTTAAGCATTCACTAATCTTCTTGGTGGGTCTGAAGATTGTTTCAACTCTGAACTTGGCCAGCACTTTCCCGATACGGTCCGTAATATTGTTGATGAATGGAAGAAAAACTTTCCCCACCGATGGTTGTTGTTGTTGCACGTTTTCGGACATTTTTCTTCTGGGATGGAGTGCTCGATCTATTTCGTTTCCAGCGTACCCATTTTTCTGGGTGCTACCTAAGGTGCATAAAGCTAATGTCCCACTGAGACCGATAGTAAGTGCTATTGTATGCCCTACTCAAGAGCTGGCTAGATATCTTGCCACCTTGTTACAACCGTTTATTGGAAAAACTGATCATCACATTAAAAACTCTATGCACTTCATCGAAAAATTGAAGGAGATTACCGTCAGCCCCAGTGATATTCTTGTCAGCTTTGATGTGGTGTCTCTGTTCACCATTGTTCCTGTCAACGAAGCTCTTGCTTGTATATCTGACATATTTCCTACTGATATAGTAGCTTTGTTTAGACATTGCCTTTCCACGGCTTATTTTCAATACAATAATGAGTTCTATGAACAAATTAATGGCGTGGCAATGGGTAGCCCTCTAAGTCCAGCCGTTGCTAATATTTTTATGGAATTTTTTGAGCAGCAAGCACTGCAGTCAGCCAGAAAACGGCCTTTGAAGTGGTATCGGTATGTGGACGACACTTTTGTCATGTGGAATCACGGTGAAGAAGAACTGAACCGTTTTTTGAAGCATTTGAATAGCATCAATTCAAAAATACAATTCACTATGGAGACAGAAAGTAATGGACAGATTAATTTTTTGGACGCCTCAGTAATTAAACGAGCAGATGGGACTCTGGGTCACAAAGTCTACAGAAAAGATACGCATACCGATCGTTATCTTCATAAGGATTCAAACCATCATCCCAGGCTGAAGAGAGGTATTATCAAGACATTGGTGGACATGGCTAATAAAATCTGTGAGCCAGCTTATTTGCAATAGGAAGTAAATCACTTGCGAACCGCTTTCCAGAAAAATGGGTGCGCTGGAAAGGAGATAGATCGAGCACTCCATCCCAGAAGAAAAATGTCCGAAAACGTGCAACAACAACAACCATCGGTGGGGAAAGTTTTTCTTCCATTCATCAACAATATTACGGACCGTATCGGGAAAGTGCTGGCCAAGTTCAGAGCTGAAACAATCTTCAGACCCACCAAGAAGATTAGTGAATGCTTAAGATCGGCGAAAGATGCACGACACCCTTTATCTACGCCTGGTGTGTATAAGATTTCGTGTAGTTGTGGGAAGGTTTACATTGGAACAACAAAAAGAAGTATCAATACTCGCCTAACTGAACATTAAAGGAACTGTCGACTGGGACACACGGACAAATCGGCTGTAGCGGAACATGTTTTTGAAACGGGTGACCAGGAAATAAAATTTAGTGAGACGAGCGTGCTAGCTAAGACATTGCATTTTTATGTACGTATGTATGGAGAGGCTGTAGAGATTTTTAAACACCACAATAATTTTAACAGGAAAGAAGAAGGCTTGAAGTTAGATAAGATATGGCGATCGACTTTGTACCAAAGATGTGACAATCGATTACCTTCGATCGAGAGTAATGACGCCAGCCAGAGATAGTTTTACTGTTGACAACACGTGAAGAGTGGTGGCGCCCTCTACAAGCTCTATATAAACAGGACCTCCACGGCCTAGCAGCCAGTCGTAGACTCACCTCAGATGATGTTGCCCGCAGCTGGCAACGAAACGTCAGGGAGAAGTATTTTTACTATTGGACCACGGCCTCTTAGCCTGGAAGTTTTAATTACTGAAGACGCCGCCCGTGAAAGCCTACACGCTATGATTGGTGTATAATTGTTTACAAACTATCAAAGTTTTTTTTCACACATCAGTAAACTTCCACTTCCATTGTTGCCCAATGACAGTACACGTCGATATGACTTTGCGGTCGAAATGCTATCACGTATTGAGGACGATGATGGTTATCTCAGACGAATTGCCTTTTCCTACCAAGCGACCGTTTTTGTCACTGGAGTAGTGAATCGCCATATGTGCGCATTTGGGGTTCACAACCCCCTGGCGAGGTCATGGAGTGCACCAGAGGTACTCCAAAGGTGAATGTTTGGTACGCGCTATTGCACGATCGAATTATCGGGCCATTCTTCTTCCCTGAGGCTACCATCACATCTGCAGTGTATCTGGACATGTTGCAACTGTATGGTGTTCCTCAGCTGCTTCAGTATCACCCCGATGTCTTGTTTCAGCAAGACGGTCCACCGCCTCATGGGGGTTTGGACGTCCGTGCCTATCTCGATATGACCTTTCCTGGGCGATGGATTGGTTGTGATTGGCCTACGGTTTGGCCTCCACGCTCTTCTGACATAACCCCATTAGACTTCTTTTTATGGGGTTATGTCAAGGACGAGGTCTACCGAACACGTGTACCAGATCTTGAAACCCTGCGGTAACGGATAACAACAGTCGTTGAATCGATCCCTCCAGTGATGTTGGCTAATGTGTGGTCGGAAATTGAATATCGCCTATATGTGCTACGAGCTACCAAGGGTGCGCATGTGGAAGTTTACTGATGTGTGAAAAAAACTTGGATAGTTTGTAAACAATTGGACACCAGTTTCATATTTGTATTTTACTTCCAGCCGGAGTTATCAATTTATGTAATCAGGAAAGACTTCTCGGACACCCTGTACAATAACCGACAGAGAGCGGTGACAAGTGTCACATTTAGCCAATGACAATTTGTTTGAAACCCGACAGGAATTGCTAATGCCAGTGAATGTAGGTGAATCTCAGTTAGTTCCGATCGAATACTGAAAAGGAAAGTTATTGGAGATAGTGTCTCGGTTACCTCGGAAAAAGGCTGTTAGTTAGATAGGCTCATAAGGTTGCACGACTTCAGTGGGCCAAACACACAGTAACTGACAGCAGCTGACTGGAGGCGTGAAGCGCAACGTAGTGTAATGCGTCGAGAGCCCCAACGGGTTTAGCCCGCAGTATGTGGTTCTTTGATATTCTGGGGATGTTTTTCGTTCCTTGACTTGGGCTCACTCATTCACGTTAACGCAAACTCGAATAACGATGTTTTTTATAACGTTACGGGTGGTCAAGTGTAGCCCTATTTCTGCAATTCCGTGGTAACCAAGGTGTGTGCAATCCCGATTTCCAAGGTGACCAAGTTGACCACAGCATTGTTCACAGGGCTCCACACACACGTTCGTGGTTTGACGAACACTCAGGCACTCTGTGCTGGCCCGCTAAATCTCCCCATGTTAAACCTATAGGTAATGTCTGAGACATTTTTCCGCGCACTACGGAGAGGTCGAATCTGTGTAATTTTCCCTTCGTGGTCTTTTCTTGAGATATATGTAGAAGTGGGCAATATTTTGATTGCCCTAAGAATGTATGCTCTTAGAATTTACAGAGTAGACCACACTTGAAAAATGGTTCAAATGGCTCTGAGCACTGTGAGACTTAACATCAGAGGTCATCAGTCCCCTAGAACTGAGAACTACTTAAATCTAACTAACCTAAGGACATCACACACATCCATGCCCGAGGCAGGATTCGAACCTGCGACCGTACTGGTCGCGCGGTTCCAGACAGTGGCGCCTAGATCCGCACGGCCACTCCGGTCGGTACACCTGAATGAACACCGCATCTCTAGCAGTGTGTGCCAATGAAGTGGGATTAGCATCTCCGTAATACTCTGTGGTTATTATAAATCATAAAAACTATGAACATAACGCAATCCTCTACTAGTAAACGCAAGACATCAGAACTTCAACTACTAGACAAAGTTTTGTTCGAGAAATCTACAGTATATTAAGGTTAAAATATTGTCAAATTCAAATGACAGTTATTTATAGAATCTGACAATAATTCAATGGGGCTTGGTGATTTATTCAATTTCAGGGATTTTTGCTTTTTTTCAATACCGTTGATACTAATATCTACAGCGACCATCTTTGCGATAATGCGACACTTAAACTGAGGCAGAATTCCTTTCTCTTGCAAAGGAACAGTTGAAAGCAGCTTTGCTGCCACTGACAACATTCACATACGACAGAATTATTTGTCTGGGTTTTTCGAGAGGTCTTTCGATAAGATTATGCTACAGCAGTCGAAAGTTTCAAGTGTTGCCTTTCATTTAGCGTTTCTATACCCATAGCCCCATCCTATTTTTATGTATACTTTCGTGCGGCAGTCATTGTACCTCTTGTGACGTTGCTTTTTCAGAGTCTGTATACTTCGCGAGTTCTTTTCCATCACGACTATGGCAGGACAAACGCACGTAATTTGATAAAATCAACATGTAAAGTACTTTTAAAGTTAACGTAAAAATTTTGGATCTAGGTTTTGAAAGGGAATTTGTCTGATACACGTGATCTGACGTACACAAAGAAAATACTATGTATACAAATGAGCAGGCGAAATGCACAGTTCTCAGTAGGTTCCTTACTTGTCACCTTTTACACAGCGTGCCAAATATGTGCAGTATAGCTACCGTTTAGTCCATCTAAAACAAAGAAAATCGGGGAGCAAAACAAAGCCCATCTTCTGTAGGAGGTAGCTAACAATGCAACTATACAGTAGCTTGCAATGTGGGTATTGTTAGGTGCGTAGCCCATAGATTATGTAAACACACATTTTAGTATAGGTTTCTGTGACAAACAGGGGACTCCAGCTCGAATCCTTGCCTCACACACATCTTCACGTGTCACGATACATCATTAAATTGTAGTTTCAGTATTTCTGAGTAGAGTTCAGTGATATCATTCTACGATTCTGCATTTCATTTATTTATCTAGTTTGCCAGTGAGACTGAACAACACAATGTATTAAAATTATGTACTGTTTACTTAAATAATTCCTTAAATAACTGTGTCAACAAAAGATCCTATGAAATTCTAAATCTAATTTAAAACTTGCGTCTAAATAAATCATAGAGAATAATGCACCACGGATTGAAATGTATCCGGACACCTGCTAGTGGTGTGACCGCACTTCGGCTTTATGATATCTGGGTGGGTAGCCTTTCACTGACGTGCCTGAATGTCTGAGGAGGTGGTAGCTATTTTGGACGCTGGGGTTTGGAGCGAAGTCGATATTGTAACTGATTCCAAACGTGTCCCAATGGGCTGAGGTTGAGACTCTGGCCAGGCCAGTCCATTTCTGGAAGGCTATTGTCCACAAATCATTTCCTTCCAGATGCTTTTATGACAGGCTGCCTTTTCAATGCTCGTACAGTCGAGCATTGTGTCCTAACTGTTCTACTGTACGCGGTACACATGCTGTAAAATGTTTCATATCCTTCCGCTTTTAGTGTTTTCTTAAACGCAATAAGGGATTCCCTTCTTAACTTCGAAAGATACCCCAATATCGTACTTCCATTCCATCGGACTGCCACAGAGCATGAGAGATTCACCATTCCAAATAACTTTTTCCAGACACCCACCGCTCACTGGCGTCGGTCTTTACACCATCTTAAACGCCGCTAGCACTGACTACAGAGATGTGTGCGACCTTTGCACCATGTGATTATTTTCACGCAATTTGGGTGCATAGATCCTGAGAAATCAATACCTAGAACAACCACCTCTGGCCGTAATAACGGCCTTGATATGCCTGGGCATTGAGTCAAACAGAGCTTGAATGGCGTGCACAGGTACAGCTGCCCACGCCGCTTCAGCACGATACCACAGTGCATCAAGAGTAGTGACTGGCGTATTGTGACGAGCCAGTTGTTCGGCCACCATTGACCAGACGTTTTCAATTCGTGAGAGATCTGGAGAATGTGTTGGCCAGGGCAGCAGTCGAACATTTTCTGTATCCAGAAAGGCCCGTACAGGACCTGCAATATGCGGTCGTGCATTATCCTGCTGAAATGTAGGGTTTTGCAGGGATCGAATGAAGGGTAGAGCCACGAGTCGTAACACATCTGAAATGTAACGTCCACTGTTCAAAGTGCCGTCAATGCGAACAAGAGGTGATGGAGACGTGTAACCAATGGCACCCCATACCATCACGCCGGGTGATACACCAGTATGGCATTGACGAATACACGCTTCCAATGTGCGTTCACCGCGATGTAGCCAAACACGGATGCGACCATCATGATGCTGTAAACAGAACCTGGATTCATCCGAAAAAATGACGTTTTGCCATTCGTGCACCCAGGTTCGTCGTTGAGTACACCATCGCAGGCGCTCCCGTCTGTGATGCAGCGTCAAAGGTAACCGCAGCCACGGGCTCCGAGCTGATAGTCCATGCTGCTGCAAACGTCGTCGAACTGTTCGTGCAGATGGTTGTTGTCTTGTAAACGTCCCCATCTGTTGACTCATGGATCGAGAAGTGGCTGCACGATCCGTTACAGCCATGTGGATAAGATGCCTGTCATCTCGACTGCTAGTGATACGAGACCGTTGGGATCCAGTACGGCGTTCCGTTTTACCCTTCTGAACCCACCGATTCCATATTCTGCTAACCGTCATTGGATGTCGACCAAGGCGAGCAGCAATGTCGCGATACGATAAACCGCAATCGCGATAGGCTACAATCCGACCTTTATCAAAGTCGGAAACGTGATGGTACTCATTTGTCCTCCTTACATGAGGCATCACAGCAACGTTTCACCAGGCAACACCGGTCAACTGCTGTTTGTGTATGAGAAATCGGTTGAAAACTTCCCTCACATCAGCACGTTGTAGGTGTCGCCACCGGCGCCAACCTTGTGTGAATGCTCTGAAAAGCTAATCATTTGCATATCCCAACATCTTCTTCCTGTCGGTTAAATTTCGCGTCTGTAGCACGTCATCTTCGTGGTGTAGCAATTTTAATGGCCAGTAGTGTGAATGGTCGGGAAGGCGATTTCAATATCAACCGCAAATTGGGTGTATTGTTCCGTAGATTGGTATATTGCTCATTAGACGACAGTATCGAATGCCCTGCTCAAGTCAAGATCGATTATTATTGTGCAGCTTTCACGACAGAGCATCGCGTATTTGCTGTCCCAAAGATTTATCGACAGTGTCAGGCAGTGTCTTGTAGTATACACGCGCCTGGCTAGAAGAGAGTGGCAGTGTGACCACGGTACGCGTGGTTTGTTGCAGACGGCCGCGGCTGGACCCCGAGCTGTCGGTGGGCGAGACGGGCGGGCTGCTGGACAGCTCGGCGGCGCGCCACAAGCTGTCGGTGCGGCCGCGCAGGAAGCACGCCGACCCCCGCCAGAGGGACCGCGACGAGCCCACCTCACCCACCGACCCGGAGGCCAGGTAAGCACCAACGCTACCTTCATATGGACGCCAAAATTCCGTTTTCCGCAAACCGATTTTCCACAGTTTCGAGGGCCAGCCCAGTGCCAGGGGCATGCCCATTGGAGTTAACTCGGTGGGCACGGCCAGAAAAGTAGGTTTACACTTGTGCTGGCGCATCTGAAATCCTGCAGTAGTGTGTAGTACAGTAAAATAATAGAAATCACTTGTAGTTTCTGGCAGAACAATAACGTACATCTACATCTACATGGATACTCTGCAAATCACATTCAAGTGCCTGGCAGAAGGTTCATCGAACCATCTTCACAGTTCTCTATTATTCCAATCTCGTATAGACCGTGGAAAGAATGAACACCTATATCTTTCTGTACGAGCTCAGATTTCCCTTATTTTATCGTGGTGATCGTTCCTCCCTATGTAGGTCGGTGTCAACAAAATATTTTCGCATTCGGAGGAGAAAGTTGGTGATTGGAATTTCGTGAGAAGATTCCGTCGCAACGAAAAACGCCTTTCTTTTAATGATTTCCAGTCCAAATCCTGTATCATTTCTGTGACACTCTCTCCTATATTTCGCGATAATACAAAACGTGCTGCCTTTCTTTGAACTTTTTCGACGTACTACGCCAGTCCTACCTGGTAAGAATCCCACACTGCGAAGCAGTATTCTAAAAGAGCACGGACAAGCGTAGTGTAGGCAGTATCCTTAGTAGGTCTGTTACATTTTCTAAGTGTCCTGCCAATAAAACGAAGTCTTTGGTTAGCCTTCCCTACAACATTCTCTGTGTGTTCCTTCCAGTAATTGTAATACCTAGGTATTTATTTGAATTTACAGCTTTTAGATTAGACTGATTTATCGTGCAGCCGAAGTTTAACGAATTCCTTTTAGCACTCATGTGGATGACTTCATACTTTTCGTTATTTAGGGTCTATTGCCACTTTTCGCACCATTCAGATATGTTTTCTAAATCGTTTTGCAGTTTGTTTTGTTCTTCTGATGATTTTATTAGTCGATAAACGACAGTGTCATGCGCAAACAACCGAAGACGGCTGCTCAGATTGTCTCCAAAATCGTTTATATAGATAAGGAACAGCAAAGGGCCTGTACCACTACCTTGGGGAACTCCAGAAATCACTTCTGTTTCATTCGATGACTTTCTGTCTATTACTACGAACTGTGACCTCTCTGACAGGAAATCACAAATCCAGCCTTCTGGAAATCCAGAAATACGGAATCGATCTGAAATCCCTTGTCAATAGCACTCAACACTTCATGTGAATAAAGAATTAGCTGTGTATCACAGGAACGATGCTTTCTAAACCCATGTTGACGCTGTGTCAATAGACCATTTTCTTCGAGGTAATTCATTATGTTCAATCACAATATATCTTCTAGAATCCAGCTGAATATCGACGTTAACGATATGGGCCTGTAATTTAGTGGATTACTCCTGCTACCTTTCTTGAATATTGGTGTGACCTGTGCAACTTTCCAGTCTTTGGATACGGATCTTTCGGCGAGCGAACGGTTGTATATGACCGTTAAGTATGGTCATTGTTGGCAACCGGAATAAAATAATAATTGAATCCTTTTACCGAGCCGGCCGGTGTGGCCAAGCGG
This sequence comes from Schistocerca serialis cubense, assembly GCF_023864345.2. Classification (NCBI taxonomy): domain Eukaryota; kingdom Metazoa; phylum Arthropoda; class Insecta; order Orthoptera; family Acrididae; genus Schistocerca; species Schistocerca serialis. Next base: position 450,826,277 of record NC_064639.1, on the reverse strand, counting down.
TTCTAGGCGCTTCAGTCTGGAACCGCGCGACCGCTACGGTCGCAGATTCGAATCCTGCCCATACTAACTCACAGGAAGTTTCTACATCAATTTGGCGACAAGATAAACTACTTCTGACAGCAACAAACAACCCACCGCCAACCGTGTTTAGCCTATCCTTTCGGAACACCATTAGAAATAAGACACACTACTGTGTATTAAGAAGCATGTGAAACTGTAGTAAACCGTAGGACTCACTAATTATTTAGGTGACGGGTTTGTTTTGTATGGTGAACATTATTATGAATAAAGAATTAAAAAAAAAAAAACGATTTCCAATGTTGCTTCTGAATACAAACAACACAATATCGGTTCTAGAAGTACAATTACATCTACATATATACTCCGCAAGCCACCGTACTTCGCGTGGCTGACAGTAGCCAGTGCCACTAATAGTCGTTTCCATCCCTATTCCCTCCCAGATAGAGCGAAGGAAAAACGACTGCCTATATGCCTCCGTATGATCCATAATTTCTCGTATCTCATCTTCGTGGTCTTCCCTCGAAATGTGTGTCGTCGGCAGTAGAATCGTTCTGCAGTCAGTTTCAAATGCCGTTTCTCTAAATTTCCTTTATAGTTCCTCGAAAAGAACATCGCCTTCTCTCCAAGGATTCCCATTTGAGTTCCCAAATCATCTCAGTAACACTAGCGCACTATTCGTACTTATCAGTAATAAATCTAGCAGCCCGCCTCTGAATTGCTTCGATGTCTTCCTTTAATCCGAGCCGATGCGGATCCCAAACATCTAAGCAGTACTCAAGAACAGGTCACGCCGGCGTCCTTTATGCGGTCTCCTTTACCGACGAATCATACTTTCCCAAAATTGTCCCAATCCGTAACACAATCCGCACATGCTCATTCTATTTCATATCGCTATGCAACGTTATGCCCAGATATTTAAACAACGGCCGGCCACTGTGGCCGAGTGGGTCTAGGCCCTTCAGTCCGGAACCACGAGCCTGCTACGGTCGCAGGTTCGAATCCAGCCTCGGGCATGGACGTGTGTGATGTCCTTAGGTTAGTTAGGTTTAATTAGTTCAACGTCTAGAGGACTGATGACCTCAGATGTTAAGTCCCATAGTGCTTAGAGCCATTTAAAAACGTGATTGCGTCAAGCAGAACACTTCTAACCTTGTATCCGAACATTTCCGGTTTGTTTTTCTTACTCATCCCCATTAACTTTCATTTGTCTACATTTTAGAGCTAGTTGTCATTAGCCGCACAAACTAGAAAATTTGTCTAACTCATCCTGTATCGTCCTAAAGTCACTCATTTTCGCTAAGTTGCCGTACATCACAGCATCATCAGCAAACGACCCCAGATTGCTGCCACCTGTCCGCCAGATCATTTATGTACAGCATATAGAAAATAACAGCGATCCTATCCCGTGTTTAGATAATGGATTTCAGCTCACACAGTCGATCTTCCATCCATGTAAACGCTCTACTACTACTGAATCGTGATTTGGTTGTCAGGATGCTACTTACTTTTTTAAAGTTAGTTAACGTGAACGAAATGATTTTATGTGGACTGAAATAAAAAGAGCAATCAGGAAGTTATTAGCTTCCTTTACTAGGTAGAAATGCTTACAAATTTTCTATGCTGGTGAAGTCTAACTGCTAGATAAGAACCCGATCCTTTGCGTTGCTGGCTAATTTGTAATCTTCTGTAACCACTCTACCTATTAATGGTGTTAAGGGCTGGCCGTTCTGGGGTTCTGGCTCCAGATCTGCCTGTGCGGAAGTTGTGGTATGGAATCCTCAGTGTCGCGCCAGGCGCGGAGTCTTAGAATGATAATTTAACAGGAACATTTTTAATACATGATGTCTTCCAAACAGAACGGCAGCGGACCAGGTGCCGGTTGTGGCTAGTAGCAAGCAGCGTTCCAGATGTGATACTAACGTTTTTTAATGTGTTGTATGCTGGCACAGTGAGAAAACCCGCATAAGTGTCGTAGTTTTCTCTTTTTGCACATGGAATTCACGCCTGAGATAACTGTACTCATAACTACCTTGATCGAAGACATCTTTATTGAAGACGTCGTCAGATGTAGCTTGCTGCACAGAGATGTGTGAAATACAAGACGTTATACGATTGGAATTTTTCCCTGTGACGCAACTTGCTGTGTCGTCCCAATCATACGCAGCCAGGGCAAAAGCTCCACAGACGCAAAGATGCGAGGTGGTGCCAATGCCACAGAGACCCGCCATTTGCACGGGTTCCGCCAGCGGCACGGACGGCGCTGAGGATGGAAATGTCGTGTGGCTAGGGCCTCCCTTCGGGTAGACCGTTCGCCTGGTGCAGGTCTTTCGATTTGACGCCACTTCGGCGACCTGCGCGTCGATGGGGATGAAATGATGATGATTAGGGCAACACATCACCCAGTCCCTGAGCGGAGAGAATCTCCGACCCAGCCGGGAATCGAACCCGGGCCGTTAGGATTGACAGTCTGTCACGCTGATCACTCAGCTACCGGGGCGGACGGCGCTGAGGATGAAGATACGACTTCGCCTCGCCCAATTGCCGGCCAAGTACAATCCGCCAATTACCGGGCGACAACGGACAGAGGCCTACTCGGAAGACAGAAGAGCAGCTCTCGCCCTCTTGGTTATAGATCATCGCCCAGGGCTGACTTAGACAGGGTACGTCGTTTAGTGAACTCTTAGAAGTGAACAGGCAGTTGTAAACTGCATTCGCTATGTATTGTGAAGTTTACCTACGATTATTTGCACTTAGCCAATGAGGGCCTTTTTTGTGTTATATTCTTCGTTCTCCTATACTTTTACCTGACCCTGGCGCATAACTGTGTAATAATGGCAGGGAGAAATTGTCTTAGCGGTGGACTGCACTTTAAGCCGTTTCACGAACTCACACACTCGGCCTGCCGTAACGACAGTGACAACACAGCCTCCACAGCAGTAGCGACGAGTGTTTACAAAACTGGCGACGAGGGTTTACAAAATAACTAACACAGGTAGATCGAAAATACCTAAGAGGACGAAATTATCTAACAGCTACAGTATGAAATAAAGTGATTATAAAAAAAGTCCTACGTAAGAGAATGACTTCCCTCGACGTGTTGTAGAAAGTTACACACACTATTATTCCCAAAAACCAGCGTAATCTACGAAGTTCTGTTTAGTCTCAGACAAATCAGAAAGCTTAAGTCTGCGGTGTAGGATTCAGAACTGCTACTCGACAGAAGATTGCAGCCTCGCAGACGTCAGAGTGACGCAAATTTCTTTTCGCTCATTCCCCTTGCTCCGGGTGTATCTAGTATAGGATTAAACGCAACAGTGAGTTGCTGCTTTAGATACTTTTTTCTCTTTCAATGCGATATCTGTGTAGAGACCCCTCCGTGTTATGACGTACGCGTGTTACCCATTAAGTTTGCGGATAGATGACATATATTTCCGTCTTTTAAAATATGAAGTCAGTCGTAACACTAAAATATATTTATTTCTTATATTAATAAGGGAACAGTTATTAACATTAGTTCGTCGTCATACTCATATACATGATAAACGGAGACGGCAACTCGCTTTCTTAGCTAATTAGCAGAATAGCGAGCGTCCTATCGGAAGTTGAAATAGCTGTGATGTTCCCTGGTTGGTTCAAATGGCTCTGAGCACTATGGGACTTAACTTCTGAGGTCATCAGTCCCCTAGAACTTAGAACTACGTAAACCTAACTAACCTAAGGACATCACACACATCCATGCCCGAGGCAGGATTCGAACCTGCGACTGTAGCGGTCGCGCGGTTCCGGACTGTAGCGCCTAGAACCGCTCGGCCACTCCGGCCGGCTGTGATGTTCCCTGCAGTGACCAAGTGGAGTAACGACAACCGGCTGGAATCAACAGCGAAAGGCAGTGTTTTATGTAGCACCGACTAACAGCATCTAAGGCGATGTTGAGATATAACTTAAACTAAACAATTAGGAATGAGAAGCAATATGAAATGAAATGTGCGTGTGGCTAGGACCTCCCATCGGGTAACTTGGTCGCCTGTTGCAAGTCGTTTTGGATGATGCCATTTCGGAGACTTGCTTGTCGATTAGGATGAAATGATGGTGAAGGCAACATAACATCCAGTCCCCAAGCGGGAATCGAACCCAGGCCCCTAGCATGGCATTCTGCCGCGCTGGCCACTTTTTTCTTTGCCTGACCACAAAAAATAAAGAGTAGTGGCGGGGAGGGTAAGAGGCCGAAGCGGGTAGAGATCACAACCCGAGGCCTGGCTACGACGTCCCCAACCCCCACCGGCTACCAATGATGTGACGGGAAACGAATTAGGTCAAAAATTAAGCGTGTTACCAATGCGCTATTTTTACACACCACCCAGCTGTGGACGCAGACTTCAGCAACAAAGAAAATTACTTTCTGTATGTGGAGAGCACATTAAATATGACGTAACTTGCCATTCTCAGTCGCGCCACAAATTCATCCTCTGATGGCTTGGTCTTTCTCTAACCCGTAGAAGCCAGACTCAGGCACGCCGTGCGAAGCGTCAGGCGTCCACAGTGTGCTACACGCCTGTGGTCCAGGGCTCGGACCTTCTCGGCATTTCTCAGTACAGCGCAACATTTCACTCAGCAGTGCGATGCGACACTGTGTTTTCCGTCATTTGGTATATAATATTTCGGTCGGTGCGAATTTCTTCTGTTCGGCAGTATTGTAGTGACAACGCTGTTTTCCCTCGCTCTTTACTCGTGATGTTCAAAAGCACAGCGGCTTTTTGCACAAAAAGAGGCTGTCTACCGAACTGTCATCACAAGCCTTTAAAATGAATGAGAATCATAGTTCTCTTTCGAAGAGAAGGATAAGAATTCTTATTATCTGTTACGCAGTCACATAATCGACGGATATCGCATATTTGCTATAGAGCGGCATTGCAACACCACGGGAAAAAATTTAAAGCTTTATTTGGCGATGAAAGATCAAAGAATTACAAAGATTAACAGATGATTTGTGCAGGATTCACTGGTTTGTACATTAAAATTTACTTTGTGATAAATTTGCAGGCAAGGAGCACGTAATGAAATTGATGCTCCGAATTGTAAATTTCCTAAAGTAGTAAGCGTTATTAAACCTCCAGTTTGAACAGTTTTCGTTGGAATTTAACGAGGATTGTGGAGACAGTATACTGTATATTACTGAAAGGCAGCCAGCAGTTACGGATCCCATTCATATTCCAAGCAGTACACAATCTGCACCCTAATGACGCCGTACAGAGAAGAGTTTTTTCTAATTTTATGACTATCATCAATCGTGATGAGGGTGTGTCACGACCCATGATCAGTGACCCAAATCTCGGAGAATCAGTAGAACCCTGCGTCGTTACCAAAATCAATCAAAATAACGCAAACCAGTGTTTTGTACTGGATCGAAACGAAACGTGCTTCCTCTATTGCTATTTGCCTGGAGAACTTTCATAGAGACATGCTGGAATGTTTCTTAATGCCACAATCCACAGCGGAGAAGGAACAACAGGATTTCATTGTCCAGAATACAGGACTCCACCATAATGACATACGAAGATCCTGGAGAACCTAAATTTAAGATTGCCAATTAAATGAATCGGTCAGTCATTACCTCCACCCCTTCACCGGGTGTAATTTCTTTCTGCTGTACCTTGTCAGACACGTGATTTACGCTGCCTCATTTTCACCGTCGTTCGTAAACTGATTCGAATCAGCTGCACTGTTTAGGTTTCTGAAGGGGTAATTACTTATTATCTCCATCTGCGTGTGTATTGCTAGCTTACGCACTTACCGCTGACTCTGACAAGCACATATTTCCTTAGGATGCTGGCAGACTGAAGCACTAAAGTTATTTCGAATCTTGAGAGCTTCGAACGTAAAAAGCTTTATCGCTTTACTTCAAAGCAAGCTGTAACCCGCAGATGGGTTTAGAGGCTTCTGTCGGCTAATCTCCAGTCTCGGTTCGTCAGACGTCACAGCTGCTCCTAGTACCCAAAGACAAGTTCGTTTCCGGCAACACGTGTACGCGTGCACTGTAAAGGCTATCCTTCACAACCTTGCTCCTAACTACGCTCGACGACTGCTGCCTTCTACGACCCATTAAAAACAAATGAAAGAAGATAGATGCACTGCACCGAAACGCTTCTAGTTAACGCTCCATCCATTTCCTGAAACTTCGTCGGCATTGCGTTTAAGGCTGTACCAGGCATGAAGAGGAAATAGCTCTTATTGTATCTGTTTCAGATCTGAAGTCTTCATTACGGTTTACCAAAAAATGTCACACATTAATTAGCTATTGCATATTCCTAATCAAACGTAGCACTATCGTGCGACACCACGTTAAAATAATTATCAATTGGAATTACTGCATGACCCAGCTAGTAATCTGAGTGGATAGGTGCCTTCTTTCGCACATAATGATAAAAATTTGAACCATAAGAAACATATTTTTAGATTCTCAAATAATTAAGTGCTTCTTGCATAAGCTTGTGCTTCTTGCATAATTGCTAGTTTCTGAAAAAGGTAGTCAACATAATTTCTTGTCCAGCATATGAAGCTTCTTTATGCAGGTTCCACAACTGTAGTATTGATTCTGAATTGCCATTTTATTTTAAAAACTACGAGCGATTTCGGCCTCTCAGGCCATTTGTCCAGTGGTATGTCAGGCGTCCTGAAGGAACACGAAACGAGTCGTTTCTAAAATGAAAAGAAAAGTGCAACTGGTGCTGACATTTTAGGCAAAATCTTAACATATTCTGTATATTTCCACTTATTAATGCATTTGATATCAAATATGCAGTGTAAATACATATAACCACACTAAAAGAGCTAACCAATACAAAATATGACCTCCTTACAGGCACAAAGACTCATTATCAAACTTTATTATTATTTTCCCAAGTTCTCTGGGGTAAATACCATTCTTTTGTCTGTTAAAACATTTTACAAGCTACAGAAGTTTCTCTCCTGTACACATGTTGTTAGATGGCAGAACTCCATTACGACGATGTCACTATGCCAATAGCTCTCCTAATGTTTTTCTAGTTTCCTCATCAGGAAACAACAGCAAGGGATAAGAAGGATCATGGTGTGTACTCATTGTTTATGCTTGATGACCTAATTCAATATGTTGAAAAAGCTGCTTCCGCAACCATTGAGGGAATAGCGAGAAAACAGCTGTAGACTATGGCGCATGTTGTAACCAACGATACTGTCACAATCTGCAGCATTGTCCCCAGACTGACCCTGGCCCCCTGTTTATGAGTCAACTGGAAGATTTGTACCAAAGGCTTTGATAGTTCTATGACGAGGTAGCTTGCAACTCCCTAGACCTGCACCAGTATTGAAACTTGTTGATGTAGTTGTTGTGGTCTTCAGTCCAAAGACTGGTTTGATGCAGCTCTCCAAGTTGGTCTGGCCTGTGCAGGACTCTTCATCTCTGCATAACAACAGTGTTATATCCAACGTCTATTTAAATCGCTTGCTATACAGAAACCTTGATCTCAGTCTACAATTTTTATCCCCTACATTTCCCTTTATTTCCATACTGACGATTTCTTGATGCCTCAAAACGTCTGATGTCAATCAGTCCTTTCTTATAGTCAAGCTGTGCCATAAATTCCTTGTCTCCCCAATTTGATTCAGTGCCTCTTCATTAGTTGTCTGATCTAACCATTTAAAACAAAGAATTTTTATGTAGTAACACATTGCAAAACCTTCTATTCACGTCTTTTTTGTACTTTTCGTAGCACATGTTTCATTTCCGCATAAGGCTATAATCCATACACAGCACTTCAGAATATATTTCCTAACACATAATATTTATACGCTAAGTTATCAAATATGTATTTTTTCAGAAATAATGTTATTGTTACTGCCAGTCTGCATTTTATAACCTCTCTACTTCGCCACTGTTACATATTTTGGTCCGAAATATCACAAAAGCCATTTACTACTTTTAGTCTCTCTTTTTCCAATCTAATCCTCTCAACATAGTCTGCTATGATTAAATTAAATTCCATTCCCTTGGTTTTATTAATGTTGATGTTCATGTTCTAACCTCTTTTCAAGACACTAACCTTTCTATTCAAATTATCTCTAAAGCACTGTTAATCTCTGGGGGCATTTCAGTGTCATCGGCAAACCTTAAAATTTCAGTTTCTTCTTCCTAAAATTTAATTCCACTTTCCAAATTTATCCTTGGTTTCCTTTAATTCTTTATCAATGTACAGATTAAATAACTTCGCCGTCAATCCTTGCTCAACTACCGTTTCTCCTTCGGATAATTCCTTGCTTCACTTCTGATTTCAAAAAATGGTTCAAATGGCTCTGAGCACTATGGGACTCAACTGCTGAGGTCATTAGTCCCCTAGAACTTAGAACTAGTTAAACCTAACTAACCTAAGGACATCACACACATCCATGCCCGAGGCAGGATTCGAACCTGCGACCGTAGCGGTCTTGCGGTTCCAGACTGCAGCGCCTTTAACCGCACGGCCACTTCGGCCGGCTTCTGATTTCAGGAAAAATTGTATATAACCTTTCGGTTCCTGTATTTTATCTTTGCTACTTCACAACAATAGATTGCATTCCAGACAACACTGTAAAAAGATGTCTCTAAATCTATAAATGCTGTAAATGTTGGGCAGAACTTCTTCAGTCTATCTTTTAAAATAAGTCCAAGGGTCAGTATTGCCTTGTGCATTCCTACGTTTCGACCTCTTCCAGTTTTTTCATTCTTCTATAAATAATTCCTGTTAGTATTTTGCAACAAGGAATTATTAAACTGTTGGTTCTGTAACGTTCACACATATTCGCACCTGCCTTATTTGGAATTTGAATTATGACATGCTTCTTGAAGTCTGAGGGTATTTCGCCTGTCCCCATAGAAGATGGAATAATTTTGTCATAGTTGATTCTCCACAAGATCTTAATAATTCTGAAGGAACGTCGTCTAATCTAAGTGCCTTGTATCGACATTAGTCTCTTAATGCTCTGTCAAATTATTCTCGCAGCATCACCTCATCTTCATTTACTTTCTCTTCCGTTTTCATCTTCATTTTGTTCTCTTTGTAGAGTCCTTCGATATAGTCCTTCATCTTTCAGCCTTCCCCTCCTCGCTTAGTACTGGTTTACCATCTGAGCTCTTGATATTCATACAAGTACTTGTCTCTTCACCAAAGGTCTCTTCATTTTGGCCCTATTCAGGCATGTTTCTACAGCCTTAAACTTATCCTCTTACTAATCTTGTTTAGCAGTGTTACATTTTCTGTCGCTCTAATTTTTTTGGACATCTGTAAGTCCCCTTCGCCTGCTTCATGTGCTGAATTTCTATATTTTCTCGTTTCGTTATTTAAGTTCAGTATTTCCTGTTATCCAATCCCCTTCGCCTGCTTCATGTGCTGAAATTCTATATTTTCTCGTTTCGTTATTTAAGTTCAGTATTTCCTGTGTTATCCAATGATTTCCACTAGGCCTTGTCTTTTTAAGTATGCAGTCCTTTGCTGCTTTCACTACTTCATCTTCCAGAGCTACATATTCGTCTTCTATTGTACTCCTGTCCCCTGTTTCAGTCCAACGTTGTCTAATGCTTACAGAAGAACTTTCAACACCTCTGGTTAGCATCCATGGTGTGCATGCAAAGTAGTCCCATCCGTTGTAGGTGACCTCTGTGTACAGCTGCCGAGGCTTGTGCTGCTCACGGCCTCGCCTGCAGTTCATGCAACCCGGAACACAAAGATGCTGTGCGGTAGGGGTAGCCGGGGAACGCACCGTAAGCAAACCATATTCTACAGATAGAGAGATGTTAAATGAAACACTTTTGGACGTCAAAAGGGGCAATGCATGGAGACTATAACTACTAGTGTAAGGGAATCTTATCGAAAGACCTTTCACAAATCCCAAAGAAATCCTGCTTCAGCAAACTCCCATAAAGTAGGTAAAACCATTCACATTTTGTATGAATGGAAAGATCACGCGGCGTGTTTCTCATTCATAAGTCATAGTTGAATGTTCTTTGTTTGTGAGAGGATGGTTTATGCCTCGTGTAAATGTCCTCATAGTAGAGATGGAATGCGCACGACGGTTCAATAAGTGATAGGGTAATTAAAATCCCAACACACTACGCGAAACTCCCAAAATATCTTCTTCGGAAAAAAGAATAATTTGTCAAACACTGAGAATTTAATAGATAAAGAAAACTGCAATAATATCTGTATGAGAACTATTCCTGAGGCATAGAAGAATTCGTGAAAGTGTAGTAATATTTGTGTGTTTGTGTGTGTATATGTGAATTAAGAGAGAGTGAGAGAGAGGAGTAGTTAACTAGAAACCTCTGAATGAAAAAAGGCACAGTTTAAGTTAATCATGTAAATGGTCATCATGTTGCCATTTTTCACTGAGTATGTGTCCACTAATTGTAAAACTGACGCGTCCCGTATAAGGGGCCCCAATTAAGATGAACGAACTATGCTAATAACTAGACAGGAGTCTGTTTTATAAAGGAAGACCCGAACTATAGAGTCTAATGCCCTGTCAGTTTCGCGGTCTTTAGTCTCGAAACAGATGTTTTAGTGGACAATGAGGACCAGTGCCAGGTTCTTTTAAGAAAACGTTACAGAATTCACCTTCAGTTATTTATGGTAATTATCACGGATAGCCTAAATAAAAATTGCCGAATGGATATCACAGCTCACAGAATTCCAGACACTGTGTGTGTAGAGTGTCTTAACCGTTGCAACAGATCACTTGGGTTAATTCAAAAATATTACATAGCTATCAGACTAGTGAAGATATTATCGATAATATTACAAAAAATACTTCAATTAATTACTCTCGTGTTTCTTTAAAAAGATATTTCTTGTGCTTATCTTTGGCTTGTTGCCACTGATGTGGTCTGTGCATGTACACAAATGTGCGCAATTTCTAGAAGAGAGAAAGTTGGGATCCACCGAAGGCTGGCATTGCTGCAATATAAATGGAGGTACGACGGCCGTGACTAAGATCTGTGCTCCCAGTGCGCCGCTGCCGTGTTTGCCAACTGGGCCGGGCCGCGTAAGGAGCGGCCTGCCTCTGTGCCTCGTTATGACGCTTGCCAGCCGGTGCGTCGCCGCACACCCCGATACGCGGCCGCTTGCCAGCCTCTGGCACGCTCCACAAACACGTCCAGGTGCTCTTACTCAACGTCGCCGCCATTGTTCCCTTTCTGTCTGGCCGCCGCCGATTCTGAACAGGGGAGGGAGACGCTGTAGGAAGGAGACGTATGCGAGGGAAGTGATACTAAGTGTGTCCCACTCACCAGACGATGTTTCCCGACCAACAAGAATCGAGCTACCACCATCTAATCCACCCTCGCCACTAGCCGTGTGTACACCTGAAGAGGGAGTGCCATGTGCAAGAATACTAACTTCCCATGGTTTGTAGACTGTGGCATATAGTAAAAAGGTGAACCAATGTTTCGGCCACATTGCCGCAAAAGTGATCTACAAGCTGTAATACAGTTACTATAGTGTGGCACAGTATATGACTAATACCTGCAACATGACAGTAACGAACACACGGAATTTTGCGAAGTAAGAAAGAGGTGGCAGATGAAATATTAGAGTTTCTGCAAGATGAGTCAGTGGAATGTGTGGCGTCGTGGACGCTCGACTGTGCGGACAATGTGTATGAGGACAACAATAATGACGATAAGTGCTTAACAAGTGAAAGTGATACTGAAACAGGTATCGAACCATGGAGTTCACCATCCTTGTCCAACAGGGAGCCACAACTCCCGTCTCCAATGCAACGTAGTAAAGGAGAAGTATTGTCCAAGGATCGGTTATTAAACATAATTACGTACATGCAACATCATCCACAGTATAGTGGAAAAACAATTATGAGCAAATTTCGAATAAGTTCGCACTAATATGACCGTATAGTGCATATGAAAAACTACCGATATTCAAGCGAGGACAAGGCGCACTTGTTACAAATGGTTCAAATGGCTCTGAGCACTATGGGACTTAACTTCTGAGGTCATCAGTCCCCTAGAACTTAGAACTACTTAAACCTAACTAACCTAAGGACACCATACACATCCATGCCCGAGGCAGGATTCGAACCTGCGACCGTAGCGGACGCACGGTTCCAGACTGTAGCGCCTAGAACCGCTCGGCCACTCCGGCCGGCCACTTGTTACAAAAGCGTGTCTGCGCGTTTCAAGGATGCTCGATACAATTTACTGGATGTGCATGATCGTGACCTACAACATTATGCACATCAAATTGTGCGCGACATGGATTACAGTGATTACAAGGGAAGCAGTGGCTGGTTGCGTAACTTCAAACATTGCTACGTAATTATAAGACGTAAGATAACGAAATTTCAAATACAACGTCAACTTGACGATCCACTGCAATCAGCGGAATCGGCGTGAAAAATTGTACATGAGGTAAAAAAATGTATCCCATCGTTCAGTAATGAATTTTTTTTTCAACTCCCACCAATAGGGATTTGAAGCGGAAATGCATGTGAAAGGAACACTGGAAATTAAAGGTATCAAGATCAGCTAACATCAATGCCTTAAGGCATTCATATACAATTACGCCAACAGTTGATCTGGATATTAAATTGGCTGGAAAGTTATTTATTGTGCTGGGAGAAGTTGGAGGTGCTCTACCGCCCTACGATTCTTTCTCATATGCAGACCCAGCAAGGGGAGTTGCGAGTATTTAACCCTTAACTACTACGGATGGTCTCTCAGATAGCCACAGTTTTTTGTCTTCTGATATTTCACACGCCCTTGTCAGGTGGAGTTGACTCTTCTGTGTACCTTCCTATCGGATGGCAAGCCACACTTGCAGGAATCTGGCATTATTGCTGCAATTTATTTCTTATTTTTCTGCCATGGAAGGTCTCACAGGTGTTCCATAGTGTTTGCTTGTCGTGCTTTTGTTGAACATTTCCGTTTCTCCGTGGTGAGGAAAGCTAGACCTTGTCTGCAACGTTTTCTATATGGCAGGAATGTGGATGTTCAAGAATGCCTCAGTGAATTCTCAGATGGAAACTTTGATGACAGTGATAATTATTCTGATTTCGAGCATTTAGTGATCACAGTACTAATTCAGAGAAGGAAACTGAACGTGATGAAGATGTGACAGGTGGTGGCGATGGAGAAGCATACTTCTTCAGTAAGAACAGAAAGATGTTTTCGATGCAGAAAACAGAAGCTGGAGAAAACGGAAGCCGCTAACTAACGTAAAACCAAGGGAACTCAATATTGTCTTTCAGCTGCCTGGACTGCAACAGATTCCGGAAAGTCTCAGAGAAAACTTACTGTTTTGGAGATATGTGCCTCGATTACAGAAATAATGTTTTAAAAAACGAAAACTTCAGCCTTTTGTCCTTGTTTCAATTGGAAAACAAGATACCCGTGTTATCAGCGTGCTGCTCCTATTTGGCTAGATAATTGCAGGAGAGTCTGCGAGAAATGCACGCACGCTGAAAGCAATTAAAATTTGATTCAGGGCCTCAGAAGAATACATCAAGTCATTACTCCCTTCTTGATTTTTAACATAAAAATTTCGCAAAATTTCTCCCTTGCAGGATTATGGGGTGGAATAATCGCTCTAAGGCTGAAGTGAGGAGTAGTAAACTCAAAGCTGGTTCCAAATACAATTTGTCATAACTCAAATGCTTTTATCCATACAGTTATGTAGAAAATCTGTAATACTATCTCTCTGATGAGAATCTGTGGGTGAGTAGGAAGGTAACTATATGCTGTTATTTTAGTAGTATATAAAATAAAAATAAACTGAAAATTTTGCTATGTTTTAGTTTTCAGAATGTTTTAAATTCTGGATTGTTTAAAAAATTCAAATTCCCTAAAAGTCTGTTTCCAAGAAGAGTAACAAACACGAAGTCACGAAAATATATGTTCACCAAAACAGTGGTTTTATATGTAAAAAATAAAAACGTTTTCTGAGAACACCCTCCATAGTAACTGTGTTTCTGTCAACATCAGTAGGTACTTAGGCTTAAATAACAGCAAGCAAGAATGGGAATATGGGCGTAAGAGAATTGCAACTATGGTATGAACAGTGATTGTAAGCTGCTTCTCCTGAAAAATGTGTGATATTGCAGCTCATACCACCTGGAACCACTGGACAAATTCATCCTCTTGATGTCTGTTTTTTTTTCCGCCGCGCCTATTAAACGTATCATCGCAGTATCTGCATTTACGCCTTTCGCGAAATAAGCTCCACGATAGACAGTCGCGCATTCGGCTGCATGTCGTCACATTCCATCAGTTCTCATCACCCCGTTACGCCAATACGTATTCTTTAAGAGCTGATACCTAGCCGAAGGTCCTGCACGGTTTTTACCTCCCAAGAAGTTTGCCTTTAATCTTAATGGTGTTAAAGTTTGTGATCACAGTGGCGCGCCGTTTTTCGGTTGGTGTTCATGGTGCATGTTAACGGTTCGTTTTGAACATTTTTTGAATGTCGGTAATGTCCATTTTATGAAGTGTAATAAGTATATCCCATAGAAGGTTGATCTCTGCACCTCTCGGACACTCATGGAGTTACATAAAGCAGCAGGTGTATAAAACCCCATTAAAACTGAAGGAGGCTTTGTTGATAGGGTTTTATCTATCTGTCTGATTCTACAACAAACACAGAAGATATTTTAGAGGGTGTGGCAAAATTTTATGCTGCGTTTTGACATATGCTTTGAGACGCAATTGTCGCTTCCAACAGCTGCTATCAGCTCAAAGTATTTGCCACAAGGTGTGAGTGGGTTATTTGGATAAAAACTAAATATCAGTTTACGACAATTAGCTCCAGATATCAAAGTACTTAGTTTACGGTCTTCTTCCATGTGTATAATTGTGAAGATAAGGATTTGGAGCATCTTGACTCGTGTGCTCATGCAGAGTTGTCTTGAAAATAATTGATTAAAAGAAATAGAAATATTAACACTGCCATCGCAGTATGTATTTCCTGTCATGAAACTGGTTACCAACAACCCGCTTCAATTTAGAAGAAATAATGACATCCATGACAATGCTATATTTGAAAGAACGCTAAATAAACCGCTTCTGGGCAACTCTTGTTCCATAGAAGTTATTATTTAGAAACTTGTAGCTTATTTAGTACAAACGTATTACATTATTATTTCTGTTGCTAAACTAAATCTTCTTTTCTACTGTGTCATCTCATCTGCAAATGGCCACCATACAGCCACATTTAAAAATGAATTATGTTAATAACTTTTGAACTGCCTCATTTCACGTCCTTACTTTATCACATGTAAGTGACCTACAGAAAAAGGAACTGCTATCAGCTGTACCAGGTTCGTTTGGTGAAGTGGAGTAGGCAGCATATAACGGCTATGTAATAAAACTTTACAATGCACTATCGTAATTTTTGTTTAGATTAAGGAAGACTTGATGATAGTAGAAGTGAAGCAGAGATGAAATGATAACGACTTAGACCGAACGAATTAGGCACTTAAGTGCGGAAAATATGTTAACGGCAGTTTAATTGTTGAAACCAATTACTTCAGGTGAATATCTTATACTATTCATTAACTCTCGCGTGCGGTTCCGTCTAATTCACCTTTGTGCGGCCAGTTGCTAGCGGCAATTGCTCTTTGTAACCGCTGCTGTTGGCTGCCTGCCGGTTCCCGCGCTATCTGTTATCCCTAATCGCTCGGCTTTGATGTTTGCACAATAAATAACCACTACCCGCTCGCTAGAGATTATGGGTTGTGCCAAATAACACACGCACTAATATAATCGTGGTATATCTCATAGACTTAAAATAGCTCATTCTGATTCACATTTTAACGTCACAGTAAAAGCTATCGGAAATAAAAGAAGTTCGTAGGAACATAGCACTTCGTTATGGCTAATCAAGTTACGGCTCAGAATATAACTCTATGACCTACACTATGTGATCAAAAGTATCCGTACACCCCCAAAAACATACGTTTTTCATACTAGGTGCATTGTGCTGCCACCTACTGCCAAGTACTCCATATCAGCGACCTCAGGAGTTATTAGACATAGTGAGAGAGCAGAATGGGGCGTTCCGCGAAACTCACAGGCTTCGAACGTGGTCAGCTGATTGGGTGTCACTTGTGCCATACGTCTGTAGGCGAGATTTCCACACTCCTGAACACCCCTACGTCCACTGTTTCCGACGTGATAGTGAAGTGGAAACGTGAAGGGTCACGTACAGCACAAAAGCGTACAGGCCGACCTCGTCTGTTGACTGGCAGAGATCGCCGACAGTTGCTGAGGGTCGTAATGTGTAATAGGCAGACATCTATCCAGACCATCACACTGAAATTCCAAACTGCATCAGGATCCATTGCAAGTACTATGACAGTTAAGCGGGAGGTGAGAAAGCTTGGATTTCATGGTCGAGCGGCAACTCATAAGCCACACATCACGCCGGTTAATGCCAAACGACGCCTCGCTAGGTGTTAAGGAGCGTAAACACTGGAAGACTGAACAGTGGTAAATCGTTGTGTGGAGTGATGAATCACGGTACACAATGTGGTAGTCCGATGGTAGGGTGTGGGTATGGCGAATGCCCGGGGAACGTCGTCTGTCAGCGTGCGTAGTGCCAACAGTAAAATTCGGAAGCGGTGGTGTTATGCTGTGTTCGTGTTTTTCATGGAGGGGGCTTGCACCCCTTAGTGTTTTGCGTGGTCCTATCACAGCACAGGCCTACACTGAGGTTTTAAGCACCCTCTTGCTTCCCACTGTTAAAGAGCAATTCGGGGATGGCGATTGCATGTTTCACCACGATCGATCACCTGTTCTTAATGCAGGGGCTGTGGCGGAGTGGTTACACGACAATAACATCCTGTAATGGATCAGCCTGCACAGAATCCTTTAGGAGGCATTTGGGATGTTTTGGAACGCCGACTTCGTGCCAGGCCTCATCGACCGACATCGATACCTCTCGTCAGTGCAGCACTCCGCGAAGAATGGGCTGCCATTCCCGAAGAAACCTTCCAGTGCCTGACTGAATGTATGCCTGCGAGAGTGGAAGCTGTCATCAAGGCTAAGGGTGAGGCAACACCACATTGAATTCCAGCATTACCGACGGAGGGCGCCACGAACTTGAAAGTCACTTTCAGCCAGGTGTCCGGATACTTCTGATCACATAGTGGATGTACCGAGCGTGTCCTTAGCACCACCTTTTTAGAGAAAGACTCTTGTTAATACCTGTCAAAAAGCGGTGGTAAGAACGTTCTCAGAATTCATACAATGATCGCAGGCTTCCTGAGCAACTTAAATGTATGAGGGCTTCATCTAGCTATTTCTTTTTATTTTTATTTTAGGAAAAACTTCCACATGTGTAATTCTTTAATATGGTTTACTGAATTTAGTAGTTTATGGACGAATGAGTTTACAAACGTGTCACTTGTGTTTCATATCCTGGTCAAAGTACGCATATTCAGCGTCGCAATCACAGCATTTATACCACTGATAGTCGTTCGTTCGTATTTAATGTTAATCAAAGGCTGGGGTTCCTGACCAGATATTCAGGAAATGCAGAAAGTATATTATTTCGAAACACTTGCACTTAGTCTCCTCTTCGACGCCGCTAAGGCACAGTAACGGGAGTACGACGATTCAAATTTTAGTGGCGTAAGAAATTTTTTTCAGGAAATTTTGTACGGGTAGAATGGTGATGGCACATGATTCCTCAGTATCAGACTTTTCACCAGTATCGCAGGTTACACCGTAGACCTGTCGTCAGTCTCATGGAGATGTTTATGCTGTATGTCAATCGATAACAAAATTACGCAGGTTCCTCTCTAGTTGTTATTCAAGAGAATATGTTCCGACACCGGCTTTCGCCCTCCCTCTTTATTTCATTCCACACGCAGATTCATTTCATGTCTAACACATCACGAACACAACAATACGCCGCACAAACAACATCACAATCGCCCATGCGATACCGAGCCAAACGTAATAACACTTCACTGACTTGTCGGTAAGAGAATATTTTCACTCAGATGTAGTCGAGAAGGTAGTGCGAGATTTTATTTCTACCACCACAGGACTGAAAAAAATACTTTTAACTTACATTTCAAGATGTTTTGAAAAAATACATAGTGGGGTATGTAATGTAATGTGTGAAATGTATTGACCCCGAGACTGAAGAAAATTAGAGCTGCCTTGAACCAGAAATCGAGAAAGCGGCTATAGGAGTGCCCCCACACCGGGGCTCTATCGTAAAACTGCATGTGGAGTTACGGGGATGTAGACATTTGCTCAATAACAAAAGCTTCCGGGACAGAGCTGACAAATGGACACGTCAACGGGGTATTTGGATAAAACGAATCTCACCATAACGAAGAATTTTTTTCAGTGAGGAACTTTCTCGGCGAATATGTGTTTCATTTCAGTGTGACAAAAGCAGCGTTGCGCTGGGAGCACTATGCGACTTAACTTCTGAGGTCATCAGTCGCCTAGAACTTAGAGAACTATTTAAACCTAACTAACCTAAGGACATCACACACATCCATGCCCGAGGCAAGATTCGAACCTGCGACCGGAGCGGTCGCTCGGCTCCAGACTGTAGCGCGTAGAACCGCACGGCCACTCCGGCCGGCGTGTCAGTATACAAGGTGTATCATAAGTAATAAAGAAAACTGAGACAAATGGGAGTATTCGTAAATGTAAGAAAAAGATCTAAGTAAGGTCTTACCAGTAAACATGAGTCGGCAAACAAGGCGTTTTCGAGATAACTGCGGACATGTGTCTACGAGCTAGAGATGGGGAAAACCGATCGGTCAAAACTGATACCGGTATTTTAGTTCTGAATAACCAGTATTTTTCGATATTTGTTTGGTCTTGGTTAAAACAGGCGTTTTTCATATACCCGAGTAAAAAAAGGAAATATCAATTAGCCAAAGTAGCAACACTAAAATTTTTTGTTTTTAAATAAACCTTTTTTTATGAAAGGAGTAGTTTTTATTTGCAAAATTTGCATTGGTTTGAAACATTGTGTTATTATAGAAAATGAGGAAAGCGATCAGTGGTATTTTAGTAACAATGCCGACAGAAACGAGCAACAAGACATGGCATAAGACTTAGTACAACATTGCTGACACAATAATGTCCCTGTTGCCGTGTGTCTTGGCTTAAGCTATGAGTCTGCGCGCAGTATGCAAGAATTCTCTCCGCCTGGTATACACGGCAGTTTCTCGCCGTTGTCGCCAGATACCCGTTATATTGCAAAATAGCACCAACCCTAGTCTGGAAATATTTTTACGAAGAGACGTAGCAATAAAGTACAACGCTTCTTTTGCTTCCTAAGATTAAAGACTTGTATGCCATTTCTACGAAATAATAAAATATAAAGGAAATAATGGCTCTGAGCACTATGGGACTCAACTGCTGAGGTCATTAGTCCCATAGAACTTAGAACTAGTTAAACCTAACTAACCTAAGGACATCACACACATCCATGCCCGAGGTAGGATTCGAACCTGCGACCGTAGCGGTCTCGCGGTTCCAGACTGCAGCGCCAGAACCGCGCGGCCACTTCGGCCGGCTAGGAAATAATGGTAACAGTAATAAACTAAAAACTCCATAACAATTCATACATAGTATAGTATACAATACACAAAAGTTGCTGATCTGCTGCCTGTGTCTATATAACACGCCTTTATCTCGTTGTAGATCTTGAAAACGGACAAATTAACATGGAAAATAGTCTTCAACCTCAGTGTTCACCCTTTAATACTGACTATTCGTGGTACCCAAACAGCTGTATGATCCCCGTTTGCAACATGATTTTTGAGCAGAGTTTCAAAAAAATTAGAATCATTAGTCCGTATTCAACAACTTATCACTTTTCGAGAAAAGCAGAGAACAGTGGACGGACCAATTTTTTCTATTTAGCTGTTTAGTTTAATACTTCGATTCAATTTATTTTTAAACTGAAACAGTCAACATTTTTCAATTTTTGTTCCAATTCTATGTTTATTGTAGTAAATAATGGGAATAAAAAAGGCGGCCGCTGTGACCGAGTGGTTCTAGGCGCTTCAGT
The DNA here is from genome assembly GCF_023864345.2 of Schistocerca serialis cubense. NCBI lineage: Eukaryota > Metazoa > Arthropoda > Insecta > Orthoptera > Acrididae > Schistocerca > Schistocerca serialis. The sequence goes on along the minus strand of NC_064639.1, from coordinate 450,806,190 downwards.
CCGGAACCGCGCTGCTGCTGCGGTCGCAGGTTCGAATCCTGCCTCGGGCATGGATGTTTGTGATGTCCTTAGGTTAGTTAGGTTTAAGTAGTTGTAAGTCTAGGGGACTGATGACCTCAGATGTTAAGTCCCACAGTGATTAGAGCCATTTGAACCATTTGAATAAAAAAGCCGAAAATAGTTTATTTCCGGAACCGGTTATTTTGAACGGTTTTAACAGTCAGGTTAAACTCGCGTGGGAAAGAGACAATATATCGGAAAGTTGGTTGTTTCAGCGATAACCGCCATCAGTACTACGAGCCACTACTGACTCCAATATAACACAGCTATTTCCATATAGAGGTTTACTTGATCGTTTTTGCTTCAGGAATCGTATATCGTTGCAACTTCTGCTATTAATTATACTATACCTTGCATAAAAAAGGATGTACAAATAAACACCGTTTTACCGTTTATCATCCAACGTCTCTCATAAAAGGTGTCCAGCGAAGGAGTCCCTGATTTCAGAATTAAATATCTCGTAAACTAAGATCGACAGACAAGTGCAACAAACCATAAATTTATTCTGAAAGCTGTAAGAATTTTATGTACAAGTTTCGAAATATTCCGAAAAGCTGCTAACAGATGGCGCTGTAACCGCAATACTTAGTGCCTATAAATAGTGTGTCGCAGCTCACAGCGATCAGTTCCATCGATGAAACATGAGGGGAGGTTAGCGTACCGAAGGAATAGATTGAAATCATGTACTCCATTGAAGAATTTTTTTATGTCAATGGAACACCAAAGGTTAGAACACAGTACTACGGCAAAAAAGCACAGTTTTCAAATAAGATTTAATGTACCAAAAGGTCACTGTGAGAAAAGCATTCGCTAGCTCTTCGCAAAATTCCAACGGACAGCAGTGTGGCTGATAATCTAGTGGGGAATGTTGGTCCCAGGGAAATTACAGTCACTCCCGAAAATGTCGCAGTGGTTTCTGGAATTATTTAGCAAAATTCAAGGAATAATTGCAGCAGAGACTGGTTTGAAGCGTTCCAGCAGGCAAAAAATACAGAAACAGAGCCTACGTCACAATGCTGACTGTGGGACAGAGAGCTGACTTTGCGCACCACATATTAAATGGAGGATTTGATGTTGGCTGCATCCGGTTCACAGATGAAGCACACTTCAACCTGAACGGAGTCGCGAATAAACAAAACTGGCGATTTTCACTTTTCGAAAATCACCTTGTGTGCAAAGCGATGCCACAGTATTCTCTCTAAGTTACTGTTTGGGCTGTGGTATGCCGAAGAGGCACTACTGGCCGTTTGTTCATGACAGCAACGACCACTAGCGAACGTTACATTGGAATTTTGGAACAACTAGTCGTCACACAGCTATCGTTGGAGAAAAGACCAGGCATCGAATGATTCATGAAATCTGTGGACAGACATCGCACCGAACAGGTGTTTCGCTTTCTTGATTAATACTTCGGGAAGTAGAATCATTGCGTTGGATTATTGCAAATTTATTAGTACAGAGCTGGATTGGCCTCAGCATTCGCCCGATTTGATTCCTTGTGACTACTTCTTGTAGGTCACATTGAAAGACGCTGTCTATCTGAAGCATCCCACCTCGCTGGACGAGCTATGATCGACTCCTACTCTCGAATATGGTTAATTATATTTCTTGTCTGCCGTATTTGCTCACGGTTTGAGTAATATTCGCTAAAAACTGTATCACCAACACGTAAAAGCAGAAAAGACGAAGTAAATGGCAAACAAACAAATTAGAACTTAGAACTACTTATCCTAACTAACCTAAGGACAGCACACACGGCCATGCCCGAAGCAGGATTCGAACCTGCGACCATAGCGGTCGAGCGGTTCCGGACTGAAGCGCCTAGAACCCCTCTGCTACCCCGGCCGACTATATTTTTCATCACTGTTGCATAGTGGACATTGCTGTCTGGGAAGCTATGGCGTGTCGTTGTTGTACGTCACCGCTGCAGTTGTATTGTAATCTTTACAGCAATAATAGGCATACAAATTAAAAATTAAACAAAATTCCAAATACCCGGTATGTTATGCCATCTGTACAGCTAAACACCCTTCATGAGTGACTGAGTACTAAGTTCCCACATTCACTCTTACCCAGTTGGACACGTTATCTGAAGAGTACTTTACTGTAGCACGCAAATTTACACAAAACATGAACTGCACGCACCACTACAGCATTTGGAACAAAACGATAATAAAATATAAAAAAAGATATTAATATTTTAATAACGATTACCTATACGTACGTCTATTCGGAAACTTGGAAAACCTTGAGTTTCGCCGATGCCAATTCTTATAATCATTTCTCCATCGATATCGACTATCTGACTATGAATTCGAGGTGGGCCGATCCCATACTAATTACGTCTACCGCATTTACTACTGCGCGTGGACACAGAAAAAATTCGCGACAAGTCACACTGTAATTCTAAGAAATTATTCGTCGTGGACAAAAATTTCCGAAAACCTTAAGTAGACGTTGACACTGCATAAGGAAATTTGTGGTAAAGTCTTATGGGACCAAACTGCTGAGGTCACCAGTCCTTAAGCTTACACACTACTTAATCTAACTTAAACTAACTTACGCTAAGGACGACACACACGCCTATGCCCGAGGGAGGACTCGAACCTCCGACGGGGTAAGCCGCGCAGACCGTCACAAGACGCCGAAGATCACGCGGCTACCCTGCGCGGCCACTGCCTAAGGTTGACAGCGCAAAATCATTTTCCAAATATAGCACATCGTGGAGTTTAAGCAAACATCGTGAGGATGAGAATATAACTAGCGCCGAGAAACAGAATGAAATGAATTATACCCACCTGTGAGAGCAGGAAATTTCATAAACTCGCAAAAGTTCACTGTTGTCGTTATTATAATAAGTCTAGGAGATTGATGAAAAAGTAATACAAGTTGCTAAAGATGGAAAATATGTTACCGCTTGAGTAAGGATTTTTTAATACGAGGGTCACTCCAAAAGAAATGCACACTATTTTTTTTAATCCATCTTTTATTCTTCGTGTTTGAAAGCTTTACAGTGTGTAGATACATCCTTTAGGAATAATACTTTCATTTCTCCTCATAATTTCCATTCCTCTCAACTGCCTTACGCCATCTTGGAACCAGCACCTGTATACCCGCACGGTAAAATTCTGGACCAACCTGTTGGAGCCACTGTTTGGCAGTGTGTACAACGGAGTCATCATCTTCAAACCCTGTTCCACGAAGAGAGCCTTTCAGTTTCCCAAAAAGATGATAGTCACATGGAGCCAGGTCAGGAGTGTAACGTGGGTGTTTCAGTGTTGTCCATCCGAGTTTTGTGATCGCTTCCATGGTTTTTTGACTAACATGTTGTCGTGCAACAGCAAAACATCCTGCTTTTGCCGATGTGGTCGAACACGACTCAGTCGAGCTTGAAGTTTCTTCAGTGTCGTCACATATGCATCAGAATTTATGGTGGCTCCACTTGGCATGACCTGTCATAGTTCTTCCAAGAAATTCATCTCCACCATTCTCGTAGTGTTCCAAAAGTTCGCTGCATACCGTTTTTCTTGTTTCTTTGTGAGCCACTGTCATCATCCTGGGAACCCACCAGGCACAAACCTTTTTTAACGCAAACACTTCCAGTATTCTGCAAAAACTTCCTTCCTCTATCCCAACGTAGCGTGACAATTCGTTCACTGTGACGCGTCTGTCAGTAGTCACCAATTCGTTAAATCTCTGTACATTGTCTGGAGTGTGTGCAGTACGAGGCCTGCCGCTGCGAGTACAACCCTCAATATTGCCGTGCCCGCTTTCATCACGTAACCTACTTGCCCACCGACTAACTGTACTGCGATCGACAGCAGCATCTCCATACACCTTTTTCAATCTCTTGTGGATGTTTCCCACTGTCTCGATTTCACAGCACAGGAATTCTACGACAGCACGTTGTTTCTGACGAACGTCAAGTGTAGCAACCACTTTGAAGACATGCTGTGACGGCGCCACTCACGGGAACAGGTTGAACTAATTTTGAAAACAAGCGGGAAGGGTGTATCTACACACTGCAAAACTTTCAGACATGCAGAATGAAAACTGTATTTTTACAAAAATAGTGTGCATATCTTTTAGAGTAACCCCCGTAACTTTAGATGACAGGAAAGTTGAAAACAAGCCCGTTGTCATTCCGAATGAGTGCGGAAAACCACCTGATAGTCACACAGGTACAGAATAGGAAGTGACGTACCCCATCTGAATGGAAAACAAAAACTCGCCTTTTGCTCTCTTTTGGTTTTTTGTAGAGGACATGTGCGCAGACACGGAAACTTGTCTATCCCATGTATTCTAAAACACTACCTTGGCCGCAGTCTAGACTCTTATTAATATTAACGTATCACAGACAGATTCGACGTCACGGTATGAGCGACAAAGGGGATTGATGGGAGGATAAAGGAAAGATAGCTCGGTTGCGGTAACCAGCTATGAGTGGAGGGCATAAACAATCCTCAGGCAGCCTTTATGAGGGCTTACAATTAGGTAGCTTCACAAGGGAAAATGCAATCACGTTTAGACGACAACAACAAGACATCTATCTGACAAGTGCCACCAAAGAAGCGCTTCTAACTTGTTATTTGGTATGTGGCTGAAACAAATACCATTCCTGTACGTCTATACATTTAATGTGATGTGAACCGAACAATCCGCTATGAAGTGGTGTATACGTCTGACGAACGCTGGTTGTAGTGAAATATTAGCCATTTTTAACAATTTCCTTGGGCCCTGGAGATAATAACAGCCGATCAGGAGAAAGTGTCATTTGTTGTATTTCAGCGGCCCTGAAACAATTTCATTTTCTTCTGCTGAGCTATTCATCGATGAAGTTGCTGAAATATAAGCATTAAAAGTCTTTCTTATTCCGTGCATAGTATACTTTCGACGAATCATTGTGAATTTAATGCGTTTCTCTTACGTCGGGGAAATTCAGAAAACTTAATTGCTGTACTCACTTTTAGAAAAGCTAAGACGTAAAAAATTAGACAAACTATTTCACAGTAGGGGTTTTCGAAAACGAAACATCTATAGTTTCTATCTGGCAAAGTAACAGTATTGCATAGCAGCTAAATGATTATCAGTACTAGCAGATTTATGTTCCTTGTACCTCATTTTCTGTAACTGACTTGCCCTGTGAATGTGGATAGACAGCAGTTTAAGAAATGTCTATAAATAAAAATGTCGAGCCTCTCAACTGAGTGTATTTCAACGAACGTATCTCACAAGTCGAAAGTCAATTGTTTCACACAAAGAAAGTATCAGCAGAAGTGAAGGTAGGGATAGCTGAAGAAAAAAGTGAACTTGACTGTGAATTAAACCCTAGCTGAAGAAAAAAGTGAACTTGACTGTGAATTAAACCCGAGATTTTTAGATCGATAATCTAGCATGTGGCCACCTAGCCACTAATGCACATTTTAAAATATAGTATTAGTTTGTCATGAGGTGCAGTGTGTGATGCACCAAATGAGTAATTTTTAATGATGAGTGTAGTCCTACAACTGAAATAATAGGGTGATAACTGTTTGGTTATAAAAATGTTGCTTTCTTTTCGTCTAGTGCCAGCAACATAGAAACTGTACGCTGCAACAGTGCCTTGAACAACTGTGGATACAACGAAATGTTAGACACTACTAATATAATAATGACATATCACAGCACAAAATACACACTTCGTACAGAAGGAATATTTTGTCTGTTTCCAAAAGTCCCCTATGTAATTTCTGTCTCCTCGGTCTTTCATTGCCCATTGTTTGTGTCTGTTTTCATTCTTTGGAAGTATTACTGACATCAAGCTGTCTTCGCCACATTTTTACAGTCAATAGACGAACAACATGACCTTGCTCCCGACTGTCCTGTATAATCACGTAAGCCATATTAGTCACACACAGTAAATCACTATCAATTAAAATTTAGTCTACGAAAATCGATGTGAAAATGTAAGCCGAAGAATACCGGCTCATTTTCGACTTCCCTGATTCTTTTATCGATGTGAAATTACGTAAAATGACCTCACAGAAGATCTGTGAAAGACTTACTATGATTCTACCAGCAAATTATTTACCATGGAATAAGGCTTTGAAACTTAGAAATAGCACCGTGCACTCTACAACTCCAGCCACATTAAACTAAAGATAGGTAGAAAAGGGCGTCCTGAGCTCTCAACCAAGCAGCGCCAGTATTGCCGTTGGTCTTTCTCCCTCCATTCATACAGGCTCTCTAGAGGTGTAGTGCCTGGAGCGACAGTGGCGTTGTTTTGAAACCACCGGTGTTGATAAATTATCACGATGAACCGAGAGACCAGTAGAGTGGTCAGACATGTACACACGCCGGAAGTAGACATCAACCAACACTAGTTCGGACTTCGTAAGCAGTGAGCTTCGATTACGCAAAGATGAAACCTCCTTCATCCTACATAGCTCATGTTATTTTCCTTCGGCATTACTCAACGCGTCAGATTAAGAATATTGTTTTGGTGACATATTCGAATTTTAATCAAGTGTATGGCTTTGTCCATATTCCCATTCCAAATTCTGATGCTGACCTCGTGTACTCCAGTTTCGAAGTAATGTAACTTTTACAGTTTTTTTTTTTCATCAGTCTTCTTACTGGTTTGATGCGGCTAGCCACGAATTTCTCTCGTGTGCCAACCTCTCCATCTACGTCCACAATTATTTGCTGGAAGTATTGCCATCTCTGTCTTCTTCTATATTTTTTACACTCTACAGCTCCCTCTAGTACCATGGAAGTTATTTCCTGATGTCTTAATAGGTTTCCTATCATCCTATTCTTTACTCTTGTCATTGTTTTCCATACATTCCTTTCCTCTTCTATTCTCCAGAGAACCTCGTCATTCCTTACCTTATCAGTCTACCTAACTTTCAACATTATTGTGTAGTACAGTATCTCAAATGCTTCGATTCTCTTCTTGGCCGGTTTTCACACAGTCCATGTTTCATTACCATACAATGCTTTGCTCCAGGCCGAGTTTTGATACTAGTAGACTTCTCTTGGCCAGGAATGTCCATTTTGACAGTTCTAGTCTGCTTTTGATGTTCTCCTTGCTCCGTCTGTCATTTTGCTGCCTAGGTAGCAGAATTCTTTAACTTTCCTAGGTAGCAGAATTCCTTAACTTCATCTACTCCGTGACCATCAATTCTGATGTTAAGTTTCTCGCTGTTCTCATTTCTGACACTTGTCATTACTTTGGTCTTTCTTCGATTAACTCTCAATCCATATTCTGTACTCATTAGACTGTTCATTCCATTCAGCAGGTCCTATAGCTCTTCTTCACTCTCACTGAGGATAGCAATGTCATCAGCGAATCTTACCATTGATATCCTTTCACTCTGAATTTTAATAACACTCTTGAACCTTTCTTTTGTTTCCGACATTGCTTCTTTGATGTACTGATAGAACAGCAGGAGTGAAAGACTACATCGCTGTCTTACACCCTTTTTAATCCGGGTACTTCATTCTTGGTCTCCCTCTTCCACTCTTACAGTTCCCTCTTGGCTCTTGTGCATGATGCATATTGCCCTTCTTTCCCTATAGTTTACTCCCATTTTTCTCTGAATTTCGAACACCTTCCACCACTTTACATTGTCGAACGCTTTCTCCAGTTCGACAAGTCCTATGGACGAGTCTCGACGACCGCTACGGTCGGAGGTTCGAATCCTGCCTCGGGCATGGATGTGTGTGATGTCCTTAGGTTATTTAGGTTTAAGTAGTTCCGAGTTCTAGGGGACTGATGACCTCAGCTGTTAAGTCCCATAGTGCTCAGAGCCATTTGAACGTGTCTCGATTTTTCTTCAGTCTTGCGTCCACTGTGAATCGCAGCGTCAGAACTGCCTCTCTTGTGCCTTTACCTTCCTAAAGCAAAACATCGTCGTCTAATAAATCCTCATTTTCTTTTCCATAAGAGGCATTTTTTTCAGGAAAAATTGTAAAGCTCTCTTTTGGAGGAAAAGGAGTAGCACAGTAGGGTTGAAACACCCAGCATGACAGACAAGTGGCCTTATGACACGCTTGTACCTTCCGAGATCGCCCCGGTATGAGGAATGGGAGGGGACGTGAAAGAGGAGGCGGTCCGCTCCTGAATCACGGGGTTATTATTATCGCAGGCGCAGGCGCTCTGTCTGCGCCCACGCGGCTATTCCTGGAGGCAAAGGGAGGCCGCTCCCACGCCTCTCGCTTCGTACATACAGACAGCCCCCTCCCCCTCCGCCAGTGGCGTCAGTGGCGAAGGGCGGCGGAGGAATTCTGTGTGGGTTCTTCGCGCCACACGCGCTGCAGAGCAACGTAGCAGGCCAGAATACGTATTCTCTCTCTTCCTGCGGGTGATTTACTGGACGCAGGGATAATCTAATGGCCTTCACCTGTCAGTGTTTTTTTTTTTTTTTTTTTTTTTTCACGTGTCAAGCTCTGTTGCCATGTATCGGTACTTCGTGCCAGAGATCCTAAAAACTAAATTAAACTCCGTCCGAACAGGCCATGAAGACCTAACGGTACTGACCGGCCACCGTGTCATTCTCAGAGTACAGGCGTCACTGGATGTGGATGGGGATGTGGTCAACTCACCGCTCTCCCGATCGTATGTCGGTTTACGAGACCGGATCAGCTACTTCTCAATCAAGTAGCTCCTCAGTTTGCCTAACAAGAGCTGAGTCCACCCTGCTTGCCAACAGCGCTCGGCAGAGCGGATGGTCACCCATCCAATTGCTAGCCCAGCCCGACAGCGCTTAACTCCGATGATCTGGCGAGAATGTGATAGGTCCTTCTTCTCTTTACATGATGCATTTCGTTTCACTTAGGTATATGACTGGGGCACTAGGTTTCGACTTGCACTCCGAGACGGCCAGGTTGCCGTGTACAAGCTGAGGAGGTGTTTGCTACGATTGTCTGCGCCTCTTGGGACATACGGGGTGCACGTTGCATAGAACTGCCCATACACAATAAGGATGGAGCACGAAGACACACATATATTGGCAGACGTGTTGATGACCTGTAAGTGAATAGCTCGTTCCCGTACATTGCAAACGTATGATTTTTTAATTCCTAAAATCCCTAAGCGGGAGCAATTCTTTGTTAAATGTACCTTGGACGACAAATAATTAAGCAACCAGCTAAATGATGAGAATGAAGCTCTTCTTTGCAAACCAAATGGGTAAACTCTGTTCTCAAGAATATGGTTCAAGTGATCACGCTCTAGCACGAAACCAGCAATTAGACTGCTATTCGAACTGAGTAACTTAAGGATCGTCTCGAACTTCAGCACGCGGGGTTGCCATATGTCAGGATAAAACATTATTTTTTTCAGTTTCAACATTTTGTTCACAGGGAACGAGCAACTTTATTAAATTTCTTAAAGCGTTTATTAACGTTTCTGTCAACAGATGCATCATTTATATTAGACGACTAATTTTGAAGCCTGGCCTATTGAGGCTGCACTGCCTGTACCTGATCTCAATAACAAACATCAAAGTGGCAACACATGCTTTGTAAATGTTTGAAAAATGAGTGCCACAATCCGCTTGTGCCTTTTACCAAGTCAAAATCAAACTCAACTAACTTGATAAGAGGAACCTAAGGTTGCGGCGTTCATTCTGCAAACGTTTATAAAGCATGTGTTGCCACTTTGATGTTAGTTAATAGGATAACGCACTGTCACTGCAGCCTCAATGTGCCGGGTTTGAAAATGAACCTGTAAGGCTCGAAACTAGTCGCCTAATATAAATAAGCAACAGTTCAAAAATGGTTCAAATGGCTCTGAGCACTATGGGACCTAACATCTATGGTCATCAGTCCCCTAGAACTTAGAACTACTTAAACCTAACTAACCTAAGGACATCACACAACACCCAGTCATCACGAGGCAGAGAAAATCTCTGACCCCGCCGGGAATCGAACCCGGGAACCCGGGCGTGGGAAGCGAGAAAGCAACAGTTGACAGAATCGTTAATAAACGCTTTAGGAAAAGTGTCCCTTATTTCGTTTAATCCTGTTTCCATCGATACATTCAGGTGACACCTCTATCACGAAAAGATCGTCAAAACGTCAAAATTAATTTTAACGTTCCAAAAATATCACCTACAATTTGCAAATTCTGATGGAAATAGAGAAGTGGTGGCGGCAGTTTTATGAATGCTTAGGGTCGTCCGCTATTAAACATAGCGCCTCGCACTAAAGTGGTGCTCTGATGCAGTCAATTTTACGTCTACAGCGAATCCCATTAATTTATACCGTGGACCGTTCCGACGCTGAATTCAGGAAAATAGCCCTTAGTATATTTTTCAAGCAGGTTATTGGAGTCATAAACGAATATAGAACTGTTGAGACATTTCTCATTAACACTCAAGCCCAAAGTCGAATTCTTCCGGTTATTGTATCTTTTCCCTATCTCAGAAACATATCCTGACGCAAATAAAAAAAACTTCATATAAAAAGTGTTTTACGGTACATATGTTCAAATCTTATTGCCAAAGAAGGATTACACAACGTACAATCGCGTATTTTGCTTATTCACTGCCAATTAGAATGGAGTGAAAAAAATCCTGAAGACTGACAACTTGCTGCAATTCATCACGACGTAAAAATAGGATAGAACTGATATACAGGGTGGTCAGAAACTGTCTGAAAAGCTTGTAAAGATGTCGCAGGGTTCATTGTGCTGATAAACAATTGAGAAGAAATCAATTCGATAAATTAACCGTTTCCGAGTTAATTAACGTTGAAGTTAGCCAGTCAGGCCGTCGTGCGCGCAAATTCAAGCACGAGACTGCTCACACTTTGGCTTGGATTCGTTCCTTACTACAGCCCCATGTCCAATTTTTGGCAACACCGTCTCTGGCGGGCCGTTTGAATTTGCGCGCGCAACGGCCTGATGGCTAACTTCACTGTTAATAAAATGGGAAAAAGCGCAACGTATAGAGTTTTTTCTTAAAGTTTTTGCTCAGCTCTTCCTACCCTGCAACACCCTTACAAACTTTTCAAACTGTTTCTGACCACCCCGTATGAATACAAGCATGTCTGATAGCAGCATTTTTATAAAATTCTCTGGAGCTATTACTCAACAGATATGAAGTACAGGCAGATCAATCAACTGAAAATTATCAGGCAAGTAACATGTGAATCGATATCATGTGTGCCGGTCGGTGTGGCCGAGCGGTACTAGGCGCTTCAGTCTGGAACCACGCGACCGCTACGGTCGCAGGTTCGAATCCTGCCTCGGGCATGGAAGTGTTTGATGTCCTTAGGTTAGTTAGGTTCAAGTAGTTCTAAGTTCTAAGGGACTGATGACCTCAGACGTAAAGTCCCATAGTGCTCAGAGCCATTTGAACCATTTTTTTGATATCATGTGCGCAGCAGATCCTAAGTACTAAGAGCATGCATTCAATTCCTAAAGGCAGATACATACTGAGCACATTCATTCACCTTAACAAAGCACACGATTCAATAGGACAGACAGTTTCTAGTATATTAGAATAATTCAATATCAAGAGAAATGATTAAACAAACATTAACCAACACCATTCCAAAATTTGAATTACTAAGAGAAATATATGAACGTCTTGTATATCGCACCCACTGCACCTCTGGATTCTGGAATATAGCATTAGTTATAATTTTCTAGCGAGGTCTCGTGAAGTTTGCTGTCATAAACGCACAACGGAGAACGACAAGGAGATAGGCGTTTCCCGTGTTGTTTAAGCTTTTACTAGAAAAACAAGTAAAATGATTTGTCATTGAGAGACTTCCGAAAACTAAAAGTCATTCGCACTGCTTGGCCTTTGCAGATGATTTGGCAAACTATTCAACAGCACACAAGACACGATACAGTCCCCTGACAGCAGCATCAAATTAAAAGCAAGCTCCACATCTCAATGCTCAAAACACAGATGTATCCTCACTACGACACGGTAGGTAACTTGTATTAACCGAATTTAGAAAGATACTTCAAGTATTTAGCTTCAAGTACCTAGGAGAAAGCGTTCAATCGCCATGTATAATTCGTGTAGCAAATGGAGAGAGAACATCTAAATTACAAAAAACAAATCATTTGGAACAAGTACGATAAAAACTGTTGTGTGATGAACAATTAAAGCATTACAGCATTAAGCCTGGAGCATTACTACAGATAGGTCATTAATCATGGTACAGAAAAGCAAAAAAAGAAAAAAAAATAGTCCCAGTCTGCCTTGAGGGAAGCTGAAGAAGAGAAAACGGCACGCATTAAATCAAATTTTTGAGAAAATTTCTGACACTCAGGACGACTGGAATTTGATGTCCACGTTATTTGAGTGAACAAATCTAGACAGATCAAAAGAAGCTGTATACTCTTCCTCTCGCTGACAGTTACGAAAAACTGAATATAAAATCTGGGCCGAATAACTTGAAAAAAGATCGACTAGGAAATGAGAAGATTCTGGAAGAATGAAGGAAGTAGTAGTAAAAATGCAACCCGCACTCTACAAAGTAGTTGGAAACAGAAAATGAAAACTTTCACACTAGCTTCAGATCCATTTGGATCATTAGAGCCTCGTCCCTGAACAAAACATAACGAATATGACAATATAATCAGCAATTTATAAGGCTGCTATTTTGGCTGATTACCTATTAGTAAATGCTAACTCAACAGTCATATTTACGAGGTAGAGTTAATAAGTAAACAGGGAAGGCAGCACCCAAAACAGTAAGCTGAAAGTTTTGGTTACTTGACAACTTTGCGAAGAGTGTTAGTCATTTATTCGATGAATATTAACTTAACGTCTAAGCTCTTCGTTACGATGGCGAGTGTAACTTTTGAAGAATAGCATTCTGTTATACAAGTTTTACCTCCGGAAAGTGTACAATCAGTCATCAGAGATTTTCTCTTGCATTAGCAAACAATGCAGTAGCAGTTGCTTGAACTGTGCGAGCTTTCACGGGGAGTCCGGCATCATAAATCGACCCCGGCGTTGCAAGGTTGTATTGATTCTCTTATTCAAGAAGATCGATGACGTTGGCACAACACTTCGAAATAAATTGAACTACGATAAGACTTGTGTAAAGTAGTTCCGAGAGAGCTTACCGTTTATGAAAACGAACAGAAATTTCGCATTTGCACCGACCTCAAAAATGGTTTCACTAGCGAAGGTAACATATTTTTGGATAGGATTTTAACCTGTGATGAAACTTAGCTACATCATTTTGAGCCGGAGTCCAAGAACCAAAGCATGCAGTGTGGACACCCTGAATCGGTTGTCCGTAAGAAATTCAAAACGCAGCTATCGGATGGTAAAAAAAGTCATGTCAACCATCATTTGGCTTGTCCGTGGTCCGATTTTGTGTGATTTTTTGGAAAAGCCACGCACTGTCAACAGCGTATACTACTCGTGCATTATAGAGAATGTTATCGAGCGCGCGATGAAAAGGAAATATCCTGGATTGGAGTGGTAGGCGTGTTTTTTCAAGACGAATCTCGACCTCTCGAACTTGTTGAGAGAATAAGACGATTCGTTTCGTAGAAATTGTTAGGAATTTCGTGGAAAAATAAACAAAATGTATACTGATTTAATCAGCCATTTTTTATGTTTCATTATTGAATGGGCCTCGTACTGATGAAGAAATTCAGCCAACAGTCACTATTCATATTGTCAACATTGTAATAAAATAAACTTGATAGTACTAAAAGTGGCTGGTTGCTGCAACGCAGTTACTGTGTGCCTTAATTAGTTGTGGGAAAAAAGTCATTATTTATCGGATTTTTCTATCCCGCAAAGGTGTTGAACAAGTTACACGCGGCTACACAATGGTAAATAAGGAGCTGTTTATGTATACAAGTAACGAAAAAATGCGCAAGCCGCCGAAGCGAAATCAGGGCGAAAAATCTGGAACACGCTGGGAGCCACATGGCAACTGCTTATCGATTTATTTGTCTCTGATCTCCCTTTGTTCGGTTAATGCAAACGTTGTAGAACCTAGCTGTTTAATAAGTTTCGGAATGTGTCTCTTTCACTTCAAATTTTCATCTACGCGTGCCACTAGAAATTAAGATGATTCTACCATTTCGGCTACAGACTACATTTACGACTGCTGTCATACCTATTCACGTCCAGAATTGATACAAATAGATACGCAGTGTACCTGTTACGAAATGGATAACTACAGTAAGTCGAATTCCATAGGCTGAATCTGAAATACGTGAGCAAACTTTGTGCATATCTGCTCACATCAGGAAAATGAGAAACTTTACCTTTCACACATATACACATACATACGGAATTGTCTGGTCCACCGGGTACAGGCAAAGACGTTTACTCAAAGACAACGATGGTATTCCGTGTACCGATGTGTGCATCCGCTTTATTCTCGACATGTTTAGTTTCTTGTGTACGAGCAACATGTGCAGCGCTCGAGTGCAACGACACTGGAGTGTCGGACCGTGATGGGTTTCACGTAGGCGAGTGGGCGGACGTTAAATGTACGGTCGCGCTGGTGGCACTGAACGCTGGCAGCGCAGCTGTGTCGAACGGCCTTCTTAGACCAACGACACGCGAACCTACATCCGCGGCCGTTTACAGGCGGCTTGTGGGAAAGGACAACAAAAATCATCTGAATACTGAACCTGGAGTAGATTTTGTAATGTATTGCCAACGACCCAGGGCGCAATAAAAGATCATTAGCTGCAGAACTTGCAGTCAGTCAAAATACCGCATTGAGGACACGCGGTGGACAGTTTCCCCGGTAATTTCCAAGAATGATTGCCTATCAAAGTCGCTGGGTCCAAACGATACATATCGAACGTGCGATCGTAAATCGATCATGCGATCTGGCGGGCGTTATGAGTATGTTTACGTTGGTCACTACAACAACGACATAAGAAGAGCTTTACAAAAATACTTTTAATTGCAAAGGAGGCGACTTACCTTACTCGAAGTCGGTGTTGTCGTCATCTGAAAGTCCATTACGGTGATCTGTATGGATAATTTGGAAGAGTCGAACCATGTAATCTTCCTGATACTCGTTCGTTTTCCGCACTGTCCCCAATGAAATTGTAACGTTATTTCAGCATCGAAACTTTTCTTACGGAGTTTTACACACTTCGCACCACCACAGTCTACACAGTCCCTTCTTTCCTTGTCTGGTAATGCTCCATATTTGCTACAAAAAGTCGAACAATTATCTACACTGCATAAACATGGAATTAGATTCTTCCATGTGAGAGAATCCGCCGAAGAAACGTCAAGGACACCAGACATATCACTCAGTAACGACATAAATCTTCTGGGTTTCCCTAGCAACTCACAAATAATTCGCGGAGGTATGTAATTTAGAGCAAGTAAGGGAACGACGGAATACAGATAAAAATGACGATCACAAACAATTGATCACAACGCCCGCCACCGGGGTTGCATGATCGATTTACGATCGTTTGGACCCAGCGACTTCGATAGGCAATCATTCTTGGAAATTACCGTCTCCCCACTCATAGTACCTCCAATGTGTCCAGGGTCTCATGCCTAATTATTAATCGCTTTTGTCTAAGCTTTCGTCCACAAGGTGCTGACCCACTGTTTGTTTACCCCCTGCTCTTCACAGATTAGGCAACGTTGGGCAGAGACGGTATCACAAACCATTAATGTCTGCGGGCAGATGAGAAATCACATGATACCTATCTAAACAAGACATCAGCAACGATTCGTCGTTAACGTGTGGTTTGGTACTGCTGGTGACTGCTTTATAGGGCCATATATTCTAAGCAGTCCTGCAGTAATTTGTATAGGATCTTCTTCAGGGTTTTCTATACGATGTTCATGCGAACATCAATAATGTGGCTTATGCATGATGGAACTCCGGCTCATTCCGACCGCCATGTTTGAACTGCATTCTTGTCCTCCTTCTCTCCAAACGAAACTGTTTCTTGATGCTTCATTTGTGTTAACTGTGATTTATCATCACAGGTTCAGGCGAACCATTTTCATGGCCTGCAAGATCAACACACTTCCTAATAGATTTTCATTTAAGATGAAATTTAAGGTCCTCAGTTTGTGTAAAGGGCGTGGAAATAAATACAGACTTCAAAAATATTACATGAATGCCTGCAAAACGATTCGCAACGAGCCTGGAATATTTGTAAGAACGCGAGAATCCATCGTCTGAAGTGTCTGAAAATGCCTTGAAGCAGGTGAAAGGCATTCTGAATAATTTTACATTTCGCCACCGAAATCGAAGAGACTGACTATCTCAACAGTCACTGTCTTCCACAAATACACTGATGTCCAAACGACTACTTCCCCGTCCTCCGTCTAATTCATGATATAAGCATACCGACTGTCAACAGATGTCCGTACGATCATGTCCTGCACGGAGGATGGCATTCCGGTCAACGGACAACCACGCCAACGATGACGTCAGAGCACCTATCAAACGGTATAGTATTTGTCGGGAGTCCCACGTCTACAGTCGCTGTGCACACAGATTGTGCAAGACGCCTACCGAACTCTCTGCGAGGGGACCGATGGCTTAATGTGAATCGTTCTGTTGTTTTTCGGATGTGGCGAGAATTTATAGAGGTCGAAACTGTATCCCGAAAACCAGTGCGTGGTCGACCAGGTGTAACTTCAGAAAGAGAGGGCCGTTATTTGGCTGTAAGGGCACGACGGTACCGCCTTAGTACTGCACGGCAACTGGCCTCGCAGCATCCACTGTTCTACGGAGGCAAACGGTGTACAGAAGGCTTCGACAGAGTGGCCTTTATTGTCGGAGATCTGTTGTATGTGCATCTTTGATGCATCTTCACGGAAGGGAACGCCTGGAGTGGAACCGTCAACATGCCATCTGGATGGTCGAACAGTGGGGCCGATGTTCTTTTCACGGATGTGTCCCGATTTGGTCTGGACAGTGATTCTCGATGGATTCGCATGTGGATGGAACGTGAAACACGATTTCGGAACCCAATTGTGGAAAGAGACCTATATCGAGGAGAATTTCTGGCGGTGTCGGGAAGGATGAAACTGTACGGTTAATTCTACAAGGTTTAACTGCTGTCAGGTATCGTGACGGCATCTTTTGACCTCGTGTGCTGTTGTTCAAAAATGTTCAAATGTGTGTGAAATATTATGGGACTTAACTGCTAAGGTAATCAGTCCCTAAGCTTACACACTACTTAACCTAAATTATCCTAAGGACAAACACACACACCCATGCCCGAGGGAGGACTCGAACCTCCGCCGGGACCAGCCACACAGTCCATGACTGCAGCACCGTAAACCGATCGGCTAACCCCGTGCGTGCTGTTGTTGCGAGGTGCTGTGGGTCTAGACGACGTATTACCTGAAACTTCTTAATAAAGATTTTTTTACTTAAACTGAAATAACTGGGAAATGAAACTGCTTTATTTACTTTTCTGCTTATATTGCTGAGTGAAATTGAATGCAAGTGTCATTTTGCTAGTCTTAATCATTTCAACACTAACCTATAGAATCAGCCCACACAAACACAACTCAAAGTTCTCCTATTAATTAATTACTCACAATATTCAAGGATAACGCGTTCTGCCTGCTTTAAAATTAACTCAAAAGAATGGTCCTGAATTAGAAGAAATCCTGACAATAACATACACATTTCATAAGTCATTTGCCCCACAAAAATCTTCATTACACGAATTACTGCAATGCAGCAAGCGCCAATACTGCCAGCTAAATAAAAGATTCTAACTACTGAAGGCTCTAACTACTGATAGGTATGTGGTTCGCAAAGGAAAGATTTTGTTACAGAGCCAACAATGTATTTACCTTAATAATGTGACAACCAGTTCAAAAAAATATATAATCGTCCGTGATATCCAGTTTCAAAAATGATGTAATCGTTAATAATATTCAATCTCCAAGTCGGACACGTCCAGATCATCCGCTTTCGCTAACTCTTCAAACCTCTAACCTCCAACAATGCTAACTACTCACTTCCAACATCCATCTGCCATCACCGCTGACTGTTAACTTCCAATTGTTAGTCCGACCCGCCACAGAGTCTCTTACAGAGTGCATAAAGCGCTGTCAGAGTTATTAATGCAGAGCGCTACATAGCGCTGCCAACATACAAACACATAAACCGCCTACCTACATACTGGACGATAATGCTCGACCTCATAGAACACGCGTAGTTGATGTTTTCTTGAAACGGAAGATATTGCATGCGTGGCGTGACCTACTCGCTCTGCTAATTTGAATCCCATAGAGCCCGTCTGGGATGCACTAGGGACACGCGTCGCATCACGTCAGCATCCACCAGCCACTCTCCAGGCCTTGCGAGAAGCGCTGCTGAATGAATGGGCGTTATGGCCCCAACATGAGATTGATGGCATCATTCACAACATGCCCTGTCGTTTGTAAGGCCTGTATTGCTGCCAGGGGTCGTCACACCTCATACTTAGCGTATTAACCAGCTGTCGGAAAGTGTGTGTAAATCCGTTAAGTTGGAAAAAAAGAAGAACATTTTTGTCTAACGATATGCATGTTGCAGTTGTTAACGTTCTGTATTCTTTATAGTGTTTCTACTTTACTATCACCTGTTTATATTGTTCTGTGGCAAAATAAACTCAGCCTTGCAAAGTTTCGGTTTGTTGATTTAATTTTGGACACCATTGTATGTCCCATCAGTAGTACCAAAAAAATGTTCAAATGTGTGTGAAATCTTATGGGAGTTAACTGCTAAGGTCATCAGTCCCTATGCTTACACACTACGTAACCTAAGTTATCCTAAGGACAAACACACACACCCATGCCCGAGGGAGGACTCGAACCTCGGCCGGGACCAGCCGCACAGTCTATGACTGCAGCGCCTAAGACCGCTCGGCTAATCCCGCGCGGCATCAGTAGTACCGTTGTTGCGACACGACTACACGTCTAGCTTACACATCAAATACTTCTGGACGCATATCTACAAACGTTTCTCGTTTTTCTCGATGTAATTAACCTGCCCTCAAAGTTTGTGTGTGTGTATTTACGACTCACTCTTTAGAGTTGCTAATTTATTCTAAAGAGAATTTATTAGTGATTGAGCAATAAAAAAGGAACCACTCTTTCGTAATTACTGAAAACGAAAATGGTGTCAGCACAAAATATGACAGCCCTCTCCCAAGATCAGCACTGCAGTCGTGTTTTAACCGGAGGCGGTTTATCCATGTAGCACACGCTGCGGGCCATTCGCTGTCAGGGGCGTCGCATCACTATGTCCAATTTTTTCGGGGGAAAATTAACCGCAGTTTTGAACTGAAAGTGTTAACGCTGTTTACGATTGTGAGCGAAAGATAGGCAGCTTTTTAAAGCACTGGAACAGTAACATAATGGTAGAATTAGCGTATATTTTCGAATGTTGGAAGAATACATTCGACATGGCCCTATTTTATTTAACATTTTACGTATTACAAATTGGCACAAGAATTTGAATTACATATTCTGTTCCGCACTTGTCTACTGTGCATTACTACGACCTTGCACCTGAATATTGTCGACAGAGGTTATTTGCTTTACATTTTTCTCAAGGCTCGCCTACAAATCAATTGTTAATGTACTCTTGCACCAAACGACGTGCGCCGCTCTGCGAAACAGTCGAACAACCAGAATAAGATCAAAGTCTGACAGCTATTCGTTTTAGTTAACGTTAGTGACAATTTATCCCAATTTGAACTGTTCTGCGATTTATTTTTAATGTTCCTTACAGTAAATTTTATTTGAGGTACACTGTGTGTGTGTAGTATTTTTGTCTACGATGTTTCATCAAATTTCTGTTTTCCCGCGTGTTTTAATGTTTAACCCATCCCGATACACCACTTTGCTCGTTCTCTCCAACTGAATGGCTGGTTGATTGAGGGGAAGGGACTAAACAGCGATGCCATCGGTCCCATCAATTAGGGAAGGATGGGGAAGGAAGTCGGTCGTGCTCTTTCACAGTAACCATCCTGACATTTGCCTGAAGCGATTTAGCTAAATCACGGAAAATCTAAATCAAGAAATTTGAACCGTCGTCTTGCCGAATGTGAATCCAGTGTGCTAACCACTGTGCCACCTCGCCTGGTAATGTCGCAGCTCCCATTGGTAAGCGCAACTTTGTTCAGACTTTGCTAACTGGCGTGTTGTGATTTTTTACCTGTGCTATTGTTCTAGTCGTGAAATTTTGTTCTATCAGAGATGTAAACTATATAAGATTATAATCCGCTTGGAAACATGTCTACACATGTCAATGCCTACAACGGCGGGCAACTATCAGTTTTGTTTGACAGTAGACAGGGTGCAAACCGCAAGTAATCGTTACTGAGTGACAAATAAAATGCGCGACTTGAAATACGAATTTGTTTCTTGCTAATTCGCATTTGGTCTTTCGCGCACACATTTCATACCTAAATCGGTTCGAATTAGTAGTTTTCGTATAACACCACATCGTCTCAGCGGGACGAGTAGGTGATAAAGTGTGATGGCACAAAGCACGCTGTTCTTGCCCGACTCTGGCCACGCTGGTAGCGACACGGAGTAACGAATACGAGGGACGTTTGAAAAGTCTGTACAAAAATAAAAACTACTTACGTGTTTGGGGTAAACCTTTTTTATTGTTCGACATAGTCTCCTTTTAGACTTATACACTTCGTCAATGCTGTTGTAATTTGGCGATCCCTTCCGAATAATAGGAATTGCAATCACCTCCTCTTTTGAATAAAATCTTTGTCCCACCAGACATTTCTTCAAATTGGGGAACAAATATTAGTCCACGGGAGCCAAGTCTGGAGAGTAGGGAGGGGGGAGGGAGAGATGTGAAATGAGTTGGAATCCTATTTCCACTAATTTTGCGACCACAACTACTGAGGTGTGTGCTGGTGCATTATCGTGATGGAAAAGGATTTTTTTGCGGTCCAATCGCCAGCGTTTTTCTTGCAGCTCGGTTTTCAAACGGTCCAATAACGATGAACAATATCCACCTGTAATAATTTTAGCCTTTTCCAGATAGTCGATGAGGATTATCCCTTGCGAATCCCAAAAGACATTCGCCATAACTTTCAGGTCGAAGGAATAGTCTTCTTCTTGTTTCGTAGAGATTCTCCTTTGGTAACCCATTGTTTAGATTGTTGTTTGGTCTCAGGAGTATAGTAATGTATCCATGTTTCATCCACAGTGACGAAACGACACTTAAAGTCCTGCGGATTCTTCCTGAACAGCTGCAAACCATCCTTGCAACACTTCACACGATTTCGTTTTTGGCCAATCGCGAGCAATCGCGGAAACCATCTTGCGCATAGCTTTCTCGTGTCCAAATGTTTATGCAAAATATTATGTACCTGTCCATTCGAGATGTCCACAGCACTAGCAATCTCATACACCTTAACTCTTCTGTCATACATCACCATAACATGGATTTTATCAATGATTTCTGGAGTCGTAACCTCCACAGGGCGTCCAGAACTTTCAGCATCACTTGTGCACATATGGCCACTCCAAAAATTTTGAAACCATTTGTAAAGTGTTCTAATCGAAGGTGCAGAGTCACCGTAATGTTCATCAAGCTTCTCTTTAGTGTCCTGAGGCATTTTGCCTTTCATAAAGTAATGTTTAATCACCACACGAAATTCTTTTTCGTCCATTTGTTGACAATCACTCGACTTCCTTGACTCACACGAATGCCAAACACAGAGAAATAGACCAATATGGCTGAAACTTGGTGTGCGTTATTTCCAAAGATGCTACTAACTAAACATGAGCTCGATACGCGCCGGTGGTGCCATCTCTCGGACTTTGCACGGACTTTTCAAACGCCCCTCGTACTTATCCCACTTTATTACACTTTACTCCCGTAAATTCGCTCCGACGATGCACGCATCTGGCGAAATACCGGTTAAAGTGCGTATATCATACAGCAAAAAATTGTCCCTAACTTCCAATCTTATTTCTTTTCTGCCACTTGCAAATTGTTGCAACAGTGTTTATACAGTAGTGGTAATATGATTTTTTTAAAGTCAGAGGTCTTAATGTACCTGTTTGATTCAACAATTAACATATGCAGCATATAAAGAAGGAGATGTTTTGGATGAAAGTAATGGGCATTTACGCAACGGAAATCGTCGTTAAATTTGGCTCTGTCATTGATGCTTCTCCTCAATGTAGGAATTCGCAGGAGAGTATTTATTTAAGAAGGAAAAAAGTCAGTACGTAGATTTGAACTATGAAATCATATCTGGCATGTGCATTGCCAGTTCTTATTAATGAAAGTAACAAGCAAGAAATACTTTGTAACGGGTAGATGGCTCGATATTACGAAATACATAGAGTTTACATTGGAGTCATTAGTTTTGAGGGCCTAGTTGACGATAATTCGAGCGATGGTATAAATATGGGTCAGTTAGTTAGTTACATTTTGCATAGATCATTTGATCAAATGGTTCACATGGCTCTGAGCACTATGGGACTTAACTTCTAAGGTCATCAGTCCCCTAGAACTTAGAACTACTTAAACCTAACTAACCTAAGGACATCACACACATCCATGCCCGAGGCAGGATTCGAAACTGCGACCGTAGCGGTCGTGCGGTTCCAGACTGTAGCGCCTATAGCCGCTCGGCCACCTCGGACGGCCGGATCATACGAAATTATGAGGAACGAGTCAGTTTGCAGGATATGTATACATGATTAGTTTTATCATTAATGAACACATTATTATTTTTAGTCCTGTTCATGCAACTACACTTTATATATTTAGTGCTTACGTTATTCTTCCCGTGTAGTGGAAACAAGAGCAAGAGCGCTCTGTTAATTTTCAGGCTGTGTATACAATGAAACGAAGTAGGTCAAAACATTTTATTTCAGATGTGTGATGGACAGACTTACTGCTCATAGACGGTGTTTTTTTCCTAGCTATATGCATAAAGGTAAATAGAATCAACTGAGACGTATAGTTTTAATGTACTGAGTAATATTGATTGTGTTGTACTGATAATGTATAAAAATTCAAGATTCATAGCATTTGTTAGAGCTTAAATTAGTGAAAGAATTTCAGTCTTTATCTTAACCTATTATATGGACGCAAAACAATACATTCCAAACAAATTTTGAGGAAACATATCTGAATAAAGCTGTACTGTTGGTCAGTGCTGCGGGCCGAGAACGGCCCCGGTAATAACTATTTGTGCGCGTTGTGCAGGTGGCTCGTGCGACGATGCGACGACCCTTCGACGCAGGGCTGGGTGGCCGCCAAGTTCCTGGTGCGCGCCACGGACGACGTCGGCCCAGAGAGCCAGCTGCGCGCCGAGGTCGCCTGCCGGAGGAGGGAGTGAGTAGGCGGGCTTGCAGGTGGAAGGCCACTAGCCGTCTTAAGACCACGATTATCGCCATTTCCCCCTTATGTCACTACAAACCTTTTCTGATAATATGAGTTGTTCTGTGATGCTTTAATAGAGTCACACAGTTTTCATATTTACAAATTTGGAAAAAAAAAGGAATTAATAATTGCAACTTTTTAAACCTCAGTTCAGTACAATTAGGTATTTTTGTTCATCATATTCACACCGCTGCATACGAATCTCTGATACGAGGCGTGTTTTTTTAAGAAGTACCGTTTTGAAATTTAAAAAAGACTTGCTAAGATATCTCAATAATTGTATTTTTACATGAAAGCCTGTACCTTAATCTACGCACTGACGCCATTACAGTCTGATTCTTCCTTGTTTACGTTGTGTACTGAGTGTTTAAGATGCCTCCGGTAATCGTGAGTCCCACCGACTGTGAAGTACGGGCTGTTATAAGATTTCTTAGTGCTAAAGGCCTAAAAGCGATAGATATTCATCGTTAGATCTGTGCAGTTTACGGAGAAAACGTTATGAGTGATGGAATGGTAAGAAAGTGGGTGAGAGCATTTAAAGATGGCCGCACAAATGTGCATGGTGAACAACGGAGTGGGCGTCCTTCTGGCGTTAATGAAAGTTTGGTGCGGGAAGTGGACGACAATAAGGTGAGAGAAAACAGACGCTTTACGATTTCCTCCTTGCGGGATGACTTTCCTAATGTTTCTCGTAGCGTTTTGTATGGCATTGTGACCGAGCACTTGAATTACGGAAAATTGTGCGCACGTTGGGTACCGAAAATGTTGACGGATGTGCACAAAACCAAACGTTTACACAGTGCATTGACTTTCCTTGAGCGGTACCACAACGTCGGTGATGATTTCTTAAGCCAAATTGTTACGGGCGATTGAAACATGGATGGCCTACGTCACACCAGAATCAAAGCAACAGTCCGTGGAAGTTGAGCAAGGGCATCGTTTTGCTGCAAGACAATGCCCGTCCGCATGTGACGAATCAGACCAAAGATATCATCGAATCTTTTCGATGGGAAACTCTAGATCATCCTCCGTATAGCCCAGATCTTGCGCCCAGTGACTACCATCTGTTCCTGCCCTTGAAGAAACACCTGGGCGGTCAGCGTCTTCAAGACGATGACGAAGTCAAAACAGTGGTGATGCAGTGGTTAACAAGTCAGGCGGCAGACTTCTATGGGGAGGGTATTCAAAAACTGGTACAATGTTATGACAAGTGCCTCAGTATTGACGGAAATTATGTAGAAAAGTAGATTAAGGTACAGGTTTTCACATAAAAATAAAATTATTGAGATATCTTACCACGTCTTGTTTTAAAATTTCAGAACGGTACTTACTTAAAAAAACACGCCTAGCATATGTTCATCTTGGAAAAATGATGGTAAAGTGAAAAGTTAATAATAATTTGAGATGTATAAGAAACTATCAGCCACGATTGCGATAATGAAACCAACCCTTACCTAGGTTTCAGCCCAAATAATTGAGCCTTCTTCAGATGCACCTGAATCTATAATTTGTCTAAGAGGACATGGTCTAGAAATAAAACTAAAACGGCCTGAATAGGGGTAGTCACATTTTTAAAATGCGGTGCATAAGTACTAAGTCAACACCAAGACTTGACTTGAACCCGGCGTGCGCCTCGTCTCCATGGACGCCGTGAGGTGGGCCTCGGGAGCTCACGTGATACTAAATAGGACTAGATAACGCGCTGCAAATCACCATGGCGGGGAACATTGCGCATGTCTAACTGAGACCATGACTGTCAAAGATAAAAGACCAACGCAGTTATATCATATAACAAATAACTTATAGAAAGGTTGAAAATCTTAAACATAAAGCCTCTGCACCAAGTTATGGCTAAAATGTAACAAACTTTGCATGGATTTATGTAACTTCGAACACATTACCCCGATTTACACTATTAGAATATATCGGCCCTTTCACAACGAATGCTGCATAACACACCCATCGTTATTAATGAAAGATGACATAGAACATAAAACAGCGAAACTGTAGTATGTAAACGTCATAATAATCTCGGTGAACCTGTACACAGATGGTCGAGTAGGTGTTTTTATCAGTTGATGTAGATATACTTCTTATTGATGACACGCACTTAATGAAGAATATTATCAAGATTAATTTTTTATCTTATTACTAAAACTAACGCGTGAGTGAACGAACAACGCCACTTCATCGCCATGTAATAGCAAATGACCAGCATAGGTCAAATTATGTTTTACGTGTAAAAAATATGGTGATTGCTTAAACGGACGTGCAACGCCCTTTCATCGCGCTTATACTTTATCGACCGACAGAGGTCAATTTCACTACGCGCTACAAAAGAGAATTATCGCCTCTTATGTTAAAGGCTATTGTTAAATAGATATGATAAAACATGCTTGACCCGAAGAGACACATAGGAAAATTTTATGGACACTTGACATGGGAATACAGCATGTTCTTCACAGGGAAGAAGGAACGTTTTATCATATGCGGGAGACCCGCACCGTCATACTATGCGAGGCCCGAGCGGAGGTGGTTTGCCATTGCCTTCCTCCGACCGTAGTGAGGATGAATGATGATGGTGAAGACGACACAAGACCCAGTCATCTAGAGGCAGGGAAAATCCCTGACCACGCCGGTAATCGAACCTGGAAGCGAGAACGCTATCGCAAGATCACCAGCTGGTAAACAAAGACAGTCACAGTTACAACTCAATAAACAGAACTTGACAATGAAGAAGATGGCGAAAAATGAAACCTTGCCGCTGGCGAACTGTAAATAAAAACAGACACTGTAAAAACACAATACAGCAGGAAAAGCCATAATAATAATAACAATAATAAAACATTGATGATGCTGCAACTGCAGTGAAACGTGTCTGGGACGAAAAACAAAATTGTGTTGTGCTAAAGGCGGACCCCATCCAAAAACATATGTTAAAGTACACTTACTTGCATATTCTTGGCCTCATTCATTGTAATGTTAAGAATCTAGCATGTGCTTTATAATTAATGGTAGCTAGTCTTCAAACTGTCTTTAGAGGGCACGTTTATACTGCAGCCTCGCTGGTTCACATCGGCAGCATACACAGACCACAGGCCGCTGACCAGCCACGGAGACGCAAAGAACCTGCAGCTTCATCACTGGAGTAGCGTGCGCGCCGCTATTGTGAATGGAATCACTCATGCACACATGTTGAGAATGAGGCACGCACCTGTATGAGTGCCTTTCTTGCTTGGAGTGCAAGCACAGGCACATAGCGACTAGACGCAGGCAGCACTGGCTAGCTGTTCCAGAAGGACACATATTCTCACTTCCCGCTGCGCTATTAATCTATTCCTACATGTACTGCATCTCCGGGAGAGGGCTTCGCTAGATTCCACACTTTTTCACCGCTACGTTCATTCGAGTGAAACCATTTGCTATACATTTACAACGTACCCTACGCACTATGTATCATTACCAAGCATAATCACTCAGCAGATCTTAATATTCTGCGATTTGTATGGCGATATAATGAAAACATTCGAGTGAACTTACTCAGAATTCACTGCGAGGTTGCCTTCACCAATTCATTGTTTCAAGTGAGGTCCTCGAGGTATTTTTTCGTTAGACACATAACCAGGTTGTCGGAATGCAGTATGATAAAGAGACACGGTTTCACGTTAAAGCCTGAAAGACGACTCGAACTTTTTGGGTCACCAAAACTCTTTACAATTCAGCATAACGAAACTGTTTCACACGCGGTGTGTATCAGCAAGATAATGTGATTCGTGATGACAAAAGAACAACAGGAAGAAAGAAATTCAATAATCAAGCTTCTCTTAAGAGATATATCCAAGAGAACTTCAGTTTTAAATGTAACAAGACGGGCAATACTGTCGTAGTGTTTCATAAATGCGTCCGTTATTCTTGAATCATCCTGTACTAGTTGTAAATAATTAAATGTTAAGAAGTGGTACGCTCGTCCATCACATAGGAAGTTGTAAATTTGTGTTACAATAAGTATCGATAATGAAAATATAATTTTTGTCCTTCCTGCAAATGCAGCGGGAGCAACTTCTGAATACAATGCTGCAGCAACCCAGGATACACCGGTACACGCAGCGCCCGCTTCCGTCACACCTCTCACTTATCCGAAAGAAACTGCAATTTTGCGATATTTTCGTTTGACTGTTATACATTCCCAATATTAACTGCCTAGCTTAGGGATACTGAATGGCTTCGTATTGTACGGTGTACACAAAAGTTGCTTATAAAGCTTTCATGTATGTACAGTGCAAGTATTATAAGCGCCAAACAAAAAGATGAATTAGATCAGCAGGGCCGGAAATAAACGTGCAAATAGCGTAATCGTACAACCTTTTCAGGGAAAACATCTCATAGCTTCAGTTCTCTCTTTTGACCTGTTTGAAGAGGACCTGACAAAATTCATGCTTATTAATAATTGTTCGCAATGTGAAATTATTGATACCAGTATCAGTATCCAGAAAGGAGTGTGTTCAGTATTAAAGGCAAATGAAGGTCAATTACCTACTGACTGGCAGTTCGTCATATTCTGGTAATATGAGTTAACGACTCGTTTGAAGTAAAAAAGGTCTTTTCTTTATTTAGCAATTACACTGACACTTCATAGAAGAAAGAGCATTTTCCATAAGGTATGAGTTTCGAGAGGAAACCAAATCATTTGAGTAATATTCGGTTGAACCAGAAAGATAACGCAATGCTTACTATTGAAACTTTCTTATATTTGTGACTGAGCATTTTTCAATTGTAAAGTTCGATAACAATGGCCAAATTCCGTACCTGGATCACTAGCACAAACAGTATTTCAGAAGAAGCCAAGCATTAACGCCAGTCATTTTTGTTTTTGATTTATTGCTTTTGTGCGATTGATATTTATTTTATAGCAATTTATAACGCCCGATATTTCATCCTCACATAGGTAGATGCTGCTCATAAAGTACAAAAAAATATTTCCAGACTTCCAGTGCTCTGTCTGCATCACTGCACGTGCGAGGCGCTTCTTATCCCATTCCTATACCAGTAGCAAAAAGAGGCAAGCGATTGGCTGCAAAGTGCCCAATTCTACAGTAAGATCGTAGTTGTCTCTGGAGATGGATTTTCAGCTCTCGTCGATTGACATTATAATTCCCACAGACTCTCTGTCGAAGGACAGAAGATGCCGTTAGGGGATCGTGTATTTGCAGTATCAATCAAGATGGCACTTAACACTTAAGCCCTCAGAAGAACGACTGTTATTTCAGAATTTTGAAAGTTACAGTTATAATACGCCGTGACCTGAATTGCGGCATCTTATTGTTGGATAGATAACAATCAGAAAAAGACAGGATAGAAGAAGATACATTTATTCATCCGTGGAACAATACAAATTGCATGGATGTTGTCAATTGTTGGTACAATATTCCTTATTAAATAAACATACATAGATTCTTACAGCTTTTACAATTCTTATAACTAGTCTTGCAATATTTATAATTACAGTATGTCATCCACTGCAACGCTTAACGCTTATACTGTAATGTTTAAAACATAGAGTACCGGTATTAAAAATATTAAGTGGCAATCTGCAATTATTTTAAACATGGTAATGATTTGCAGTTTAAAAACTTTTACTTACTAAATATGTTTTTAGCCCCTGACTAAAGGTATTGTGTTCATTTAGGCTTATAATTTCCTGTGCCAGCCTGTTGTACAGTTTTATATATTTATGGCACACTATTTCTTTTTTTTTTTGTTTTTGTTTTACTTGTTTCCCCCCCTCCCCCCATTCAGGTATGTAAGTATTGACTGGATCTAGTCTCATGGGTATATGTTGCACTGTTTGTAGTATACTGACAAAGACTTCTTTTTCTTGTGTACATTATAATCTGGAAAATGCATTCCCATGGGACAATCAGAATTTCTAGCTTTTGCATAAATCAGTACAGTGACAAAACTTTTCCCCAAAACATGATTATATCACAACAAGGCCACTATTGCACATTGGTGCAAGGATTTGCAGACCATAACATGCTGTAGATAGTCCCTTTGACAAAGCCTGTACATGTTCTGTCCATTTCAGCTGGCAGTCTACATTCAATTTCAAGAAGATGGTGTCTGTTACGCATTCTAATACCCTCAGTGTTAATTTTTAATCTAGCATTATAATGTGTTTTATCCCAATGGAAGTACATAAAGTTCGTTTTCTTTACGTTTAGGCTTACTTTGTTTTTCGATAACCAGTTGTAGGACGCCTATGTAATATATTTTGGGTCTGATTCACTAAAAATCCTTTTGAAGTATGTGAGATCTCAACTCACTGCACCCAGTTTTCTAGGTGTGACTTTAACCTTTTGTTCCTAGTAACTCTAATTTATACAATAAAATTTTGTGGTCAATGGTGTAAAATCCAAAAAAATTCCATTTACATGATCACCTTTGTTCAGTGCCTCAAGAATGGTTTTTGTAAACAGTGCCGTAGAAGATTCTGTATCTCTCCTGGGTCTGGGTTCATTGCAAAGAAGGTTAAACTTATTTAAGTACTTTGTTAATCTATTTTTCATTAGCATTTCAATAATTTTGGAAGTGGGGGACAGTAAAGAGATTGGTTTGTTGTTTTCCACATTTCTTACATCACCATTTTAAGGTATGCTCACATTAGGTATTCAGAAGAACAACCACATGCTTTAAGGACACAAACTGGTATTTCATCTAGACTGGTCAATGTTTAAATAGGCATATAACTTGTGCCTACACATACTCTCTCTCTCTCTCTCTCTCTCTCTCTCTCTCTCTCTCTCTCTCTCTCTCTCTCTCTTTCGCTGGATAGTTGAGTTTAGTGGCTGGTGTTGGTTCAGTAAGACATGGTCTGGAAATTTCTGTTGTAACTCCTTAACAATGTTGTTAAAGTAAACATTCAGGAAGTTTGCCATTCCTTTTGGATGGATTATTTGACTGTCTTTGTTTTAAAGTTATGAATTTTAGTGTTTTTGTACTATGTACTGTATGATGTCTGTTGTTTGATTATATTCCAGGCTGCTTTGCTTTCGTTTTCTCCTTTCAGTAGTATTTTATGGGTTGTAAGGTTTTAGCTGCTAGCAGTACTTCCTGTAAATTCTTTAACAGTTTTTATAAAATTACAAAAAGAATGTGTCAGCCTATTTTTGGTGGAATTGAGACGCCTAAGAGTTTTAGAGGATTTTTTAATCTCTGAAAGAATGCATTGTTTTGCCAAATGATTCTTCAAATTAATTCCTGCCATGAGAAGACCCTTTTGTAAATATTTAATTTAGAGGCTTTTCTACACAAATATTTACTTTTAATATCTGAGATAGATGAATGGATAGGCCGAGATTTTTAGCCTTCATACAACATTTTTTCCTCTCTATATTTGTTGATACAAGGTCTATCAGTGTTGAAGACTGATTACTCCACTAGGACAACTTAAGAAGTGCATACACACCATAATTGTACAAAATATTTAAGTAGGCATTGCTGACTTCACTGTATTGATATTTGAATCCCCACAAGATGATTGTTTTTGAAAAGAATACCTTATCTAAAGTCTGATTTAGACTTGAGAAAAAAATGTCCATATCAGGTCTGGAGAACCAGTACACAAAGACTCCATTTAACTTTTTAGCCTATGAGCTATGTTCTCCTGTATCTCGGTGGTGAATTGCTAGTCTACAAATCCAAAGACCTTGAGTTTGATCCCCAGACAATCCTAGGATTTTGGTATGTCATCCATCACTTCTTTCATCTTTGGCAATGTTCGTTGATGTGAAAAATTCCAACTTGCACCATGGTATGGAGTCCACATTCAACTGTAGGTCCCCTATAACTGGCTAGGTAAGGAAGTCCAAAAGTCAGAGGAAGGCAACAGCTTACCACTCCAACAGGACCATGTTTAGTAAAGCACTGTGGTGTCCAAAACAATCTTCAGATTGACGACTGCTTTGCTTATTTACTTTCTCTTACTTTAGCAGCTAATAGTTCAAAATATTTATCTACACTTAATGTAATGAGGCCATTTCTGACTTCAAATGATACCACTTTTTACATAAATACATGAACCCTCAGCTTTCATGGAGTGTCTACTGCAGAAACAAACAAGTTCATATGAGGTTAAAGCTATATACAAAATTTCATTCCTTTCACACAAGTATTCAGTAAGAAGTACAGTTGAACTGTCTAGTGCCTGCATGTCTACTTCTAGTTGCTGAACTATGTTTTTATAGATTGCATGTTTTGGTGGAACTCTGTTAAACATTTAGTTGCCTGTATCATGATGGCCTCCTCCTCTTTGTGCTTGAGATTAAAAACTGCTTCACATGGGATGGAGTCACTGTTTTTCTGTCCTTTTTTTGCTACACATTTCACCTTATGTTGTTTTCTCATCTTCTGGCGATACCTCAACTTCTATTGCTTCCACTGATTGACTTGACAAGTTGTCTATACACAGCCATGGTAATTTGTAATTTCTTTGACTTTGCCATTTGCCATATAAGTGTGCAAGATTTGTACTGGGTAATTGAATTGATAGTGTGAATAATGACCTAAAAAAAGTAAACTAAGAGCATGAACAAGTGTTATATTCTTTTTTTTGTTATACAATTAATGTGCAACAATGATGTTGGGTTTGTTTTAGAAGGACAAGTAATAGAAAGGAAATTTTAATCACATTAGTAATGCTGAAATAATAAAACAGTTTTATAAAATTGTCCATGAATAACTCATCTTAGTTTGGTTTTTGCATTTGTAGCAGCCTTGCATTTCTTAGAGTCTAGGAAAGGTTTGTACAAACAACTCATATAAACAATTCTACATTTCCTTTCAGGGCAGTTGTTCGAGAGTTGGTGGAGACAGAAGAGGAATTTGGCCGAGACCTAAGACAAGTAGTGGAACGATACATGCAACCACTCGACAACCCTGCTGTGCCACGAGTTGTGCGGGATAACAAAGATGTCCTCTTCAGCAACCTTAAGCAAATTGCTGATTTCCACAACACGTAAGTTGTGCATTTAATTTTTCAATCTTCCAGTGTCCAGCTGCATTAATGTTTAGTGTGAATACAGCTTGTGTGAGAGCCCTAAATGCTCATATTAACACTCCAGCTTTTCCTTAAAGATTAATTTTCCTTGGTATGTGGTTATTTGGCAACACAGTACACCAGATTGACTTTGTACGTCCTTTATGAAGTCCTCTGTGACACACACAGACTTCAAAAGCATTGGAGCCTGTATTGTTGGTTTTGGCATTGGCCATGGCCATATAGTAGGAACCGTCCCAGCATGTGCCTGAAATAATTCAGATTAACAACAGAAAACTTAAATCAGGATGCCTGGGTGAAGATTGGAGCCTCCACCTTCCCTAATACAAGGCCACTCTGTTTAAAACAGCACTACCTCATTCGATTTACCTCTAGTGTACAACACTGTTTTACGTATAAGTTTTTTAATAATGAGAAAGGCCACTGCTGAACTATTATTTCATATCTCACTCCTTGTTACTGTAGACATGCATTATACACACATTGTTTCATGACACTACAACACCATCAGCTGATGTCAGGAACATGTCGTGCACTGTAACTTCCCATTCGCTAGCCTGAGTCAGCATTCCTCTATAATGAATTAACGAATGAGGTGTTGAGCCCAGAAAGGGGATTAGGTGTTAGGGTTAATCATTGTATAGATTTAGGAGAATGTTTTTTTTTTTTTTTTTTTTTTTTCATAAAAGGGGAAAGAAGAAGAATAAATTTGATGTGCATGTGCCAGGTGGAGATTTAGATGTTTCATTATTGTTATTATTATTTGTATTACATTATTTTACCAAACCACAGTCTTTGTTGTCTAAATAACTCTTGAATTTATGTGTTAAGAGGTGCTTTTTAACTAAGTTTATTTTTGCAAGTTCTTTAATCTCCACTGGTAATTTACTGTACAGTTTTATTCCTTGATAGAAAATGCTCTTTTGAGTCTTATGTTTATTTGTTCTTGGTAAATGTAAATCCAGTTTAGATCTTGTACCATAGTAATGGATATTGCTGTCTCTACAGTAATTATCAGTGTCGTCTTTGACGTGTAAAACTAATTGGTAGTTGTATTCACACTGTGCAGTTAACATCCCCAGTGCTTGAACAGTTCTTTATAAAGAGCTTGGGTACTATTTTTGGTTATTATTATTGTGGTCCTTTTCTGTATTTTGAAAACTGGGTTCATATTTTGTGCACATGTTCCCCAGAAAATAACGTCATAGCTAAAAAATGAGTGTATATATGAATAGTACGTAACTAAAAAGAGACTGGTTGTTGACACACTGATGATAGGATGCAAAGGGGATAACATGCTGATGACAATATGTTTGCAAGTGTCTTTCTGTATTCACACCATTTCAACTGAGAAACAATATTCATTCATAGAACTTTTGCATTTGTTACAACGTCTGTAAATATAACAGCATCATTTTCCCTCTTCAAACTGAAATACAGGGAATTTGTTTTTGTTTTTTTTATGTTGCGTGGTGACTTTATTGCTTATTGACCAATTATAAACTTCCCTGATGGTTTCATTTTCTTTCTCTGCAACGAGTTCTCTTGTTTTCTAAGTTACTATAACATTGCTGTCATCACTGAAAACAATTTGTTCCCCGTTGCTAACACTACTGGGGAAGTCATTGAGAATATTAGAAATGGCGTTGGTCCTAATATGCTATCTTGATGAACTTCTATGTTAATGCATTTTGCTTCTGGTACGTGTTTTAGTAAAAGTTTAGATGTCTTTCAAGTGTGTGTTGTCTCTACTCTTTGTACCTTATCTGCTAGGTATGATAGGAATCAGTTATTAGCTACTCCTCTTATTGCTAATGCTTCTTGCTTATTTAGTAGAATCTTATGGTTAGTGATAGCTGTAGAAAGATCTACAAATATGTCTGTGATACACTCATCATTGTCAATGGCATCAAGTATCACTTTTGTGAATTCTGCTGTGGCTGATTCCTACTTCTGCCACTTTGGAAACCAAACTGTGATTCACTTAAAAGGTTGTATTTAATCAAGTAATTTACTGATCTGTCTTTCATAATTGATTGTATTATTTTTGAGAATGGTGTCAGCAGGAAAATGGGTCAGTAATTTTCTGTCCTCTGCATTACCTTTCTTTAGCAGTTGCCTGTTCTAAATACCCTAGAAATTTCCCCAATGTGAATGTTTTGTTTATTATTTCAAATTATCAAAAGTTAGCTGAAATTATTTCCAGAAATTTACTCTATTTCATTTACATATTCAGACTGTTTGAATCAGCATATTGTGTTTGTATGTTAAAAATAGTTGCACTATGCAGCAAATCCCTATGTTTTGCTGTGATTTTATTACTTACAGTGCTCCTATTTCACAAATGTGTTACCGTGTTGCAGTGACACATCACCTGTTGTATTGAAATATGTGAATTAATTGAGGAGATTCCCAGTTGGCTTAGTTTTGTCATTATGCTGTTCCATCTTCCTAGTTTTGCTAATTGCTGCACATAGTTCTATGATGTCTTTTGTTTGAAGATGAGTGTGCATTTGTTTCAGTGAATGTGTGGGTGATGTCAGTTTTTGTGTGGATCATAAATACCTACCTCATTGCTCATGGAAGGTCAGCAGCAATATGGAATGCTTGTCACTTGTGGAACAAGCAGTACACTGTTTGCGTGGCATGCAGTCAAGATTTACTGCAGTATTTAATGAAGGAAGGAAGATTGCGTTGAATGTCCCACTGACATCGAGGTCATTAAAGCTGGAGCAAAAGCTTGGATCATGTCAAGGATGGAGAAGGAAACTGACCATGGCCTTTCAAAGGAACCATGTCGGCATTAGCATGGAGCAATTTAGGGAAATCACGGAAAACCTAAATGTGGATCGACGGACGCAGGTTTGAACCACCGTCCTCCAAAATGAGAGTCCAGTGCGCTATCTACTGCGTCACCTTGCTTGGTGCAAGATGTAAACTGAATGCTAATATGCCTCACCACTGAGGCTGGTTGTAGAATTACTTTTAAAAGAATGTGCCCTCATACCAAACAGCGCCTAAAACTTCCAGGTATGTGGGATCTTGCTGTACCATACGGCTTCCATCAATATCAAAGCAAGGATCACAAAAAGTGTGTAGAAATGTAATAAGAGATGTCATCTATGATTTAGGCTCTTCAGAGAATGAGCATGGAAAAGATTGTGCAATAATAGTAGTGGGTGCAGGCATCAGTTAGCATTCTGTTGAGGATGTGATTGTGATTTTTATTCATCAAGTAAATTACCTTTCATACAGCTATGTACTTGTAACAGAGGACATGTCATTATGCATATACGTATAAAAGCAGACAAAGTGAGTACATGTAACAGGTCGCACAGTATATAAGTATTGCTACATAACACACAATGATGTGCAATTCATAATGATTTATAATACCAGAGTTTAAAAAAATACAATTTTGTGTTGTATGATGATAAATAAGTGGTTCTAATTCTATGTTACTTTCTAAATCTAATTCTTAAGGTCAGTTTCTCTTAACATGATACATAAATTTTGTCACCAACAGCGTGAACTTTTGCACACTGTTTACTCATATTCTCAGCCACACTATATTCTTCTTCTGTTGGAAATATTTTTAAGGTTGCAGGGAGCATCTCAGTTTTGAAGTTTTGTAATTCTCTTGGCAATGCATGTGTTAACATGATACCAGAATATCTAGTCGTTTTCTGAAAAATCTGTAGTCTATGTGAACAATGCACGAAAAGACAGATTGCTGCTTACTGTAAAGAAGACACATTAAGTTGCAGACAGGCACAATTAAAAAACATCACTTAGTTTTCGGTCACAACCTTCATTAGCAAAAGAGAAACACACACCATTCATACATACAAGCAAGCACACCTCATGCACAGATGGCCAACTCTAGCATCTCAGGCCGGAACACCTCGGATAAGTCAAGAAACTCCAGACACTACCATCCTGTTATCCAAGGCCTTTAGGATAAATTCTGTTTATGATTCATTTGCTGTTTCTGTTGATTTCCCTATCTGTTATCCAGGCTCTGCTGGAGGTATTACAGTGCGCTTTTTCAGGTAATCAGTTACTCTGTTGACTATGGACATTTCTATTTTTATTTATTTATTTGTTTATTTTTTGAAGAGTCTGATACTAAAGGTAATTTTAATTTATGCATAGGCACTACTTTTATTAATTCAAGTTTATCAGGAAATACTCCTTCTTGGAATGATCAGTTGACAATATCCAGTAGTGGTGTAATTATTTATGCTGCCACCTGCTTGATTTGGTAGTTTCACATTTCATCATGTCTAGCAGACTTCTTTGCCTTTAGCTTTTTTATAACTCTTGTCTCTTCCTCCTCAGATGATGATTTCAGGAACATAGACCATTTGCTACAATAGTATTGGGCATGTCAGATAAATTACAGAAATAATATAAAGGAAACAAATATAAATAAAGCAAAAATAAAGCAGGGTAGAATTAGGTGAGGATAGGGCAGAAGATCTGTTACCTTGGTCTGGTGATTTCCTTGGTCATTACAATCATGCTTTAGGTTTTCTACAGTATCTATGTAGTTATTCTTCAGGATGTTGGCTATTTCTGTTTTACCTGTCACAATTTTGTTACTCACTTTCATACTTCTTCTGTTTCATTTATTTTTTGTCTATATTTTTGTTACCTCTCCCAGAGTTAATTATATCTCATGCTGTTGTCATTTTATTGATGATTTTGAAATAATCTCATTAATTGATTTGCCATTTGCTTATCTTAACAATTGTCTGTACTACTTCTGGTGCTGTTTATAGGTCTCAGTACTTCACCTCTGTTTTATTAATCTTTGGGTAGCCTTCAGTTCTATTATTTATTTCATGATACACTGCTTGCTTTGAAGAATTTTTCTTTTCAATTTTGTATTTGGAAAAGCTTTGTTAAAGTAATATATTAATGTTTCTTGAAAAGCATTGCATTTTTCATTTGTTCTCTGGGCTTGAAGAGTGTATGGCCACTGTTCTTTTCCCAACATAACTTTAAATATGTTGGTGTTTCATTGATTTCTTCATTTTTATCTTCTGTTTTGAGTTCAGGCTTCCATATACTTCACATAGCTGCCCAAAATGATAAGAAAGTCTTGTTTGTAGAACCTTTTTGTATATGTGTTGCTAATTATGTTAGTATAATGTTATCAGTAACAGACTCAGTTTCCAAATCCACTCATTTTGATTCCAGTTCAGTAGCTTTCATATTGCATTAGCAGATCCTCAAATTTTTGCTTTCTTTGTGTCTCTGTTCCCATACCAGTATTAAAATCACCATATATTACATAGTCTTTCAGTTCGTTTGTTTTTCTGAAATTTTTTTATTTATTTTACCACTTGGTGACATTTACACATTGAATACTCTTAAATCATTGTACACAATACCTGTAATTTCAAAGTCTTTTTCTTCGCTTTTGGGTACATTTTTTTATGTATCATTCATAATGCTATCATAATTCTCAGCTGTTTTAACAAATATTGCATCTCCTCCACTGTTAAATTCTGATCTGCAGAAATAGTTTGCAAGAATGTAACAATTTATGGTAAAAAATTCATATTTCATTGTCTTTTAATCCATGTTCACTTACACACTATGTCAGGGCATGTTTCATTTGTATGTCTTCTGCTTCTAATTTTTGTTGCCCATGTATTACACATTTTGATACAGAATTCTGAGCTTAATTTATTTTTCTTTATGTTACAATTCTCAGTCCCTATTTGATTATCATGTTTTTATTTCTTGACATTAATACATAACTTCCAGGTTTTTTTTTCCTTCTTTGACTGTATCATAAAAAAATCACCAGCCAGGTATTGACATTCTGTCTTTTTCCTTACTGAAGTTCTCATAGGCATTTTTCCATTTGGTTTTTCTTTTTTTCTTTTATACAACTGTTGCTTGGTGCTTCTCATTCACTTAATTGGGCTCAGTTCCAGTTCCTCTTCTTCTGCAGTGGATTTTGGATTTTTGTTTATTTTTTTCATTTCTGTTGTGGAGGTATTACAGCTCAGCTCAGTCTCATTAGGTCTAGTATATGTTGCTGTCTTCATCACTGGTTTTTCATTTTGGATTGATTTGCAGTGGTATTAGTTCTTCTTCTGGAGCTGATTTTGGATTCTGATTTGATTTTGTCATTACTACTCTGGAGATCTCATTCAACTAATTGTTCTCAGATAAATTTTGAGTAACTATTTTGGTTTCTGTAGATATGTTTTATTCTTAATGATGATTTTTTTTTCTGTCTCACTTACCAGCTCTGCTTTCAGTCTGTACACAAAGCTGTTTTTCCTTTAGACACCAGTTGCAGTCCATGCCTTTTAAAATCATTTATGCTGAGGAAGGTGTTTATGTTCATTACTGTAGGGGATCCTGCCCATCTGCTGCTTTCATTATTTAGCTATTTAATCTATAAATGTATTTGTTTTTGGCTGGAATGTCATATCTGTATGGGATTGTACACAATATTAATTTCGTCAGAACTGTATTGTGTGTTATTTCATAAACAGATTTTCAAAATAAGTGTGATTTTTCTTCATTGTAGCTGTCATTTGTTCTGGCAATCACAAATTGGCTGTTACTTTTTACTCCAATATTGTTTTTTCATTAACAGTTTGTGTTACTTTTGGAATAATGTGCAGTGACATTATGTTGGAATAATGATGGAAATTGCTGGATGGAGCAGTATGTAAAATTAGGGAAGGTAGCCACTCACCTATAACAGATTGATGCATGGAGCACAGAAACACATAATAGAAAACATCTTTCTCACTATCTTTTGAGCACTGACTCTTTTTCTAGCAAAAGTACACATTCTCAAAGATAACAACATTGACACCCAAATGGCCTTTCCTGTAGGACTCAAAAGCTAGTGTGACTCTTGTCTTCTGTTATGTGTTTCTGGGCTCCATGCATTGATCCACTGTAAGTGAGTGATTACCTTTCCTTATTTTAGTTATGATTTAATTCTTTTCTAGAATATTATTCAGAAACTTTGTGGACTATCTACCATGAGTGTCACTTAGTAAAAGAACTTTCAGTTTTAGGCACAATTTTTTTCCATCTTGTTTAACCAGATTTGCTTTGTTTGAATTTCTGCAAGCTTCCTTGTAAGGTGTTTGATGATCAAATTTTGTCATTTCTTCCAAGCAGCTGTTTCAAACTATTGCACTTGTCATGAAACTCCTCATTTTCTGATCTGATGGTATTCTGTATGATGAATGCTTCTCATACTAGTTTGAAGATCATGAAGAAAACACATGTAATGTCTTCCATAAAAATATCTGAAGCTTCATTAATAAAATGGATGAACATCTCATATCCATGCTCTTGGATCGAGTGACTGATGACATCGCTATTTGATCCCTTACTCTCCCCTCCCACTCACCAGCCAACCAGCCATCTCATATTCATAGATGGCTTGATGGAATGTATGCAAATGTGTTGTGCAAATCTGAACATCTAATGGATATTACTAAAATTCAACATAGTTATTTTCATGGATTCAAGCTAAAGTCATACTACTGTAGAACCAATAACAAGAAAGGGTGTGTGGCAATTTATGCAAAAAATGAAATTAAATCCTGGTCCCTTTAGATTAATTAATATTGTGTTGAACAGCTCTTTGAATGTTTGGCATGTTAGTGGATCAGGAATCACATGAGCTTGTAGTACTGACAGTTTATGGGCTACCAGCAGGAAATGTCATAAAGCTGTTAGTAGTAGGTTTAGGAAGGTTATGCAAATCTTTGTGGAGACTTTAATGTTGATTTTCTGTTACAACACTACTGATCAAAGACACCGGCAGTTGTTGACGCCCACCTGTGGACTATGCACCATAGCAAAATTCCTTATGAGTATAGAAGCACATAATGCAGCAGCCATTCGCAGTTTGTTTTTAAACCTAACAATTTTTAGTGCTCTAAATATAAAATCAGCAGTCAGTGGATTATCTGGCCATGGTGGTCGTGTGTTATCAGTAAAATATACTGATCATTGTAATCATTAGCAGTGACTTATTGTTTTTGTAGAGAAATTATGGGGAGAATGCTCATAAAAGATTTGTAAAGCAGACTCTCTAAGTGGAAAACTTAACTCTTTCATAAAAATGTTACTACAGTGCTTTGGGTCACGATTTGCTCCAAAGGAAACATAACAGAAGCAGGAATAAGGGATAGATAACTCCTGATGGAGCTATTGTATCCACATACTCTGAAAGGAACCTGACTGGCATACAATCTGGACTGGAGGCCTTGCCTTTATTAAGTGATTTAATCTGCTTAGTTACACCAAGGATGACTAGTTGTAAGTTTCTTATGCAGGCAATTGTTCTAGGTTGAATTCTGGAATATTTACTTTGTCATTTTTGGTGTAGAGTTTCAGAAAACAGCGTTTAGTAACTCTGCTTTTGTGGCACTGTCAACAGTGACATCACCATTTTCATCACACAGTGAAGTTATTGACTGCTTCTTGCTGCTGTTATACTTCACATATGACCAGACTCTCTTTGGGTTTTCTTGCAGATTTCAAGGCAGAGTTTTGTTATGGAAACATAAAAACATCTTGCATTGAAGTTCATCCTAAATTTTTAGTTCTGTAAAACTTTGTCAGTCTTGGAGAGTTTGTGTTCTTTTAAATTTGGCTAATTCCCTCTGCAACATCGTTCTGACCTATTTTGTGTGCCATGGGGGATCAGTGTCATCGCTTATTAATTTATGTGGTATGTACTCCCTTTGTTAGAAAAGCTCCAGGGCGGTTATTTTTTAATTTCTGAGTTTGCAATAGTAAAAAGGAACAAATGTTGTCATGTTACCTGTCATTTGCGCATCCTTGAAATGACCTTGGCTGTGTTTCTGTGCAAACTCACTA
The DNA here is from genome assembly GCF_023864345.2 of Schistocerca serialis cubense. Classification (NCBI taxonomy): domain Eukaryota; kingdom Metazoa; phylum Arthropoda; class Insecta; order Orthoptera; family Acrididae; genus Schistocerca; species Schistocerca serialis. The sequence goes on along the minus strand of NC_064639.1, from coordinate 450,764,849 downwards.
TGAGGCAGAGCTGTGCTTAGCATCACACTGTTTAGGTCCTTGGCACATTATTTACGGTGAAACAACGGATGCTGATTATGAACGAAGAGTGAACATTAAGTTTTGTGTTAAGCTCAAGAAAACCCCTAGTGAAACATGGACAATGATTAAGTAACCATATGCAGGCCAGGCACTTTCAAGGAGTGATGTTTTCAAGTGGCACAACAGGTTTTGTGAAGGCAGAGATTCAGTGCAAGATGATCCCAGAGCTGGTCACCCTTCTTCAGCACATACTGATGCAGACTTGGAGCATGTAAGACAGCTATTGCAAGAAGACAGTCATGTACCTGTGCATGCAATGTCAGAAGAGCTTAATTTGACTCATGATGTGTGCCATAAGATTTTGTGTGGACATTTAGGGAAATGGAAACTTTAATGCACAACTTGTCCCTCACACACTAACAGATGAATGGAATGAGGAAAGATGAAGAATTTCTGTTGAACAACTGGATCGAGCCAGACATGATGCCAATTTTCTGTCAAAGATTATTGCTGGGGATGAAAGATGGTGCTCACATTAGGCATCGAAGTTCTGAATCGCAGAGTCCTAAATCACCAGCCTCATAAAAAGTCAAATGACAATCATTGAGAACAAAGGCAATGTTGACCATATTCTTTTATAGTAAAGGATAGTTCGTCATGAGTATGTACCCGCATATAAAACAGTGAACCTGACTCTTTACATCGAAGTCTTGAAATGTTTGTGACAAGCAGTTTGACATAACCTCCCTGATTTGTAGCATTCTCAGAACTGGATCTTACTGCATGACAAAAGGGGGTATCTCTTAGAAAAATGTCAAGCTACTTTTTATCTGCTTTTTTATTTATTTTTGGTAGGTTTGGATGTTTGGTATTCAGTCTCACTACAACAGTCTTATGGTCACTAATCTCAGTATCCCTCATGATGCTCCCTATTTGTTCAAGATTATTTGTTGCTAACAGGATAAATATGGTTTCACAACCATTATATGTTGAGTGGCCTGCTGAGCTAATTGTTCAAAACAATTTTCTGAGAAAACATTCAGTACATTGAGACAGTGTTTTGTGTCTACTGGTAACTTTAAACATGTATTTTTACCAATATATGGAGAGTAGATTGTAGTCACCACAACCAACAATTGTATAAGTGGCGTACCTATTTAAATAAGACTCAAGCTTTCCTTGGACTGTTCAGCAACTGTATCATCTGTTTCAGTGGGTTAGTAAAATGAATCAATTATTAATTTATTCCAGTTGTCAAGTATATCCTCTACTCATACCAACTCATAGAAACTATCTACTTCACTTTCACTTCTAGGTAAACTGCTTTTGACAGCAATAAACACCACCACCAACTGTATTTATTCTATCCTTACTGAACATGGTTAGGTCTTTTGTAAAAATTTTGGCTCAACTTATTTCTGGCTTTAGCCAGCTTTCTGCAGCTATTATGATTTGAGCTTCAGTGCTTTCTATTTGTGCTTGGAGCTCTGTTCTTTCCCAACACAGTTATGACAATTTGCAACTACAATACCAGTTTGTGGTAGGTCTACCTTCATCAAGGCAATTTACACAATATGGAAGGCTGGCAATAGTCTGTTGAAAGAACCCCTGGAAGATGGCAGCGGCACTAGTGATGTCAAAAGGAAACCTGTTTTATTGATGCAGTCCAAATGGTGTAATCTTCAAGTCTTTGTCAATGGGAATCTCAAGATGCACCTCTTCAAGGTTGATTTTGGAGAACAGTTTACCACCTGGAAATATAGTAAAAGGGTTCATCCAAAGAAGGCAAGGGATAAGGATGTATGTCTGCCTGAGCATTAGGGTTGGCTTAAAGTTTCCGTACAACAGAAGAGAGCTGCCATGTATCCTGACCGCCACTAGCAGTGAAGCCCACTGACTGTAGGGGTTGGGGAACATAACTTATTGCTGTTCAAGTCAACTCAGCTCAATTTTAACCTCATCGTTAATGCCCAGTGGAATTTGGTGACTTTGCAAAATCTTTGATTTGCTGTCAGGAAGACAATTTGGTTCTGAAAGTCCATTGCTTTCCCCAAACCATTTTCAAATGGTGGCACAGTGGTTATGAAGCATGTCAGTGATAGCAACTGGTACTGATGAGCTGAGAGGGTGTACTATATGATACTCTGAAAATTCAGAACCAGAATATGCATTGAGAGCAAATATACTCTAGACCAGTGGATCTGCCTCAATCAGATGTGACCCAGTATTCAAGACACCTGATTATAAGTGGCCATCAGTTGCATATGATCTAGAAGTGACAAATGGTGGTGGCTGTACACTGACAACTTTGATTGTTCTACACCAGTGGCAATCCACCTGGTCCCTACTGCCCAGTAGCAGGCGTTCGAGCTGTGTCATGTTGTGCGATAGGCGATAAGAGTTGTAAAAACATTTTCATCATGTTTTCATAAAATTTTGACATAAATAATTTTGTAAGTAACTATTATTGACTACCCCTGTTCTACACTGATGGAGGGAGCATCCAAACTAGAGTACATGGACTGGTTAACGTACTGGTGTGATGTGCCAGTACTGGAAAGGAAATTCACTGTCGAGTTTTGCCAAGTTGCATGCAACAAGATTTTACTCTTAAATGTCACCAAAACCTGATAACTGTGTGAAATGTTATTTATTTGCATAGAGTGAAGCCATTGCCTTGTGCCCGCCATGCTACGGCATTCGTCCGCATTGGTGGAAACGTTACATAAACACTTGCCCTCATAACGTGGACATTCCTGTATGGGATGCAAGGAAAACTTGTCTGGATAATTGGGAGACAAAATGTATCACCATGAATGACATTTAGTACTAGACCAATTTTGGAGATAGCAACCAGATAGCTGTTACTAACTGGGACTTGTTTAACACTTTAGGATCTTTGATGGAAACTTGCCGTACTTTATTGCTACAGCTCTTGGTCACATGTAAAGTGACAAACTCTGTCTAAAAATTTTGTTGCAACCTGTTCGATATTTCATGTCTAAGCATGATTCGCAACACTCAAAGCAGGAAGGGGTCAGATTGCTTTAAAGCTTGTGTCCAGATCTTCTTATCTGTGGCTAACCAAATCACCTACTTCTATGAATGATTTGCCACACTTACACGTAAATTTACGTTTTCCACCCAACCCTTGCAATTCTGCAGTCCAAAGTGCATAATGTGTTGTTGATGTAAGAATTCCATTCTTACCATTATTACATGCATTTTGTTGGAAAAATCCTCAGACAATAAAGAGAATATTTCACACAATGGTAAAACTGATGGCTCAGACAACAAGGCTTACTTTTGAACCAAGGACTATAACTGAGAGGATTCACAGACAACAAAAAGGCCCATTATAATCTGGACATTTAATCTCACTTACAATAACATCCACCCACTCAGCAATCAAAAAGTTTCTCTTGTCACTTTTCTAAATCAAATTAATCTACTCCCATAGGCTCTTCTATTTCACTTTCCAAACCATTAGAAATTATATATGCAATAGTTTTCCATTTATGTGAAACAAAGAGTCATGTCCCTGTTATCACTTGCTTGGAAATTTAGTGCAATGCAGTTTTGATCCACTCTTCAGTCTGCTTGAGCCTCTTTAAATGGCTGAAATGTGAATTGGGTGGCAGCACCTGTGACTGCTGTTGTGTTGAATTGGTTAAGTGATAGAACAATTCATGTGCTGTTGACACTGCTGCTGGTCATGCTGCAGTTTTAGCTGCTGCTGTTACTGTTGTTCCTGTAGGCAAAGCTCAAAAAATCTGGCATCTATGGTAGCACATCGTGAAGCAAAATTGCAACCTCCTCATCACTAGTGGAGTATCCTTCACTTCAAGCCACAACATTTGTTGACATTTCTGTAGCAACATTATAAATGACCAGTTAGTCCATGAACTAAGCAAAAACAGTTCTTGATAAAGTATTCATCTGAGCCACTGTAGAAATTGTTTAGAGATTGTTCTAGGGTAGAAGAGTAAAGTCTAAGTCATGCATTAGTTAGCCAGATAACACACATTTTGCAGTCAAAGCTTCCATATAGACAAGGGATGGTGAACAGCACAAGTTCATGATTCGTCACAATAAAACCACAGTAAACAGTCAGCACTGCAGATACCACTTGTAGAAGTCAGTCAGGTAACTTACATTTGGCTTGCTACAGAAGTGCATTTGATATCAACCATGTTATTGCAACTGGTGCCCTCACTGTATTGGTGCAATGTTATGTATATTGATATCGCTGTATAATCCATCTGAGTATCTGGCGGGGTTACTACAATCTTTATCATAAATTAGGCGATTTTCTCAGTTGATTGGTGTGATAAAATCATATTAATTATTATTATTACTGCTTTTGATGTTTTCAGACCAGTTTTTGATACCTGAAAGTAACTGTCAGTGTAACATCTTTTAATGTACTCAGCTTATCTTATAATATCAGTGTGTTCATGATTCAATTTTTTGTATCACACTCAGTGCACTTCTGACCTCTCCAGTAATAAATATTTATACATTTCAGATACAGGGTGAGTCAGAAGGAAAGGTATGTGCTTTGAGGCATGATAATATCAGTGATTCGGAATAAAAAACTTCATATGAACATACACCCTATTCTAAATGGTTTCTGAGATAGAACACATTTAATATCACTTTTGTACATTTTTCTTAAATAACTTGAAAACCACACTTTCCAGTGAAAATGTGTTGAAGTACAAAATTAAACTAAAATAAATTTCCTACAAAAAATGTCCTATTCAATTTTTTTTCTAGAACTGATGGTTTGTGCAAAGAGAGCGCGAGAATATTGAAAAACTTACTTGACGCACATGCTCTATAGTTTGTGTAGTTTTTGTAGGACAATTTGAGGTAGAATATTAAGGCAGCAAGTAGAGATGAACAGTTGGATATGGGACACTTGTGGTCTATCAAGTAGGGAAACTACCTCAAATTGGCCTACAAAAACTATGTAAGCTACAGCGCATGCACGTCGAGCGAGTTTTTCAACATCCAGATCAGCAAATCCCACTACTTTTAAAGGCCATGTCTTAGTCAGGTCTTCTCATGTCCTTTATTTTTACATTTACGATATCCATTACATATTCTATCCAAATGTCATATACCCCATCTATCACTTCATGCATCTGCATATTTCATGTTAATAATAATTTGCCTTCCTACAATACAGCCTCCAATGAGTCTTGCATCACATTCTTTCCATAAATAGTGAATACTTCAGAATGCAAGGATCAACTGTTTCCTCACTTCCACTTTTAAAACTGATGATATCTCCAACCTTCAGTCATAATTTTGAGTTTTGCTCCAAGAGTATGTTGTGAATTGGTCACCTGTCTACTCCAGTTTGCTTTACTTTTTCTGGAGTGTCATCCAATAGACTTGATCGAAAACATTTTACCACTGCATTGAAGACAAACATCTTGACATGATGTATGATTATATGAGAGTATCCCGCACTTGAACTTCCATTCAATCAAATCAAGATGGAACTTCAACAGATTTATTAAGTCTCAAAACCACATGCATTGTTTTTAATAAGAATAATAGAATGTCTCAAACATCAGTAGTTGCTCGGCTCTTCTAGGAATAAATGTGGCACAATGCTGCAGGCGAGTCACTGCGCCCCAAGTCGTGAAAATGCACCTTTTCTAAATCAGTCTATCTCCACAACCTGTTCTATTTTATTTACCAAACCTTTAGAAATTATGTATGCAACAGTTTTCCCTTTATGTGAAATAAGACTGATATCCGTGTAATTACTGCATTATTTTGCCCTTTTTTTTTTTTTTTTTTTTTTTTTTTTTTTTTTTTTTTTTTTTTTTTTTTTTTTTTTCCCCCCTCTAATAAATCATCCAGCCATATAGATTGTGATAAATGTATTTCTACCCGAGTTTTAAAGTTATTTTTCTCATCAGTGATTAACTGATCTTATTCATTTCTTATGCCACTGCACCTATTTCTTTCAAATTTCTCATCTGGTTGTTTGGCTTCTTGGTATATCATGTCATACCTTTCTTGTTTCTGAAGTTCTGGTATTTCTCTGCATACCTTGTTTATATGTTTTGTCCTGGTTTTGTCCATTTCTCTTCTTAATTCATTATTTAGCCAACATTCTTTAAGATCCCATTTTTTTTGTCCTATCTCCTTTCTTCAACTTTATCAAGCATTGCTTGTAACTTTGGGTCCTATTTATCTTCTGCACCTTATTGTTGAGCATATGAGAGAGGAGCCTCTTAATTTTCTCTAAAAGATTTTCCCAGTATCTTTTGTACTGTGTATCTCTTTAGATTTAATTTTACATCATTTGTTAAACTTCATTCTTATTTCTTAGTTACTCCAAATTCCATTTTTTTGACCCCAGTGTGTTGATTGATTCCAATATTGTGTATTCCTCTGTCATTATGAGATTGTGGTTTAATTTATCTGTTGCTGGTGGTGTTTTCCCCATCAGATTTGCTGTTCCTGAACCTCTGATCAGTACTGTCTGTAATCATATTGAAAGTGATTACATTGCCAGGACTTTTCCATGATTACAGTTTTATTTTGCATGTATTGAATGAAGCATTCACCAGTACCAAAACAATTTGATTATAGAAGCTAACATGTGTCTTGTCTCATTCATTTCTTGTCCCTAATCCAAAAAATTGCACAATTTAATTTACCATTTGATCTCCTATAACACAATTATTATTGACTAGATCTTTCACTTTCCAAAACACCAAATCTCTTAGATTGTCATAAGTGATCTCCAGTTCATGGCCAAATTCACGGGCCTTGGCATGTACACTTCAATTACCATGAGATTTACTGATTTTGTGCTTAATGTCATGAACAGTAATTGGTTTGAGAAATATTTTCTACAATGTAATTTTTCAACATGACAATGCTGGACCACGATGACATGTAGTTATGTATCTGTTAACTATTTACCATTTAAGTGTTATAAAATTGCCTAGTCACTATTAAAGTAATATGAGAAATGAAACAGAATAAGGAATTATTCCTAATGTTGCATTCATTGATAGTCTGCCAGTGTGCATTAGATACAGAATGTGACCAAGTTATGAAGTAACAGTTGAGACAGTGGTGAATCTGAACCTGAGAACTATATAGCAGAAATGGAACACTTTCATTTCCACTACAAAGAAAAAACATCAGCTTTATCAAATATTTATCATTCGTAAATATCAGATGTGAAGTGCACTGACCTGTACCATAAAAATCAATAAATGTATCGAAAAAGGGATTATCATGCATGACAGTGAAACTGGGTAATAGATTACTGTGATGAGAATACAGTTTTTGCAGTTCTTGTGAAAAACTGCAATATTTCCGGAATTAATTGGAATACATCACAATGATGCTAGTTTCCTAGAGATACCACTTGCTTTGAAATTGAATCTCACGATAGAGGAAGCATGTAACAAAATTACAGTGTACAGGCCTAGAAAAACAATGAAAGCATACATCTGTAGATAGACAGTGGGGTTAATTCTTGACAACAGTGGCATACAAATAAGATGCAGCACTCTGTGCATAAGATACAGAGACATATTTATTGTTACCAGAAGTGGCATTCGATATACCTTTTTGTACTGTGAGGCAACTCCAGTGGAAGAGTGTTGATTGTACTTGATGAAAACTTACTGTGGAATGTAAACATCAATGCATGTTTATTAAACCTCCTTCAACAAGTGTGCCAGTGAAATATTTCATTATATGTTTAGCATAATCAGTATCGCCTCAGGCTGGGGGGCTAGCTTCACAGTCTCAGATGTTATTGAATTTAGCACATGTTAAAATTTAGGAGTAAGTAGGAAACATGTACTTTTTTGTTTTCTCCAAAAAAATTCCTGCCCCAAGATACAGGCCTCCAAAGGTGACACTGCGAACACTATTTTGGAGATGTGAATTTCGGAAATTTTTTAAAATGCCTTTCAACAGTGCTGGGAAAGAAAGTGCTCTTGAGCCTGCGTTTTCAATTTGGAAATGCTAACAATGAATAAAACACTTTCATTTGTGCACATGGGGGTTCGCTAACTACTGCACGAACTATTGTATCCCGTGTCGCCAGACTACTGAGTGAAGAGGTGTTCAGTAAATTGGATGATTATGTTCAGTGGAAGTCATCAGCTGATTGTGGAGCACATCTGTGACTAACACAATGTCATCACCAGAGGAATTGTGAAACGTATCTTGTGCTGATGCAGTTACTTCGTAAGCTTTGGTAAGTTTTAACGTGGCACTCAGGGTGGGATCAGACACCTCTGATGTCTGCAGATTAATTTCTCGATCAGGAACAAGACAGATAATAACATCACAGATAAATGAATCAATCCACATTGTGTCACACTGTTTACAGCAAAAATCACACTTGCGTGCCAAGCCCTGTAAGTTGGCAGTCCATGCTGTGTAGGATTGCTTATGTTGCTTTACACACTGATTAGACTTTAGCCTACCTGCAACATCGTGAGCTTGGTGACTGTAATAGTCAGTTAGCAAACAACAAACATCAGAAAAAGTCAAACAAATAGGCTCCAAGTGTGAAAGTAATTTTTGCAGAATTTTGACAGTTTACTATTAGAAGACAGCAGCAGCACTCACTGACATTCATGATGAGTTATTTGACTTGCCTTACAGTGAAGAACAAAACAATGTAAATGGACCTCCCAGATCTCATTTGCCATGTCGAAATAAGCAAATGGGAGAGGGGGATGCGAGCAAACTGCAGCTGCTGACTGTTGTTGGTTTTAAGGAAACTATAACAGCTGTGTCTGCCGTTGCTTGTGGAATTCTCATTGTTCTTCTAGCTGTTATTGTGGCTGCATTTATTGTTGTAGCTGTTACTGCTACAACTTGAGAAATTTGAGATCCACATCACACTGGAGTACTTGCATGGTGAGGAAGTTCTCACTGACGCCCTTCTATCCTACGCTGCGCAGGTAGAACACAGTTTATGATAACTAGGTGATATAGAGACTGATGGAATGAAACAGGTGGTTCCAGAGGTAAATGACAGTGGAGATCACAAAGTGAACAAATAACCAAAACAAATCCAGAGCATAGCAGAGTCATCTTAAACATATAAAGCAATCCAGCGAGCAATCCTAACCACAAATGAAAACCAGGCAAGAACAAAACTTTACTGTTCAATGGTGTGTAACTAAAGGCTTCAATGACTATGAGACACTGGCTAGCAATAGCCGGCCTGTGGAATTTAATGGTAAACACTTGCACCTGACATGCTCACTGCGGCTGCTGCACCTTGCATGGGCACAAGCCATAATTATCACCTGGAGCCAAAGTATCTCTGACATGTTCTCCTTATCAATACTTGTGCTAGGCAGGAAAAGCAAATCACCATCGGATACTAATCACAAAGGTATGAGTATTTATTTTGTTTGACTAGTTTTGGGCATAGCTCGTCATTGTGGTATCCGTTTGAACAAGCAGAACACTAAAATTACAAAAATGGTGCATTTTTGTAAAATATAATACTCTGTTCTTTCTAAATTCTTGTTGAACGCATCTGGAAACATTGTTAGATTTTTTTTGCATTGTCATGAAGTTTCCTCCACTATGAATGTACTTTCCTTGGCACTACATAGTATTACGCAGTGTGCTGTTACCATTTGCAGATACATGTAACATGATTAAAAGTCTTTAATACACTGACTCACAGAACATGCAGACCAGGTATGAATGCAGAATGTGCATCATGTCTGAACATGTTTACATTGAACGCATCACAGGTTAACCTTCACTGATAACCAAGTTTGAAGTTGACAAACATGGGACTTCCTAAAATAAATGTCTAAAGCATAATGTAGAATGCTTTAGAATTTCATCCACTGATGCATGTGATATTCTATTCTCTGTGGTAAGAGGATCACTCTCTCAGATATAGCCATAGTCTTTAATTCAGCAGGCCTTTTTCCATACCATTGTATTATACACAACAAACATTACCCTGATCTAAGATAGAATGGTTTTCCTGAGCCAGGTAATACAAAACCAACTGATGTAAGAAATAAATTTCATCTTTATTGCTTCTTATCACTGGTTTTATGTATGTACTGTGACATTAGCAAAAACAGAAATTTCTGATGTCAATTTTGATGACATGTGACTTGAGAAGTAGTTGTTATTTAATTTCACGTTATAATCGTAGTTATTGTCAAAGGACTGAAATCTTCCTTTTGATTTTCCAGCATCCTCATTGAAGGTGTGAAGTACTATGCAAGTGAGCCAACAATGTTGGGACGTACATTCCTGAGATTAGTAAGTACGATAAAAACAATACTTTTTATTTAGTATTGGATTGGTCTGATTTTCTCTATTATATGTCTGATTAATAAAACATATCAACAGATGATCCCTTGAGATAAATTTTATGATGAATAATATTAATTCATCAGCCAGAAGAGTCTAATTGTGATGTGGAAATAATTCTAAAATTGTTTGTTTCTGGCTTTTGGAATCTGTACTTCAACCAATAAAAATAAAACTCTTACAGGATCACTTTATTGCCTGTGTGTGTCTCAGTCCCTCTGTTAAGATGCCTTTTTCTCAGGAACAAGTAGATGTTTCAAGTTGAAATGTGTGTCAAATGCTAGGATCTAGTGTCCCTTGGTGATGTGAAAGATTTATGCTTCTAAGCCAGTGCAATCAAAAGATGTGACCATTTATGTCACATATTTTGATACTCGCAAACTTGCTCGTCTAAAACTACAGAGAACTATTTGTACGCAGAGTGTGAACCCTACACGTAGTTGTCTGGTTTTTCATTATCACCATTGTAAAGTACTAGATAGGAATCTCAGATGAACGATTCTTGAATCCTGTCACATGATCAAATTGCCTTCTGAACTTCCAGAAGTTTTCATGCTTTGAAATAATTGGAATAACATAATCTAAGAAGGGTAAGTTAGACTAGCCAAGCTATCTGTACACTTAAAACTACTTTATGGTGGTTAGATGGCAGATAAAAGATGCACTAGTTTCATCTTCACTCTTATATTATTCTACCCATTGGTATTGCATGGAGACAAATATTCTATCCATCAGTGTTGCATGGGAAGACAACACCAATCCATATACTTGTAAGGATGAAAACTTTGTAGTAAGTAATATATTGTATTTACATTACAGTCCCTTACCTTGCCCAATTCCAAAATGGATAAATTTGAGTTATATATTTTTTACTTATGTTGGATTACACAGCATCAAAATTCTAAGAACAAGCCTTTATCAAAGAATGGAGAGTCCAGGATGGAATAACAACAATATTACTACTCAACATATAGATAAAATGCTAAGTCACAGACAGGCACAGTGGAAATACTGCTATACTAGAATGTGTCACTTTGGAGGACAAAGCTAAAATTTTGTGAGAGAGGGCCTGAAAATGTGTGTTTTTATGTGTAATATCCTAATTTGTAAGGTTTTTCTTTGCTGATAAGCATTTAGCTTGGTAAATTCGCACTTGATTATAATGTATATTGAAATTTCTGACAAAAGTACATAAACTAATATAAATGCCACCAAAATTATCTCAAAAAATGATTTAATGAACTCAATCAATTTTCTTTATAACCTCTCTCTGACTATGAAACACTGAAAACAATTTATAAAAAATGTAAAATGCTTCAGCCAACAATTTTCATCAAATCTTATTTCAGTTCATTTTTAGACATCATTCTCCTGCTTGCTTCCTGGCCTCTAATGTATCCTTCTTGTTTCTCTTGAGTATACACTTTGCCATAAGCCTCTGTTACTTGTTTCACACCCCTCTCTGTGGACTGTCCATCACATGTTCATTTTGGAATCTGCATTGACTCTTAATCAAACTTTCTTATTCCTGATATATTTGGTTTAAAAGTAAGTGACAGTTCATTTACTTTTTCTGACTTGTCTATCAATTCCAAAAGTGAAGTTGTGTTTGGATTTACTGCAGATGTTTTCCTAGGCTGATCAGACAGGTCTTGTGGTGTATCATCATCTGCAGTCCTCACTTCAGTGTCTTCTGCACCCCTGATTTCCTTTCTCCTTGGTCTTTTGAGCATAAAAGTATTCAGAGCATCATTTCACCAAATGCAAACCACAATGAATGTTGGATTGTTGGCAAAACAATGTCTGCTATTAATTTCTTCTGGGATTTTAGGAGCTTCAGTTGATAAAGTATGTGACAGGATCCTTCCACACAAGAGAATTTAGATTTTATTGTAAGCCAGCTGGGTTAGTGAATGCCAACACTGTACTCCACAAGAATTTGTAACACTTCAAGTTGTTGCCTTTAAGGCCATGTTTTGAAGCCTCTATGTAACAAATCCTATTTACAGCTGTTAACTGCTGAGAGTGGCTTACAGCACCATCCTCTAACAATGCCCGATCAGTTGGAAGTGCACATGTCCTAGCCTTAGTCATTCTGTAATCATAAACCTTATCTTTGACAACTGTGTCACTCAGTGGAACCAAAGGGTTGATTCCAAAAGTGAAGTTGCATTTGGATTTACTCCAGGTGTTTTTCTAGGTCAAATAGACAGGTCTCCCTGTCTGTCATCATCTTCATTCATCAATTTGTTTCTTATTGGACAAAGTTTTCCCTTCCAACTGTTTGATTAAGTGGTGCAAAGGTGGCTCATTAGTACACAGAGCACAAATCAACTGGATGAGTTTACAATTCAGCTTTGTCTTGGCCCAATGCAAGAGTCCTCCTTCCCAACCATTGTTATATTCATTGAGTCACCACCAATAGCCTGCAAACTTTTATCAGCACTGTTTTTCTTTAAAAAATCCATGAGATTATCTTTCTCTGGAGTAAAATGGTAAAGATACATTTCAGCTGGCTCAATGCAAACAGTGTAATGCTCTCCTGTCACAATACTTGGAAATTGATGACCTTAGTTATCTGTTTGTAACAGAACTCTTGTCTGTCTAATCTTGGAGTCCATCACAAAAGATGCATTTAATATTGCATATCCTACATTGAGCATGAAATTCTTCATCAAATGATCTCATGACTTTTTCTTGTGCCCTTCTTACTTTATTGTGATCAAACAAAAATCTTCTGTCTCTACTTCAGCAAGTAATCTAGCATCCAAATATGCAGCTATTGTAATGACAGCTGTAGCATGTAGACTGACACCATCCTAATACTTTGCAATGTAACATTGCTCGTAATGTACTATAATGACTTGCACTGGACATAGAAGGTATATCAGAATTGTCACATGGTATAAGCAAAGGATCTCCAGAATTTTCATCTTTAACATCAGTTGTCCCTGTTATTCTTGAGTTTCTCCCGGCGTATTTGATAATCAAAATATCCACGGGTATGTTGCCGGTCTATAGTGTCCAACGGGCACAATATTTCGGTGATCATACATGTCGCCATCATCAGGTGAACTGACAGACTGAGCTCATGTGAACGTGCTGGCACGGAGATCCGTACGCTATGACTGCTCAGAGGGAACTGGGTTCGGTCGCGGCGGCGGCCGATTTAACTACCCTCCGCCCGCGGTGCGCTCCCTCCGCCGTCCGCGCCCCGCGCCACGGTCGCGTGGTGGAACAGATTGCGACGGCGTCTGAGATGACGTCGGTGTGATGGCTCTGTCCGCCGTGGTCGTCACAACTATACATTTGCTCGATTTACTCTTGATTAACCCGATCGCTGGTTCCCAAGCCTTGCTAAGATTATAGCCACAGTCACGGTTTATGAGGTCGTCATTGGTGCGAATTTCGATGGCCTCTCTAACAACGCTGTCCCAGTATCTCGACGTCTGTACCAGAATCCTCGTGCGGTCATACTCCATGGCGTGATTTTCCGACAAACAATGTTCAGCGACCGCCGACTTGCTCGGATACATCAGTCGAGTGTGCCTCTGGTGTTCACGGCATCGATCCTCAATGGTACGCATCGTCTGACCAATATACGACTTGCCACATTGACACGGAATCTGGTACATGCCGGCCTTCCTCAAACCGAGGTCGTCTTTGGCGCTCCCCACCAGTGCACGAGTTTTATTTGGAGGACAAAACACAGTTCCGACCCGGTGTTTCTTCAGAATGCGGGCGATTTTCCCCGAGAGTGCGCCTGTTTATGGAATAAATGCAGTGCCTACCTCCACCCTCGTGACTTCATCCATCTCAACAGGTTGTGCTGCAGTGCTTGGGCGGAGAGCACGTTGAATCTGCCACTCTGAGTACCCATTTTTTCGAAATACAGTTCTCAGATGTTCCAATTCCTGGGGTAGACTCTCTGCGTCAGAGATAGTGCGCACCCTACATGTATGATCGCCGAAATATTGTGCCCGTTGGACACTATAGACAGGCAGCATACCCGTCGATATTTTGATTAGTTGTCCCTGTGTCTCCTTTGGAGAAAAGAATTTTATTTGGTTGTAATGTTAACTGTTCCTTCCTTTGCTGCTTATATTCAGAAATTCTTGTTAATTCATCTTTTTGCCTTTTCTGCTTTTTAATTTGTCTTCCATTCAGTTATACCTGGCAACCCAGTTTGATGCAGTTCAACAGATCGGACCTTCTCTCCTTGATCTTTAATAAACACTAGTTTTTGGTAGTGATCTTCATATCTTTTGATCAAGAGCAGGAGATGTGCATTTTATATTTGCAGTCAGTACCACCAAATTCTGAACTTAGCTTAACCTCAGACTTGCAACTGAGGATGTCAAAGAGCTTGTCTGACGTTGGTATGAAAGTCTCTTTCACTTCTCGTTTTCCCATGCCAAGTGATATGTTTTTGGTCTTTTCCCAGGTTTCTTCTATCTTCTTCAGTACTGTGACTCTCGAATTTAAAACTGACACCACAAAACAACTGTTTACTAGCTCCTATTTTTGAAGAACTTTTGGATGAATGTCCTTTGCAAGAGTGGCTACTGGATAATTTCTGACGATCTCTCCACTCTGCTCTTTTGGCAGACTGCTTGGTTGGCTGATTTGTGGAAAGTGACCAATCAGCGAGATCAGTGGTCCCATTGGGTAAGGGAAGAATGGGATAGAAAATCTGCAGTGCCCTTTCAAAAGAAACATCCTGTCATTTGCGTGACTCGATTTAGAGAAATCATGGAAAATCTAACTCAGGATGGTCAGACACGAGTTTGAACCATCATCCTCCCAATTGCAAGCCCAGTGTGCTTACCACTTCACCACCTCACTTGGTCTCTTAGCAGAAGCCTGTATCTCAGAACACCATGCAGAGCTGGGAGTTCAGAATGCAGTATTTCTCAATCAGTTCCATTGAAGTCACTCATGTGAGTGGTAGTTGTCATTCTTGTCTTCCTTTTACTAGCCACAGTTGCCAATTTTCTGATTTTGCAAGTGGTAGAAACTATTTGTTCCAGGAAAAAGTTGCTATTTGTATGATATTAATCAAAAGACGCTTTTATGAATGGTATAAAAAAGTTAACTGATTTTATAGTGTATTCTTAACTATAAAGCAGAAGTACAGACAGAAATAATGATAAGAAGCCACGTCTCAGAAGAAGACAGTTTGCTGCAAATTTTATATGAAACATCTGAATATCACAAAATTTAAGTAGCTTTTTACCAAGCAAGAGAATGCAATTGCTATTTTGGTAAGTATAATTGGGAATTGATAACCAAAACACAACTTTATGCCCCTCTTCATTCAAAAAAAAAAAAAAAATTGAAATATTTGACACAACCTACTGCTATTCATTTTAGCTTTCAGCTGGAAGGCCTTCTTCGGAAGTAAAAAACACACACACATTCACACAAACACAAATCGTATGCACACATGACCATTGTCTCTGGCCACAGCAGTCAGAGACAGTGGCCATGAATGAGAGTGTGTGTGTGTGTGTGTGTGTTATGCTTGTGTAAACATGTGTGTGTAGATGGCCTTTTGGCCAAAAGCTAAAATGTGTAGCAGTCTTCTCATTGTGCCCATTTGTGACTTGTCATCATCTCTATATGGTGAGTAACCAACTATTCTTTTCATAATATTGTTATTAAAAACAAGAATTTGTCGGAAACACACGTTCATTTTTGTAACACCTGTTGTGTATTGTAAGAAATTTCTGTAATGCTTCTGTTTCTTTGTGGCACACACAGTGCTCACTTCTGAAAACCTTTAGAGGAATAATTTTGTTGAATTGTGTAAGAATGTAATTAAAATGAACTGTATAGCTTCACTTTCATTATCAGCTGGTAATATGGCTCTCATTAATTCCAATGGCAATTGGAATGCTAAGGCTGTGAGCAATGGCTTTGGCTGACTTTAAAATATATTTTTGAAAATTTCTTGAGTTGTTCTTGAGGTATTTGTGCTGTTAAGCTTTGTCTCTTTCTCCCAGTTTTCAAACAATGGGATATCCAGGATGGAATAAGGGTGATATTATGAAAAGGATAGATTGTTACTCACCATGCAGATGAAGATGGTAACTTGCAGATAGGCACAGCAAAAAAAATTGTCAAACAAGTAAGCTTTTAGCCCAAAAATGCCTTCATTGGAATTAGGTAATATGCACCCACACACTCACATAAATGCAACTCACACACACATGACCACAGTCTCTGGCTGCTGAGGCCAGTCTCCCAACCCTTACCCTGCTGTTCCTCTCCCTCCCTGCTCCAGCCTCCTCCTTACTCCCACCACCCAGACTGCTTCTTCCGTCATGCACTCTGCTCGCAGTCTGGCCTCAGTAGCTGGAGACTATATAAATGTAAAAAAAAAAAAAAATAATAAAAAACGTAGGAAGTCTTGCCTCATCTGCAAGAGACTGTGGTCGTGTGTGTGTGTGTGTGTGTGTGTGTGTGTGTGTGTGTGTGTGTGTGTGTGTGTGTGTGTGTGTGTGTGTGTTGGGGGGGGGGGGGGGTTGTGTTACCTAATTTCATTTCGATTAAGATGTTATTGAGCCAAAAGCTTGCTTGTTCGACAGTCTTTTTTGTTGTGCCTATCTGTGACTCAGCATCTCTGCTCTACAGTGAGTAGCAACCTGTCCTTTTCATAATATTTTTCAGTTTTCATATTGTCTCAAATTATCTTCTTTGTGTATCTTCTATAATGGTCATAATATACTGTGTGTTTTTGTTCATGTTTGTTTTATTGTTTCTATCTTTCATGTTTCATGAAAACAGTAATATTTCCTTTCCCTCACTGCCTAAACATGTTTTGAGAGCAGTTACTCATAGAATGCAACAGTCATAAAATCTGTAAAGTAGCAACCAAGGGTGAAAATGAAATACGAACCATTAAGTTGACAATATTAACTGAATTCAAAGGTCACTTATGACATAAAAATATAGTCAGAGGTGAGGTAAGTACAGGTGATAAAATTCAAAGAATTTTATAAAATGTAAAATATATGTAAAAGTAATAAATGAAAGCCATGTAAATTTAATAACATAAATTTTATGAAACTAAAGTTAAGAATATCAGAAGGCAAGTTTTGGATCTAGCAAATTAACACAGATTACAAAAGAATCAAGTACACTGCAGTAATACTAGAAGTAGTGTGGTGATCAAAACACCTGCCTTCTATTTGTAAGGACAGCGATTCTCTACTGAACATCTTGATTTTGTTTTCCTGTGGTTACCCTCAGTCTAAACATCCATTCCAGCATGGTTCCTCACACATGCCTTAGTCACTTCCTTTCCTTCAGCTGAGCCACACATCAAAACCGCAAAACTGACAGCTGGAGGAGCAAGTAATGAAAATGGTTACTCCATCGTTTTTGCGTGACAGACACTGGATGAGAGAGAGAGAGAGACAGAGAGAGAGAGAGAGAGAGAGAGAGAGAGAGAGAGAGAGGGGTGTGTGTGTGTGTGTGTGTGTGTGTGTGTGTGTTTCTGTCATCTATTTTTGACGAAGGCCTTACTGGCCAAAAGCTTTATTTGTGACAGTCTTTTTATTGTGCCTATCTGTGACTCTACATCTCCGCTATATTGTGACTGGCAACTTTCCTTTTCATAAAGCCGAACTCGGGATGGCCAGATGTGGGTTTGAACTGTCATCCTTCTGAACGAGAGTCCAGTGTGCTAGCAGCTGTGCCACCTCACTCAGTCTTGCAATAGTAACATGCGAAATAGAAGACATAAGAGTTCTGGAGATTTGTTTGGATGATAAGCACCTTCAGAAGACAGATATTTATAATTTCTTTAGAAAGTTAAGCACAGCTGTCTTTACAAACAAAAAATAGTCCACTCTCAATACTAGTTATGCATTTAAACTGATTTACTTTTGTTCCAAGATGTCTTGTGGAGTAATATTCTGGGACAGCTCAGTTCATGCGCAAAGGATATTTTTCTCCTGCAATCATAACATGGTGTTAATTTGCATATTTCCTATAAGCTACTATTGTACAAGCTGAAGACTCTTTCACTGATGCAGTACAACTACCCCCTCATAAGATTTGTTGTTGACAACCAATTCTTATTTAAAAGAACCAGCTGCATCCATACAGTGGCAAAAAGTCTCTGCATCAGAAGCATGAGCTTCTTCATTTTCTATGGATTTAAGCAAGACTTTGAAGACCTTTAAAGGAAAACTACATGTTTTCACATACAATTTGAAGATTTCTCTCTTAGGATATTTTGCAGAAAATAGAAGCTTCCAAAATAAGTTTAACTGTAGCACACCAAATTAATAAAATTTATGGTAGATTATTTTTATATGAAAATATCAAGGCTATTACCAGAGCCAATAAATTTTCAACAAATGACTTTTTTCCTGCAGTGTGTTAACTGTGAGGATTCACAGTATCTTAAACAGGCAATTAATTGGATACAAATTATAGCACCTGGCTGTAATTTTAATTTTTAACACCACAACAAAAATAAAATTATAGCTGATGCCGTAATTTGTTTCCAGTCTTCATCATGTTCCCACTGTAATATTATTGTTTATAAATATTTTTGATTAATACACACACAATGTAATGTCATATTCCATGATTGTATTATAATGAGGCACTCTATAAAATAATAAGTAAACTCATATGCAAAATAAAAGAAAGGCAACCACTCATCTTTAGCAGACTGATGTGTCACTCATAGAAGCATGTAACAGGATAACAGGACACAGTATTAACCAGCTTCGAGCTCTGGCTATTTAAAAAAAAAAAAGAAGAAGAGGGGGGTGGGGCTACATACCTCATCTACATTTTTAACTTCATAAATATGCCAAACCTTATAAGCATTTTGACTGAATCATCACTTATTATTTATTATAAATTCATGCTTTTTTACCATCTAAATTTTACTAATTAATACATTTTATTTTAAATATGTTATTACCATTGTCATATAAACCATTTAATACTGGTTTTATGTCCAACTATTAAATGTAATTGCATCTGTAAATGTATTATCAGGTACTCCTGCACTTTATAATTCTATTATTGTTGGGAACTGCCGTGAGTAGTCTATCAAAGCTGAGAAACTCCAGTTGTCTTCATTATGCTATCTTTTTGCCTTAACCAACTGCTTTAATACTTACCTGGTCAGTTTGTGCTGTTCATAACTGCATCTTCAATAATGTTTCATCATATTTGTACAATTCTCAATGGATACAGTACAATGCTCTACAGCATTGTATATTTGTAGTATTATGACACCTCAATGTATCACATAGTTTGTCCATGCAATACTCTGTTGAACTGCCATATAGGGCATCAAGTTTTCATGTAGTATTTTAAACCTCCAGCTTCATTTACTTTTGTACATTGTTCTTCCACGGTACAAAATTTTTCCTAAAGTCAGAAAGACCATTGTAATATGTTACACTGGTTTGCTGCACCTCTCCATGCTAAACTTATGTTGTGTAAGTCTTTTCATATACGCATAATTATGCATCCTACATTCATTTGGATCAGATTATTGTATTCAAGTGTTGCTGTCCCTCTACAGTTTCTATCCTCCTCACTTCACTTCATTACCAAATTAACTGCTCATAGATGCTTCAGGATGTGTCCTATCAGCCTATTTTTTTTTCAGCCAAATTGTGCCCAGTCTGATTCAGTGACTCTTCACTACTCCACCAGGTATTCAATCTATCCATCATGTGCTTGTATACTGTATTTGCCCAGTTATACGACAAGATTTTTCCAAAATTCATCACTTGAGAAATACAGGGTTGTATTGCTGCTGAGGCCAACATTTTTACATTCTGTAGTCGGTGTCTCACATTTACTGGTGAAACATTGACAACTGAGGTCTCATGCAGATTTATTTTGCAGAATTCAGAGGGGTTAAAGGGGGAACAATGACAACAGCAAATGTTGTTGTGCTGCCAACCACAGAAGTGAATGGATACCATGTGCAGTGGCTTTTTGTAAAGATCTACCATGTTTAAAATGCAGTTTGCTTGAATCCATTGCAGTCAAAACTGAAGTGATTTTAAAATGGGCAAGTACACAGCAACAGTATTTATTTCTGCAGGAGACAGAAAAAGTCTAGATGGGCACCAGTGGCATATCTACATGTTTTGCACACCAGTGTTGTCAAAGCTCACTAGATGAGGTATGATGAGAATGAGAGGGGGTGTGTCAGCTGTTGTTTCTATGCACACAATGAGAGAGAGCAGCAGGCAGATGGCATGTTTGGAACAAGAGGTAAAGGAATTTGTCTCATTCTTGCATTAATATATATGTGAAATCCTCTATGTATTCAGGAAAAACAGCTGTTCTCAGGTCCCTCTGTATCCATGACCTTGGGAATCACAACACATTCAGAAGAAACAGCCAAATATTTATGATAACCAAGATTCAAAATTTTTATTGATGGCCATTTCACTCACAGCATTCCAAGCTGTGCTATAAGGTCCTACCCTAACCTCCACTTTGGAAATTGTGATACATGCAGAAGGAACAGGCATATATTTGTGACATTCAAAATTATTCTTTGCATTGCTGCTTGTTTATAGAAACACATTGTCTCTTCCCTCCCATCTCTTGGAATAAATGAAACTATCATTCCAGTTAGTAATACCAGTGGTGTTGGTGGTGGTGGTGATGGTAATTAAAAACAGTGATACCACAGATTGGTATCACAGATACGACTGGGATAGGTAGTAAGCAAAAAAGGAAATGAAGATAGAAATAAATGTAAACTATTTCTTTTTGTTTTTTATTTCTTCTGGTATTATCGGAATGTAGAAAAATGAGTAAACAGCATAAGTTTACAATAGGTAAAATGTTAGCTTTTTTAAGCAGGTACCTTATACTGTATCAAAAGAACAGTTTGTAATTTTGATTAGTCAGATTCTGTTAAAAATTTTTTTTAAGAACTCTAGTGGGGGGGGGGGGGGGGGGGGGATGCGGCATTGTCTTATATTTCATGTCATCTTGTACTCGGGTAAATATGGCAGCATGTGTTACATAAATGGTTCCTCAAACGTGCCTCAGGCACATTATTTTCCTCCAGCAGAGGCATACATATTTATGCAATTTAAGCACATTCTGGCTTGTCAAAGTAATTAATGAAGAAGTACAGAGTCAAATTGAGAAGAAGAAGGCTTTATGGTAACAACCTGATTCATTCCACATCTCTGTAGGTTCTCACTTTGATAGGATCTACATACGATGATGAATATTAAGCTACCAGTAGGAAATAAACAGTTGCTATTTAATATAACTGAGGAAGCAGCAGCACTTTTCAAAGTAGTGACTGTCTTACAAATTTACTAGCTTACATTTAGCTAATGTATGCACAGGTAGTATGTAACAGGATAATAATTGTTTGTTGTAAGTACAGTTTTCATATTAAGTTTGAAGAGTTGCTTTTCTTAACATATATGATATATTCATTTAAAGAAATGGAAAGTCCTTGATGAAATAAGGATTTTTGACTGCACACAGTTTTCTTCTCAAGGTACTCTTCACAAAAAATAAGAGTAGCTATTTATAGCAGATATCATTCTGTGTGTACAGTAGTACTTTTGTCAGAATCAATACCATAGGTCTATACAAAAGTTATCAAGTTGTAAGAATAAATTTGTATAATTAGCTGTATCTTATGTATTTTTACCAGATTTGATCCACTCCATGCATCACTGACATCACAAACACAAAGGTACAATATTATCTATATGCACTTGTTAATCATCTTGACAATATTACATATGTTGGAATTCTCATAGACTGATACCATACTCTCCCTTTGACAAAAATTAAGCTAGTAATCCCATAAAATATTGGGTCATAGGAAATTGCTCTTTTTACATGTAAGGAATACTGGCAGAATGGTTTTATTTTCATTTTTATGTATACGTCAAGTTCCGTAGGACCAAATTGAGGAGCAAATCTCCATGGTCATGGAATGTGTCAGTACATGAAATTACAACATAAAAGTAATAACAGATAAAAATAAATGTTTATGAACCCAAAAAACTTCAGTCCATAAGTTTAAGTAAACGCGATCTACAATACAACAAGAATGAGCTTAATTTTTCAAGGAACTCCTTGACAGAATAGAAGGAGTGACCCATGAGGAAACTCTTCAGTTTCAATTTGAAAGTGCATGGATTACTGTTAAGATTTTTGAATTCACATGGTAGCTTATTGAAAATGGATGCAGCGGTAGACGGCACACCTTTCTGCACAAGATTTTAGGAAGTCCGATCCACATGACAGTTTGATTTCTGCCAAGTATCAACTGAGTGAAAGCTGCTTATTCTTGGGAATAAGTTAATATTGTGAACAGGAAATGACAGTAAGGAAATATATGAAGGTTGAAACTTAAATAGTGGCAACTATTTATTCACAACCGATGCAAAAGAGTTACATGTTAGCACCTGTTACTGTCCTTCAAAGTAGTCACCAGCATTGTGTAGAACCTGTTGCCGGCGATGTGGAAGCTGTAGTACACCATTGGCAAGGCCTGTTCTGCTGATGGTGCAAATGGAGCAGTCTACTGCCTGTGGAATCTTTGGAACAGGTCTGAAGCGAATGCCACAAAGTGGTTCCTTCATCTTCAGAATCAAATCAAAGTCACAAGGACTTAAGTCTGGGGAGTATGGTGGATGGTACAGTACTTCCCAGTCCCATCGGCCGAACAGAGCAGCCACAACTTGCGCTGTATGTGCCCGTGCATTGTCGTACAAAATGATGGGTGGGTTGCTCAGAAAGTGTTGCCGATTCTTTCCCAAAACTGGTCGCAGGTGATGCTCCAAAAACAAACAGTAGTACTGTGCATTGTCAGTCTGCTGTGGAGGAACGTAATGCATTAGGATAACACCATTACAGTCATACATGAGAATCACCATAACTTTAGACCACTCCATTTGCACCATCAACAGAAAAGGCTCTGCTAACGGTGTACTAAGCCTTCCACATGGCTGGCAACGGGTTCTACACAATGCTGGTGACTACTTTGAAGGACAGTAACAGGTGCAAACATGTACCTCATTTGTATCAGTTGTGGACCAAAAGTTGCCATTATTTAAGTTCCAACCCTTGTACATTGAGAGGCCAATGTCAAAATATCCAGACTCGTGAACAGGGGTCGACAAGAGGTTTGTGAACTTACATCACTAATTGCCCAAATCGCCTGCTTGTGAGCCAAAAATATCCTTTTAGAATGGGAAGAGTTACCCCTAAATATAATACCATATGACATAAGCGATGAAAATAAGCAAAGTAGGATAATTTTCATGTCAAACGATCACTCACTTCAGATACCGTTCGAATAGTAAAAATGGCAGCATTAAGTCTTGGAACAAGATCCTGAATGTGGGCTTTCCACGACAGCTTACTATCCTTCTGAAAACCTAGAAATTTGAATTTTTCAGTTCCACTAATCATAGGCCCATTCTGTGAAAGTAAAACTTCAGGCTTTGTTGAATTGTGTGTTGGAAACTGTAAAAACTGAGTCTTACTGTGATTTAGTGTTAGTTTATTTTCTACAAGCCATGAACTTAGGTCATGAACTGCACTATTTGAAACCAATCCATTGTGGCACACAACATACTTTACTACCAAGCTAGTGTCCTCAGCAAGCAAAAATATTTTCAAGTTACTTGTAATACTAGAGGGCATATCATTTATATAAATAAGGAACGGGAGTGGCCCCAGCACTGATCCACGGGGCACAACCCATTTGAACGTACCCCACTCAGACCCCACATCACAGCCTTCTCAACATTGTGAATAATGACCTTTTGCTGTCTGTTGCTAAAGCACGAGGTGAACCAATCATGAGCTACTTGAGCTACTCCCCATATTCCGTAATGGTCCAACTTCTGGAGCAATATTTTGTGATCAACACAATCAAATGCTTAAGTTAAATAAAGAAAATATGACAAGTGTTTGAAACCTTGTTTAACCCATCCAGTACCTCACAGAGAGAGGAGAATATAGCATTTTCAGTTGTTAAACGACTTCTTAAGCCGAACTGGACATTTGATAGCAAATTGTGTCATGTAAAATGATCACTTATCCCTTCATACATAGCCTTTTTGATAAATTTTACAAACACTGATGGCATAGAAATAGATCTAAAATTGTCTACATTATTCCTTTTTCCTCTTTCATAAAGCAGCTTTACTACTGAGTACTTTAATCATTCAGGAAACTGACCATTCCTCAAGGAAAAATTACAAATATGGCTAAATACAGGGCTAACAAGCGCAGCAAAGTACTTTAATATTCTGCTAGGCACTCCATCGTAACCATGAGAGTCCTTAGTCTTCAGTGATTTAATTATTGACTCAATCTCCCTCTTGTCTGTATCACAGAGGAGTATTTCAAACATCAGTCTCAGAAAGGCTTTTGCCAAGAAAGTTATATGTTTCCCTGTAGAAACTAAATTTTTATTTAATTCACCAGCAATACTCAGAAAATGATTGTTAAATACTGTACATATATCTGATTTATCAGTAACAGAAATATTTTTACTTTGAACTGACTTTATATTGTTGACCTTGTGCTGCTGGCCAGACACTTCTTCACAACTGACCATATGGTTTTAATATTATCCTGTGAATTGGCTATTCTATTTGCATACCTCATGCTCTTTGTCTTCCTAATAACATTTTTAAGAACCTTACAATACTGTTTGTAATGGGCTATTGTAGCTTGATTGTGACTACTTCTAACATTTTGATATACTTTCCGCTTTGTTCTACAAGATATCGTTATGCCACTAGTCAGCCACCCGGGCTGCCTATTACTACTAGTACCCTGTCAAGAATGTTGTAATGGAAAGCAACTCTCAAAGAGCAGGATAAATGTGTTAAGGAAAGCATTATATTCATCATCTATGTTATCGGCACTATAAACATCCTAACACTCTTGTTTCCTGACAAGGTATAAAAAACTCTCTATTGCTGTTGGATTAACTTTCCTACATAGTTTGTAATTAAATGTGACATTTGCTTGAATACTAAAGCCTTGTAGTGTTAAAATTTGTGCATCATGGTCTCAAAGGCCATTCACCTTTCTACTAATAGAATGCCCAACTAGTAATGAAGATTGAATAAAAATATTGTCTATGGCTGTGCTACTGTTCCACTGCACCCTAGTTGGAAAAAACAGTGTCTGCATAAGATTGTATGAATTTAAGAGATCTACCAACATCCTTTTTCTTGCACCATCATATAGAAAATTTATATTGAAGTCACCACATATGACTAAATTCTGATACTTCCTACAAAGTGAATCAAGAATCCTCACTAGTTTGAGCAGAAATGTTCTGAAGTCAGAGCTAGGGAACCTATAACCAACAACAATTAGAAGTTTAGTTTCACTAAATTCAACTGCCCCTGCACAACATTCAAATATCTGTTCAATGCAGTGCCATGATACATCTATAGACTCAAATGAATACTGTTTTTTATGTACATAGCCACTCGTCCACCCCGCAAGGAACTCCTCGAAAAACAGTCAGCTAATCTGTATCTTGGTAAAGGAAGCCTCTGAATTGCCAGATTATTAAGTGGTGCTCTGATATACCAATAATTTCTGAGTCAACATCTATAAGCATTTCACTAAATTTATTTCTAATACCTCTTATATTTTGATGAAATATGCTAATTCCTTCTCTATTTAGTTAGAGGGACTTCCTTTAAGCAGGTTTACCTATCAGCTGACTTCAGTCTAAAAAAGGTGCAGCTCTAACACCAACTACTAGGAATTTTTCCATGAATGATCACATCACCACCACCACCCACTACACTGTCACCTATAAGCTTTGCCAGTCTCCCCTTCCCATACCCATTGAGATACAGACCATGGCTAGTGAATCCCAATCTACTGACAGACCCAACAGGCACTACTGAGATGTGACCCATGCTTTCTGCCATCAGCGCCCTCTCTGCCCCATGTTAATGTGCCTAGCAGCCGCGTGAAGATGAGGCTGATCGTGATGCTGAAACAGTTGCACAAAATGCACATTAGTGCCACCAGTTTGAATAGCTACCTTTACCAGGTCACCACCTACATCATACTCCCCGTCCCTATCAAGACTGTTCCCTGCTCCACCCATTATCACTACCTGATCCTCCTCCATAAAATTTCGACATAACTCCCCTATAATGTCAGTCACTTGAGCCAACCCTGCACTAGGCTTCACAATGCTGGTGACCTGGTACTCACTCCCGAACACTTCCTGCAACTGCTGGCCCACTCCTCTACCATGCAAACTACCTAGCAGCAGAACCTTTTTTCTGTTAGACTTTGCAGCTGACATAGACTCCTAACTGCTGAGGACTGCTGTGTGTTGCCTACATCTACATCTACAGCTGCGCGAGGCTCCTCTCCACTCAACGCTGACAGTTAGTCAAATCTATAGCATATACACAAAGCATAACTGTCTGAATACCTCCTCTTTGTAGCTGTCTTCTTGCCAACTGCCAGTTCCCATTCCCCACCACCTTTCACCCCCCTCACCCTATCTAGTTCCTCTTTTGTGCATTGTAACTGCACCTGAAGGGCACAGATCTTACACTCCTGCTCCTCTATCAACTTATTTCTACTAAAGATTCTGCATTCCCAGGAGAGGTCTTCCTAGAACGCCCACTGGCTTCACCACTGCACTCACCCCCCTCCCCTCCCCCCCCCCCACCCCCAATGAAAATACTTTGAACAAATCCCACACCATAACCCACTACTCACAAACGTATGACAGAGCCCACACTTCTCACTCGTGGTAAAATTTCACAGCTACTGAAAAAAAACTATACCTCTATGTTACCGAAGTTCAGTTACACCAGTAGAACTGTTTATAGAACTAACAATAGTGGTCTCAAAATTCTCTATCTACTAAGAAAGCAACAACTTGTATTAATACTACTACACCATAGCTAATACCAATACCAACAAAACTTCACAAAACTATTAACTAAATCCTAAAATTCAAACAGCCACTGGAACACTCAACGAAGTTAAAACACTGAATGAAACTTTGACTGAATTATTACACTAGAAACAATAAGAAACATCAGCTGAAAACTAAAGCACAAAATTTGCTAAATGACTTCAACACACAGAAAACTCTAAAAAACACAGCAATCAAACATTTCCAAAAGTTTATTAAATTATTATTTTGCCACAAACAGCATGAAACACCGCTGAAAACTATTAAATTTAATAGCTGTATAACAGTGCACAAATAAGTTTGTCAGTACTTAGCTTTATAACCACTAAAGCTGCAGTGCATGCCACAAAATGTAAGCACACTACTGAGGCATGAGGCTTAGACGAACAACATAAGCACACTCACGAATAGCAGACCACTTGAGTAAATAACACAGGCAGAAAGACTGAGATTAGTGAAAATGCACTAACAATTTATTTTTACAGCAAATATTAACACAAATAAGCTTTAAAATAGTAACTGAAGTCTGTCTGCTGTTTGCCTGTGTCACAGAGAAAACCATGTAATGGCAATCACAGAATACTGGTTAGTTTTCAGCATTTTAGGAAAGCCTTTGCCCTTTTTTGAATACCATGAAATTTTCATCTAAGAGGTGTGCTGTAGAAATTAAAGTAGAGGATAAGCTCTTCCACTATCTAAAATTGAGAAATTGTCCTCTTGTCCAAAGTTAGACACCATATTATTCAAGGTAATTTATGTTCTCTTAGTGCATTTAATTATTTAGAAAAACTTAGCCCATCATGAACCATAGGAGTCACTAAATATTCAGAAGTGGTGCAATGCTTGAGATAAAAAAATGATCATATTTTCTTTCTCAGAAAGTTGAACTAATATGAAGCTCTCAGGTTTTCAACTGAGTATGTTCATCAGAATGGTATGACATTTTAGTGACATCAGTTGAGTGGAAAACAGAGCTTTATATTATTTACGTAGTAGTTAAAATTCTTACTTAGTCCTTCCTCCACAAACAGTAACATACAAAAAAATAAATAAAAGCTGTTCATTCTGTAATTTTATTGCAGGAACGTGACTTTGACAAGCATGTTGCCTACTGCCGTGATGAGCCAGCTGCACAAGAACTACTGCAAGAAAATGATGAAGTCCGAGATTATTTTGATGTAAGTACTCATTATAAAAAGTAATTACTTTCTGCTTTAATAAGAAGCAGAATCATTCATCAGTTCCAATACTTTTAGTCCACTTGTTAATAATGCGAAAAGAATTTTTTTACAACTAAGGTCATGTAAACTGTGCTCTTCTGTGTTATATGTCTGTGTTTTGGAGTCTCTGATAAGCTCTTGGCACAAAGTAATTGACTGAGCAGAGAGCAGTGAATTACAGTTCATTTTAAAATACTTTAGAACAAAGAATAGATGATGGCATATTCCCTTGCTTCCTGTGTAGTTGGATCATTCTTCCCTTGTCTTTTCTGTTACTTGTTGCTTGTTATGTGTGAAATGATGGCATACCTTCTGCTGTCATAGAAGTAACTGTGAAATGTTTAACTGAAACTCATGAAAACATGTTAATAAATGTTGTAGTATGCAGACTAAGTGAGGATTGTCATGAAATGATAATGAGTTAGACAATCACGTGATTCGAGGTTTGTTTTACTCGTACATGTACCTTTTTTTTCTTACTGATCTTAGCCTAAATTATCACTATATTGACACAGTCATAAATGCCAAACTAGTTGCAATTGATAAGGCAATGGGTTTTTGATCTTAATGTAAGCATCTGTCAATCATTCTGAAGGGAACATTTCATAAGACCTTTAGCCTTTACAGATTTAAACTTTTCTCATGTTTCATGCAATTTTTTGGTTTTAAACCTTGTGGCCCATGGGTAAAAAATGTTTACCTAAAAAGTTTAAATTAACTTCTTATTTTTTTAAACAAGATACTAAAGTGGTTTCTGCTTGAATCATAACTGGACAATGTTAGTTTCCGAGTATGTAGAACAAACTGAAGACAATGTGGATTTCAGTAAGTTTTTAAGTGGAGCAATGCAAACAGAATCAGTATTTTACTATTTCAATGATGAATTTAAATAACTGATTTAAAGCAGAGGTGATTCGTCAAGTTACAGTGTATTTTAAAGGTAAGTTTCAGGGTTGAAATGAAAACAAAATTTTTCTGCCAAGAGTGATGGAAGCACTCATTAATATGACATAATACATAAACTTTAAATATGTAGGTGACCCTTAATTTACAGTCTCCATCACAAATTTTCCACATTATTCTTAAAGAAAGAGAAAAAGAGAGCCTACACTAGAAAATAACTGTAGATTAAATTGAGTAACTATTCTGTCTCTGTGCTGTTAAGTGTATCTGCGTACAGATGAGTTGTTTCCTTTTCTCAGTTTTGTTAATTGCTTCAATCCTGAATTTCCATTATTGTTGTATAAAGTGAATATTATATTTGGGGACAAAGTATTTTTATGAAATAAAGCATGATTGGACCTGGAAGAACATGGGGTACCCTAGAAAGCTTCCATCTAGTCCTCTACATGATTTTAGAGATCAGCATCTACTACAGATGATGGCATCAAAGTACAGATAATGAAGCTTATTATTGACTCTGTACTGCCCACAATAATTCATACTTTCAGTCACTCCTTGACCCCTAGTGTTTTCCCTGAGGCCTGGTAACAGAGACTTGTGAAGCCACTACCAAAGAAGAATTTTGTCACAGCACTATCTGATTACCAACCTATTGGCATTCTTCTGGCACTTTCCAAAGCCTTAGAATAAATAGTACATGACCAGATAATCAACTACTAGTTAATGACATACCTACTAAAGCAACAAAAATTTCTTCATGTGTGCACTTGGCGAGAGGACAAATATAAGGATGTGGAAGCATATATAATGAGACATAAGATAGACACTGCCTACAGGAAAATTAAAGAGATGTTTGAAGAAAAGAAGACCACCTGTATGAGTATCAAGAGCTCAGATGAAAAACCAGTCATAAGCAAAGACAGGTCACCAGAAAGGTGGAAATGGAAGAGGATGTAGATGAAGGTGAGATGGGAGCTATGATACAGCATAAAGAATTTGACAGAGCACTGAAAGACCTAGGTTGAAACAAGGCCCAAGGAGTAGCCAACGTTCCATTACAACTACTGATAGCCTTGGGAGAGCCAGCCATGACAAAACTCTTTCCTGAGCTAGACGTATGAGACAGATGAATTCCAAGGAAGGCAGGAGTTGACAGGTGTAAAAATTACTGAACTATCAGTTTAATAAGTCACTGTTTAAAATACTAACAAGAATTCTTTACAGAAGAATGGAAAAACTGGTAGAAGCCAACCTCATGGAAGATCAGTTTTGATTCCAGAGAAATGTGGAAACACACAAGGCAATACTGATCATAAGATGACTTCTCTTAGAAGGTAGCTGAAGGAAAGGCGGCAAACCTACATTTAGACCTTTTGTAGACTTAGAGAAGGCTTTTGACAGTGTTGACTCTGATACTCTCTTTCAAATTCAAAAAGTGGCAAGGGCTAACGTACAGGGAGTGAAAGGCGATTTACAATTTATACAGATACCAGATGGCAGTCATAAAAGTTGAGTGATATGAAAGGCAAGCAATGGTTGGGAAGGGAGTGAGACAGGGCTTTGGCCTATCCTCAATGTTATTCAGTCTGTATATAGAGCAAGCAGTAAAGGAAACCAAAGAAAAAATTGGAGTAGCAATTAAAATCCATGGAGAAGAAATAAAAATTTCAATGTACACCAGTTACATTGTAATTCTGTCAGAGACAGCAAAGGACTTGGAAGAGCAGTTGATTGGAATGGACAGTGTCTTGAAAGGAGGATATATGATGAACATCACCAAAAGCAAAACAAGGATAATGGAATGTAGTCAAATTAAATCACAAGATGCTTAGGGAATTAGATTAGGAAATGGGACACTTAAAGTAGTAGATGAGATTTGCTATTTGGGCAGCAAAATAACTGATGATGGCCGAAGTAGAGAGGATATGAAATGTAGACTATCAATGGCAAGAAAAGTGTTTCTGAAGAAGAGACATTTATTAACATGGAGTATAGATTTAAGTGTCAGGAAGTGTTTTCAGAAAGTATTTGTATGGAGTGTAGCCATGCGTTGAAGTGAAACATGGATGATAAACAGTTTAGACAAGAAGAGAATAGACGCTTTGAAATGTGGTGCTACAGAAGAATGCTGAGATTAGATGGGTAGATCATGTAACTAATGAGGAGCTACTGAATAGAATTGAGGGGGGGGGGGGGGGAAGAAAAGTTTGTGGCATAATCTGACTAGAAGACGGGATTGGTTGGTAGGACATATTCTGAGGCATCAAGGGATCACCAATTTTGTGCTGGAGGGAAGTGTGGGAGGTAAAAATCGTAGAGGGTGATCAAGAGATGAACACAGTAAACAGATTCAGACAGATGTGGGTTGCAGTAGTTACTTGGAGATGAAGAGGCTTGCACAGGATAGAGTAGCATGGAGAGCTGCATCAAACCAGTCTTTGGACTGAAGACCACAACAATATACACTTATTATCCCATTAAAATTAAGAATTTTTGTTTTCAACCAGATTTTTCTTGTTTCACAAACCTCTCAACTAGAACAGTGTGCCTAAATTTCTTGCCTCATCACTCGATATGTCAGAAAATATCACTTTTGTATAGCTATAAACACACACTTTTGTACACCTATTGCTAAATGAAATGCATCTGGCTATCAGGAGAGTGAGATGTGAGGCTGTCAGTGACTTCAATGACAATACCAGAATATTATTGAAAGATTTTTCACAAAACCTTAACAATATCTAGACATACAAAGGCTGTCAGTGTCGCTAAAATTAGTGGCTAGACACTCATGGAGGACACAGGAATTGAAACTGAGGATAGCAAATCAAAAGCAGAGATACTGCTCTCACCCAATGTTCAGAATATATGGATGTACTGCCTTTGTTTACTTCTCTCACCACAACAAAATGAGTGATACAAAAAAAAAAAAATTTTTAAAAGAAGTGATTGTATGGCATTTACCTGTCTACAAAAAGAATAACAGAAGTGAACCACAAAACTGTCATCCAATCTCATTTATATTCATCTGTTGTAGAATCCTAGAACATATTCTGAGCTGAGACTTAATCAGTTATCTTGAACACAATGATTTCCTTCATGCCAGACAGCATAGATTCTGAAAAAATTGGTTATTCCAAAATCCGATGTAAGCTTTCCTCTCATGATAACCTGAAAGCTATGGATCAAGGCAGTCAGGTAAATGTAGTATTTCTTGATTTCCGAAAAGCATTTAACTCAATACCACACCAGTGTTTATTAACAATAGTATGAGTTTGGGGTACCAAACAAAATTTGTTACTTCAGTGAGGATTTATTGGTAGGTAAACCACAGTACATTATTTTGGATGAAAAGTCATTGACAGAAGTAGAAGTAATTTAAGACATGTCCCAGGAAAGTGTGCTGGGACCCTTGTTATTCATATTATATGTTAATCACAAGACAAGACATTATTAATAACAACCTCAGAATGTTCACAGATGATGCAGTTATTGGTAATCAAGTACTCTCAGAAAAATGCCGCAGTAATATTCATTCAGAGTTCAGTAAGATTTCAAAGAGCTGTGAAGATTGAAAACTTCCTTTTAATGTTCAGAAAAGTAAAATTATCCACTTCACTAAATGAAAAAAAGTAGTATTCTCTGACTACAACAGCAATGATTCAGAATTAGAATCAGTCATCTACACAAATATTTGGGGGGGGGGGGGGGGGTAACAGTTTGTTGGAATATGAATTGAAACGATCATGTAGATTCAATTCTTGGTAAGGCAGATGGCAGACTTTGGTTCAGTGGATGAAACTGAGAAAATGCAGTCAGTCTAAAAATTAGATTGCTTACAAGTCACTTGTGCATCTCACCATAGAATATTGCTCATATATGAATAACCTATAACAATTAGTACTAACAATATGTTGAATGAATACAAAGGAGGAGAGCAGGAATGGACAAAGATTTGTTTGACTCTTGGGAGACAGTCACAGAAATTTTAAAGAATATGAATTAGCAGACTTATGAAGATAGATGCAAAGTATTCCGTAAAAGCCTAGTTACCAAATTTCAATACCTGGTATTAAGAGGACAATGCAGAGATATACAGGGTGAGCACAATGTCTTGCCCTGATTATAAAAATTTATAACATAATAACCATTTGACATAATAAGTTACATTTGATGCCGTTACATAGGTTAGTGTTACTGTTTTTTTTTTTTTTAAGACCACTTACATTAGTAAACCTCAACATGTGCTCCCTTGGTAGCTTGGAGAATGTCGAAATGGTATTCCAGTTCCCGCCAGGTGTTTCGTAACATGTGTTCTGTCACAGTACCCACAGCAGCTTGTATCCTAGCCTTCAGTTCGTCAATGTCAGCAACTGGTGTGACGAAGACTCTGTTCTTGATATAGCCCCAGAAAAAAAGTCAAGGGGTGTAATGTCTGGAGAGGGGAGTAATGTCCAGATTGGTGGACTGGAAGGAACGGTCCAAAACCCTGGCCACCCTGCACTCCAGACATTACACCTCTTGACCTTTTTTTTTTTTTTTTTTTAATTATTGTGTCAAACAGTTACTCTGTAATAAATTATTATAATCAGGGCAAGACTTTGTGCTCACCTTGTACTTCAGATCGCCATCTATTACTGTGAAGAGAAAATTAGACTAATTGTAGCATGTAAAGAGGAATTTAAGCAATCATTCTTCTGTGTACCATATGCAGTTGGAACAGGAAGAAACTCTAAAATGTGGTGCTATACAAAGTATCATCTGCCATGCACATCACAGTGGCTGTGGGTTATGTGTGTAGCTGTAGATGTTGATTGTTTATTATTATTATTATTATTATTGTTATTGTCATTGTTGTTGTTATTGTTAGTGTCAGAAGCAACAGTAACAGTACTGCTAGCATTATGTTATTAGTTCTTACAAGTAAGTATTGTTATTCACATTGTCAACATCGAAACCATTTTTAATCTGTTAATACCATTTTGTTACTATTTATCATATTAAAATTCTCGTCATTTATTAACCCTTAACTGCCCGAATTTTTTCAAAATTGGATATTTAAATTTATTCTCAATTTTTTGACTTCTTGTGCATCTAAGTAGAGCATATAAGCCATTATTTGACTCTTCTCTGTCTTAGTTTGTCTGTAACATAACGTGTCCATATGGACATGCTGGGCACTCAGATGCATATTTGAAATATTTTCTGTGATATTGAAATACATTTGAAGATATGTTTTATTAATCAGAGTTTTAATACAAGTAGGCAAAATTTGAACAAAATAATTCTTACAAACCAATTTATAACACCATACACAAAACAATTCACAATCATTTGTTTTACTGACTTTCATGGTACACTTCAAAGCATTCTAGACACGGTCCTACATCACATTTCCCACATTTTGAGTGAACAACTGATGATTTCTGTTTGCAGTACAAACCTACACATCCTCTCATCTTCTCAGTTTTCTTGATATAGTGCTTTATGCCATCATATCTGATATCACTTGGAACACATGATTTGTATCCACACATAGGACTGATAGACGGCCTGCCTGCTCCTTTTACGGGATTCATATATCTTTTTAGGTAAACTTGTACAATTTCTCTTCTGAATTCAGGTTGAGTAGTCCTAGCTACCGTTTCTTTCTTCAGCTGCCACACATTATGTACAGATACGTCAATCAGCCAAGAAAATAAAGCCCAGTACCACTTCTTGTTTCGAATGTTTATTCTGCATATGGCAATGTTTTCATCCATACATTATCCACTCCTCCCATGTGTTTATTATAGGCTGTGATAATTTCAGGACATTGTACTTGAACTGTCTTCTTCTCCTTTGCGAAATATCTTTTTACAAATGATGCAGGTTCAACTCCTTCACAGGTAGAAGCTACAGTAACCACTGAATTGTCCACCCATTTTGTGACTATAACACAATCATCCTTGGAAAGTGAGGATTCAAAATATGCCCTTTCCTTTTTTACTAGCACTTTCTTTGAGGAAACTGGGCACGATTTGGGAACTCTGTTTTCTCTGATAGTGCCTGTTGCTCCATAGCCCTTTTCTCTCAGATATGACAGAACAGAAAAACCCGTACATAGGTTGTCAAAGAAAAAGTGGAATGGCAGTAGCTTTAAATCCAGTGTCAAACCATCTATCATGTGAACGAGTGAGGCTTAGCAAACTGTGCTTCATATACTGTATTTGGATTGGGTGACTTTCCTTGATAAAAGGTAAAATTTACCAGATATCCAGAAGTAGTGCATAAACACTATGCTTTATATCCAAATCGTATCGGTTTCCCCCTAATAAATTGCTTGCAAGAGTGTCTCCCAAAATATTTTATCATTGGTTCATCGTAAGACATGTTGCTGAAGAACAAACAGCTTATTACATTTGTCTCTTATTATTTCAATAAAGGGTCTAATTTTCCACTTCTTGTCCTTTTCATCAAATTTGTTATTGTCGTTACAGTGCAGAAATCTAAGAATTCATTCAAAACAATTTCTCCTCATGGCATTGCATACAAAATCATTTCATGTGTCTAAATTGGAATCCCACTATAACCTCTTATTAGGGAGAGAGTTATAACTACTTAGAATGAGGATCACCAGAAAACACCTCATTTCTTCAGAAGTTATATTAGGATTTGGAAAGTTCTTGAAAAGTGCGTAGTGCTTTGACTCATCAACTAGGAATTGTATCAGATCGTCATCAAAGAATAATTTGAAAATTTCTGCTGCAGACTTATCAACATACGTATCAAAGCATGGATCAGGAAAAGACTTCAAATTTGAAAATAGTGCACCATGAACCCTGGTTTTTTTGCATATTTCTGTTCCTGTAATCTATATTTCTAAAATCTGTTTCTGTGTGAGTGTCTGTTAATCTTATTTCAGCTTCAGCCCGGAGTTGTCTAGGTTTGAGATTATCTGCTATTCCTCCTTCATCCTCATCACCCGAATCCTCATCCGTGAGGACTGCTGGATCAGGGGGCGTGATGTAAATTCCATCAGCCTGAGGAGCATTTGAATCCTCAAACAGGATGTCTAAAACATCCTGCACAGTCAAACCAGGCTCTAAAGATTCTGCCAGACCTCTGTTATGATATGAAAAGATAAAAAGAAACGAAATAATTTTTGACCCTGCAATTGCCCAGCATGTCCATATGGACACGGCTGAAATAATCACTTCATAAACAGAAAGTGAATCGATGGATAATAACTTTTCTCAAATGAAAATCTCTATAAACATATTTATTAATAGAGGGAAACATTCCACATGGGAAAAATATATCTAAAAACAAAGATGATGTGACTTACCAAACGAAAGCGCTGGCATGTCGATAGACACACAAGCAAACACAAACATACACATAAAATTCAAGCTTTCGCAACAAACTGTTGCCTCATCAGGAAACAGGGAAGGAGAGGGAAGGACGAAAGGATGTGTGTTTTAAGGGAGAGGGTAAGGAGTCATTCCAATCCCAGGAGCGGAAAGACTTACCTTAGGGGGAAAAAAAGATGGGTATACACTCGCACACACACACACACACGTATCCATCCACACATATACAGACACAAGCAGACATATTTAAAGACAAAGAGTGCTAGCGCTTTCATTTGGTAAGTCACATCATCTTTGTTTTTAGATATATAAACATATTTAGATATACTGCAAACAGTTTCACATGCCAGAATGAAGAAGTTCTTTACGAAACATTACTTACTTTACGTCAACATGCTCCATTGTGGACGTCAAAGCACTCCCTGAAATACAGGCTGTCACAATCACAGTGTAAATGGTAACATTAAAGTGTTAACACAATGTACGTAAAATTCAAACCCTCCCTGAAAATAATATGTGACCATCAACGCTAAAAATAATTGTAAGCCAACAATGAAGTAAAAACAAAACTAGTCAACAATTGTGTCCATATGGACACGTCGGGAAGTTATGGGTTAAGAAACTTTGTTCAAAAACACTATGTGTGAAATCTTGATGTGGTGCAAGAAGAGTCTGAGGACCCAGATATGGTCAGCTTAAGTAAATAAATAAAAATATGATAAGAACCATGCCGAAACATTGTTCAGGCTCTGCATCTTCCCATACAGAATGCTAGAGTAGTTCATGCAATCAGACAGCTTTGTAATGTCGCAGCAGATTCCTGGGACATTTTGAGTCAGCTAAAGAAAAGCTAAGTTTTTCTGCAAACTCATCAGTGGCAGATATTAAATGGTTGTATTTCTGGAAGTCAAACTGATAACTGTGATGCTATTAAATCTTTGTATGATAATTTGAATTCAAACACCTCTGGAAACCTTGCAAGAAGAATACTAGAATGATTGTTGTCCAGACTTCCTTTGAGACTTTTTTTAATAATATCTTTACCTCTGCGTGTATTCAGAAAATCTGGAAAATAATCCTACTTAAAATAATTGTTATGAACAGGACACTGATATTATATTAAAAACTGCTTATTGTTTTTTTTCATATTCTGGCCAGTAAAATTTTAATTTTTCAGTGATAATATTATTTTTCATCAACGTTTTCTGTCTCTCTTCCAAATTTTGTAGCTTGTTTGAACTGAAACTGGAGGCAACTAATATTAACATCCAGTGGTAATGAGGAATTTGTTAGCATATTTTAATATTTTGGAAGGGTTTTCAATATTTTTCACCAATTTTGATTATAAAGTTTTTGTGGTCCCAGTTGAAATATTGACTTCAAGGGCCACAGTTGATCTTTCTGCCTTTGATTCTTATGAATCAGGAATGAACATTTTTTTACCAGGTCTTTTCCTGCCCGTGCTATCTTCTAAATATGTTTTTGTGTCATGTAACATGATATGAATATTCCAGATATTTCTTTCATTCCTGTTCAATGTCTAGCTGTTTTTTAATATTTTACACTTTTATGTCAGCAGTTATCTACCTCAGTTTACTTGTAATTTTTTATGGCAAAATGCAGGGGGAAATGTTCAGTTGAAAATTACACAGAAATTTGAAAAACTTAGTCTTTTACTACACAGCAGAACTGCCTTTCAATACTCATTGGTTTGCTGCCTATTTCATTTATTTTTGATGATGCAGGAAGTATGACAGTATGGTCAGATATTCCAAAATGAAAGCAGAACTTTATTGTATTGTGTCTGTAATTCATCAAAATGCTGTAGATACAGGTAGCTGTTTCCGTTTTCATCTCTAGTGACATCTGTGCAAATTAACTTGGAACCATCTTCTCAGTTAGAGTCAATAGATTCTGATGCCACATAGGATCAAGGTACTTAAATTTGCAGCTATCCTCTTCTTAGTTTCTGTAAGGGACTTTGAAATGTGGATAGAAATATGTTAGTTATTTTTGAACATGGAAGACTGACCATTGAAATAATTAACACCTATAAAACCTAGTGGCTACATTATACACTCCTGGAAATTGAAATAAGAGCACCGTGAATTCATTGTCCCAGGAAGGGGAAACTTTATTGACACATTCCTGGGGTCAGATACATCACATGATCACACTGACAGAACCACAGGCACATAGACACAGGCAACAGAGCATGCACAATGTCGGCACTAGTACAGTGTATATCCACCTTTCGCAGCAATGCAGGCTGCTATTCTCCCATGGAGACGATCGTAGAGATGCTGGATGTAGTCCTGTGGAACGGCTTGCCATGCCATTTCCACCTGGCGCCTCAGTTGGACCAGCGTTCGTGCTGGACGTGCAGACCGCGTGAGACGACGCTTCATCCAGTCCCAAACATGCTCAATGGGGGACAGATCCGGAGATCTTGCTGGCCAGGGTAGTTGACTTACACCTTCTAGAGCACGTTGGGTGGCACGGGATACATGCGGACGTGCATTGTCCTGTTGGAACAGCAAGTTCCCTTGCCGGTCTAGGAATGGTAGAACGATGGGTTCGATGACGGTTTGGATGTACCGTGCACTATTCAGTGTCCCCTCGACGATCACCAGTGGTGTACGGCCAGTGTAGGAGATCGCTCCCCACACCATGATGCCGGGTGTTGGCCCTGTGTGCCTCGGTCGTATGCAGTCCTGATTGTGGCGCTCACCTGCACGGTGCCAAACACGCATACAACCATCATTGGCACCAACGCAGAAGCGACTCTCATCGCTGAAGACGACACGTCTCCATTCGTCCCTCCATTCACGCCTGTCGCGACACCACTGGAGGCGGGCTTCACGATGTTCGGGCATGAGCGGAAGACGGCCTAACGGTGTGCGGGACCGTAGCCCAGCTTCATGGAGACGGTTGCGAATGGTCCTCGCCAATACCCCAGGAGCAACAGTGTCCCTAATTTGCTGGGAAGTGGCGGTGCGGTCCCCTACGGCACTGCGTAGGATCCTACGGTCTTGGCGTGCATCTGTGCGTCGCTGCGTTCCGGTCCCAGGTCAACGGGCACGTGCACCTTCCGCCGACCACTGGCGACAACATCGATGTACTGTGGAGACCTCAGCCCCACGTGTTGAGCAATTCGGCGGTACGTCCACCCGGCCTCCCGCATGCCCACTATACGCCCTCGCTCAAAGTCCGTCAACTGCACATACGGTTCACGTCCACGCTGTCGCGGCATGCTACCAGTGTTGAAGACTGCGATGGAGCTCCGTATGCCACGGCAAACTGGCTGACACTGACGGCGGCGGTGCACAAATGCTGCGCAGCTAGCGCCATTCAATGGCCAACACCGCGGTTCCTGGTGTGTCCGCTGTGCCGTGCGTGTGATCATTGCTTGTACAGCCCTCTCGCAGTGTCCGGAGCAAGTATGGTGGGTCTGACACACCGGTGTCAATGTGTTCTTTTTTCCATTTCCAGGAGTGTATTTTCTAGTTTACACAAGAGTCACTGATTACCCAATGTTGCTCACTCATCCAAATTTCTTAAAACGTAAGTTCATCAGAAAATAATTTCTCACACATTTAGGCCATCTAAAAGATTACAGACTGTTCTAATCATTCTTTCTGATCAAACTTGAACCAGTCATTAAAACTGTCACCAGTAAGCATAGCAACTCTGAATATTATGAATTTGACATTAGCATCTGTCATACATATCACTGTCTAGTAAGGAAGGAAAGAAGATTAGGGGTTATCATTCTGTAGATGATGAGGTCATTTGAGAGAGAATGAGCACATGCTTGGATTTGGGAAAGGCGAGGAAAGAAATTAGCCATGCTCTTTCAAAGAACCCATCCTAGCATTTACCTTAAGCAATTTAAGAATTCGCGGGAAACCTAAATTTGAAAAGCCACATGGGGATTGAAACTGCCATCCTCCTGAATACACCCTCTCCCTATCTCCACCACTACCCTAATGGGTGCTATGGCTTTCTTATACAAAAGAGTATTTGTTTTCACTTATCAAACGATAGAAAATCCAGGATGGAATGTAACAATATTATGAGAAGGAAAGTTGCTATTCACCATATAGCGGAGATGCTGAGTCGCAGATAGGCACAACAAAAAAATCTTTTTGTTGTGCCTATCTGCAGCTCAGTATCTCCACTATTTGTTTTCACTTAGTAATTTGTGTACCAGCTGAGCTCAGTTGGAACTGTATTGATTCTAAAGCTAGCCATTGACACTCCTTGTCATTAAAAGAAACAAAAGGTAAGCAAAAGAATCATGCATGAAGATAAAATCAATAGATTGAAATGCATTTTAGCACACATATTTTGATGTTGAAGGGATAGCTTTTCTTGTAATAGCTTTTCTTGTGATAGCTTTTCTGCTGACTTCTATTGCTATTTTGATGCCACATGCCCAGTTGTAATCACAAAAGTTAAACGTGCAATAAACATAAAAAAGTATGTGGATAAATAGTAACACGGCGGAAAATTAAAATTATTCTGTTGTGTAATGGATGTTTCAAGCTATATGAAGCCTTCAAAATTTATCGTGGTTACTATAAAGGGAATTCATGCTTTCCTGCCAAATTTTATTAATGAAAGCATCTCATGTCATCGAGCAAGTAATGGTGTTGTCTTGTTGAATATTTTGATGTGTTTTTTGCTTGTCATCTCCAGCCAAAGTGTTGGGTTTTTATGTCCAGTTTGTTCCTTTATAACTGCTGTACCATAACTTCTTAGTTGAGGATCCAATGAGTGGGCCATATGCATGCCTACAGAAGAGACATTATGAACAGTATTGCCATTCCCCCTCTCACCCCCTCACCATGCTGAGGGTTGAGGCATTGAGTCCTTGTCCCGCCTTTCTATTCCACCCACTTTCACATCAGAACATTCCTGATGTATTTTTATTAATGCCACATCCTATGTGGAGCTTAGTTGGGAACTGCTGTCCCAGTGACAAGTTTTTTATGTATACTTATTTCCTCTGCCTCTTTGCTGACTGAATCCCAGAACCTGTTGGTGTGGTACAGCACCATTTTTTTCCCAAAACAAACAGGTCATTTGTTGATGCTGTGTTCTGTCACAGCAGACTTGTCTGTTTGGCTGAGATGAATGCTACTCACCAGGTCTGAGCAGTAATTTGAGAAGCATTGCTGTATCAGGACAATGTACTGCATGTCACACTCACAATTGATGCTACTGCAGATGCCAGGTGTCTGTAGTCCTAGTTGATTGTTGACTGACCCAAGCAGTTTTTTTATTTTAACCTTTGAGCAAAAAACTATTTTTATGCTGTGGTTCTTCATTATCATGGCAACCTTGGATGTGAACCAGCCAGCATACAGAAGGAACTCAAGGTGCATTAGCAAAAATACGTCAGGAACACTCTAATGTGAAAGCAGTGGAGGCAGCTGGTGAAATAGATGGGCAGGACGAGGACTGGATGTGCAGACACCCCTCCACCCTACCAGGTAACATCATCCCACCATCAGCTGAGACATCTCTTGGGGAGTCATGCAGTTGGTTTTACCCTTTGAGCCCATGACAGAGTAGTCTGTGGTCCAAAGGCCATAAAAGAAGTCTGAACAGGACATGAACCTGACACTTCAGCTGTAAATGAGACGTAGGAAACGTGTCTAAATGTTGTGACAAGATGATACTACGACTTGGATGATAACATGAGAAGATTTCATCAACAGTACTGCAAAGATTTACTAACATAGACCAGGGGCAGCTTTAAGCCAGCTTTAAGCTTCACACGATGTTACTACCAGTGTCAGGGTAGAGATAAACAATTTTAGAAATTGCAAAGAGAAGTCCTGTATGGACTTATTATTAACTACAGTGAGGTTTACATGAAAGACCAACTTGAAATTGCAGACATCTTCACTGAATTCTTTTCTTTAGTTGGGCAAGCCATCAGACACAAACTTAAAAAGCTACAGTATAATTTTAAAGACACTTCATCTAAGCTTATCATATACCTATTTCCTACAAATTGCAAAGAAATAATAAACATCATTGGCTCTCTAAAATCTTCCAATGTTAGCTTTCTAAAAGCATGTAGAGAAATTGTCTCCTTACCACTTTCTCAAGCATTAAATCATATAATAGAGTCAGACATCCTCCATATAGATTAAAATAACCTTGGTGTCTCCAATCGTTAAGAAAGGTGACAAATACAAAACTGAAAATTATGGACCAATCTCTGTACTTCCTATCTCCTGAAAAAGTCATTTATAATAACGTTATAAAATATCTCAGCAAATGCAATCTTATGTTTGAAAACCATAATGCATTTCTAAACTAGCAGTGCAGCTAAGTAAAGAGCTGATAAGTTATCGAGAACAAGGGACATGTTGCAGATATAGACATAGGCCTTAGAAAGCTTTTGAATTTGTGAAAATTATTTTCCTATTAGAAAAGCAATGGACCATCAGTATAAGAGACACTGCTTATGACCTAATCAATTCCTATGAGTAACTGAAAGAGTTTGTGCTACTTAAAATGGAAAGTGGTGTTCACAAATCTAAAATTGCTGATATAAAACAAGGGAGGCCCACAGGGCCCTGTATCTGGCTCTCTCTCTATTTGATTTGTGTGAATGTCATTCAGTATTGCTGTCTAAGCTCCAAAGTATTTCTGTATACAGATGATATGTCCTTTGCATCTTAAAAGGAGTCATTTAATAAACTAGAGACCCATTACAATAATGTGAAAAATGAAATTGCTCAATCATTTAATGAAAGTGACCTAAATGTAAGCTCCAATAAGACATGTCTCATGGAGTGCAATAACAGTAGACACAAAGATGAAATTAAAGTGTACACAGGTAGCTGAATGGTAAAATAAGAGTTTAGTGTAAAATTTGTTGTTTTAACCATTCAAGGAAAATGGGACGTGCATTTTGACTCTGTAGCATGTAGGTTATATATGAATATGTAGTATATTTGCAGTCAATGTGATTACTAAGTTTTACGAAGATATTGTTGCCCTAAAGACTGCATATCATGCTATACTTTTCTCACACCTGAACTATGGTACGAAATTTGGGGAGCAACAACCAAAGTAAATCTCTGCAAGCTACTGATTCTTCAAAAAACCTATATGAATTGTGTGGAGATAATATAAGGAATTGTTTCATGTCATGCCATGTGTTCAAATACTGTTGTGCTGACCATAATAATCATGTATATTGTAAAAGATATGTTGCTTGTTAAAAGATTGATCCTAACACACATTCTGATTTGAATCTGTATCATACTAGATATTAAGAAAAATTTTTCATCAGCAGCCACAGAACAGCACTCTGTGAAAAGAACTTGCAGTACACAGGATTCAAAGAAACATATGTTCTGCCCAGGATAGTTTTGACTCTTCCCAAAACAAAGCTTAAGTTTCAGCTCAAGAGATTACTTCTACAAAATCATTCTTACACATTAGAGAAATCTCATAAACATGTAGAATAAGAAGTGTTTGTGAGAAAAAAAGATATAAATAAGAAGCAAACAATTTGTGGGAACCTTATCAGATTTTAATCTAAGGTGTAGTCAGAAGACTGTATTATTGTGTTGTGTATCAGTAATTGTAACTTTTGCTGATTTTGTACATATTGTTATATGTCATGGAGTAATGCACAAGACACAGCATATATTTCATTACATTTATTATTACTTCTGTGGTCAAAGATATTATGTACAGTGGTCAAAGATATTTTATACATGGAGATGAAAAACAACAGTATTTATTTACACTCCTCAACATCCTCACCTCTTTGTTCAGTCTCAAGTGATGTGACCAGTTGCACAAATTGACTGAGCACTATTCTGTCTCTCCATAGCCCTCTTTCAGCAGTCCTTGGGCAGTGTTTCTTCCTGTAATAGTGCAATATATCACTTGCATTTGACAGGTTTCCTGTTAGGACACTAGATTTACTGATAATTTCAGAGCTCCAGAAGGTATTCTTTCTTCCACCTCCTCATGAA
Source organism: Schistocerca serialis cubense (assembly GCF_023864345.2). NCBI lineage: Eukaryota > Metazoa > Arthropoda > Insecta > Orthoptera > Acrididae > Schistocerca > Schistocerca serialis. The sequence continues at coordinate 450,720,022 of NC_064639.1, read as the reverse complement.
GTCATTTCACAGATGTTCTCTCTACTTTGCCTCTCTCGGAATATCCTTCTGGGTTGGAGACCAGTTGATAATGTAGTTAGCTACTCTCCAGTTAAGAACTGGCTTGATGTCAGTATTTCCAAGTCACCCTGTGTAATTAGTCATGAGTTGACGGCTGCTTCTATTTCCACCAATAATGTTCTAAGTGTTTCCACATCTGCTAGGGATTTTGTGAAATTCTTTCTCAACTTCTTGTTCCGTTGTTCCTAAAAGTGTTGTGTTCTTGGTATGAAATTATATCGTAATCTCAACACAACAGAGGGCACAACAGATACCTATTTGAAATCACTGTAGAGAAAATTGGAATAATTAATTAAGGGAAAATTACAGAGTACAATGTACAGAAGACAAGGAGGAAGAAAACTAATCAATTAATATCAGAAGCAAGCTGTTGACAGCATAAAACAATGACAAAGAGAAAAGTAAAATTATGTTGCAATGGAATAGACAAATGTTTTGACAGTGATTATTTTGTAGTATTTGCAGTGAGCTGCAGAGTATGTATTGGTACCAATAACTCTGCTAAAACTCGGTTTACATTTATCTGAATTTCTGATGAGTGCAGACTGGTAGTGATCGAAACTATTCTATTTTGTTCATAAGCATATTCTTCCAGAGAAAATTATGTGAAGCTCAAGACTGACATGACATACAAGGTACACAGAAATGTATTTGAATGAATTAAGATAGTAAAACTAATTTCAAACATCACTATCGCAGGCAAGCATTGTTCAGCACTGTAGTTTTACAATGGTTTGTACAAAAATAAAACACTACAATTAATTTCTGTGAAATCTTATAAATTTTAACTACACTAGCAATGTATTAAATTTAATGCTATTGCTACCTCATGTAGATGTCTAAAAAGTGCAGTCCCACATGATTCTTCAGCTCTTCTTTGTAGTCTATGAGCACACTATATGCCAGTCACAATAGAAATGTACCATAGTAAGCTGCTGTCTCGAGACAATGCATTGAGAACTTGTCTATATACGATGTGTCTCTTGAAGATTTTCCATCTTTTTTCTGGAGTGCATCTTGCCCTCCTTCAGTTACATTATTCTGAAATACCAGGTACACTGACATCACATGTAACCCTTTTTATTGATTACCGGATTTGGAGGAGGAGGAGGAGGAGGAAATTAGTGTTAAACGTCCTGTCGACAATGAGGTTATTAGAGACGGAGCACAAGCTCGGATTAGGGAAGGACAGGGAAGGTAATCGGCCATGCCTTTTCAAAGGAACCATCCCAGCATTTCCCTGAAGTGATCTAGGGAAATCACGGAAAACCTAAATTAGGATGTCCGGATGAGGGATTGAACCGTCATACTCCCGAATGCGAGTCCAATGTGCTAACAACTGCACCACCTCGCTCGGTGATTACCGGTTTTGACAGATCTGTTGTGTCATCATCAGATCTTGCAATGTGTTAACAGAAGTTCGTGGTCTTTACTAGCCAGCAAGTCACATAGTGATTCTGCATCATTTTACAATGAAAGGTAGCAAGGAACACCAACATGTCAGATGTAAAATACCACAAATATATACCATACATCATGTTGAGCTGATTTCTTAGCCAGCTCATTCACTTAACACCACAATAGCAACTCTTGTGGTGTTAACAACGTGCTATGACATCAGCACAACATGATGTGTGTTTTACATTTGTGGTAGTTTACATTTGAAATGCTGGTGTTCCTTGCTGCCTTTCATTGTGAAGCAACACAGCATCACTATGTGAATTGCAAGTGTGTAAAGATCGTGAACTTCTGCTAATGTGTTATAAGAGCCAATGATGACAGCACAGATCTGTTAAACTCAGTAATCAATAAAATGTCTTACAAGTGATTATTGTGTACCTGATATTTCAGAATAATGTAACAATTCAGGTTGCCCCGAGCAGTTGACACAATGTCAAACATGTGTAATCTCCTTCAGTTGGTTTCCCAGACCAGTGCCCACATCTCAGATAAGATGAGAAACTGTCTGCTTGGAAAGTCAAACTCCTTTATATTTCTTTACATCTCTTTGTGCTAAGCCCTCTGTGACAGCCACAATTTGAACAGAGACCCCGCTGAATAGGGCCCACCACTTGTTGCAATGACGTGTCAGTTTGTACATTGCTTGTAAGGCAGTATCAGTCAACTGTTCTTCCATGTCGGTGATCTAAAATTAGTAATAATTGGAACTGATGCGTTTGAAGAACACAGAGACAGTCTACGTCATGACTCTTTTCTGCCTCAAAATTACCAATTGCTGTATTTTGCCCTTCAGTGTGGCAATGTGTTGCTTCCTTGCATTTATTTCTTCAACAAACAAGAACTGATCTACCCAACAAGTGGAAAATGGCAGTGAGCTATTTCAAGAAGTCATTGTTGTAGCTATGTTCATTAAGAAATGTGAAGCAGTAATAAATCATGTGATGCCAAGTGTCAGATATGCACGCAGCAGGAGCAGTACACCATCACAGTGCAGTAGGACTGCCTGGTAAGTTGCCTATCCAACCTGTGCCTACCCATGGGTGAACTGATGGGAGTCTGAGAGCACCCTTGCTCGATGAGGCTGCGTTGAAACAGCCTATGCTAAAGGGTCAGATATTTTAAAGTAGAGCACCTTTAGCCATCACCCAGCACTTATAAAACTACTGACAGGTCACAAAGGGGAACCATACACTGCTGGTGACACCAAAATATCCATGCATTGCACTGAGAGAGTACCCAGCTCTAAGTTGGTCAAATCATGTTCTGCCAAGAGGCTATGTCTTAGCCCCAATGGATTCTCAGGTACTAGTGACTCTTATGTGTGTAACCAACATTTTTGTTAAAAAAAAAAAACCTGATCAAGTCAGCACTCTGTATCGAGAGTGGAAATGAAAGGGAGGTTTACTTTTCTCTCATGATATTCTGAAAGCCATGGATCAAGCAAACTGAGTAGATTCATTATGTCTCGACTTCTGACAAGCATTTGACTCAGTACCACACCAATGTTTGTTAACAAAAGTATGAGTATTTGGGGTATCAAACAAATTTGTGACTGGGGTGAGAGTTTGTTGATTGACAGAACACTGTGTGTTATCTTGGATGGAGAGTCATTGACAGAAGTAAAAGTAATGTAAGGCATGCCCCAGAGCAGTGTATTGGGACACTTGTTGTTCTTATTGGATATTAATCACCTGACAGCCATTATTAATAGCAACCTGAGGTTTTTCAAGGATGATAAAGTTACTTATAATAAAGTACAGGGTGAGGCAGTGAAACGGCACGATTTCGATAGTGGTTGTCGGGCGCGGAGGGGGGTTGCGAGAGTGGGGGAAGTGACCTTGGGCGTCTAGAGTGGTGGAAGTTTCAGTAGCCATGGAGCGTTGGTCGAGTGCGCAACGTGCATATGCCGTAAAGGCATATTACAAAAACGCGGATAGTGTGGTTGGTGCTCAACGCGCCTTTCGTCGTGAATTCAACCTGCTGCCATGGGCTCCCGTGCCATCAAGGAAAGCCATTCTCCTTTGGGTTAAAACCTTTGAAGCTACTGCTAGCACAACAAAGAAAAGAGGCGGCAGCACAAAAACAATCCGGACACCCGAGAACATTAATCGTGTGCGCGAAGCGTTGGGACGAAGTCCGCGAAAATCCGCGAGACGGCACAGCGCAGAACTTGGTCTCAGCAATCGATCAGTAAGACGGATTTTGAAGAGTGACCTTCACTATCATCCATACAAAATTCAGGTAGTGCAAGCCCTTAAACCTAATGACTACAATAACCGTATACGCTTTTGCCAGTCAATGCTTAACGTTATTGAACGAAATGAAGAAAGAGTGCATAACTTATGGATGAGTGATGAAGCCCACTTTCATCTTAGTGGGTACGTAAATAAGCAAAACTTCAGATATTGGTCCTCAGATAACCCGCACGAACTTCATGAAAAACCTCTCCATTCGGAAAAAGTAACAGTCTGGTGCGCAATGTCATCTCGTGGAATTGTGGGGCCCTATTTTTTTGAAGATGAAGATGGCAACACAGTGACGGTAAACTCTGGACGTTATGCTGACATGTTGACCATTTTTGGTCTGCCTGGAATTGATCGACATGATCCAGATGCTGAAACACTCTTCCAGCAAGATGGTGCAACAAGCCATACTGCTAATGTCTCAATGGAATTGCTCAGACTTGCATTTCCACGACGTCTAATCAGCAGGAATGGCGATTTCCCCTGGCCTGCCCGTTCACCAGATCTGACGGCACCAGACTTTTTTCTTTGGGGCTACCTCAAGTGCAAAGTCTTCCAGGAAAATCCACCAAGAACAAAAGAAGACCTGAAGGAGCGAATTCGACAGGAAATTAACAACATTCCAGTACAGATGCTACGAAACGTCATGGGACAATTTCATCTCAGGCTTAGACAATGTGTGCAAAACCAAGGACGACACCTCACTGACACCATATTTAAAAAATGATTGTTTTTAAGTTAAATCTTTAATTTCCACTCTTGTACTTGAGATCCATGTTCAACTATTATGATTTTACTTGTAAATAAATCTTTGGTGGTTTTACAAAATCGTGCCGTTTCACTGCCTCACCCTGTACATTCTGAAAAATTCTGCAGTAGTATTCAGTTAGATCCCGATAAGATTTCAGAGTGCTGCAAAGATTGACATCTTGCCTGGAATGTTCAGAAAAGTAAAATTATCCTCATCAGTAAATGAAAAAACATAGTATTTGTATTTGTGTAACAGTTAGTAAGAATGTTAAGTGGGATGATAGATAAGGCAACTGGCAAACTCCATTGGAGAAAACTGGGAAAATACACTTAGTCTACAATTTAGACTGCTAAATAATCACTTGTGCATCCCTTATTAGGGCTCAAATGCGTGCAACCCATACCACATAGTACTAATGACAGATATTCAACATACACTAAGGAGGATGGCAGGAGTGGGCATTGGGTTGTTTGACTCAAGGGAGACTGTCACAGAAATTTTGAAGAACGTGAACCAGCAAACTCTTGAAAACTGATGCAAATTATTCCAGGAAAGCCTAGTTACAAAATTTCAAGATGAGGTATTAAGAGAAGACTTTAGAGATGTACCTCAGACACCTGCCTTTCACTCCACTAGGGATTTTGAAGAGAACATTAGACTGATTGTAACATGCAAAGAGGCATTTCATCAGTCATTCTCCCCACTTGCCTTACGCAGTTCTAATGGGAAGAAACTATAATAGATGGTACCATGCTAAGGGTCCTCAGCCTTACAATTCACAGTGATTTGCAGAGTACATAAGTAGATTTCTATGCAGAACAATGATTTTTGTCATGTGCACAGCAAGTGCATTGAAGATTTATTTAGGATGCTCCTGAGATCATCAGATGTGTTTTCAGAGATTTTACTTTAGAAGGCTCCCAAGATCATCAGATGTTTTTTCAGGGATGAGACTGGAAATGTAAAGGAAGCAGAATGTTCAGTATTCACCCATTAGCAATGTTAGTCAAGAGCAGGAGTTACTGAGGGGAAGGCATTGATTAAAATATCAGAAAACATGTTAACAATTAATCTGACTGAGTGATTTTTGTCACAGCATAAAAATTACAACAACACATATACAACATATTTGTTGATTACACTGTAATACTTTCGGTCCCCCTTTTCTCCAAACTTTTATTTTCACACATTTTAAGTTTTGTACTTCTTTTAAGATGATATCCTTAAATTTGTGAACACTGATGTGTCTTCTAAGCCTCATCTGGGAAATAATCCTGAAGATTGTTTAAAAAATGGTTGATCTTCAATTTACTTCAGAATTCAAGTTCCAGGATGGAACATTAACACACACACACACACACACACACACACACACACCAGCAGAGGAATTACCAAACTTTGATCAGTGACTGGTTTTCAAGTATTCAAGTATGTACATGTACACATGTCAAAAAACGTTTTACATCACCTCACGAGTTCCGGAGCCTGTACAGAAAATTGGAATAGAGATCAACAAAAGCATCACTTCTGCCCTTTTTATTGCTCATGAAAACCACAAATTGCATGCTGTACCACCATATAGCAAGACCTTCAGAGGTGGTGGTCCAGATTGCTGTACACACCGGTACCTCTAATACCCAGTAGCACATCCTCTTGCATTGACGCATGCCTGTATTCGTCATGGCATACATCCACAAGTTCATCAAGACAGTGTAGGTCCAGATTGTCCTACTCCTCAATGTCAGTTCGGCGTAGATCCCTCAGAGTGGTTGGTGGGTCACGTCGTCCCTAAACAGCCCTTTTCAATCTATCTCAGGCACATTCAATAGGGTTCAGTGTCTTGAGAACATGCTGGACATTCTAACAGAGCGATGTTGTTATCCTGAAGGAAGTCATTCACAAGATGTGCATGACAGGGGTGTGAATTTTCGTCCATGAAGGTGAATGCCTCAGCAATATCCTGCTTATATGGTTACACTATCGGTCGCAGGATAGCGTTCACGTTTTGTACAGCTGTTACGGTGCCTTACATTACCACCAGTGGCAAACGTCAGCCCTACATAATGCCATGCCAAAACAGCAGGGAACCTCCACATTGCTGCACTCACTGAACAGTGTGTCTAAGGCATTCAGCCTGACCAGGTTGGCTCCAAACACGTCTCCGATTATTGTCTGGTTGAAGCCATATGCGAAACTCATCAGTGAAGAGAACGTATGCTAATCCTGAGTGGTCCATTCGGCATGTTGTTGGGCTCATCTGTACCGTGTGGCATGGTCTTATGGTTGCAAAGATGGATCTCACCGTGGACGTCGGGAGTGAAGTTGCACATCAAGCAGCCTATTGCGCACAGTTTGAGTCGTAACCCCCACGTCATGTGGCTGCACAAAAAGCATTATTCAACATGGTGGCATTGCTTTCAGGAGTCCTCCAAGTCATAACCCACAGGTAGTGGTCATCCACTGCAGGAGTAGCCCTTGGGTGGCCTGAGTGAGGCATGTCATCGACAGTTCCTGTCTCTCTCTATCTCCTCCATGTCCAAATAACATTGCTTTGGTTCATCCTGGGATGCCCAGATACTTCTCTTGTTGAGAGCCCTTCCTGGAACAAAGTAAGAATACAGATGCGATCAAACCACGGTATTCACCATCTAGACATGGTTGAACTACAGAAAACATGAAGCATGTACCTACTTTCTGGTGGAATGACTGGAACTGATTGGCTGTCGGACCCCTTCCGACTAATAGACGCTGCTCATGCATGGCTGTTTACATCTTTTGGCGGGTTTAGTGACATCTCTGAACAGTCAGAGGGACTGTGTCTGTGATACAATATCCACAGTCTACATCTATCTTCAGGAGTTCTGGGAACTGGGATGATGAAAAACTTCTTTTGATGTGTATACTAAAGAAGAGTAGTACTTCCGAAGCTAGTTAAGTCAGTGTTGTTGTATGTATCTACACAAATCACATCAGTGATCGGAATTGATGATAACCATACATAATTATCACTTAAATTATGATAGTGAAAAACACACAATTGCTTATAACAGTTGTTTAATTTATAAATTCAAATTAGTAATTTATAAGTTCAAATTAGTCATTTATAAGTTCAAATTAGTAATTTATAAGTTCAAATTAGTAATTTATAAGTTCAAATTAGTAATTTATAAGTTCAAATTAGTAAACTCATCAGAGTAGAATTACCTGCCAAATGGAAGTTCCCCTAACTTGATTTTGGTAATTGATTCCTTATTTTTATGCCTTTGTCTCTGTCAGAAGTGAGTGGAAAAATTTAGAACCTTAAAAAGTGGCAACTATTTATTCACAACTGATACAAAAGAGTTACATGTTTGTATCTGTTATTGTCCTTCAAAGTAGTCACCAGTAGAACCCATTGCCAGCTATGTGGAAGGTGTAATGTACTGTTAGCAGACCCTGTTCTGTTGATGGTGTGAATGGAAGTCTACTGCCTGTCAAATCCCTGGAACAGTTCTGCAGTGAATGCCATGAAGTGGTTCCTTCATCTTCGGAATCAAATCAAAGTCACAAGGACTTAAGTCCAGGAATTATGGTGGATGGTACAGTACTTCCCAGTCCCATCAACCGAACAGAGCAGCTACACCTTGCGCTGTATGCGCCAGCACATTGTCATGCAAAATGATGGTTGGGTTGCACAGAAAGTGTCACCACTTTTTTTGCAATGCTGGTCACAGGTGACTTAAGTCCTTGTGACTTTTATTTGATTCCAAAGATGAAGGAACCACTTCATGGCAATCACTTCAGAACTGTTCTAGAGATTCGACAGGCAGCAGACCGTTCCATTTGCACCATCAACAGAACAGGCTCTGCTAACGGTATGCTACACCTTCCACATCACTGGCAACAGGTTCTACACAATGCTGGTGACTACTTTGAAAGACAGTAACAGGTACAAACATGTAAGTCTTTTGTATTGGTTGTCAATAAAAAGTTGTCACTATTTAAGTTCCAACCCTCGTACATGCATACTCTGGAAACCACTATGAACTGCATGGAGGAAGGTATATACTATGAGGATTTCTTTCCAATCTGATTGTATGTGGAGCACAGAAAAAATGACTACTTAAATGGCTCTGTGCATGCTGTAATTCGATTAATCTTGCCTTTATTGCCCCTATAGGAGTGACAACAGGACCCAAAGAATATCTCTAGATTCTTCACTTTATAAGTAGGTTCTTGTAAGATAGTTGGCATCTACCTTCAAGGGTCTGCCAATTCGTGTTTTCCAACATTTATTGTGACACTCTCCTGCGAATCAAATAAACCTGTTACTATTTGTACCGCCCTTCTTTTTATTTGCTCAATGTTTTCTGTTAGTCCTTTTTGGTAGGATCCCACACACTTAAGCAGTATTCTGAGATGGGGTGCGAAAGAGTTTTGTAAGTACCAGTAGTCTCCTTTGTTGACTTCTGCATTTTCCCAGTATCCTGCAAATGCATCAGTCTACCACCTGCCTTACTTAAGACTGAGACTATATGATCAATCCATTTCATAACCCTGCAAATTGTTACACCCAGGTATTTATATGTATTGACCGATTCCAATCATGAATCAACGATACTGCAATTATATTATAATAAGTTGCTTTTATTATTATTATATTATTATTATCCATTTTCTTAAGTGCAAAATTTTACATTTCTGTACATTTAAAATCAAGTTACCAATCTTTGCACTTCTTTGAAAGCTTCCCAAGATCTAATTGAATATTTATGCATGGCCTTAAAGACAGTACTCCATTGTAGGGGGTTACTGCATCATCTGCAAGAAGTGTGAAGTTACTTTTAATATTGAACAACATGGGTTCAAACACACTTCTCTGGGATATGATTTAAGTTTATTCTGCATCTGTTGATGTCTGTCAATACAAGGTAACATGGTCCGTTCTGCCAACCAAGAAATCCTCAGTCCAGCCACTTTGCTTGGTATTGCCATATAGTGTACTTTTGTTAACAAACATTGGTGTGGTACTGCTCCAAATGCTTTTCAGAAATCAAGGTATACTGCATCTACCTTCACATGACTGATGTTTCCACAATTTATGCTAGTTGTTATAGAGAAGGTAAGGATTTGAGATTATTGTCATTTTGTTTGAGCCCAGAAAACGTTCTACAACAGTTGGATGTCAGAGAGATTGGATTCTAATTTTTGCAGATTATTTATGTGAACTGCACTTTTTTTCCAGTGACTGGGCACAGGTGTTTGTTCAAGTGATCTATGGTATATTATGGTTAAAACGGGAGCTAAATCAGCTTCAGATTCTGTGTAGAAACTGAGAGGGATCCCATCATGCTCTGGAGTCATCTTTAGTTTTAGTGAGCTTAGCTGTTTCTCAACCACCCCACTGACACTAATATCTGTACCAGTATCACTCATCTTTGCAGTGGTCTGAGAAGTTAATTGGGGCGGTGCCTCTGTATTTGCGTTAGTAAAAGAACAACAGAAAACAGAGTGCAGTATTACTGTTTTTGCTTTGCTGTTCTCAGTTTTTGTTTCTATATCATCCATGAGTGTTTGAACACTAACTATGGTAACTTTACATATGACCAAAATCTTTCAGTAAGATTCTACTATAGTAGTGAGTCAAGGCTATGTGTGTTGCCGTCTTGACAGTCAGATGTGTTTTAGTCAGCATCTATCGATGGCTTTATACTTTCTTTTACATGTATTGTGCAGAAGTCACTGTTTCCTTAGAAGTTTCTTTACTATGACAGTATAACAAAATTGTTGAGGCGTTCGTGACCACTTGTTGACATATTGCCTGTTAGTTTATGTCCTAGGACCTTCAGCTGATGTTTGTTTAATGATTTTTCTGACATTTTGCCAGCAGGAGTGGCTGGCATTGTCAAAGGTTCACCGTCCATTTCTAGTGGTAAATTAGAGTTTAGCGAGTTGCAGGTGACTTTATGCACCTTTTGCAACAACATATTCCATGGAGTGTTCATCCCATTATGAACTGTTCTACTAGGTACATATCTATCCAGTGTTTGGTCAGTTATTCTTTTATATCTGAGCACATATCTTCTACATGCTTCTTCCCAGAGGTAAACATTGAATCCTCTATGGTGCGTCACTGGTGTCTCTTTGTCTAATTTATTAAGTGTGTAAATCTTCCTACATGTTTTAGTTGTCATTAATACACTCCTGGAAATTGAAATAAGAACACCGTGAATTCATTGTCCCAGGAAGGGGAAACTTTATTGACACATTCCTGGGGTCAGATACATCACATGATCACACTGACAGAACCACAGGCACGTAGACACAGGCAACAGAGCATGCACAATGTCGGCACTAGTACAGTGTATATCCACCTTTCGCAGCAATGCAGGCTGCTATTCTCCCATGGAGACGATCGTAGAGATGCTGGATGTAGTCCTGTGGAACGGCTTGCCATGCCATTTCCACCTGGCGCCTCAGTTGGACCAGCGTTCGTGCTGGACGTGCAGACCGCGTGAGACGACGCTTCATCCAGTCCCAAACATGCTCAATGGGGGACAGATCTGGAGATCTTGCTGGCCAGGGTAGTTGACTTACACCTTCTAGAGCACGTTGGGTGGCACGGGATACATGCGGACGTGCATTGTCCTGTTGGAACAGCAAGTTCCCTTGCCGGTCTAGGAATGGTAGAACGATGGGTTCGATGACGGTTTGGATGTACCGTGCACTATTCAGTGTCCCCTCGACGATCACCAGTGGTGTACGGCCAGTGTAGGAGATCGCTCTCCACACCATGATGCCGGGTGTTGGCCCTGTGTGCCTCGGTCGTATGCAGTCCTGATTGTGGCGCTCACCTGCACGGCGCCAAACACGCATACGACCATCATTGGCACCAAGGCAGAAGCGAATCTCATCGCTGAAGACGACACGTCTCCATTCGTCCCTCCATTCACGCCTGTCACGACACCACTGGAGGCGGGCTGCACGATGTTGGGGCGTGAGCGGAAGACGGCCTAACGGTGTGCGGGACCGTAGCCCAGCTTCATGGAGACGGTTGCGAATGGTCCTCGCCGATACGCCAGGAGCAACAGTGTCCCTAATTTGCTGGGAAGTGGCGGTGCGGTCCCCTACGGCACTGCGTAGGATCCTACGGTCTTGGCGTGCATCCGTGCGTCGCTGCGGTCCGGTCCCAGGTCGACGGGCACGTGCACCTTCCGCCGACCACTGGCGACAACATCGATGTACTGTGGAGACCTCACGCCCCACGTGTTGAGCAATTCGGCGGTACGTCCACCCGGCCTCCCGCATGCCCACTATACGCCCTCGCTCAAAGTCCGTCAACTGCACATACGGTTCACATCCATGCTGTCGCGGCATGCTACCAGTGTTAAAGACTGCGATGGAGCTCCGTATGCCACGGCAAACTGGCTGACACTGACGGCGGCGGTGCACAAATGATGCGCAGCTAGCGCCATTCGACGGCCAACACCGTGGTTCCTGGTGTGTCCGCTGTGCCGTGCGTGTGATCGTTGCTTGTACAGCCCTCTCGCAGTGTCCGGAGCAAGTATGGTGGGTCTGACACACCGGTGTCAATGTGTTCTTTTTTCCATTTCCAGGAGTGTACTTTAGTAATCATTGTTATTACAACTGCATCATGGTTGCCAATACTAGTTTTGATATGGACATCCTCAAAGACATCAGGTCTGTTTGTTGCAATTAACGTCTAATACCTTTCCATTAACTATCTGTTATAAACAGTTATCAAACAGTTTTCTTAAAAGGCATTTCGTAATGTCTTGTCACCCCCACCACTTAAGAAAACTGGTGAACTGAGGTTTTCTCTCAAATTTTTCGTTACATCCCAGATAAATCTAGTGGTCAATAGAAAAATCCAAGTTTATCCTCATCTTTGATATTTTGTCTTGCTCAAACAGTATTGCATGGAGCTTCAATTTATAATTTGATGCATTTGAGTTTCTAGTCTACTGCGACAAATATGAGTCCTCCAATTCCCATTAGCGTATCCTTTTTGACGTACAATTAAATTTACTACAAAAGTCTTACATCTGTAAATTTTGGGTTTTAGCCAGCTTTCTGTATCTACTATGTATGAGGTCCATTGCTTTCTACGGCTGCTTCAAGCTCTGGGAATGAATATCATGCAGATCCCAGCAAAGATGAACCAATAATCCAGTCATCTCAAAGCATTTTAGGTAAATTGTGGCATGAAAGAGGTGTAAGAGGCAATTAAGTGCTCCAAGAGCAGAAATAACCTTATTTGGTCAGAACTGAGGGAGGGAAAGTGATGCAAGAAATATAGCTTTTTGTAAAATATGGGTTAGTTATTGGTTTTTTTTTAACAATAGACAAGAAAAAATACAAAATTATTTAATTGATGAAGAAAACAAGGAAGAAGTGGAAGTATTCATTAGTAAAAGACATATCATCTCCCCTTTCACACACACTGCCACATTACATTCATTCCTGCAGTTTATGTGTCATCAGCAATATATGTGAACTCCATTTGTTTGTACCACCAGATACGATAGACAGAGGGCCAGTCATTTAGGTGGTTTCTGTACTCCACATAACCGTTTCATTGTGCATAGTGTTCTAAGAAGCACGGTCTCTACCTGTTCCAGGGTTAAAGTCGGTGAGAGTATGGTAAATGTTGAGGTGACCACAGGAGACAACGTGTCAGTGTGGCTCCATAATGTCAAGTTATATGGAAGAGCTAGAGATTGAATTCGGTGATGAGATTGTAATGTTAAAAGAATAGTTTGTTCAGGGTAACTATGTGATACAGAAAATGAGGAATTTATGAAGATTGTATAAAATCAGAAATGGTAACTCTTAACAAAGGAGAATTAGAGAACGTTTTGCAGTACAGTACAGGATGTCAGTGATAGATTCGATTTTTTATAGGCACATGCGTAATAAACACAGTTGAAAAAGGAGAAAAAAACTAGAGAAAATCGTTGAATTAAAACCAATGAAATGTGAAAGTAGAGCACAGTCATTAACGGTACAATAACATGTAAGTGTCTTCAAGCGAAGTAATGCAATGAAAGAGTGAAAAGAATGTGTTTTCAGATAGAAGAAACTTACTTTTGCTGAATGCTGATGATAGTTAATAGAAATTTTCAATACATAGAGCATTACACTTGTTGACTGTCTTAGATAGATAGGAAAATTAAGAACTGCGTCAACAGCATCTTTTTAAACGTGTTCCTATAGACATTTACATAACGACCCAGTTTCCAACACTGTAGGTGATAAAAATAGCTTATGGACAGACAAGGAATGAGAAAACGGATTTTGAGGATAATTCATGGAGTTTGCAAAAGACTGCTGTTTGTACGTCCATACAAGAGCACGAGAGACGCCTTGCAGACTTGAATGGAAGGATGCGCATGCAAAAGGAAGTTTAGAGTATAACATCCCGTTGCGGCCAAAGTTGTTGGAGACAGAGCACTTCCTCCAGGAATGAAGTGACAGTTCGGCCTTTTCTAAATAAATATTTCGGTATTCCTGAAGTGATTTAGAAAATCACAGAAAACTTAATTCTGGGTGGGGATATGAACGCCGGGCCCGGCCGTGGCGGCATTACTTCTGTTTCGATGGAGACTGTGTCACGCAGAGGCCATCTGGCTGCTATTCCCAGAGGTGTTGTAAATACTGCGTTTTCAGCGTGGGGCTATTGCAGCTGCGAGAATGTGGGCTAGTTTCGTCAGCGCGGCCCCTCGCGCTCGCCGCTAAGATTAGACCCGTTTCTATCGGCCGGTGCTGGCTGCATTCCATCATTAATGCGTCGCCCTGGCCGGCCGTGTAATTCTCTGGCGCCTCTGCCACGGCGCTGTCGATATTCGCGAACTTTCAGGCGTCAGCCGGGTGCGCGAGGGCACCACAGTATCGCCTCTCACGTACAATTTGGCTGCAGTGGTTTTGAGTATCAGGAAATTCTCTTATAATTTTGGTATGGATACAGCGACAAGTACGAGGGAGGACTTATTTACTTCAAGCTATTACATGATGATCTAATTCGTATCTGAACGGAACTGCGTTATAGGTTATTCAAATCAAGCTATTTATTACATAATTCTGTAATTGGTATCCGAACGGGAACCTACGCACAATAATTTTTCTCTTCCCTGGCATTGCAGCTGTAATGTTGATATTTCACGACGATGTAATTCGAAGTTTGAGCTGCTGAGGGTATTTTGTTTTCATGTGCAAATCTAGCGAGGGAACCCTGAACTACGAAACAAAATTGGCGCCCATATTACTGTTGTCAACTTGTGAAGAAGAACGGCGATGTGTAGTTCGATATTTGTGGGCCAAAGGAAATAAATCGAATGAAATTCACAGGTGAATGTGTCGCGTGTACAGTGTCGTCTGTATGGACTGTAGCAATGTCTCCAGGTGGTGCGTATTCTTTCAAGAAGGCCGTGTGAACGTTAGTGATTCGCCATTCTCGGGGCGGCCGGTAACAGCTGCAAGCCCGCAGAATGTCGGAGTCGTTGAGACAGCAATTTTGAACGACCGGCATGGGCAACTGCGTACCTTATCGCAGCAGTGTAACATTTCATATGATGCAGTGTACGATATTATTCTTGACATGTTGAAATTTCGTAAAGTTAGTGCTCACTGGGTGACTAAGAAACTGACAGACAACGGCAATAAAATAATGACAAGCTTTGATCACTTCACGCGTTACGCCGCAGAAGGGCGTGACGTTTTGATGAGTGACTGGTGATCAGTCATAGGCGTACCACTACATAACGGAAACCGAACAGGCCTCTATGGAGCAGAAATGCGCTGACTCTCCAGTACAAAAAAAATTCAAAGTGCTTGTGACATTGTTCTGGGATATGCATGGTGTGTTATTAGTGGACTTAGCAGAAGATGGGACCACTGTGAATGTTGCAGCCTACATTAAAAATTTGGTTAATTTGCCTCATACTCTTTATGACAAACGCCACAACATTAATGTTGACGGTGTCAGACTTCTTCATGACAATGCTCGCCCCCCACGTTGCTGCTCCAGTTCGTGAGAAAATCGCCAAATTTGGTGGGAAGTGCTTCAGCATCCACCATTCAGTCCGAAACTTTCCCCATTGGACTTCCATCTGTTTGGTTCCTTGAAGAAATTCCTGGGCGGCCAACACTTTGCAACAGATATGAAAGTGAAATCAGCCGTCTGCATATGGCAATACTCCAAACGAACTTCTAACGAACAGGGCATATTGAAACGACGGGATAAATGTGTTGAGAACGTTGGTGACTATGTAGAAAAATAGGGAAAAGATGTAAGTTCACTTGTGATTTTTTGGTAATAAAATTATTGTGCGTTACTTTCTGATCTTCCCTCGTATATGACTGAAGACGCTGCTTGTCGAAAAACATGGACTTAACTGAATTAAGATACTTAGAGTAACTGCGAACTGAGATAGGGCTCAAAGTGCCACTCATTTGCCGGATGGATTCAGCAAAACGACTTTCTTATCTACATGTCTGGTACCGTATGCTCGCTTTTGAAGCTGTGGCGTAACAGTTTCTGAATACCAACTTCCTCCTATTATTTGTATACTGAGTCGATTTTATTCTGCTACTAAAACGTTTAGCCAGTACATTGTTCACAGCAGATCTTGCGTACACGGTGTGTACCATGCATGTTGGGCTCATCATCAAAATGTCTGATGGTGTCTGTGTTGTCTATCAAGTAGGAGATTTCTTCGTTCTTGAGACAGACACAGCACAACGATAACACTAACGTGCTACAGACCATATAGAATTGAATCTGCGCCATATTATACGTTCAAGCGACAGTTACAACCAGAAGTTGTGCTCGCTTCGATACGAGCTGTCAGAATTGACTAATGTGACAGACCACCTTACAAAAGAAAATTTTAGCGAGTGCTTAAAAGGCTTAGCTTTGTTTACAAAGAGTAAATTCAGTATGATCCCTGCGATTGTGAAAGGTATTGCTACTGTGTGTCAAACCATTCGAAAGTTTTATTAGATGACATCGGCAAATTCTTCCAAGTCCCTTGGGAAAGAATATGCAGCAGAAGTAACCTTCTAGTAAATCGGCTTTCTTTAAGTTGCGTACATAAAAAGATATACCAATCGCTATTAGTCGTACAATACTGTTTGTGCTACTTCGGAAATTGTGTATGGGGGCATCTTTCTTATTCATTTTCATAACAATAAAAAATGAAAGATGACGCTTTAAGATATGCGCTTATGTATAAATACGAATGATCGAGAAAATTGTGGGAGAACTTCCGGTGGTCCCAATGATTTGCCCTACAATTATTATGCAAACACGTATTTCTTGAAGTTATAAGTCAAACAAGCTTTTAACAACTAGTCAATAAAAGCCTTCTGAATAAGTGACCACATTGTCGATGTGTGGAACTTCCGACGTTGCGGCTACTATTGCAAATGGCCTTCCTCAGGGTGTTTTCGCTAACTGCTGAATGAGAAAAGTTTTGGTTCTAATTTACAGAAGAAAGAGGCTCTCATTCAGCAGTTAGCGAGAACACCCTGAGGAAGACGATTTGCAATAGTGGCGGAAACGTCGGAAGTTTTACTCATTGACAATGCAGTCAAATACCCAGAATTTTATTGACTGTGACAATGGCCGCGAAAGCCTACGCTTACATTTGAACGCAATGAAATCCAAAGATGAAATGCTCTGCCAAATTTGTGTTTCCTTTGGTTTGTCTGGTGATGCTTCGCATACACTGAATCCTTCGCACTTACTGTACTGCGAGTTTCATGCACGTGATAGATTTTGAATGATAAGAGGACGAACGAGGGAAGGAAGATTGGGGTTTAAAGTTCCGTCGACGACGAGGTCATTAGAGACATTGCGGAAATAAATGGCCATACCCTTTTCAATGGAAACATCCCGGCATTTATCTTAAGCGATTTTGGAAAACCGCAGACAAAGTAAATCTGACTGGTCGGATGAGGATTTGCATTGTTGTTCACGTCATAACCAAATGCCCCATTACTCATTAATAAAACACGAGTGCCGGCCGGAGTGGCCGAGCGGTTCTAGGCGCTTCAGTCTGGAACCGCGCGGCTGCTACGGTCGCACGTTCGAATCCTGCCTCGGGCATTGATGTGTGTGATGTCCTTAGGTTGGTTATGTTTAAGTAGTTCTAAGTTCTAGGGGACTGATGACCTCAGATGTTAAGTCCCATAGTGCTCAGAGCCATTTGAACCATAGAACACGAGTGTAACCTTTGATTGGCGCGTGGCCTAGAAGCTGCTCTCTGTTTTGGTTAATTACGAGGTGGAAACGAGGTGGAAACCACTGACTCACAGGTACGAGGTTGGTCCACAGCTACCCTTACAGTACTCGTACGAATAATGCAGTCCAAACGAGAGTGGCAGACGCGTACTGCCTATGCTATTACAGCTAGTTTCAATGAGACTCGCCCTCGGCTGCTGGCGGGGAAGTACGGTAAAACTGTCATCAGCCGATATTTTGTTTGCAAACTGCACAGCTTCACTAGGCGTGGTCCTCTTGGAGGTGGTATGCCGTTGCCTTCCATGTTTGAACTGACTTAGCCGGGCAAGTTATAGGGGGATACACTGTTTAACGTGGTTTCCAAACCAGTGTGCTTCTTGGCACTGTTGTTTTTCACATGTACTAATCACTGTCAGAGGCGAAGTAAACTATAAGTGTCAGAAAAAAATCGTAGGATTGATTGACTTATTAGGGGAACTTTGTACTTTTGGATTTGTAAGCTGGCACGAACCAACGAGTTACAAACGTTTAAATGTTAGTCTTCCTTTCTAGGGTCGATATCATATAATGACAGATTCATAAAGTTGAAGTAATCTTGTCACAAGGCACTAGTCTTGTTTATATCGGAACGCACAGTTAACGAATTTGAAATTATTACTGAGTTCTCCTGAAATATCGAAGTATACAATGAATAACGCTATTGAGCTGGTTCAAATGGCTCTGAGCACTATGGGACTTAACATCGGAGGTCATCAGTCCCCCCATAACTTAGAACTACTTAAACCTAATTAACCTAAGGACATCACACACATCCATGCCCGAGGCAGGATTCGAACCTGCGACCGTAGTGGTTGCGCGGTTCAAATGGTTCAAATGGCTCTGAGCACTATGGGACTAAACTGCTGAGGTCATTAGTTCCCTAGAACTTAGAACTAGTTAAACCTAACGAACCTAAGGACATCACAAACATCTATGCCCGAGGCAGGATTCGAACCTGCGACCGTAGCGGTCTTGCGGTTCCAGACTGCAGCGCCTTTAACCGCACGGCCACTTCGGCCGGCTCGCGGTTCCAGACTGAAGCGCCAAGAACAGCTCGGTCATACCGGCCGGCGCTGTTAAGCAGCATTTTATTTACCTACATTCATGTAGGTAAATTATGTTAGAAAACGGCGAAGATAAGGCCAAACCTTTTGCACCAAGATCGAAGAAAAGCACAAAAAATTACAATACTTTCATAAATTCTGTGTTGTGGTTTCGACGAAAAATATTTGTGGTCGTGATACAACCAGCAGAGTTCAAAGTTTGATTTCTCTAATATTGGAGCCTTTTGAAGAGGAATGACAAAATGCTGTACATAAACCATTAAAGTAACTTTATTTTAGGTGGCAAGGTGGGCAACTTGTACCTTTTCAACACTGTTCAAAAATACGTAAGCTCGGTATTTTGCTTAGTTATTACAGTTCTACGACCATCCCATGCACGCTTAATAACAATTAAGAGATATGGGAAGTTGTGGAGACGAACATGGCCCCGCATTGAAGCGACAGTTGTGATAAATACCGTTCGTTCTGACGTAGAAGCACACTAACGGACATGGCCGACGTAATGTTTGTATATCTGCTGGCACCAGGTGGCCGTAAGGATTGGCGCAGTAGCCAGAAGCCATTGAGTCATCGTATACTGTTAGAAGTTCTATACGTTACGAGCCCTTTTAATTCTTGTTCTATATTTAAGCTATTTGTTTTTATTTTATGAACACTTTGAAAGACCCTTTTGCTTGTGTAGTTTGGTAACCACTGGTAGTTACCAAGTGTTATTGCGTAGCACAGACCAGTCAGACAAGAGATCACTGTCGTTTATTTGAAGGAAATGGACCGAGGAACAGTCTTCCACGCGCTGTCTGCACTCTTAATGAGTGGACGACAGCTGTGTGCGACATTTAGTTTCTCACTTATGTTCAATAACAGATGTAGGCAGGCGGCGTCGCGCGGGTCGCTTTGGCCTTCCTTTCGCGAGACATGGCAGGGGCGGCGCTGGTGTGGTGAGCAAGTGTGCGCTGGAAAACGTCCCAATGGGGCAAGTGTAATTAGAAAGTACGCTCGTGGAACAGCAAGGTGACGCCGAGGCGGCGTGTATTTACGGCGCGGCTGCAGGTGCGAAAACAAGCGGCTGCAGGGCCGGCCTTGAGCGGTATGCCAACTGTGCGCCCACCAGGCACAGCCCCAGCGGTCTAGGTTGTAGCAGGTCTGGTGCAGTTCTGATCGTCCGCCAAGCACAGGGGTGGGACGAAGTGATATGAACACTTCCCTAAAACGCACTAGCGTAGCTTTTGCCGTTTTAGAACCTTGAATGCTACCTGGATGGTCAATGGGGCGGGATTTGAGACCATTTCTCTCAAAGAAGAAGTTACATTTATTTGAGAAAGTAACTTCTTGGAGAAGGTAACTGGTTCTCCAGTGTGGCTCATTGTTGCTCGATGATATTGTATTACGCCGACTACGAACATCAGGGAGATGTATTACAAGACCTGTACAAAAATTAATGTAAAAGAGGTAATAATTTCTTCATTGTCTCAGTGTGTGGTCTGAGGATGTCACATCCATACTGTACGATCGACGGAGGACCACGGACTAACACATTTTCCAATCTCTTATTTTGTTGTCAAATAGGGGTACCATCAGGTATTGTCATGGTGAATTATTTTCTTAATTTTGTGTGTGTGTGTGTGTGTGTGTGTGTGTGTGTGTGTGTGTGTGTGTGTGTACGTACCGTGCTGCCAACACCGTATTACGCTAGAGGAACGTCTGATGATTACAACAAATTTATGTTAGTCCATACAGAGCACGTAGTAGGTGATAATTCTATGTCTAGGCTGCAATTTCTTAAAGGTCCGTGATTATTAAGTAAACTTTTGCATTTTACGATGCAAGAATAGTGGTGATATTAGTGAGGAAGTGGTGCTTCAGGTACCTATCTCTTGCACAAATTACTTGTTGTATGCCATTCTAATAAAAAAAGGGTTTATATTTCAAATCTGTTTCTGGTGTTGAGTCGCCCGAACAAGTTGGTGCATCGCTAATGTCTATCCTGTGGAAGTGTCGGGGGCAATTTCCGTGATGGAAGCACACCCCTATTATTGCCGTTAGACATAGACTGCCACATCGTCATTATGTAAACCACGATGTTCTGGGGCATTGTAACACTGAGAGCTTGTGTGTTGTCGTAGCAGATATCTTAATGCCTCTGGCGACGAATATGGGATTATCGGCTGACGAATGTCTCGCTGCGAGCGGCCATGCTAGAAGTTCGCTTGATTGCCAGTTGAAGTTAACTCGAGATCAAATGAAAAGCGTTAAGGGTTAACAAATGTTGGGGCGATTGTGTCTGCCAAATCGCGTATCAAGCTTTTGGCTGTATCGCCAGTGATTGAAGACACAGTTTTCGCGGCGCAATGACTGATTTATTCAGTTTTAGGGATTTTCAGAGTGAGTCGACAGACTGTCGGCCAGTTACGTTGCCAATTGTCTGTCAACTCATTCTGAAGATGTGCGAATGGTATACTGCCAGCGCAAAAATTTAGTGCATCATATTTTCTGTTCTTTAATTTCTTGACGTTCCACCATGTCATTCACATTAACATCGTACGTCATCGAGGCACAGAAGGACTGCTTGGCATCACATTTGCATTATTTCAAGAATCGCTTCACCGTGGTGTCGTACCATTTGTGTTTTATG
This sequence comes from Schistocerca serialis cubense, assembly GCF_023864345.2. NCBI lineage: Eukaryota > Metazoa > Arthropoda > Insecta > Orthoptera > Acrididae > Schistocerca > Schistocerca serialis. Next base: position 450,698,529 of record NC_064639.1, on the reverse strand, counting down.
CATATTTCCTGTGGGGGCTGCTGTCTATGCTCAACTTCTTTATGCAAAAGCCAAGAGAGCATTCTGGATTCCACCATATCAATTTATAGTAGGGGCAGTGAATAGTTTTGCTTAGGACGGTTATGAATATTGATTAAATTGGCTTTCACTCAGATTTTTGCGTGGTCTTTTCCTACTAATGTCTCGGAATTCAGATGGCAATTTTGAATTCAATTTTCGACCTCAGTAATGTTGCAGTGAAGGTGCGGCGAATTAGACCACTTCGTGCACAATTGAGGGAAATAACAAGTGCCTTCAGCGTAAAAAAATTAATGTTCTTCCATTTCTATTGGACAAGTATCTGTACTTTCCAGACAACTTTTGACATGCTGGGGTCGAATGTCATTCTATAGAAAAGCAACCAGTCTCCTGGGCAACGAGTAATTGGATGTATCATTTAAAATTCACTGTGCAGTAACAATAATCTTCATCTAGCTTTTTAAATAGAGATCTGATACCAGATTTCAAGCGTTTGACCGCCCGTACAGGTAGAAGCGTGCGTCGTATATTGTATAAGCATATGTATGGAAGCGTTTGACTGTGTGTGTGAGAAATACCCCGTGTTGTTTCAGTTTTACAGTTTGTTTACTTAACGGATGCCCCTTTTCTCCTACCCTTCTTTCGTTAGATTATCACGTATATTACATAACACTTTGAGGGACTGTATACGTGAAAAGAACGTTTAAAAATCTTTAATTTCCATTTAACACATCACTTTAAGGGGATTTTCTTGGTTCTGTGCCGCGCGGGATTAGCCGAGCGGTCTAGGGCGCTGCAGTCATGAACTGTGCGGCTGGTCCCGGCGGAGGTTCGAGTCCTCCCTCGGTCATGGGTGTGTGTGTTTCTCCTTAGGATAATTTAGGTTAAGTAGTGTGTAAGCTTAGGGACTGATGACCTTAGCAGTTAAGTCCCCTACGATTTCACATACATTTGAACATTTTTTTCTTGGTTCTGTTATTGTAGTCAGTTTCTTAGACGCTTGACGACAGCACCACGGTAGTTACCAGGATTTTTTTATCCGCAGCAAGAAAACAAGAAGAGCTGTATTACGGAAAACTATGACGCGTTTCGAAAATAGAAATGCGGTGCATAACCACTTGCAGATAAATCTGCCTCCTCAACTAGACTGCCAACACACTATAATGCACTGGCTCTCATTTAGGATGGGATATAACCGGCTAGGAACAAGGTGATCCAAGAACTTTTCATTGTCTTGATATTTGGCGGACAAAGAAAGAATTGGTGGTTGCTTATGGTCCTGGTCATTACACCGTGCAGTAATAACCTGTATTAGATTCCAAATCTCATTGCAGTGTCACGTGGAGTGAGAGCACGTTAGTGGTGATCCACCTGTGGTATGGGGATTTGAAGCTCGGCACGCCATTTGGTTTTTCTAGAAATGTGTACTGTGTGCTTAATCTGCTTTCAACTTATCATTTCCCTCCTGGACAGTACAATCATTAACACGCCGTCTACTTTCTGTGGATAGGCAGGCTTAAGAGATGACGCTCACGTGTAATGAAAGAAGGATGTAATTTTAGCCCAAGGGAAAGAGATTTGCAGTTACGTAACTGAACAATGCCTGGGCCCCTCCCATCCGACAGTGTCATAAGGCTGTTTCTTATCTTTTATCTTTCAGATTAGTATCAAAGTTTGACTGCAGCAAAAGTTTGTGTGAAATGGAGTTATTTCAACCTATGTGACTAATTCTACAAACATAAAATTTAGTCCAGACTGAATCTTTCACTCTGCAGTGCGCTGAATTTTAATCTTTGTAGCTGATGGAATCTGATGCTGGACCGGGAGTCTAACCCAGAAACTTCTCTTTCTGCAGGCAATTTTCGTACTGACATATGACCCACTATCACAGCTTTATTTCCATTAGTGCCTCTATCCCACCACCCAAACTTCACAGAAGCTCCCTTTCATACACGCACTACCGTCATATATGGGTAGTGTCAAGACACAACTTGTGGGAGGATCAAAAAGGAAGGTACGTGTCCACCGTATCAAATCACGTAGACTCGCTGTTACTAATGGCAATGACCGAGGTACAAAGAACATTGTTCTCTGCTGAGACTTTCTGGGCAGATAATGAGCAGACCACGCGCGACAAGGGATCATTCTAGCTGTACGCTAGATATCGGTTGCTAAGGAAATGTAGACGTCATCCATTAGACTTATTCCACCTGGTGCTCAAGATGTATGGGGCAGGCGAAATACCCCCAGCTTCAAGGAGAATGTAATAATTCCAATTCCAAAGAAAGCAGGTGCTGACGGGCGAGAGTATTACCGAACTATCAGTTTAATAAGTCATGTTTGCAAAATACTAACACGAATACTTTACAAAATAATGGAGAAACTGGTAGAAGCCGACCGCGGGGAAGATCAGTTTGGGTTCCGGAGAAATGCTGGAACACGTTAGACAATATTCATTCTACGACGTATCTTAGAAGATAGATTAAGGAACAGCTCAAATGGTTCAAATGGCTCTGAGCACTATGGGACTCAACTGCTAAGGAACAGCAGACCTACGTTTATACATTTGTGGACACAGAGAAAGCATTTGACAGTGTTGACTGAAGTACTCTCTTTGAAATTCTGAAGAAGGTAACAGGGATTAATACAACTTGTACAGAAACCAGGTGGCAGTTCTATAAAAGCCGAGGGGCATGAAAGGGAAGCATTGATTGAGGAAGGAGTGAGACAGCGTTGTAGCCTACCCCCGATGTTATTTAACGTGTGAATTGAGCAAGCAGTGCAGGAAACCAAAGAAAAATTTGGCGAAGGAATTAAAAAGTTCAGGGAAGAATCAAAGACTTTGAGGTTTGCCGATGAAATCGTAATTCCATCAGAGACAGCAAAAGACTTGGAAGAGCAGTTGACGGAATGGTCATTGTCTTGGAAAGAGGATATAAGATAAGCATCGACAAAAGCAAAGAAAGGGTGGAATGTAGAAGAATTAAATCTGGTTATGCTGAGGGAATTATATAAGGAAACGAGGCACTTAAATCTGTAGAGCAGTAAAATAAGTGATGATGTCTGAAGTATGTAGAATATAAAATGTAGACCGGCAACCGCAAGAAAAGCGTTTCGGAAGAAGAGAAATTCGTTGACATCGAACATAGAGTTAAGTGCTAGGATGTCGTTTCTGAAGGTATTTGTCTGGAGTGTAGCCTTATACGAAAGTGAAACGTGGACGGTAAGGAGTTCAGATAAGAAAAGAATGGAAGCGTTTGAAATGTTGTGCTACAGAAAAATGCTGTAGGTAGGCTAGTGGATCATGTAACTAATGTGGAGCTACTGAATGGAATTGGAAAGAAAAGAAATCGGTGGCACAGCTTGACTAAAAGAAAGGACCGGTTGATAGGACGCATTCTGAGGCAGATTTCACCACTTTAGTACTGGAGGGAAGTGCAGGGGATAAAAATCGTAGAGGGAGACCAAGAGAGGAATACAGTAAACAGCTTCAGAAGGATGTAGATTGCAGTACTTATTCGGAGATGAAGAGGCTTGCACAGGATAGAGTGACATGGAGAGCTGCATCAAACTAGACTTCGGACTGGAGACCACAACAACAACAGAAGTGCGACGGTTTCCCGGATCGTAAAGAGTATGTCGCGAACTGCGCTGTTTAATAGGTCATCTTCTCGCTCTCTGGTAAGGTATTTCAGCATGTGATATCCACACGTCTTACCAAAACCTGTTGTTTTGGCGCTGATTTGACACCCTGTCTCTGTACATTCTCTACCATTATGACGTAACGAAATTTCTTGGCGGACAGTCTAGAACATGCCTCCGCCGGTGCAGCAACTGACAACGGAAGTACGTGATCTAGAACTCTCGATGTATTGTTTCTTCGCGTTAGCAGACTTTATCTGGTAGACCTTGAATTTGTGATTACAATGTCTTTCATTGTGCGACGTCTAGCTTTGCACGTGAATAGTTGACAACAGTGATTTTTGGATGTATGAGCACATTTTCATAGCGTATGAGCGTTAGAGGTCACGCGCACCCTCTGTGAGAGCGATGAGTGACCCTACACATAATAGGGCAGAGGTGGGATAGCGTGCTCTGTGGTGTCACGAGTGCCTTCAGGGACACACATATCTATGGGTTGCAAAACGAGATTTTTAAGAATTAAGGAGAGCCCTTATTTACAGTGAAATAGGCTGCAGAAGAGGACTTTCGTATCATGGAGAGGTTTATTGTTAAAATTCGGAGACTGTTGTTTCCAACCAGACTTTAGCAACACACAGTAACAATGACCGTGCATTGGCAGAAATTTGAGCTTATGAGAAGGCTTACGTACAGTCGTTTTTCTCGCGCTTTGCTACGAAATGGACCGCGAAAGGAGGGAAACGACTGTGGTACCCAAAGTACCTTTCGAAATTGCCCGCAAAGTGGCTTATGGAGTACAGATGTGGATTATATTTTAGTGATGATTCGGGAAATTACTGAGAGTAGATCTGAATCTCTCATCCTGACATTTACGCCGTGCGGCTGTTTGTACCCATAAGGGAACTCAAGATCTAATGGCTTTTACGTTCATAATTAATGGCTGAAAATTACAACAGTGGTGACGTGATGTTGCCGTTCTCGTGATGACGCAATACTTCAGAGATAAAGCAGCTGCGTATTAAAACTGCAGTACGATGAAGACACCGTACACTGAAAGTCAAATAGACATGGGGTGTCTACGTATTTGGACACGCAAATGATTAGCATTTCAGTGCGATCGCACAAAGTAGTTAGTAGTAAGTCCATCTACATTCAGTGTGTAAGGAAAGATTACGCAATGTATTTCTCATTCAGAAATGGCACTTGAGTTTTGGTTGTTCAACATGTGGTATGTTGGTGTGGCTTGGCATTGGGTATACAACACGATCACATCTCACTCTCATAATCGGTAATTTGGACAGCAGCCGCTACATTTGAAACGTCTTAATGTCAGTAGCTGTGCCTTCCCTTCGAGCTCACTTTGACGTTATCTTCAACAAGATGACGCAAGACTGCGCGTTGCTCATGCTTTCCTGACATACCTCGATACATAGGGCGTTCGACAGTTGCCCTGGACAGCACATTCTCCAAATCTCTAAACCAGTGAAAAACATAGGGCCAAGGGATGCCGAGGCATTGGCGCGCATCGACTCGCCTGCCACTACGATTGATGGACTTTGACATAGCGTTGAAGCAGGATGGGATGACGTACCACTCTCATCTGTCTTTCAAGTCTTGTATAATCCCAAATCACCTGCCAGTTGAATCATGTATTCTTCTAACTAAAGTTATACGCACAGTAAATGGGCTTTCGTTTTTTGCTGTCCTTTATTGTGCTGCAATTTCAATGGCTTATTTTTTGAAATAATACACCGCCATTTGGCTGTGTATTTCACTATATTTCCTGTGTGCAATCTAGAGCTCAGCTTTCACGCCATTACCGAGTACAATATTCTTAGAACATTACATCATTTTGCTGTGTACTCTGCACTATGACGAGTACACAGTTTAACATATTTGCTTAAGTTGATATAAATGGTGCAATAGTAACGTCTTATAGGGATGCAGCACGTTTATCGTACAAGCACACCATATCTGGGAAGCTTAGCCCAAAGCAGGTGCCGGCCGGTGTGGCCGTGCGGTTCAGTTTGGAACCGCGTGACTGCTACGGTCGCAGGTTCGAATCCTGCCTCGGGCATGGATGTGTGTGATGTCCTTAGGTTAGTTAGGTTTAAGTAGTTCTAAGTTCTAGGGGACTGATGACCTCCGAAGTTAAGTCCCATAGTGCTCAGAGCCATTTGAACCATTTTGAAGCAGGTAAACAGAAGACTAGCACAATCCTGTAAGACATAAAGTGATAGGTAAACACAAGTCTAGGGTTGGGCTGTTTTGGGGAAGGAGAACAGACAGCGAGATCATCGGTCTCATCGGATTAGGGAAGGACGGGGAAGGAAGGCAAACACAAGTCTAACATTTACCTTTAAGAGGTAACGTGATAGGTAAACACAAGTCTAGCACATACCTTTAAGAGGTAATGTGGTCGTTACGTCTTAAAGGCATGTGCTAGTCTTGTGTTTATCTACTCTTGGTTGACTTTCCTAGATTGATGTGCTTGTAAGATAATATGCTGCATTCCTACAAGGCGTATATTTTTCACCATTTATATCACGTTAAGCAGATGTGTTGAATTGTGTATTTGACATCCTACACAGTACACAGCAAAATGAAATTAATGTTCTAAAAACATTGTACTCGATAATGGCGTGAAAGCCAAAATTTAGATTGTACACAGGAAATATAATTAAATATACAGTCAAATGGCGGTGTAGTCTTTCAAAAAATACTGCGTGACTGTGGCTCAGCACCATAGAAAACTTTCAGATGGCTTACACTGAAAAAGTGCGTTTATATGGGCCATGTTTTACGGCAATATTTGTCTGCAGTTACGTTGTCGGCAACATTGCTGAATTGCGTTTGCAATACGTGTAAATTCTGACGTATGGCCGGGAGGTATTACGGATGTTGGCGGTAGTTCCCGACATAATGCTGAGGGGTTGCCGCTGTTTTCTACCAAGGGTGGAAAAAATTTGGAAATTTGTGGTAAGTTCTATGGGACCAAACTTGTGAGGTCATCAGTCCCTAGGCTTACACACTACTTAACCTAACTTACGCTAAGGGCAACACACACACACACACACACACACACACACACACACACACACACACACACGCACCCATGTCCAAGGGGGGACTCGAATCTCTGACGGGTAGCCGCGCGAACTGCACGGCTGCCCTGCGTGACACCAAGGGTGGAGAATGTTTCTTATTGCAGGGTAACATCTATCTCTGTCCTTGTCTGTGGAAGCTTCTTTCTCGTTCTCATCATAGTTTCCTACTTTTCTCACCGACACCTCTGCATTAACGTGTCAGATCGAAAACAATATCGTTATCACTTTTGTTCGAAAGTTTGTGCTCATATATATAGCTACCTCTTTTGTTAAAGTTGTGAGTTTGTTGTTCACAGCGATGGAGAAGCGGACAAATGAGAGAACTATGAATTTCATAAATGCGGTTCATCTATGTCACGAGGATGGAACGTCGAAAATAATGTATCGAAAATCGCTATCTGAAAGAAGACAGTTGGCAAATTGTTGACGATGAATTCTCAGTCGTTCTTGATGAAGCATACAAAAAATTGCGAAGCCTTCGAGCTTGTGTCAGATACATAGGGAAAACGGCGCAAGGAGCCAGAAAGAGCGGTAGTGCAGGTGGCTCTTCATCGACGTGGTTTGCATTTGATACCATGAATATCACACTATCTCGAGGTGTTTCTGAAGCAGGAATTGTTCGTGTAAACAGTGGTGTATACTGGTGAACAAAAATAGAATATAAATAAAAATTGTATTATTATGAGGGTCAGTCAAATGAAAATCTTAAATATTTTTTTAAATATTATTTGTCGTGCAGGAGTGGTACAAAACTGTATCACTTATCAACATAATCTCTCCCAAGCTCAATGCAAGTCCTCTAGCGCTTACAAAGCGCCTAAATTCCTTTAGAAAAAAATTCTTTTGGTAGTCCGCGCAACCACTCATACACCGCGTGGCGTACCTCTTCATCAGAACGGAACTTCTTTCCTCCCATTGCGTCTTTGAGTGGTCCAAACATATGGAAATCACTTGCGGCAAGGTCTGGTGAGTATGATTTCCGGTTGGTGGAAGTGAACCCAGGTTTAGTCCCCAGTAACAATTCTTGGAAGGAAGCCATCACCTTCTCGTTCAAAGCGCCGAAGAAGTTCTTCACGGGCATCAACACGTCGTGCTGTGTCACGCATGTTGCAGACACTTTGTGAAACTGGAGCACATCATGCACAATGTGGTGTGCTGACCCATGACTAATCTGTAAACATCTGCAATGTCATTCAGTGTCACTCGGCGGTTTTCCTTCACTATGGCTTCACCGTTCAATCTTGCGACCAACTTTGTGGTATAGGAGCGAAAGCTGGGTGGATTCAGGTTACCTTATCAATAAGGTTGAGGTTACGGATATGAAAGTAGCTAGGATGATTGCAGGTACTAGTAGATGGGAACAATGGCAGGAGGGTGTCCACAATGAGGATATCAAAGAAAAACTGGGAATGAACTCTATAGATGTAACAGTCAGGGCGAACAGGCTTAGATGGTGGGGTCATGTTACACACATGGGAGAAGCAAGGTTACCCAAGAGACTCATGGGTTCAGCAGTAGAGAGTAGGAGGAGTCGGGGTAGACCAAGGAGAAGGTACCTGGATTCGGTTAAGAATGATCTTTAAGTAATAGGCTTAACATCAGAAGAGGCACCAATGTTAGCACTGAGTAGGGGATCATGGAGGAATTTTATAAGGGGGACTATGCTCCAGACTGAACGCTGAAAGGCATAATCAGTCTTAAATGATGATGATGATGATGGCTTCAACTGCTGCAATGTTCTGTGGAGTCACAACTCGTTGTGCCTGACCTGGACGAGGAGCATCTTCCACTGAAGTCACACCATTTGCGAACATCCTACTCCATTCGTAGACTTGCTGCTGTGACAAACATGCATCACCGTACTGAGCCTTCATTCGTCGATGACTTTCAGTAGGTTGCACACCTTCTCTACGCAAAAACCGAATAACAGAACGCTGTTCTTCCCTGGTGCAAGTCACAATTGGGGCGGCAATCTTTATACTGATACTGCGACGGTGTGTGTGCAATCTGCACTATGCTGCCACCTACAGGCCATTCTGCGCGATGTTTGTAGTACGCTTACCAACTTACAGGATAACGGCGCGAAATTTCGATTTGTTATTACAAATTTAAGGTTTTCATTTGATTCACCCTCATATTTGAAACTTACCTTAATGAACCTCTTCAGTCTTTAGGCAAAGCATTGAATACATCTTGTACCAAGGTTCTTATTGATGAGTAATGCCAATAGGTATACATTCAGCTTCTATACTACGAATCAGCAATAGTCAAAAAAGCCGAAGAGTGCGCTACCATCTGAGCTACCGAAGCACGACTCACGCCCGGTCCGCACAGCTTTACTTCAGCCAGACGAGATACTGGCAGCAGTAAAGCTATGAGGACCGGGTGTGAGTCGTGCTTCGGTAGCTCAGATGGATGCCGGCACGGTAGCTGGTAGCTCAGCGTGTTCGGTCAGAGGGTTAGTTGCCCTCTGTAAAAAAAAAAAAAATAAAAAATAAAATACAAAAAATAAATAAAAAATAAAAAAAATGCTGGCACGGTAACTCAGCGTGTTCGGTCAGAGGATTAGCTGCCCTCTGTAATAAAAAAAACTGAGTTAATGGATCAACCACGAACCGAATCGGGTATCTTCCGACGTCCGCCCCGAGCAGATACAACGAACGAAAACGAACAAAATGAGATTAAAAAAAAAAAAGTTGGTAGAGCACTTGCCCGCGAAAGGCAAAGGTCCCGAGTTCGAGTCTCGGTCGGGCACACGGTTTTAATCTGACAGGAAGTTTCATATCAGCGCACACTCCGCTGCAGAGTGAAAATCTCATTCTGCAAGCCGAAGAGTGATTGCCAGTTGTAATTGTTATACACTCATTTGTATCGGCTTTAGCAATTTCGCGTTCTTTTTAACTTCGTTTCCCGTCTGGAGCCGCCCTCACATCCATTAGTTCACATTCGCCGGCCGGTGTGGCCGTGTGGTTCTAGGCGCTTCAGTCTTGAACCGCGTGACCGCTGCGGTCGCAGGTTCGAATCCTGCCTACCGAGCGAGGTGGCGCAGTGGTTAGCACACTGGACTCGCATTCGGAAGGACGACGGTTCAATCCCGCGTCCGGCCATCCTGATTTAGGTTTTCCGTGATTTCCCTAAATCTCTCCAGGCAAATGCCGGGATGGTTCCTTTGAAAGGGCACGGCCGACTTCCTTCCCCATCCTTCCCTAATCCGATGAGACCGATGACCTCGCTGTTTGGTCTCTTCCCCCAAACAACCAACCATCGAATCCTGCCTCGGGCATGGATGTGTGTGATGTCCTTAGGTTAGTTAGGTTTAAGTAGTTCTAAGTTCTAGGGGACTGATGACCTCAGAAGTTAAGTTCCATAGTGCTCAGAGCCATTTGAACCATTTTTTGAGTTCACATTCGTCCTTGTTGTGACAATAGTGGTCCCCGTGTGAACTCTTCTGGCCCCAAATGCACAGCCGCAAACGTTGCTGGGCAAGAGTTGCCGGTAATGTCTTACATGTGGCCGCAATGTTGCCAGACGATATTATCGGCAATAGGCAATTTTTACGGTCCATGTAAACGTACCACATAGTGGACGGTGTGAATGAGTAGGAAAGCCGACGGGATACAGTGCCCGGGGAGGGGTCGTCGGCCCGGCAGTTTGGCGCGTCGTCACGTCGCGGCCGGCGGCGTTTTTTTCGGGCGGGCAGGCGGCGTGCGCCGGCGTCCCGGGCTGGCCGGCTGGCCGGGGCGGCGCCGCCAGTTGGCTGGACCCGCGCGCCCGGCTTGCACGCACCGCCGCGTCTCGCCCCGCAACCCGCAGGTACGCTCGCCTTCCTCTGCCACTTCTCTCTTTAGCGCCGCTCGTCTCTTCACTCCCACCCGTGGAGGGACAAACAAAAACACCGACAGCGCCTCACTTCTCTTTTCGTACACTGACGGAAATGGAAAATGCTACATCACGAAGCACCAGTCCGAGATTTAGAAAAATACCGGCCACATAACGGATATTAAATGATTAAACTTTCATTCCATTCGCAACTGATGTCCACCTAAGGGCCTGAACACACTACTGTGTTCATTGTGGCGTGAAATTAAACACCCTCAAAATATATCGAGGAATTTTTTTCTTGCCTGACACACATGGCGTATCATTTCATAAAGATTGCTGGCTGGAGATTGGTATTAAAGTATCCGTCTTCCCACGGCATCTCAGCCGTCTTCTGGTATAAAGAATCAGAAGCCTGGGCAGTGACTCTAGGATTAGTAAATTACTCGAGGTATTTGATGTATGAATTGCAGTGTGAGGTCTTACAGTTTTTGCTGGAATGTGTCTTTTGGTGCCCTGTTTACAAAGGATATACATTACTGGCCATTAAAATTGCTACACCACGAAGATGACGCGAAATTTAACCGACAGGAAAAAGATGTTGTGATATGCAAATGATTAGCTTTTCAGAGCATTCACACAAGGTTGGCGCCGTTGGCGACACCTACAACGTGCTGACATCAGGAAAGTTTCCAACCGATTTCTCATACACACAACAGCAATTGACCAGCGTTGCCTGCTGAAACGTTGTTGTGATGCCTCGTGTAAGGAGGAGAAATGAGTACCATCAAGTTTCCGACTTTGATAAAGGTCGGATTGTAGCCTATAGCGATTGCGGTTTATCGTATCGCGACATTGCTGTTCGCGTTGGTCGAGATCCAATGACTGTAAGCAGAATATGGAATCAGTGGGTTCAGGACGGACGCCGTGCTGGATCCCAACGGCCTCGTATCACTAGCAGTCGAGATGACAGGCATCTTACCCGCATGGCTGTAACTGATCGTGCAGCCACGTCCCGATCCCTGCGTCAACAGATGGGGACGTTTGCAAGACAACAACCATCTGCACGAACAATTCGACAACGTTTGCAGCAGCATAGACTATCAGTTCGGAAACCATGGTTCCGGTTATCCTTGACGCTGCATCACACACAGGACCCCATGCGATGGTGTACTTAACGACGAACCTGGGTGCACGAATGGCAAAACGTCACTTTTTCGGATGAATCCAGGCTCTGTTTACAGCATCATGATGTGTCACATCCGTGTTTGGCGACATCGAGGTGTACGCACATTGGAAGCGTGTATTCGTCATCGCCATACTGGCGTATCACCCGGCGTGATGGTATGGGGTGCCACTGGTTAGATGTCTCGGTCACCTCTTGTTCGCATTGACGGCACTTTGAACAGTGGACTTTACATTTCAGATGTGTTACGACCCGTGGCCCTACCCCGCATGTTGTAGGTCCTGTGCGGGCCTTTCTGGATACAGAAAATGTTCGACTGCTGCCCTGGCCAGCACATTCTCCAGATCTCTCACCAACTTAAAACGTCTGGTCAATGGTGGCCGAGCAACTGGCTCGTCACAATAGGCCAGTCACTACTCTTGATGAAATGTGGTATCGTGTTGAAGTTGCATGGCAGCTGTACCTGTACACGCCGTCCAAGCTCTGTTTGACTCAATGCCCATGCGTATCAAGGCCGTTATTATGGCCAGAGGTGGTTGTTCTGGGTACTGATTTCTCAGGATCTGTGCACCCAAATTGCGTGAAAATGTAATCACGTATCAGTTCTAGTATAATATATTTGTCCAAGGAATACCCGTTTATCATCTGCATTTCTTCTTAGTGTAGCAATATTAATGGCCAGTAGTGTAATAAGAGTGTTCACCAGTCTTGCCATACAGTCATCCTCCCTTCAACCATTACCAAATTAGTCCTGTTGTCATATACAATAGCTCCTCTCATCACGAGTGAAGGAGTTGACGAGGTCTGCATCTTTAGAATCGCTGCTCGTGTGGTCTTCCACCAAGGCGTCTACGGATACATTGAGGTCGCTCTGACCGTCGTAGACTGAACACTGGACATCACAGTCGCCACTAGTGTCCCAGTTGACTTGGCCCTACTGTATGCAAAACATTGGTGTCAGCAATAGACAACCCATGGCCAGTCGAGATCTTAACGCAGATAGCAGTAAACTTTTCCCAACTACATTGGTGTCCAAAATTAAAGCAACAAACCGCTACTGCCCCGTTCTGTGTCTAATTCACGATGTATTAATACAAACTGTCAACAGATGTCCGTATTGTGGTGTTTTGCACGGAAGGTGGCATTCCGGTCAGTGGACAACCACGCCAACGATGACGTCAGGGCACGTATCAAACGGGGTAGTGTTGGCAGGGTAGTCCATCAACAACAGTTGATGTGTACACGGTCATGGACGGTGCAGCATGGAACTGAGAAGACGCCTACTGGACACTCTGCGACAGAGAGCCATAGGAAGAATGGAAGCAGGACAGTCGCAAACTGATGGCACAATGTTTTTCGGATGTGGCAACAGTTTATAGAGACCGAAACTGTATTCCGAAGACAAGCGCAAGGCCGACCATTTGTGGCATCAAAAAGAGAGGACGGTTATTTGGCTGTAAGTGCACGACGGTACCGCCTTAGTATTAGTGACATCTGACCCCGCAGCATCCACTCGACGTGTTATAACGAGGAAAATGATCTACAGAAGGCTTTGGCAGAGTGGTCTTCACTGTCGAAGACCTGTTGTGTGCGTACCTCTGACGCGTCTTCACACAAGCGAACGCCCAGAGTGCAGTCGTCAGCATGCCACCTGGACGGTCGAACAGTGGGCTTATGTTCTTTTCACAGGTGAGTCCCGGTGTGGTTTGGACTGTTATTATCGACGGATTCGCGTCTGGAGGGAACGTGGAACTCGATTTCGGGATCCAAACACTACGGAAAGAGACCGATATCGAGGAGGATCCCTAATACTGTGGGCAGCAATTACGTTAACCTGTTCACGCAATTGTAAGGGTGAATCGGCAAGGTTTAACTGCTGTCAGGTATCGTTACGAGATCTCGGAACCTCTTGTGCTGTTGTTGCGAGGTGCTGTGGGCCCAGATTTCGTATTGATGGACGATAATGCTCGACGTCATAGAGCACGAGTGGTTGATGTTCTCTTGGAAACGAAAGATATTGCAACCATGGCATGGCCTGCTCGCTCTCCCGATTTCAATCCCATAGAGCATATCTAGGATGCACGGGGACACGGGTTGCATCACGTCAGCGTCCATCAACCACTCTCGAAGACGAGTTATGGGCATTAATGCCTCAACATGGGGTCGATGACATCATTCACAGCATGCCCCGTCGTTCGCCAGGACTGTATTTCTGTCAGAGGTGCTCACACATCGAACTGAGCTCGTTAACCAATTGTCAGAATGTGTGAAAATCCGCTAAGTTGGAAAAACGAAGAATACTTTTGTCTGCCGTTATGAGTGATGCAGTTGCCTACGTTCTGTATTATTTACATTGTTTCTACTTTACTATCACCTGCTTATACTGTTTTTGTGGCAAAATAAACGCAACCTTGCAAAATTTCCGTTTGTTGCTTTAATTTTCGACACCGGTGTATTTGTAAGGACACACTGTTTGCAGCCTCTGCCAGGATTTTGTCCGGTAGCATCCACCTATCGTCAGAACTATTAAAGTATTTGTTATTTATCCGAGTCAGATGTAGTTTAGAACTTCACTGGTGCATGTCTGTACTATTCCTGATGAAAAGAACTCCTCCAGCACACTCTGGTCTTCTGCTACAAATTCTAAAAACAATTTTCGTGAAATGATTCTTGCAACTTGTTTTGTTTGTCCTACTTTTACTACAGGCCTTTCTGTTTTACAATTTATGTTTCATTTATACCGCTGGTTCAAATGGCTCTGAGCACTATGGTACTTAACTTCTGAGGTCATCAGTCCCGTAGAACTTAGAACTACTTAAACCTAACTAATCTAAGGACATCACACACATCCATTCCCGAGGTTGGATTCGAACTTGCGACCGTAGCGGTCGCGCGGTTCCATACTGTAGCGCCTAGAACCGCTCGGCCACACCGGCTGGCTTTTATACCGCTGGTTTCAAGTGGTAAAGTTTCTTGCTAGCGTTGTAATGTGATTTATACCTCTGGTCTCGAATGGTTAAGTTCCTTCCTTATTTGGTAATGGAGTGAGACTCATTCTGCTTCTGCTAGGCTGCTATTACTAACGAGTGAGGTGGCGCCGTAGTTAGCACACAGGACTTGCATTCGGGAATACAACGGTTCAAACCCGCGTCCGGCCACCTTGGTTTAGGTAAATCGCCCCAGGCAAATGCCGGGATGGTTCCTTTGAAAGGCGCAGCCGATTTACTTCCCGGTCCTTCCCTAATTTGAGCTTGTGCTCTCTCTCTAATGACCTCGTTGTCGACGGGACGTTAAAAACTGATCTCCTCCTCTGCCGCCTCCTCCTCCTCTGCTATTACTTTTGCGAATTTCTCATTTTCGTGGACAAAATCTGCCCAGAGGGAATCTACAGAGAGCCGCGCGGGGTAGCCGCGTGGTCTCGAGCGTCTTGTCACGGTCCGCGCGGCTGCCTCCGTCGGAGGTTCGAGTCCTCCTTCGGGCATGGGGGTGTGAGTTGTCCTTAGCGTTAAGTAGTGCGTAGGCTTAGGGACCGACAACCTTAGCAGATTGGTCCCATGAGACCTTACCACAAATTTCCAATCTACAGAGACTGCAGCCTCTCGAGGTCGGTGACGCATACTAATGTAATGACACTCGACCTGGAGGAAGCGCCGAACGGACTGGTTCGTCGATCAACACCTCCTCGGTTGCAAGGAGTTGAGTTAGCATCTCAACCCCTACATCCTGACAGCTTTTCGCCGCCACCCTAAATTATTTCGGGCGCATACCTAGATGATTCCTTAAACATGCCGCTGCCTGTTTCCAGTATCACCTGTGTTCAGTCATATTTTATACGTGATATCTCACGGACATTAAATCTTAATGTTGGATTTTTCCATGGTACCTTGGTTATTGGAAAAATCGTAACTCATTGGTGTAATACCACAAATGTGACAACATATTCTACATGCAATAGTAAGTAACAACTTAGAAACCAAACGCAAGATTCACAATTCGCTTGTAGAAAGAAATTTTTCTCGGTTTGCTAATTGGTCGTCCGCTCAGGAGCCTCGTAGCAAACAATTCGGTTAGACTGTACTTTTGCTACTGCATGCAAGAAAACTAATTACAAACGCACACGAGCCTCTGTGGGTCAGTTATCAGGAGGAATTAGACACGTTGTTCCTTATAGATCTAAACAGCTGCAGCAATACGCAAACAGGACAGCCTTAACATGTGAATAGCGTGTTTTCAGTGTCGCATTTCGCGCGGTGAGTCAGTCATTCCATTCGTAGTGGCGGCTGCCGTCACTGATTGCGCCGCACGTCGGTTGGAAGCGGTGAGCGTTGAGAAAGCTGCGAGCGTTGCGTTTCCTCACCCGAACCACGGAGCGCGGCCGCCCACGCGGCTTAGTCAGGTCCCGCTTTAGCCGGCCGGATTCCGCCCAGAGGCGAGCCCCGCGCTGCCAGCGGTATTCCCGTCACTCACACAATGGCGGGCTGTCCAGCAGCAGGACCTGCGAACCTCTGCTCTAATTCCAGACCGGAAGCATCAGGGAGCTCTCTCCATGTCTTTCGACACAATCGCATGATGGTTGAGCGCTAATAACATCTGATTCCACGCTGCATCAGGTTGTAGCGAAACATATTCTCCAGCGATAAAAATAAGACCAAAATGTGTGTGTGTGTGTGTGTTTTGCTGAGACCCAGAGTAGACATATCGGTGAAATAAACTGCTCAAAAACAGTTTTGAACCGTTTTCCTGACTTGCATAGTTTTCTTTTATCGCAAAGCTCTTTCTCAGTACTCTTTTGACCAGAAAATCGCTGCGAGAGCGACGTGTGTATTAAAGGTAGATGTGGACATGAGTTCTCAGTGCAGTTCAGCAGAGCGCCCCGTGTTTCCAACAGTTAGTGGGGCAATGACTTTTGAGAGGCCAGCCCTAGAGCAGGATACCAGTACCCCATCTATAACTGCAAAGGCCGGTATCCCAGTCTGCAGTTCACCCACACATCTCAATCCTAGAGTAAAAGTGCACTTACGGTGTAAGCGGCTTTTCTGTTGCGTGTTACAGTTGGTAGCTGCATACGCGGTGAATCATGAATCGGATACGACAAGATGGCGAAATCCAGGAAAAACATTATTTTCGATTAACTTCGTAATTGGATCAGTGTTTTTAATTAAATCATGGGAGAAGGTAGGTGGATCAATGTTTATTAATAATAGAGTCGAACGTTCGACATATTAATAAACGTTGATACAATTACCTACTCTCATGATTTAACTAAAAACATTGATCCACTTACTCGGTGGTTACACAGGCACCTAAGAGAACAGTTTAAATTTTACAACATATTCTGTTTTATATGGCAACTTTCTGCACAATATATTCCATTGTGCCACCACATAATTTCATATACTCCACATCATGACGACTGTATCACGCTAAATGATAACATACCTCACAAACACATTGCAATCACATAATTAAACCGCTAGAGCACGTACCTCTTCACTCACTGCGCCCTCCACAATAGAACTTCACTTCATTCCAAAACATGCACACCACGGCTTGATTACGCCACACAACACGTCACGGCACAGCGCAACTACGTCACGGGTCAAAGCAGACGGCTGGTATCCTACAACCAAGTATACTCCTTTGGATACACTGTTCAGTCTGTCAGCGTGCGAATACAGTGACCATTTCAAATGCAGGCGTGACAACAAGTAGGGTTATCAGCAGCAGAAGTTGCCCCCGAATTGGTGTACATTACAAAACCGTCATTCTGACATTTAAATGCTTTTCTGAAGATCTGATTCGTAGAGATCACCTGCTGTCAGCACCACCAAGTGAGGACTGCTAAGTTCAAATTGTGCCTCTCAGATACTCTGAGAACAACGCAACACCACCGCTTGCTACTTTTTTGGAGCTAGCTGCGAGTAATGTGTCAATCCAGACAGTACGCAACCTCCTCCACACGATCAGTCTACACTCTAGGCGTCCCGTCACGAACAATAGCGCAAACTCTCAAGTGTCAAGCGAATACTTAGAAAGGAACCTAGATCAGTGGTGTCAAGTTATCTTCACCGACGAGTGGAGGATTTCTTTGACGCTCGACGATCGTCATAGAAGAGGAGTGCAGGCGGCCAGGTGCCGAAACATGTCTCTTAGGAATGCTAGTCCCTCGGATTCAGCAAGTCATGCACTGGGTGACGTGAAGCATCCAGAAGGGGAAAAGGAAACAAATGAAACTTCTCGGGTTGATAGGGTGTGTAATATTTTAGGGATTACAGAATAATATCAAACTTACAAAGAACTCACTGGTATTAGTCCACTTATCACCACCTCTGGCCTGGATGCGTGGCTGATTCGGTTG
Organism: Schistocerca serialis cubense; assembly: GCF_023864345.2. Classification (NCBI taxonomy): domain Eukaryota; kingdom Metazoa; phylum Arthropoda; class Insecta; order Orthoptera; family Acrididae; genus Schistocerca; species Schistocerca serialis. The sequence continues at coordinate 450,680,399 of NC_064639.1, read as the reverse complement.
GAAAGCGGGTAATAAAGCAGTTGTATACTCTTGTAATGTTGTTGCCTTAATTTGTTATGAAAGCGGTGCTGATATTCAAGACCATAAAAGTGGGTTAAACGCCGTGAGCTATCTGGGGAAGTTAACCTTGCATTACTGAGTAACTGTTTTACCAGGTATCGAGTCTAGCTTACCAAATTTCCAACCAGACTAACATTAATTATAATCTTTTAATGGTCATCGTCCGACAACCGGTGATATATATATAAAAAGAGAATTTAAATAAAAAGAAATAAATCAGTTTCCATTTGGACATTTATTTTAACATTGATCATTGTTCCGTTAAAATTTCAGCATATTACACTTGATTCAGAACTAAACTGGTGCCTTATTTAGGATTGTGAAAATGTGAGTTTGTAATCTTACGGAACACATCAAATATGGAGCCAAGATTGGGAGACTGCATACAACACTGCATTCATAAAATAACACACGAAGAACGTTGAAACATATGCAAGAGGAAATTAACCACAACCAACCGATTCAATTTTCACCCAAAGAAGCTACATTCATAGCGCAACCCTGTCCGTCATGAAATTACCACACACTGGTATACTAAATTCATACTCTCTGTGAAATCTTTCCGAAAAGAATAGCTGAGGGCTACTTTGATGCTTACACCACATGCTTCACGTGGTCAACTTGGTTTACACAAAGAGTGTAACTCCACAATAATTTTGATAATTAAAATAAATTACATCGAAATGCAATTTACAAAAGAAAAACCTCGAACTGGTTACTATCGTCTTACTACTAACCTGATGGGTCAAACAATTGTATAAGCACGTGGAACTGGTCTCACAAAGTACACCCCACGTGGGTTGAACATAAAGAAAAGTTACTATATTGAAAAATATTGTCAAGACGAGACATTATAATCTCACGCACATTCGAAATTAAGACTGATGATCTTAGTTAGAGCTACTGATCAACACGTGGTTCCACTTTACTCACAAAGTATTAACAAAACAACTACCGGAAGACATTCTGAACTTCACACTCGAATTACACTGCATTGCAATTTAAGATAACATTAGATATTTTAGAGCTAAACGTGAAATAAAGGTGATTAAATTTTCAGTTAGGCTGAACTCAAGAAATCAGTTGTCCTACGGACTTAGCAGACGCGCACTTAGCCGGAGATCTTACCACTTCAGACGGTCGCCGCGGACAGACTGACCTGGGCTCCTACCGAGCGGGCTTAACAGATACAAACGGAAGTGACCAGAGAGGCAGCTTTCTATTCCAACATGACAAGGGACGGACAGGACCATACTAAGAATAGAAACCTCTCTGCTTTTAGAAAGCGTAGCTACCTGTTCCGACGTTGGTCCTACTGCTCTCTAGCAGACAGGCTTGTCTACTACCGTCAAGCATGCAACTAGAAATACATTTGCTCATTCATCCTCTCACACAGAAGGGAAGGGGGATGACAGTATCTTATCACATACAGTATATAAAAGAAAGCAGATGTAGGTTCCGTATGAGACTGTGTGACATGAATTGCATATAAACTGTGTTTTAAAGTGTAGTAGTGTGACAGATCGTTCTTGTTGATGTGTAAAAGTAACACGTTTCACTGTTCAGTCTCCTCCCAGATTGTCAGAAACACCACAGTATATTTAGAAGAGGAATTTATGCCGTAAATGACAACAGATTTAAGAAATTAACATGCAGGAATCTAACAGAGACCTTTCACTCTCTTGAAGCAAATTGGCCCACAGCTATTGTAACTGGTCCTCGATATCGCGGATACTCCCACTGGGACTGTGTTGATGTACAAGCTTGTCCCATACACGTTCTGTTGGAGACAGATCTGGGAATCATGCTAACAGTTCGTAGACACGTGCCATAGGTGGACGAGCGATATTCTGTTAAATTATGGAACCTTGATGCCGTTTGCATGACATATAACACTTAAAAGACGGAGAATGACCTTGACGTAAACACTGACTTAACCATTGTGCCATCAGAGGCGTCTACCAGCCCCGACCTGAAGTCCCACGTCGGTATGCTGGGGGTAACACCACTATTCCTCTGCAAAACATTGGAAGGATGGACCTCTCCCTAGGTAGCCGCCATTTTGGCCGACGATGCAGAACCGCGATTCGTCGCTGAAAACAGTGGAACGACATTCATGAGCAGTTCATGCTTCCCGGTCGCTGCACAACTCCAAATGCAGCCGTTTGGGTTGTAGTGTTAACGGCAGTTTGCGTGTGGGGCAGTAATTCCTTAGTGCAGCTGCTGCTTGTCTCCGACCAGTGGTGCTGGGTGACATAAAATGTTGCAGGGAGTCCTTTTCTTGTTCTCGGACGTCAGGCGCATATGTGAAGGAGGTACGATATGCTTAATGCACAGTATGACGACCCTTCCGTGTGATGACAAGGTGAAGTCGATAGGAATCTTGACGAGACGTACACCTGCCCTCACGTGCCCATATAGTCTAGCATGGGACCATTGTCACAACCAAATGCCCCATAAATCCGAATACTGAACTATTCAGCCAGCTGGCCAAATAGGGACACACAGTGTGGCCCTTTTCAAACTCTGTCCGGTGCTGATAACGTTGTCTCACACAAGTTCTGGTCATCTCCATGTTCTTCACAGTGATTGCTCAATGTTGCACTAATGCAGTCTGGTAGTCTCTGTGCCTGTCACAGAGAACTGCAACTCTGTCAATTTAGATATCTGCCGATGATACATCCGTGTACGAAGCTGTACTGACTTCCGATCATGTTTTCCGGGCCTTACACTTTTGTAAGGCAGTGAATTGAGGACTGGTATCGCTTACCGGCGTTGGACGCTTCTCATTCTGTCAAGGGTAATCTGAGATCTGTGCCGTTTCAGGACTGTAGCCTCCAACTCCATATCGGCCCAGCTGTCAGCGTTGGAGATGTCGTCTTTGAAAGCGATAATACACTAGCGTGTCGCGCCCAACTCGTGAATACCTTCTGCCAGGTGGCCAGAATAACCGAATGGAACGGCCTGCAGTATCTGGTGATACGAATCCGGCTGAGCATGTTTGAAGAGAACTGAAACTTTCAGCGAGTCGTCGCAGGAACCTACATAACATACTGTATGGACTCAGGAGGGCCACCGTCGAAGAGTGGAACAGACTTAGGACCAACATCTCATCCATTACGTGGAAAACATACCAAGGAGGATCTAAGCATGTTACACTTCACGAGGCGGAAATACATAGTCTTGGGACTTAACCATAAGAGCATGGACGTGCATTTTCGAACAGAGTGACTTGATGTTTGTTGTTGTTAAGGCTTTAATACCCAGTATTTTTTTTTTAAGTTTCAGATGGCCTGTTCTTTATCATTAGCTGCTCTCCCTAAATTTAAGAGCACACTCGTTCACGGGTATTACAGGTTACGCAAAACCATTTTTGAGTAGTTTAATTGTCCTCATACAGGAAATTCTTCAATTATGAAAAGAACTGCTGTCTGTGACTAAAAACTTGGCATAGGAAGAACGTTAATGGAACTGTAGGATGTATTTGAATGGATAACGTTTCAGTGGACGTCCATTTTTAAGATAATTATGCCGCTTGGCCAGTAACCATGACAGATTATAAGTGGTGTGAGCAATAGACTAGCGTTTGAGAGACGTCATGTTCCAAACCTCCCTTTCATCACTATAATGTCAGATGATGTAGTTACTTTGATCGCCTAATGCCATTTTAGGTAAATAAAGAGTTATCTTTAGCAACACCACTACCATTTCGCAATCTTAATCTTTGTGCAGATGAATAAGTTTTCCATATCCATAGATCTCTTGTTTGAAAGGTGATTTAACTGGTGAGTAAAAGCACTGGACTGAAGACGCAAAAGAGAACACATTGCCTTAGTAACATTACACATGAATGTCGGTTATGCCGTCAAAGCTTTGCCTCTTCATGTGAATTTCTGCACTTTGTCGGTTTGTGGTAGGTTCGTATTGATAACATTTTTATAAGTCTTGTCACCGGTGATGATTATTTTTCCAGAAAATAATTGTCTGAGTTTTGCATCTCAATAAAGTCGCGGCAGATGTCCACGCGTCGTTGTTTTTGTTCTGGGGTCAATGTATGCGAGGCAACCTTTGCGAACACTTTTTTTTTTGTCCCAAATATTCTGGAGAGCGTCTTGAACACTGATTTAGAGATGTTGCTCCATTGCGATTTGCGATACTACATCGTTGGCATACTACGGTCGCCCGTTCACTACTTAACGTTGCTTAATCGCAACTGGCTGGTCGAATGCACATCTGTTTGCAGTTGGTAGTTAAACCTGCCACAGTAGTTACTGCGCTGGCATCGCTTATGCGCCAGGAATAAAATCAGTCTCGGAAATTTTTGGGCGGTAGTGTAAATTTAAGTGTCAGAGTGATTCAGTGGACAGATTTGCGAGATTCAAACGTATGTAGTGTGTATCCACAAAATTTCTACGATTCTGTTCACAATTGAATGCTCGTTTTTCGAACGTTGTCGATCTCACATTTTTCTTCGAAATTACTAGGTATCTGTAAATCCGGTGATCGAAACCTCTAGTCTTACAGAATTAAACGTAGTGCATTCTGTGGCTTATTGACAAAGTTAATCCAGTCAGTAATTTAACAGCTCTAACTATTAGCAGTACAAAGAGAACAATGAATGATTCTACTTTGTTTGTTTTGACATTACTTATATTTCCAAGTGTTGACGGTGTATAGAATTCCAACCCGTTCTGGAGCAGGTAATTAATCATTCCAGCAGAAGACAGTGGTAGATTCGTTCGACACTGGCAACTCCACCATTTCCCGTACAATAGTGGTACAGTTGTTGCTGTACATATTCTATTCGTTTGGTTGACATGTGTAACTTAAGGAAACGGCAAAATGGGTTCCCGATGGCGTAGTGCGATTATTTTATACTGATGGTCCGAGACCATTTTTGTCAGTTTCGTCGGGAAGTTACAGATTCAGACTCACGACGGACGGTTTTGGTAGCACAAGTCTGAAATGAGGGAATGGTGAAGTATCGTGGAGAAAGAAGAAGAAATAAATGCTGTGACAATAGTTAACAAGAATGCCTTTGTTTTTACTTCAAAAAATGAACCTTCCACGCCTGTATATTAGTTTTTTTTACCGTAAACAGTTACGAGGATAAAGCCTGGTCATCAGCTACTCATCATCATCTATATACAGCTGAGCAGTTATAAAGCATGGCGCAAAATGTGTTACATCTAGTATTGCACACTCTTCACCAGCTTCACCATTTTTGTCGAGAAAATTGATATGGGTCCCCAGCTGACCACGTTATTGGAGAAAATATATCTTCCACATTTAAAAAGATCCTTTGTTTAACACTACGATAATGATAATACTTATACACTGACGGAAAGAAAATCGAAACATCAAGGAGGAGGCGTGCAGCATAAATGGAAGTTGGTAGGCGTGTTTCTTCATCTGAAATACGTCTATTCAAATTTCGTACCAATCGAAAAAAGTGGTACTGCTAGCGCCACTATCAGGATGCATATCAAGTTTGCTTTAAATACACGCTGTAATGGTTGTCAGCTTTAGTTATCTTTGAGATTGGATGTAGTGAGTTGATGTTAGTCAAGAATGCCTTTAAGACACTGTACGCGAATGCTGGCAGCGGTTCACGAGAATGTACGGTCGCAAGAAGATTGGCCTTCGGTTGGCCACATGGACGCTACGCAGAGGGAAATCCATCGTGCTCAGCGTATGACTGGCGCATGGTAATGCATCTCCAGCAGCAATCTCAATAGCAGTTGGCACCACAGTGACAAAACCAACTGTTACAAATCGAATACTTCAAGGACAACTCCAAGGCAGGCGGTTTGTACCGTACATCGCACCGAGTCCAAAACATCACCTTTTCCGACTTCAGTAATGTCAAACGAGAGCTCATTGGAGGTCAGGGTGGAGGTCTGCTGTTTTTTTCTGATGAAGGCTAGTTGTGCTGTGATGCCAATAAAGGCCGTGTGTTGGTTAGAAGGAGGCCAGTTGAGGACCTGTAACTAACCTTTCTGCATGTTACACCTATTGGACCTACACGTGGAGTTATTGTCTGATGTGCGATTTCGTATGATAGTAGGAGCACTCTCGTGGTTATCCCACGCACTCTGACTATAAATTTGTCCGTCAGTCTGCTGGTTCGACTTGTTACGCAACCATTCCTGAACAGCATTACAGTGCCAACAGGATAACGCTCGCCAACATACCTTGTTGTAGCCCAACATTCTCTACAGAATGTCGACGTGTTGCCTTGGCCTGCTCGATCACCAGAGATGTCTCCAATCGAGCACATATGGGACGTTATCTGACTACTCCGGCGTCACCCACAAACAGCATTAACCGTCTCTGTATTTACTGACCAACTGTAACAGGTATGGAATTCCATCCCGCGAACTGACATCCAGCGCCTGTACATCACAATGCATGCTTGTCTGCATGCTTGAATTCAACGTTCTGGCGGTTACACCGGCAGTTAATGTACCAACATTTCACATTTGCAATGGCTTATCTCTCGCTTACATTAACCTGTGGTCTTGCAGTGTTAATCACTTAAAAATGTTACGTAGACAAATGTATTCCCGAAATTCATTACTCTACATTAATTACTTTTGGTGTTGCGATTTTCCCTTCTGTGTATGTTGTTTCTGATGTATAGTTGGGAGATTTGGATGATGCGGATCTGCACGCTAGTCTATAATTTGCAAGTCTCTTCATCTCTGTATATCCATTGAATCTACGTCCATTTGAAGCTGCTTGCTGTGTTTCAGCCTTTGTTTCCCTCTACGTTTTTGACCTTTCACACTTCCCACCGTTATCAAATTAATAGTTTCTTTCTTGTAGTCCAGTTGTATCATAAATATCTTTGTTTTCCAATTCGATTCAGTACCTTCGCATTATTTATACGATTTGTCCATCTAATCTCCAGCATTCTTTTATAGCACCAAAATTCAAAAGCTTGCATTCTCTTATTGTCAGAATTGTTTATCGCCCATGAATCAGTTCCGTACAAGGCTACATGCCTGTCAAATACTTTGAGAAAAGTTTATTTTCGATATTGACAAATTTGTTCCTTTGTCCTTGGCTTCCTTCGTTGCTTGCTCAATGTGCAGACTGAATAACGGGGGAGACATTTCCCTTTCATGTTATTCGACTCTTATAACTGAAGCGTAATTTCTGTACAAGTTTTTAAAAACTTTTCGCTCTCTGTATTTTATTTTATCTCTGTTACCTTCAGTATTCCAAATTGTGCAGTCTAGTCCGTATTGTCAAAAACTTTCTCTAAATCGGTAAACACTGTAAATGTGGGTCTGCGTTTCTTTAACCCATCTTAAGATAACTCGTAGGACCAGTGTTGCCTATGTTCCTCCATTTCTCCTGAACCCAAACTGATCTTCCCCGGGTTTGGTCTTCGCCAGTTTTTCCATTCATTCCTAAATCTTTCGTATCAGTACTTCGCAACCATGACTTATTAAACCGATAGTTCGATAATACTCGCACCTGTCAGCAGGCACCTTTTTTTGATATCGGAATTATTACAGCCTTCTTGGAGTATGAGGCTATTAACGCCAGTCTCAAATGGCTTGCGTACCAGTCGAAATAATTTTTTCATAGTACTGTATATACTGCCAAGGATCTTGACACATCTGATGGAATGTCGTCTACTCTTCATTTGTTTCCAATTCCCTTTCTATAACATTGTGTTCATTTCCCTTTATGCTGCCCTTCTATAAGTACATATTCTTCCAACATTTCAACTTTTTCTTCTGTGGTTAATATTGGCATGCCAACTGAGCTTTCAGTATTAGTAAATCTTTTTCTGTTTCCTCCAAGGTCTCTTCAGTTTTTCTGTAGGCGGCATCTATGTTTCCTCGAGTGATGCATGCTTCTACAGCTTTATACCTGCGTACTTATTTTACGCTTTCTATCAGTTTCATGTTTTAGAAGTCTGTATTCCCTTCTGCCTGCTTCATGATACTGAACTTTTTTATTTTTTCCTATCATCAGTTAGACTCAGTGTCGCGTGTGTTAGCCAAGGATTTCCACCGGACCTTATCTTTTTGCCTATTTGATCCTCCAATGTCTTTTTCATTTCTCAAACACATTTGTCTTTTATTCTACTTCTTTCCTTTGTTTTACTCGATGGTTTCCTAAAGCCTCGTTTGAAACTCTCAAAACCCCTGGTGCTTTCAATTTTCCCACGTCCCATCTCCTTAATTTCGTACATTTCTGCAATTCCTTCGGTTGTAATATGAAGTTCATAATCAGTGAACTACGGTCAGACTCATCTGCCCTTGGAAATGTCTCGCAATATAAAATATGTTTTCGAAATCTCCGTTTTAACTGTTACATAATCTACCTGAAACCTTCCGGTGCCTCTAGGCCTCTTCCACGTTTACGACCTTATTTCATGATTCCTAAGCGAAGTGTTACGTATGGTTAAATCACATTCCGTGCAAAATTATACCAAGCGACTTCCACTTTTATTCCTTTCCCTACGTATGTACCCTTCCCTTTTATCAAGGCTTGAACTTTATGTTTCCTTCTTCCTTTTCCTTCTATCGAATTCCAGTCTCCCGTCACAGTTAAATTTTTACCTCCGTTAACTATCTGAATAACTTTTTTTTCCATTATACATTATTTCAGTCTCTTCCTCATCTGCGGAGGTAGTAGGCATATACATTTTTTCTACAGTAGTATGTGTTTGCTTCATGTCTACGATAATGCCTTCACTATGTTGTTCGTAGTAACCTACAGGTATTCTTATTTTCTTATTCATTAATAGACGTACTCATGCATTGCCGATATTTGAGTCTGTATTTATAACCGTGAACTCAGCTGATCATGAGTCCTATTCTTGTTGTCGCCTCATTTCACTGATTCTCATTATATCCATCTTCTACTTATCCATTTCTCTTTTTAAATTCGCTAACATACCTACCCTTTAAGGATCTAACGTTCCACTCTCCGACCCGCAGAACGAGGAACACTATCTGATCAAAAGTATCCGGACACCTATTTGTGGACTTTAATATGGGACGTATGTACCCTTCGCTTTTATGAAGGCTTGAACTTTATTGAGTACACTTTGACAGATATGTCTGAATGTCTATGGGTTAATGGCAGACTATTTTCCCTCAACAGCCGAAACCAGAGAAGGTAGTGATGCTTTACGCTGAAGTCCGGAGCTCAGTCGACGTTCGAACTCCTCCGAAAGGTGTTCCTTTCTGGTTCAGGTCGGGACTCTGGGCAGTTCAGTCCATTTCTGGGTTGTTATTGTCCATAAACCATTGTCCCACAGATGCTGCTTTATGACAGGACGCGGTGACATGCGGATAGAAACAATCACCGTCCCCGAACTGCCTGTCTACTGTGCGCAGTACAAAATGCTGTAAACTGTGTTCTGTCCTTCCGCATTTATCGTTTTCTTTAAACTGTAAAAATCTGGTGAATCTGTCTAACAGGATCACTCCAGGCAGGGACGTGATCTAATTTGGTACTATGTGCAATAATTTTTGCAGCAAATACCTCAAATTTGTTATAGTCTCCTTAAGACAACTTTGTGATTGGCATATGAGCGGCTCGAACAGTAAGGACTAGCCACCAAGTCGCCATATCGTGACTGGTACCGGGTACCGGAATAAAGCGACGTTATCATGCAGAATTTAAACGATGCTACAGTCTGAAGGTGATACGTAAGTAACGTATAAACGAGGCATCGCAATTAGCGCACATATTAGTGCAGAGCCTGCTGACATCGCTCCTTCTTAGTCAGTCACTACGTTTTTAAACGGTACTGCAACAAAAAGGAGAGAATTGCTAATGCTTCATTTGCAAATAACAAAAAATAGGTGGAGGAAAACAGACATTTAATTAATAATTTTGAAACTAATAGCAGTAAGTGCCATTGATATTGCCTCCTGTCTAGCGATCAATTGGTCACGTGATCTCCGTAGCATTTGTGGTATGGGAGCGGTAGGTCATTACAGAACTCAACAAGAAACAATTCATCCCCTAACATCGTTAGCCGGGATCGAAGAAACTAGGAAACACCTGCATCCCAGGTCTCATTGTATGGAATCACGAGAAAATCTGAAAAAGCTTACTCGTAAAGAACTGTTTTCAAGTGATCAATAAGTTTCTATGCGTTAATTTTTGCTTGACACTACAAAGAATGCCTTCCACTCTTAAGTAAATCCATAAGTCGACAATAACATAACTCGTTTGCGAGATCGGCATCCAGTTATGTAACATGTCATTCGAAATTACTGGTTGTGCTGTTTCATTGTAGGAGAGAGTTTCAAATAGCTTTCCAAGAATAAACTGTCGAATTACTGACAGTGGTACTTGTTCCAAGGACTATATTACTGATGGTAGGTGTCGTCCCATTCCCGGTGCTGAAAGGCTGTTAGTCCTCAGACAGAGCGCGGCGCTGGCGGCTAAGAATACGACAGCCAGCCGGGGCCACCTGCCTCTTGCCCTCCACAGCCACGTCCCAACATATTCTCCACTTTACACGAGTTCCACGTTTTTCTTATCACTGCGAAGTACTTTGCCGTTTGGACGTGTTTTCTTCAACCAGAAGTTAACTAATTGTTAAATGCAAAGCAGAAATACTATAAGTCGCGCCACAATTTGTCTGCAAGGCGTTTGACAGAGGTACATTTATGCCTGTGCAACTTGTCGGGTGCACTAGGTTCATGCGACTGTTGCACGAAGAGGTAAGGGGGCGCATGCAACGATGCAGTCACGCATGCATCTAGTTCGTGCGCATGTGCCCCGTGTATAAGCTCAGGAGTTTCCCAGTTCCAATTCGGGCGGAAAAGTGCGGCAGCCGTGCCCCTGTACACGGCTCTGTTCCTTTGTTTGACTACTTGTCACTCTTAAAAGACTCTGTGTTTTGCTTGCATACAAATTTAACTATGCATTAGTACTTTGGCTGAGTGGTGTGATGAGAAACACATGGAATTTGTGGTGTATTATTATGCATTTCCTTGTTTGTGATTGTCACTTGTCACTTACGGAGACTATAAAGACATAAAGAAACGAAATGACTGTTTACAGCTTCTCACACGTATGTAGGAAATTTGTGGTAAGGACTATGGCACCAAACTGCTGAGGTCATCGGTCCCTAGGCTTAGGCACTTCTTAAGCTAACTGAAACTAACTTACGCTAAGGACAAGCATGGCACCACAGAATATTGATATTGCATTCATGGCTTGTGACTACAGTTCTGTTTGTGTAACTTGTGACGTTATAAGTCTGTTAGAGGACAGATTCATTTGTTTTGTGCATAAATAGTGATTATAATTCGCTATAAACCGTGAAGGAAGTATCTGGAATATAATCAAGTCCATAATGAGTAACGAACATTTAGTTTCTGGTTCAGGTACCACATTCGACATTTTATCACTTTGCAATTACGCAGATGTGTCATCTCAAATCTGTTGATTTGATCGCTCAGAGTTGTGCGTTTCAGCACACGGTGTTCGGTCTGCTGCGTTCTTAAACTATTACATACAGTGACGAGACGAGCATTCTAAGTCGACCTGATGAAAATGGATTGGAGTCTGTTACGCTCAAAGTTTCGTAACACTAAACATATGCATCAATCATTAAGACTTATTTAGAGACAAGTGTCATTTTATAATTTTCTTTTCGTACTTAAAGAATGTTACTACACGGTGTTAGCAATTAAATGAAGGTGTATATATATATATATATATATATATACTGCCTCAGCATGGATGTGTGTGATGTCCTTAGGTTAGTTAGGTTTAATTAGTTCTAAGTTCTAGGGGACTGATGACCACAGATGTTAAGTCCCATAGTGCTCAGAGCCATTTGAACCATTTTTTTTGTAATTTGATAAAATGTCGTATGTGAGGGTTGGTTCAGATTGGCCTTCATAGTTCACGCCTCATAAATATACTGTTCCACTAAAATATGTTCTTAGGTCACTAAGGACTCGTTTTTTTTCGAAATTTCTACTCATTCCTTCACGGCTGCGCGTTATAATAGATGTTCCCACTGACATGACGGTAGAACCAAATTTGTGGAGGTAATTTTCGTGGGACAGAAAGACCGTAAATAAAAGCAAATTATTTAGTATGCAATCTCTGGTGAATGTTTACAGAATCTCACTCCCATAAGAAGCGAGAAACAGCAAACCGTGCTGGTTTTGCACTCTGGAGCGTCAACACTGCAGCGAAAGTAGCTACTGATGGTAGGATACCTCGGTCTTTCGAAAAGGAAGGAGAAATAGAGTTTATCTGCTTACTTGTTTTCTCTGTCAATAAAACTATACAGGCGACGTCTTTAATAATTTTTGATGCAGTAAACAAAAATTATAGCAATGGTTAAATGGAATACACTTACCAAAGTACAGTAGTCCAGAGAAGTGTCGAAACATAGTGTTACTTTAGCAACGGTAATCACTGCAGTTTTTTTACGTTCATTTTTACATGGATTAATATTCAAGTAATGCTAGAGTATTTATTATTTTATAAAACAATATTTCCCTGAGATAAATAGGAAGCCAAAGTTTTGTAAATGATGTCATTGTTTGCATGCATTAAAGGAGATGCTGAAGTGAAGGATGCCACTCTTTGTTTTCAGAGTTCTTTGTATTAGTCTTCTCACTCTTCCTGTACTTTTTGCGTGCCAGAATGATACTATTTGGAAGGTTCCTGGAAACAATATGTATCGCCCTTAAATTTTATGCTGTTGAGATGGTTCCGATAACATGCATGTCCTAGGCACATCCAAATGATGAATGTAGTATGACACTCAGTTCGTGCGGTAGCGTTCTCGCTTCCCACGCCCGGATTCTCGGGTTCGATTCCCGGCGGGGTCAGGGATTTTCTCTGCCTCGTGATGGCTGGGTGTTGTGTGCTGTCCTTAGGTTAGTTAGGTTTAATTAGTTCTAAGTTCTAGGAGACTTATGACCACAGCAGTTGAGTCCCATAGTGCTCAGAGCCATTTGAACCATTTGAACACTCAGTTAAAAACAACCATGGTTGTCTTAGGATAAGTTGGACTGGGTATAAAATCTTGTTCCATCTGTCTGTGTAGGCGCCGGCCGATGTAGCCGTGCGATTCTAAGCGTTTCAGTCTGGTCGCAGGTTCGAATCCTGCCTCGGGTATGGGTGTGTGTGATGTCCTTAGGTTGGTTAGGTTTAATTAGTTCTACATTCTAGGGGACTGAAGACCTCAGATGTTAAGCGACATTGTGCTCAGAGCTATTTGAACCATTTGTCTGTGTAAACACCCAGCTGCGGGCCATTCCCCTTGAGTACGTTTCACGGGTAAGAAATGAATCAATATATGGTAGAACAATGCTTTGGGATCTACCTTTTGGAGTACTGTGCTTTGCTAAAGCATCCACTGTTTCTTTACGATTGGTCGCAGTGTGAGCCTAAATTCATGTTAAAGTGTCATCTCTGTGTTTGACTTTGGCAGTCCAGATGGCATTAAAAATATCTATTAAATATTTATTTTTTGTCTAGTTGTTGCGATGTTCCAGTTTTTGTAACTCACCCTTACAGTATTTCACCAGTAGAAGTTTCTAAAACTTTACATTTCGTATTTTATAACAGTCTTAGTGCCAAAACAACAGGTGTATAATCGGAGGCTTCCTGAGGAAGAGCATACCTGTCGTATGTTTCAGTAAATGGGCAGTAGAAAGCATATCACACTCCATCTTGGGAGCTAACCAGGGTTTGACATCCCGTTGATGACGAGATCATTAGGGACGGTCGCTCTCTCGAGCACGTACGAGAGGAATGCGCAGCCTGTTGGACAGGGGACACAGAATGTGCCATGCGCCTGGCTGGGGCAGGGTGCGACGTAAACATTGCGACATGATGCCGGCTGCAGGCTGTGGTGGGCGGGCCGCCAGTCACAACACTCGCTGCGCCAACCGGGACAAGGGGCGCGCACGCTACCGCTCTAGCGACAACATCGGTTTTGCTTCACAACGTACCGTTCCCGCTATGTCGTGTGACTATCGGAAAGTTAGGAATATTAAAAAGCTGTCTAAACTTTGTGCAGTAGTACGAATTTGATAGAGTAATCGTTTTTTCTGGTAGAGTAATAATATCTATGGAGTGAACATTCATATGGGCAGAACAGAAGTTTTGTCGCCAACATACGTTGCCTCTACCTTATGAGTAAAAGTGTCTCGTGAAACATCGAATTTGTAGCTACGACGTGCAGAAAATTAGTGATTTACCGCATTCTGAAATAATTTTAGGTACGAAATTCCTCTTCTTTTACTTTCAGTTGTCATGTGCTTAATCGCCTTCCATCCTCATGGAAATTGAAATATTAATCAGTGCTATTCATTCTCCATGTCAGAATGTTTTCTATTTTCATTACTTTAAAATAAGCAAAATTATTTGGTGATTTCTATAATCTGAGGATGAGAGAGGGGGTAAAAACTCAGGCTGTCATATATAAAAGTTATCTGTAATTGAAAATTGATTGAAATGTGTGTGCATTCTACAGGCTGACTGGCAGCACGCTCCCACAGCACCGAGTTTATCTAACACTTCTCTCGAAAATACATGACGATGCAGTCAGAGAAATCAGCCCTACTTTATTAACTCTTTACACGTGCCTCGTTGTGTTTCAAAGAATCAAGCGCCCCTTGCTAAATGATAATTAGACCTTTGTATTACGAACGTACGAAAAATAATGTTCCTTCCTGTAACATATTGCGATTTGCATCTGTAGATCATTGCTGTTAATAATAAATAACTGTATAAAAACAGGGCTGACAAATGTAATTTTAAATTTTCGTCATAGAGCAAGATGTAGACAAACAGCATTATATCCAAGTCATCCGCCAGTTCTGATTTGATTTTGGAGGCATGCACAGTCATAGCTATTCCTATTCTCTGGTTTTTCACGGTTATTATAATTGCTAATAGCCATTACCATTGCAGTCTGGACAGATCTGTTTTTGATGTACTGTAACAAATGTTGCCGGTCAACTGCAAAATAGCTTCACACGGCTTTTGGTTTTTTTTCTTACGGCTTGCCAGTACCTGCTTTTTTGTGTTGGTTCCTAGTACAACCGTACTGAATCTGGAGGAAAATCAATCACATCCCCTTGCCCTTTTCAGTCCTTTGGAACACTGATATCGGGGAATGTTATTCATGGTGGTAATGTGATGCGCCATCATGCAGAATGTGAAATTCCGTATTCATATAGTATGTACTAATGTTTAATACGTTCACATAGATATGACTACTTACTCTGTTTTCCAAAAGGACTGGTCCAATTAAGCTCCTAGACGAGAATCCACAGCGTCGTTCTGGCACTGTCAGTGAAACATATTACCCCTTCAACTCGGATTGGCTGTTACTGGATAGGAATTTATAAGCAAAATAAAGAGTTTTGGTACTATGAGGAAAGTTTATCGTGACCATTTTAGATGAGGCTGGCGCGGCGGTGGGGGTTGAAGTATGGTTTGCCTCAGACACTAACAGTGATCGGCGCTGAACTACCTGAATTGCGACACTGACAACTTGAGCAATCACTACTGGTAGTCATTACCGAATGATTTGTGCACTGTGTTTTGTTAAGTGTTGTCTGTTGCTCGTTGTTTTCTTATTCTGAAAAGAGTGAAGAGACTAATTCTGGTCCGTCACGGGAATGGAGTTCGACTCTCGCAACACCAGATTCGTTCGGCGATCCCTATGACAATGTGTCAGCTCCGCTTGTGCAGAGACACATAGCACGTCTGCACAGGGGATAGGCAAAACAATGTGAACAGTGGTAATAATGGGATGGTTGTGTTTGACGGTCAACAATGCAAGTAAGGTATGTGTCGCGCTGGACTGTGCATCAGTGCATGTTGTTTACGAATTGTGCACACTTCTTATTTGCATTCAGAGGCCGAAGTCGACGTGCAATAAAAGACCTAACAGAGTACCAAAGAGGGCGGATTGTGAGGGCCTGATTAGCTGGAGTATCAGTAACCAAGACCGCCAACTTATTGAATGTTTCAAGAGCAACTGTTTCAACAGTCATGACAGCATACACAAAACACGGAAAGACGTCATTGCGTAAACGTAATAGTGAGCGCAAATCAAAATAAATGACAGAGACCTTCCTATGCTAAAATAAATTGTGTCAAAACAACACAAAACTACGGCGGCTAAAGTGACTGCAGAGCTTTACAGAAGCTCTCCTGCGAGGTTCGCAGGAGAGCTTCTGTAAAGTTTGAAGGTAGGAGACGAGTACTGGCAGAAGTAAAGCTGTGAATACGGGGCGAGAGTAGCCGGCCGCAGTAACCGAGCGGTTCTAGGCGCTTCAGTCCGGAACCCCGCGACTGCTACGGTCGCAGGTTCGAATCCTGCCTCGGGCATGGATGTGTGTGATGTCCTTAGTTTAGTTAGGTTTAAGTAGTTCTAAGTTCTAGGGGACTGATGACCTCAAATGTTAAGTCCCATAGTGCTCAGAACCATTTGAACCGGTTTTTGGGGCGTGAGTCGTGCTTGGGTAGCTCAGTTGTTAGAGCACTCGCCCGCGAAAGGCAAAGGTCCCGAGTTCGAGTCTCGGTCCGGCACACAGTTTTAATCTGCCAGCTAGGTTCAACATATCATTTTTCCGCTGGGTAGAGCTTTACATTGTTCTCTTTGTAAACCATGCCAAGCTGACGAAAGAAATATTGATTTTATCAAAAAAACTAATTTTACTTTATTTTCGCCTGAATTTATCTCGTTTAAAGCGAGGAATTTTGTACGTATAACATTACAGTTAAATGTCTTTTATGTATCCACACTGATATCACAATGCTAAGTTGAATCTATGAAAGGAAGTTCGACATCCATATAACGAAATAAGGTCGAAGTACGTAAAGGATCGAATAATTTGATGTAAAATCAGTTCTTCCGACGTTTATATCTAACAAAATGTCGGCCCATTATCTGATGTTCAAGTGGAAAACCAAGCAAAACTGCGCTATGTGGACAGTCGTGGCCTTTAGATTTAGCGAAGAATATTCCTGTTTGTCATGTTATCGGCAGCGCTTCAGCGACCTCATTGGTTTTGACAGTAAATTCTATTTCAGTCAAAAGATAACGTATATTCTTTAATGTCTAAACCGGTATTGACTGACTAATCAATATCAATAGTCCATAAATACCTCTTGGCCGACGGCCGAGTTCTCTAATAACAGCTTCATGGAAATGTCGACTCCTAGCATGTTCTGACGCAGCCAGCAGCCAAGAACTATTTACGGGCTGTTGGTATGGACTGATCAGTCTGCATCGTAGCGTGCTTTGTCCCTTGAGGTAGGGCGAGTGGTTAAGACACCCGACCTTTTTCCCTGTGCCCAGATAGTGTGCCAGTGAATCCCCTCTTAAACGTTCTTATTTTGACATTGCGTGTCGCCCCACTGGCTTGAGGTGGGAGTTCTACAACACACATACCTGCTTCTTGTTGTTTGCAAAAGCGAGCATGCCTAATATACTGCCCATTACATTTGTCAATAAGGAAAAATCAGTTGCTTCGTTAAGGAGTGACAATTATCTGTGGGGCAGTCAGAAGAGATTTATCATTTAAAATGAAACGCAACTTACTTACAAGCGTGTTGGATTCCTAAAAAAAGCGTGTTGGGTTCCTAAAAACAGTACATAAAGAACAAAGCGCTTCCCCAATTACAGCTGGGCGTGGTAGAGGTAAGGAGCGCCAAATTGACCCAAATAATGCCGAGTGCGTACCTTTCCAGACACGCTCACCTTTACACTATCCATTTGGAGTAAATTTTTGTATATCTCGGTCTCCCCTGACAACTTAATCGCGACCCAGCGGCTATCAGCAATAAGTAACTGTCCTTAAGAAGTGCAAACACGAAGCGCTAGCTTACTTGTGAGATGAAGTAAGTTGTGGAACTGCGTAGCCATTTCTGACACCAAGGGATGGTGTTACATCAACTGCCAGAACTCTGTGCCGACGTTGGAGCTGGCCTCGGCGTAATACATCGTGATAGATCACCAGAATAGAATGGTAACTTCCCTGGTGCTCATTTAGGATTAGCTACAGAATGTCTATATCATCCACATCATTTTCATATTCCGTAATTAGTATTTTTAATTAATTTAATCACATACTAATTATCACCAGAAAGGAACGTCGACTCCAACCCAGTGCCACTATAACTCAATACAAACCTTTCAGTCATTAAAGAATTTATGTGAGCATTTAACTGAAATGTATTTATTAACATTAGCAAAGGGTGTCGATGCAGTGCCATAACAACCCTGTTACAACAGTACTGCTCTATTTAAGGTGTTTTAGATGCCATTAGGAACGCACATACTTTCATGTTTCAAACAGTGGGTACTTCAACATGTCAGGAGGGATAAAAGGTAGGAACATTGACCGTAAAGTGAGGTAATCGTCCTCTTGTGTAGTGTCACTGGAATAAATTGTGTGTGTCCGTGTGTGTGTGTGTGTGTGTGTGTGTGTGTGTGTGTGTGTGTGCGCGCGCTCTAAAACGTTTGCACCTAATGGAGCTAACGTGTTGAGGGAAACATGATTGCGCCTTGAAGGTCTGCTACCACGCGCACAGAGTTACAGCGCGGGACAGTCGCTTTTCTTTCCTGCCGTAAGCTATTCGAAAAAGGAAGAAGAGTTAAACTCCGTGTTGACAACGACATCATTGAGATGCGTTTAGATGGGCTATATTTGGCAGCAAAGGGGCCGCCGTCAACATTGCTGTAATAAAAGGCAATTTAGTGGTACAGCTGGCTGATATTGCAGGCTGCCCCGCGCGTAGTTGCCGACATATTGCGAAGGGTTGGCGGTGTTTTCACTAAGGGTGGAAAATATTTCGCATTGCAGGACAATATCTCTGTCTGTCCTTGTCTGTAAATGCTTCCCTTTTGCTTTCACATTTTTTTCCCCCTACTTCTCTCACCGAAAGCGCTGAAGTCACGTGTCTGGGCGAAAACAATATTGTTTCGCTTCTATTCGAAAGTTTTCGGACTTAGTATAGCCACATGTTTGTTGTGTACGGCAGTAGAGATGGGGACAAACGAGATAACTTTGAATTTTATAAGTGCATTTTATATACGGCCAGAGCCATGGGACTTAGAAGTTAATGCATATGAAGAACGCACTCGGAAAAAATGAAGTATTAGAACCTAAGCAAAAACCCGATTAAAAAAAGTTGCATAGGAAGTGTGGAAGTGCTGGCGCCTCTTCATCCATATGATTTAGATTTGATGTGATTTTCATATTACCTTGAGGCGTACATGAAGCAGGAGTTAATAGTGTAAACAGTCATGTGTGCTTGTGAACAAAAATAAAATCAAAATTGTATTCTTATTTCACAATTCCCGTAATGATATCTTTTAGTCATTCTATCAAAACATTGCAAATTTCTAATACCATGAGGCTTAGTGATAAATACTGTACTTTAAAAGGTACTTGAAATTTCCTTTCAAATCACCAGTAGCTAAAAACCGAAGGATGATCGCCAGTGGGGTTGTAACTGGTACATACTCTCTCCAGTTGCTTGTACGAGGTATTCGCAATCGTGTTCCATCATTGTGGTAAAATTCTGGAACGAATATGTATCAGACATCAGTTTAGTACTTAAATTTTTCTGAAGCATACCGGTTAGTTAAAAAAAAAAGCATTCACAAAGCTAGATTTCTCTAGTTCTTTCTAACTCAATTTCTTGTGTGATGTAAAAGCATTAGAGCTGCACTTACTTCCACTAGCTCGCCCTCGTCCATTTTGGGGCAGTAGTTTGGCCTCTTGTAAAACCTTCTGGTCCGGGAATGTATCGCGGTAAACGTTGCTGGGCAATAGTGGCTGAACATTTGGGTGCATCTGTGTGGCTACAATGTTGCGGAACAACGTTATCGGTATATTCAGGGTGGTCAGGAAGTCTGAAAAGTTTATAGAATGTTGCAGGGTAGGTTGTGCTGCAAAATAACTGTTTGCGCCGTTTCCGAATCAATTAGCAGCGAAGTTAATTTTTGTATCGCTCTCTTGTTCGGTTGTAGGAAACCAAACGAAGAACACATTTGGCACACCATCTCTGGTGGGCCGCTTGAATCCGGCGCGCAACGGCCTGATTGGCTAACTTCCGTGCTAATTAACTCGGAAACGGTGCAGCTTATCGAACTTTTCCATTAAGAGTTATTTCTCAGCACAACCTGCCCTGCAACACGTTCACGAGCTTTTCAGTCTGTTTCTGACCACCATCTATAAGCGGCAGTATGCAGTTTTTATGATCAACGTAAACGTAACTTTAGAGATGGGCCTGTACTACCCATTACAGTGCGATGTATTTTTATAAGCGTGCCACGTTCCTTGTCTTGATTTTTGTGCCGTATAGATCCAAGGAGAAGCCAGCCCCTTTGACCATTCAGCTACTAGTCTGGCTAGAGTGCAGAGAGCATGCAGCTCCACGTCCTACGACTGACGAGCAACAGCTGCGTTAAGCGACGGCGAGAACGCTTCTCCCTCTTCAAGCTGCCCCCCACCCACACCGTCCTCTTATTCACTGTGCACTCGCTCGCCAGCGGATTATTGGGACACTGCTGACACTGATGACGAGCCTCTCCTAACCTACCTTCAGTTTTTCTGGCGCGCATTCCATTACATACCTATTATTTAGTTTCTCCATACTCGGAGATTTCTGTTGTTCCGCAACTGCACATTCAGTTAATGAAAGACCGCTTCAGTTGCTAATGTATACTTTATTTAAGTCCACGACCAGTTTTCAGTTGTCGCATCTAGGTCATTTTCAAGTGGGTCTGAACCTACCACTGTTAATGCTTAATATGAAGATATAAACATTTTAGATAATAGGACGCGATATTATATACGATATTAACATGTACAGTGTAGTACAGAAAAATTTAAATCGTACATTGCGTTGTTGTGTAGCAACATCAAATGATTACAAGTCGAGTGAATGTAAAACGATACGCTCAATAATACACTCCTGGAAATGGAAAAAAGAACACATTGACACCGGTGTGTCAGACCCACCATACTTGCTCCGGACACTGCGAGAGGGCTGTACAAGCAATGATCACACGCACGGCACAGCGGACACACCAGGAACCGCGGTGTTGGCCGTCGAATGGCGCTAGCTGCGCAGCATTTGTGCACCGCCGCCGTCAGTGTCAGCCAGTTTGCCGTGGCATACGGAGCTCCATCGCAGTCTTTAACAATGGTAGCATGCCGCGACAGCGTGGACGTGAACCGTATGTGCAGTTGACGGACTTTGAGCGAGGGCGTATAGTGGGCATGCGGGAGGCCGGGTGGATGTACCGCCGAATTGCTCAACACGTGGGGCGTGAGGTCTCCACAGTACATCGATGTTGTCGCCAGTGGTCGGCGGAAGGTGCACGTGCCCGTCGACCTAGGACCGGACCGCAGCGACGCACGGATGCACGCCAAGACCGTAGGATCCTAGGCAGTGCCGTAGGGGACCGCACCGCCACTTCCCAGCAAATTAGGGACACTGTTGCTCCTGGGGTATCGGCGAGGACCATTCGCAACCGTCTCCATGAAGCTGGGCTACGGTCCCACACACCGTTAGGCCGTCTTCCGCTCACGCCCCAACATCGTGCAGCCCGCCTCCAGTGGTGTCGCGACAGGCGTGAATGGAGGGCCGAATGGAGACGTGTCGTCTTCAGCGATGAGAGTCGCTTCTGCCTTGGTGCCAATGATGGTCGTATGCGTGTTTGGCGCCGTGCAGGTGAGCGCCACAATCAGGACTGCATACGACCGAGGCACACAGGGCCAACACCCGGCATCATGGTGTGGGGAGCGATCTCCTACACTGGCCGTACACCACTGGTGATCGTCGAGGGACACTGAATAGTGCACGGTACATCCAAACCGTCATCGAACCCATCGTTCTACCATTCCTAGACCGGCAAGGGAACTTGCTGTTCCAACAGGACAATGCACGTCCGCATGTATCCCGTGCCACCCAACGTGCTCTAGAAGGTGTAAGTCAACTACCCTGGCCAGCAAGATCTCCGGATCTGTCCCCCATTGCGCATGTTTGGGACTGGATGAAGCGTCGTCTCACGCGGTCTGCACGTCCAGCACGAACGCTGGTCCAACTGAGGCGCCAGGTGGAAATGGCATGGCAAGCCGTTCCACGGGACTACATCCAGCATCTCTACGATCGTCTCCATGGGAGAATAGCAGCCTGCATTGCTGCGAAAGGTGGATATACACTGTACTAGTGGCGACATTGTGCATGCTCTGTTGCCTGTGTCTATGTGCCTGTGGTTCTGTCAGTGTGATCATGTGATGTATCTGACCCCAGGAATGTGTCAATAAAGTTTCCCCTTCCTGGGACAATGAATTCACGGTGTTCTTATTTCAATTTCCAGGAGTGTACCTTAGGATAACTGGGCATATCATGATTATAAAAACTGTACAATTCGGTACATCAAAAGTGATGGCATACCTTAGCTTGAAAATGAAAGTAATTTCGTAGATTTAATACAGCCACATAATGTTACGTCTTATAGCACGGGCTAATTAATTACGTACTTAGCCACCCATATTCAGTTTCGTAAATTCATTTCTTATTGCTGTAGTGCCACTAGAAATGGTGAGGCACTTCAGTTTAGTCCAGGTCAGTCGTTCACTTCACTCTTAAGTCGCACAGATCTCGGAAATCAACCTTAACAGCCGGCCAGTGTGGCCGAGCGGTTCTAGGAGCTACAGTCTGGGACCGCGCGACCGCTGCGGTCGCAGGTTCGAACCCTGCCTCGGGCCTGGATGTATGTGATCTCTTTAGGTTAGTTAGGTTTAAGTAGTTCTAAGTTCAAGGGGACTGATGACCTCAGAAGTTAATTCCCACAGTGCTCAGAGCCATTTGAACCATTTTTCAACCTTAACGTCACCGATTTCTTTGTCGCCGCTCTTTAACCAAGTATTTCACAGTGAAAACGCAGCTGAAGCATTGTTCGCAAATTTCATGTCCATCTCAGCAAAAGCATTTAGTGAGCTGCAAAAGCCCGCAGAACCTGCTTCTCATTTAGGTCGTACTAACGTGGTGAGAAAGCCGCTCGTACTCCTGTTCTGACCCCATACTGGGGGATAGGAATTGACAGGTTGTCGCTATGCTCACTATGTACTACAAATTCTTTCATGGGGTTGGCTGCGAAAATATCGGACTGTATTTCAGATTTGTCTTTTGAGCTCAAAGTATTCAAGCAAAAATTAATATTCATTTTGTTAAATAATGGAGTGATAATGGCGAGTACAAACCACTCTATTCGTGCAGTCATTGTAGCGCCGATGGCGATGTGGTTGCTATGAAGACATGTTTACGTTTGACATTTATGTACATTTGAGTTCAGGTTATCCTGAAGTTACCATTAACAGTCCAATATAAAATGTCTTCATAGCAACACATCGCCATCGAAGCTACAATGAGTGCACGTTAACTTGTATCGCTATTACGGCTATATTAACAAAATGAATTTTCATTTTTGCTTCGAACTTCAAGCCCTTCAGTCAAATGTCTCGTCTTGCAATAATATAATATTCGTCACAGCGCCCAGAACTCTCTTCGTTTGTACTAACAGGCTAAAATATTTGTAAGACGGCTAGATGTACTTCGTTGTGAGGTCAACTGCATCTTGCCTCCTCGATCTGTCTCCGAAATCTTCGACTTACTAGTCATATCTTTACTTTCCATTTTTGTTATAGGCTTTTAAGCTTTTGAAAAATTAATTGTGTTGGCATTCTCAATGTTTCAACATCTGTTATGGTGACGTCTTTTATAAATACGCGCCGTTGTCTCGAATTGAAAAAATGGCGATTCGAAGTTACTCATAAATTACGTCCCCGTAGTAAACTTCTTTGCTGGCACTGAGCCGCGTACGCGTCCGGATCTATGCGAAGTAAGTAAATACAAACCTGTCAACCCACTTGTCATTAGGACACAGCAATGCAGACTAGACAGCGTATAACAGAACATATATTGTTCTGCCTAGCTGAGAGACAGATCTTTTCACAAAGCAGTAAATGGCATGAATAGCCAGTAAATTATTAGGCACTCAAAATATTAGAAAAACTGTAAGAAAGATAGGTTGGAAAAGGACCATAACTATAGCTAGTTTTACAATCACAGCATGTACTAAAGGCTTAAGACAGATTGCTTATTGAGTTTTCAGAGCGCATTGGAGAAACCCGTCAGAATTTGTTTTAATATTTGTGCGTAATAGCAGCATGATTATGACAGAGAAAGAAGCAAAAGATAGGAGTACTATTCCTCAACAGAGAGTTAGCAAATGGACCTCATCTGTCAAGGTAACGTTTTCAGAAATTACTGCTGTGATACATTATTTGTTTATTAACTTCCCTAGAGGGCTGTGTCTCGAAACCGAACATAAAACATATCTTGGAGAGCTATAGTTATTAATATCTAACAAGGATTCCCTTGGTGTACCCATATACTTGGCAATATTTTTCCCGCACAAGGGAAGGAAACAGAATATAATTTTCGTCCAATGTAGAACGAGTGAAATAACAAGTAATACTGGTGCAACTGACCTGCTTAACTTAATAAGTTTTGAACATTGTATGCAGACTGTAAACCAGTTTCGCATCAACTAAGAAAACGTTCAGTATGTAATCATATCGCCTTATCATCCAGTAGTAAAGACAAGACTTTTGGAGATAATTGGTTCTTTTGCTAGTCTTATAAGAAGTTGTGAGTGAGCGAATGACACCTGTTACAACCTCGCTAGTATGAGCAACGTAAAAAATGGAACAAAATATGGATATTTTTGAATCTTACATGCGGGAGCTACAGATTTTTGACAACATTGAGACCTCGTTGGTGAAACCGGCGTCCGCCCATACGCAGGCGCCAAAGATTTTTCCGTCCGATTAATTTTAGCACAGGGCTTGCCCGGTGTTTAAATGTGGACGGAGCACGCATATTTATTCCACCTGAACTTGGTTACGTACGTTCCATGAAATCTCCCTGCTGTTACGCAAATCGTTGCTGGCAGTCCCTTCGAGTACCGGATTCTGCTGTAACATTATCGCTGCACTTCTGTGCCAAACAGCAGATTTTTAACTTATACCAGAATTTAAACTGGGTATGTGGTTCGTGTCGTTAGAGAGAGTCGAATAAAATCCACCAGTAACACGTGGAAGTACGCAGTACGTTGTATCGTGAATTACATCGTTTGTTGTTCAGTATGCATATAATACAAAGTGCTCATAAAAAGTTTCGCACCACTCACGCGAATTGGGTAATATGTATATGTTATATAGAATTTCTGTTTCCCAACACTTTTGACCAAGCGAAATCACTATTTACCCAACGGGCGCAAAAGTAAAGCTGGGTTCTCAGTGCAGTTCGGCAGAGCGCGCACTCTCCAAGCGGGAACAGAACACTGCGGCTTGCGTAAACTGTTCACTCTGTCAGCATGTCTCCAAGGGATAGTTTTGAAAGATGTTGCCCAGCGGTTATTGTCAGGTTACGGAAAATGTGTTACCAGCAGTGGAAGTTGCCCCCGAATCGATGTACAGCACAAAAACGTCACTCTAACTTTCAAACGCTGTCGTGAGACGCTAAACATTTCAGGTAAGACTCGCAGTCGTCGCCTGCGATCGCCACAACCATCTGATGACCAGTACCTACAAATTATAGCTCGCATGTAACCTGAGAAGAATGTAACAGAACTGGGTGAACCTTAACGGAGGCAATTGTTTCGGCAGTCACCGTCTCTACACGACCAGTTTGGCCTCTACGCATCCATTGCGATCAACAATGCAAATCCGTCAGCACGGTTGTGCCCAATGAAGGTCTGTAAGGGAACATGCGGTGTGTCGTAGAAATCAGTGACTCTGGGTTCTCTTCATTGATGAATGTAGGATTTATGGTATATCTGACCACCTTCATAGACGAGTGTGGACGCGGTCAGGTAGCAGAGCACGAGTTATGCATGCAGTTCCACGCGTTCAGTCAGGAGTTGGGTCAGTTACACTTTCTGAGCAATAGAATCCGGACACCTATTAGTAGACATTATATGGGATGCGCCCATCATTTGCCTTTATGAATGCTTGAACTTTACTGGGGACACTTTCACAGAGATGTTTAGGAATGACAGCCCATTCTTCCTCAAGAGCTGAAATCAACGCAAGCAGTGATACCGGCTGTTGGGGTGTGGATCAAAGTCTTCTTTCTAACTCATACCAAAGGTATTCTGTTAGATTCAGGTCGGAACTCTTGGCAGGCCAAATCATTTCAGGAATGTAATTGTCGACAAACCACTGACTTATATATGCTGTTTTTAGAAAGGGTGCGTTGTCTTGCTGATATAATCAAGCATCGTCTTAAAAATGCTCCTCCTCTGTACATGGTACACAATATTGTAAAATTTGTTCATATTCTTCCGCATACACCTTTTTCTTAAGCGCAATAAGGGGACCACATTAAAACCACGAAAAACAAAATGGTTCAAATGGCTCTGAGCACTATGGGACTCAACATCTTAGGTCATAAGTCCCCTAGAACTTAGAACTACTTAAACCTAACTAACCTAAGGACATCACACACACCCATGCCCGAAGCAGGATTCGAACCTGCGACCGTAGCAGTCCCGCGGTTCCGGACTGCAGCGCCAGAACCGCACGGCCACCGCGGCCGGCCACGAAAAACAGCTCCGTACTTCACTGTTGGCAGTGCAGATGATAAATAATGTTCTCCAGGAGTTTGTCAAACCGAAACCTTTCCATCTGCTTGCCGCAGGATAAAGGGCGATTCGCCACTCTGAATCACTCGTCATCCATTGTCCAGTGGTGCCACTCTTTACTTCACTTCTAGTGTCGCTTATCATTGACTACAGAAATGTGTTGTTCGATCATTTTACTCAGCTATTTTTTTAAAAAAATGGTTCAAATGGCTCTGAGCACTATGGGACTTAACTTCTGAGGTCATCAGTCCCCTAGAACTAAGAACTACTTAAACCTAACTAACCTAAGGACATCACACACATCCATGCCCGAAGCAGGATTCGAACCTGCGACCGTAGTGGTCGCGCGGTTCCAGACTGTAGCGCCTAGAACCACTCGGTCACTCAGGTCGGCTCCACATAGTGATGTATGGCGGAGAGTACTTTGCGTACTATTGTTACCTCGTTCCTTTCCTGTCCCAGTCCCGAATGATATGCGGGAAGAGCGATTGTTGGTAGAACTTCCTATGAGCTCTAACCTCTCTAATTTTACCTTTACAGTCTTCCCGCGAGATATACGTTAGAGGAAGCAATATACTGGTTGTATTGTATTGTATTGTGTGGAACTGGGACCTAGAAACAACGGAGAGGCTTCTTCCCCGCCGTAGACCGCAGTGGTACACAACAGACTACAGCAGTCCACTCGCCCCACCGCCGTCCCACACCGAACCCAGGGTTATTGTGCGGTTCGGGGCCCAGTGCCCCCCCCCCCGCCCGACATCTCACACCACTCACACCAGACGAGTGTAACACCAATGTTTGCGTGGTAGAATAATTATGGTGTACGCGTACGTGGACAAAGTGTTTGCGCAGCAATCGTCGACGTAGTGTAACTGAGGGAGAATAAGGGGAAACAGCTCGCATTCGCCGAAGCACATGGAAAACCGCCTTAAAAACCATCCACAGACTGGCCGGCACGCCGGTACACCGGACCTCCGCACCAATCCACCAGGCCTGCCTGGAAAGCAATATACTGGTTGACTCTTCCAAGTCTTAAGCTCTCGGAGTTTTAACAGTATACCATGATGCCCAACACGTCTCTTGAATAGTCTGCCACTGGAGATCACTCAGTATCTCCGTGACGCTTTCGCGCTTTCTAAGCGATCTTCTAGCGAAATAAGCTGATCTTTCGACCCTCTCTGTTTCGTCTATCACTCCTATCTGGTTCGGATCCCAGACTGACCAACATTCAAGTCCAAATGTAGGTTTTGTAAGCTACGTTCTTTGAAACTGGTCTACATTTCCAAGCGGTTCTGCCAATGAATCTCAGTCTGACATCTGCCTTACCTGTCGTTAGTTTTATGCGATCGTTCCTCTTTAAATTGCTCCGTGCGCATACTCCTAGATATTTCATGGCTGTAACTGCTTTCAGTGATCGTTCTGCAGTCATGTAATCAGTATAGTAACGGGTCTCCAGCCTATATACGCGCAATACGTTACATTCATGTGAGAACCAAATGCCAATCCCAGCAACAAGTGTCGGTCTTCTGCAGGTCTTCCTTCATTTTGCTACCATTTTCTAGCGTTGCGATTTCTTTGGATACAATAGCTCATGCTCAAGAAACCTCATGGTACTTTCGACGTTTTTCAGAAACGTAGATAGAATCAATCCAAACTAATATTGCTCATTACGCTTTTGATGCGACGCTAAGCATCGGTTTGTTTCTCCCTACAAACAAAATGATTTTAAAAGCGGAATTTTTTGTGCCCATTCTACAGAGCGATGTAAAATTAGTCTAATGCGATATTAGTTTTGTCGGTACGTATTAACGGGGAGAGAAAAACACGAAGAATAATCAGTATTCCACCAGCGACTGAGCGGCGCTCCTGCATGGCGGTAGCATTCAGAGAGGGCCATTGCGGTGCTGTCGCTGCTTGAATACTGGTTAATCTTCGTGTTTTTATGTCGCCGTCAGTATATATCGACAAAACGAATATCGGACGAGACTAATTTTGGACCGCTCTATAGGATGGGCGTGTGGAATTACGCTTTAAAAATTATTTTGTTAGTAACGGGAAACGAACCAACAGTTTCCGACGACACTTCGCGTCACATGAAACATATGATGAGCCAGTATTTGTTTGGGACATACGAAGCTCCACATTGTAATAACGACATTACAAATATCTGCCGAAACATCAGAGAAAATGCGCCTGACGTCTCTTAGGAGAGACACCCGGTTTATTGTGAAAAGTAATGATCCTACAACACTCCCTTGACATACGCCCGACGTCTGAAGACTTCTCTCCGTTAAAGATGACAACCTATGTTCTGTTTGGTAGGAACTTTTCAATCCAATGACATAGTGGTCTGATGTTCCGACCGCTTGTATTTTTCTCAGTAAGCTGTTGTGCGAATTTGCATCGAATGCCTTCAGGAAGTCAAGGAGCACGGCATTAACATAGCCGTTGATATCTACAGCTTTCTGTGCCCTACACAGATTCATCGGATCCAAAAGTGACATAAGGCGCTACCATAAAACATAATCCATAATTCTACAACAGGCCGACATCAGCGATGTAGGCCTATAGTGAAAGGAAATAACCAGTCTCTATGGACCCTTCGTTCCTCGAGCGACGTATGATGCTAGAAGAGGAGCAATTTCTTTCAAATGGTTCAAATGGCTCTGAGTACTATGGGACTTAACTTCTGGTGTCATCAGTCCTCTAGAACTTAGAACTACTTAAACCTAACTAACCTAAGGACATCACACACATCCATGCCCGAAGCAGGATTCGAACCTGCGACCGTAGTGGTCGCGCGGTTCCAGACTGTAGCGCCTAGAACCACTCGGTCACTCAGGTCGGCTCCACATAGTGATGTATGGCGGAGAGTACTTTGCGTACTATTGTTACCTCGTTCCTTTCCTGTCCCAGTCCCGAATGATATGCGGGAAGAGCGATTGTTGGTAGAACTTCCTATGAGCTCTAACCTCTCTAATTTTACCTTTACAGTCTTCCCGCGAGATATACGTTAGAGGAAGCAATATACTGGTTGTATTGTATTGTATTGTGTGGAACTGGGACCTAGAAACAACGGAGAGGCTTCTTCCCCGCCGTAGACCGCAGTGGTACACAACAGACTACAGCAGTCCACTCGCCCCACCGCCGTCCCACACCGAACCCAGGGTTATTGTGCGGTTCGGGGCCCAGTGCCCCCCCCCCCCCCCCCCCCCGCCCGACATCTCACACCACTCACACCAGACGAGTGTAACACCAATGTTTGCGTGGTAGAATAATTATGGTGTACGCGTACGTGGACAAAGTGTTTGCGCAGCAATCGTCGACGTAGTGTAACTGAGGGAGAATAAGGGGAAACAGCTCGCATTCGCCGAAGCACATGGAAAACCGCCTTAAAAACCATCCACAGACTGGCCGGCACGCCGGTACACCGGACCTCCGCACCAATCCACCAGGCCTGCCTGGAAAGCAATATACTGGTTGACTCTTCCAAGTCTTAAGCTCTCGGAGTTTTAACAGTATACCATGATGCCCAACACGTCTCTTGAATAGTCTGCCACTGGAGATCACTCAGTATCTCCGTGACGCTTTCGCGCTTTCTAAGCGATCTTCTAGCGAAATAAGCTGATCTTTCGACCCTCTCTGTTTCGTCTATCACTCCTATCTGGTTCGGATCCCAGACTGACCAACATTCAAGTCCAAATGTAGGTTTTGTAAGCTACGTTCTTTGAAACTGGTCTACATTTCCAAGCGGTTCTGCCAATGAATCTCAGTCTGACATCTGCCTTACCTGTCGTTAGTTTTATGCGATCGTTCCTCTTTAAATTGCTCCGTGCGCATACTCCTAGATATTTCATGGCTGTAACTGCTTTCAGTGATCGTTCTGCAGTCATGTAATCAGTATAGTAACGGGTCTCCAGCCTATATACGCGCAATACGTTACATTCATGTGAGAACCAAATGCCAATCCCAGCAACAAGTGTCGGTCTTCTGCAGGTCTTCCTTCATTTTGCTACCATTTTCTAGCGTTGCGATTTCTTTGGATACAATAGCTCATGCTCAAGAAACCTCATGGTACTTTCGACGTTTTTCAGAAACGTAGATAGAATCAATCCAAACTAATATTGCTCATTACGCTTTTGATGCGACGCTAAGCATCGGTTTGTTTCTCCCTACAAACAAAATGATTTTAAAAGCGGAATTTTTTGTGCCCATTCTACAGAGCGATGTAAAATTAGTCTAATGCGATATTAGTTTTGTCGGTACGTATTAACGGGGAGAGAAAAACACGAAGAATAATCAGTATTCCACCAGCGACTGAGCGGCGCTCCTGCATGGCGGTAGCATTCAGAGAGGGCCATTGCGGTGCTGTCGCTGCTTGAATACTGGTTAATCTTCGTGTTTTTATGTCGCCGTCAGTATATATCGACAAAACGAATATCGGACGAGACTAATTTTGGACCGCTCTATAGGATGGGCGTGTGGAATTACGCTTTAAAAATTATTTTGTTAGTAACGGGAAACGAACCAACAGTTTCCGACGACACTTCGCGTCACATGAAACATATGATGAGCCAGTATTTGTTTGGGACATACGAAGCTCCACATTGTAATAACGACATTACAAATATCTGCCGAAACATCAGAGAAAATGCGCCTGACGTCTCTTAGGAGAGACACCCGGTTTATTGTGAAAAGTAATGATCCTACAACACTCCCTTGACATACGCCCGACGTCTGAAGACTTCTCTCCGTTAAAGATGACAACCTATGTTCTGTTTGGTAGGAACTTTTCAATCCAATGACATAGTGGTCTGATGTTCCGACCGCTTGTATTTTTCTCAGTAAGCTGTTGTGCGAATTTGCATCGAATGCCTTCAGGAAGTCAAGGAGCACGGCATTAACATAGCCGTTGATATCTACAGCTTTCTGTGCCCTACACAGATTCATCGGATCCAAAAGTGACATAAGGCGCTACCATAAAACATAATCCATAATTCTACAACAGGCCGACATCAGCGATGTAGGCCTATAGTGAAAGGAAATAACCAGTCTCTATGGACCCTTCGTTCCTCGAGCGACGTATGATGCTAGAAGAGGAGCAATTTCTTTCAAATGGTTCAAATGGCTCTGAGTACTATGGGACTTAACTTCTGGTGTCATCAGTCCTCTAGAACTTAGAACTACTTAAACCTAAATAACCGAAGGACATCACACACATCCATGCCCGAGGCAGGATTCGAGCGTGCGACCGTAGCGGTCGCGCGGTTCCAGACTGAAGCGCCTAGAACCGCTCGGCCACTACGGCTGGCCCAATTTCTTTCGCATTCTTTATGTAGAATAATACTGATATCACATCAGGTCCAGAGGCCTATCGTCTGTTGAGCGATTTCGTTTAATTTCTATCCCATGGTCATTTAGATATCATTTTGACGTTCGTGCGACGATATAAAGGAGGAGCTGCTGTACGATCTTCGTGAGTAAAGCAGCACTGGAGAAAGTAGTTTAGTATTTCGATCTTTCTCTGTCATCCTCTGTTGAAGTATCATTGTACTTGCAATGTGTATGGACAGATGACTTCGATACGTTTTCTGATTTAATGCAGCACCAGAAAGTAGGATTTTCTGTCGGAACTGCAGAATTTTACTTACAGATTCGTTGAATGCTTCACGCATAGCTGATTTTCGCTTCATTGAGTTTTTATTTGTCTGTGAGGCTTTGGCAATGAAGCTCTCTATGCTTCCGTTGCAGGCTATAGAAATCCAGCTGGTCATTCTCATCTTTCATAATTTTACTGGGCACATACCTGTCTCAGGCATATTGTACAATACTGTTGAATTTGGTCTATTTTGGCCCAACAGTTTCAGTTCTTGAGGTGAATGTTTCATATTGATTGCTCTGGTAATTTGTTTCTTGTCGCACTTGCTAAGCAGGAATATCTTTCTACCTTTCTTTGCATGCAGTATTCAGTGATGCTGCTACGGTTTCATGATAACTGAAACACTGTTCTGTGGCAACTGAGCCGCAAATTTCGCTCCTGATGGTAACCAGGAGATTTAAGATGTTACTTTCACGAGTCGGTTCTCTGCTTAATGTAGTTTTCGGATAACGTCTTTAGAATAATTTCACACTATTCCATATGTGTTTGTTAGCCAGTGCGAAATATTCAAATAGGATGACACTAATGACAACTGTGGCATCGAACGCTTATGAAATGGTAGGAAATGTACGTAAAGTCATAAGTTACTTAAGCAAAAGGCAGATTGTTATGGTGCGGCGCCTTGGAACGATCATTTCGGAAACGGTGAAGCTGCTCGGCTATTCGTGTGCTGCTGTCGTGGGCATCATTGTAAAGTAGTGAAACGACGGTGGAAATACGAGTAGGCGATAAGGTGTTGGACGACAACGTTTCGTCACAGAACGTGGACGCCGAAAGCTTGCCCAGTCTGTAAATCAGGACGGGCGGCGGTCTGTGTCAAATATGCCGACAGAGTACAATGCTCATGCAGGCGCAAGTGCTTCGGTGAACTCGTTCAGTGCACATTGCTGAACAAGACGGTCTGCAGCAAACCCTGTGTGTTCCGGTGTTGACCCAACGACATCGTCAATTAAAATTGCAGTGTGCACTGATCGTCGAGACAGGACCGTGGAACAGTGGAAACCTGTCACATGACCAGATGAATCACGTTTCGCTTTACACCTCCTCGATGACCATGTCAGGGAACGGTCTCATTCAGAGAAACGGTGGGGGCAGTATATAATGTTAAGAGTGGTTGTGGACATTCACTTGGGCTTCCATGGGACCTGTGGTAGTAACAGAGGCACAATAATAGCTGTGGACTACATGAATATTATTGTGGACCACCAGTATACTTTCATGCTTTATGTCTTTCCCAATGAAAATGCCATTTTCCAGCAGGCTAATTGTCCTTATCATAAAGCCAGAATCGTGCTACTTAGGTTTGAGGAACATAATACACTCCTGGAAATTGAAATAAGAACACCGTGAATTCATTGTCCCAGGAAGGGGAAACTTTATTGACACATTCCTGGGGTCAGATACATCACATGATCACACTGACAGAACCACAGGCACATAGACACAGGCAACAGAGCATGCACAATGTCGGCACTAGTACAGTGTATATCCACCTTTCGCAGCAATGCAGGCTGCTATTCTCCCATGGAGACGATCGTAGAGATGCTGTATGTAGTCCTGTGGAACGGCTTGCCATGCCATTTCCACCTGGCGCCTCAGTTGGACCAGCGTTCGTGCTGGACGTGCAGACCGCGTGAGACGACGCTTCATCCAGTCCCAAACATACTCAATGGGGGACAGATCCGGAGATCTTGCTGGCCAGGGTAGTTGACTTACACCTTCTAGAGCACGTTGGGTGGCACGGGATACATGCGGACGTGCATTGTCCTGTTGGAACAGCAAGTTCCCTTGCCGGTCTAGGAATGGTAGAACGATGGGTTCGATGACGGTTTGGATGTACCGTGCACTATTCAGTGTCCCCTCGACGATCACCAGTGGTGTACGGCCAGTGTAGGAGATCGCTCCCCACACCATGATGCCGGGTGTTGGCCCTGTGTGCCTCGGTCGTATGCAGTCCTGATTGTGGCGCTCACCTGCAAGGCGCCAAACACGCATACGACCATCATTGGCACCAAGGCAGAAGCGACTCTCATCGCTGAAGACGACACGTCTCCATTCGTCCCTCCATTCACGCCTGTCGCGACACCACTGGAGGCGGGCTGCACGATGTTGGGGCGTGAGCGGAAGACGGCCTAACGGTGTGCGGGACCGTAGCCCAGCTTCATGGAGACGGTTGCGAATGGTCCTCGCCAATACCCCAGGAGCAACAGTGTCCCTAATTTGCTGGGAAGTGGCGGTGCTGTCCCCTACGGCACTGCGTAGGATCCTACGGTCTTGGCGTGCATCCGTGCGTCGCTGCGGTCCGGTCCCAGGTCGACGGGCACGTGCACCTTCCGCCGACCACTGGCGACAACATCGATGTACTGTGGAGACCTCACGCCCCACGTGTTGAGCAATTCGGCGGTACGTCCACCCGGCCTCCCGCATGCCCACTACACGCCCTCGCTCAAAGTCCGTCAACTGCACATACGGTTCACGTCCACGCTGTCGCGGCATGTTACCAGTGTTAAAGACTGCGATGGAGCTCCGTATGCCACGGCAAACTGGCTGACACTGACGGTGGCGGTGCACAAATGCTGCGCAGCTAGCGCCATTCGACGGCCAACACCGCGGTTCCTGGTGTGTCCGCTGTGCCGTGCGTGTGATCATTGCTTGTACAGCCCTCTCGCAGTGTCCGGAGCAAGTATGGTGGGTCTGACACACCGGTGTCAATGTGTTCTTTTTTCCATTTCCAGGAGTGTAGTTGACCCTCGTTGATTCTTTGGCTATCAGATTCGCCAGATATACACTCGATGGGACGCTATCTGTCACCAACAATACGCCCAAAAACCGCGGGCCATTAATTTACGGTAATCGTGTGAAGCGTGCCTTAGACCTCTGGTGCTACAAACCTCCGGAAATCTACTAAGGACATGTCGAATACAGACAACGCAGAATCGTTGTTGCATTGCGTTCCATAGGTGGGCCGACAAGCTATTAAGCACGTCGTTACAATGTTTTGGCACACCAGTCTATTTCGTGTGGATGACAGTCTGTTTTACGTTGTAATACAAAAGCCACAGGTAAACTATCCGTTGAAATCACGGACATTAGAGACAGTAGTATCTTTCTAAATCACATGAGTTGACTGTAAATGGTTCATTCAACTATGGTATGGTCGACGTCCATATAACTTCAGTACAGACGTTACATTGAGCTCTAAGCTTCCTCCATTCTTCGCATCAATTGGCTAATTCTTATACTTTTTTACCCTCTCTTCACAAGCTTCTGCGTCTCCAGTCTTTTCTTGTCTCTAACTTCAGGTCTGTACACAGTAAAGTAGTCCTTTATCTTACATATTTTTTGCTATGTGGCACTCTCAGCCTAAGGAAATTTCGCTGTAACGTAAAGGAACCCAAATCGCATGTAGAGCACAAGCTAAATGCAGTTGAAATGTGACCAGCTGCCTGAGGAGGATTAACCTGTTGGTTCGAAACCGGTAACGGTACTCTTGTTTTTTAACAGATAGAATTTTAACAGTGGCTGGTTGCTCTTTTTACTTTTTTGTAGGAATTAATCAAGGTTGTTTTAATGCTGGGTCAATACGTCACAGGCAAAAAGATTGAGATGCCCATGTATATGCAAGTATATTTGACAGTTTCGTGTTGATGACTACGATGATAGTCTGCAAGAGAGACGCCAAGCTTAATGTCCCACATGACGGTCGAACTATCATCAACAGTGCCCCCTTAACTTCACTTTATGAGACGCTATGGTGTGAAGTTCGTGATAGAATCCAAGACATAATCACGTAGTCTAGCTATTCATCCTCTCATGTGAGGCTAAAGACTAGAGGTGAAAAATTTCACTAGCAGAGTAATTCGTTGTGCGGGTGGATTTTGCAAGTAAATCGCGACCACATCGTGCCACAAATGTTCTGCCGAGTTGAACTGTTTTCTTGGCATCCGAACTTGCGGTGAATTCCTCGCCGAGTACAACTGCGCTAACGTGGTTGGCCGACCTTAGGTATGAAGATGAGTACAGTGCATTTACATCTCTATCATACTCCGCAAGCCATGTAATGGTGTGTGGCGGAGTGTACTGCTTGTATCTCTAACTGAGGGTACTTCTTGTACCTCTGACAGAGCCAGGGTTACCACAGGCTCTGAAAATCAGGGAATTTCAAAGATGTCAGGGAAATCTGAAAAAAAAACACTTAAAAATCTCGGTTTTGCTTCAGTAGATGAAACGATTTGTTTACAGAGGTGGCATGCATGGCTGCTGGTTGGGTGCAGCTGAGTACGTGCGCCACTTCCCTACTCCCTCATTACTACTCCTTCTCTCCCACGTACCACTCCTCTCAGCTTGCAGTCGGTGCTGCCACCGCTAGCCTAGCAGCTGCCGACGAGAGGCAGGGAGGCATGAGGAATGGTGAATGGTTTGTTTGGATCTGATTCTCAGAGACTGTAGACGCAGCGGCCAGAGACGGTCGTTTTGTGCGTGAGTTGTGTCTGAGTGATTGTGTGACTATGTGTCTGTGCTCTCGTTTTCTGACAAAAGTTATGAATGAAAATTTAGTTGTAAGAATGTCATTGTCTTTTCTATGTGCCTGTCTGCGGCTCAGTAATTACCTTTACAGTGAGTTCAAAAATGGTTCAAATGGCTCTGAGCACTAAGGGACTTAACTTCTGAGGTCATCAGTCCCCTAGAACTTGGAATTACTTAAACCTCACTAACCGAAGGACATCACACACATCCATGCCCGAGACAGGATTCGATCCTGCGACCGTTGCGGTCACGCGGTTCCAGACTGTAGCGCCTAGAACCGCTCGTCCACCTCGGCCGGCTACGGTGAGTTGCTACGTGTCCTCATTATTATTAATTCTCAGAGTATTTGAACAAGTTATCTGTTGCATAGATTGATCACCGCGGTTTTATTTCATCAACATGTTGTCTGTGACTCGTGAAGAGCTGGCGACACGAGTTAATTTCCGCAACGGACTGGAACCGCACGCCGTTTCTGCGGGTATCTGCAATGGATCGAGCGTGCCGATCTGAAGCCATTCGGTCCCCGCTGATGTGTACATCCTGCTCGTCGATCTCACCGATCTGCCGTGTCTGTTTGTGTGTGGGTACTGCACCAGGTTCTAGTGGTTTATCCATGGGCCCAGGACTGCGGTGCTCTTCAGCAGGCCAGAGGCCATGGTGGGTTTCAGGAATCGCAACAGTCTCACCGCAAGTACATTGTACAGCGTGGAGTTTTATAAACATTTTATTTGTTCTAGTACATTTTGGCACTTCAATAGTAGTTTGTATGTTAGAAAGTATGGACAGTAAGCAGAAGAAAATTGTGTCAGTCGCTGACGGTGCGTATGCTAATGTACTCTTATATTTCTCGAAAGAAAAATCACAAAATGCCTGTAAAATAATGGAAATGACACAGTGGGTAATAACTAACATTAATGAGCATAGTAGAACCAACATTTTATTGTTGGTCACCTATGTGTTGCTTTACACAGTTCTTCGCCGCCTTATACGAGAGTTGGAACTGAAATAGTGGCAACTATATTTACAACGGCTACAAAACAGTTACATATTTGCACTCGTTACTGTCCTTCAAAGTAGTCACCAGCGTTGTGTAGAACCCGTTGCCAGCGATGTGGAAGGTGTAGTATACCGTTAGCAGATCCTGTTCTGTTGATGGTGCGAATGGAGCGGTCTACTGCGTGTCGAATCTCTGGAACAGTTCTGAAGCGAATGCCACGAAGTGGTTCCTTCATCTTCGGAATCAAATCAAAGTCACAAGGACTTAAATCCCCGGGGGGGGGGGGGGGGAGGGGGAGGGTATGGTGATGGTACAGTACTTCCAATTACAGAGCAGCCACAGCTTGCGCTGTATGCGCCCGCCCATTGTCGTGCAAAATGATGGGTGGGTTGCGCAGAAAGTGTCGCCGCTTCTTTCGCAAAGCTGGTCGCAGATGGTGCTCCAAAAACGAACAGTAGTACTGTGCATTTACTTTCTGCCGTGGGGGAAGGTAATGCTTTAGGATAACACCATCACAGTCGTACACGAGAATCACGATAACTTTAGACCGCTCCATTCGCACCATCAACAGAACAGGCTCTGTTAGCGGTATACTACACCTTCCACATCGCTGGCAACGGGTTCTGCGGAACGCTGGTGACTGCTTTGAAGGACAGTAACAGGTGCAAACATGTATCGCTTTTGAATAAATAGTTGCAACTATTTAAGTTCCCACCCTCGTACACTTCTTTCTAGATGCCTACTTTTTCTGATTTTATTTCTGAAATAAGTGGAAGTTTATAAATCTGTCTTGTGACTCCAAGGAAACGCATATTTTGGCGACCAAATGTGTTTCGTTTTATTGAAATTAAATAACATCAGTTGTCTTAATGTAAAATATATACCATTTGGCTTACTTTCTCCACCAAAAACAGTTCATTGCAAAAGATGCTGATCGTAGTACTTAAGATTTTTGTTCACATCAGGAAACGTCATCTGCTTGCAATTTTTTTTTAGGTATTTCCTCGTCTGAATTGTTGTTTCTTGTACCGTAGCTACAAAGATGGACTGTCGCTCACGTCTTAACTTAACCTTGAGATCTCAAAATTTTTCAGGAAAAAGTGCTAAAACTTGTCTGGAAATCAGCGAAATGTCAAGGAATTTACACTTAGGGAAACCTGTGGCAACCCTGTGAGCCCTTCATCCCTGTTCTACTCGCGAATAAAAAAATGATTCAAATGGCTCTGAGCACTATGGGACTTAACTTCTGCCGCGCGGGATTAGCCGAGCGGTCTCAGGCGCTGCAGTCATGAACTGTGCAGCTGGTCCCGGCGGAGCTTCGAGTCCTCCCTCGGGTATGGGTGTGTGTATTTGTCCTTAGGATAATTTTGTTTAAGCGGTGTGTAAGCTTAGGGACTGATGACCTTAGCAGTAAGTCCCATAATATTTCACACACATTTGAACATTTTTGAACTTAACTTCTGAGGTCATCAGTCCCCTAGAACTTAGAAGTACTTAAACCCAACTAACCTAAGGACATCATACACATCCATACCCAAGGCAGGATTCGAACCTGCGACCGTAGCGGTCGTGCGGTTCCAGACTGTAGCGCCTAGAACCGCTCGGCCACCCCCGCCCGCTACTCACGAAAAGCGTGGGGAAGAATGATTGTCGGTAAGCCTCAGTGTTGGCTCTACTTTCTCGAATTTTCTCCTCGTGGTCATTAGGCGAGACGGATGTAGGGGGGGGGGGAGAGGGAATTAGTATGTTGTCCGACTCTTCCGGAAAGTGCTCGCTCGAAATTTCGGTTGTAAATCTCTGCGTGATGCACAACGCCCATCTTGTAACGTCTGCCAATGGAGTTGAAGCTCTCGCTCTCGCGCTGACTAAACGATCCCATGACGAAACACGCCGCTCTTTTTGCATCTTCTCTATCTCTTCAATCAGTCCTACTTGATAGGAGTCCCACATAGATGAACAGTACTCAAGAATAGGTCGAACAAGCGCGTTATGAGCTACTTTCTACGTGAATGAGTTACATTTGCTTAAGACTCTTCCTATGAATTTGAGTCTAGCATTCGCTTTTCCCACAATCTGCTGTGTGTGGTCATTCCACGTAAGGTCGCTCTGGATAGTTACTCGGAGATATTTTGCGGTAGATATTATTTCCAGTGGTTTGTCATCAATAGTGTAGCTGTACAGTAGCGGATTGCTTTTCCTATAGATACGCGATATGTTGCATTTATTTACGTTCACGGTCAACTGCCAGAGCCTGTGCCATTCATCAATTCTCTGGAGCTCATTCTGCAAATCGTTATTATCTTCCGGCGTTGCTACTTTGTTGTAGACGACCGCATCATCTGCGAACAGCCTTAAAGAGCATCCGACGTTTTCTTCTTGATCATTTATATATAAGGAGTTCCTGCTCGCTCCCATAAGCCACTATGGTGTAGCTAGAAAACAGTTCGACTTAGCAGAAAATTTGTGGGATGAGATGGTTCTCGAGTTGCTTGCCAAACTCCAGGCAAGAATTAAACGTCAGTTACTAACTCTGCTACAGGTCATTGGAAATAAACTGCTCCTTGTTGTTTACCAGAACTTAATGGATTACTTAGCCGTAAGATAAACCACATAGTGAAAACAAATGGAGACACGCCATCATCCCAGTCACTATTTGGTGGCTTAGAAATCAACAGAAATAGAATTCTATGGTGTTCATTTGTTTAGCAACTTTAGAAATATGTAAAGAGAAAAGTATTTTTGAGTTAGCAACTGTGAACTTTTTTTTAAATTAATGTGATAGAGAAAGCACTAATTTACTTTGATGAAATGTGAGAACTCTTTTTACATACAAGATGCTGAGATCGTTTGGCAGTTGTTTAGATACTGTGTAGTCTCAACCATTCTGGAAACGGAGTGTGTCCACAACACATAAGAAAATACGAAGCTTCGGTAAAGCCATTCTGGAAACGGAGTGTGTCCACAACACATAAGAAAATACGAAGCTTCGGTAAAGTTACTCCCAAACAGTATGATGGAAGATTACAGGAATCACAGTGTCATTTATGCATAACATACCAAACACGTCAATTGCTCATAAGTGTACTGTGCAACATGACAACTTCACTAATGCTCAGGGCGCTTCCGTTTTCCTACGTAGTGCACCAGTTGTGTATCGGATCCGTGCGCTTTTCACGCTGTGTCACCGTGCTTTCAGTCGAATGAAGATACATCCTCCTACTTCTAACTCTGATACATTTAAACAAAAAAAAAACCGTATCTGCACACATTGAAGAATATTTACACAATTTCGTGACATATTGCTTTCACGTTGTTTTCCCCATCTCAGGCAGTTGCACATAATAGGAAAAGGAGGTAACGTTACTGTGGTCTCCACCATCCCTACGCAAGCGCACTGTGCGTGAAGTTTGCCTCCACACCAGTACTTCGGTTTCACTGATCACTTATCGAGTATCCTAATTAGGTTTACTCAGTGGTCGAGTATTGTTGCCAGGTAACTGCGATTTAACGTCCGGTCCAAGAAATAAAGATTGCAAGATGTTAATCTGGAATTCAAGCTAGACAGATATGTTGGGCCTAGACCGTATCATGGTTAAAAGCTTATGTCTCGACTGCTATGTGACAGGTGGCACCTTCTAGCAGAAACCATGAACTCTCTACCCAAATGATACTTCTTTGCTCACAGGCCCGCAGAAATCGTTGCACGTAAAACTGTTTGATTCACTATTAGGTCATTTCCTTCATCGCCCTAGAAAAGCGGGTTTATTTTCATGCCCAAATGACTAGGGTCTCGTATTCCACAAAAAATCAAGCTTCTTTGCTATAAACTTCGTTAAAGTGAAAATACATCTAGTCGAAAATACATCTAGTCAGCAGATGACTTTCGGTGTCTCATCATAATCCCGTACAATAGAAGATATTCGTTTAGTGTTTCTTTGGTTTCTTTTAGTTTGAGAACCGAAACATAACACAGGTAAAAGTGGGATCTTAACACATAATATCTTTTACGTTGACCACGGACACAAAATTACTGAGAGGGACGATAGTTCGTTTTTCTTCTGGACGTACACTAACAAAGGAGCGCACAAAGTCGATAATGTCTCGGAGATAATGAGGACATCTTACGAGTAATTATTTTAATTTATTTATTTCATAATGAGCCTGCCGATAATTATTTGCATCCTGCTCCTTAGTTGAATGAAGCGCGATGGCATATCGCTAGGTCACTGCACTCGCATTTGGGTTTACGTCGGTTCATATTCCCGTCCGACGATGCAGAATCATGTTTTCCGTGATTATCCTAAATCGCTTAATGCAAATGCCTGAATAGGTTAACTGAAAAGAGCATGGCCGATTTATTTCCCCAGATCGATCTTCCCATATATCGCTAATGTCGTCGTCGTCGACATGACGTCAAACCTTTGTCTTTCTTTCCTTGTTTGAGGTAGCTTAGACTTGTTAGTGTCGTGACGTTGAACGCTGAGTTTGCTGTCAGAGTGCTCGCAGCCGGCCGCTGTGGCCGAGCGGTTCTAGGCGCTTCAGTCCGGAACCGCGCTGCTGCTACGGTCGCAGGTTCGAATCCTGCCTCGGGCATGGATGTGTGTGATGTCCTTAGGGTAGTTAGTTTTAAGTAGTTCTAAGTCTAGGGGACCGATGACCTCAGATGTTACGTCCCATAGTGCTCAGAGCCATTTGAACCATTTTAAGTGTGCTCGCGCTGGATGAAACTGTCAACCTGCCGGGAAGTAGAAGATGTAGAACTAGTGATTTTGTATTTCAGTCACAAGTCATTTCGCACTTTCACGGGAATGAGAGTCTGAGATGCTGTAGTTATTGATGCTGCTGTCGAATGAGACGTTATGTGTGACGGAATGGGCCAGAGTCATGAAAGGAAAAACTCCCCTCGACACAGCAGAACAATCTCCGTCCTGAACTACAGTCTCCAAAAACCACGGGTTAAACGCCTCATTGGGCATTGGGCAGTCAGGGCACCAAACGACATGCATGACTTGGGGGAAGAACCGTGATTCGTCGGAGCACTCTACACGCCTGCAATAGGCTACTGTCGTGTTTCTTGGCCGTTCGAAAACTCGTTGTTTTATGTACTACTGTGAGCAACGGCCTTTTGCAACATACCCGACTCCAGATGTCTATTACATGCCGTTCCGTCCGCAATGTTCTGTCGGAAACTGGTTGAGCTGGACCTGAGTCCTTTGAAAGCAGTGGGTCCATTAAAACCGATTAACATTGGCAAGATTGACACTTGCTTCCGGTCTCTGTGGGTTAGGATATATTTACGTTCGCTCTTATTAAGCATTGTTACACGGCTGGGAGTAGTATATCATTCTTTGTAGAGTCGATGGAGAGTCCTCGTTGATACATCAACAAACTCGGCAACTATTCACGGTGTGGCATTGGCACGTCTAAACGCGGTAGGTACTTTCTGCCGTCTTGCCACGTGTCCAAGCAACACCACGAACCGAACGATCTTACTACACTGATTCAATACAACCGACTGACACATATACACCACTTCACTGCCGTGAGTTACGTCAGCGGTGGAGAGTCACATGACTGCCTGGTGCCAGTTCTACACTACTGGACATTAAAATTGCTACACCACGAAAATGACGTCCTACAGACGCGAAATTTAACCGACAGGAAGAAGATGCTGTGATATGCAAATGATTAGCTTTTCAGAGGATTCACACAAGGGTGGCAACGGTGGGGACACCTACAACGTGCTGACATGAGGAAAGTTTCCAACCGATTTCTCATATACAAACAGCAGTTGACCGGCTTTGCCTGGTGAAACGTTGTTGTGATGCCTCGTGTAAGGAGGAGAAATGCGTACCATCACGTTTCCGACTTTGATAAAGATCGGATTGTAGCCTATCGCGATTGCGGTTTATGGTATCGTTACATTGCTGCTCGCGTTGGCCGAGATCCAATGACT
The DNA here is from genome assembly GCF_023864345.2 of Schistocerca serialis cubense. Taxonomy (NCBI): domain Eukaryota; kingdom Metazoa; phylum Arthropoda; class Insecta; order Orthoptera; family Acrididae; genus Schistocerca; species Schistocerca serialis. The sequence continues at coordinate 450,636,496 of NC_064639.1, read as the reverse complement.
GTTAGCAGAATATGGAATCGGTGGGTTCAGGGGGGTAATACGGAACGCCGTGCTGGATCCCAACGGCCTCGTATCACTAGCAGTCGAGATGGCAGGCATTTTACCCGCATGGCTGTAACGGATCTTGTAGCCACGTCTCGATCCCTGAGTCAACAGACAACAACCATCTGCACGAACAGTTCGACGACGTTTGCAGCAGCATGGACTATCAGCTGGAAGACCATGGCTGCAGTTACCCTTGACGCTGCATCACAGACAGGAGCGCCTGCTATGGTGTACTCAACGACGAACCTGGGTGCACGAATGGCAAAATGTCATTTTTTCGGATGAATCCAGGTTCTGTTTACATCCGTGTTTGGCGACATCGCGGTGTACGCACATTGGAAGCGTGTCTTCGTCATCGCCATACTGGCGTATCACCCGGCGTGATGGTATGGGTTGCCATTGGTTACACGTCTCGGTCACCTCTTGTTCGCATTGACGGCATTTTGAACAGTGGACGTTACATTTCAGATGTGTTACGACCCGTGGCTCTACCCTTCATTCGATCCCTGCGAAACCCTACATTTCAGCAGGATAATGCACGACCGCATGTTGCAGGTCCTGTACGGGCATTTCTGGGTACAGAAAATGTTGACTGCTGCCCTGGCCAGCACATTCTCCAGATCTCTCTCCAATAGAAAATGTCTGGTCAATGGTAGCCGAGCAACTGGCTCGTCACAATACGCCAGTCACTACTCTTGATGAACTGTGGTATCGTGTTGAAGCTGCAGGGGCAGCTGTACCTGTACACGCCATCCAAGCTCTGTTTGACTCAATGCCCAAGCGTATCAAGGCCGTTGTTACGGCCAGAGGTGGTTGATCTGGGTACTTATTTCTCAGGATGTATGCACCCAAATTGCGTGAAAATGTAATCACATGTCAGTTCTAGTATAATATATTTGTCCAATGAATACCCGTTTATCATCTGCATTTCTTCTTGGTGTAGCAATTTCAATGGACGGTGGTGTATATCGTCTACAGCACTCTAAAGCGACCATTGTGGTCTCTTGACGGAAAAACTAATATTTTGCGCCTTCTGAAACTACAGTGATTTGTCAACTGTTCATGACATCGGAGAAGCATCTTACGTGGCGGTTGCGCAGAAGTGCTCGCGGAGCCCTCCGCACCGCCGACCGTCTCAGGAAATTATCGCGTCGCGGGGAGTGCGCGCTGAATGGCGGCGGTGGCGCTCGCGTCGTCGCCGTAGGCAGTGGCTGTGGCTGCGGCCGCAAATAGACAGCGCCGCTTTTAGCGGGCCGGCGCGACCTTGAACGTTGCCAACTTGGGACACTTCTCACATTTCACACGCTAGCTGACCACCTAGCCACAAGCTGGTGGCAGTGAGCGCTTCACTGACTTTCTCCCCTGTGTATTTATTCTCTCGTCGCGTCGTCTCCCACTAGTAGAGATGTCATAACTTCTCTGAGGACAAGCGGTAGAGACGGGAGGGGGGAGTTAACGCACTACCCTCCGCAGCCGCATAGATTATAACCCTACTCTATGGAATCCCGAGGTACATCTTGGCTGACAGAACACGTGACTAGCATCAATTCCCGTGTCAACATCAGTTTATCAAGACAAAGCCTGAACTAGTTCCACACCCATCGAATTTTTGGTTCCCTGTTCAAGTTGCGTGCCATTTTCATGCACCACCATTAACTCGCATTCTGGAAAAAGGGAGAGTTGACATCCTCGTCCATCCATTCTGGGAGTCAGGCCAGCGGCGCTATTGCTCCTCGGGAAAAAGAGGCGGTGAGGTTCTTTCTCCCTGTCATCTGCATCAGAACTAATACGACACATTTTTCCTTTTTTTCTTTTTAAATAAGTTCATTCTTCACTCGGAAGAGTATTGCGGTTTGTTCAAGATCCGAACCATTGCAGAGGCCAGCTCCTTCCAGCAAAATACTAGTAGTAGAGCAGCAGGCATAGTTTCCAATTGGAAGCCTTAGGAATATCCAGTTACGGGCTTTCCCATACAACCAAGGGATGCTCCCCAAAAACATTGGCCGGTACCAGGCGATAGGATCCATTATCAATTTTATCTATTAAACAGTAAGTCCACAAGGCAAAAATATGCACACTGGACAAAGTAGTAAACACCTCCTGGGGCATGACTATAACACCATTAAACACCGCCTCTATAATGGCATTAATTCGGCGATGATAATGATTATCTCATATGAAAGATGTCCAAAATCAAACTCTTCATAAATTTGTTTTGGGATAGGATCCTCCTTGAAAAACACAACTTGTTCTTACCCAGATGTGATTCCCTGAAGTTACAGCGTTATGTGGTTTTCAAAATTTTCCTTTTTGTTACGTAATGCTGCGGTTTTTAACCTTAAACTTGTAGATTGTCACTTGTTAAACAGCGACACAGTGCTAGTTGAAAAGTGCAGTTTTCATAGTGAAAATAATTAGGAAACCAGAAAAAAGACCGTCGACATCGACCAGAGACGGTAATCTCCATGCAGTCGAGGAAGTAATTCGCAGCAATCGCATATTCTCCAACGATGATGACGTTCATACATCGGTTGTCGAATGGCTCCGTGACCAAGGAGCGGATTTATATCGTCGAAAAATTGAACTATAGGTAGGTAGGGTCTTCGACTTTTCTTGATTTTGTTGAAATACGGTGCCATGTATCTGTGTCACTATGAAGTGTAGTGCAGCGTCCAGTACAAGTTACTTGACCTGCCACAGTAATGTGTAATTTATGTTTTGAAGACCCCTTGTAATAAAAATACTTGTCTTGTTGTAAAGGAGGCCTCATTGTCATTAATCCAAGAGATAATAAATGAAATGTACAGCAGAAACGATGTATAGATAATTTGCTCCGTATAAAATAGCTGTTCTTCATATTCTGGCCTGTTATTATGATTAAACAAATATATTAACAATAAAGAAAGGTCTTTTTGTGATCGAAATCTGCGTCTTTAGCTTGCGATAATATACTGAAACTGAATATTATCTCAGTAGATAAGGTAAAAACTCAATCCATCCTAAACCCAAACGGCTGTGGTAAATCACTCCTGACTTGTCAATCAGACATTTAGGGAATCACTATCTTTAGTTTGAATTGGGACATACTGTATTACAGCTAAAAATCTAGCAGTAGTACTGAATAAAAACATAATGTAGGATGAACACTCTGCTACAATTTGTAAGAAGGCACCATACGGTTTCCACACACTGCAAAAATACATAAAACTAACTAAATAAAAAACGCCTGTACTTATCATTGTTGACTGCAGTCATGTTATCCTGCAGTCCTGTAAAAACCTCCTCTTTGTCTGTCCTTAAGGTATTTGTTTCTGTTTTAATACACTAATTTGAACAGCATTGCAGCATTGTATGATACTCGTTTTCATGAAACCAAAGCCTCTCTATCCCGCTCCATCGCGTACCGTCTCTTTACACTGTCCAATGACATTAATGTGACCGCCTATGTTCTACGTCAACGTGCAATAACCACTCACACACAGCAGGTGGTAGCACTAGCAGTGAAGGGTATATAAAGCGGGTCAGGGGGATGCGGTAAACAGTGCGGCCAGAGGCACGTGGCGTCCATAGCATCAGTTGTGAGTGTGGCATGCATTGCATCGACCAGACTCAGTGATGTATTTCGCAATACTGTTCAGAACATGTACGCAGCCTTTGTTTCGGCCAAACCGACAAGTCTACAACGATAGAGCGCAGCATCAACGAAGGACACATGATTGTTTTTGAACAGACAAAGGCGCTATGCAGCAGGTTCTAGGATTCGGTCATGAAAGAAGTAGTAGACATGAGCGTACATGACGATCTTACCAACGAAAGATCTTGATTATAAAATCATAAATCGAATGACTAGTTAAAATAGTCTTGCATTCAGGAGAAGCGGCTTTGAAATTTTCGTCTAGTCAGATTTTCGTGATTTCACTAAGCTGTTTAACGCAAAAGACGGGTTGATTCTTTTGAAGCTAACTTTTCCGATATCCTCCGGCAACTCTGTCCAAACTGAGGTTTTGCTAGGTCTTTAATAGCCACGTCGTCTATAGAACGTTAAGACGTACTTCTCTTTTTCTAATCACAGTGATTACTTATAATAATTGAGAATCTCTGTCACAGAAACAACTGCACTAATTCCACTGACAGATCAAGAACTGATAGTACTTGTAATAATAAATGGAAAGAGAAATAATAATAATTATTATGACAATAACTGTTGAAAATAAGAAATTCAACATATGGAAGGTTACTAAAGTAATACTGTTAAGATATTAATGAGTTGCAAGAAAGAAAAACGCTGACAGTCATTAGTATATATCGGAAGCTAGGTGGTGAAGTAAGGCAATCAGATGTAATGGCGTAATGATCGCATTCAGTGTCATGAAAATGCATAAATCCTTTTTCAGGAGATAAGTCATCAGTCGTCTTTTGAAGCTGAAGATGTGAGTCCACTTCAATGTTTCGAGAACGGTCGTTGCAGAGTATTGTTCGTTTTGGAGAGAAGCATTTCCACAGTCTAGGCACATCAACGTGACCACCTGTCAGAAACCTGAATAACCACCTTCTGCAGTGCGGACCACTGCGAGACGTGCAGGAAGAGTCAATGAGGTTCTAGAAAGCACTGGCAAGGAGCTGAAGCCCTGCTGATACTGCGCCGTGGCTAGCTGCCATAGATTTCTCCATTGAGGATACACCTACGTGGCGCGAACAGCACGATCGAGGGTGCTCCCACATATTCTTGACTGAGTTTAAATAGACGGTGTTGGGTGACAAGGGGAGCACGGTAAACTCGTCCTGGTGCTGAACAAATCACGCGCGTACACGGGGAGCCGTGTGGCACACTGCATTGTCCTGCTGGTAGAGGCCATAGTGGAGAGGAAAAACAAACTTCATGTGGGTGTGAACGTGGTCCCCAAGGATAGATGCATACTAGTGTTGATCAAATGTGCCTTCCAGAAAGATGAGATCACGCAGGGAACGCCGTAACGCTCCCTCCATCGGCCTGGACCCAGATGGGCTGTGAACGCCAAAACAACCATCCGTCTGATGGAGTATTAAACGTGATTCGTCTGAAAAAGATAGTGTCGCCACGTAGTGGACGATTATTTCCGGTACTGGCGTGGAAATTCCAGCCTTCGTCGCCGATGAACAGCAATCAGCATGGGTGCATGAACCATGCGTCTGCTGCGGAGGCCCATACACAGCCGAACTGTCCTTGAGGAGGCGCTGTTGGTAGACACTTGGGTGATCTGGGCGGTCAGTTGCTAAACAATTGCACGTCCATTCGTCCGTACACATCGCCACAACTGTCGTTCACCCCTGTCATCTGTGACCTGTGGTCCACCAAAGTTACGTCGGTGCTGGTTTTGCGTAGCGCTATTTTACCATGCACAGTGTACTTCAGTGACGCCAGCTCGCGAACAGTTTGCAAACTTAGCCCTTTAGGAAATGCTTCTATCCTTGGCTCGAAAGCCAACGGTCACACCCTTTTGGACGTAAGAAAAATCTCCACATTTCCGCATTGCAACAACGACTGCACTGTTTTCCGCAAACCCCCTAAACGCTTTATATACCCTTCACTGCCAGTAGTGCCACCTGCTGTCTACGAATGGTTATTGGACTTGGACGACGAACATAGGCGGTGGTCACATTGATATGACTAAACCATGTACGAGTACCTTTTTGTTGACAGGACATCCCTTTTTATTTATTTTTCATAATATTACTGATAATCAGGTCCTCATTGTTCCATCTCGTCCTCATGACTTCACGTGCTAATCGACACTTTTGTTATACGGGTATTATTTGTTGATAATTTCTCTTAAGAGGACATTGTGCTCGTGTGAACCGTGTTTACACATTTCATGTGAACAATAAGACACAGTTACACTTTGCGTAATAACGATGTAGAATCTTGCGTTATTACGAATATGACCTATTCTTAATACTCTTAAGGGAAACAAAAGCGTATTGGTGCACTTCATAGAGAGCTGTCAATTGAGACTGGAACGACAGCCAAAGTCGCGATTGTTAATAAACATATTTAATAATGAAATTACTATGGACATAAGTAAATAGAAAATAATCGCAATGTATTGTAACATGTTTTACAAATGTTCATTGGGTTCCTGTTTGGTTTTACATCCTAGCGGGAATCATTTGTAAACAGACACGTCGTATTGTATCGCGGCCACATAAGCAATGGCACGGTTGCAAGAGTCTTCAAAATTGCGAACAGCTTCGTCACGAAGACATCGTCTCTCACGTAGTCCCAGAGCAAGAAGATTCAAAGAGCTAAGTCGGCGGACTGGAGCGGCTAGTACACAGTGCGACATCTGCCTGTCATCTGCGGTCTGTTATGTTCTGTGACAAATCGCTATTGCGATATCCTCTTACATGTCTGTGGTAGTGAGCCAGAGAGCCGTCAGTGCCCAAGCAGACATTCAGTTGTGACATTAGCCAAGTTTTCAACTCATCCTAGAAAATTATCCTTTAACCATAGGCTCTAGAAAGACAAACAGCCCAATAAGACTCTCCTTTGAAATGACACAGAAGGCATTAGTTTTAGGAGAGCCTCACACTTGTTCGAGCTGTGCGTGCATTTTTGATACCCTATACTCTTTCATTAGTAAAGAAGAGTGAGTCTCTTAATCATCTCGGGCGCTGATAACCGTGCAGTTGAGCGCACCACAATCCATTCATCATCATCATCATTGTAAATTATCTATTTCTACTTCCTTGCATTTATGTGAAGGAAAGTCTTGCAAGAACATCATCTTTTCTCACACGGTTCTCATTCAATTCCCCCAAAAATCCCCGTTAACGCCACATGCAGGTTGTGCCGACCTGTTATGATCTTATAGCATGCTTCTGAATTTCTTCGACGTAGTCAGTTATGTCCACTTCATAAATCCTTAGACAGTTTCCTGCCACTAGTCTGGAATCCCCCCAAACCATCTAAATATTGGCTGCGAATTGCCTCCTAGTGATATCATTTGCCCTTTCATTGCAAATCGTTAAATGGTGTTACTAGCAGGTATCTAGACAATATAATACGCTCCAGCCATTTACCACTAATGCTGTAATCCAGCAGTTCTGTCAGGTTCCCTCTCTTGTGTGTTGGCACTATCGTGTATCCATATACATTTAAGGAACACACCATAGGAAGTAACTGTCGTTTTGCATCTCCATATAATCTTTCGGCGCTGAGACTTCCCTGTGGATTACAGCACAGTTAGCTGCTAATAGTCTGATAAATTTGCGTCCTTGTGACACGCCCGATGTTCATTCATTTCTGTTGAGCATTTGTCGTCAAGGAGAATGTCCTGTTGGTCAACATTTCTTCGAGCCAATCATATATGCTTGAATATACTCCGCATGATAGTTTCTTCGTTATCGCTGGGAACTGTGACATAGTGAAGGACTCGTTTTAGAAAGCAGGGAAGATGGAATGTACCTATCCGCGTGCGTCTGCTATTGGCAAGGTACAGAAAATAACAAGAGAGAGTTGTGTTTCACGTGGGTGGTATTACGGAAGATCCACCCGAATTTTAGAGAGAAGCAGCTTTGCCTTGAAGTGTACCGTAACATTCGAACTTAGAGTAAGGCTCTAGCGTACTGAAACAAAATGGTTCAAATGGCTCTGAGCACTATGGGACTCAACTGCTGTGGTCATAAGTCCCCTAGAACTTAGAACTACTTAAACCTAACTAACCTAAGGACAGCACACAACACCCAGCCATCACGAGGCAGAGAAAATCCCTGACCCCGCCGGGAATCGAACCCGGGAACCCGGGCGTGGGAAGCGAGGTACTGAAACAAAGAGACGCTACAGATATAAATGTGTTAACCTGTGCGTCAATTCTGTTATTATTCTTATAAATGGGAGAGACTTGCTTTCTTTCCCAGCCAGTTCACGACAGATTCTCAATTAATTTGAACAGAGTAAGTGACTAAATTAAAAAAAAGAATTTCTCAGGACCTAGCAGCCTGTGTTCTGCCTCTGAATTCTTTCTGGTTCCTATTGAAAAACTTACTGTAATATCATCCATTTGCGAGATGGTGAGGCTATCAAATGGCGACAAAAAATTCTCGCAGTTAGAACTCCAAAAAACGTCGTTTCTTAGCAGATTAAATACACTGCGCATGGAACAGCAAATATCCATAGTTGTTGAGCGTTCTGGAAAAATTCCAAACAGTGGATTAACCTCTACCTTCCTGCAATACGAACTCATTTCAAGAATTATGGACGTGTAGGAGAAACCGGTTAGAATCAAGACCACCCAGATACAAATTCCGACCAAATGTAGGATACGCTGGAACGACATCCCTCAATATTTCTCCAGATGCCCTGCGTCCAAAGACTAATCCGGTACCACATCAAATAGCTCCAACTCTACGGCAGCAATGTGTCTGGCAAGATTTTAGAGGTCCGGTCTATACCTCTTTTCTTTCTTTGCATTTCTCTTAGGACAAATAAGATGGCGCCTATATTTGACTCTGGGCTCTTTATTTACTTGAGCAATGAAAATGTAGAAACGTGGCGATAAAGTTGTTCACCTTAGCAGGTTGCCACAGGTGAGCGCAAAATTCTGTGTCCAACTTCTCAGTTACAGCGGCGCTGCTTTTTAGAACTGCCGACGTATTTCTGTCGCGGTGTCCAGCAAACGCGTTCTCGCAAATCCGCCATGACTGTAGCAGCGGTTTGTTGTGACAGTGAGTGCGGCCGTCTGCCAGCGGCACTGCCAGAGCCAAAGCGCAGTTGAGAAACGAGGCGTTACACAGCATTAGGGTGCGCCGCGGCACCGTTCCTCTATCACACGTAATTCACTTTTTCACTAATGGTTTTGAAGACTCTTGAAGCTTAGTGCCTTCCTGTGTTTGCGTAAGTGTTGGTTTGTTTATTTGTCTGAACAGGAAATACTTTCCAGACTTACTGGCAATGATCATAGAGATTACTTCATCCTCATGTTTCTTCCACATCTGCTGTGGATATCTTTAAGGGTTTTCTCGCAGTTGTTCTATCAATCTTTCATCTGTAAACTGCGACACACACACACACTGCAGTCTCGCCCGGTTTTTGGCCGAGAAGACTGATTCCTTATAACAGGCCGGAAATCAAATGGCCCGCTACTCCCCGAAGTAGTAAACGAAAAGTAACAAAAACAAGAAAAGAAAATGTTATTTCCATATTGGCTTTAGATACCATTGTTATGCCGAGCAAGTAATCGAGTTAATCATTGTACATACACACAAATAGACGCAACAGGTGCATCACAGTATAAGGGGCGTTGAAAAGAAAAGGTATAACTGAAATCTTTATTTACTTTTAATCATCAGAGTCCTGAGCACAACTGTCTCACTTTTCGCCAGCCGAAAGATTCCCTGATTCCATAATTTCTCCACTGTGTCCTTCACTTCGTCTCTCTCTCTCTCTCCCTCTCTCTCTTTTTTTTTCTTTTTTTTTTTAAAGCAGACCAAACACATGAAACTCGCAGGGCAACATGCGTTATCGTGGAGCAGACTCGCTCCTTCCGTGAGCAGTCCAGGCCGCTTGCTCTTGTAAACGTCACGGTTAACGGTTTCTCCGTGCTCGAGGAATTCTGTGAATATCGGATCTCGGACGCCGAAGAAGACGGCGGGTATCACCTTGCCTGCTGGTGGCACATGTTCGAATTTTTTGGGGGGATGGAGTGGGGGGGAGAGACGACTACGCATGCTTCGCGTCGCTAAATGTCTTACAACGTTATCCCAAAGCACCCGTGCAAATTTCAACCGCTTCGTTGTTACGAAGTTTCGTACCTTTTCATTTGAACACTCCTAGTACGTAAGGCATCAATACTTTCATTTGGGACGCAGAAATAGCCGGCCGCGGTGGTCTCGCGGTTCTAGGCGCGCAGTCCGGAACCGTGCGACTGCTACGGTCGCAGGTTCGAATCCTGCCTCGGGCATGGATGTGTGTGATGTCCTTAGGTTAGTTAGGTTTAAGTAGTTCTAAGTTCTAGGGGACTGATGACCACAGCAGTTGAGTCCCATAGTGCTCAGAGCCATTTGAACCATTTGAACGTAGAAATAAATTAAAAATAGCAGCAATCAACTAATACCGATCAAGTTTCCCTCGGTTGTAAGGCGAATGACGAAACTAGTCATCCCCTCACATATATCCATAATTGGGACACTATGTCCAATTACCACTTCGTTTCCATATCTTATCTTACTTGTAGCTCTAATCCGTCTTAAATTTAACGTATTGTGCCTAAACAGGCGAAGATATCCGTTCTGTTCGATTATGCTGTTGGTGATATACCATTCGAAACAGTAACAATAGTAAGATATCTAGGAATAACCGTTCGCAGCGACCTAAAGCCCAGTGAATCATGAAAGTAATTGCAGATGAAGCAGATACCAGGTTGAGTCATTGGAAGAACAATAAGGAAATGTAAGCCATCCACGAGAGAAGTGGCTGACAAAAGACTTGTAAGAGCAATAGTTCAGTATTGTTCATCAGTCTGTGACCTATATACCAGGTTGGATTAATAAGACAGAAAGCCCCAACGAAGAACACCACGTTTCGTCCCAAGACCATTTAGTAACGGAGGTTCGCAACAAACTCCGATGGCAGACGATGCGCGTGAGGCGTTGTGTTCTACAGAGAAGTTAGCTGTTGAAATGTCACGAGCGTACATTCCATCTGGAGTCGGGCAACATATTACTTCCTCCCATAAATGTCTCTCGAAATGACCACGAAAAACAGGGAAAATGAACGAAATTAGGGCTCCCACTAGCAATTGGCGAAGGGAATTGGAAAGGAGGAGGAAGAAATCCGTGTTCAACGTCCAGTCGACAACAAGATCATTAGAGACGGAACACAAGTTCGAATTCGGGAAGGATGGGGAAGAAAATCGGCTTTGCCCTTTCAAAGGAAACATCACGGCATTTGCCTGAAGCTATTTAGGAAAATCACGCAAAACTAAATCAGGATGACTGGACGCGGGTTTGAACCCCGAATGCGAGCCCAGTGTGCTAACCACTGCGCCACCTCGCTCGGTAATAGGGAAGAGGAAAGTGATAGTGACCACAGAAGTACCCTCCACCACATACTGTAATGTGGCTTCCGGAGTAAATACGAGTATGTACGTAGGGACTTCAGCAAGTAAGTTACACATATCCCGTTACTGCAGACACCGTTCTGTTGCGGTTCGGATAACAGGTGCATCACAGTTTGGGAATGAAATGGCGCGGCAAGTAGAAACGTACTCCGAAGTTGAAGTACGCAAAACAGTACGATTCCTGTGGGCAAACAGTCTAAATTGCACACAGATTCACAGTGAAATTCTGGCGAAGTAGGGATCAAATGGAGTGTCGACTCCAACCGTAGTGGAATACACCCAGCGACTTGAGCAAGGCCGCACGGACGTGGGTGTGCTGATCGGGAAGTCCAGATCTTACACGATGCGATTTCCATTTTTTCCGCGAACTGAAAAAACATCCAGGGCAATGAGATTTTCCAAGGATGAGGGTATTCACACAGCGGTTCTCGAACGGCTCTATGACATGTAGCGGATTTCCATCGTTGAGGAATTGAATGATTGGAAAAACGTTCCGATCATTGTTTATAGAGACTTGATTACTATGTTGAAAAATAAAGCCCTGTATCTGCGTCAATTGTATATGTAGTGCAAGATTCAATGAAAGTTACTTGGCGTGGCATACTAATGTGTAGCTAATTTTTTGAAGTCCCCACCTAGATGTAGATGTGTTAGCTTGTGTACAGGTGCCTAGTGTCTATTTCTAAAGGTACTAGAAGTCTCACAAAATCCAGACATGTGTGTGAAACGCTAAAAGCCGAAAGTATCTCAATCTGTCGCCACAAAATCTGGCAAAAAAATGTCGACTTTAAAAATTAACTTCACTGGTGGTTAACTGTTCACCATCTTAGCACCATTTCAGTCATGGCCTTGGTATTAACTTTATACGAAAGTTTTCCGTTTTCTTAACCCTACATCTCTAGAGATTAATACTTACAAAAAGTAAAATCACCCCTCAGCCACCGTTAATAGCGCTGTTTATTAGGTGCAAATAGCGCCGTTACCGGAACGAACTAACATGTTTTATCGTCAGATGGCTGTAAACGTTTGTAATTAGATTTCACTTATGCTGAACAAGAGATGTTGGCTGTATTTAACAGTAACGACGGTTCCTCGAGGTGGTGGTTCTCTTCAGCAAATCCCGAAACACCTTTCGCTGCTATTTCATTTTAAATAATAGCATTATTACCAATAGCTAATTGCTGTTTTTGCTTTTTGTATAAATTAACTTGCATATTTACATAGCTGCTGTCTCGTCGAGTCACTTTTTAAAAAAAAATAGCGTCACTATTTCGATACATCAGTAATAACGTTATCGAACCATTGCCCTCTTCTGCTGTTTTACTGCGAGTGTTGTACAATAAGTAACACAACACCTTTTCTCCTGAAAGCAGGCGGGTTTTATTTGGGATGCAACATATTATCTCCCACTATTTTGATTGCAAAGCTCTATTTTACAACATACCCTACTGCCCATTAAGATTGCTACACCAAGAAGAAATGCAGATTAAAAACGGATATTCATTGGACAAATATTTTATACTAAAACTGACATGTGATTACATTTTCACGCAATTTGGGTGCATAGATCCTGAGAAATCAGTACCCAGAAGAACCACCTCTGGCCGTAATAACGGCCTTGATACGCCTGGGCATTGAGTCAAACAGAGCTCGTTTGGCGTGCACAGGTACAGCTGCCCGTGCAGCGTCAACACGATACCACAGTTTATCAAGAGTGGTGACTGGCGTATTGTGACGAGCCAGTTGCTCGGTCACCATTGACCAGACGTTTTCAATTGGTGAGAGATCTGGAGAATGTGCTGGCCAGGTCAGTAGTCGAACTTCTTCTGTATGCAGAAATGCCCGCACAGGACCTGCAACATGCGGTCGTGCATTATCCTGCTGAAATGTAGGGTTTCGCAGAGATCGAATGAAGGGTAGAGCCACGGGTCGTAACATATCTGAAATGTAACATCCACTGTTCAAAGTGCCGTCAATGCGAACCAGAGGTGACCGAGACGTGTAACCAATGGCAAGCCATACCAACACGCCGAGTGATACGACAGTATGGAGATGACGAATACACGCTCCCAATTTGCGTTCACCGCGATGTCGCCAAACACGGATGCGACCATCATGACGCTGTAAACAGAACCCGGATTCATCCATTCGTGCACCCAGGTTCGTCGTTGAGTACACCATCGCAGGCGCTCCTGTCTGTGGTGCAGCGTCTAGGGTAACCGCAGCCATGGTCTCCGAGCTGATAGTCCATGCTGCTGCAAACGTCGTCGAACTGTTCGTGCAGATGGTTGTTGTCTTGCAAACGTCCCCATCTGTTGACTCAGGGATCAAGACGTGGCTGCACGATCCGTTACAGCCATGCGGATAAGATGCCTGTCATCTCGACTGCTAGTGATACGAGGCCGTTGGGATCCAGCACGGCGTTCCGTATTACCCTCCTGAACCCACCGACTCCATATTCTGCTAACAGTCATTGGATCTCGACCAACGCGAGCAGCAGTATCGCGATACGATAAACCTGCAATCGCGGTAGGCTACAATCCGACCTTTATCAAAGTCGGAAACGTGATGGTACGCATTTCTCCTCCTTACACGAGGCATCACAACAACGTTTTACCAGGCAACGCAGGTGAACTGCTGTTTGTGTATGAGAAATCGGTTGGAAACTTTCCTCATGTCAGCACGTTGTAGGTGTCGCCACCGGCGCCAACCTTGTGTGAATGCTCTGAAACGCTAATCATTTGCATATCACAGCATCTTCTTCGTGTCGGTTATATTTCGCGTCTGTAGCACGTCATCTTCGTGGTGTAGCAATTTTAATGGCCAGTAGTGTATCTCCGTTCAGTACGACAGCCTTACGCCATCTTACTGGGAGGGCCTGTATGCCCGCAAGGCACAATTGTACTGTTCGACGTCGGAGCCAACGTCTTGTTGCGTTAATAACCTCCCCATCATCCACTTACTACTACCCGCGGAGTTCATGCTGCATTGAGCTAAACAGATGGAAGTGGGAAAGTGCGAGATTTGGGCTGTAGGGTGGATAAGGAAGAACAGTCCTTGAAGTTTTGTGAGCTGCTCTCGGGTGCGCAGAATTCTGTCCAGCCCTGCTTTTTCATGGAGAAGAAGAAGCTCATTTGCGTTTTTGTGGCGACGAACACGCTGAACTCGTTTCTTCAGTTTTCTGAGAGGAGCACAGTAGACTTCCGAGTTAATCGTTACACCATGAGAGAGGACATCAAACAGAATAGCCCCTTCAGAGTCCCAGACGACCGTCGCCTTGACTTTACCGGCTGCGGCTTTAAACATTTTGTTCGGAGGATTAGTGGCGTGGAGCCACTCCATGTGCGGCGGCGCGGTTCCTTCTGTCCCTTTTACGACGAACCTGCACCTACCTGTGAACAATGTCTCAGCAGATCATCAGTAGGGAAGCCGAGCGAAACCTACTGTACTTCGACGTGAACCAGGCTGCAATTGAAGTCATTAATCTACGTTTCGGGAGAAATTTTTCACACGAAATGAAAGTTTGGAAATTTTGTCCTTAATTAATATATTCTGAAACTTACGTGAACAAGTATCACTGCCAAGCCCGTGCTAGTCTTAATACAGTCACTCACAACCCGTTTCACTCACGTTAGCAAGTTTTTGGTGTTGCATTTCCCGAAAACGTAATAGCTACCAAAATACGGATTGTTTTTGATTGAGAATGCTCGACAAATATTAAGTCTGTCGGTACCTAATACAGTCACAGTTTTTAGCCACCGACCTGCTCAATACGCCACGCGGAATGTATGTCTTTTCTTGATCAGAATAATTATGCCGTCACTTTACAAAACTTTTGATGTATGAAACACTGCTAGATCCGGCAACTTATCGTTTCCATCGGAACTACTACTACACACGTCCGAACTGTTTAATGGCTAGGCTCCGACTCCTCCCTAGAATACTCTAAGTCTTCTCTACCAGCAGAGAAAGGCCCGCGAAGAATATTGCTTTACCATTGGTCAGTTTACTCAACAGCCAATAGCAAAACAACATTCTCCCGCTTCAGTCCGCGCTTTCCATCAATAACCAATCGCAAAATAGTAAACCTAACGACTGCACTTTTTACCGATGTAATTATCTAATATGCTGAAGTTTTGTTTATGCATAAAGTTATTTACTATTGTTTTTTTATACCTGAATTAACTTTCCCTTTACCACAAACTTACTTTACAAATCTATTCTACTAAAATCCCCTTTGTCCACATCCATACTTCTTCGAAATATTCCCACACTAAATCCCACTACATAACTCGTTAAACAATTATCTTCATATTAAGCTTAAACCACACTCACGCATCATTCATACTGCTAAAACACATTTATAACTGTTTACATACACAAACAGTTTATGAAAACCATGCTATTACTTTAGTGCACTCTAGTGGGCACGATTGAAACTAAATCACAGTCCCCTATCCAGTACTGTCCTCTATCGCCTGATACATAAACTACGTGCGCGTCCAGTCTCGCGCCACCATCTGTCACTATCCAGCTCTGAGACACATCTTCCACTTAACCGCCTCCAAGGCAGGATCGGTATGCGGCGCTGCGCCTTACATGGGTTGCCGTTTTGTTTCTGGTTCTATGTAATGAACCCATGTTTCATCGCCCGTGACGGTGTTCGGCAAAAAATTGTCACATCAGCCTCGTACTGCGCAACAGTTCCGTACAGATGGCCTTTCGTTGCTTTTAATGGTCTCCGTTAGGCGGCAGGAAACCCAGCAGGCGGACACACGTGAGTACCCTAACTGGTGGACGAGTGTGTCAGCACCACCAAGAGACGTCCAGTTGAGCAGTGGTGTTTGTTTGTGATCCGAGGATCCCCTCGAATGAGAGTGTCCGCACGTTCCAACATTGCTGGAGTCACAACTGGTGTGCGTACGGCCAGCACGCGGGAGATGGGACAGATTTGCGCGACCTTGTCGCGATGATGACAGACGCCCCTCCCAACGATTCACGGTGCATTTATTCACTGCCAGGTTTCCGTAGACACTGTGCAGTCGCCTGTGAACATATTCGGTGCTCTGGTTTTGTGCCAAAAGAAACTGAATGACAGCTCTCTGCTTGGAAAGCATCTCCTCCACTGACGCTATTTTGAAGGCTACGTATAGCGCCGCCACCTATCGGAACTTCTTGAAACCACAGGGGCTGAAGCGGGAATGTTCCACGATGGCCCATAACAAATTACGCATTTTTTTCGACCGAAACAGAGCTCCCTCGTATTTGCGGGAGCATAAGCTAGAAAGAAGAATATAATAATTCCAATCCCAAAGAAAGCAGGTGTTGACAGACGTGAATATTAACGAACTATCAGTGTAATAAGCCACGGCTGCAAAATACTAACACGAATTCTTTACAGACGAATGGAAAAACTGGTAGAAGCCGACCTCGGGGAAGATCGGTTTGGATTCCGTAGAAATGTTGGAACTCGTGAGTCAATATTGAGCCTACGACTTATCTTAGAAAATAGATTAAGGAAAGGCAAATTTACGTTCCTAGCATTTGTAGACTTAGAGAAAGCTTTTGACAATGTTGACTGGAATACTCTCTTTCAAATTCTGAAGCTGGCAGGGGTAAAATACAGGGAGCGAAAGGCTATTTACAATTTGTACAGAAACCAGATGGCAGTTATAAGAGTCGAGGGGCATGAAAGGGAAGCAGTGGTTGGGAAGGGAGTGAGACAGGGCTTTAGCCTATCCCCGATGTTATTAAGTCTGTATATTGAGCAAGCCGTAAAGGAAAATGTTCAAATGTGTGTGAAATCTTATGGGACTTAACTGCTAAGGTCATCAGTCCCTAAGCTTACACACTACTTAACCTAAATTATCCTATGGGCAAACACACACTCATGCTCGAGGGAGGACTCGAACCTCCCCCGGAACCAGCCACACAGTCCATGACTGCAGCGCCTTACACCGCTCGAGTAAAGGAAACAAAAAGAAAAATTCGGAGTAGGAATTGAAATCCATGGAGAAGAAATAAAAACTTTGAGGTTCGCCGATGACATTGTAATTCTGTCAGAGACAGCAAAGGACCTGGAAGAGCAGTTGAACGGAATGGACAATGTCTTGAAAGGAGGATATAAGATGAACACCAACAAAAGCAAAACGAGGATAATGGAATGTAGTCTAATTAAATCGGGCGATGTTGAGGGAACTATATTAGGAAATGAGGCGCTTAAAGTAGCAAATGAGTTTTGTTATTTGGGGAGCAAAATAACTGCTGATGGTCGAAGTAGAGAGGATATAAAATGTAGACTGGCAATGGCAAGGAAAGCGTTTCTGACGAAGAGAAATTTGTTAACATCGAGTATAGATTTAAGTGTCAGGAAGTCATTTTTGAAAGTATTTGTATGGAATGTAGCCATGTTTGGAAGCGAAACGTGGACGATAAATAGTTTAGACAAAAAGAGAATAGAAGCTTTCGAAATGTGGTGCTATAGAAGAATGCTGAAGATTGGATGGGTATAGGAGAGGTAGATGAGGAGGTATTGAATAGAATTGGGGAGAAGAGAAATTTGTGGCACAACTTGACTAGAAGAAGGGATCGGTTGGTAGGACATGTTCTGAAGCATCAAGAGATCACCAATTTGGTATTGGAGGGCAGCGTGGAGGGTAAAAATCATAGAGGGAGACCAAGAGATGAATACACTAATCAGATTCAGAAGGATGTAGGTTGCAGTAGATATGGGGAGATGAAGAAACTTGCACAGGGTAGAGCAGCATGGAGAGCTGCATCAAACCAGTCTCAGGACTGGAGACCACAACAACAACAACAACAACAACATGCTAGAAGAAGCATGTTCAACATATTACACTTTGAGTTTCGGTGAAGCTACCAATGTTAAAGATAAAAAAAAAGAATTACGAACAAACCATATCATATTGGTCAGCCAATAAGCGTTGCGTAACAACGCGTCGCCTAAGAATTTTATTTATCGGCAAAGCGGAAGCTGAAACGTTACATCAGATATTATGACAAGCACTTTCTGAAGACAAATTTTCCCTAAATAAACGCTTTATTCTGGGATCATACGGACCTAACGTCGTAGAAAAAGTGTTTAGCCTTTTAGACAGTGATGTCGAGAAGACCCGAGGCAGACAACTTAAAACATCGGAACTTACAACATTCAAACATTGCATAATGCTTATGCATAGGTTTTGGAGCGTTTAGGTTAATAAGAATCAGAATTTCTGGCCAGTATTTACAATTATTTTGACGCTAGACCTGTTCGCTGGGATAAATTTGAATGAATTCAGTCTAAAATTCCGCATCACAAATTTTGAGGCATACAGTCACAAGTTATCTTACTTTAAGATCTTCAGCCAACAGGATTTGGAACAGTGAGAGGGTATTCAGTATTACTTTCTTAGGGATATACCTCTAAAAAATTGTGCTACTGTTCACTCCAAACCCATAGTACTATTGTGAATACTTTAAAAAACCGTCAAGGAAATTAGAACTTCATTTCATAATTTCATCTGCAAAACCATTCAGTAAGTTCACGCAACGTTCTCAAAGCCAAACACGTTTGATCCACAAGTTGAAAACAGAATAGAAATACTTCAAATCTTTTTATCTCTTGTTTTGAAGACTTCTGCTTTGAGAAAAGTTGAAAGTATTTCTGAAGTTCTTCGTAATGAACTCTTTACATTTGATAATGTTCTTCCTCCTGAACAACTAGTTGTTCAGTGCACAAGTGACCGAAGAGTTTAGTAAACTAGAAGAACGTGACAAGTTGTAGTTTCTAAAGAATGCTCAAAAACAGTACATCACAGTTTGTAAACGTGATGGTAAAGACGTGCTTATGAAGTGCACCACTAAAAAGTTTTAGGTTTTTAGACGCCAATGAAAGACTAAAGAGCAGAAGCTGAGGTGAAATGTTAAAAGGCTGCAAAAATGATGTCCTTTTGATATTCGCCAGTAACACTTATTAGAAGAGTGTAAGATTCTACAGTTCGTCAAAGAGGAGCCAGCTTAAGAAAACTAAGTTATTGACAATTACTGGCAACAGGACTTCTCAAAAGCAGACTCTTTATCCATAGACTTAAAGTATCCACATGTTTCAGAACTTGTTAAGGCTTCTCTTATATTGTCCCTTGGAAATGCGGACATGAGAGGATATATTCAATTTCGAAGCACACGTTAGGAGAAGATATGGCAGCGGTGATCGAAAGATTTTTAAACAGTTTTTTGATTGTCTGGGATGCTTTAGAACAATACCCTCATTCTCCTTCTGTGCCCATAGACTCTCAGCCCGTTAGGTACGGACGGCGATTGTGCTGCTTATACGGGAGAATGTGAAAGGAAAAGAAACGTAGAAGAAAAGCAAAGAGAGGATAAAAAAGAAAAACGTCTTTAAGAGGAGACGCCACAGCTGTTCTGAAAGAAAGAAGGAAATAACAGCAACTGTCTAACGAGGCACGTTAAGAACTTGTCTTCATGCTTCAGTTAAACTGAAGAAAACACGCGAAAAAGTGATTTAAAGGCAGCAAAATGATCCCAGGGTATGCTCGGGACTGCACAAATCATGGATTTACAAGAAGGAGCGAAAGGAAAAGAGGTGTAAACAATTCAGAAAAATTTTGGGGAAAGAAAATCTGGTTCGATTACTTCATTTTTTGCTAAGATTTCCAAGAAACAGTATTAAAAAAAGTTGATCTTTTCTCAATATTGAACTGTAGAGTGTCTTTAGTTGTAAAAATGTGATGTAGATTTTGTTTGTGAATTACAAGTAGGCTGCCAATATCGAATTATCGGTGTACCTCCGTATGTTAATAAATTTTTATGAAGGGAAAAATTGGTCATAGCCCATCCAGAAACATAACAACGAAATTTACTATAGTTTTAATCGGCGTTTTTGGTGTTTTATTATCAAAAATGAAAGTACTTGATTTGTGCCGAAGTGTTTACTGAAATAATTTGTCACATTTTATTCACGATTTTAAAATATTTTATCACGTTTTTCATATATTTTGTCACCCTTTTAAACTGCCTCACCCTGCAGGTGCATAACTCGTCCTTGGAGTTTCTGTTTAATCCCATTGGATCTTGCAACACCTGCTGTTTTTACGCCCAAGAATTATAGATGTTAGTAAGTAGCTGATAGGCGTTAACCCACCTTGTTAACATAATGTGTATGTCAGATTTTAGAAACTTGGAAAAATTTTTTCCACTGTATTCTGTTTTCCATAGATTCCGAAAACCTCCGTCCCCAAGTCCCCAATTGCTCTCTCTCTCTCTCTCTCACTCTCTCTCTCTTCTGTGGAGTGGTTTTCTCTACAATTTTAATTTTACTGTTAAATTTACTAAATGTAGAAACGTTACAGGCAACATTAAAACCATTTTATAAATTAGACAGGTAGCTCGTGTGATGTTTGCAGCGCCAACACATTTACACCCTCCCCTGTGTTTACACCCTCTCCTTTCGTCGTTCTCCCGCCGGAGGTTCGATTCCTCCCTCGGGCATGGGTGTGTGTGTGTATATTCTTCTTCGCATAAGTTAGTTTAAGTAGTGTGTAAGTCTAGCGATCGATAACCTCAGCAGTTTGGTCCCAAAGGAATTCACACATATTTCACCATTTGCACCTTTCGTCGTTCAGTTCTCACGTGGCCGAGTATAAGGTATCTGTAGTAGCGATCTACTGACGTTGAAATAGAAATCGCTCAAGTCCCAAAATATTTTTAGTAGCGTATTTTTGTATTTCGCTGTTTTAGAGATGCATCTGCTGACGCATAATATTCGACAGAAACTTAGCTGCGAACTCTAGCTACAGCAATTTTGTTCTTGCTTTCTGCTATCGTTTCTCTGCCAATATTGGTACGAGGCAACATAAGCTGCATACAACGAAATGTGCCTCTTCTGCTCGTCTCTGTTGTTCTTAGCTCAAGAGCATTTCCGTTCTTCTCCTTAGTAACAAAACTGCAGAAAACTTTCAGTTAGCTGGCGTCATAGCAACATACCATTCCCCTACAACTCCTTCATACTTCATATAGAACACGCAATGTTGCCGTACATCACATATACATAAACTTCATTGCGAACAGCAGTTACGGCGATAATGTTGTCGCTTTCTTCTATCATTTTTTTGCCCAAGTGGTACTATGTATGTAAAGCTAATGCACCGTCACTATAGACCTCAAAGCCGACGAAACGTTAAGATGTAACCTTCCTTCCTTTTTTGTGTTCTGTGAAGCGTGCAGCGACAAAGTAATTCACTGACAGGGAATTTCTGTTACATATTTTGGACTTGGTTGCAGTGTATAGGCGTAAACGTATGTTAGCCACAGCATAAAATAAATTTGCAATCATGAAATTATTTGCAGTCTGGCGTGTACTTCCTAAAGTCTATACTTTCGAATGTTCCCGGCACCGAGAAGAACGCCGTGAGTTATTGAACAGTTTCGCAAAACGAAACATGTACTATTTCTGAAACGACCATTCCACGTAGTGTAACATTTCGTTCTCACGGATTGTTAACTGAGAAACTGTTTCTTATTATACCTCAATAATATCAGTGATGTGCTGCCAATATCGGAAACGTGTAAGATTCTTTTGTTTCTCGCGACAAACTGGTAAAACCAATTCAAAATAGTTCGTAACCATCTGAGGTTCACTCTGAAAAAATATGCAAGCATATCATATATGTTAATGGTGCTACACGCATGACAACAATACTAGAGTATTTTGACACATTCTACATCTTTCCACTAAATGTTTCCAGAATAAAGAAAGGAGGCGCAGCTTTGTGGACAATTAGGAGAGTTTTCTATTAGCATATTGAAGGCAGTACCAAGATGATGGTTCGATAACGGAATAGTCATTCGCAAAATACCGACAATCGGTATGTCAAGAACTGGTAAACAAAGAAAGCAAGTCTGAAAGTTTAAAATGTAGATTTTCTGTTTGAATCAGCAAGTACATTGAGCGCAGTGAAGGTTCGACTGAAAAATTGAGATTAGTTCTCCATCGTTTACGCTGTGTCCTTGTTTACACCGACAGCCGCGAGTGAAAGACGGGGGCAAATGAGACGTACATCGCCGAACAATAGACTTGGCACAAGAAAGCAAAGTTCCTGCGGTTTCCATTTGGCCCTCGTCGTCGCTCTACAATTAAACACTTTTCAGAACCTGCGGAGTACGAATGCTGTTCAGCGTTCCTTGCATCTCGTGAGCAGTATTATTTTTCCTCATTCTGTTTATTTTTAATATGTGGCATTCGACGAACAGTTTTGTGAGTGAAAGGGAGAGGTAAGTTCAAAATGGTTCAAATGGCTCTGAGCACTATGGGACTTAACATCTATGGTCATCAGTCCCCTAGAACTTAGAACTACTTAAACCTAACTAACCTAAGGACAGCACACAACACCCAGCCATCACGAGGCAGAGAAAATCCCTGACCCCGCCGGGAATCGAACCCGGGAACCCGGGCGTGGGAAGCGAGAACGCTACCGCACGACCACGAGATGCGGGCAGGAGAGGTAAGTATCTCGTACATTATGTGGTTAAGACGTGCAGACTCAGTTGTACAAATTGTGTTGCAGTTGTTCTAGTGCAGGGTCATGAAGTGAGTTGTCACTTAACCACGAAAAATGTAGAAAGTTGGTGGGTGCCACTGGTATTTAATTTTAATACGGTGGTTTTTATGCATAAAAAAACAACTATAAGAGGTCCTCATATAAGACGGATGGTGCAGTTTCTGAATAATGAGAAAAGAAAATGTGAAGTTTTTTACATAGTAATTTTGGACACTTCACTTTTTAATCCAGCTGACTTTGTGCGTGGTTTTATTACTGACAACAGATTTTGGGTCAACCATTTCACGTTAGACGCGAAACAGTGCTCAAAGTAATGTGTGTTAACGACTACCCGGTATACCGAAAAAGCGGAAGTCGATTTTATCTGTTAGAAGGTGTAAGCCGCTGTTTTCTGGTATGTAACAGAAATTTTCCTTATTAGTTACACTGCAAAACGCAATCCTCTTGGACCAAGTGGAATAAAAAGGCGACGAGAACAAAAGTGCAAGAGAAGTTCATGCTATTTGCCAGTTTTGGCACCGACTGCCATCTATTCCCACGTATAAAGAAAGTTATTGACCGCTAAACGTTCAGAGTCTGTTGTAGCGGTTACTGCAACTGTAGATATATGGTCACAGACTTTCCGGAATGGCTCCTCAGGAACTAGAGCTTCTCATCGGAAGAACGATGGCCAACATGCATTGACCTAGAATACACCGAACAGCTATGTGCGGTTTTCGACTTAAAAAGATATAAAATGTAGTCTTCACGGCCTGGCCAAGAAATTTTGCACTTTAAAATCGCTGCACGATTGCGATGCTGCTATTGGGTGACAGATTGTCTCCATTGGAGATGTATTGTTGGGGCATCTTTACATATTTGATTCCTAATAGAAAACTACTGTTACAGTAATGTACAATGAATTGAACTCAAAATCGAATCTTTGGTGTGAAAAGCGTCTTGTTTCTGTTCGCCACACCTCTGTCTTACAGAACCAAGTCACCCTGGTACAATTCCTGAGTCTAAATTCTTCATTTATGTTGCCATATTGTCCGTAGTTGCTTTAGATTCCTGAGGGTATTTTTGTCCCCGTTACAACTACAAGAAAATTCGTGTTTTCTCACCAGACGCGTTTTGCTTTATTGAGGTAAAGCATCATCACTTCATCCGTGATCTGTAATTAAAGGTATCTACAATTTGATTTGTTTTTAACATCGAAAAACAATTAACGATTTGTAGGTTTTTACTTAATGTAATTTCTGATTGGTTTCTCGCCTACAGCAGGAAATACCATCTGCTATCACGCACTTCGTTTCTTTCTTTATCAGACACTGATTCTTGTCGTCTAATTTTCCTCTGCTTTGCAGAACTATGCATTTCTTACGTTTTACAGAGCACACGTTTTCGTACGTCACTGTCTATTGTTTATCTGTATACTTCTCAGTGTTTATTGTGTTTTGTTGGTTTGCCAACGTTGCCGATAGTTCGTCTTTGACGCATACTTTTTTCGTAGTTTATTATACGTGTTTTAACCTATTTAGTTATGTTGCTGCGTATTTGTATACTGTGTAAGAGTAATCAAGGAATAGTGATGGAGGTATTTGTGTGTGTGGTGAATATGTGGGGGAAGGAAAAGCAAAGATGAGTGGATACAAAAGCATAGTAGTGTGATGGGGAGTGGGATGGAGGAAAAGGCGAGGATCAAGATGTGAAATGGAATTAGGGGATGGACGTTGGGTGGGAGAGGGTGAAGGGTGGAAAAGGCTCTTCTTTTTCATGTGATTTTTTTAGTTAAATAAAACAGTAGCTCTGTGACCATATAAATATTGGGGAACCAGAAACTATATAAAATAATTGAAAAATCACACGAAAAAGGAAAGAGCCTTTCCCATCCTTCACCCTCTCCTCTCTCCTCCCTCCCACCCCATTTTATGTCACGTCTTGCTCCTCACAGTTTCTTGCAACTCTTCATCACACTACTATGCACTTACTTCCTCATCTTTGCTTCTCCATCCCCTACCAATTCAGCACACACACACACACACACACACACACACACACCACCACCACCACCACCACCACCACCACCACCACTATTCCTTCATTACTCCTACACAGTATCTAAACACAGAGCAAAATAATTAAACAGAATAACACGCATACAATTAACTACAAAAAAAGTATAGGTCAAAGACGAACTAGTGGCAACGTTGCCAACTTTACAAAACACAAGACTTTCTTTCTATCACTCAGTCCTTGAAAATCGAGCGAGGTGGCGCAGTGGTTAGACACTGGACTCGCATTCAGGAGGACGACGGTTCAATCCCGCGTCCGGCCATCCTTATTTAGGTTTTCCGTGATTTCCGTAAATCGCACCAGGCAAATGCCGGGATGGTTCCTTTCCAAGTGCACGGCCGACTTCCTTCCCTAATCCGATGAGACCGATGACCTCGCTGTCTGGTCTCCTTCCCCAAAAACAACCAACAACCATCAGTCCTTGAATGGAATAAGACAGAAAATCTCTGCTACTTATATGTGACGTCCCCTTCGCTGCACACTGTACAGAGGCTTGTGAAGTACAGATGCAGTTGTATCTGTCTACAGAAATGTATTTGTATTTAAATAAGTGATACGTATTTTATGTTGAAACCGTATCTTATACAGGATGTTTGACTATTAAGATACAAAGGAAAGGGGCGAGTAAGGGCAGTGAACAAGCAATCGTAACATACATAGGTTCAGAAACCAATGTGATTTCCCCGATACCACGTATCATGACTAAGTACATGACACCTTGTAAAAGAAATCAATTTGGATGGTGTTCCTTACAGAGAATGGATGCGTATGTGGTCATGCCACTGGTGCACGGACAGTCTTTATCTGTCTGTTAGGGGATACTCGTAAGTGACGTAGCACGTATCTTCGACGACAAATGTATCCGGTGGTGGCTTGTCAGTACCATGGATTCCAAGGTCTTCCTCCCCTGCCGCCGCCCCCCCCCCCACCCCCACCGCCACCCGTTGGATTTTTTTTTTTTTTTCGTGTGGATATATTTAAAAGCTTTTAATGTATTTCAGCCCTGTTGATAGCGCCGATGAACTACGAAAACTCTTTGTGGATAACTGTCATTGTATTCGGTACCTGCCAAGGATTTTTGAGCGTATGCGGGCATCGACGAGATGTGTTACAGCCTGCCTTCACGTGAACGGTGACCATGGAACACATGTTGTATTTTGTTTGGCCTTAAGTGCATTTATCTGCAGTTTGGATCCTCGGGTGTTCTGCTATAAGGTGTTCATGTATTCAGTCGTCATAGGTCGTATCGGGGAAATCATTGGTTTCCGGCGTATGTTTATTAGGATTATTTGGTTGTTTCATTTGTCTCTACTCTCCACTTTCATTTGTGCGCGTAATAGTAAAAAATGACGGTTTGATTTTTTTTAATGTCATCCCATACTCTTCATCTTGTTTTGGTGTGCCTTAATTTTCTTTCCAAATTAATAATTTATCATAAGCAATGATTCTTCGTTTCCAAAAACGATTTTTTTTGTTGCGATAGTTCTATCACTAAGTTAACCAAACTGCTTCAGGAACCATATATTGGTCTGGCCTCTGTATGGATACCACTCCGATGTGGTTGAGGCATGCAGGCCGCCCCACTACGGCTAAGTTTATGGTTCGTGGGAGGGGGAGGGGGAGGACGAGGGCAGTATCTGCACTTGGCCAAGGCAGCTGTTCATAGACCGTCAGAGCAGTACAGGCGCAGTTTGTTCTTTGTGCGTTTACTGCTTTGCGTAACGAGGGATGTGGGGCTATACACTGGAACGGCAGAGAGGGACCAACAGAGATCCGTTTACGCAGACCGAAATTAGTTCTCGGCAGGCGGCCGCCGTGGTCGCCGCGGTCGTGTGCGCGCGCTTCCTACTTTATTTCGGAGACGTGAACTAAGGAACGTGACGCACCAGCTCGCTTGCCGAGGTACAAGCTTATAACAGGCCCCGAGCAGCACTTTGCGTTCCTATCGCACTGCAGGCCTCTGTTCGATTTTTAAGTAGTCTGTCCTCATGCTTACTTTCAGTAACTTGGCTTTTACGGTATATAACTATTTCAGCGCTAAATCAATTCTAAAAGTAAATACTACAACTTTCTACCGCAGCTGTTCATTATTAACATCCGCATACTAATTTACGAGCCAGTCTTTGGCGAAAGCAGATGTGTACTCAGTACAATGGAGTTCACACGATTTTCGCTTCCACTCCAGGAAGAGAATGATTAGAAACTAAATATCTCGATGAATCAGAACACACCGGGATTCGTATTATCGTACAGTGTCACTCAGATAATGCTACACGGAAATCGCCAACACGCTTTCCCAAGACTGCCGCCTCACGTTCATTCCCATGTGGGAGCAATAATAATCTGTATAACGCTCTCATACAGGAATCTGTAGCAGTTGCATATCTAACAGAGCACCTTCGAATTCCCCCAATCACACATGGCAAAACTTATTGTGAAATTCATACCTTGAGAAGTATGTATTAATTCTCGTGTCCTCTTTACAATCTCTTCCTGGAAATTTGTTCATAATCGCAGATTTTTAGTTGACCATTCATTTCCATGCCTTTATGAAAGTATTAATGATTACAATATACTGAGCGGTTGATGTGCAATGTAAGTAAAGTAAAAGCTGAAAATAAAAAGTTTCCAGGTAGGGCCTCGATCCCACAACCGTCGAATTACGATTTTGCACCCTTTACGCTGCGCCAACCGCTGCCTCGTACTCAGCATTTCACAGGATTCTACTTTACACCATTACAAATAAATGCTTGGTTAGCTATTGGGGAAGCCTGAAAGCCTTTCGCTCTACAACAAAATTTATATCTTCCTTTCGTCTGAAATGTACCTTACTCAGGGCCGCCGCTTTGGAAGCCGTAGTCTCGCCCAGAACAGAGGCCGTACCTTCATGTGCGGGTTCTGGGACGCGAGACAGGTATGCCAGCCAGCATTGTTTACGGCGGGCGTGGACTCCGTTGGGAAGCTGCGGCGCGCCGGTTATAAATACTGGCTGAATAGGCAAGGCCGAAACTCGCGGCTACCTTCCCTGTCGGGCAGCTCTCGCTGTCCGGTGGCTGTTATTTGCGGGCCCGCACCCCGTTGACTCACCCAGCTCGCGTTGTCGCTCCAAATCTGATTTGCAGCCTATTTCACGTATGATGCAGAACTATATCCGGCTTTGCAAGGGATCCGGCGAAGCAGGCTCCGATCGCCGCATACGATCCGGTACGTTCCTCGGGCTGTAACCGGTGGCGTATTGGCTGTACCGATTTGGGCAAATTCAGGAGCAGCTTTGGAAAGAAATCTGAGAAAATCATTGCGCCAATTAGCATCAGACCAAAGAGCATAGCAAACCGAACCCATTCAAAGTAATGTTAATGCTTCAACTGACCAGTCCCCGTTTGCTCAACATCAGTAGTGCAACTCAAATGTTTTTTATTCCAGTCTTTGATCACAATATCAATTCTTTTGACGATGACTGGTTTCAGTCAGTAATGACCGTCCGCAGTTCTTTTCTACACCATGTCCTAAAGTGATAAGGCCGTAATGGTATCGTCAAAACATATAAAATACTCAACACACTGGCTACTGAAGTGCCAGTATTTTTCCCAAACTGTAACCTCCGATATACGCATTTTATCGTCTGTACTCGATTCCGATAGTGGTGAACTCGTAGTGCACCATTTCTTCCTGTGGGAAAAATCTTACCGGGAGGATCATTACTGTTCCTTAGCAGCGCTTCATATTTTTGTGACTACTACAAAGCCATTCTTTTCGTTAGTACAAGGGTCACCTGCTTGATCAAGAGAAACCGATCACATATCTGCATAAATCTTGTCTGATTTAGGGTTTACCGTCAATGTTACTCCTTGTATTGTTCAATTTATTTCTTTTTGTGTACTACCGAATTAACTCTGTCGCTGATGTGTGATGTACGAAAAATCTTTAAGATCTTGCATTCATTCGTTAGTCAGTCGATCCACAAACAAAATATTCACGAAGATGTTGCATCAAGTCATAGGTCTCTACGACATATTTTACATTTCTTGATACGGATCCAGAACCTACTTGGCACTCGTAATAATGTCTTTACGCTATTACAGTCACTACTGTGTGTGCTAAACGTACTGAAGAATGTGGTTAAGGCCTCACAATCCTATTTTAGTGATGACCTCACGGTGCTCCAAATGACGTGGGACAGAACTGTGGCACGTGAGTCAATTACTGTGGACGGCAAAGTACTGACTTGCTAACAAGGCACTTGCTTACTCAATGGCAAACGTCCACCACCTGCGGTACTTACGTTGTCATCATCTGTGAATGATGTACTTCCCCTGGTGTTAGCAGGAATCCAAATAAGGAACATGTTCTATTGCTAGACATTTTGGCATCAGTAATAAACACCTCTGTAGTAACGACGTCCATGAAGCAAAAAGAAAATGTTATGCTACTGCAGGTGTGTCAGGACTGTCACGGAGTACAGCTACCAGTGAATGAAGTTTGTCCTCTGTGCACGAACCCTTTTAAATCTCACCTCCACACTAATTCTTCCAAGGACAAGTGATCAAGCCACTCCCACTGTAACAGCCATCTCACCAATGCACGCTATTGTGGTGACACTCAACTGGGAGATAGTCATTCGAATCTTGCCGGTGGAAGAAATTTTCATCACCAGAAACTGGCATGCCTGGGAGTAATAGGTGTTGACCTATGCGTCCCGACTGCTATACTGGACACTGATGGCTTGTGTTAAACCCTAAAGCTGTCCAGGATCTCGTACAGTGAAAGCATGTGACACTGTTGATAGTGAGCTGTCAACCGACTAGGAATAGTAAGGCCGATGACCACCGTTAGTGCTATTCGAGAGTAAGCCTCTGTGTACCAGCGCTGAGTTTCTCGCTGCAACAACGCACGTGATACCACTGTGCAGTAATCGAAGTCGTGTACACTTACCCGATATAGCACCCTGGCAGGCTTTGTTGTGAGGAAGGTTACATATTAAATATTTAGATTTAGTAATGAGTAATGAACTACGAAATATGTGATCAGGAGTACGACGGTAGCCACTGATGTTTTAAAGGATGAGCTCTTGCACTCCAGAAATCGAACACAGGTACCGGCTATATCTGATAATACTTAATGTGACACGTTTATTTTGGGTCACATCTAAAACTTCTGTTACTCATTCCAAACTTCAGAAACAAAGGTACTCTACTAAAACAACAGGTAAAGAAACTTTTTTTAAATAAATCGATGTTCTATTAACACTATGCCGTCCGGCGGCACCACAGTGGTGTCGTGCGCGAAATAGCGGTCAACGGCCGGCGACACCACGGTGGTGTCGTGTGCATAATATCGCTCAGTGGCCGGCGACAGAATTTTAAAATCTTTTTGCATTCTGTTGGTGTTTTCTTTAAGTAACAATAAGCTACACACGTCAACAAGTACGTGCCCTTTCATCATGGCAGACGAAAGAGACGATACGATTATTTACGATGAATGCGCGGACGTCTTGTCTGACGTTTCGGACGACTTGGCCGAGTGGGAAGAAGACATTGAATATCAAAAATATGAAAGTGAAGTAGAATCGTCGGAAGATAGTAAAATACGTCCAAGAAGAATTCGGCGAACGCTACGGTTGTCAACTGATTCGGATGAATCAAAAGAAGACGACAGTACACAGTAGTCAGACTTTGATTTGCCGAGGACCAATAATAAATTTGAAGGATCTCCCGGTCCAGACATATTTCCCAAGGATAAGCAGAGCGTCGAGGATATCTTAGAATTGTATATTGGGAACGATCTATTTGAATATATTAGCAACGAAACCAACAAGTACTGCAGTCAAAATTTCATTAGAAGGAAACTGGATACAAAAAATGTCAAATTTGTGGACGTTACGGGACCCGAACTTAGAAAATGGTTCGGGCTTACTATCCTTATGGGAATTGTAAAAAAAGCAAGGATCCATGATTATTGGTCAACGAATCCGTTGATAGACACACCCCATTTCGCAAAACGATGTCCCGCAACCGATTGAGGCACATATTATCATTTTTACATTTTTCCGACAACAACAGTAAACCTGATAATACCTACCAGCTTTTCAAAGTTCAATTCGTAATTGATTATTTTTCCAAAACGTTTAAAGAAACCTTTAATCCAAGTCAAAGTAGCTCAATTGATGAAGGAATGATACCGTGGTGTGGACGGTTCAATTTTAAAGTTTAAAATCCGTCGAAAATTACGAAATATGGCATGCTCATTCGGATGCTGTGAGATTCGAGTACGAAATACATTTCCTCATTAAAAATATATAGCGGCGCTGGACAACGTTTAGCAAAACAGTGCTGGAACTGTTGATACCTTCTTATGGAAAGTCGCATCACCTCTACATGGATAATTATTATAACAGTGAAGAACTTGCAGAGAAGTTACTTGAAAAGAAAATTCGAGTTCGTGGAACGATACGGGAAAATACAGGAGTTCCGGAAAAATTAAAGCGCGCAAAAGTAAATGTGTTTGAAGCTTGTCATCAACGGAAAGGTGAAGTATTCGCACAGGTATGGAGAACTTCGAAAACTAAAACGATACGAATGATCTCTACAATACATAATGCCACTTTGACTGAAACTCAAAATGTAGAGAAACCAATTACACAATTAAAAAATTTGAAAGTGTAGTAGACTACAACAAATACATGGAAGGGGTGGATGGGGCAGACCAATATTTAAGTTATTACCCTATATACAAAAAAACTATAAAATGTTCAAAAAAGGTTTGTCTGTACCTCTTTAATTGCTCATTATTTAATGCGTTACGTACATGGCAACATTTCAATACAGACAAGAGTCTCCGATTTCAGGATTTTTTATTGAAAGTGTTTGATTCGTGGATAAAAGACCATGTGCCTGCTTCTGATCAAAACTTGGGGGTTGCCACTACATCGCGTACGTCTCATCATGATCCGGTTGACAGACTTTCCGGTCACATACATCAACACCAGCTAATACTTATTTACGAAACGAATAAACGAAAACGAAGGAACTGTCGTGTATGTTCCAAAAACAAAAAAGGAGAACAATAAACTTAATGTGCAAGTCTTGTTGAGTTGCGTTACATCATGGAGACTGTTTTGCTGCATATCATACGAAAGAGAGGTACGAAGTACCAAAGATAATGCAAATAAACAAATATATGAAACAAACAAATTTTGTATTTATTTACGTGTGTACATCTTCGAAAGTTTATGAAAGTAGGGGAATAGGGTTGTGAACTTATGAGAACTAACGACGAGATTAGTAGAACTTAACAATTTATAATTTCCCGATAATGTAAGAACGGCCGGCGACAAGCCAAGTAAGAGGCGTTCGGACGGCAAAGTGTTAAATTGATGGCCTTTATATTTCACTAGCTGAATTCTCAGCATTGTCCGGGTATCAAGATCCATTTCTTCTATTAGTTTATCAATCTCCATCCCCCTCTTGCTGTCGGTACCCTCCCTCTCCCTCCCCTCTGTCTATCTCCATCTCTCCCTCTCTCTGCCCACCTACACATGCCCCCTCCCTCTCTCTCTCCACTTCCTCCATCCCCCACTCACTAACCATCTGCTCATGTGCCTCTCTGTCCATCTGCTGCCCCCCTTAGTCCATTTGCTCCTTACCCCTTTCTCCATCACCTCCCTCCCTCTATCTCCTCCTCACCGCTCTATCTCGTGGTTGAAATCGATCTAGGGGTTTATGAGGAACTCTTTACGCATGTCTTTGCCCCTGTAGACACACGTTACTAATATTTCACGTATATTTTTCATATTTCACATGTATTTGTACATGTATTTCACCTGTATCTCTAGCGAATTTCGGCCATCAGTTTCGTTTTCGCTCATCTCATGTTCATGACGACATATCTCCTGAACTAGGTGTCTTATAGTGATTTTTTTTTTCAGTTTGAGACTAAGTCAGGCCATTATAATTGTGGGCACTAGTGCATTTTTACCGTCATTGGGAGGGACTGATGCCGTAGAATGCACGTCAACAAAGCGGGCGCAATACGTCATCGACGCGATGTTGGCGAACGTCAACCACAGATGGCCAAGCCTGGATATGGCAACGTCTTACGCAACACTTGTCAGCGGCGTGTGGATCTAGGAGATAAGCCCTTGCATAACTGCTCATGACCAACGTCTTGAGCTAAGCCGCATTTCAAAAGTGAAGACGAAAAAAAAAACACATTAAGGAAATGGACAGAGCTACTCCATGGAACAGAAGTTGTATATCTATCCAGTTTTGTGGAAACGTTCAAAATGTTCATCACATAATGGGTGTTAGATGATTTTAGCTTCCTTCAGTTCGGAACTGCTGTTCATCATCGACAGGAACACGAGGTACGGTCCCCCACGGGCACGAACACCGTCTTGTATTCGTTATGGCATGGAAGCAAGTACAGTCCGATTTTCGTCCTGAGTAATTTCTTGCGATGCCTAAAATGCATCCTGTGTCAGTTCATGAAGACTACTGGCAGGAGGCTGATATAAAAGTTAACGTCATATCATCACTTCCCAGACATGCTTTGATTGGCTAATCGGGGGATCGGTGAGGCTCGTGTAGGATCCATACATTCCTCAAAGCGTTTGCGATGTGAGCTGCAGTGTACGCTCTCGCATAATCTGCTGAAATATGCCTTTTTGGTTCTCTGGTTATAGAGAGTGTTTACGATTCTCTGTACATTCCTGTGAGCATTCAGTCATCCTATTAAATGAATCCTGGTGCCATATCCAGTTGCTTCCCACACCCTGATTCCACGTTGCGGACAGGTATGAGTCTCGAAAATAGCTACTTACTGTGACCTTTCACCAGGACGTCTGTGGACACATTGGCACCGATCTGACCACTACAGAAGGCAGACTCATCGCTGGACGCCAAAGATTACCAGACAGTGTTGCAGTTGGACTATGGCTGTACATCATGCAAGTCTCTTTTTCAGTGGTATGGTGTCATCGGTAAACGACGCAAGGGAACTCGAGATCTCAACGTAGCTTCCAGTAACGATTTCCATCAGCTTCTGCCTGTAATCTTTGCCCATATGTCGTCTACTGTCCGCTCGTCAAAGCCAGTGCAACATTCCTACGCGCTTTTCGTAATGTATTCCTTCAGCAAGAGTCGGAGACAACGTTTCTTGTCACACTGTTGTACTGAGTCCACTTCGCTACCATTCATTCCGCAGTTATTGCACTACAGTCTGTTGTCTGTGTAATATGTCGGTACGATACTCCCATGGCCCTCATGTCAGCGACCAGTGATTCGGACAAAGAAATTGGTACATCTGCCTAATATCGTTTAGAGCCCCCGCGAGCACACAGAAGTGACGCAACACGACGTGGCATGGACTCCACTAATGTCTGAAGTAGTGCTAGAGGGAACTGACTCCATGAATCCTGCAGGGCTGTCCGTAAATCCGTAAGAGTACGAGGGGGTGGAGATCTCTTCTGACCAGCACGTCGTAAGGCATCCCAGATATGCTCAATAATGTTCAGCGGAAGTGCTTAAACTCAGAAGAGTGTTTCTACAGCCATACTGTAGCAATTCTGGACATGTGGGGTGTCTCACTGCCCTGCTGGAATTGCCCAAGTCCGTCGGTATGCACAATGGACATGAATGGATGCTGGTGACCAGACAAGATGCTTACGTACGTGTCACCTGTTAGACTCGTATCTAGATGTATCAGGGGTCCCATATCAGTCCAACCGCACACGCCACACACCAGTACAGAATCTCCACCAGCTTGAACAGTCACCTGCTGACATGCAGGGTCCAGGGATTCATGTGGTTGTTTCCATACCCGAACCCTTCCATCCGCTCGATACAATTTGAAACGAAACTCGACCGACCAGGCAACGTGTTTCCAGTCATCAACAGTCCAATGTCGGTGTTGACGGGCCCAGGCGATGCGTGAAGCTTTGTGTCGTGCAGTCATCAAGGGTAGACGACTGGGCCTTCAGCTTCGAAACCTCATGTCGATGATGTTTCGTTGAATGTTTCTCACGCTGACACTTGTTGATTGCCTAGCATTGAAATCTGCAGCAATTTACGGAAGGGTTGCATTATGTCACGCTGAACAGTCATTGTTGGTCCCGTTCTTGCAGCATCTTTTTCCGGCCACAGCTATGTCCGAGATTTGATTTTTGATATTCACGGTACACTCGTGAAATGGTCCTACGGGGAAATCCCCACTTCATCGCTACCTCGGACATGCTGTGCCCCATCGCTCGTGCCCCGACTATAACATCACGTTCAAACTCACCAAAATCGTGATAACCTGACATTGTAGCAGAAGTAACCGATCTCGCAACTGCGCCAGACACTTGTCTTATATAGGCGTTGCCGACCGCAGCGCTATATTCTGCCTGTTTACGTGTCTCTGTATTTTAATATGCATGCCTATACCAGTTTCTTTGGCGCTTCAGTGTAAAGACTGAAGTATCAAGCTGCTATCATTTCTAAGTGTTCGTGATTTAAAACTTACCATTTACTTTAGAGTATGTAAAATATTTTCTCCCCCCTCTGTCCGTCTCTCTCTCTCTCTCTCTCTCTCTCTCTCTCTCTCTCATTACCCAGCATGTGCTTTCATCCTGACAGACTCATTGTTTATAAAAAGTACTGTAGGCATTGAGTTTCTGCCGGTACCATCCCACCTCTCACCCTAATGCCCATAGAGGGTTCAAATACTCTGCCAGATGCCAGAAGATCAGCCTTCCACTGTGTATGGTTTCGTATAAGACTTACGAGATCCAATAAGTACACCATGACTTCTAGTCTCCCCCCCCCCCCCCCCCCTCCGGTGTAGAGCCACCACAGTATTAAAAATTTAGTAATAACGGAGAGGAAAAACTGAATGAATGAAGCGTTCGATAGCGCTGCGCCAGTGCCAATAAGCATACTTTCACCTTCCAATCTAAGCTAACCTCGGCCTACGCTACAGATAAGTCTGTCGCCGGAGACTACGTTCCAAACACTCTTACAGATGCAACAGAAATATTGTCAGTGTTATGTTCTCTTTCTGTTTGCACGCACATGATGTTACGTGCCACAGCATCATCATAACACAACATTCAAGTAGGTTCAGTTGAACCAAAACGCCTTCTCAATCTAGAAACTGGGTAGCTCATTCGGACTCTCAATTCGAGAACATCATTTTTAGTTTGTTTTTTCTCGTGCTAGATGCGCAATGCTTTCTTCATGGTTGCTACCCTTTGTTATACGACAGCTGCTTTAGTAACAGTATGGCGAGAGAATGAGTGCGACAGGGCGTGAGTAGCGATTATAAAACCTGAACAGGCTTAAAATAGTAGTTTGTTTTGATTTAATAAACTTTCATTGACTTAAGCAACTGCGGCAGCCTCACAAACGATGGGCTGGTTACATACGATTTTTACATTTACTAACCGCTTTATCAGACGCATACGATTAAAGGTGAAGGATAGTTACTGGTACACTAACATTTCTTAATATTGCCAAGTTAGCCATCGAATCGGTCATCGCTCTGTTGGTAAAACTAACTGATTGACATTTATATTTTTCTTTTAAGAGCGTAAAATATTAGACTGCTCGGGCTGCTCATAGAAGTGGGTTGTTCGCATGCATGCTTGCACTGCACTACACTGCACTGCCCTCCAGCTACAATTGGCCTTGTGTACTGTATTGCTAGGATTTCTCTAATTGTGCTCACGCGGTCAGTAAGTGAGTTGCAGAATGTAGTGTGCGTCTTCACTCTTACTGGAACATAAGCGCTCTCAGTTTTTCTATTAACACTCACCCATTTGTTGAGCGACTACTTGTAGAGGCTCCCATTGGAGATCTTTAGACATTTCTGTGGCGCCTCCGCACTGCCAAAATATATCATTGACAAATTCTGTAGCTGTTTTTCAAGTATACTCTATTTCTTTCTCTGATACAACTTAGTATGGGTTACATACAAACTAATAATATTCAGAAACTCTTCGAACTAGCCGCCTTCGTGAGTGAACTGCACTTCCTCAGGGTTCGTTCAAATGGCTCTGAGCACTATGGGACTTAACTGCTGTGCCGGCCGCGGTGGTCTAGCGGTTGTAGGCGCGCAGTCCGGAACCGCGCGGCTGCTACGGTCGCAGGTTCGAATCCTGCCTCGGGCATGGATGTGTGTGATGTCCTTAGGTTAGTTAGGTTTAAGTAGTTCTAAGTTCTAGGGGACTGATGACCACAGTAGTTAAGTGCCATAGTGCTCAGAGCCATTTGAACCATTTGAACTTAACTGCTGTGGTCATCAGTCCCCTAGAACTTAGAACTACTTAAACCTAACTAACCTAAGGACATCACACACATCCATACCCGAGGCATCCTCAGGGTTGTTCCAACAAATATATCTGCCATCTTCGTCCAAATTGGTCCCCCCTCCCCCCCCCCCCCCCCTCCCAGTTAGGTAGTTAGGTATATGTGATAGTTGAGTTTTAAATCATCCCGGATAGATACTGCTAGATACTTGGCAATAGTACCCGAGTCCAGAGACTGGCCAGCGATCGTGTAAACAATCTGCGCATTGCATTTATGTTAATTGTGTTGAGGGTGAACCAACAATCTGTACAGCAAATAACGATTCTCTGCAAGCATTTCTGCGTACCGTAACAATATTTTAAAGACGTTGCCTCCATTAACGTAACGGCATCGTCTACGAACAGTCTGAAAGATACAAACGCTGCTTGGTCAAGTCATTTGTACATATTGTGAATTGTAACGATCAGATGAAATTCCTTGAGCTATGCCTGACGCAACTTTCAACAATAGTGGTAAGCACTACAGATGTCACCAGACTCCAATGGATACGTATCAGCAGCCGCGTGAGTCACTTTCAACACGTCTCTCTGCAGCATATAGCCCACAATATACTAAATATCGTAATAGTGAGACGTGGCTGTTATGTGAAGGTTTCATTCCTCGTGGCGTCGCACACACTGATTCACTACTCCAGACATACAGCCAGTGTTGCGCAGTGTAGCGTACGGCTGTGACGACTGGGCAGCCACCTGTTGGGGGTGTAATAGGCGCCTGTGGCCGACCTCGGTGCGTGCGCCTGCGCCGAGGGGAACGGAGACCGGGCCAGTGGCGGCTAATTTTGGAGAAGGGGCCGGCCAGTTGCGCTCAGACCTCGCCGTCGCCAGGAGAGCACTCAGCCTCCGTCCGAACCGCCGACTCCCAGTGTCTCGCCTCGCTCGCTCGCAGCCCACTGCCCGGCTACGTGTGCCGTCTTCCGCATCCCTCTCGTGCCGGCCGTAGCGCGTCTTCGGTTCTACTGCCAGCCGAAAGCACACCGCAGCCTTACCAGCAAGCAGACCAGCCCGGGGACTGCGCTCTTTGGAGCGCGACCGACAGTGCAGTGAAGTGAGCTCTCCTGTAAGTGAAGTGCGACGCTCGTCTCAGTAATTTTACGTCATGTCACGTTCTCTGCTGCACCTTCTGTTTCCGTTTATGAGGGGAAACACTAAATTCCCCAACCTGGTACAGATAATGAATGAAATTCGTGTCGTTGGTACGCAATAGCGGAAAGTGTCAACCTCATTTGCGCATTAATTTTATTCATCCACCTTATTAAAGTTGCCATCAGGTGTCTGTTTCGGCCAAACAGATAAGCGAAGGCAAAAAGGAAACTGATTTTTTTTACTTAACAGTCCAAGTGAATTTATGCGCCGGTTTGTTACTGTGCACAAGACGTAGGTCCACTACTTCCCATCAAAAAGGAAACAGCAATCACATCAAAAAGGAAACAGCAATCAAAACAGTGGATAGAAGCCAGTTTCCTTTCACTTAAAAAGGGCGAAACCGGTTTCATTTGCCAAATACATTATGGCCAGTGTTTTGTAGGATAGTAAAAGGAGTTTTCTTTGTGATTATCTTGAAAACTGTTGAATACTACTACAATCTTTTGAACCAACTGGATTAAAAAAAACCTCTTAACATCACGAGAAAAGTTCAAGTAACGTCACAGAATTTGAAGTACTAATCGTTAAAACATCCATCCGATGCACTGAATTTGGTAGCTGCTGATTTCACCTGTTTACATATCTGAAGAATTTCAAGTCGAACACCGTTTTCATGCAAATGATGAGGTTATGACAATCGTTGATAGTGTTATAGCAGTAGATCGGTTTTCAGTTGACCATCCAGAATCGTGTTTCAGGTATGGAAGCTACTCACTGAGTAAACGATGAAAGGAGTGGAAAGAGAATAATCTAAATCGGGCTTCATCTACAGTTTTCACCTAAAAACGTAGTCTGTCAGCGTGCATATTTTGTGTGGAGGACAGTGTCCTCGTTGATGCTGTGCTTGTAGGCTTCCAGAAAGTTTCGATGGAGGTCTTCACTTCACTGCCACTTTGTCAACAAAACACATGTTTTATGGAATGTCAGTTCGCGTATGAGATTACGTTAAAGAGATTGTATAAAACGAGGTGACACGTTTCCATAAGCTAGTGTAGCGTCGGATGTACCTCATTTGGTACATATTATGTATAAACTGCTCGAAAAATGTTGCACCACCTGCAAGCAATAAAATAATAAGCCACATCAACCTCAGAATTAAAAGACTGTACTGTGAGATAAAAACAGACAATAACCAAAACACAAGCAATCTCTTCGAAGTACACGTCTTTACGTATCTGTAAAATACAAATCTAGTGCTGAGTAACATTCAGTGCTGCATTGCTTTATCCCCTGCACTATAACATGCGGAGATCCTTTCGACCCTCCTTGCCACGCTACCCACAAAGTGGTCGAGACATTGCTGCTAAAGTTCGGTAACGACCCTCATGAGGACATCCAGTGTGTGAGGACGACTCCTGCTACGATAGTCTGCAAGTTTCAAATGGCTCCAAGCACGCTCGATCGGATTTTTGTCAGCATGTACCACACGCCATTGCATTCTGTTGATCCCTGAACCTTACAGGAAGCTGTTTACTAGGTGGGTGTTGTGTTCTCGTGCTTTGTAGTTTTAAAGAATGCACCCATCGCCGAAATGTTGATTGTAGTGCCGGACAATAGGCTATCCCGATGCTAAACATTTTTCAAATCACCTCAATGGCGGTGAGTTGCCTCCGATTTACAGGCCGAAAATATGACTGATTCATCTCCCTGTTGAATATATGCTTCAGATGAGCATTGATACCAGGCCGCATCTACACTCTTCCGCGGTCTTTAGGCTTCAGACAGAGAATCCGACGACATTAATCACATCTACTTTGCGCACCCCAGTATTGAGCAGGTTGCAGTGTCGTTCCCCAATGGTCGCTTAGAAGTCAAATTGATATTCTGGAGACGGTGTTAGAATGATGACGCTGTGGTGTACGTCAATGCTCTGGGTAACATTCTGTGCCGACAACTCTTTTTGCCGTAAAGTGAATATGCTCATAAAATTTGATCTTAAAAAGACCCTTCGAGTCATATTGATGACTGAACTGAACTGCATTGAGAATGTCGGTTTACTATTACTTCCTTTACGAAAGTGACTGTACATAGTGATTTCCTGCGGTCAATAGAATACTGAGGAAGAGGTTTCCGATGAAAAGTAAATAATTAAAATATGAAGCATGTAAGCCATGAGAGTGGTGCGAAAGATTTTTTGGGCACTTTATATGTAAATGACTTCGTAGATAGCTTTGAAGGGCTTGACGGACCAGCCGCCTAGAATTTAACACGGTTCCTCGCAACGAGTCCAAAAACCTCACGACCATCTGCTTCGTCTACAATATAACGCAGATGAAACTGTTTCAGGCGGACTCACCTACCGATTAACGTAGCCGAACACAATTTTGTGAGCTTAGACAATCGTTTCTTGCACTCTCAGAGTAATGTTAATCTATCGATTGGAACATAGAACAAAGTGCTCAAACTCGTGCAGACATTATACAGTACGTGGGGTAGTCATAAAATTTTTGTTATTACCTCGACTAAAGAAAGTTACGTAATTAATTGATTTCTGTAAGTAGATATACACTGAAGAGTCAAAGAAAGTGGTAAAGCTGCTTAATATCGTGTAGCACGCGAGCAAGCAGAAGTGCCGCAACACGACGTGGAATAGACTCGACTAATGTCCGAAGTAGTGCTGGATGGAACTGACACCATGAATCCTGCAGGACTGTCCATAAATCCGTAGGAATACGAGGGGTTGGGGATCTCTTCTGAACAGCACGTTGCAAGGCATCCCAGGTATGCTTAATAATGTTCAGCGGAAGTGTTTAAATTCAAAAGAGTGTTCCTGGAGCTACTTTGTAGCAATTCTGCACATGTGGGGTGTCGCATTGTCCTGCTGGAATTGCCCAAGTCCGTCGGAATGCACAATGGACATGAATGGATGCTGGTGATCAGACAGAATGTTTACGAACATGTCACCTATCAGAGTCCTATCTACACGTATCAAGGGTCCCATATCACGCCAACTGCACACGCCACACACCAGTACAGTTCCTCCACCAGTTTGAACAGTCCCCTGCAGACATGCAGGTCCATGGATTCATGAGGTTGTCTCCATACCCGTACACTTCCATCCGCTCGGTACAATTTGAAATAAGACTCTCAGACCAGGTAACATGGTTCCAGTCATCAACAGTCCAATGTCGTTGTTGACAGTCCCAGGGGAGGCGTAAAGCATTGTGTCGTGCATTCTCAAGGGTAGACGAGTGGGCCTTCAGATCCGAAAGCCCATGTCGATGTTTCGTTGAATAGTTTGCACGCTGACACTTTTTCATGGCGCAGCATTGAAATCTGCAGCAGTTTGCGGAAGCGTTGCACTTCTGTCACGCTGAACAATTATCTTCAATCATTGTTGGTTCCGTTCTTGCAGCATCTTTTTCCGGCCGCAGCGATGTCCGAGATTTGATGTTTTATTGGATTTTTTGGATCGCTCGTGCGCCGGCTATAACACTACGTTCAGACTCAATTAAATCTTGATAACCTGCCATTGTAACAGTAGTAACCGATCTAACAACTGGGACTGACACTTG
Source organism: Schistocerca serialis cubense (assembly GCF_023864345.2). Lineage (NCBI taxonomy): Eukaryota > Metazoa > Arthropoda > Insecta > Orthoptera > Acrididae > Schistocerca > Schistocerca serialis. The sequence continues at coordinate 450,594,720 of NC_064639.1, read as the reverse complement.
TTGTCTTATATAGACGTTGCCGACCGCAGCGCCGTGTTCTGCCTGTTTGCATATCTATGTATTTGAATACGCATGCCTATACCAGTTACTTCGCCGTTTCATTGTATGTCTGTACTCCTGGTATGCATTGAAATCATCGCGCAGTTTTACTGTAGCACACCGCTAGAGAAGCCAAAACAAACTGGCGCAGACAGTTGATTAAACGAGTTGTATTGCTGTAATTAGTTTCCAGCAGCAGTGGAAATGCTGCAGTGGTTTCAGGACGATCCAGACTTCATTTTTAGCCTTTTGGATTGGCATGAAACACCTTGAACATTTCCGATGCTGCCAGAAACAGCACGATATGTAGGGCATGATGTTTTATAAATAAGCTGCGACATTTTGTTTATCTGCCCTAGCGGCATGCCACGATATCCACGATATTGTATTGTGGAGTTTTCAATGTGTATCAGGACTGCAGAGATCTACCTAAAAGTAAACAAAAAATTAATTATTTAACTTCCTTCTGTCGAGGTAATAATAAAAACGTTATGACTACGCCTCTTACCAACACCGCCGTCTACATGTAACAAATTAAAACGAACCTACCGCTGCCGGCCGCTGTGACCGAGTGGTTCTAGGCGCTTCAGTCCGCAACGGCGCTGCTGCTACGGTCGCAGGTTCGAATCCTGCCTCGGGCATGGATGTGTGTGATGTCCTTAGGTTAGTTAGGTTTAAGTAGTTCTAAGTCTAGGGGACTAATGTTAAGTCCCATAGTGCTTAGAACCATTTGAACCATTTGAACCATTTTTGAACCTTCCGCTAGCACTGAATCTTGTTAAAAAAGTGTTTCGATTAAGTACTTCCAACTCGTTGCTCTTCTGATGTACGCAAGCTCCCTCAGCCAAAGCAGGTCACAAAATGCCTGCATCATGCCTGCAAGTACCTGGGCCAAAACTTCGCCCCCCCCCCCCCCCCCAAGAAATGCTACCCATTTAAACAGCCAACTACATTCCACATACTTACTAGAAAACTACATTCCAGTCACTTACCTAACGCAAAGCTTATAGGCCATAGTGTGACAAAGACTTGGAGTTGGAGTTAGTAGACAGTTGCTGTGAAATGAAGGATAACTTTCTGGTGATTAACGGTTGTTACAGAGCCTGGCGTCTGAGCCTCTGTCGAGGATGTTGTAACTGCATATTACTATTAGGTCAGCCCAAACATCCCCAGCAGCAGAAACTGAATTCCTGCTATGATCCAATAAATTACGTGGCAGAATGCACGCTTACTAATTAAACACTTGCTTGACAGGGCGGCACTGGAACACAAATTTGGCAACACAATTAGAAATAACCAATAATATTGATTAAGTGTTATGGTACAATATAGTAATTAACTTTGGCACAATTTTATGTGTGGCACTTGAGGTCCTACACCTGATACAGTTAAATCCAAATAACCTTGCTATCTCTTGGCAATCCATGATATCGTCACTATCAATGACCATACAAGTACTTATGCAGACACTCGTGATCGTCCTATTATTCAGTAAATAGTAACTACTATGTTGGAAAATTGTCTTCTCAGTGGATCTCTTAGAGCAGTTACGTAACTCTGCAGCGCGTCGTGTTTTATGCCTGTCAGCTGATGAATTTTCATCTCCGGTTGACAGCGCTCCATTTAGTGGCTGGCAACACTATCGGCGGACAAGTTAGATACGCAAAAAATGGCTCTGAGCAGTATGGGACTCAACGTCTGAGGTCATCAGTCCCCTAGAACTTAGAACTACTTAAACCTAACTAACCTAAGGACATCACACACATCCATGCCCGAGGCAGGATTCGAACCTGCAACCGCAGCGGTCGCGCGGCTCCAGACTGAAGCGCCTAGAACCGCTCGGCCACAAAGGCCGGCTTTAGATATGCAGGTGGACGTGGTGCGGAAGCAGGAAGGGGCCTCAATTTGTGAGGGCCATCTGAAGGCTCCTGCTCGGAACACAGTTTCCAGGAGAGTGACTGTGCCTGTGAGTTGGTGGTCTCTCCTGGTATTTATTGTGTGCCGTTAAGGCCCGTCCACAGGCAACGACGTGTCTGCGCAAATGTCTGCGCACATCACATCTGCGCAGACAGATCGTTGGGTGTGGACAGAAGATTTGCACCAACCTGAGATGTGTGCAAACCTGGAAGTTGGAGTTGGAGGTTTGAGCGAAACCTCTCAAATCTGTGGGTTCAAACCACATCTGCGCAGACAAGTTGGAATGTGTGGACAGGAGATCGCCGCAAATCTGGCGCGAAACAGCTGTTTGCTCAGTCTAGTGTTTGTATTTGTGCGCACAGGGCATTAAAATGGCTGATACTCGTCAGTGTTCTCGAGAGCTTGTTAGTGAATTCATTGAAATACACTCCTGGAAATCGAAATAAGAACACCGTGAATTCATTGTCCCAGGAAGGGGAAACTTTATTGACGCATTCCTGGAGTCAGATACATCATATGATCACACTGACAGAACCACAGGCACATAGACACAGGCAACAGAGCATGCACAATGTCGGCACAAGTACAGTGTATATCCACCTTTCGCAGCAATGCAGGCTGCTATTCTCCCATGGAGACGATCGTAGAGATGCTGGATGTAGTCCTGTGGAACGGCTTGCCATGCCATTTCCACCTGGCGCCTCAGTTGGACCAGCGTTCGTGCTGGACGTGCAGACCGCGTGAGACGACGCTTCATCCAGTCCCAAACATGCTCAATGGGGGACAGATCCGGAGATCTTGCTGGCCAGGGTAGTTGACTTACACCTTCTAGAGCACGTTGGGTGGCAAGGGATACATGCGGACGTGCATTGTCCTGTTGGAACAGCAAGTTCCCTTGCCGGTCTAGGAATGGTAGAACGATGGGTTCGATGACGGTTTGGATGTACCGTGCACTATTCAGTGTCCCCTCGACGATCACCAGTGGTGTACGGCCAGTGTAGGAGATCGCTCCCCACACCATGATGCCGGGTGTTGGCCCTGTGTGCCTCGGTCGTATGCAGTCCTGATTGTGGCGCTCACCTGCACGGCGCCAAACACGCATACGACCATCATTGGCACCATGGCAGAAGCGACTCTCATCGCTGAAGACGACACGTCTCCATTCGTCCCTCCATTCACGCCTGTCGCGACACCACTGGAGGCGGGCTGCACGATGTTGGGGCGTGAGCGGAAGACGGCCTAACGGTGTGCGGGACCGTAGCCCAGCTTCATGGAGACGGTTGCGAATGGTCCTCGCCGATACCCCAGGAGCAACAGTGTCCCTAATTTGCTGGGAAGTGGCGGTGCGGTCCCCTACGGCACTGCGTAGGATCCTACGGTCTTGGCGTGCATCCGTGCGTCGCTGCAGTCCGGTCCCAGGTCGACGGGCACGTGCACCTTCCGCCGACCACTGGCGACAACATCGATGTACTGTGGAGACCTCACGCCCCACGTGTTGAGCAATTCGGCGGTACGTCCACCCGGCCTCCCGCATGCCCACTATACGCCCTCGCTCAAAGTCCGTCAACTGCACATACGGTTCACGTCCACGCTGTCGTGGCATGCTACCAGTGTTAAAGACTGCTATGGAGCTCCGTATGCCACGGCAAACTGGCTGACACTGACGGCGGCGGTGCACAAATGCTGCGCAGCTAGCGCCATTCGACGGCCAACACCGCGGTTCCTGGTGTGTCCGCTGTGCCGTGCGTATGATCATTGCTTGTACAGCCCTCTCGCAGTGTCCGGAGCAAATATGGTGGGTCTGACACACCGGTGTCAATGTGTTCTTTTTTCCATTTCCAGGAGTGTATATAGAAACCACCCATGTTTCTGGAAGATTAAAAGTAGCCGGCCGCGGTGGCCAAGCGGTTAAAGGCGCTACAGTCTGGAACCGCGCGGCCGCTACGGTCGCAGGTTCGAATCCTGCCTCGGGCATGGATGTGTGTGATGTCCTTAGGTTAGTTAGGTTTAAGTAGTTCTAAGTTCTAGAGGACTGATGACCTTAGAAGTTAAGTCCCATAGTGCTCAGAGCCATTTGATTAAAAGTAAAGAATATAGTGACCGAGACAAAAAGACAGCACCATACAATGCTCTAATTGAAAAATTGCGGGCAGTTGACGCCTCGGCAAACAGAGAAACAGTAATAAAATAAATAAACTCGTTGCGAGCTGTTTACCGAAAAGAGTTATCCAAAGTTCAGATATCTAGAAGATCTTGTGTAGGAGTAGATCAAGTATACCAGCCAACGTTATGGTATTTTGACCTGCTTGGCTTTCTTAAGGTTCGCCCTGCAAATCTCGCAGTAAATTTACGTGAGAAAACTGCTTTCGCTTTAGCAGCCACTGTCTACACCATTTTGACCGCTTTCTCTGTTGGTTGGTCTGAATATTTTTTGCAACACAAGTTGCGAACACAAACCACAGCAGAACTTCCTCCATTTCTATATTTCAAAATAACTGAATTAAATTTTTGAGGTTTACGGGGAGCGTAGTCGCTTGCCACTGATATTTCTTTTCTACACCGACAGATGGCGGGCGATTAGTAGATTGGGGTTTGTGTCGTGTGAACACACCACATTTGCAGCTATCTTTTGCATGTACAGATATCTGCGCCGATGTCTGCGCAGACACATCGTTGCGTGTGGACCGGTCTTTAGGCCCGGCACACAACACCCTCAGTGTAAGAAAAGTAATGGAATGCGCGGAAAACACGAACAGATGCGGTTTTGCTTGATTCCATCATCTGCAGGCGTCATAGCTATTAACTATCTATGGAAACATTTCTATAATCCTTTGAAGTAGAACAACCATTTTATTTTGTGAGGAAGGCTGTCAGTAGATTGAGATTCATTCAAATTTTCCTAAGAAAGTGTATTTATTCATGATGGATGTCGCTCACAAAACTCTCATCCACCCAGTTCTTAGTTGTGTCCGTCAGACTGGAGCATTTCGCTAGTTCAGGAGGGGATAGAAGATATTCAAATAAGAACTACTCCGATCTTCACTGCCTTGTGCGAAAGAAATGCTGAAAAAACTTTAGGAAGGATAAGAGCATCACAGAAGTCTTCAGTCTAGAAATTCCAAAAGCAGGTGCCTCAAGATGAATCGACAATTGTAGTGTACGAAGCTGCACCGACAGCAGCTCGTCCCACGCATAGTACATTGTTTGTGAATGCAGTAGGAAAGACGGAATATCACACAGTTAACAGAGTGTGCTCTGACACACCATACATTGGCCTAAGTAGCACGAGTTTACACTTAGGCTAAGTTTGAAAGTGTATCGTGACTGTGTCGAATGTACTTTGTACTTCATTTTTCACTTCAGTGTTGCTCACACTGTTTCTTGCAGCTCCAGTCGTTCGCATATAGGATTATAACGTTATGGGTTTGTGATCTAACATTCCTTGTACATATCGCAGGTGAAGTAACGTAAATCACTATTGCCTATTATTGACGATCTAGATCGTTGCAAACTGAGATCTAGTTAGAGGGGTGTGTGTCTCTTCCATTACCATCCGATGATGTTAAATCATTGTGTTAGTGCATAACTTCGTAAAGTTTTTCTGTAAGTTTAATAAACACAACAGATACACATAACAGAAACTATAGTCATAAATAATTTATTCTGCTTCTATGTCTACCAATGCTGGGGTGACTTTTCCATTCCACGACTGTAGAAGTCACGTGGTCTTGAGGCGAAGAATTCGTCGACCCATGTTCGGAGCGCATTTTCATCCGGAAAGGGAGTTCTTTGAAGGTTTCACTAGATAGCAGAAAAGATGACAATCTGAGGGCACAAGATCAGTTGAATAAGGTGGGTGGGGAATGACTTCCCAACCCAGCTCCTGCGTATCGTATTGTGTCAGTCTAGCAGAATGCGGGCTGGCGTTATCGTGGAGAAGCAGCACTTAACGCAGTCTTCCTGGTTGCTGTTCGTGAACTGCGTCTGCAAGACGTCTCAGTTGTTGACAATAAATACCAGTAGAGATGGTTACACCTCGGGGAAACAATTCGTAGTACACCAAACCGTCGCTGTTCCACTAGAAGCACAACATTATCTTTCGTGGATGCGCGTAGGTCTTTGTATGGGGAGTTGCTGCTTTGTTTAGGCTTATCCACTCCTTATGTTAACATGAAGACACCATTTATCGTCGCCAGTAACGATACAGGATAGGAATGGTCGGTGTTGTTCACCAGCAAAAAACGTTCAAACGTGTGTGAAATCTTATGGGACTTAACTACTAAGGGCATCAGTCCCTAAGCTTACGCACTGCTTAACCTACATTATACCTAAGGACAAACACACACACCCATGCCCGCGGAAGGCCTCGAATCTCCGCCGGGACCAGTCGCACAGTCCATGATTGCAGCGCCCCAGACCGCTCGGCTAATCCCGCGCGGCTGTTCACCAGCCACTTGATTGCAAACAAGCAGAGATGCACATATTTACACCTACTAATTTTTGTGATTTTGGCTTAGAGCATGTGGTACACTTCCACCGATTTTTTTAACCTTCCCCATTGCATGCAAATGTCGCACGAATGTAGAATGATCACAGTTCATCACATTTGCCAGTCATCGAGTACACTGACTTGAATCATTGTGGATTAATGCATTTAAACGATCTTCATGAAACCCCGAAGGTCTTTTTGAACGTGGAGAGCCACTAATGTCAAAAACATCCTAATTATAACGAGAAAACAATTTTCTTGTCGTGCTTCGTCCAGTGGCATTATCCTCATATACGGCGCAATTTTTTCTGGTGGCCTCCGCTGCTTCACCCCTCTATTGAACTCAAACATAGTTTGTCGGAAATGTTCCGATATCTCCTGTTCACATTCCATTTTCTAGGGTCCGCGGCTCCGTCCAGTATTTCCAGAGACCAACAGTGAACTTCAATTAAAAAATACAGTTGATAAATAAACCCATAGCAACCGGAGTACCAACATGCAAAACGAAGACGCTACGAACTTAAGGACCAATCTAATATGTTTTGCGTAATCAATTCAAGTAATAATTCGTTCAGCTGCACCATCCATCTTCAGCTAGTGACCCTCTGTAATTGAACACCACACCTACGTCTACATACATACATACTCCGCAAGGCACCGTACGGAGTCAGGCGGCGGGTACATTGTAGTCATTTCTTTTCCTGTTCCACTTTCAAATAGAGCGACAGAAAAATTACTGTTTATACCCCTCCGTACAAGCTCTAATTTCTCTTATCTTCGTGATCTTTACGCGAAATGTACTTTGGCTGCTATAGAGCGTTCTGAAGGCAACTTAAAACGCCAGTTTTCTCAATAGCGTTTCGCAAAAAGGACGTTGTCTTCCTTCTAGGGATTCCCATATGAATTCACAAAGCATATCCGTAATACCGGTAAGAAATCTAGTAGACCGCCTCTGAATTGCTTCGATGATGTTCTTCAATCCGACATATTGGGGATTCCAAACACTCGAGCAGTACTCAAGAATGGGTGGCACTTGTGTATTATACGCGGTCTCCTTCACAAAAAAACCAAACTTTTCTAAAATTCTCCCGATAAACCGAGTCGACCACTCGCCTGTCCCACTACCAATCGGACATGCTCATTCCAATTCACATCGCTTTGCAGCGTTACGCCCAGAAATTTAAATGACGTGTCTGTGTCAAGCAGGACACCATGAATGCTGTATACGAACATTATGGGTTTGTTTATCCTACTCATCCACATTAAATTACATATTTCTACATGTTAGGGCTAGATGCTCATCACAAGTAGAAATTTTGCCTGTCTTCTTGTATCTTGCTACACTCATCCATCTTCGACACCTTACTGTACACCACAGCATCATCAGCAAAGAACCGCAGATTACTGCCCACCGTATCTGCCAGGTCATTTATGTATGTTGAAAATAACAGTGGCCCTATTACACTTCCCCAGGGCACTCCTGACGATACCTTTGTCTTTGATCACTCGCCTTCGAGAACAACATACTGGATCTCCGAGCCACTCGCATATCTGGAAATCTATTCCGTATCCTCGTATCTTTGTCAACAGTCTTCAGTGGGACACTGTGTCAAACGCTTTCCGGAAATCTAGGAATATGGAATCTTCCTGTAGTCCTTCATCGATGGTTCGCAGCATATCATGTGAGAAAAGGGCAAGCTGAGTTTCGCGCGAGCGATGCTTTCTAAAACCATACTGATTCGCGGACAAAAGCTTTCACGTCTCAAGGAAATTGATTATATACGAAGTGAGAATATATTCAATAATTCTGCAACAAAACGGTGTTAAGGATATTGGCCTGTAATTTTGCGTGTCCATCCTTGTAACCCTCTTGTATACAGAAGTCACCTGCGGTATTTTTTTTTTTTTCCAGTCCATTGGGACCTTGCACTGGGAAAGAGATTCGCGATAAACGCAGGCCAAGTAAGGGATAGTATTATGCAACAATGAAGTACAGTCTGAACACAGCTACACTAATATTGAGTCAAACCTTGATAAGATTTTTCAGAGTGGTGCAAAGAATGGCAGCTTGCTTGAAATGCTCAGGAATGTAAAACTGCGCAATTCACAAAACGAGAGAACATGGTATCCTATGGATATAATACCAATGAGTCACAGTTGGAATCATTAAAGTCATACAAATACCACGTTTTAACACTTCGTAGGGACATGAAATGGAACGAGCACATAGATTCAGACGTAGGTAAAGCAGGTAGCAGACTTCGGTTTATTGGTAGGATACTACAGGTATTATTACAATCATTATATAAAGGATACCCCCCACCAATCACTCGCGCGATTCATTCCAGAGTATTGCTCAAGCGTGAGGGATCCGTGGACCCGTAAAAAGAAAGACTGACAGGGGATATTAAATGTATACAGAGAAAGGCAGCACGAATGGTCTCAGACTTGTTTGCCTCGAAGGAGAGTACAAAGAGATGAAGAAACTAAACTGTCAGGCACTTGAAGATAGACGGAAACTATCCCGAGAAAGTCTACTTATAAAGTTTTAAGAACTGGCTTTAAATGGAGACTCTCAAGGAATATGCTGCAATCTCCTGCATATCGCTCCGAAAGGGATCATGAGGACAAGATTAGGTTATTTACAGCACACACAGTGACATTCAAACAATCATTCTTCCGGAGCCCCATACGTGAATGGGACGGGGAACAGTCTTAATAAGTGGTACAATGGGACGTACTGTGCCATGCATTTCACAGTGATTCAAAGAGTATTGATATAGATTTAGATGTAGATGTACAATACTCTTTGTGAAAGTGAATTGGGGTTCCATCCGGACCTGGCAATTTATTTGTTTTGAACCTTCTCTACATCAGGGATGCCTTTTACTATGCCCTCCGTACGGGATCTGCACGACGGGTAAATGCTGGTATGTTCGTACGATCCTCCTGGGTGAATGGTTTCTTAAATCTGAAGTTTAAAACTTCATCTTTCTTTTTGCTTTTGTATTGTCGCACCAGACTGGTCAACGAACGATTGTATAGAAGTCTTCTTTCGACCTGTTTTGCGATTTTATGTAGGACCAAAACTTTCTCTGACACCCTCGAGAGCAGACGCTATAGAGGCCGTTGTCCAACCGCTTGTTCATGGCGTTCTTTTTGCAGCAGATTTCAACAGGACATCGTCCTGTAGACGCCGTAGACACTATGGAAGCCTTCACTGCAACATGGTTAACGTTGGTGTGAATTGTCACCGGCAGCACAAACGCACGATATGAGTACTTCTCACTACACCCGTTGTCGTCTTCTAGATTTCACTACCAATGAAAAACGTACTCGAATTGATGTGTGGTAGGCATGCCCTGGAGCGAAAGAGTTTTTAACTCAGTACCACGACCTATAAAGATAAAGTGGTTTGTCAATGTTGACAGGAAAACCTGTAGGAGAGATTTAGTCATCTATTTGGATATGTTCTGTTCCTCACAACCACGGTGCAAGAGCGTTGTCGTAACTGTGGCTTTGTATTGAGCAAAGATGACGTAATGAGTGCGGTAGATTTTTTGGGACTTGTTTGCGTTGTTCATTATGACGATGAGAGTGTACGAAGAGGGTACCAGCGTTCTTCTCTAATAGCACAAAAAGGCCACTAAGCTTAACGTCCCCATCCGACGGATGAGTTCCATCAACAGCGTCACATGTCTTCACTTGTTCTGTGGTGCTGCTGAAAGGTTTGCAGTTAAACTGGGGACATGGGCTCAGTCAGTTTATTGAAGACTTAAGGCCACCACTCCTCCTCCGGCTACCTCCAAATTTTGAAGTTATTTGGAGAAAATACAGGAGTGAAAGCCCATCTACAGCTTGTACATAACCAAGACTGCACTTGTAAGAGGCTAAGGCCATGAAAATGCGCCAATAGATGAGAAGCCAGTGAGAAAGGATTGGAGTCTGTTCCCCAGGTTATTAATTCTGTGCGCGTAAAGGAAGCTACAGAGAAGTATGGAGAGGGAATTAAAGTTTAGATAGAAGAAATAGTAACTGTATTTGCCGATGACATTGTCATTAAGTCAGACGACGGCAAATTTCTGGGAAGATAAGTTTAACGGAATGACAAATGTTTAAAAATAGGTTATAAGATGAAAAATCGGCAAAACTGAAACAAGGTAAATTAAGTGTATACTAATTAAATTCTTTGGTACTGAGGGAATTAGATTGACATTATGAAACACTAGACGAGTTTGGGCAGCAAAATAACTGACGACGGCCAAAGAGAAGAGGCTATAAAATACAGCCCAGCAGTATTTGTTGAAGTGTTTCTGAAAAAGAGAAGTTTATTAACATCCAACATAATATTGAGTGTTGGAAGTATTTATGAAATATTTTGTGGAGCACGGTGTTGCGTAGAGCTGCAACGAATCGTTCTTCAAAATGAAGAAACAACTACACAGCGATCATAATAAGATAACTCAAAACAACTGTCTGCACAATTCATTTTTTATTTACTCTCTGTATACATTTAATGATGCGTATCGTGGACTTATGTCCTCATCTTCGGGTGGATCGGTGGATTACTTTTTTTTTTTTTTTTTTTTTTTTTTTTTTTTTTTTGCTGTCGCAAGTTATCTGTTTTGAGTAAGTTATCTGTTTTGAGTAAGTTATCTGTTTTGAGTTTGATTTAGAATATGTTCCAGCAAAAAGAACCGCGAGGTTCGTTATAAATACACATTTTCATCATTAAATGTCACTCAAACATGAACCAATAACATAAAATACAATATATTTATAACGAACCTTAAAGTTCTTTCTGCTGGAGCATATTCGAAATGAAACTCAAAACAGACAACTGGCCATATCCAGCAAACAAAAATGTAATGTAATTCACTTATACACCTGAAGAGGGTCTAAGTCCCGAAACGCGTTCTTGGGAGTAAATAAAAAAATGACTGACACAGATAATTGTTTTAAATTATCTTTTATTGTTATAAACAGTCGCAGTTTTCTAACAACAGTCTAGCATGAATGACTTCAGGACTGGCATTGTGTTACAATAAAGGTTTATTTAGGATGACTCGAAGTTCAGGCTTAAGTTGAAGAACTTAAGCTATGGAGCACTCTATTTTAAAACAAAAATACTATTAATCAAAATGCCGAACGATCCACTGTTTATGAGAAAACTTTTGGTAAAGTACGAGATGTGGCAACACTGTAGGAATGGAAGCCACGAACAGCGAATACAGATCATATTGAAGAAACGGGAGCACGCTAGCAAACCTTGTTTTGTAAAACAAGACATCCATGTTTAACATTAACAACGCTGTTCATTTCCCTTCGGAAACCACTACACACAATCCCTGAGTTGGTAACTCCTCAAAGCACCTAAGACAGTCTTTGGTGCTGTCGCATTGCATAATGTTCACACTAATTTGAATGGAACATCGGCTGTTGCGAAAGGAAGGAAATAAGTGACCTTCCTCTAAACTCTATTTTAAAATAATAAAACATGAAAAGAAAGAGTGGGATTTAAGGCTCCATTACAGACACATTACAACAGCTATAGAGATGCTTTATCTTGTGCGTGCGTTCAGCATCCTGCTTCTTCAATTTTAGTCCAACAAGAATTCGTTCTTCATAGGAGTATATCTGTCAGAGGGAAGAACTGTACCTGCTTTAGTTGTTTCTGGGATATGCCACCTGTAGCACAGCACATTATAAACTTGTTTCAAACGGTTTATGATTTGTTTATAATAATGATGTTGGCATTGACGAATGAACGACTCAGTATACATCTACAACACCATCTTATCCGCGCCGTCCATCTCAACCACCCCAGTAACATCACATGTGTCATCCACCTCATCCGCCGTACACACTTCGCTCACCTCTCCTGTCTCACCCATCTTATCATGTGAGCATAATAGTACGGTTTTTTTAAAGCAATAGAAGTAATAGGTAACTGAGGTAAAATTACATGTGTTTTCAAACTTTTAAAGAGTATATTTGTCGCAGTTTTACTCTGTTAAACTATATTTCGGGTATTACAGATAGGAACAAGAGTTTAACTGTTCCATTCTGGTATGCTTTGCGTTATTGTATTGTCGACAAAGATTGTTTGCTGTACTTTGTCAACAAGGCCTGCCTAAAAACGATTTGCTGATATATTCCCGCACCACGTAGGCTGCTAAGCGTAACATTAATTTGAATTATGGTTAGAGATAAGTTAGCTCAATTAGTGGATTTTCGCCTAATATCAGTTGTCATATAAATGACGTGGAAACGTTCAGTTTTCAACGCCTATTGCGGGAAGAGATTTGGGAGAGCAGCAGCAGAATACGGAGCTGAATGGTAAGGGGGGGGGGGGGGGGAGGGGGGGGGGGTTGGAGACTAATTCCTCTTATCAGGGCGCCGAGGAACGTAACACAAACTGCAGAATGCATAATACGAAATATTCCTGTTTTTGGTTTTCTTTTCAACAGGATAGCTGTTGGTTATGCGGAATGAACAATTATTTACTCTGTTCTTTGCATTTCGCCCGCCGGGGTGGCCGAGCGGTTCTAGGCGCTTCAGTCTGGAACCGAGCGACCGCTACGGTCGCAGGTTCGAATCCTGCCTCGGGCATGGATGTGTGTGATGTCCTTAGATTAGCTGGGTTTAAGTAGTTCTAAGTTCTAGGGGACTGATGACCTCAGATGTTAAGTCCCATAGTGCTCAAAGCCATTTTCTTTGAATTTGACTTCGTGATGAACATATAATACAGTTTGGTCTAAGCACACTCAAAATAAAATCACGCTAACTAGCACGAAAAATTATGTCATTTGGAATTCCAGAACTTTATCTCCAGTTAGGTAAGGTGTCCAGTATTTTCCGTGACAAATGACTCATTATGTCAGCATAATCGTTCTTTCTCCCAAATGCACCGCTGCCTTCTGTGTCTTCCGCAAGGCATTCACAGAGCATCCTTTCCTAATTGCGCTTCCGTATTAAATTCTTTCATCCGCTGTGTTGCACCCAGCTGTCACTCAATGCTGCGGGTTTCCGTTTAGCCAACCAGGGCATCTTTTTCCGCTTTTAATTATACTTTTCCGGCTGCCTCTCGGCTGAAAGAGAGAGAGAGAGGGGGGGAGGGGGAGAAAATGAATGAATGAATGAATGACAGACAGACAACCACACAAGGTGCACAGATCTAGAATATTTCGGCAAAACTTTGTCGATAGTTCTCTCCCGGAACTTTTTCTCTCTTGTGTTGGTATTTACTGTGCCATCGGCGGCAGAACCATTGTAGATGGGGCTCTTACTCTGATAGACAGTAGTTGTTAATTGAAGGAATAGCGCAAACTTCTTTCTCGTGTGAGTTAGGGGAAATATGGAAAGCATAAATCAGGATGGCTGTAAGATACGAAATATTTTTCTTCCTATTCAAGTGCATCCTCACAAATAGTGTACCTTTTTGTTCCGCAGATAGCAGCATATCATCGTCTAAATGTTTTACTGCTCTTACATGAATGTAACAGGAAACACACCCTCTTCAGATCCTACCTCCGTTTACGATGAGATCCTCTTCCACCCATTCGTGGGTATGGACGAGAAATTACCCCACCCACTCCCATGAATGAATACATATTTTTTCATCGGATGTTTTCATAATTATAAAGTGTATGATTATTCTTCTTTTGTCTGGATAGGAGCATAAAGGGAAGAACATCAGGTTCAACTTACGTAATGTTGTACAAAACGCGAGTGAAGTACATGTTTTTTTAAAAAAGTTTGCTATAACCTAGAAACTCCAGTTTCAGTCGATACCAATGTATGCTTGTTATGAGTATATGTAACGTATTCTGCCTATGATTCACGTTTACTGTGTAAGTTAAGAAGCAGATAAATTCGACAGTTAAGGGAAGACTAAGATGTAGATGAATTGCGACTTAGAAGGGAACTGACGTAGCGTCTCCTGAAATGATCTATAAATTGAAAAGCAATCACGAGCAGCAGTGTTCATTTGAGAATTAGCTGTAGTCAAATACAAAACATACAATCCATTGTACAGTATAACCTCGTTAGCGCGATCTCGCGTAAGACGAACTCGCCGTTAACGCGAAAAAAATATTTGTCCTACCAGGAATACATTATTTCTTATGCTATGTTTTATCGGTTAACACGAATTTCGGTTAAGGCGAATTACGAACTCTGTTTCCGTTCCTAGCCTAATTAAATTTCACTGTAACACAAACTTCCGACCTTAGAGTATTCTAAAGCGTGATTTTTTTCCAAAATGAATGTAGGAAATGTAGCTGCAAAGCTAATTATACTTATTGTTGACTCGTTTTTAACGTATTGTAGGTCGGTAGCCGCGATTATCACCTCAACAATCAGCGTATGCTGTACATTGTAAGACATTCAATAATGTGTGCAGCAGCATTTAGGAATGTACTCAGTGCCAGATTTGACAGGTGTTCTGTTAGTCGTAGCCGTCTCGAGTTGGAATACTGAATAAAAACTACAGTTACAACCGGTACCGTAGCACGCGAAAATGGCAAAGAGGAAACAGACAGCTCTAATGTACAGTTAAAGCTTAAGGTTCTAGATTAAGTGGGCTGTGGTACCAAGAAAACAGCAATTGCAGAGCAGTTTGGAATACCTAAATCTACTTTACCTACGATTATTAAGAATCGAGAAAAAAATTATTAGCGCTGCAGCATCAGGTTCTGGGAACAAATCTAAACGACTTCGTACCGCCAAGTATGAAGACATCGAGACGTTACTGCTAGAATGGTTCAATCATATGCGAGCATCTAACATACCTTTAACTGGCCCTGCGATTCAGTCAAAAGCAAACGATATTGCTAAAAATATGGGCAGTATCGGTTCCAAAAGAGACATTCAATTTCATTTGTACAAATTTGTGGTGAAGCAAATGAAGTCGATGACGAAAGTGCGAGCAGCTGGTTGCATGAATTCAACCGAGTGAGGAAAAAGTATGCCTCGTGTGATATGTTTAACAGGGATGAAACTGGATTTTTCTACAATCTTTTTCCAAATCACACCCTGGGGATAAAAGTTGGTAAGTGTCACGGTGGAGCACGAAGCAAACAACGTGTGACTGTTGTACTGTGCTGTAAAGCTGACGACAGTGAGAAGTTCCGTCCCTGGGTTATCGGTAAATCCGAGAAACCACGTTATTTTAAAAACATAAATATGGACACTTTACCTTGCATCTACTTTCACCACAAGAAAGCTTGCATCGATGGCACATCATTTCGCAAGTGGATTCTTCGTTTCAACAGTCGAATGGCTGCTCAAAATAGACATGTTCTTCTTACATTGGACAGATGTACTGCCCGCAACGTTCATGATCTGAACCTTACCAACATAAAGGTTCAGTTTTTTTCCACCCAACGCCATTAGCCGCCTTCAGCCTTTGGACCAAGGCATAATCTCTATCATAAAGAGAGCTTATCGTAAGCGACTTGTGAGAGCTGCAATTAGTGCTGCTGAAAACAATAGTGGAACCCCAAATTGGAATGTGCTTGACGCAAGAAAAGCCATCGCAGCAGCCTGGAACTCAGTATCGCCACATCATATAGGGAAGTGCTTTAACAGAGCTTGGAGACATAGCATCACTGAAGACGTCCACGAGCTAGAAGATGCCACTTCACCTGATGAATGGTCAGCTCTGCAGGACGTTGCGAACCCTGGGATTAGTTTCGAAGAATTCATTAGTGTAGACGACGATGTTGCCGTATGTGCTTCTGTGGAATCGGATGTGCCAATAGCTGTGAACGAGGTGCAAGAAGGGCCATCAGATGAAAGTGAAGAGGAAGAGAATACAGATACCATTCCACCTACCCGTCAGGAGCTGTTTACAGCCTTGCATGTTTAGAACGGTTCGCTTCAACATCCGACGTCATTGCTGGGTTTACGGACCTATCATTACAATTGGTTGTGAAATTACAAAATATTATCGTTCCCATGGACGTCAGCGAACCATAACCGAATTTTTTCCAAGAAAGTAACGTACATAATTTGTGAATACTTGGATTTTACAATCACTTTATAGTGTTATAAGTCTACAATAACGTGATTGATAGTGTAGTGTATTACACATTAGTGTACTGCTGTACATGTATACTTATTAAAATCTGTGGTTTTCACTTAACACGAATTTTTTTAACACGAACTCCTGATTTTTCGGTCCCTTCGGATTCGTATTTGTAATTTCATTCCCCTGCCCCACATGGAACTTGTTGCGGCAGAAGTAGTTGTTACACCATATCTTTCGGAATATTTCACCTTTTTCAGCAAGTCTTATGAGATCGCTATTCAAATGGGAACTGCCCGATTCTTCCTTGTGGTGCTGCTTCATAGTTCCAGTCCCGTTATGCTGGAGAAATACGGGGTTTTCTCGAAAGATGGCGCTAGATGTAGAAGGTGCTAGCATCGTCGATACAAGATCCGCGACATGCAAAGCCATCTGAGACACGACCGTGTCAACATAAACTTGTTGACATTAATAAAACTAACTGAAGCTGCATTTACATGTTGCGCTAACAGATGGAGTTACTTCTGTACTTGAGCCAAATTCTTAACAGGATTTTGCAAATTCGGGACAAAATTGGGTCTTGTCGGGATGTTGGGACAAGAGGGTTCATAACGGTGACGGTCCTGATATATCGGGACGGATGACAAACCTAATTATAGAGCTTATCACTGCACTGTTTATTCTTATGCTTACGATGTGTATTATTGTCCTTGCAGGAGCTTAGCCAGCAACTTGGTGACGACAAGAGCTTGTCGGAGCATCTGAAGCTTCCAATCCAGCGAATTAACGACTACCAACTCCTACTAAAGGTAAGGAATTATTTGCTATAGTCATTTCTATTATTTACCTCGTCGAAAAGAGAAATAATATCATAGGAGGTAGATTATTAAGATCCTATTCCGCTAGTGGATATTGTAAGAACAGCCTAAAGAATTAAGTAGCTGCTGTTGTGCATGGAAGGAATAAATATTTCGGTTTTGTCCATTCGATGGCGAGGTGATTAAAGATTTTTACTATTATGTAACACTCGTACACATCTATTTACCTGTTGTGTGATTGTTAGTACTAACAGTTATCCATACTTATCTCACTATACCATTAACCATGGCATTGAAACATGTTCTACAGAATCGCCTCTCTTACAAAACTGAAATGCCCTTCCCTCTAGTCTCCGTATTTCGCATTCTCGTTCTCCTCCCCACAACTCCGCCATTCCTCCCTCAACCCCCCCCCCTCCCCTCCAAACCTTTCCACCTTATGTACTTCCACCACTTTACAAACTGCTTGATAACATTCGGCAGTATATGTAACTACAATAAGAACAACTTTTGCAGGTTGGTTGAGAACTTCTTTAACCATCATGAACGTAATTTTCAGTGGAAGTATCTCTGTGGCATTTGTCTGACAATTCAGCTCTTGACATAACAAAAGCGTCTCCACTTATATGTTACACAGTAAATGATGACAGCCAAAACAGTTGCAGGATAAAGATTTATAAAAATTCTTTACCACGGTTTTGGTATATTAAAATATATCTTCATCAGAAGTAAAATACCTAAAATTACATCCTGCAATGGAGATTAATAAAACAATTGTGCCAAAGGCGTCGTCAATAGTTAAAACATCATCTCCATTTATACTACATGATTATGGACAGAGGGTCAATGCGAACACAACTTAGCATCAGTACTTCGCCTATGAACTATCGTGACGATGTCCTTAGGAGAAGAAGGTGATTTCGGCTGGAAACCACGTTCTTCATATTTCATCATTGCTAAATTGAGAACGTTAATTGGTTTCCACATTACTGTGAAACTGGACGAAAAAAAGGTACTACTAGCAGGCATGCCTTACGAAAACACAATAAATATTAATTCAGCATTATCTGTATTGTCAATACTTACCAATGCTGCAAAAAGCAACGGATAATTTGTAAGAGATGTTACTGGAGTGGCTAATTCGAGTGGATAGGAACTGTGAACTGTATTGTCAGAGAAACTATCAACTAACGGTAACCTGAAACGTCCCATACAAATTACGATTGGGTTGTGTCGTATTTCCTGTGTGTACTGAAACAATGCATAGGGATTATACAAGACGCCTTAACAAATATAGTAAATGAATCTTTTACATCAGGGACATTTCATGAGCAGTTAAAACAGGCATGAGCTGTACCTTTGCATAAGAAAGGTAATGCAGAAGACACAGAAAATCACCGACCCATTTCCCTGCTGTCAGCGTTCTCAAAAATAGTAGAAGCAATTATGAAAGACAGATTAATGAATTACCTGAATAAATACAATCTTTTAAGCGAATAACAGTTTGGTTTCCGAAGTGGCAAAAATACGGAGTCAGCCATAGTGGAATCACAAAAGTTGTACTTCATGCGCCGGCCGGAGTGGCCGAGCGGTTCTAGGCGCTTCAGTCTGGAACCGCGCGTCCGCTACGGTCGCAGGTTCGAATCCTGCCTTGGGCATGGATGTGTGTGATGTCCTTAGGCTAGTTAGGTTTAAGTAGTTCTAAGTTCTAGGGGACTGATGACCTCAGCAGTTAAGTCCCTTAGTGCTCAGAGCCATTTTTGTACTTTGTGCTCTTGATAAAGATGAGTGTGTCACAGGAATATTTTTGGATCTTTCTAAGGAGTTTGATACAGTCGACCACAAAATTCTATTAAATAAATTAGAAGCGTTAGGAATAAGAGGAGTAGCTAATGACTGGTTTCGATCATACCTAACAGATAGGGTGCAAAGAGTAGAGATAACACGTACTTCAAATAGATCCAAACGTTTAGTAGAACACTTATCAGAATCAAAATACATTAATATAGGGGTTCCGCAAGGTAGCATATTAGGACCAATACTGTTTCTGACACACATCAATGAGTTCTCCAGAAGTGTCACTCATGGTGAAAAAATTCTCTTCGCTGATGATAGCAGTATTATAGTCACCGAGAAAACAGAGAACTCCTTGCCGAGAAAGCAAATGAATCTCTCAAGGAAGTTTATGATTGGCCAATAAGCAATAAAGTGACATTGAACGTAAAGAAAACTAAAGCCATGAATTTCAGTTTGAAGAGGAAAAATGACAATGTTAAATTAAATGTAGATGGCACCTCTATAGGCTGTGTAACAAATTCAAAATTTCTAGGAATGAATATTGATTCTCAGTTGAAGTGGAGTGAACACACAAAGGTACATCCAAATAGAATGTCATCAGCATGTTATGCCCTTAGAATCCTATCATCAGTGTGTAACATGCAGTGTCTTTTAGTTACATATTATTCATATGTACACTCAATTCTTAGCTGTGGCATTATTTTTTGTGGAACAAACGCACAAAATATGAACACAGTTTCCAAACTTCAGAAAAGGGCCATAAGAATAATAATCAAAAGTACTAGTCGAGCTCATTGTAAGGATCTGTTCAAAGCACTGGGGATTTTAACTGCTCCATGTGAATACATTTACCAGTCAGTTGTATGCATCAAAAATAACATTGGTAATTACTGCACAAACAGCTCTGTCCATGACCATGCAACAAGAGATAGACTCAACTTACATTTACCAAGAAAAAATAAACATAAAACTCAAAACAGCATATTCTACCAATGAATAAAACTGTACAATAAATAACCAAAAGAGATTGAAGAAATTGCAAAATTACACTTATTTAAAAAGGCAGGTAAAAAGTACCTGTTATGAAATACATTTTATACATCGAAGAATTACTTAGATAAAACAGAGTAGAGGTTTGGAAAAAATGTTATACGAATAACTAATAATAATAATCATGATTATAAAACGTCCAACATTCCACATAACACCTTCACAATATGTTTTCTCCTTCGTTTTTCCTTTGTAGAAACACTTATCCCCAAGCAATACATAGCACAATACTAACAAACACCTCTTCCTCTTTCTGAGCTCAACATCTCACTCATCACGGAGGGATGCTGACTCATGTTTTAAGGATATCAAATGGGAAGTTTCGGTACAGAAAATGGCCCAGAGATCAGCAGTGTGTATGTGTGTGTGTGTGTGTGTGTGTGTGTGTGTGTGTGCGCGCGTTTGTGTGTGTGTGTGTGTGTGTGTGTGTCTGTGCTGTGTGTGTGTAGTGAGTAAAATGGTATGAGTGTGCAGTGAGGTGTGTGTGTGTGTGTGTGTGTGTGTGTGTGTGTGTGTGTGTGTATGGTGAGTGAAGTGTTTCGAAACAATGTGTGTATAGTGTGTGCAGTGACTGATAGTGAGATATGAGTGAACAGTGTGGTATTACATTATTTAATAAGTTTAATAAGTTATTTGTAAAAAAAGTGTTGTATACCAGGAGTAAAGCTAGTGATAGTCTCCAACTAGAAGTCTGTAAATATATGTGTATACGAATTAGCTTATTTTAAATTGATCTAAACTTGTAAATACTTTGACATGTCCTATATCGTTGTAAAAAGAGATCTACGGATGAATAAAGCTACTACTTCTACTACTACTACTACTTAATGTATCGCCGCCTAGCGCTCTACGAATTTGGCAATTTTCAGCTGTTATTTAAATACTTGCAGTGTCTCTTAGCAGCTAAAATTTTGACAGTGCATTTCTTTCGTTGCCTTCTTCCTGTGTAAAAAATTTCTGGGTAAGACGTCTTATTGGACCACTTCCTGTCAAATGGTTCAAATGGCTCTGAGCACTATGGGACTCAACTGCTGAGGTTATTAGTCCCCTAGAACTTAGAACTACTTAAACCTAACTAACCTGAGGACATCACACACATCCATGCCCGAGGCAGGATTCGAACCTGCGACCGTAGCGGTCACGCGGTTCCAGACTGCAGCGCCTAGAACCGCACGGCCACTACGGCCGGCCACTTCCTGTCAGTTGATCTTAGTGTGGCTGACGTCATTTCAGCGCTCGACACTAGTTTCTAGTTATCATGGAGTGAGAGTTACAAAACATGTGTCGGTCCGTTTTGTTTGCATACCAGCACGCATTCTAAGAGAAATGGCGTAATTTTGGTCAGATGTCTGGCTCGCATTCAAAGAGAAATGGTGTAATTTTACTGCGATTTCTGACTCGCATACAGAGTGGCATAGTTTAATTTCAGTGTGAAATTTACAGTGTGCTGTAGAACATTAGCACACGATAACCGGCCACCACTGCGATCTCCCTTGTTCGCCCTTGCTCGTTGTGTGGGGCATATACAGGGTGTTACAAAAAGGTACGGCCAAACTTTCAAGAAACATTCCTCACACACAAACAAAGAAAAGATGTTACGTGGACATGTGCCCGGAAACGCTTAATTGCCATGTTAGAGCTCATTTTAGTTTCGTCAGTATGTACTGTACTTCCTCGATTCACCGCCAGTTGGCCCAATTGAAGGAAGGTAATGTTGATTTCGGTGCTTGTGTTGACATGCGACTCATTGCTCTACAGTACTAGCATCAAGCATATCAGTACGTAGCATCAACAGGTTAGTGTTCATCACGAACGTGGTTTTGCAGTCAGTGCAATGTTTACAAATGCGGAGTTGGCGATGCCTATTTGATGTATGGATTAGCACGGGGCTATAGCCGTGGCGCGGTACGTTTGTATCGAGACAGATTTTCAGAACGAAGGTGTCCCGACAAGAAGGCGTTCGAAGCAATTGATCGGTGTCTTAGGGAGCACGGAGCATTCCAGCCTATGACTCGCGACTGGGGAAGACCTAGAACGACGAGGACACCTGCAATGGACGAGGCAATTCTTCGTGCAGTTGACGGTAACCCTAATGTCAGCGTCAGACAAGTTGCTGCTGTACAAGGTAACGTTGACCACGTCACTGTATGGAAAGTGCTACGGGAGAACCAGTTGTTTCCGTACCATGTACAGCGTGTGCAGGCAGTATCAGCAGCTGATTGGCCTCCACGGGTACACTTCTGCGAATGGTTCATCCAACAATGTATCAATCCTCATTTCAGTGCAAATGTTCTCTTTACGGATGAGGCTTCATTCTAACGTGATCAAATTGTAAATTTTCACAATCAACATGTGTGGGCTGACGAGAATCCGCACGCAATTGTGCAATCACGTCATCAACACAGATTTTCTGTGAACGTTTGGGCAGGCATTGTTGGTGATGTCTTGATTGGGCCCCATGTTCTTCCACCTACGCTCAATGGAGCACGTTATCATGCTTTCATACGGGATACTCTACCTGTGCTGCTAGAACATGTGCCTTTACAAGTACCACACAACATGTGGTTCATGCACGATGGAGCTCCTGCACATTTCAGTCGAAGTGTTCGTACGCTTCTCAACAACAGATTCGGTGACCGATGGATTGGTAGAGGCAGACCAATTCCATGGCCTCCACGCTCTCCTGACCTCAACCCTCTTGACGTTCATTTATGGGGGCATTTGAAAGCTCTTGTCTACGCAACCCCGGTACCAAATGTAGAGACTCTTCGTGCTTGTATTGTGGACGGCTGTGATACAATACGCCATTCTCCAGGGCTGCATCAGCGCATCAGGGATTCCATGCGACGGAGGGTGGATGCATGTATCCTCGCTAACGGAGGACATTTTGAACATTTCCTGTAACAAAGTGTTCGAAGTCACGCTGGTACGTTCTGTTGCTGTGTGTTTCCATTCTATGATTAATGTGATTTGAAGAGAAGTAATAAAATGAGCTCTAACATGGAAAATAAGCGTTTCCGGACACATGTCCACATAACATATATTCTTTCTTTGTGTGTGAGGAATGTTTCCTGAAAGTTTGGCCGTACCTTTTTGTAACACCCTGTATATCGGTCCCAAATGACTTTTTAATCGGGATTTTGTATTCCCCCTCTATAGAGCGGTTATATACAGGGTGAAAATGTTACATATGTAGTGTACCTCCTAAGAGTTGCCAGGCGCATTTTCCTTGATATTTCAGCAGATACTTGCAGTTTCGTTTGCGCAATGTGTTGGTGGAGACAGCGCAAAACAAATGTTGCTCATAACATCATGTGATGCCCATTGTCGACAGAAAGTGTCAATTTGTTTTCCGTTGCAAACAAAATGATTTTACGTAGCCTTTCGAAAGAGCGGTCCCAAATGACTTTTTAATCGGGATTTTATATGCCCCTTCTATAAAGCGGTCTAAAATTAGTCTCCAGCGATATTTTTTTGTCGGTCTGTATTGACGGTTTCTGAACCGTAAGACATAAAGAATAATCAGCACTCCATCAGCAACTGAGCAGCACCGCTGTATGGCAATACCAGTCAGCGCTGATGGAGTACTGATTATTCTTCGTGTTTTACTGTGCCTGTTGATATATATAAGTTAAACTAATATCACACTAGACTAAGATGCGACCACTCTATCGAAAGAACACGTGAACTTCGTCTTTAAAAGTTATTTTGTTTGTAACGAGAAACAAACCGATGCTTTCCCTCGACACTAGGCATCGTATGTGAGATACGGTAAGCAGTATTTCTTTGGGCTGACTACAGCTACTAGCAGATATCTCCTGAATCACCAGAAAAAGATGCGCCTGTCGACTCTTAGGAGGGTCACACCATATGTATACACTTTCCAGACACATTAATGTTGTGACCACCTCTCAAAAAGACCAAACATTTGGGAAGAGAGTCATTGAGGTTTATGAAGGTACTGATGGGGTTGCGGAGCCATGCTAATTCTAGCGCCGTGACCAGCTGCTGTAGGTTTCTCGGTTGAGGACCCATGGTGCGAACAGCCCGATCAAGGTAGTCCCGCAGACTGTCGATTAGGGCCGCGCGGGATTAGCCGAGCGGTCTCAGGCGAGCAGTCATGGACTGTGCGCTGATCCCGGCGGAGGTTCGGGTCCTCCCTCGGGCATGGATATGTGTGTTCGTCCTTACGATAATTTTCGTTAAGTAGTGTGTAAGCTTAGGGACTGATGACCTTAGCAGTTAAGTCCCATAAGATTTCTCTCTCTCTCTCTCTCTCTCTCTCTCACACACACACACACACACACACACACACACACACACACTGTCGATTAGGTTTAAATCCGGGAGGTTTGTTGGCCGGTACAGTGTGGGAAACTTATCCTGATGGTCTTCGAACCACACAGGTACACTGTGAGCTGTGTGACATGAGGCATTGTCCTGCTGGTAGATGCCTTCGTGCCGAGGCAAATCAAACTGCATCTAGGGATGGACATGGTCCCCAAGGATAGATGCATACTTCTGTCGATCCATTGTGCTTTCCAGAATGACGAGAACATGCCACAAAAACATTCCCCAGACCATAACGCTCCCTCATCTGGCCTGGGCCCTTACAGTGACGCATTCGGGAGGACGACGGTTCAATCCCGCGTTCGGCCATCCTGATTTAGATTTTCCGTGATTTCCCTAGCCGGCCGCGGTGGTCTCGCGGTTCTAGGCGCGCAGTCCGGAACCGTGCGACTGCTACGGTCGCAGGTTCGAATCCTGCCTCGGGCATGGATGTGTGTGATGTCCTTATGTTAGTTAGGTTTAAGTAGTTCTAAGTTCTAGGGGACTGATGACCACAGCAGTTAAGTCCCATAGTGCTCAGAGCCATTTGAACCATTTTTTTTTTATTTCCCTAAATCACTCCCGGCAAATGCCGGGATGGTTCCTCTGAAAGGGCACGGCCGACTTCCTTCCCAATCCTTCCCTAATCCGCTGAGACCGATGACCACGCTGTCTGGTCTCCTTCCCCAAACCAACCAACCAACCAACCTTACAGTGATCGTTGCAGAGCCAAGCACGACAGTGGCAGTTTGTCCATTGGAGCGTGAAATGGGATTCATATGAAAAGATCACCTGTTGCCACTCGGTGGACATCCAGTTGCCGTATTGGCGTGCAAATTCCAGCCTTCGTTGCTGATGAACAGCAGTCAGCATGAGTGCATGAACCAGGCCTCTCCTGCGGAATGTAAAATGCAGCAACATTCGTTCAACCGCCGTTGAGGAGACGCTGTTGGTATCCCCTTGGCTCATATGAGTGGTCGGTTGCTGCGTGCTCAACAGTTGTACGTTTATTCGTCCGTTACACATCACCGTAGCCGCCATTCACCCCGTCGTTTGCGGCATGTGGTGAACTACAGTTGGCTCGGCGTTGGTTTTTGGTTGCACCGTTTTGCCGTGCACGGTATACTTTAACCACAGTGGCATGCAAACTGTTTTCAGACATAACCGCTTCGGAAATGCTTTCATCCTTGGCCCGAATGCCAATGATAATCCCCTTTGGAAGTCAGATAAATCGATCTGTTTCAATATTGCGATAATAGCTGCACTGTTTTTCTCGTCTGTCCGACGGAGTTTCTATGCCGACACTGCTAGTGCTGCCACCTGCCCTCTGTGAGTGGTTATCGCACGTTAACGTCGAACATAGACGGTGGTCACAATCATGTGACTGGATCGTATATAGTTAAACCTGTTTTTAGCCGGCCGCGTTGGCCAAGTGGTAGTAGGTGCTTTAGTCCGGAATCGCGCGACTGCTACGGTCGCGGACAGTGTTGTACCTTCGTACGCTTTTCAGACTTTCGCCCGTAACCGTGCAATAGGAGTGTAATATAACTTCTTATTCCATTTTTAAATGGTAGCACTCACGTTTTAAGTGCTTCAGTCGTTTTCCGAAATTACAAAAATTATTCCGGGAAATTAAGGTTTTTCCAAATGTGAAAACATGTTCCAAGGTACAACATGGTCATGTATCTAGGAACAAATATTCGATTGAAATTTTAAAGCGTTGCAATTGAGAAAATCTTGTCAGTACTGTATTTAATAGTCTGTCTGTTACATTATTACTCTACTACACACCAATAATTATTAACTACAAACAAATTGAGCAGAAGTGTTATCAAAACCACTTACAAGTTAAATAAAATATATTGTAAACTAACACAAATTTCCATTTTTAAGACAGATGAAATTGTTAAGACGTTAAAGAAATTATGAAATTTACTTGCAAATTGCGAATATGGTATTACATCAGATATATGGTTTACTATAGACACATGAAAATTTGTGCCGAACCGGGACTCGAACGCGTATTTCTCGTTTATCGCGAGAGGTCGCCTTAATCATGCCGGCTATCCATACACGCCTCTTGGACTTAACGAAACTTCCATATTTTACAATGTCTACGTCTCATAGTGCTCGCACGCCGTTCTTGTGATTCCTGCATAGCGAGAGAGAATGTTTTTCTCGTCAGTTTGCCTTGCTTTGGCGTGAAATACAGCTGTAGATCGTCAGCACTGTCTATTCCTTCAGACACGGATACACGCCTGAAGCACATTTGCGTCGAACTATACAGACACTGTCAAATACAGACACCACAGTAACTACATTAAAGGAAGTCAGTTCACTTGCATGTATCACATGTTCCATGGTAAAAGACCTCCCGTTTCACGGTACAATCCATAGCATTTTATTCGCCATGAAACTCTGTACCTGAAGAATCAATAACATATTCCAAGTAGCTGCAATATACAGTGTCGGTATTTCAGTCTAGCGAATGATTTTAGACTTACATGAACGAATGCGCACTAAAACCTGTCACAAGCAGTTTCCGCCATTTTCTAGTTTTCGTTGTTGCTAGACAAGAGGTTGTGTTTTGTATAGCATCTGTAAGTACTTCGCGTCTAAATGCTGTACAAATACAGAGTGTTCCAAAATAATGTATACACTCTTTGAAATTGAACATCTCTTTAATGAAAGGGGTTAGAAATACAATTTTAGTGGCGTTAGGTGCCTTATTATCCGAATTAAGGTGGTAAATGTTAAAACTGTTGTCCGTCCATAGCAATACACCGTCAACAACGGCTTACGTCTGAGCGACATGCCAACTTTATTGTTTCCAACGGAATAGCATCATAGGCTTACTCAGTTTGCTCTCTAAGAACATCCAGTGTGTGTTGTCTCTCAGCGTGAACTGTTCTGGAGAGTACTCTACAGAAAGAAACGAGAGCAGTTAAATCGGGAGATTGAACAGGATACTCCACACTCCTTCTTTGTCCTATCCATCTGACAGGGATGAGATATGTCCTCACATCCAGGTGAAAGTGAGGTGGCACCCTATCGTGTTCATTTCCAAACCCAGCGCAAAGACCAGAAGTTACCATTTCCAACATTTCCAAGTACAAGTCACCCGTGAGTGTTGTCAAAGAAGTGCGGCCCAATTAACCCTCTAGAAGACAGACCACATCAGACTGTTACTCCTGGTAGATTAACATGCTTTTGCTCGGTTACGTATGGATTATCCCTGGCCCAGTACACGCAATTATGGCGGTTAATTGTTGCATCAAGTTTAAACGTCGCTTCATCTGACTAATGAATTCGATCTTGGAAACGTTGCTCTTCTTTACATCTGCTAATGAACCACTCACAAAATTCGCTTCGCCTATCAGGATCATCCTCATTAAGAGCATGGAGAAGTCTTGGAATGTAAGGCTTAAAGTTCTGAGACCGCTAAATTCTATGAACTCTGCTTCTGCAGATCCCAGTCTCACGGGAGCATTGCCTCACAAATTTCTTGGGGGTCGTGTGTATGCTTGGATTACTGCATCAACACTCTCATAGTCTGTTGAACTTGTTTTCGTCCTCTATATGTCCCTTCTTCATATCGTGCACCGTTCCTTCGACTTCAAACTTATCTCTGATTCTTGTAATTGTTACTCTTGTCGGTGGTGGTGTTCCAAATTCAACTCCCCAACGTCAGCGTACTGCACTCACATTCTCTTTTTCCAGTAAAACTTTAGCACCCATTTCCGTTGTTCAAACGATAACGTCATATTTCCTGACAATCTTGAAACAAAAGAATGAATTGTTATGTTTTTCACCACCTTCTAAA
The DNA here is from genome assembly GCF_023864345.2 of Schistocerca serialis cubense. Taxonomy (NCBI): domain Eukaryota; kingdom Metazoa; phylum Arthropoda; class Insecta; order Orthoptera; family Acrididae; genus Schistocerca; species Schistocerca serialis. Next base: position 450,566,428 of record NC_064639.1, on the reverse strand, counting down.
TTATTATCCATAAAAATTGTATTTCTGTCTCCTTTAATTAAAGAGATATTCTGTTTCAAAGAGTGTATACATTATTTTGGAACACACTGTATTTATACAGCATTTAGACGCGAAGTACTTACAGATGCTATACAAAACACAACCTCTTGTCTAGCAACAACGAAAACTAGAAAATGGCGGAAACTGCTTGTGACGGGTTCTAGTGCGCATTCGTTCATGTGAGTCTAAAATCAGTCGCTAGACTGAAATACCGACCAACAAAAAATGGTGTATTCCTAGGTACACTGCCCCCTGGGTATAACAGTCTCCTCTATTATCATCTGGTGACGTCACAGGAATAGTCAATAGCGAGGAAATATGTCATATCTGAAAGAACATCAAACATATTTTTGTCAGCCATGTCAACTACGATTGATTCTGCTGTTCCTAATCCGTTAATGGCATACAACCATTAACTTTAGCCCGGTATAACAAGAAGTTTTATAATCAGGTAGCATACGAGAGTTGATCAAGAAAGATTGATACTGACTACAGTTTCGTTCATAACTGTATATGTCACACTTGAAAAGGACAAATATTTTTGATAATAACCACAGCACGGTTATATCATTCGACTGAGGTGAATGGCCTACTCGCAAATCACTTACCACGAAGTATAGGTGACTTGTTACAGAACTAATAGTCGGTATTATGCTTCAGCAACTTGCGATAGACTTCCAGCGGAATTGGAAGGCATCGTTCAGTAGTATTTGCAGGAATTCTAATAGAATTTGACTGCTTACATTAGATGCGAAATGTATCCAATGGTGAATCCTTGTCCTAGCGAACATATTGACCATAAATTTCAGGCTGCATGATGTACATCCCTTATGTGGCATAAAAAAAAATTACATTGCTTCAAATGAAGAAAAATCACAAATGATGGTTCACTTGTGATGCATAGAGTGTGCTTCCGTACTTGATGGAACATTTGAACGGCTCGCTTTGTTTTCCTTAGAAATTTGTCAATAAAGTATATTTCCATAGTGATCTTTCCTGGGGAATCGCCACGCAGAGAGTTAACATTTTGAGGATACATAAACGTATTGTAAGGCTTATTTTTATGTTAGTTCTGGAATGTTCTGTATAAACTTATATTTTGACGACTGCTTGACACTGTTTTCTTTATCGTTAACTAAGATTTCTGTCTTTCCCAAAGTAGTAGAAAGTATTATTATAATACTGTAGCTACACAGACTTGATGTTTAGGGATTTGAACGTACTAAGGTGAGATGTATAGTACCAACTACGTGACACCTGAAGTACTAGGCAATATAAATTAGCTGTTGCGCAGGCTTCCCTTTCTTTTTCTGCGTCGTCTTTTATAATTCGTAGCTTTTTGCGGTAATTTTTCACAGTACATTCTTTTCAGATATTCATTCTGCTTCAGATGATTCTCGTCTGCTCTTTTATTTAAGGTTATACATGTGTAGCTTTTCTCTTGCTGATTTATTTCTAAATCTATATATTCTATACAGCATTTCACTCTTGGGAATATCGTTCCTTGTGCTTGATCCAATGTTGTTCAATAGCCGTGGAAGATTGCTGCGAAAGTAAAGAGAGATTCAGCTCTGCTTTAAACGATGTCAAAGCCTGGTAGATAAGCAGAAGCTGAATGAAGCCAAAATGTCCGTCGGGACAGCTATGCGAGAAGTATTTAATGTTCTCGGAGAACGAAAATCTCCTCTATAAAAATCAACATGGATTCCACAAACAGTGATGTTGCGAAACTCAACTCGCTCTGTGCGCCCATGACATCCAGAGCGTCCTAGAAAAAGGCGCTCATGTTGATGCGATGTTCCTTGATTTTCGGAAGGCGTTCGATGCAATTACGCAATGCCGTGTAGTGAAAAAACATAAGAGCTTACCGAATATCGGACCAGATTGTGACTGGATACAGGACTTCCTTGCAAAGAGAACTCAACACGTCGTTCTTAACGGAATAAAATCAGCAAATGCAAAGGTAATCTCGGGAGCACTCCAGGGGTCGCTACTATTTACAGCTGATATTAATGATCAAGAGGATAACGTTGGAGGGTCCTTGAGACTTCACGGACGGTGCTGTAGTGTTTAGGAATGTTGCAACGCCAAAATACTGCAGCGAAATGCAGGAAGACCTGCAGATGATTGGTGCAGGCTGGCAATTGACCCTGAACGCAAATAAATGTAACTAACGTATTGGGCATAAATAGGTGAAGAGAGCCAGTGTTTTTCGATTATACTATAGGAGAAAACGTCATTGCAAACAGCAACTACCATAAAATACCTAGGAATAACGATCCGGAAAGACTTAAAGTGGAATGACCACGTAAAACAAATAGTAGGAAAAGCAGATGATAGATCGAGATTCATTAGGAGAATCATATTGAAATGTAATTCATCCCTGAAAGAAGTGGCTTTCAAAACACTCGTGCGACCGACTCTTAAGTACTGTTCATCAGTCTGGAACCCTTACCAATTTGGATTAAAAGAAGAAATAGACAAGATTCAATGAACAGCGGCACGTTTCGTCAAGGGATCGTTTACTCGGCTGAAGAGCGTTACGGCGATGCTCAACAAAATTCATTGGCAGACCCTGCAAGAGAAAATGGCTCTGAGAACTATGGGACTCAACTGCTGAGATCATAAGTCCCCTAGAACTTAGAACTACTTAAACCTAACTAACCTAAGGACAACACACACATCCATGCCCGAGGCAGGATTCGAACCTACGACCGTAGCGGTCGCGCGGATCCAGACTGTAGCGCCAGAACCGCTCGGCCACCAGCGGCCGGCCCCTGCAAGAGAGGCGTAGTGCATCATGGAGAGGTTAGTATTGAAATGCCAAGAAGTATCGGGCAACATATTACTTCTTCTCACATGCATATTGCGAAATGATAACGATGAGGAAATTACGGAAATTATAAGTCAAACGGAGCTTCACCGACGATCATTTTTCCCACGCCTCATTCATGAATGAAACATGAAGGTGGTGGGGGGGTGTAGTAGATTAGTAGATACTGATACTAGAAATAGCCTCCGCCACACACCGTAACGTGGCTTGCAGAGTACAGATATAGATGTAGGTGTATTCTCTCTCTTTTTTTCTTTTTCGTAGTAAAAACCCACTATTCGCTTCTGTATATGATCGTGGAGACAACCATCATCTTATAGAATATCATTATCCTTTACTCCCACCTTTATTTCGTGCGTTTTTAGTAACTGTTCCACATATTTAATTGAATTTATTTATTTTGCGTTATTTTTAGTTCGCAAATATTTGAAGTTGTTTGATCTCTATTATTTCACTGTTAATTATAAAACTCGTTCATTTTGTCTTTCGCCCTATTGACATAGCAGTCGGGAACGAGTGGCAATGAAGGTGGAATATAGGAGGGTGGTTTGAAAAGTTCGCAGAACGGAATAGAAAAAAAGTACTTACATCACTGAAACTTTTTTTTATTTTTCAATGTAGTCTCCTTGTAGATTAATGCCTTGATCCTTGATGCCATCTCGAAAGTGAGTATCTTCCACGCCAGCAAAATAATTGTCAACCCCGGCTATCAGTTTTTCATTTGAAGTGAAGCTTCGTCCACCAAGAAAAATTTTCAGCTTTGGGAAGAGATGGGAGTCTGACGGAACCATATCAGGTGAATAAGGCGTATGTGGCAACAATTATTCCTTAGTTCGCGTAATTTTGCCACGGCGACGGCACATGTTTTTGATCCAGCTTCAAAAGTCGCGGCACCCATCTTGCAAATATTTTTTTTTATTTCTAATTCTTTAGTTAAAATGTGATATACCCTTTCAGATGGCATCTGGCAAGTGTAAGCAATTTCACGCACTTTCAATCGACTATCCTCCATGACCACTTTGTGCACTTTTGCAATGATTTCTGGAGTAGTGACACATCTTGGCCGACCACTGCGCGGATCATCGTCTAAGCTCTCGCGACCAAATTTAAATTCATTTGTCCACTTGGCAACAGTTGAATTATGAAGGAGTAGAGTTCCCCAGTGTATTTTGGAAATCGGGATGAATGTCCTTTGCTTTCATACCTTTCTTCACGAAATACTTAATCACTGCTCGAATCTATATATATACACTCCTGGAAATGGAAAAAAGAACACATTGACACCGGTGTGTTAGACCCACCATACTTGCTCCGGACACTGCGAGAGGGCTGTACAAGCAATGATCACACGCACGGCACAGCGGACACACCAGGAACCGCGGTGTTGGCCGTCGAATGGCGCTAGCTGCGCAGCATTTGTGCACCGCCGCCGTCAGTGTCAGCCAGTTTGCCGTGGCATACGGAGCTCCATCGCAGTCTTTAACACTGGTAGCATGCCGCGACAGCGTGGACGTGAACCGTATGTGCAGTTGACGGACTTTGAGCGAGGGCGTATAATGGGCATGCGGGAGGCCGGGTGGACGTACCGCCGAATTGCTCAACACGTGGGGCGTGAGGTCTCCACAGTACATCGATGTTGTCGCCAGTGGTCGGCGGAAGGTGCACGTGCCCGTCGACCTGGGACCGGACCACAGCGACGCACGGATGCACGCCAAGACGTAGGATCCTACGCAGTGCCGTAGGGGACCGCACCGCCACTTCCCAGCAAATTAGGGACACTGTTGCTCCTGGGGTATCGGCGAGGACCATTCGCAACCGTCTCCATGAAGCTGGGCTACGGTCCCGCACACCGTTAGGCCGTCTTCCGCTCACGCCCCAACATCGTGCAGCCCGCCTCCAGTGGTGTCGCGACAGGCGTGAATGGAGGGACGAATGGAGACGTGTCGTCTTCAGTGATGAGAGTCGCTTCTGCCTTGGTGGCAATGATGGTCGTATGCGTGTTTGGCGCCGTGCAGGTGAGCGCCACAATCAGGACTGCATACGACCGAGGCACACATGGCCAACACCCGGCATCATGGTGTGGGGAGCGATCTCCTACACTGGCCGTACACCACTGGTGATCGTCGAGGGGACACTGAATAGTGCACGGTACATCCAAACCGTCATCGAACCCATCGTTCTACCATTCCTAGACCGGCAAGGGAACTTGCTGTTCCAACAGGACAATGCACGTCCGCATGTATCCCGTGCCACCCAACGTGCTCTAGAAGGTGTAAGTCAACTACCCTGGCCAGCAAGATCTCCGGATCTGTCCCCCATTGAGCATGTTTGGGACTGGATGAAGCGTCGTCTCACGCGGTCTGCACGTCCAGCACGAACGCTGGTCCAACTGAGGCGCCAGGTGGAAATGGCATGGCAAGCTGTTCCACAGGACTACATCCAGCATCTCTACGATCGTCTCCATGGGAGAATAGCAGCCTGCATTGCTGCGAAAGGTGGATATACACTGTACTAGTGCCGACATTGTGCATGCTCTGTTGCCTGTGTCTATGTGCCTGTGGTCCTGTCAGTGTGATCATGTGATGTATCTGACCCCAGGAATGTGTCAATAAAGTTTCCCCTTCCTGGGACAATGAATTCACAGTGTTCTTATTTCAATTTCCAGGAGTGTATATATATATATACACACACACACACACACACACACACACACACACACACACACACACACACACACACACACACACACACACACACATATATATATATATATATATATATATATATATATATATATATATACATATATACATATATATTTTCATCTTCACAAATCACTACGCAGGAACAACAGAACCACGCCACCGCCACAGCTGTTTACAAGCAACAGCCCAATTAATATCACGTGAACAACTCTTTGCACTAGCGCTGACCTCTCGTGATGATTCCCAAAACTTTTCAAACCACCCTCGTATTTGCGAGATAAATAGCAGCTTGTAAGCAACACAGGCGGCATGCTGGACCTCTACTCGAGAGGACCTCGCACTCGGTTCAGATCCCTGTTTGGCAATGCTGCTAGCGGTGGTTTATGTAATCACTAGATGCAAATGCCTCTTTGAGTTCTCGGAAAGGCCCTAGTCGCTATATTTTTAATACATTACCGTCCACATCATCACTGCACTGCTATGGTAGTAGAGGCTCAGAACTATCTCTGATCAGTTCCTATCTGAGCGACAGAAAACAAATTGTGCATTTTAACAATATGAGGTCAAATGTCTTGGATATCATGCAGGGTGTACCACAAGGCCCTGTTTTTGGACCTTTACTTTTTATAATATATGTAAATGACTTGCCCAGCACCATGTTATGTAAATCCACACTCTATGCAATTGACACAACTTCTGTTACAGCAGGGAAAGACATAGGAAAATTAAACGAGGAAAGTGAGGCTCATCTCAGAGCAGCCATCAAGAGGTTCCAACTCAATGACTTGCATATAAATCATGATAAAACTGTAAATATTCTCTGTAGCTTGTGTGTTAAGAGTGATAAGATTGATTGTGTCTCAGCTAAACTACTTGGGATCCATCTTGACTAAAAATTAACGTGGAAGAGTCATACCAATTATATTTGTACTAAGTTAGCACGTGTGACATATTTATTAGGTAAACTAAGGTCATGCGTTAGTGGTAAGTTATTACTCAGTGCATACTATGCCTTTTTCCACATCCATTTAACATATGCCACTTCGTTGTGGGGAAACTCACCCGGAACAAAACAAATTTTCATTTGGCAAAAGAAGGCAGTCAGATGCATCCATGGAGTCAGAAATAACGAGTCTTGTAGACCATATTTCAAAAATCTAAAAGTACTAACAGTTGCAGCCCTCTTTTTACTAAGTTGTCTGATACAGACAAAAGAAAACCACCACAGTCACAAACTACGACAATCTATCCATCACCATGACACACGTATAAAACAGCAAATTGACATCCCAGTTGCTAGACTAAAGAAAACTCAAGATAGTTACAGGTACATGGGAGTAAAACTATTTAACATGTTGGCAATAGAGGCACATAATGTGTCACTGAATTAGTTTAAAAGTGTCACAAAGAAATGGCTTAGAGAAAAAGCTTTTTATACAATAGAAGAGTTTATAATGTGCACTAAAGATGATCTTAGAGTTTATAATGTGCACTAAAGATGATCTTAAGTACCGGTACTAATATAGTTTCACTTAGATTAAACTTATATATGTAAATATAATGCAAATACCTTGTGCAGCATCAAGGACAAATTTTTGTATCTTATTAAACAATAATGATCTACAATATATTACACCATTTCTGTTAGTTATGTAAACTGTATATGTACACAAATGACGACATCAATTGCATTTTTAATGCCTAAAGATGGATAATAAAATTAAAAAAATAAATAAAATAGTGCTCCGCACTTAATTGCCGATCGTTCAGAGGTGAAATGAAATATGTGGCTAGGGTCTCCCGTCGGGTAGACGGTCTCCTGGTATTAACCACCGTACCTCCGGAACAGGCAGCTCGCCTTCACTTCGTAATGCAAAATTGTGCATTGAAAATTAGCGAGTTAGCGCAATACCATTTATTATCAGGCCTTCGTCATTCACCAGCCATGGTTGGACAGACTGCGTCAAAGTTACAGTCAAATGATTTATAACATAATGAATTACAGAATAACATCTAAACTTTATACAGGGAATGTATGTAGACTATGTCATGTTCACTGTGTCCATTCGCTTTCTTCACAGTCAAAGAATTTGTGGACCGAGTATAGCGGGCATTGTTTTAGGCCTTCCGCAATTTGTTTCTTGAAGTTGTCCAGCGGCAGGGTCTGCAATTCAACAGGTAGTTTATTGAACATCCCACAGCGATCACCGAAAAACTGTCTCTTGTTTTGGACGGTCGGCAGGTTGGTAGATTTATGTCTTCTTTGCTGTGGATATTGTGTTTATGAATGTTATGCCTCTTGCTGTAGGTGTCTAGGTTTTCCCTTATGTGGATGAGACATAATAATACATAGTGGCTATAAACAGTCATTATTCCCAATGTTCTGAATAACGGTCTGCAGTGTTCCTGGATGCTGCTCGATGTAATAATTCTTATTGCCTTCTTTTGCAGTAGTAGCACATCCTTGCAGCCTGCGGAATGACCCCATAGCTGTAATCCATACAAAATGCGGCTATGGAACAAAGCATAGTAGACAGTTATCAGAAACTGGTCTGTAATCACTTTTTTAAATCTCAGTAGGAGGTATATTACACGAGAGAGTTACTTGCATACATGCACAGTGTGTCCATCCCATTCCAGTGTGTGGTCTATGGTGAAGCCTAACAGTTTCACAGATTCAATATGGTCAGAGTATGTGTTTTTTTCCGAGGCTACATACCATACGCTGGGTTTTTTCTTCTTTACTTTCATCTTGTTGGTGATGAACCATTTTTTAGCGTTTTCGAACTGTACATTAGACTTCATGACTGCTTGGGCAGAATTCTCTCCTTTGCCAATAGGAGTGGCGTCGTCCACAAATTGTAGTGTCTCACCAACTTCACTTAGATCATTTACAAAAATGAAAAAGAGGAGTGGGGCTATGACCGAACCTTGTGGCAAGCCATGTTCTACCTTCTGTTCCTGGGGTGTTGCTCCTTGGATTGAAACAATTTGCCTTCTGTTTTGCAAGTGAAGTTTAGCTAGGGCTGTACCTCCCACACTGTAGCATTTTAGTTGTTTGAACAAGATCTTGTGGGGAATGCAGTCGAAAGCTTTGCTTAGATCGCACAATGTGAGTGCCAAAAACTCTCTCTCCTTGAATGCCCGCATTACTTTTCTTAATAAGTCTAATGCTGCAGTGGTACAGGACTTTCACTTCCGGAACCCATGTTGTGCATCCTTGAAGAGATTGTTTTCTTCAAAATAAGATAGGATCTGATCTTTCATGATGGATTCAATCACTTTTGCTAGTATAGGAATGATTGATATTGGCCTAAAACGTGACACATTATCCGGGTTTCCTTTTTTGTAAACTGGTAGTGTCCTTGCAAGTTTCAAGGAATCTGGGAAAACTCCTGCAGATAGACAGTTGTTTATAGCTGTTGCTAATGGCTGTGCTATTTGTCCAATAATTTTCTTTGGGACAGTACAGGGCATCCTGTAGATATCTTGACACTCCAAAGTTTTGTAAGATTTCCTATTTTCACTATGTCATTTGCATGTACTTTTTTCCATGTTTCAAATTTGCTTTGAGTTTTAATTGGTAAGTAAACAGCAGGATCTATAACCGAATCAGGGATTTTAGCATCAGTGTTTGCTATAACTTTGATAAATTAGTGATTGAAGTCATCAGGACTGCAGGCATTAGAAGAGGAAGTAGGCTTCTTTCTATGTTCATTTACTAGAGTCCAGGCTGCTTTGCATGGATTATAGGCTTCTCTTTTGCATCTATCATTCATCCTCCTTTTAGCTTCCTCTACTTTTTTTCTGTAAAATCTCTTGACCTCTAAGTAACTGCTGTGTAACAATTGTTTGCTATTTGGATCTGTGGCTGCTTTGGCACAGTCATTCCACATTAGAACAATGTTTTTTTAGATTGGCTAGTTCAGGTGTGTACCATGTTCTTGCATTTACTATTTTCTGTTTTCCTTGTGCTTTACCTGTGTGGCTTTTCTTTGGTATCAGTGGGAACATCTCATCAAATTTGTTTTTTAGCATCTGGAAAAGAACATTTAAGGCATCATTGGGTTTTGCTTCTGTAATTAATTGCTGCCAGTTTATACCAGACAGTGTGCCATTGAAAGTGTCTAGTTTTTCTTTTGGCACTATTATCCTGTGAAACACATAATTTGATTGCCATGTATCTGTCTGTTGGTTACCAAGAGTCTTCGTTTGTAGCCATAGAAATAATTCAGTACATCACATAATAGAATAACTTACAAAATTATCATGGGCTGTTTAAGATACCTGTACATACACCACTGGAAATTAAAGTTGCAGCATCATGAAGTCGGTACACAACAAAGGTACTGTACCATTGGCATGAAGTGTACTACAGGGTTGGATATGCTAATAACCAGCATTTCAGAGCAACCTCTTGAAGGAGGTCGGAATAATGCCATCTACATTAATTGTTTATAAAGAAAGATTACGTAGCGGGTTTCTCATTCAGAAATCGCAGTCGAATATTTTTAGTTGTAAGAAAGTTGTGTTGTGCCTTGTATAAGAAGGAGAACGTCTATCTCCATGTGCTATCGGTACCGAATGCTCTTCCCACGTCTTGCAGAAACCCTTTCAATCGGCACTAGTTTGGCACCGTAGTGCGGTTCAGCTTCTCTCCATAACGTGACGAAGTTGCGTGGTGGGAAGCATAATACGTGTCTCTGCCCTGCGCACAGACAAGGAGCAAGGTGGGACAAAAAATGACTCCGAGCACTACGGGACTTAACTACTGAGGTCATCAGTCCCCTAGAACTTAGAACTACTTAAAGCTAACTAACCTAAGGACATCACACACATCCATTCCCAAGACAGGATTCGATAGCGGTCGCGCGGTTCCAGAACCACTCGGCCACCCTGACCGGCGAGGTGGGACAACCTGTTGTGCCATGTCATGAGATAAACATGTTTCTGTGGGTTGCGAAACAACATGTTGATATGGTAGTCATAGAATATCATGGTTTTTCCATTGTGTTAAGTGCAAAATTTTACATTCCTAAACATTTAAATCAATGCTTAACTTCTAAAATTTTAGGTGTCCGAACACACCTCGTTAACCATACAATACACCCCCTTCCTTTACGCGCGCACACACATACACACACACACACACACACACACACACACACACACACACACACACACACACACACACACACATACACACACACACACACACACACATACGTGAGCAACCAAAAAAACCACATTTCGATTTTTTTAAAAATTTTGATAAAACTAAATTATTTTCTGCAAAGCACTGTTCTGAAATTAATTTTTTTTAAACACCAGTATCTTGGGAAAAGGAGTATTGTATTGTAGTCATTACTTATAACTACACTAAATCTAAATAAGCAATTAATACACATGCTGGTTTTAAATACCTGGTGTCGATTCATTCCAGTGAGTTAAAAAACATCCCTGTGAGTTGTTGAAAAACCGCTCCAGCACATTCCAGCCAAAATTAAGCCCCGTATTAAAGCAAATTGCAAATCTTTGCACAACTTTGAAATCTTATCACGAACCGATTGAATGTTTGTGCAGCTTTTTTCAAACAATACTTCATTATAAAAAACTGCGTCATCTGCAAAAATTCGAAGTTTCCTCTTGATATTTTCTGCAAGATCTTTAATATGCAACATGAACATCAAAGATTCCAATACAGTTCCTTGGGATACACCCTAAGTTACTTCTACATACTTCGGTGATTCTCCATTCAAGATAGCAAGCTGCGTCCTCCTTACCAAGAAAACCTCAAACCATTTACAAATTTCTCTTGGTACTCTTTTCCATCATGCCTTTGGTAATGAGCATATGTGGGTACTGAGTTAAATGATTTCTAGAAACCGGGAAATGCTGTGTCTGTTTGACTGCCTTGTTCCATGACTTTCAGTATGTCATGTGAGAAAACAACAACTTGTGTTTCACATGATCAATGTTGCATTTCACATGGTCATTGTTTTCAGAAATGTGCTGGTTGTCACAGGGAAGTCATTCTGTTCAAGATACCCCATAACGTTTGACCTCAAAATATGTCATACGATTCTACAATAAATGAATGTCAAGGATATTGGTCTTTAGTTTTGTGGATGACTTCTACCATCTTGTAGACTAGTGTGATATGTGCTTTCTCCCAACTATTGGGGACAGTCTTGACCCTGGAGCTTTGTTCAGTTTTACCGATTTCAGCAGTTTCTCAACATCATTGACAGTAATCACTCATATTTGCAATGGTGCAAGAATTAAACTAGGGCAATACCCCCAGATTTTCCTTTGTAAAGGAACATTTGAAAACTGAGTGCAGCATTTCTCCTTTTCCACTGCATCCCTCAGTTTCAATCTCTGTCTCATCTGGACAGTAGCTCTGGTACCATTAACAGCCTTTATATATGAACTGAATTTCTTTAAGTTTTGTGAGAGATCATTCGTTAATATTCTGCTGTGGTAGTTGTTAAAGGCTTCATGCATTGCTCTGTTGACAACCAAACATGTTTCATTTAGCATCTCCCTATCTATGGCTGTATGTTTTGTTTTACACATATTATGCAGTAGTGTCTGTTTTTTTTAGAAGTTTCTTATACATTGAATGTGTAGCATGGAGGGTCTCTGTCATCATGAACTGAACTGTTCTACTAGGTCATATCCATCAAGTGCATGGTCAACTATTTTTTTTAAACCTGTGCCACAGACACTACTGCCTCTTTATCAAGTATTCTGAAAATACAAATTCTTCTATTTTTTAGCTACTCTTTGTACTTACTATGGCCCCATGGTCTCTGATACCAGTTTCTCTGTGGACATCCTCAAAGAAGTCAGGTATGTTTGTTGCTATTAGATCCAATATATATCCACCATGAGTGGACTTCCAGACAGTCTGTTATAGGTAGTTCTCGGAGAATTTATTTAGTAATGTTTTGCAGGACATCTTGTCATGCCTGCCAAATACAAAACTATAATTTTTCAATTGATTGTTGGATGGCTTAATTCTCCCCATTGATAGCAGTGTCATTGGGGAACCACACGTACAAGTGAACGTGGGTTTTCTCTAAAGTTTTTGGTTACATCTGTTGGTGAGTTAGGTGGTTGATTGAAGGATTAATTTATATGCTTATGCCCTTCCTTGATAATGAGTCATGCCCAGACAATATTGAATGGATTTTCAGGCATATGTAGTCTGTATACAAGCCTACACCCATAAAAGTGTCAGGTATTGTACGTGGAAAACACAAGTTGCGTTTGACCTCAGTGAGCCTTCCTTAGTCTTTCCCAGTTCTAGCAGACAATATTTTTCTTTTTAAGAAAATCGTTGTATTCAGTTTCAGAATTTCTTGGAGTCTTGCAACAGATTTACTGTCATAATGACACACGTATCAGAAGGGCTCAACTAAAGTAATGCACAATCTAATACTCATTAATGTTCACAATTAGTGCTTAAGCATTACAACATTGATGAGTTCTGCTTATCAGTGATAGACCTAGGCCAAATCAGAATGTCAATATGTTGACAGTAATGGGCTATTACAACTGCAACACCATGAAGAAAGCAAGAAACAAATGTCAAGTTGGCATGAAGTGTACTAAATGCTTGGATATGGACTGATGACCATTGCAGTCTGGTCCCTTTAATCCCACAAACCACAAACCTTGGATATGCAGACGTTTTGCATTTCAGCCCAACCCCATAAAACAGATAAGAGTAACATTCTCTATTTAAGGAAAAATTATGCATCACATTTTTCGTTCAAGAATAGCATTTGAATGTTGGTTATTTGTGGCAAGATCATGTTATGCCTCGTGTAACAAGAAGTGTCTACCAGGTTGTGTCAGAACTTGACAGCAGTGGTATTGTGGCCGATCAGTACTCAGTCAGTGAGTTCAGGAGGGCCTTGCTCAATACCATGCAGGATCCCAGCAGCAGCTGTGTGACTAGTGCCAAGAGGACAACCATATTGTTTGTTTGGCCATGAAGGGTCATACAGTCAAGTAGTGTACCTTGTCAGGAAATGTGGTTGGCTGCAGTTTGTCTGCAGTGACACAAATATCCACACAGACTGTGAGGCCACGTCAGTGTAGCAATCATTGTTGCAGCTTCCCTCGACATGGCAGCAAAGAAGCATGCAAACAATGATGTGCCCAACAACAATGGATGCTGTGACATCTTTTCAGGTCTTTTCTGCATACAGCTTCATGACGGATGTAACTGTGTGTGGAGTCACTGAAAAAAAAAGAATGTTGCCAGAGCGATTTCATTATCATCATACAGGCCCAGCACAGGGTGTGATGGTACTGGTTGCTACTGGATATATAACATGACCACCTCTGATTCACATAGCAGGTAATTTTCACTGCAGGCATTACATTTCTGATTTTTTAAGGCTGATGGCTGTGCCCAGGCCAGATAATGCAAGGTTACATGTTGCTCATGCTGTTCTCACATGCATAGATACAACAGGTTTTTTATTGTTGCTGTGGCCAGCACATATACCAGATTTCTCACCTGTTGAAAACAACTGGTCATAGGATGTTGAAAGACTGGTAAGCCACCACTCACTAGGAACTCTGACTGATGACATCTAGTAAAGAATTGAAGCAGCATGGAATGACATATCTGGATCTGCCCTCCATGCTCAATTTGACTTGGTGCCCGACTGTGTTAGAGCCGTTGTTGCTACCAGAGGTGGCAGATCTGTGTACTCAGCTTCACACTCTGTGTAACCTAATTCACCTACAAATGGAATCATGCCTTCTTCCTACTATATAGTAAACACACAATAAGTAAAGTGTTGTTATTTGCTATCTGTTGTGGTCCTGGAATTTTAATGGCCAGCTGTGTGTAATTAGTGCAGTTTTGTGGCGTGTTGTTTCTGGCACCAGTGAAAAACCTTAGACACAGGTTAAATCCCTGGTCACTCTCAAGATTTTCTCTGTTAATTAATGCTGCTTTGACCTCTGAAAATGAGCTTATAATGTTGAAAATGGTAAGTTGCACTGTGGTTCGGACTTCATGTTCAATGGTAGAACCTCCTATAACTGATTTGATTAGTCAGTTCTGTAGATGAATACCACATCGAGTAAAACTATGTTTAGTAAAGCACTGTGACATTCAAGCCAACCTTCAGTTTGAGGACAGATTTACTTATTAAATAACTGAGTGTATTTCCCCAGAGAACTCTGTATGTACCAGATGTCACATGGTGCTGGCTGCAAATTATATGCATAAAATTCCATGAGAATTTATTAAAAAGTCATTGGCAGGCATTGACCCATGAACTGGATGGAAATATCCCCTGGGGAAACAGTAAAATGTTTTCATCTTGAAACAGAGATCACATTAATATAAATTAAATTTTGGTATTGTTATTTTGGTATATGTTATTTAATAAAGTGAGTCATGCATGATCTGCATGTAGGGTTTGTTTTCAGACTAATCATATTCTGTGTCTTTTGATCAAATGAATAATGTGGAATACTGTGCTATTATAAAATTTGGATTGCCAAAGGAAATTCATCCTACACTGGTGAAGATTTATAAAGCAATTGCTGCTCTGTTGTCAATTCTTAAAACCTACTAACATAACCCTACGTCTCTTCAAGATGCTCTAGTTGAAGGACATTGCAAAACTCCAATCACAAATGAAAATGTCTGAAAAGTACCAACATAGTATCAGATGACTGACCATTTATAAGTATGGAATAGATGATAACATAGACATACAGAAAGAAAGAGTATGGTACAACACATCCAAAAAAGAGTATGATACATTTTGCATTAAGAATTAACCAGAAGAAAGCTTGGTACAAGCCTTTATTGAAAGATGGCCAAAAACAAATATTGTCAGAGAAATTTAAATTGTTTTCTAAAGAATCCAACTGATTTTGTAGCTTGATTTGGTGCAGTTGAAGAAGTGTCTAGAATGAGTCTACCCTTCTCCACTTCAGTGAATGAAAGCAATGTGTGGGAGCTTGCTGTGGCCATGCACAGTAAAAGACAAAGTTGATTATTTGAAATCAGAGGTTTTGACCAGATTTTTATGACATTAAGAAAAATTATTGTTATTGATTGCCTTTGAAAGAGTAAAACAATAAAGATCAGATATTAAAAAAGTCCCCAGAGGTATTGGAAAAGTACATGAGGTGAGGCCCAGGTTGAAAATGGCTAATAATTCATCTTTCATCAAGACAATCCACTAGCGTTCAAAGATGCATTGGCAGTGCGAATAATGAAGGATTTGAAGTATGAACTGAAACATTCACTTCAATCACCACATTTGACATCCTCTGATTTCCACCTACTCCCACATCTAAAGAAATTTGTAATTGGAAACATTATGAATCAAATGAAAAATGTGTAGCTGTCATTGAAATGCTGTGGGCTCTGCAAACATTATAGAGTTTGGAAAAATTTCAGAAGGGACTGGAAGTTTCTTCTTTCAGGATTGTGATTTATATTGTTCACATTATCCATAGGTTGGACTGCTGCAACTCTAAGTGCTCGATAGCTGAGTTCTAAGTGTTTGCTAGCTGAAGGGGTGTTCACTTTGACTGCTCACTGTCTGGCTTACCAACTGTCTGAATCAACTCTAACTTAAAGGCACTTACTCCTCTGTTTTCCTCATGATGCCTTTGCAGAAGACATGTCAATCAGCATAATGAATCTGATGTAGATACCTTAAAATAGGGATGGGCAATAGTCAGATTAACTGTTGAAATATTACTGTACTGGTAACTGAGTTGCACATATTAAACAAAATGTATGTTGCATGCTGGACCATATGACATTTTTAATGGAATAGCATTCACTAACAAAAAAGTGAGTTTTCATGGTTTTACTTGTTTTGGGACAGCAATGAGAAAACATTTAGTTTTTATGATAATGTTTTTTTCTCTTGCTCTTACAATTGCAGTAATTTTAAGAAAATCAGTACCATTCATGCCGTGTTGCTGTAAAAGGAAGTCTCTGACTTCTGTATCACAACTTATTAGGCAACAGTATTATGCTTCTTGGTATGGAATGGGCGGCAGTTGTCGAAGTGGTGGTATTTTTGGTGATCGGTAGGCTTGATATGGACAGAGGTACTGATATAGCCATCTTTGAAACAGATTCAACATTGAGGAAGGTGGTTTGATGGGTTGAGTAGGACCAGGTGAAGTGAATGGGAGAGAAGGTGTTGAGGTTCTGGAGGAATGTGGATAGGGTGTCCTCACCCTCGATCCAGATCACAAAAATGTCATCAGTGATTTGGAACCAGATGAGGAATTTGGAATTATGGCTGTCTAGGAAGGATTCTTCTAGATGGCCCATGAATAGGTTGGTGTAGGATGGTGCCATGTAGGTGCCCATAGCTGTAACCTGGATTTGTTTGTAGGTATTGCTTTCAAAGGAGCCTTTGTCAGCAGGTAGGATTATAATGTCAGAATCAGCTTTTACGTGATGGATTGTGGATCTTTCTGTGGATGTAAGGTTAGTTTGCAAGTTGAGGGATTTGAGGAATGATGGTGAGGTATGGTTTAGGGTTAATAAATTCTGGAAAGTTGACAGGGGGTTATTTGGGGGCAGTGGGGTGGATCACAATTGGATGGAGGAGTGAACTGAGTTAGGCAAACATTGGTCCTTGGTTGAGTCTGATTAATAGTGTTGGTGGCGAAAAAGTGTTTCCACTGTAGGGACCAGGAGAAGAAGAGAAGGTGTTTAACAAGTCCTGCATGATTGAATGTGGGAGTGAGGCAAAAGGTGAGGCCTTTGGAAAGGACTGATACTTCTGCAGGGCAAAGGCTTTTGGAGGAAAGGTTTGCAACTGTGTTTTGTGTCTGTTTGTGTTCCGGGTTCTGTGTGGTGCTGGGAGGAAGTTTTGGATGGTGGAGTAAATGTAATAGGTCTGTGTGACAGGGTTTGCCAGCTATGATGGGGTATGGGGGAGGTTTGGAGTTTTTGTAGAGGTGGCGGGCAGTGGTTGCCCATTAATGGAGATGGAAGGAGCAAGGATCCATGGTGGTGGAAAAAACTCATAAAAAGGCATTAATAACACAGAATTACATCTGAAAAAATTCGCAAAAACGCATTCAAACAAGGGGGGAAAAACACAAAAAGGATGAAATGGATGAAATAAAGGGAAGCTACATGAAATCTGATGGAGTAGGCAGATAGTGAAAGGTGAAAACAAACTGAAATTGGTGTGAAGTCACAATGAGATGAAAGAAAAAATAAAAATGTTTGTAAAGTGTGTTGCAGGTCTGTAGGTGGATAAACATGAGGAAGGGGCACATCAGCCATGACTGATTAGATGAAATGAGTAACTGCGAACTGGAAGACATGGAGGGTGGGTAGGGGTTGATAGGATGAAATACAAGTTCATGTGTCACAGGAAAGGTGCAGGTACTCACCAACAATCAGCATGGTCTTGCAGCCATCTGTTGTGCATTGCCTGGACAGTTGATACAGTGTGGCTCATAAGTAGAGCATGCAGTGAGGTTTGTAAGGTTATGAGAAACACAGGAAAGAAGCGAAAGAAGGACGATCACTGAGTATAGTAGTGCATCAGAAAATAGTAACAAAGGAAAACAGTGCTGGGTTAGATGGGCGATAAGCTGTCAGGCAAAAGCAAACAAAACATCCATGACGAAATGTAACAACATTATGAAAAGGACAGTTGCTTCTCACCATATAGTGGAGATGCTGAGTTGCAGAAAGGCACAACATAAAGACTGTTGGAAAGTTAGCTTTTGGCCAACAAGGCCTTTGCCAAAGATAGAAAACATACTCGCGCGCACACACACACACACACACACACACACACACACACACACACACACACACACACACACACACATGCAAATGTAACTCCCACACAAAAAGCCTTAGCCCCACAGAAGTATCAGTCCTTTCGAAAGGCCTCAACTTTTGCCCCACTCCCAAATTCAGTCATGCAGGACTTATAAAAGAGCTTCTCTCCTTCTCCCGGCCCTTACAGTGGAAACACTTTTTTGTCACTAACCCTACCAATCAGACTCAACCGAAGACCAATGTTGAACCTTGCCTGATTCAGTTCGCTCCTCCATTCACCCATGACCCATCCACACTACCCCGCAAATCATGCTCTGTTAACTTTCCAGAATTTCTTAACCTCAAACCTTGCCTCACCATCAGTCCCCAGATCCAACAACATGCAAACTAACTTTATATCCACAGAAAGAACCACAGCCCACCATATAAAAACTAATCCTGACCTTTCGATCCTTCATGAAAATAGAGGCTCCACCACTGTTGTTTTGAACTGTAAGGATTACCTGGCAGAAGGATTCCACCAACTGTCAGATTCATCCACCTACAAACCCTGCTACAGTGACCGCATTCCAGAAATCAAGCAGGATCTCCAGTCTCTCCTCAAATCCTTAGGCCCATCCCACAACTTCTCCCCAGAGTCCATTGTGGCTAGTTACTGTGCTCCCACTGAGAGAATATCTGCTCTCATAGACCAACACCTTCAGCCTATTATGTGCAACCTGCCCTCCTATATAAAATATAACAATCATTTCCTCCACAGACTCTCCACAGTTTCTGCTCCTTCACCACACTGTGCCCTGTTCATCACTATTGATGCCACCTCCCTTTACACTAACATCCCTAATGCCCATGGTCTTACTGCTACTGAACACTACCTTTCCCAAAGCCCGACGGATTCCATACCAACCACCTCCTTCCTAGGTGCCATGACCAACTATATCCTCACTCACAGTTACTTCTCCATTGAAGGTATTACCTACAAACAAATCCATGGTACTGCTACGGGCACTTGCATGGCACCGTCCTATGCCAACCTATTTGTGGACCCTCTAGAGGAATCCTTCCTAAACACCCAGAATCCCAAACCCCTCATCTAGTTCAGATTCATGGATGACAGCTTCATGATCTGGATCGAGGGTGAAGACCCCCTATTCACGTTCCTCCAGAACCTCAACACCTTCTCCCCCATTCACTTCACCTGGGCCTACTCAACCATCAAGCCACCTTCCTCAATGTTGACCTCCACCTCTAAGATGGGTATATCAGTACCTCTGTCCATATCAGACCTAACAATCACCAGCAATACCTCCATTTCGACGGCTGCCACCCATTCCATGCCAAGAAGTCCATTCCATACACCCTAGCCCCCTATGGCCGTCACATCTTTTGTGACAAGAGGTCCCTTTTGAAATAAACTAAGACTCTCACTGAGGCCATTACAGATCGTAATTACCCTCCCAACCTTGTACAAAAACAGATCTCCTGTGCCTTATCTTTCGCCAGCCGGAGTGGCCGTGCGGTTCTAGGTGCTACAGTCTAGAGCCGAGTGACCGCTACGGTTGCAGATTTGAATCCTGCTTCGGGCATGGATGTGTGTGGTGTCCTTAGGTTAGTTCGGTTTAATTAGTTCTAAGTTCTAGACAGTGCTCAGAGCCATTTTTTGCCTTATCTTTCCATTCACCCAACATCCCCCAAAGCCCTACCATCCGGCAACAGTGGAGCATTCCTTTCCTGACTGAGTACCACCCAGGACTGGGGCAAGTGAATTACATTTTCCACCAGGGTTTCCACTACCTCTCGACATGCACTGAAATAAGAAATGTCCTACCCACTAATCTTCCTACCCTCCCTACAGTGGTATTCCACTGCCCACTTAACCTAGACAATACCTCGTCCATCCCAACACAACCCCTGCTCCCAGCCCCTTGCCTTATGGCTCATATTCCTGTAACAAACCTCAATGCAAGACCTAGCCTCTCAGCACCACCTACTCAGTCCAGTCACAAACCTCACCTATACTGTCAAAGGCAAGGCTACCTGTGAAACCAGTCATGTGATCTACAAGCTAAGCTGCAACCACTGTGCTGCATTCTACGTGGGCATGACAGCCAACAAGTGCTCTGCCCACATGAATGTTCAGTGACAATCTGTGGCCAAGAAAGATCTGGACCACCCTATTGCTGAGCATGTCGCACAGTATGACATTCTTCGTTTCAATGACTGCTTCACAGCCTGTGCCATCTGGATCCTCCCCACCAACACCAGCTTTTCTGAATTGCACATTTGAGAACTCTCTCTGCAATATATCCTACATTCCCGCAACTCTCCTGGCCTCATCCTTTGTTAGTCGTTGTCCTTACCCATCTAGCCCCTTCCGTGTTCCCGTTCCAGCACTTCACAGCTCTGTATTCCACCAATGCACCTAGTCTTTTTACTACTCTCCTTTTCCGCTACCCCCAACCCCCTTCTCACTCCCCCACCTTCTGTCTAACCTTCCGACTGCACCTAGCTGCCCTACTCTCTACCTCATCCCTGTATAGTCCCAGCAACTGTCCCCCACCCCTACCCTGCTGTCCCTCCCCCTTCCTGCCCCAGGCTCCTTCTTAACCCTTACCCCCACATGGTTGCCTCTCCCGTAATGCACTGCTGCTCGCAGTCTGGCTCCAGCTGTCATCATGTGTGTATGCGCCTTGCTTTTGCGTGTTTGTATGTGTGTGTGTGTGTGTTGTCTATTTTTGGCAAAGGCCTTGTTGGACAAAAGCTAAGTTTACGACACTCTTTTATTGTGCTTTTCTGTGATTCAGCATCTCCAGTGTATGGTGAGTAGCAGCTAGGCTTTTGATAATATTGTTAGATTCCATCCTAGAATTTCCATTGTTTGTCTTATTGGGGAACAGATAGCTCTGTGCAGTCAGGGTGTTGCTTGTACACCTGCATTCCAAAAAGTTTAGCTGAAATTTTTAACAAACACTTCCTGTCAGTTACTCAAGAAAGTGGCTGTAATTTCTCTGCTGATGAAGCCATGATTTTATGTCAAGCTGCATACTCCAACATAATCTCTGAATTGTGCCTTGATCCTGTCACTGTAGAAGAAATTTGAATAGTTATCTTGTCTCAAAAAAGTAAGGATTCTGCAAGAGTGGATAATCTGTCTAATAACTTATTGAAATAATTTAGGTGTATGGATAAGTGATATTTTGTGCCATATTTTTCATGCTTCAATTAAACAAGACATTGTACCCAAAAGACTCGAGTATTCATTGTGAAGCCCCTCTACAAGAAGAGTGTCAAAGCTGAGCTCATTAACTACTATCCTATTTTGTTATTAATAGTTTTCTCTAAAATTCTAGAAAAATTAATGAATGCTTGAATTACTGAACACCTCAAGAGGAACAGAGGTATCAGCAAGATTCAGGTTGTCTTTTAAAGATGCTGTTCAACAGATGATGATGTAATTTGTATCCATGCAGATGAAGTTCTTGAGTCTCTAAATGAAAAAATGAATGCAATTGGCGTCTTCTGTGAGTTATCAAAAGTTTTTTGATTCTCTCAGTTACCTTATTCTCACACAGAAAGCCAAGTTAGTTGGAATAAGGGATGTTGCAGGTAATTTGCTGCAGTCATATCTCCAGGACAGAAAAGATGTAATACATGTAATGTTTAACTTTTTAAGAAACAAAGATCAATAATGTAAACCATGATTTTTTATAAATATCTTTGTGTTTAACTCAACCCTGATCCCACTTGAAGTGCTTATGATTTGAGATCAAGACAAGAAAGAAAAAAATTTCACCAGGACAAGATTTTTTTAAATTTGAATTCTTGTTTCAAGAACAAAGTATGATTGCATGATCATAATAACTGAAATTAAAAATAATTTCCTCAACTACATAGAACATTTAGAAGATATTGCTAGAATAACATGAACTTTTTCAATGATTTCAGTATACTTCATGGCCTATGTTGAAACTGTTTAATAAATAACTGGTTTCTGGAACCTGTTACCTGTCAGGAACTGGAATGTTGTAAACTGTTACTTGTAATTAATAGTTAGCCCATTCGTACTTAGAATCATGTGATAACTTGCAAGCTTTCAGAAAGCATTAGAATTCAGGCTGTCATCCAATCTTGTTTGTTGATTTGAGGGAAAAAAACCTTAACATTGGTGGACATTATCAGTGTTATGTTGATAACCCTGTACTCACCTTTCCAAAAATGCATAGAGAATGAAAGTATAATGCAGATACTGATTTCAATGAAAATATTAGGCTCTATAAAAACATATTTAAAAGAGCTGTCTAGGCAACAAAACAACTGGCAAATAACAGGCTAATTTTAAGCTTCATAAATAAGACAAAGGCTGTATGGTCACTCATCAAATCTGAGTTAGGTGTTAAAGCCTACAGTCAAGAAATTTCAAAAATTGACATTGAAGGAAATACTATTGTCAGTCTAACTCAAATACCAGAGTTTTAATAAATTCTTTATAAATGTAGCAAAGTGTGATGTAGATGTAACAGATTATCACAATAAAGTAAATCCCTTTCACCTAAATGAAAACTCTGAAAACTTTACAAAGTTTTTAAAAGTTTCTGTGGAGGGTGTAGAAAATGCTATCTTAACATTAAAAAACAAAAAAATCTGCAGGTTGAGATGGAATACTCACCAAAGTTATTAAAGCGGTACACAATAAAATTGCAACCTCACTCGCTCAAATAATAAATCAATGTTTTGAAGAGGGCTGTTTCCAACAGGTACTGAAATGTGCTGAAGTCAAACCACACTTCAAGAAGGAATCAAGAGAGATCATGGTAAATTATTGTACTATCTCAATTTTCCCAGTCATATCTAAAATATTTGAAAAACTTGCTGTTGCCCAAATCCAAAACTTCATTACAAAATATTCAATTATTCTAAACCATCACTTTAGTTTCCAGCAGGGGAAAAACGCCATAGATGCAGTGAACAGTTTCATAGAGAAAATAAGTGCATCATTAGGCAAGAGGAATAAGGTTGCATTGCTTATTTACAGACATGAAAAGTGCGAATATAGTGGCAGTGCCCTACAATGGCTTAAATCCAACTTATCAGACAGAATGCAAAGATTTAGCATCTCTTTAAGTGGCACAAATTATTTTTCTGTCTGGAAAAAAATATCTCAGGGTGTCCCACAAGGCTCCTTATTAGGCCTAATCCTATTTCTCTTGTATGTTAATGGTGTACCATTAAATATCAGCTTCCCATCAGTTCCGACAGCAGATGATACTTCTGTCTTAGTTGAAAACTGGGATTTGGAAGAAAATTCCCAAATCGGTGACTGGTACCGTCAGTACCTTAGAAACCTGTTATCAGATAAATGGGTTTGAATCTAAACACATCTAAGACTCAAATGATGCAATTCAAAACAAAACAGTCAAAATGTCACCAGATTAAGGCTGTTCACAACATCAAAGATAAATAAGAAGTTGAGTCAGTCAAAGTCTTAGGTTGAAATGTAGATAAAAATTTGAGCTTGCCAGCACACATTGAATACCTAGCAAACAAACTGAGCAGCTTTGCATTTGCAATGCAGATATTATCAACTACAACTAACATGACACATGAAAAGTAGCATACACAAGCTACTTTGAATCTGTTATTAGGTATGGTATTGTTTTTTTGGGGGTAACTTGACAAACATAGTGCGAGTACTAAAAAACCAGGAAAAATTATTTGAAATATGTGCACTGCAAATGATAAAGAACCATATCATCCATTACTTAGAAAATTTAAAACATCAACTCTGCCATCCTTATATATGTATGAGACTATTATCTTCTTGTACACCAGACATGAATTATTTGAGGGCAACCATTTTGTCCATTCACATGGAACTAGAAACAAAGAAAATTTTATTTTCGCCACCCACTGCCTCAGACTGTATGCCCATGGAAATCAATACATGGGAATGAAAATTTGTAATAAATTAAAAGGGAACAAGTTAATGCAGATAAATATAGGTCCACTTATAAGAAAGTTGTATGAGGCACTGACACTGAAATGACTCAATGGACGAACTGGAAATTTGAGCTGGATACAATGTGTTACATATTCCATGGAATATCACTATAGTGTTATTATTTATTTTAGTGCTATTATTTATTAGTGTAAAAATCGTTGTAACTGTATTATAAACTTTTGATATGTCTCCTGTATGCAAACCAAATAGCTTACAAATGTTCATCAATTCCTCAGTTCCTTTTCTAACTTGTCAAACTAACGTGTTAAAGAGTATTGTGTTGAAATTAGAAAATAAAAAATAATGACTATTTTAAATGTCAACAAGACCGTCTAAATATTACAATAACAGCAATTCCATGATGAAGACAACAAAAAATAATAAAGACATCCCCAATATCTGTCTTTTGATCCTTACCATATAGAACCACATAACTATACAGAGAAGTTACTAACTTGTAAATTACGATTGTTTTTGTAGTTTAGTCCATACTTTCACACACAAAACAACATACTCATCCACAGTTGTGGCAGTTTAGGGTAGATAGTGTTGTCACAGGTGGGTGCATTTGGATATTTGTGTGTGTGCGCATGCTATTGTGTGAATCTACATGTCACATGACAGTTAGTTACAGATGAATGGTAGTCTTTCTCATTTTTGTTCATTGAGAGGAATGTCTAAGTGTTTCTGGTAAGACAGTGTACTTCTTTAAGTCAAATAGTGATCTGTTTTTAAAAACACCTGTATATCGATATGTCTTAATAGTATGTGTATAAAGAAAAATCACTACTCCGAATAATAGAGGTCATGAGCAACAGACAACAGACAGTATCTTGCTTAGTTTTAAAATACAGTCCTCCATCAGAGCTAATAAAAACACACATTCTCAAATGCTGCAGAAGTTGTTTTTTCTCTTTACATAACTGAAGGTATTCAGTCACTTGAAATGTAATCTCAATTGATGATTTTATAACTACAAGCTCAGATTTCTTTTTTACGGTGCCCTGTTCCATAAAATCTAACAATATTTGGACTTAATGTCATTCATCAAATTTATGTTTTTAGAAAACCTACCAATGTGTCATTTTAAGTAATAAAACAGTGCACCAGTTACATTTTTTCCATACACAGTACCATGCACGAAAAAAAAAAAAAAAAAAAAAAAAACATAAGTGATGTAGTATTTTATTATTTAAATAATTAATAACTTCATTATTCCACCTTTATTTATAATAAAATACTACTTTAAATTATACAATACATAAGTATTTGAGATCAAACTTGCACTGACTCTATTGATTCAATATATAATTCTTTGTTCTAATAATTACATTGTTACTGCTCCATTTTACAATGTTTTGGCCCACACACCTTCTGCAGCCACACTTCAGTGAACAATTTAATTTTGGCATGCTTGCCTTGTAGACATGGAGACGTTTGTGGAAGACATTATCCTTAGATGTCATTGAAACGCATGTGAAAAGACATACTTTTCAAAAATATCAGTCAGTTCCTGAATATTTGGAGTGTTAGACAGGAAAATCACGCACCTCAAATGTCAGTTTACAAACTGTCCATTTCAGCTCTGTTTCACAGCTCCTTAAATCTTAGATGACTTTCTAATACTTTGCTCTCTCTCTCTCTTTCCATATAATGGAACATCTAATTCCAAAAGAATGCCAGTGCTTCACCTCCATTATGTCTTTATCAGTCTTCTGTCCCTCCCCCCATGAACCATGGACCTTACCGTTGGTGGGGAGGCTTGCGTGCCTCAACGATACAGATAGCTGTACCGTAGGTGTAACCACAACGGAGGGGTATCTGTTGAGATGCCAGACAAACGTGTGGTTCCTGAAGAGGGGCAGCAGCCTTTTCAGTAGTTGCAGGGGCAACAGTCTGGATGATTGACTGATCTGGCCTTGTAACACTAACCAAAACGGCCTTGCTGTTGTGGTACTGCGAACGGCTGAAAGCAAGGGGAAACTACAGCCATAATTTTTCCCGATGGCATGCAGCTTTACTGTATGGTTAAATGATGATGGCGTCCTCTTGGGTAAAATATTCCGGAGGTAAAATAGTCCCCCATTTGGATCTCCAGGTGGGGACTACTCAAGAGGATGTCGTCATCAGGAGAAAGAAAACTGGCATTCTATGGATCGGAGCGTGGAATGTCGGATCCCTTAATCGGGCAGGTAGGTTAGAAAATTTAAAAAGGGAAATGGATAGGTTAAAGTTAGATATAGTGGGAATTAGTGAAGTTCGGTGGCAGGAGGAACAAGACTTCTGGTCAGGTGAATACAGGGTTATCAATACAAAATCAAATAGGAGTAATGCAGGAGTAGGTTTAATAATGAATAAAAAAATAGGATTGTGGGTAAGCTACTACAAACAGCATAGTGAACGTATTATAGTGGCCAAGATAGACAGAAGCCCATGCCTACTACAGTAGTACAAGTTTATATGCCAACTAGCTCTGCAGATGACGAAGAAATTGAAGAAATGTATGATGAGATAAAAGAAATTATTCAGATAGTGAAGGGAGGCGAAATTTAATAGTCATGGGTGACTGGAGTTTGACAGTGGGACAGGGGAGAGAAGGAAACATAGTAGGCGAATATGGATTGGGGCTAAGAAATGAAAGAGGAAGCCGTCTGGTAGAATTTTGCACAGAGCATAACTTAATCATAGCTAACACTTGGTTCAAGAATCATAAAAGAAGGTTGTATACATGGAAGAATCCTGGAGATACTAAAAGGTATCAGATTGATTATATAATGGTAAGACAGAGATTTAGGAACCAGGTTTTAAATTGTAGGACATTTCCAGGGGCAGATGTGGACTCTGACCACAATCTATTGGTTATGAACTGTAGATTAAAACTGAAGAAATTGCAAAAAGGTGGGAATTTAAGGAGGTGGGACCTGGAAAAACTGATAGAACCAGAGGTTGTACAAAGTTTCAGGGACAGCATAAGTGAACAATTGACAGGAATGGGGGAACGAAATACAGTAGAAGATGAATGGGTAGCTCTGAGGGATGAAGTAGTGAAGGCAGCAGAGGATCAAGTAGGTAAAAAGACGAGGGCTAGTAGAAATCCTTGGGTAACAGAAGAAATATTGAATTTAATTGATGAAAGGAGAAAATATAAAAATGCAGTAAATTAAGCAGGCAAAAAGGAATACAAACATCTCAAAAATGAGATCGACAGGAAGTGCAAAATGGCTAAGCAGGCATGGCTAGAGGACAAATGCAAGGATGTAGAGGCTTATCTCACTAGGGGTAAGATAGGTACTGTCTACAGGAAAATTAAAGAGACCTTTGGAGAAAAGAGAGCCACTTGTATGAATATCAAGAGCTCAGATGGAAACCCAGTTCTAAGCAAAGAGGGAAAGCAGAAAGGTGGAAGGAGTATATAGAGGGTCTATGCAAGGGCGATGTACTTGAGGACAATATTATGGAAATGGAAGAGGATGTAGATGAAGATGAATGGGAGATACAATACTGCGTGAAGAGTTTGACAGAGCACTGAAAGACCTGAGTCGAAACAAGGCCCCAGGAGTAGACAACATTCCATTAGAACTACTGGTGGCCTTGGGAGAGCCAGTCCTGGCAAAACTCTACCATCTGGTGAGCAAGATGTACGAGACAGGCAAAATACCCTCAGACTTCAAGAAGAATATAACAATTCCAATCCCAAAGAAAGCAGGTGTTGACAGATGTGAAAATTACTGAACTATCAGTTTAATAAGTCACAGCTGCAAAATACTAATACGAATTATTTACAGACGAATGGAAAAACTGGTAGAAGCCGACCTCGGGGAAGATCAGTTTGGATTCTGTAGAAACGTAGGAACACATGAGGCAATACTGACCTTACGACTTATCTTAGAAGAAAGATTAAGGAAAGGCAAACCTATGTTTCTAGCATTTGTAGACTTAGAGAAAGCTTTGGACATTGTTGACTGGAATACTCTCTTTCAAATTCTAAAGGTGGCAGGGGTAAAATACAGGGAGCAAAAGGCTATTTACAATTTGTGCAGAAGCCAGATGTCAGTTATACAAGTCGAGGGGCATGAAAGGGAAGCAGTGGTTGGGAAGGGAGTGAGACAGGGTTGTAGCCTCTCCCCAAAGTTATTTAATCTGTATATTGAGCAAGCAGTAAAAAAAACAAAAGAAAAATTTGGAGTAGGTATTAAAATCCAGGGAGAAGAAATAAAATCTTTGAGGTTCGCCGATGACATTGTAATTCTGTCAGAGACAGCAAAGGACTTGGAAGAGTTGTTGAACGGAATGGACAGTGTCTTGAAAGGAGGATATAAGATGAACATCAACAAAAGCAAAACGAGGATAATGGAATGTAGTCGAATTAAGTCGGGTGATGCTGAGGGAATTAGATTAGGAAATGCGATACTTATAGCAGTAAAGGAGTTTTGCTATTTGGGGAGCAAAATAACTGATGATGGTAGAAATAGAGAGGATATAAAATGTAGACTGGCAATGGCAAGGAAAGCGTTTCTGAAGAAGAGAAATTTGTTAACATCGAGTATAGATTGAAATGTCAGGAAGTCGTTTCTGAAAGTATTTGTATGGAGTGTAGCCATGTATGGAAGTAAAACTTGGACAATAAATAGTTTAGACAAGAAGAGAATAGAAGTTTTCGAAATGTAGTGCTACAGAAGAATATTGAAGATTAGGTGGGTAGATCATGTAACTAATGAGGAGGTATTGAATAGGATTGGGGAGAAGAGAAGTTTGTGGCACAACTTGACTAGAAGAAGGGATTGATTGGTAGGACATGTCCTGAGGCATCAGGGGATCACAAATTTAGCATTGTAGGACAGCGTGGAGGGTAAAAATCGTAGAGGGAGACCAAGAGATGAATACACTAAGCAGATTCAAAAGGATGTAGGTTGTAGTGGGTACTGGGAGATGAAGGAGCTTGCACAGGATAGATTAGCATGGAGAGCTGCATCAAACCAGTCTCAGGACTGAAGACCACAACAACAACAACAGTCTTCTGTCAGCAGAAATCTTTTTTTGTGTGTTGCAGTTATGTTTTTGGTTATTATATTTCTGGATATATCTACTTCTCTAGCTTTATTCCTGTTATTTAACAGAAATCATTGGAGACAATATACAATGTACAGTGTTAATATGTCTTGAACTGTGAGCTTTCTACAATTCTATACAGTCAGAGCAAACAGTCCATCATTAGGATATGTGGTGTTTATGAAAGTTGAAGTGCAAGATTACGGTTAATGACTGCACCAGGATTTATCATGTGTGAAATTATAAAACATACAAATAATATGTCACACAAACTGGTGAGAGGGAAATGGAATGTCAGTGAGCTGATAGGATATGACTCAAGACTTTCATCTGCCTTCTTATCATATTTATCATTGTTGTATGTTAGTGAAATATTTGTATATACCTGAGCAGCTTATGATGAGTCACTAGGTGACTTGAAACCAATAATGGGAAAATAAAATTCTGTTATCACAGAAGGCATCTGCTAGCTGTCATTTTCGAAAACTTTTATCCTCACCGTTCAGTAGCTCCATTTCCCATGATTTTTATAATTCCTGGGGACCCGTATGGACATGACTATAGGCATCTGTATCACCCAGTCCACCCAATATTTCAAACTTTGCTTTACTAATTTACAAAAAAAATGGTTCAAATGGCCCTGAGCACTATGCGACTTAACTTCTGAGGTCATCAGTCGCCTAGAACTTAGAACTAATTAAACCTAACTAACCTAAGGACATCACACACATCCATGCCCAAGGCTGGATTCGAACTTGTGACCATAGCAGTCGCTCAGTTCCAGACTGTAGTGCCTAGAACCGCACGGCCACTCCGGCTGGCACTAATTTACATATTTTGGCAGAGGAATCACAGTGAATGGGGTCTAAAATATGATTGTAGTAAAAATTTATACTGCCCATTAAGTACTCACCTTTTATGGAAATTCTTCCATATTTTGATGTCATATACAGGGTGTTTCTGTAAGAACGTGCAAAAATTTAACAGGACATAGTGGCTGATCCACTGAGCAATTTGAGGTAGGGAACCTGGGGTCAGAGAAGCCAGCTAAATAATTGGAATAAAATCACATTACTGTGTACTTTTTTATTTACATTAATTACAGTTAACTGTAAATACCATCAATGACACAGTGAACATACCATGTGTGCTGCATCGCACAAAATGTGCTGAAACTGGCGGCCATTAACCTCAATGCAAGCATGACATTGGCAAACAAGATTCTGACACACACTGAGAAATATCCCTGGCATGTTTCGAATCACATCACAGGCAGCTACAATTCTGGCAACTAATTCCACATCTGTATTCTGTGGGGTCTCATACACAAGTAACCTCAGATAACCCCACAGGAAATAATCAAGGGGATTCAGGTCAGGTGACCTCGCAGGCCTCTCCTTCGAGATGAGGTGTGTGAGTGGTCCTCATATTGCCAGGTCCGTTGTTTCTATCTTCCAATGAACTATTCTGCTGCATTCATCGATTGGAAGAAATTAACACGTGTGATGGATGATGCCTCTTAGGGAATCGTTCCCTGTAGAGCCTTTCAGCACCGAGAGCATTGCAATGTACGTCCCCATACACATGATGCATGTCAGTGAGTTCTGTGAAACTGTACCAGTACTGCTCCATCGTATTGTACTGTATGTCTCTCCATGGCACTGAGTAATGAATGGGTCTGTCATTGATTCATAGCACATTCAGTTATGGGACGATGTGAATACGATATAGCAGACCACCTTACGGAGAAGTCTTGACTTACTGATACTCAGGCTCATCCTCTTTGTTTCCTTGCAGGAAATAAAGAATGTACATGTAAATAAACAGCACAATATTTGCAAACTTATAGGCATGTTAGTTGTAAATAAGCTGGAAAACAGTAATGTTTGGCAAAGCAATAGACAAGTTTACTTCCCTATCTCCTTCAGCTGGTTTCTCCAGCCCCAAGTTCCCTACCTCAAATTCCCAGTGACCTCAATATATGGGAATGGAAATTTGTAATAAATTAAAAGGGAAGATGAATTTAGATTCACTTAAAAGAAATCTATATGAGGTACTCACACTGAAATGTTATTACTCAGTGGATGAATTCATGTGGGACAAACTGGAAATTTGAGCTGGATACAATGTGTTACACATTTCAAGAAATATCCTTATAGTGTTATTATTTATTATAGTGCCATTATTTATTAATGTAAAAATCATTGTAACTGTTTTATAAATTTTTGACATGTCTCCTGTATGCAAATCAAATGGATTGCAAATGTACATCATGAGATGAATAAAACACAATTCACAATTCCAGTCACCATTCTCTGTGTCCTGTTACATTTTTGCACACTCTTACTGAAACACCCTGTATATCATATGCACTGGCTACTGAGTCACAGAAATACTTAAGTTCATTCTTTTGCTCGAGTGCAGTAGACCTTGATATGAAACTTCCTTGTCCCTGAGTCCTCATTATTGCTACACTTAAAAAAATTTAATCCTATCTTTCCTAATAAACAGTGGAGACCTTCAATAGATGATTTCACTCCCAGCCATGTATGCACGTTGTTTCCTGTACTCTGCTAATAACATGTTGCTTATTGATCATTTGAGAAAATACAAACTGACGAGTTTCCCCTAACTCCTTAACACTCAGTTATATCTTACAGTAGGCATTTTTTCTGAACAATATACTCTCTTTCATCTAAAAACCTCCACCGTTCTGTTTCTGAGGCCCATCACTCTGACATTGTCTTCAAATTAATTTTACACTAGTTCTTCATGTGTTCTGCCATTTCTTTTATCTTCAGTCAATAACTTTTCATTTTCTGCAACATCAGTCACGTACATATCTCATACAGTTTCTTTGTTCAACAACTTTCAGAACTGTACATATCCAGTTCCACACACCTTTTACCGAGTGAGGTGGCGCAGTGGTTAGCACACTGGACTCGCATTCGGGAGGACGATGGTTCAATCCCGCGTCCGGCCACCCTGATTTAGGTTTTCCATGATTTCCCTAAATCGCTCCAGGCAAATGCCGGGATGGTTCTTCTGAAAGGGCATGGCCGACTTCCTTCCCAGTCCTTCCCTACTCCGATGAGACCGATGACCTCGCTGTTTGGTCTCTTCCCCCAAAACCAACCACCACCACCAACACCCCTTTTAACCACATACTCAGATAATTAAAATGACAGTGAAGCAGTTTTATTATTGCAAAATTATGTACTTATAGAGTCAATTTACTTTTGTTGCACTTTGCAGTCTCAGTTGTGTTTTTGTTTCTTGCAGGAGCTGGTGAAGTATTCTTCTCGACTTGGCGAAGACACTAGCGACCTCCAAAAAGCTCTTGATTTGATGCTAGCTGTGCCCCATCGGGCAGACGACATCAAGTTTATTAGTAACATTGAAGGGTATCACGGTAACATCCATAAGCTTGGTAGGCTATTAAAACACGTGAGTACAGCAAAATTAAATATATTATTTTTCATTCATAGTCCTGCAAAATGTATTCAAATGAATTAATTAGTGGCTATATTATGAAAAGGAAAGTTGCTACTCATTATAAAGCAGAGATGCTGAGTCACAGACAGACACAACAAAAACACTCTCACAATTAAAGCTTTCAGCCATTAAGGCCTTCATCAACAATAGATGACACACACACACACACACACACACACACACACACACACACACACAAATGTAGCTTCCACACATGATTGTAGTGTCAGACAACTGAAACCACATTGTGAGCAGCAGCACCAGTGCATGATGAGAGTGGTGACTAGGTGGGGGTAAGGAGGAGGCTGGGGCAGGGAGGAGGAGGGATAGTATGGTGGGGATGGCGGACAGTGAATTGCTGCAAGTTAAATGGAGGGCAAGGGAGAGGTGGGGTGAGTAGTGAAGAAGAAGAGAAATAAAAAGACTGGGTTTGATGGTGGATTGACGGTTGTGTAGTGCTGGAATGGGAACAGGAAAGGGGCCAGATGGGTGAGGACAGTGACTAACAAAGGTTGAGGTCAGGAGGGTAGGTTGTATTGCAGGGAAAGTTCCCACCTGCGTAATTCAGAAAAGCTGGTGTTGATGGAAAGGATCCATATGGCACAGGCTGTGAAGCAGTCACTGAAATGAAGGATATCGTGTTTGACAGTGTGTTCAGCAACAGAGTGGTCCACTTGTTTCTTGGCCACAGTTTGTCAGTGGCCATTCGTGCGAACAGACAGCTTGTTGGTTGTCATGCCTATATACAATGCAGCACAATAGTTGCAGCTTAGCTTGTAGATAACATGACATGTTTCACAGGTAGCCCTGCCTTTGATGAGATAGGTGATGTAAGTGACTGGACTTTAATAGGTGGTGGTGTGAGATGTATGGGACAGGTCTTGCAACTAAGTCTGTTACAGGAGTATGAGACAAAAGGTAAGGTATTCGTAGCAGGGGTTGTGTAAGGATGGATGAGTATATTGTGTAAGTTTGATGGACAGTGGAATAGCACTGTGGAAGGGGTGGGAAGGATAGTGGGCAGGACATTTCCTATTTCAGGGCAGGACGAGAGGTAATCGAAACCCTGGCAGAGAATGTAATTCAATTACTCCAGTCCAGGGTGGTACCCTCAATACTATCCCTCCCCTCCCCTCCCCACCCCAGCCTCCTCCTTATCCCCATCCAGTCACCACTCCCATCATGCACTGGTGTTGCTGCTCCCAGTGTGGTTTCAGTTGTCTGACACTACAGTCGTGTGTGGAAGTTACATTTGTGTGTTTGTGTGTGTGTGTGTGTGTGTGTGTGTGTGTGTGTGTGTGTGTGTGTCATCTATTTTTGATGAAGGCCTTAATGGCCAAAAGCTTTAATTGAGAGAGTCCTGTTGTTGTGCCTATCTGTGACTCAGCATTTCCACTATATGGCGAGTATCAACTTACCTTTTAATAATATTGTTACATTCCATCCTGGATTTTCCATGTTTAATTAGTAGTTAGTGGAAATCCAAATATGCTAATTAGTTTAGTAATTTGAGAGTCAATTTTTCAAAAAATTTGTTAATTGTTATTCATATTGTTTTCATTATAGGACTGGTTCACAGTAACAGATAAAGAAGGAAAGCATAAAGAGAGGTACTTATTTTTGTTCAAGGCGCGCATTTTGGTCTGTAAGGTTCGGCGGATATCTGAAGACCGGTCTGTTTTTGTTCTGAAGGATATTGTCAAAGTAAGTAAAATAATATGCTATGTGTGTGTTACAAAGAAGATTAGGAATGAAAGTTTGAAATAAACAGTAATTAAGGAAAGATGACTTGAGAAAATAATAAAATTACACAGAGACAATCAGCTTGTCAGCATTTACCATCATAGATGTAATTCCAGTACTGCCGACTAGTGCATTTAAAGGTGAAAAACATATTCCTAGTTTTTGAAACTATTAGTTCCTTGCTACAGGATGGAAGAGGGATAGGAGAAAATGAGAGGCAAATCATTCAGAGTCCACGATGAGAGGGGGACATCTGTTGTGAAGACTATCTCCTCTCATTCTGTTCCTTTTTTTCTAGGCTTCCCCGTTGTATCCTTCTTCCCTCTCTGAGGAAGGAACTAATAGTCCTGAAAGCTAGGAATAGGTTGTTGACTTTTTTATATTTCTGTTGGCAGTACTAGCGTTTTTCCTCCTGAAAGTGAGTGCTAGCTTGCTGTTCTGTTGTTTTATAATTCAATGGTGGAGATGGTCTTAATAATTATCTAAATAGAACTAACGTTACCAGTAAAGTATATTTCACTTTCTGGTAACCAGTACACTTATATTCAGGACCACAGCATCTGGCTATAACTGGGCATCCAGCTTATGATATTCTTAAATTATACCCTTATTCTATGGTTAACTGGAAACAGAATTCCATATAAATTACAAATGATGCCTATAGAAATTTAAAAATAAGTCATCATTGGCAAGTGTGCTGTATAATGCTTTTTAACCTCAATGTGCTGGAAAGCAACGGACCCAATTTCAGCATTTTTTTGTGGTCAACCCAAGGTCTATGGATGGAACTGCGATATGTATACCTTAATTAAGAATTCAAAATGTACAATCACAACAAGAAGAAACTAATTAGCAGAGTTGCATTACTACAAAATCGTGATGTAAAAATACTTGGTAAGGTTCAAAACTAACTGTTCTTCTACCATGTGGCTCAAAGTTTACTAATTGCCAAAAACTTACAATTAATTATTGTACAAAGACACTGCATATTTGTAAATCTAAATAACGGAGAATACATGACAGACTATTGGTGACGAGTGATATATATGATGTACAGTCATTCAGTGAACACAAAAATATAGCATAATCGTCACAATAAGACAGTTCAGAAACATATGGCAATCATGCCACTCAGTTAGATCTCACTCTTATCATTCCTTTTTTTAACTCATAAACTAACCTATAGGAAGATTGTTGTGTCAAAACCTTGGAAAATCTCATGTGAATACTTAAAGTTATCAGAGTATGTTACATAGGTTAATTATCATGTTCTTCCACATTTGTCTGAGTTTATTCTGCATAGTCATGGGAAAAAAGTAGCAGAATATTTTTAACCACAATTCTCATTGCATGTGCTGACATGGAGGACCATGCCTGTGAGGATCTGGTATAAAATACCTTACACAAGAATCAGAAGAAATATAGATCTTGAGAGCTATTAAGATGACTACTTTTAAATGTGTGCTTGGAAAAATTGGTTTTGCTTTTTCTCAAAAGGGCAATGAACAAGGTTGTGTTCACTCTCAGTTCAGTAGATGATAACATCAAGTCAATGACATGTAATAGCTTTCAATGTAATGACAGAAGACTTTTATGTCTGTTAGGTGTCCCACTATTGATGTAATTAAAAAAAAAAAAAACCTTGTAGCAGCAGCTAAGTAGAACAGTGGGGCGATAGCTTTCTACCATGTTGCTGGGTTTGCCATGTTTCAGAATAGATATTATCTTCGCCTTTTTAAACTCCAATGGAAATTGACCAGTCAGCAGGATGTTAGTGAAGAATTCTGCCAGCCATTTCTTAGCTTTTCCTCCCATATGGATCAGGAATTCTGGATGGATACCACCGAATCAAGGTGCCTTAATAGGTTTGAGGTCCTTCAGTCCAGAGACAATGTCTGAAATTGTGAAGGGATGGGTATACTCAGATGAGGGAGATGCCTTCTTTTTCAGGTCATGAAGCTGTCGTCTGATATGTCTTGTATGTTTCTTGTCAGGAGGCACTCGTGAGGTAGTAATGATATGGGAAGCAATTTGGTCTGGTGTTACTTCATAATTTTTTGTGCATGCTGGTGCACTTCCTCCTAGTTTTCTCAGAAGACTCCATGCTTTCCTGCTCGAGTGGGTAAAGTCCATATTTTCGACTGTTTCTGCCCATTTCTGCCTCCGAGACATGTCCAAGCTGGGCAATAGTTCTGTAGCTATCTCTGGGTCACCACTTTGCTGGAAGTGGTAGTACAGTGTTTCACTTTCATCATTCCATCCTGGAACATATTCTTTTCGGTATCCTCTTGCCATACACTTTTTAGTTGTTGCTGTTACTGCACCAATGAAGCGTTGATAGTTCTTATGTGATGGAGGTATCCAGCAAATGGTCTTATCCAGTTCTGTTGAAAACTTCATCCAGTCAGCTTTCTGGAAATTCCATCAAGCATGCGGGGTTGATCGTATGACAGGAACCGTGCAGCCAATTTGTATTATTACAGGTATGTGTTGGCTGTGAGGAAAGGCATCTATCACTTTATTTGTGGCGTTGATGGGAAAGCCACTTTCGTTGCAGCTAACAAAGCATAAGTCAGGATTTGAATCCTTGTCCCAAGCAGCTGACCTGACAGTGCCTTGATCTTTGGCATCAAACACTAGATGAAGATTATTCTCTTCAACCCATTC
This sequence comes from Schistocerca serialis cubense, assembly GCF_023864345.2. NCBI lineage: Eukaryota > Metazoa > Arthropoda > Insecta > Orthoptera > Acrididae > Schistocerca > Schistocerca serialis. The sequence goes on along the minus strand of NC_064639.1, from coordinate 450,529,079 downwards.
TGCAAACATGCTCCATTTTCATCATTTTGAGAGTACTTCCAAAGTTCATGGTGACTATTGAAGTCTCCTATGTAAATTGCAGGATGTTCTGCTGTGTGTAGGACAAAATTGGGCCATGTTGTTTTGGGTGGTTTGTAAACATTTGTAATAGTAATACCGTGCAATTGTATGACAACTGTATGTATATCTGCCTCCACACTTACAGAAATCAGTGAAGCTACGTTTATGTTGTTACAGACATACGTAGCAATTCCATACACCTCATGGTAAGTTACACCAAGTGCAGAAAATCCAGGAATTTGACCTCGGCTTCAGAATTTCCTTCACTGGAAACATGAGTTTCCTGAATGGCGACAACATTGATATTGTTGTCTAGCAAAAGTTTTGACAGGTAGTCACACTTTGCCCTGCTAGTGCTTTCGATATTTAGTTGAAGGAGTCTTATAGTTGGTCCATTGTTTCTTGTTAATGGCCTCTGAAAAGAACTGTTTCTGCTATTTAGTTGAGATGTCATTGCCAGGAGATCCTATGGATAGTCTGGCTGCCTGTAATCACTGTTGCTCTATTAGCACAACCCAGGAGGCACATGAAGGGTATTTTAAGGTTAAACCTACGGACGTGAGCAACACTGTGTGGAGGGAAGGCCTTATCTACAAATTTGTCCACATCATACCCTGCAGAACAATGACTCTACTGATTAACAGCATGCTAAGTGATTGGAAGTTCCAGGTAATCACTGAAAGCAACATAAGTAAGGAGAGGAAGCTGAACAACGGATTGCCTCAAGGATCAGTCCTCTAACCATTACTGTTCAACCTATACCTATCTGATCTACCTGACACTTCGTCCAGAAAATAGTGCTATGCCAATGACCTGGCTCTAACAGTAAAACACCAGGAAATGAAGACAACAGAAGAGATTCTAACCAATGACCTGTCTATATTAGATAATTACTTCAAAATCTGGAGACTCCAACCCAAAATAAAAGTGTGTTGCTTCCATCTAAATAATCAGTTGGTGAACGTAAAACTGGAAGTAAGTTTCAGAGGCACAATTCTTCATCATAATTGGAACCCAAAATATCTTGGTGTAATCCTGGATCGTACACTATGCTTCAAACAACACCTTCTTAACTTAGCTCAAAAGTTTAGGAGGCGAAACAACATCCTCCATAAGCTATGTGGAACAACCTGGGGATCTTCAGCAACCACCCTGTGATCTTCAGCTCTGGGCTAGGAGTACTCAAGTGGTGAGTACTGTTCACCTGTTTGGATGAACAGTCATCATACAAGACTTGTTGATACCCAGCTGAATATGACAATGTGCATAATATCTGGCACAATCAGGTCTACTCCAGTTTATTGGCTTCCACTGTTAACCAGTATAATGCCTCCTGATCTACGCAGATGTACTGCCCTTATGAGAGAATTCCACAAGTTCTCCAGGAATTCTAACCTACCTGTGCATAGTGACCTGCTACTTTTAAATCGTAAGAGACTGAAATCATGCCATCCAATTCTGTGTGATGCAGCTGACATGGTTGCTAAGGATTTCAAACCTCTTGATGAATGGAAAGGTCGGTGGGAAGCAGTGACAGATTTGCACCTGCATAACATCTTCTCTGGTGCTAAACTTCCAAGTGGATTCAACCTACCATGCAAGACCTGGACTACTCTCAACAGAATCTGTACTGGCCATGGCCAAGTGGAAGAAGCTGCCTGATCCAACTTGTGACTGTGGGGCTCCATACCAGACTGTTCACCACATTGTCAGTGAATGCAGGATTCAAGCCTATCATGGCACCGAAGAGGACTTCCTGCTAACAACTCCAGATGCAGTGCGCTGGATTGAAGGACTGGATACTCAGTTGTAAAGACAAACTTAAGTTTTTTGTGTGTCAATATGTACATATGTATATGTAATTTAATTTCATGATATGTCTGTATTAGCCATATGCTAAATAAAATAATTGATGTAATTAATATTTTTGTATTAGAAAAGTTATTAATATTTATCAACCTTTTTCACTCGAAACAACTCACCTTGTAGCGGAGATGCTGAGTTGCACACACACACACACACACACACACACACACACACACACACACACACACACAACTGCAGTCTCAGGCAACTGAAACCACATTGTGAGCAGCAGCGCTAGTGCATGATGGGAGTGGCAACTAGGTGGAGGTAAGGAGGAGTCTAGGGCAGGGAGGGGGAGGGATAGTATGGTGATGCTGGACAGGGGACCGGGGGGGAGGGGGGGGGGGAGGAGTGGAAAGGGAAAGAAATAGAAAGACTGGGTGTGATGACAGAATGATGGCTGTGTAGTGCTGGAATGGGAATAGGGAAGGGGCTGGGTGGGTGAGGACATTGACTAATGATGGTTGAGGCCAGGAGGGTTATGGGAATGAATGTAGGATATTTTGCAAGGAAATTTCCCACCTACGCAATTCAGAAAAGTTGGTGTTCGTGGGAAGAATCCATATAGCACAGGCAGTGAAGCAGTCACTGAAATGAAGGGTATCATGTTTGGCAGCGTATTCAGCAGCAGGGTGGTCCACTTGTTTCGTGACCACAGTTTGTCGGTGGCCATTCATGCAGACAGATAGCTTGTTGGTTGTCATGTCTACATAGAATGCAGCACAGTGGTCGCAGCTTAGCTTGTAGATTACATGACTGATTTCACAGGTAGCCCTGCCTTTGATGGGATAGGTGATGTTAGTGACCAGACTGGAGTAGGTGGTGGTAGGAGGATGTATGGGACAGGTCTTGCATCTAGGTCTATTACAGGGGTATGAGCCATGAGGTTAGGGATTGGGAGCAGGAGTTGTGTAATGATGGACAAGTATATTGTGTAGGTTTGGTGGACAGTGGAATACCATGGTAGGAGGAGTGGGAAGGATAGTGGATAAGACATTTCACATTTCAGGGCACAACGAGAGGTAATAAAAACCCTGGCGGAGAATGTAATTCAGCTGCTCCAGTCCCAGATGGTATTGAGTTACATGGGGAATGCTCCTATGTGGCTGGACTGTGGGACTTCAGGAAGTGGTGGGAGACTGGAAAGATAAGGCACGAGAGATTTGTTTTTGTACAAGGATGGGAGGATAATTACAGTCAGTGAAGGCTTCTGTGAGACCCTCAACATATTTCGAGAGGGACTGTTCATCACTGCAGATGTGACGACCATGGATGGCTTGGCCGCATGGAAGGGACTTCTTGGTATGGAATGGATGGCAGCTGTCGAAGTGGAGGTATTGCTGGTGGTTAGTAGGTTTGATATGGATGGAGGTAATGATGTAGCCATCTCTGAGGTGGAGGTCAACATCTAGGAAGGTGGCTTGTTGGGTTGAATAGGACCAGGTGAAGCAAATGGGGGTGAAATTGATGAAGTTCTGGACGAATGTGAATAAGGTGTCCTCACCTTAAATCCAGATAGCAAAGATGTCATCAATGAATCTGAACCAGGCAAAGGGTTTAGGATTCTAGGATTTTGGAAGGATTCCTCTAGATGGCCCATGAATAGGTTAACATAGGATGATGCCATGCGGGTGCTCATAACTGTACCGCGGATTTGTTTGTAGGTAATACCTTCAAAGGAGAAGAAATTGTGGGTGAGGATATAGTTGGTCATGGAGACTAGGAAGGAGGTTGTTGGTTTGGAATTCATAGGGTGTCTGTGTTAGATAGCAGTAAGGCCATGGGCATTAGGAATGTTAGTGTACTGGGAGGTGGCATCAATAGTGACGAGCAGGGCACCATGTGGTAAAGGGAAAGGAACTGTGGAGAGTCAGTTGAGGAAATGGTTGGTATCTTTTTATTGAGCCTATCGCGATTCAGCATCTCCGCTATATGGTGAGTAGCAACTTCCCTTCTCTGGTGTTCAAAATTCCTAGATGTGCACATTGATCAAAACTAGAATTGAAAATCACCTTTTAAGATCTCAATTGATTGAATTCAGCGACATTCTTATTTGTGGTTGTTGATTTGGTGACTAGAGTATCAGAAAATTAGCTTACTTTGCATAGTACCATTCATTCATCTCACATGGTATAATTTTCTGAGACAATTTCCCTCTCTGAAAGAAAGTATTCATTGTACAGAAACATTATGTAAGGATAGTCACACTAACAACATTTAATGTTACTGTCTTGTTTTGGATGCCTATTAAATCTCACAGATGTTCATATTTACTGGTCTTCTTCCAGTGATTATTGAGTAACTTAAACAGTTAATAATGATTCACTTCAACAGAGTCGAGTTTATTTGTTTAACTCATTTATATTTATTGTTTGAAACCTGTGATGATCAGCTTGTAGTTAGTACCTTTGAGAGATAGTATAACATAGGCCAGCAACTCATTTTGCCTGTGGACACCTAACATTGTAACTTCACTCTCTGAATGTTTAATGACAACTAACATGGAACATTAGCTGGTGCTTACTAAATGCCAACTGACTTACTAAATGAGCTTTCCATAACAAGCTCATGGTTTTAGTGAATTTTAAGTTTTGATTATTTCATGAAAAAAAAATGAAAAAAACTTTTCCTCAAGATCTGATCATACTTGTTTTGTTTTAAATCCGGTCATTGATCACAAAAATTTATTAACCAGATAATTACATACCTCATGTCTTTATAATGTAAACATGTCTGGCTTGAAAGATTTTGTGACGAAATTTGTGTGGCTGGTTAATGTGACTGTACTATCTATATATGGAGTGACACAGATTGTATAATATACTGGATTCACTTAGGTGTGAAGACCCAAATTAATTACCTAGTTAATAAATTTTTGTGATTCATGGCTGAATTTATAACAAAATAAATATTTCTAGGATTGCTATTAAATCTTATTATGAATATATGGCTACTCATGACTTATTATACTGTTACTACAGAGGTGTGAAAACTATACATGCAGTTTTAAGTATTTTTGGTAATATGCATTACATGTACAATAAAAACTGAAAAGGAAAAGAAAAACAACCTTATTTAAGGACTGTAATTGCAACAAGTAGATCTGCTCCACCTTGCCATGTTTCAAACAACCTCACGGTACATTTAATATTGTATGAAGTTTGCTGTGAAGAACAAATCACAATTTGAAGATAAAAATAAAAATTCATAAATGCACCACTAGGAACAAAAAAGACCTCCTCTGCCAAGAACTTTATGTGACATTTGCACTAGAAGGGAAAGAATGTGCAGCCATAAAAGTATGTGAGTACCTCTATTGCGAATTAAAGATAGTGACAAAACATGAGGACAGTTTTAAGAACAAATTGAAATAATTTCTACTGTACAGGTGAAATTATGAATAGATATGCATATAATTGGGCTATGTTTATTAAGGTTGTTTCATACATTAAGATTATAATGAAAGCTAATTATGTAATTGGTGAACATATACCCGTTTCTTCACAAAGAAACTGCATAACATTTGTGACCCTGCTGACACACACCACATCTTAGTGAGTTGTCACAAATATCATCCACTGGAAATGAAAATAATTAAACTAGCCCCTGTTGTTATCTGTAGTGAATTTCTTTTTGAATGCTTGGACACAACATCATTGCCAGTCATCTGCACTTGCAAAATAAGGAGTCTACATATGGGAAATTTCAACAACAAATGTTTGCCCAGAAATGACAAAATCTTTTCTGTATGTAACACATTGTTTGAGTCTTGTCTGAGATGAGATAACAAGCACAGGCTCATCTATATATGAATTATGGAAAAATTGTCCCACCATGATCATAAAGTGTATACAGAAATTGTATGTGAAAACTCTTTATAACAATTTTCTGCAATTCATCTTGTGGATGGAATGGGACTCCAGCTGGTCAAAAACTTTAAGAAAATAGATATGAACAGCTGTCATTTTATTTAATAATGTTATGTAGCTACAAGTTCTAGTGCCTCATTGGCATCATCTTAATACTTATGGGACATTAAACCCAAATCCAAATGGAAGAAACACCTGCATAAGTTAACAACTTGTCTTCATAAATGACATCAGTTATATCTGAGTATGCCAAACAGCTCACATCACCTTCTAACATTCTTCGGCTCAAGCGAGCCCAATACATGAATGTACATAGAAAACTATATTCAATCATTCATTAGTGTTTTTACAATCAACACAGGCACTGAAGAACACAGAATACTTCATAAACGTCTACATATGGGAAATTTCAACAACAAATGTTTGCCCAGAAATGACAAAATCTTTTCTGTATGTAACACATTGTTTGAGTCTTGTCTGAGATGAGATAACAAGCACAGGCTCATCTATATATGAATTATGGAAAAATTGTCCCACCATGATCATAAAGTGTATACAGAAATTGTATGTGAAAACTCTTTATAACAATTTTCTGCAATTCATCTTGTGGATGGAATGGGACTCCAGCTGGTCAAAAACTTTAAGAAAATAGATATGAACAGCTGTCATTTTATTTAATAATGTTATGTAGCTACAAGTTCTAGTGCCTCATTGGCATCATCTTAATACTTATGGGACATTAAACCCAAATCCAAATGGAAGAAACACCTGCATAAGTTAACAACTTGTCTTCATAAATGACATCAGTTATATCTGAGTATGCCTCTAATTAGGAAGAGTGCTTTATTGTTTGTTCAATCATTGTTTAATTATTTTATTTAGCTGTAAAAAGATGAACTAATATGAATATTATGATTTGCAGTTGCCTGACGTAGAAGTCGAAGACCATAAGGATAATTTAAGAGTGTTTGAACTACATCATAAATCCAGTGGTTTTGGAAATTTTCCACTAACTATTGCTGCACATTCAGACACTGTTAAGGACATCTGGTTAAAGGAAATAAGACAATATTCTACAGATAAATGTAAGTGTAGCATTTTCTTACATTACCAAAAGGGAAGTATTTAGAAATTTGTGAAAACCCTCAGTTATGAAAAGACATTCTGACATTCAATGAAATTTCATAAATAACTATTTCATTCATCCATTTACAGATAAATTTGCTCACTTATTTGTTTCTTTGTGAACTACAGTAAATACCATCTTCTCTGTTTGATTATGAACCAACCATTTCACATCAGTTGCTGGATACTAGCCTCCCCTAGACTTCCCTGAGCATTATGTCTTCAGCAATATGTACGCATGCTGTTACATATTTGCTTATTACATCTATCCACTTTTCATTGTATTGTGGTCTCTGTTGTATCTTATTTTGTGGAATCCAGTGAAGAACATGATCCATGTGTGATCCACGCACTAGACTAACTGCACCAGACACCTTCATTCCATTTTATTACAGTTATATTTATACCTTCTTCTTTAGCCTGTTCCCATTCTGTTCCACTATTTGTTTTCCCATCCACATGATTCTCATATCTATTGAGCTTTGATCAACTCTCAGGTGAGGAGTGTTCCTTGTTTTTAAAGTCCTTATCTTACTGCCATAAGTTAAAACTACAGTTGTAGTGTTCCTGCCCCTTCCTGAAAAAATGAAAAAAAAAAAAATATGTAGAGCTATCGGGAGTTGAGTTAGTGGACACTAAACTGATATTATTTGTTTATACCGAGCTCCAACTGGTGACATAAATACTTTCCTAAAAAGTTTAGAATATTCACTTAACAGGCTAACACAAATAAACAAAAAGAGTTATTCTCTGTGGTGATTTTAATATTGACTTTGCAAAGGACACCAAAGAAAAGAATGAAATACTGAATCTCTTGCAAACATTTAAGATGAAATCTACTGTAGAAACAGCAACCCATATCACAAAGACTTCATCTACCACCAGTGATCAGATATTTGTAAATGTAGAAATGAACTAGAAAATCAAAGCACTTAACACAGGCTTTGGGGATCACACAGCTCAAAAACTCTCCCTGAGTACAAAAACTGAGCTGCAATTTAAACACTGTCTAACTACCACCTGTAGAAAATACAGTAATGAAAATATAAATCACTTTCTCCATTACTTGAGCAAAGAAAACTGGAAAGAGATTTATAACTGCAAACACACAGATGGAAAATATAATAAATTTATCAGTAATTTTTCCCACTGTTTTGAATTGTGCTTCCTTTCAACACAGAGGAAAATATACACAAGGAAAACAAAAAATAAATGGATGACTTGTGGGACTCTGGTATCCTCAAACAAAAAAAGATTACTACACAGATTGTCCAAACAGCTCACATCACCTTCTAACATTCTTCGGCTCAAGCGAGCCCAATACATGAATGTACATAGAAAACTATATTCAATCATTCATTAGTGTTTTTACAATCAACACAGGCACTGAAGAACACAGAATACTTCATAAACGTTTCTTATTCTTCTCTGCCCGTTCACAAAAATCTGTGCACCATACAGCAGGTACTTGTCTGCTGCCGTTCGGACACAGGGTCCATCTTTTTCTCATAAATGTTTTTTGACCTGCACATATAAATAGGCGATGCACAGTAGGGTGTATTCATTTCTCCCACTCACCTCTAAAAGATCGGGTGTTCAAAATGGTGGAAAGCCAAGTGGTTCTAGAATTTACTCTGAAATTCTTGAAGCACTACAACCTGAATCTGATACTTATTACAAAACATATAAAAAGATTTTCAAAAATGTTGTCAAACAAAGCAAAAATAATTGCAAATGACACATACACAAAAAATTCCAGCAGTAAGATAAATTCCATATGGAAGAAAACTGCAGCAGAACAGATATCTATAATATTAACTGCCTAATGGTGAAGTTAGCTGTAATAACTGAACCTACAAAAATGGCAAATAAATTTAATTCCTACTTTACACACATAGCTGAACATATTATAAATCAAAATTACAGTGTACTCCCAGAAATCAATCCAGATGTGCTACATGGGTGACTCAAATGAAAACCTTCAATATTTTTAAAAATATTATTTATTTTGCAGAAGTAGTACAAAGTTGTATCACTTTTCAACATAATCTCCCCCATGCTCAATGCAAGTCCTCCAGCACTTACAAAGTGCATAAGTTCCTTTAGAAAAAAATTCTTTTGGTAATCTGCTGCGCAATCACTCATGCACCGCTTGGTGTACCTCTTCATCAGAATGGAACTTCTTTCCTCCCATTGCATCTCTGAGTGGTCCAAACATATGGAAATCACTTGGGGCAAGGTCTGGTGAGTATGGTGGATGAGGAAGACACTCAAAATGCAGGTCTGTGATTGTTGCAACTGTTTTACAGGCAGTGTGGGGCGTTGCATTGTTATGTTGCAAAAGGATGCTGACAGCAATCCATGTCGCTTTGATTTAATTGCAGGCTGCAGATGATTTTTTAGGAGATCTGTGTATGAGCACACTGGTGACAGTGGTCCCTCTAGGCATGTAATGGTCCAAAATGACGCCTTTTTCGTCCCAAAAGAGAGTCAGCATAACCTTCCCTGCTGATGGTTCTGTTCGAAACTTCTTTGGTTTTGGTGATGAGGAATGGCGCCATTCCTTGCTCGCTCTCTTCATTTCCGGTTGGTGGAAGTGAACCCAAGTTTCGTCCCCAGTAACGATTCTTGCAAGGAAGCCATCACCTTCTTGTTCAAGAGTGCCAAAGAAGTTCTTTAGGAGCATCAACACGTCATTCTCTCATTTTTGGAGTTGGCACCGATCTTGCAGACACTTTGTGAAACTGGACCACATCATGCATAATGTGGTGTGCTGACCCATTACTAATCTGTAAACATGCTGCAATGTCATTCAGTGTCACTCGGTGGTTTTCCTTCACTATAGCTTCAAATGCTGCAATGTTCTGTGGAGTCACAATTTGTTGTGCCTGACCTGGACAAAGAGCATCTTTCACTGAAGTCACATCATTTGCAAACTTCCTACTCCATTTGTAGACTTGCTGCTGTGACAAACATGCGTCACCATACTGAACCTTCATTTGTCAATGAATTTCAATAGGTTTCACACCATCACTATGCGAAAACTGAATAACAGAACGCTGTTCTTCCCTGGTGCAAGTCGCAAGTGGGGTGGCCATCTTTATACTGATACTGCAACGGTATGTGTGCAGCAGCACCATGCTGCCACCTACAGGCCATTCTGTACGCTGTTTGTAGCACGCTTACCAACTTACAGGATAATGGGGCGAAATTTCGATTTGTTATTACAAATTTAAGGTTTTCATTTGACTCACCTTTGTATAAATAATAAATCTATTTTTCTATACCCCATCAATGAAAAAGGAAATGCTTGCTATAATGAAAGAACTGAAGCTCAAATTCTTTGCTGGTACTGACAATATCCCTGTCTACATCTCGAAGAAACATGCTCCCCTCATACCCAGGTGACTTGCTGAAATCTGTAACTGTTCTCTATCAGAAGGGGTGTTCCCAGAAAAATTGAAGACCACAAAAGTAAAACCTCTGTTCAAAACAGGATAAAGACAGAGGTATCAAACTACAGGCCAATTTTGCTACTATCTGGTTTTTCCAAAATGAATGAAAAACTCCATTATAAAAGTCTCTCACCCCTGCTGTTTAACTGTGCACTCGAAAGAGTTGTGAGTATATAGAATGCAAGAATGAGAGGAGGAATAAGATTTGGAACAAAAAACAAAGGAATCATGATTAAGTGTTTAGCATTTGCTGATGACTTGACACTGCCCATGGAAATGTGGGAGGAAGCTAAAGAACAAATTGCCGAGTTACAAGAGCAGGCCGGGGAGATAGGACTTGAGATTTCTTACAAAAAAACGAAGATTAGGATGAATTTACTAGACACTCGTAAGATAATTAAAGTAGGAGCTCAACACATAGAGGTGGTCAGGAGTTTCAAGTATCTAGGAGAATGGATTGAATGGATCAACCTTGAAAGGAAAGCAATGGAAGCAAGAAGGACCAAAATGGAACTAGCTTTCCAGAAAACCAAAAACACATACAATAAGAAAGCCCTCTCTTGGAACACCAAAATAAGGCATTATAACTCAAGTTGGAAGCACTGTATGCAGAAGAGACTATAGAGAGGAAAGGGCAAATGGAAAAATTGGAACTCAAGGAGAGGAAAATTTTGAGGAAGATCATGGGTCCCAAATTCCAAAATAGCAAACAAGTTTTCTGTAGAAACGAAGCCCTCTATGCAAAGTTGGAGAGACTCTCAGAAACCATAAGGAAAAGGAGGATTGATTTCTGTGGACACATACTTTGAATGAAACCTGACAGACTAACTAAACAAATCTTTCACTATTTTTTTACAAAAAATTGGTTCTGACCATGTTCTGTACTTTGTATGTAAATCTGAACACGTTAATTCAGAGGTGTGTCACCTTTACTGTTTTACTTTAGTAATGGGTATGGTACTTTTGAATTTCCAAGTTATTTATGTTTCTTTGTCTTAATAATGTGAACTTATTTAGAAATAGTGGGCAATTCTGAATTTTTCACAAAATATCCACCTACGCACTTTCCTGTATCTTGGCATTACACATGTATTATATGAACACTTCTATCATTATAAGATCGCTGCCATAATCATTTTATCCATGTATCATCTCATCTACATTTTTAACTCATCATATATCATCATGTGGTTCTCTGCACATGATATATGATCTACATGATTAATAAATTACAATTACAAGGAAGCTGTATTGTTACCCTGAGACAAGAATTGTGTATTTTCATGTAATTCCTCTACTGCACCTCTTTTGGTGCTGGCTTTTGAGTATCTTCGATCAAAACTTACTCTGATTTATCACTTGTAAGAAATCTTTTATTAAAGATGCTTGGGACTGAAACTTTTTGGTTTATTTGTGTATTTCTATTGTTTGTTGTTTTGTGATGTCTACAGATGAAGGCTGTAACATTATTACTAAAACTTATTCCAGAATAATAAAAACTGCGAACTCATCCATTGTCAGCATCACAAAATACATGGTTATTACAAATGAATGAAGCGATTTCACAGCTCTACAATAACTTTATTATTTGAGATATTTTCACAATGCTTTGCACACACGTACAAAAATTCAAAAAGTTTTTTTATGCATTCACAAATGTTCGATATGTGCCCCTTTAGTGATTCGGCTGACATTGAGCCGATAATCAAGTTCCTCCCACACTCGGCGCAGCATGTCCCCATCAATGAGTTCGAAAGCATCATTCATGCGAGCTCACAGTTCTGGCACGTTTCTTGGTAGAGGAGGTTTAAACACTGAATCTTTCACATAACCCCACAGAAAGAAATCGCATGGGGTTAAGTCGGGAGAGTGTGGAGGCCATGACATGAATTGCTGATCATGATCTCCACCACGACCGATCCATCGGTTTTCCAATCTCCTGTTTAAGAAATGCCGAACATCATGATGGAAGTGCAGTGGAGCACCATCCTGTTGAAAGATGAAGTCGGCGCTGTCGGTCTCCAGTTGTGGCATGAGCCAATTTTCCAGCATGTCCAGATACACATGTCCTGTAACGTTTTTTTCGCAGAAGAAAAAGGGGCCGTAAACTTTAATCCGTGAGATTGCACAAAACACGTTAATTTTTGATGAATTGCGAATTTGCTGCAGGAATGCGTGAGGATTCTCTACCGCCCAGATTCGCACATTGTGTCTGTTCACTTCACCATTAAGAAAAAATGCCTGAAAAGAAGTTTCGCACTGAACACATCCTCTTCCATGAGCTGTTGCAACCGTGCCGAAAATTCAAAGCATTTGACTTTGTCATCGGGTGTCAGGGCTTGTAGCAATTGTAAATGGTAAGGCTTCTGCTTTAGCCTTTTCCGTAAGATTTTCCAAACCGTCGGCTGTGGTACGTTTAGCTCCCTGCTTGCTTTATTCATCGACTTCCGCGGGCTACGCGTGAAACTTGCCCGCACGCGTTCAACCGTTTCTTCGCTCACTGCAGGCTGACCCATTGATTTCCCCTTACAGAGGCATCCAGAAGCTTTAAACTGCGCATACCATCGCCGAATGGAGTTAGCAGTTGGTGGATCTTTGTTGAACTTCGTCCTGAAGTGCCGTTGCACTGTTATGACTGACTGATGTGAGTGCATTTCAAGCACGACATACGCTTTCTCGGCTCCTGTCGCCATTTTGTCTCACTGCGCTCTCGAGCACTCTGGCGGCAGAAACCTAAAGTGCGGCTTCAGCCGAACAAAACTTTATGAGTTTTGCTATGTATCTGTAGTGTGTCGTGACCATATGCCAATGAATGGAGCTACAGTGAATTTATGAAATCGCTTCAATCATTTGTAATAACCCTGTACTGTTACCAGTCATGTAATCTCTATCATACATGAAAGATTTGTATGTAGATGTCAAGCCACAAAGTAGATTTCATTTTGTTGCCAGAAAATTCTTTGCTGGTACATTGCCTCATATTCTGTAATTATAGCTTTGACGTATAAATTATTGTGTGGTCATTTGTGCTTGTTACATGATATGTATCGTGTGCTTATCAGCTCTTTATTATAAAGTTATGAAATAGAATTACTGATCAGTACTTACCTTCAGGAGGTGAAATGTTAGTGCTATCAATAGGGACATATGAATGTGCACAACACTATTCCAGCTCTTAGAACTGTTAGTTCCTTCCTCAGAGTGGAGAGGGATAGGTTGCGGAGGTTAAAAAAAAAAAAGCGCAGGCCACTGAAATTCCAAGATGAGAGAGAGCCACCTATTTTGATGAGAAGGGGAGACACTGTTGGCATTTATCTATAGTATTTTCCATTTGAAACTTATTACAGGGTTTAGTAGTAATGTTTACTACTTGTAATGTCTTGTCTAAGAAGGAATGATCACCAACTCAGCTGCATATTTTAAGGAGAAAAAAGAAAATGTGCAATATATCAACCCCAAAGGTCCTGCATGAGAATTTTGGTCATAATACTGATAGTATGCAGCTATAATCTTTTAAAAGTACAGCTTTCAAACTCTCACACACACAAGTGGTTTGTCAGTTGCTCTGCCCCACTGCATTCACTTAATGGCCAAGTGCAAAGTACTGTACAGTGGAGTGAGTGCTTTGTTCATTATGTCTAAGTCCACAGTTTCTAACTTGTAGTTGATCCTAGAGATATTTTTGCTTTGAACATTGTTATGTTGCAATTCACTAATGCAATGTAAATTAATGAAATGAATGAGTGTGTTATTAAAGAAGTAGCATAGCACTGTTTGATCATTAACATTGCTGTTGTGCAAGACTTGGTTTGAATTTTAAAGCTGACGTCATTAAAATAAAGTACATTTGCAATGTATATGGTATTCTTTTATGTGATTGGCATGATTAAATTGTAAACTGGAAATCACAAACTTGTTTTCATAATAATTCTTGAACTGCTTAATTTTATTAATTTTGATTGTGAGGCATATACATATATATATAGCTGCAGGACATCAGTACGAGAATATTGTTAAAATAATATTGAACATAAATGTGCGTGAGGTTGACATATTATGTACTCATATTACTTATGATGCGTAGAGTAATGTGTTCTCAAACAAGATTTGAAAACACCTTGGGCAGGTGTGTCCACCTCCCACATCCTCTTCTCTCCTCATCAACATCCTGGAAATATGAGGATTCTGGTTGTCTCTTCTCTGAGCACTACTTCACAATTAGGCATTAATCAGTTACAGTGGGGCAGAGTGAATGACAAACATCCAACATGTGTGAAGGTTTAAAAGCTTTACTTTCAGATGGTCATAACAGTGAAATTTCAGTATTATGGCCCATATTTTGGCACAAGATTGAGTGTCAGTGTTGATATCTTGCAAGTTTGCTTTTTTCTCCTTAAAATATGAAGATGTATTGACAATGTCCCCAATTAATAAATGCTATCTCTTTGCAATATTACAGTATTTTGTATGTGTCTGTGGCTTTCTGTCTTGGTACTTGGTCAGTGCAATCAGAGTTTCTCTCATCTGGAAAGTTCAGTGGATTAGATTTATGTCATTGATTTATAAGCACATATCTGTAAAAAAAATAATGAAATGGACTAGATACTGAAATTAAACATGTATTATCACCTGTAGAATCATTGGAGGATAAAAAGAAACAAAAGCGTGAATATCAGAATAATTTTCTATGAGGTACATTTTAGCATATTTTAAAAATCTGCTGATATAATTGTCTACTTCTCTACAGTGTAAGTATTTTTATATGTTTGAAAATTGAAAATTAGACATCTAACCATCTAAAAAATATAACTTCTTTTTAGGTGCCCTCTTCATCAAGTTCTGTGTGAATTGTGTGATTGTGTTCCAACTTAAAGTAATGTGCACAGTGTCAGAACCTAAAAAATATTCCTTCATGGTAGCAATGACTTTCTCATTTGATAAGAATTTATGTTTTTTTTTTTATATTGTATTTTCAAAGTGGAAATATAGAAGAAAGTTTCAGCAGGAAATGGATTTTGAAGACTGAATGCACATGACAGTATTTTGTGTCGCTATTTGTACTGTTCACCTTTCAAAATGTCAAATTGTCTGTAATCTCACGAGAGAGCTAGAGGGTTAATCCTAGCAGCAAAATTATCTATACATGCATGATGGGAACAATGACAGGTGCTCTCATCATAACCACATTCAGCAGTGAGCCGCCCAGTGGTTTCGATCACAGTGGTATCCATTTTTCTGTTCATGTTCTGACCCAGGTCAGGATAGAGATATTCTTAAAATCACAAAGGAAAAATACTTCTTAATGTTTCTGTTTAGTTGCGTTGGGAGTATTAACCAACTGAACTTGAAACATTATAAAAGGGATGCACTTCTTTGCTTTCCTTTCTAGACTAACCTTCTGTGATTAAGAGATAATTTACAGCCCAGTAGATGTCAGTTTGTAACAAACAATCTCAAGCTTGATTCTCGCAGTGCATCAGTACACCATTCCATCACCAGGAGTGCCAGCATAGTGCACAGTTAAAGTGGCTACTTTCTCTGATGCAGAGTGTGCTCTATGTGTGTTTTGGTTTCATGAAATGAACTCTGCAATTAATGTTTAATTAAAGCCCATGTGTATGTTCCTCCCCCAATCAAACAATTTAGCTGAACTGAAAAATCGAATCTACACTGCCGTTGTGCAAGTGACACCTGATTTGCTGCAATGAGTGTGGGAAGAAATTTATTACCAATGGGATGTTTTCTGCATCAGAAATGGTAGTCACATCGAACCAAAATGGCAGTTGAAATTTTTTTTGTGAAACTTGAGGTTATTTGCTACAAAATCACACATCTACTAATTCTGTAAGTTATCTCAGCAAATTTATATATCACTCCAAAGTTGTAAAGTCCTTTTTGACTCACCCTGTATGTCTACAGCACTGTGGGTAAAGCAGACTCACATGTGTTAAGCTATTCACAGAACATGGGAGGAGGGCACAGACCTGTGACCTTTACACATATGCAGAAGTCAGAAAACTGGAGCAATATCGTTTTCTATTGTCAGCAAGGTTTAACAAATGTTGCTGAAAATGACAAAACAAATACACAATTTTTTGGTAAACAATGACTGTGGCACTTTGTATTTATGGATGGAACTTTCTGAAGGAAGACTGTGGACTCACCTTCATGATATGCTTACAGAGTTTGCTATCTTATTAGTATTATGGTTACCCAAACTGAACAGATAGAGTAAATCATTTCTGGTTCAAGGAATGTGGCAGATTTAATGTTCTAAGGAGACTACTATGTTACTGAACACATTTTATTCCCCATACCTTTACATTATTGACATACTTAGACAATTAGGTATTTACACACCCACTTTTGAAATGCTAGTCGTTATATACTTCCCCTTATCTTATTGTACAATACATACGTTTTCATATACACAGCCTGCCAAAAAAGTTAAGCATGTAGAAGACATGGTGTGGTTTGATGGAACTTTATATACATATACGAGGGCAGTTCAATTAGTAATGCAACACATTTTTTTCTCGGCCAATTTTGGTTGAAAAAACCGGAAATTTCTTGTGGAATATTTTCAAACATTCCCGCTTCGTCTCGTATAGTTTCATTGACTTCCGACAGGTGGCAGCGATGTACGGAGCTGTTAAAATGGCATCTGTAACGGATGTGCGTTGCAAACAATGGACAGTGATCGAGTTTCTTTTGGTGGAAAACCAGGGCATCTCAGATATTCATAGGCGCTTGCAGAATGTCTACGGTGATCTGGCAGTGGACAAAAGCATGGTGAGTCGTTGGGCAAAGCGTGTGTCATCATCGCCGCAAGGTCAAGCAAGACTGTCTGATCTCCCGCGTGCGGGCCAGCCGTGCACAGCTGTGACTCCTGCAATGGCGGGGCGTGCAAACACACTCGTTCGAGATGATCGACGGATCACCATCAAACAACTCAGTGCTCAACTTGACATCTCTGTTGGTAGTGCTGTCACAATTGTTCACCAGTTGGGATATTCAAAGGTTTGTTCCCGCTGGGTCCCTCGTTGTCTAACCGAACACCATAAAGAGCAAAGGAGAACCATCTGTGCGGAATTGCTTGCTCGTCATGTGGCTGAGGGTGACAATTTCTTGTCAAAGATTGTTACAGGTGATAAAACATGGGTTCATCACTTCGAACCTGAAACAAAACGGCAATCAATGGAGTGGTGCCACACCCACTCCCCTACCAAGAAAAAGTTTAAAGCCATACCCTCAGCCGGTAAAGTCATGGTTACAGTCTTCTGGGACGCTGAAGGGGTTATTCTGTTCGATGTCCTTCCCCATGGTCAAACGATCAACTCTGAAGTGTATTGTGCTACTCTTCAGAAATTGAAGAAACGACTTCAGCGTGTTCGTAGGCACAAAAATCTGAACGAACTTCTCCTTCATGACAACGCAAGACCTCACACAAGTCTTCGCACCCAAGAGGAGCTCACAAAACTTCAGTGGACTGTTCTTCCTCATGCACCCTATAGCCCCGATCTCGCACCGTCGGATTTACATATGTTTGGCCCAATGAAGGATGCAATCCATGGGAGGCACTATGCGGACGATGAAGAAGTTATTGATGCAGTACGACATTGGCTCCGACATCGACCAGTGGAATGGTACTGTGCAGGCATACAGGCCCTCATTTCAAGGTGGCGTAAGGCTGTAGCATTGAATGGAGATTACGTTGAAAAATAGTGTTGTGTAGCTAAAAGATTGGGGAATAACCTGGTGTATTTCAATGCTGAATAAAACAACCCCTGTTTCAGAAAAAAAATGTGTTGCATTACTTATTGAACTGCCCTCGTACATCATTGGCAGGTATGTAAATTATTAGAGCTGCAATTCTTTGTGACATGTAGAATGGCCACTAGAGTGTATTAGTGCTGTTCATGTTTAGTGTTGTTACCAGGCCTGGTATGATTATTTGAGGAGCATGAACAGTGTCAGATGCTAAGTGATAACTGCGAAGGACATGTAGATCTCATTCACTCATCTGAGACAGTACCTGAGCACCTGACAGTTTGTAAAGAGGGCTTCATGGTCTCCATTTGGCCAGTTGGTCCAATCATATACTATCCAGATTTTTGGAGCATTTATAAATGACAACAGCCAGATCTTGGACTATGTGGGAACATGAGGACAGGCGTACTTGCTGTTAAGCTTCCAGTCATCTGTGCTTTATCATAAGAGAGGAAAAAAATGGCTCTGAGCACTATGGGACTTAACATCTATGGTCATCAGTCCCCTAGAACTTAGAACTACTTAAACCTAACTAACCTAAGGACAGCACACAACACCCAGCCATCACGAGGCAGAGAAAATCCCTGACCCCGCCGGGAATTGAACCCGGGAACCCGTGCGTGGGAAGCGAGAACGCTACCGCACGACCACGAGATGCGGGCATAAGAGAGGATTTCCATATTTTGTGTGCCAAGTACTTTGTAACCCCTTCCCATTTGTGCCTACCATCGCAAGACAAGTTAAGGACTCTCTGCAATATTCTGTGTCATCCCACACAATAGGTTGGAGACTTGCAGCAATTGGATTAGGGAATTATCATACCACACATAGGCTGCCGTTAACACCACAGCACAAATGGCTACATTTGGAGTGACGGCATGAACTGAAAGCATTGACTGCTGATGAATGGCATTGCATTGTGTGCAGTGATGCATCATAGTTGTACACTACCACAGCTGATCATTGTCAGTGAGTATGGTGGTGACCAGGAGATAGGGCTCATTCTTCCAATGTTTTGGAGAGGCACAGCAGTGTTACTCCTGGTGTTACGGTTTGGAGAACCATCAGGTATGTCTTCAGCTCAGATCCGGTTGTGACTGGGAACTCTGATGGCACAACAGTGCATCACAAACATTTTGCATTCTCACATTACTTCTTACATGATAGTCTCATGGTGCCATTTTTCAAAAAGATATTGCTTGTCCACACATGGCATGTGTCTGCTTGATCCCATGGCCAACAAAATCTCTGGTCAGTTCCAAATGAAACATATATGGGATCAGATTGATGTTGACTCTGTCCCAGTGCCAGTATCCATGTATCAAGGACCTGACACAACAGTTATGGGCCAGCATGCCTCAGGAGAGGATATAATGGCTTTGTGACACACTTCCCAATGAAATCTGAGCCTGCACTGGACCAGAGATGATGCAAAGTCATATTCTTATATTGGCTCATACTGCAAAGTTCTTTGTAAATTTGACTTGATTTAGTAATAAATACAATAACATCACATATCCTCTCAACCTGTGAAGATTCATTTCATTTACTCCTCTGCTTCTGGGTGCTACATTTTTATTGTCAGGCTGGGTATAAACCTTGTTTCAAAACATCTGGGTCAAAATTATGCAGACAGTAGAAAATCATAAACTGTTTGACATAAGGAACCAGTGAAACTTCCTCACAGATTAAACTGCATACCGGAGCAGAGCTCAATCACAGGACCTTTGCCTTTCACAGCTAAGTGCTCTACAACTGAGCTACTTGAGCATGACTCATGACCCATACTCACAGCTTGAATTCTACCAGTGCCTCATCTCCTACCTTCAAAACTTCACAGAAGTTCTCCTGCATATCTTTCGGCACAGACAACTCTTGGAAGAAATGATCTTGTGGAGATGTGGCTTAGCCAGAGCCTGGAGGATTGTTTACAGAGTGAATTTTCATTCTGCAGTGTAGCGTGCACTGATATGAAATTTCCTGACAAATTAAAACTGTGTGCTGGATTGCAACTCAGGGTCAGGACCTTCGTCTATCATGGGCAAGTACTCTACCAGCTGAGGTGCCTGAGCATTACTCAAGATCCATCCTCACAGCTTTACTTCCTTCAGTACTTCATTTCCTACCTTCCAGATTTCAAAGTTTTCCTGTGTAACTAGCTTTTCTGGAAGAAAGGATATTGCTGGAGAATTTCTGTGAACTTTGGTAGGTAAGAGATGAGATACTGCCTGAACTAGATGGGAGAACAAATCCTGAGTCATATTTGGGTAGCTCAGTTGGTAGAGTTCTTGCCTGCTAAACACAAAGGTCCACAGTTCAAGTCCCAGTGTAACACACAGTTTCAATCAGCCAGGAAGTTCCACATCTACACACTCTGTTACACGGTGAAAATACAATCTGGAAGGTGCCAGTGATTAGAATTGAAGGCCTTGAATAAGCAAGGCAGCTGAGGCACATATTTTTAATCTGTTTGAATTTAATATAAACAACACTCTACTGCATCAGCGTTGGTGGTGCCACCTCTAAATACGATACACAATGACCTGTGATGTGTTCATAATGGACTTCACTACTGTTTATAGTTCATGAAAGGTTGGAGTTTAACTAGTTGCAAGAACTTTCAGATGCACATTGAATGTACAGGGTTGTTCTAGGAAAGCAAATTCCTGTATCAAAACAGCATGCGCAAGTAATATTGCCAGATGGTTTTTTATGATATTGCAGTGCATGTATGTCAAAAGGAACATGCACTGTGGCAACTACAGCTGTTATGATATACAAACAACCCTGTTGGGTGAACATCCGCAACTGATCATTATACTAGAGGTTGAAAATACCACTTCAGTTGTAAATTTGTTTTATTATCACGACCGGTTTCAGGCTCTCATAAGCCCATCCTCAGGTGTCACAACTGTGCTGTGGCCCCCAAGCGCCGCAGTGGTTGTGTACTAGGTACGTTTGCTACCTATGAGCTCAGAACAAATGGCTCTGAGCACTATGCGACTCAACTTCTGAGGTCATCAGTCGCCTAGAACTTAGAACTAATTAAATCTAACTAACCTAAGGACGTCACACACATCCATGCCCGAGGCAGGATTCGAACTTGCGACCATAGCGGTCGCTCGGTTCCAGACTGTAGCGCCCAGAACTGCACAGTCACTCCTGCCGCCTTGAGCTCAGAACAGCTTATGAGAGCCTGAAACCTGTATGATAATAAAACAAATTTACAACTAAAGCAGTATTTTCAACCTCTAGTGTAATGATATACATAAAATGTATTCGCAGCTGAGAATATGAACTACCTTCAGCTGGATAATGGATTGATGACATTGAAAATTTCTTCCAGACAGGACTCTAAGCCACATTTCCCATTTGTTGCGAGAGTTGCCTCAACAACTTTGGCTATCCGAGCATACTTCATGGCCAGACCCAAACTTTCATATGTTGTCATCCATTTGTCTACAACCTGAATCCTATATTAATTGTGCACATTCCCATACAGAGGAGACATGTTAATTGAAAGTTACTTTCCCAATGTCGGCAGATAAATATGATGTTACAGTTGAGGCAACTACTAGTGACAATTGGGAAATTTGGGTTTGAGTCCCAGTCCTGCAAAAATTTTCAGTCATCGTTCCATTATACGGATGAAGGTTGTTTATATTCACAACTGTGAATACTTTTCGTGTATTTCATATTTATTACTATACCACTTTGATACAGATGTTGTTGTGGTCTTCAGTCCTGAGACTGGTTTGATGCAGCTCTCCATGCTACTCTATCCTGTGCAAGCTTCTTCATCTCCCAGTACCTATTGCAACTTACATCCTTCTGAATCTGTTAAGTGTATTCATTACTTGGTCTCCCTCTACGATTTTTACCCTCCACTCTTCCCTCCAATACTAAATACTTAGTATTAGTATTGATACAGGTAACCTGCTTTAATATTCAATTTTTTTCTCATTTGCAGCTAAAATTAATTACTTATTTGCTTTGGTTCATCTACACTTGACCACTTTATTGGCATCTATTTAATACCCCAACCGCACAATCTGAGCTCTTGTCTCCATCTACATTAAGTAATTAGGCTGAGAATAAAGTATATGTTACATCTTTTGTTTCATTTTAATTCTGCTTTCTTCTCATTAGTTTTGAGTGTTGATGTATTTGCCATGTTACGACTTCCTTTTTGTAACACAGACGAGTGATGGAAAAACTTTTTTCCTGGAAGTACCTTATTCTTATGTTTTTTAGGGTGGAAATCCAAATATGATACTTGAAAAACAGTATCACCCACCATTTCTTCACATTTTACAGTTGAATTTATTAAATTATGTGATTATTTAAAGAATTTAACAGCTTTTATATGGTTAAAATAATTTAAAAAGGAGGCTTGATGAATGTAGATGATGCTGGTAGCACTACTGAAAAACATTTGCTGGCAAAAAAAGGTCGATCCTATTTTTGTGTTAACAGATGGTGTTTTGTTTACTGTCAATCTAACCTCACTTTCCTGTACATGTGCTCAGTACAATGTCTAATCGTGGTGGTAAAAACCATATTGCTATATTGCTGCTGTATTTGCTATATTTGTGCTAAATTTGTGATTTAAAAACACCAAAGAAACATTACAGACTTTGTGAAAAATGTTTATCTATCATACTTTGGATCTAAACTTGGTGATCAAGATAAATCTTGGGTGCTGCATAAGGTATGTTATGTGTGTGTTGAAGATCTGAGAAACTGATCCAAAAAGGAGAAAAAAAAAGCTTTTAGATTTGCTGTTCCTACGATATGGAGGAACCCAATAAATAATTCTGATGATTACTACTTTTGCAGTGTTGGTATTGCTGGTCACAATTTGGAAAACAAGAAGGTAATAAGCTACCCTAACCTTCCGTCTGCCATCCGAGCAGTAGGGCATGGTGTAGATTTGCCAGTTCCTGAACCACCAGATGATTTAAATTCTATTCCAACAGAAGTATTTTCTCATGTGCAATCTGATTTAGATGAACCAGATGATGATGAATTCCATTGGAATACAGAAAGTCTAGAGCCCAGATTGTTTACTCAGACCAAGCTTATTTGGTTAGAGATCTGGGCTTAACAAAACAAAAAGCTGAATTGCTTGTCTGTAGATTAAAAGAAAATAACTTACAGGCAGTTGGAACTAGAATATACTTGTATAGAAAGAGAGAGCAGCAATTTTCCAAGTTTTTTCAACAAGAAGGTGATTTAGTGTACTACTCAGACATTCCTGGTCTGATGAATGAGCTTGATATTGAATACAAAAAGGAAGACTGGAGGCTGTTTATTGATTCATCCAAAACTAGTTTAAAGGCTATTTTATTACACAATGGTACCATGTGTGCACCTATACCTGTTGGACATTCTGTACATACAAAAGAAAGCTATTAAAACCTAGAATTAGTGCTAAATAAAATAGGCTATTCTGCTCATGGTTGGAAGATATGTGGCAATCTAAAAGTAACATGCATGCTCCTTTGTCAGCAAGGTGGCTTTACCAAATTTCCATGTTTCTTGTGTGCATGGGACAGTAGGGTTATGGATCAACATTGGTGCAGAAAGAACTGGCCTGTGAGAGAGTCTTTAAAACCTGGAGAGAAGAACATTTTACGGAAAAACCTTGTACATCCGAAAAACGTATTCCTACCACCTCTACATATAAAGTTAGGCCTAATGAAACAGTTTGTAAAGGCTTTACCTAAAGATAGACCATGTTTTAAGTATCTCTGTCAAACGTTCCCACACCTTCCAGAAGCTAAACTAAAAGAAGGTGTCTTTGGCAGACATGACATTAGAAAATTGATGTTTGATGTTAACTTTGAATCCACAATGACCTTAAATGAGAAAGAAGCATGGATATGATTCAAGCAAGTCGTTACAAAGTTCTTAGGGCATGTAAAAGACCCAGAATATGTTTCTATTATAGCTACAATGTTAAAGAAGTTTAAAACTTTAGGATGTGTAATGAGCCTGAAAGTTCACTTTTTGAACAGTCACTTCCCGGACAATTTGGGAGATGTTAGTGAGGAACAAAGAAAGCATTTTCACCAGGATATTAAAGTGATGGAAAACCACTACCAAGGCCACTGGGAACACGAACGTGGTGGGGGACTACTGTTGGTCACTTCACCGAGAAGTTCAGCAAGCGACTCATCGCAGGAAAAGCTACACAAGAAGCTACTAAGAAAAAAGAGAAAGAAAATACAAACCAATTCCAGCTGACAAGTGAAACCTCTATTAACATGTATCATTGTTTTAAGTAGCTTACTGTAAATACAAACCATGCTTATGTTGTAACGAAGCTTTTCATTAATTTCCCCATTTACCATATAGCATAGGATTTTTATACTATATAATAAAAAGCATAGTGCTCGAAAACTGTGGCTGATACAAAAAACTAAGGCTAGATTTGGATTCAGCTCATAAAAATCTATAAATATTAGCTTCCAAAATAAAAAAAATTAAAATAAATTTTTCATTGGCCTGTGTAATCTTATATAAATTTCTATCAACCATCTGACATTTCCTATATGTTTTAATAATCAGAAAATTTATGTGCTTACATATGCTCCTTATCTGTCTAGTTTTCCATTTTATATGATACTTATGCTGCTATAAAATATGAAGGTAAACTTTACTTTTATTTGAATGACAATGAAAAATGTTATGTAGTACCCAATGGATGAAAATATTATTAAATTACATGTGTCATGCTAATTGTCATTGTTCTTATTTTTATGATGAGTTGATATTGACTATTCCTTATTTTTCAGGTAATTTACTCAATATTATTTAGTTATTTTGTTGTTTTACTTTACAGTTGCTCTTGCTGAGCATGCTGCTGATGACCTGCAGTTAAAGAGTCATACTGAAGATACAGTTGATACCACAAGCCAAGAACAAACAGTTAAAAAGACATCTGTAACAGAACTTGTTTCAGAAAAATCAAAAGTAGTGAATGGCATCATAAAGGAACACACGAAAGAGTTGCCACAAGAAAATCAAAGTGAACCAGATAAGAAAGGAAAAGAAACAGTAAAGAAGCCATTAGATTCTGCAGACCAAGACAACAGGGGGCCACCAAAAAAGCAAAAAACTACAAATATTTTAGCGGAGGAGAGCAAAACAGACCAGCAACACCAGTCTTTTGAAAAAAAGGAGAGAGAAGAACCAACAAAACAAGAATCACAAGTGACACAAAAATTGAAAGATTCACGACCAGTGACTAATGGTCCAGAACTGCTTCATGAAACTGAGATCAAAAAAATATCTGAAACAGAAAAAGTAGCAGATTCTCATAAAGCAAATAACATAAGTCAAGTCAAACAAGACCAGGAACAGTTGCCAGAAAACACAGAAACCTGCAAAACAGAATTCAAGTCTGATATTGGTATTGTGAAAAGCTCAGAGAAAGTAAATAATATTACCAATTCTGTTTCCACAAAAGGTAAGAAACTTACAAAATTGAGAGTTCATTTCATTTTTATTCTTGAATAAGTTTCCAAATCTTCTAAATCTTATTTTCTTGTTAGAACAATTTCATATTTGAAAGTGAAAAGCAAACAGATTTTATTTTGTTATACTAATATTTGTTGTTCTAAATCAATTGTTTTATTAAATTTCTCCAATTATAGAAAAGAAAAAAATAACTTTGAATATTTTGTTACAGATAAAGGAATTAATAGCCACAATATACTTAAGACTGCAGAAGAATTAGAAAAGGCAGAGAAACAGTTAGTGGAAACTGATAAAACAACATCAGCAAATACTTTATTGGACAGACAGAACGAGAAAAATAAAGTAGAGGCAGAAGAAAAACCCACAGCTCCTCATACAGAACCCACAAATAGAAAAGAGGGAAGCTCAGATACAGTCAGCAAAGGCAGTACATCAGCAGGGTCTGCAATAGAGAAGTCTGAACAGAAGAAGGCTGAAACAGAGGTCAAGTCCATTACTGTTCTCACAGAATCTGCAAATAAGAAAGAAGAACAACCTACTGCATTACCTGTAAGTGCTTTACCAGGAAGGGCTGCATTAGAGAAGTCTGAAGAAAAGAAGCCAGAAACAGAAAGAAAATCAACAGATTCTCTTACCGAGTCTACAAATAAATTAGGTAGAAAAGAGGAAAGTTTAGATACAGTTAGGAAAGACAGTGCATCAGCGGGATCTGTGATAGAGCAGTCTGAACAGAAGAAGTCAGAAACAGAGGACAAGCCCACAACACTTGTCACAGTATCTGCAAATAAGGAAGAAGAACAATCTACTGTAGCTCCTGTAAGTGTTTTACCAGGAAGGACTGCATTAGGGAAATCTGAAGAAAAGAAGCCAGAAACAGAGAGAAAGTCAACAGATTCCATTGCCCAGCCTACAAATAAATCAGGGACAACTTTTGACACAAGTGTTAGAAGTCCTGCCTCAGAAAAAACTGAAGAACCCATTGATCTTACTGCAGAAACCAGACATATAGAAGACTCCGTCTCTGCAGAATCTGCCACTAAAAAGTCTGCTTCACAAGAAGAAAAGACATTAGAAACGGCTGAAGTTTCAAAATTAAAGAAAGAGGCTTCTGAAAACAAAGAAGACAATATGGATCAATATATGAGTTTTGAATCAAAACGTATCTCCTCATCTTCAAGAAGTGTTCATGGTAAGGAAATATATTATGCATAAAATATGGAGGTTATCTTCAAAAACTTTTCCATAAAGCATTCAGCTTTTGTATAGGACCTGTTTCCGAAATTTTGCTAGTATCTGAACTACTGTTAAACTGATAGAATAAAAATACCTTGAAGGTCTGTTACATTAACACTGTAGTATGAAGTTTAAGATTTTGCGGTTTTATTTTGCTGTGTGCTCTGTAAGCAGTCTAACTTTTGTAGCTGTTCTTCTTGAGCATCTTAAACATTTCCATACATAGCTAACTAATAGTATTTCTTTCTATTGTCTTTTGAGTATTTGTTGTATTTGTCATTGTAAATTTGTCTTTTCTTAAAACTTCAAAGTTGTGTGGTTGTGCTATCATGTCTCATTTTAATGACAAACAGTGTAGTGCCACTCTTTGATGAATTATGTTCAAGTCACATCTGTGTATTTGAAATAATCAGTGGTCATTTCTTCAACTAAACATTGTCTTAATAATTACAATGTGTTAAAATGCCTTTTAAATGTTCCATGAACAAAACTTTTACATCTGCTTTTAACAAATGGTTTTAAAATATCTTTATAAATTCTGGTTTAAGCCAATAAAATTACTACCTTAAAAGAAGCTACAGAATAAAGGCAAGGAAAAAGTAAAAAGTTAATATATATTGTTATAAATGAAAACAAATCTGAATACATATACGCATTTTGTTATTTCCACATTTGTTTGTGAAATTCCTCCTGTATAACACCAGTTATTGTGCCCTTGCTTTAGATATTTAGGATGTGCCCTCGCCCCCTCCCACTTCTGATGTGGCATTATTCCTTGAAGCATTCAGCAGTCTAATTTGGAGGGGTGCTAGCTGTATTGATATAAACTGAAATTACTTAAATAATGGAAAATCCAGGATAGAATGTTACAATATTATGAGAAGGAAAGTTGCTACTCACCATATAGCGGAGACACTGAATCGCAGATATGCACAACAAAAAGACACAATCACAGCTTTCGGCCATTAAAGCCTTTGTCAACAATTGATAGACACACACACACACACACACACACACACACACACACACACACACACACACACATACACAAGCAAACGCAACTCACTCACACAACTGCAGTCTCAGGCAGCTGAACCCACACTGCGAGCAGTACCAGTGCATGATGGCAGTGGCGACTGGTTGGGTTAAGGAGGAGGTATGAGGGGGGGTGGGGAGGGATAGTATGGTTGGGCTGGTGGACAGCGAAGTGCTGCAGTTTAGATAGTGGGAAGGGGTGAGATGGGGAGGTGGGGGGATGTAGTGGAAAAGGAGAGAAATACTCCCCCCCCCAAAAAATCTGTCCCCTGTGTGTGTGTGTGTGTGTGTGTGTGTGTGTGTGTGTGTGTGTGTGTGTGTGTGTGTGTCTGTGTGTGTCTGTCATTGTTGACAAAGGCCTGAAAACTATAATTGTGAGACTCTTTTTGTTGTGTCTATCTGCAACTTAGCATCTCTGAAATTGCTTAAGCTGTACTGGCAGTTTTCAATCATTGCCAGAATAGCCTGATTTCACTAACAGATAGTAATGGGTTCAGCACATTTGTATCTTCTGAGTGTCTATCTGGAATCCACAATTAATAATTTATGTGATGGAAGCATGTTGAAATGCTTGCACAATGACTTACTGAGTTTCGTGTCAAATTTGAGAATTTACTGTCTATATCTCTATACACAATAATATTTTCAATTGTTGTCATCACTGGTATTATTAGAACCAAATATGTGCTTTGTATTTACTGTCATTCACATATTCTTTTAAGTTCTGAACTATTGCTGAGCTTTTCCTATGTAAATTCTGGTATTTTTATGGTGCAAATCCCTTTATCTTCGGAGTAGCTGTATCTCTGAACTTACTTCAGAGGTTTATAAATAATACTGTTATGTTGCTGTTTGAGTGTTGGGGTGGAGGGAGGGGGAAGCTAAGAACAGAATGATGTTCCTGTAGCTATGACTACAATTTTGGCTTTAATATGGTATCCAGTTTCATCCTTCAGCAAAATCAAAATAGTGTCTTCAGCTTCATTGTTTAATTTATTTGTTTAATAATTTACTCACATCTTGTCTTACAAACATGATTTATGGATTAGCACTATGTTTGGTGCAACACACTGGTAAAAGAGCACTTTCTAATTTCATGATTAAATAAATAATAATCACTGAAATTAACAGTCTTTCTGAGTCCCTGAATAAAAAGAAAATTAAAATAACTTTAAATTTGTGATTAATCTATTATTTAATTTCATTTACACTTTAGTTTTATGAAAAAGAGATTAATTAGTCACCACAAGTGACTGCAGAAAATTCCTGCTAGGATTAAGGCACAAACCTGTATTTTCAGCTTTTCGTAAGCCGTCACCTTCCCATTAGGCTATCCAAGCACACCTACTAGCAGACACAAATTTTTAGTATGAGCAATGTTTCTGTATATGGGATGCAGATACAGGGTTTCTCCACTGATAGTAAATGACAAAGGAAAGGAAGCTGAGGCAGATTTGGGTTGGACCAGGATACATGCTTGGATGGACAGCGCTAAGTCAATTGCTCATAAAAGGCAGGAAATCCAGGATTGAATACTGCTGTTAACAAAAATTTTCAGTTGTCACCTCAAATGCATATCATTGTGATTGCTGCAATAAGTAATAGTTCTCACATAAGTAGTTTTTTCTTGTTTGATGTATATTTACAAAATTGATTAATTCTAGCAGAAAACTGGCAGAGAAAAGAAGGCACACACTTTTTGACTGTCTATTCACTTACATGCATACATACAGATGCATGTGCAGAGTATGCATTTCCTTGTTGCACAATGATAATGTATGTTCATACACTCTGAGACTATCTTGGTCAGGATTCTTGTTTTTTGTCATTTAGGAACATAACTACTACACTGTTTCTGCTACATCTGATCAGTTCATTCATGCTGAAGTTTCATTAATGTTATTAGTTTCAGAACTCTATATTTCTACCTTTCCTTCCTCACAAAGTGAATGATGTTAGAAACCTATGTTTTGTATTCAGTCACTGTTTGTGTTGGCAATACTGGGAACTCAAATTGTTATTGTGACATAGACCTGATGGGTATGGCTTCCAGCCAAGCTTTTGAACTCATGCAAATTCACTAGAAACTATGACTAAAGTCTTGATGTGGTACTTGTCAACTCCTAATGCTTAATGATTCAGATGCAAAACACTCTATCAGATTTTACGATTTTACAAACATCTGATAAATGGAAAACTGACAGTAAAAATAGTAGTAATGCATAAATGAGATCTCAAACAACAGCAGTGTATAACGTGGACACTTTAACATGGCAGTTTTAGGGGAGGTGTGTTTTGGGCTATGGTTAGGTAAGATACCAGTACAGGTTGCACTTGAACTACCATGTTTACAACACTGCCAACCTAAGCAAGAAAAGGCATGGTAGCTGTTACCAAATACTTCATGTTGTGTGCTTTGCTTTGGGTTGCTAATAGCTCATTCTATTCTAGGAGGCTAATTCGGGTCTATATTGAGTCTCAAGTAGGAGTCTCGAAACACTAGGAGGGCTCTGCAATGCGTATGACAGTGTGTCAGTTCTGCTTTCGCAAAAGCATAAATCATGAGTGTAAATTGCCAGCTATGTGAGAGGGAGGTGGGGCTTGTTCCCCTACAGCTCCTATCTGCTCCTCTGTTGGCTCTACTGCTCCCCTGTTGTCCAGGGTTCTTGTTTGTTCACAGCCAACTGCAATGTTATATTGTCAGCACTATATCTGAATCAAATTAACAAAGTAGCAGACACTCATGTGCAACTTTGTCTGTTCTATGGATTGATTGTTACAACAATGGCTGTGGTGGTCCATGTATTCACATACTGTCTGTTGAAGTGCAGTACTTAGTTCATTTTTCAGGACTGTATTAGGTTCATCATTTTTTGCACACTTTCACTGTTTTATTCTGACAGTCTGTAATGAACAATAAACATGCCATACAGAGAAACAAACCACACAATGAAAATAAATCACAACAGTTAGATTACTGAAATCAAGCTTTGTCTGCAATTGAATGTGGTAAATATTGTCTGAAATAAAAGAGTGATGTGACAAAGGTGAATAAAACATGCATCACAGCAAATTGCCTTGTCTGACTGTCAGTGTCATTGATTTGAATATAATCCTTTGTCCACTCCTTTGTTTGTTGAATATAAATAGGTTACCAGAGATAACGGCAAATCCATAAGACATACAGGATGAATAATTCATTCTACAGTGGGGTGCTGTTACAAAAGTTCCTGAACTGTTGAAACAGTGTACTAGACTGGAACTCAAACTTTAACCTTCAGCTGTTATGGGCAGTCCTCCTATGGATTACCCAGGCTTGACTTACAACCTGCATCATTTCTGTTAGCCAGTACCTCCATCCTACTTTCCAACAGTGGCTCCCTTTAAATGCTAGTGAAACAAGGCTTGTAGAAAAATCTCTTTGACGTTTGGACAGTAGAAGGGAAGTATAGGCACACTGAAATGGTGAGGTGGACAGCAAACTGTCCCATGGTAGCTCAGTCAGTAGGGACATTGCCCACAGAAAGCAAGGGTTCAATTTGAGCCCCAGTCCAGTGTACCATTTTAATCTGTCAAGAAGTTACTGTGAGAAATCGCATATCAGTATCACTTTTCTGACTACTTAATTTTATTTGAAATAAAGTCTGAATATTTATTTTAGTTTTAGTACACTCAGTCTTTCAGTCACAACATGAGCAGATGTATAAAATGTTGTCAATGACAATTCAGGAGATAGCTCTCGTATTACCCAAAACTTCCAAAAAATGAAAATCGTAGCTAAATGAAGTTTTATGTTTCTGTTCCTTCCATTAAACAGTAGCATAGCATTAAACAATAGTACTAGTACCAGATTACCATATACGATAAACTGTGCTGTAATTTGAAGTTAATCTAATATCTAATTTCCAGAGTAGTTCTCATATTACTGAGCTTTGCTTAAATTAACTTAATTATTTATTTTTCTAAAACATGCAGTAACATGGAAATATTAATCATATCTTAATAATGCTCTTCTCTAAACATACTTTTAATAACGCTGACAGCTGATCTATTCGCAGTCATTGTGGCAAGAACACGAAGGGTGGCATCTCTCTGGTAAGACTTTACCTTTTTGCTGTTATATGTTGTGTCTGTCCCTCAGAATATTCTTCAGTGTCAAGTAGTCATCTCAGTGAGGAGATCTACGTGGAGTCAAGCAATATATCATCTTCTGAGTCCATGAGGGTAGCATCAAGTACAACACAATCTGTTGGTGGTGGTGATACAGTAGTCAGACTTGCTCTGACTTCCAGTGATGGTCGTCCAGTATTCACTGAAACTATTGAAGGCTGCAATGTAGAACGTAAGTTGATGTAATTTTTCATAAAAAGAAGTTAGAAGAAAAAAATTTGATAGATGGATTTTGAAAGGAAACATATTTTACACCAATATTATTTTGAAATACTTCATTGTAATAACAAAAAATGTAAGTATATCTTAATTAAAGCATCTTGTTGTTTGAATTCAATTTTCTCCTGCATTTTGTACCTCTCTTGATGTCTCTCCAATATCTTCTACATTTAAATTGCCTTGATTACTTTCTCTAGACTAATTCCCAGAATACATGCTATGAAACTTGCTGCTTCTTTTTATTGTTATCAATCTGATCCAGTTTGTGAAGTTTCAGCCCAGATTATTTTCTCTATATTTACTTACTTTTAAGTTGTTAAATGAGGTACCTCCAGTATCTGGCCAATAAAGATAAAAATAACCTCAGAAGTTTTGGAACATTGTTATTGTTCAGTAGTTGGCACTATGAATGTGTGAGAAAATGACAGGAGGATGTGCTGCCAATAACTGTATCTATAAAGATACACAGTTCATATCAAGAAGATGAAGCAGATCAACAAAGAAGATGGTAACATATGAGGGTTGGAACTTCAATAGTAGCAACTATTTATTCACAACAGATACAAAAGAGTTACATATTAGCACCTGTTACTGTCCCTCAATGTAGTCACCAGCATTGTGTAGAACCCATTGCCAGTGATGTGGAAGGCATAGTGTACCGTTAGCAGAGTCTGTTCTGTTGATGGTGAGAATGGACCGATCTACTGCCTGTTGAATCTCTGGAACAGTTCTGAAGCAAATGCCACAAAGTGTTTCCTTCATCTTCAGAATCAAATCAGTCACAAAGACTTAAGTCCGGGGCGTACGGTGGATGATACAGTTCTTCCCAGTCCCATCAACCGAACAGAGCAGCCACAGCTTGTGCTGTTTGTGCCCACACATTGTCGTGAAAAATGATGGGTGGGCTGCATAGAAAGTGTTGCCGCTTCTTTCGCAGAGCTGGTCACAGGTGATGCTCCAAAAAAAAGCTATCTGTTTACTGTTACAGTTGGCAATAGTTTAGGGTGGCAGGTGAACAAGGCTTAATACAAAATGAAAACCATAAACACCACACGCAGTTGATGAAGAGTGTTCTATTGTAAAATATGCAACACAGTGCAAAATTCAGCTCAATTCTTTTCCAGAACCAGATCTTCAGAACTTTGCAGTCTGATATGTACTGTTTTCTATGTTCTCAACCTCCATCATTTTAGGTCTCATAGATCTCCTTTACTTTTAATCTTGTTTCCAAGCCAAGTGGCACTGATTCTGAAAACAATGGTCATGTAAAACTCAGCTTATGCTTTTTTCACCTGGCATCCTGAAAGCCATGAATCAAGGCCATCTAATGGCTACAGTACTCTTTGACTTCTGAGTCCTAGGGAAGTGTATTGGGACCCATGCTGCTCATGTTGTTTATTAATGACTAGGCAGACATTTATTTTAAATGTACAGAAACATGTGTCAGTAGTGGTCAAATGTGCAGAACCCTCTCAGAATAGGATTAATAGAAGATATTGAATGTATTCAAAGAAGGGCACCACTGATGGTCACAGGTTTGTTTGACTCGCCCGAGAGTATCACAGAAATGCTGAAAAAAACTGAACTGGCAGACGCTTCAAGATGTAGACCATTTATACCATAAAAGGCTACTTACAAAGTTTCAAGGAGCAGCTTTAAGTGAATGATCTAGAAATATGCCTAAGCCTCCCACATACCACTCCCATAATGATTGCGAAGGCAAGATTTTTTTTTTTAATCAGTTGTTATTCTCATGCCCCATACATAATTGGAATGAGAAGAAATCCTAACTTATGGTACTCACAGCCACACTTCTCAGTGGTGTATAAATTATGAATATTTAGATGTTATATTTCCTCCCTTTATGCTTCGCTTTCACATTGTTACCACTAAACACAGTACTAAGTTCCTTGGGTGTGGAAACAACAGAACTGCCATCCAGTAGAGAGTTTTGCAAACATATTGAGAAATGATGTAGCGTGTTTCCACTACCAATTAAGATGGAAACTTCCCATTATTTTACAGTGATTCTTCTAAAAGATAAAAGGTTTTGGAGCAGAAAATGATTCATTAATATTTTAAATTCTTATCTTGCGGATTTGAAGGTGCCGATGATTGTTGATCCTACTAGCATGTTCATTTTCATTTGCTGCCATTATCATTGGAGTGATTTCTCTTGGAATATGCTGCAGTCTTACATCATTGAAATATTTTTCTCAGAACCAATTTTATAAGTCATAATTTATTTAAAATTTCTTCACCATTCACTCTTCCATTACAAAACTGTTCATTTCCTTAGACTGAGCAGACATTGCTAATGACTATGCCAAAACTGAGATGTATCTGTACTGTTTACTGAGTCATAGTCACAGCCACTTATATAGCCTTTTAACAGTGAGCTTAGTGTTTAATTCTTTGTTATGACTTTGATACAATTGCAGTTTTATAACCAAAATGATTTCCCTTGAAGATTGTCATTAAAATTTGCTCAGCAATTTAGACTTGCACAATTACAGTGACTATTTATATCAACTTTTTCCTTTTTGTGATGCAATTACCAGACTTTCCACATCTGCATTATTTTAACTTTTTTCGTTATTTACTTTGGGCTTTAACATTTTTCCACAAGAACTAGAACATTAATTAATATGGTCATCTTTCCAGTAAATATAACTCCACAAAATTTGTGTATCTATCTCGAATTTACAGGAATTACTTGTTATTACCAATTCACTGTTTTATGTACCTTTCTTTCTCCTGGCCTTATCTCATATTGTCAGGGGGTCAGCATGTTAATCTAGATTTCAAAATGTGAGTGGCAGAGGGTGGTCAGATGCCCTTCTTGTCATCACCCCTTGCCCCACAGGCCGGATTTATGTAACCAGCCCATCTGTCTGCATTTAGTGTTGCCACACAGGAAAGGATGAGAATGTTTCTGAAGTGTTTGCAAATCATATAACTGAGGTTGTATGTGGATACCAGCCTGATTTTCATTTAGTCGGATCTGGAAACCACCTAAAGTTCTCATCCAGGCTGGCTGGCATACTGGCCTTCACCGTTAACTCACCAAGCGGGTCCGATCTGGGGCTGACTTATGCCCCCAAATCTGGGAAGGGATGTGCTAGCATTGCACATCTATCTGGTCAGGTCTCACAGCCTTTTATATATGCTTATAGTTATTTGACTTCATTTATAGAATAACGAGTATAAATAAAAGGAAAATTACAGGAAATTGAGCATACTCAGATAATACTATGAAGCACTATAAGTATTGAAAGATTAACTGCAAAAAGTGAGATATACAAGTGTATCTTATTCTTTATTAGTTGCATGTATTGGGTGCTATGATATCAGATTGTGGTCTGTTATATTACTCACTGTTGTCACAAATGAGTGATATTTATTACAACAGTCGGTCACATCGTGATTATGCTACAGGAAAAATGGAAACAAATTT
Organism: Schistocerca serialis cubense; assembly: GCF_023864345.2. Classification (NCBI taxonomy): domain Eukaryota; kingdom Metazoa; phylum Arthropoda; class Insecta; order Orthoptera; family Acrididae; genus Schistocerca; species Schistocerca serialis. The sequence continues at coordinate 450,493,335 of NC_064639.1, read as the reverse complement.
TATTGCCGGCTTATTCCCCTTTTTGTGAAGACTGACCCAAAGGACGTTCCTATAAAGGAAATATTGGGCTTGGCATTCTTTTCGTTGCTGAACCAGCATTTGTGCAACCAGCAGTAGTAGATATCTGGTGGCTATTTTGGCTTAATGTGTATATTACCGCAAAATTGAGAAGAAATACTCATTAGTCTTGAGAAAAGTATTTGAATTAAATCATGCACAGTTCAATTCAAATAGAAATATCCCACATTTGCAAGTGTTATATGTTTAAAATGCTTGAATCAACATAGGTTTTTTGTTAATTGTAGTAACTAAAAATACTCATTTGCTCCCCCATCAGTGTAATTTATCACAATTATTTCTTTGTTGAAATGCAGGTTTTTTTGAGTTGCGCCAGTTTAATGTTTTTGAGTTGCATTTATATCATGGTGTCATTTTCATATGTTTATGGTATTTCTTTTTGCTGATGGTTTGGTGGTAAATTTTATTCAGACAAAAACTTAAATGTAATTTATAATTTTTTGTAGCTGTTTATTCTTTGTATGAATAAAAGTGACACAAAATGTCATGTTATTATAGAAATTAAAATGCTTGTACTCAGATTTGAAGCTATTGTAGCATAGTAAATGTTGAATTTGCAGCAAGAGTATTCAGTTAATATTACATGAGGTGTCACTCAGGACAAACATTTATTTCACTTGAATGCCCTTTGGTTAATGGTTTTATGGTAAATACAGTGTAAATAATAATTGATGTTTAAACTGTTTCAGCTGGACAGAATGCTATATTTCAATGCAAAGTTGCCTCTGATTCACCAACTAATATGACATGGCTGAAAGATAATCGGCCAATGGATGATAAGCTAGCAGACAGAGTTAAAATGGAATCTAAAGATAGCAGCAGTTTCAAACTGGAAATTCAACACTGTCGTGAGTCAGACACTGGTATATATACAGCTAAAGCATCCAATGTCGTTGGAAGCTCCACATGTACTGCACAACTAGTTGTTCAGGACAGTAAGTTTTTAAAAAATGCAAAATTTATTATTTGCACATTCAATAATACCTTTTCCCACTTGCAACTCTCATAAAGAAACATTGTGAGTTTCATGTAGAATAACATTTTCCATGAAGGACGTGTGGTAATGTTAAGAGCAATGTATTGATTGGAGCTCAGATTTTGTGAAAGGACTATTTCTTCTCAGTTATAAATCAAATTTCTGAAATTGAATGAAAACTGCACATAGTAATTTAGTTTGAAAGTAATCTATAGGTATGTTGCCAACAAGAATATAGTACAAATATCAAATCTGATAGAAACTTGTGCTCTCAGTGGTAAAGATATCAATATAAGTTAGTAGGCTTTCATAGCCAGTGTGATTTTGAATAAAATAATTTTGAGCATTGAGATATGTCACTGCAAACTACTACAGCAACAAATTGCAGACATGTGACTTTTAAAATTTTCCAAGTGAACTGAATTTTTAAACAAATTTTGGGTTTGCAACCAGTCATCAATTAATTCATTGCACGATGTTTTGACTGGGCACCTGCCAGTCATTTCCAGGTGAGTCATCGAATACTAACAGTTAGCCTTTGATGGGTCACCTGAAGGTGACTGGCAGGTGCCCAGTCAAAATATTGTGCAATGAATTAAATGACAACCAGCTGTAAGTCTGAAATTTGTTTGGAAATTACTGATGTTTTGACCAACTTGGAGAAATTAGTTGCTTCAGTTGTTAACAATGACATGTCTCAATACCCAAAATAATTTTATGCAAGACATTGATAGTATGCTCGTGAACACAATAATTTTCTGAGATGTATATGCATCCCACTAGCTCATGACAGACAAATTATTACAAACAAAAAATAACACACAGTTGCCCAAAAACAAATGTTGGATAACAGGAGCCATGATTACATAAAAAGTTGTAGACACCATTCAGGGATAGCTTAGACTTGTATTGGCAGCTGCTAACTGTGCTTCACAGAGTCAAATGCTTTTACATATTATAAAAACAGATTACACTTATAACATATGCAAACAAGTATTGCAGACTATATATATCAGAGATAATAACCTAAGTCAGGTGATAATATGCATAAAGAGCAAAAATATATATCAAGTTTGCAGAGAAAAATTTTAAGTTTTAATGTCAAAAGAAATATGTGATATCTCAACCTAGTCACAGTTATTATGTACTTTTCAAGTTTTATAGATATGAGACAGAAAGGTAGATAGAGAGATAGATAGGTATAATATGAGAACATTTTATGAATGCTTAGGCTGTATAACTTAATTAACTTAACAGAGGATACATTAACTTAATTAAGATTATACAAGATACATTTAAACATAACCTGGAAAATTCATAAGTGTAATAATTATACAGTAATTTTCAGAATTATTTGCAACTGTTATTACTGGCAGTGACTCTTCTTAGCTATAAGTTTTTTAAGTTTTGTGGAAACGGTTTATCTGAAATTAAACTCATTTCTGCTTCACAGTTAGTGAAGAAGAAAGGGCACGACGTGCTGCAGCAAATAGTCCGAGTTTCTTAATTCGGCTTAAGGACACAGAACTGCTAGAAAATACATATTTGCGATTTATGGTAAAAGTTCAAGGTACACCGAACCCAGAAGTAACATTGTAAGTATATTTTTGATAGAATATTTATTAAAGATGCTGAAAACATGAAAGTAATTTAATTTCTAATGTATAATTGTGTGTTTATATTTTATAATTGATAATTTATTAGGAATTAAACACAGATACAGTATATTTTGAGCAAGTACCAAATAGATTGTAGACTTTGTTTCAGGTATCCCTCTTGCTCTAACTTTATGTCTGCATACATGCACACTACTTACCTTTTAAAGATAATATTCCTTTCATACATTTCAGCTATAAGGATGGGAAACCTATAGAAAAAGGAAGTGACCACATTCAAGTTGTAAGAGATAAAGCCGAGTCTGGATACTATGAACTTGTTATTACTGATGTCCACCAAAATGATGCAGGAAAATATTCATGTACTGCTAAAAACAAATATGGAGAAGTGTCAAGTGAAGCAACTGTAACAGTTACAAGTAAGTTGGAGATGTATTTTGTGTTATGATAACTTCACAACATTTCTTTCCATAAGTATTCATAGAAAAAAGACCACAGAGGTAAAGCATGTCCATTTCAGTGTTGTAAATCACCCTTGTGACTGTTATGACTCCTTACCCTGCCCCTTAAAACCCACATCCTTTCGTCTTTCCCTCTCCTTCCCTCTTTCCTGATGAAGCAACCATTGGTTGCGAAAGCTAGAATTTTGTGTGTATGTATGTGTTTGTTTGTGTGTCTATCGACCTGCCAGCGCTTTTGTTTGGTAAGTCTCATATATATATATATAATAGAAGGAAACATTCCATGTGGGAAAAATTATATACAAAAACAAAGATGAGGTGACTTACCGAACGAAAGCGCTGGCAGGTCGATAGACACACACCTGCCAGCGCTTTCGTTCGGTAAGTCACCTCATCTTTGTTTTATATATATATATATATAAAAAAAGTGCTATCAGGTTGATAGACACACAAACATACACACAAAATTTTTCCCACGTGGAATGTTTCCCTCTATTATTTTTATATATATATATATATATATATATACCGCAAATTAGAAGAGCATGCCACCCTCCACCTCAAAAAATTATCCAGTCTCCTGGTTTCCCACCTCCGGAAAGGCAACTCACTCACCCTTCACAACCTATCCAGCAAACCTCAACCTCCTCTCATTGCACACGAACCCAGTCTCTCCCATCTACTCAATCTCCCACTTCCAGCTCCACTCCCTCCAAAAACTCAAAATTCCAATCAACGCAATCTGGAATCACAACACCCCAATTCAGTAGTCAACCTTTCCTCCAAACCTCTCTCCCAATCCGAAACCTCTGTCCTATCCAAAGGCCTCACCTTCAGCCCCACTCCCAGATTCAACCAAACAGCCCTCGTCAAAGATTTACTGTCCTACACTCGTACTCTCTACTGGAAATATGACTTTGCCATGAAGAAAAATGATCCTAATCCTACTCCTAATGATCCAACTCCCCAAGACACTATCCAAATTGAACCCTGCCTGGAACAGTTCCGTCCTCCGTCACAGCGGGACCCACCTCCTCTTCCTCAAAATCACCCTCTCCATACCTTCCAGGAATTTCTGACTTCCAGCCTTGCTTCTCAATCCTTCTTAAAAAACCTTAATCCTAGTCCCAACATCACCACTGCTGAAGCCCAAGCTATCCGTGATCTGAAGTCTGACCGATATATCGTCATTCTTCCGGCGGACAAGGGTTCCACGACCGCGGTACTTGATCGACGGGAGTATGTGGCTGAGGGACTGCGTCAGCTTTCAGACAACACCACATACAAAGTTTGCCAAGGTAATCCCATTCCTGATGTCCAGGCGGAGCTTCAAGGAATCCTCAGAACCTTAAGCCCCCACAAAACCTTTCACCTGACTCCATCAACCTCCTGTCCACACTGACACCCCGCACCCCTACCTTCTACCTTCTTCCTAAAATTCACAAACCCAATCATCCCGGCCGCCCCATTGTAGCTGGTTACCAAGCCCCCACAGAACATATCTCTGCCTACGTAGATCAACACATTCAACCCATTACATGCAGTCTCCCATCCTTCATCAAAGACACCAACCACTTTCTCGAACGCCTGGAATCCTTACCCAATCTATTACGCCCAGAAACCATCCTTGTAACCATTGATGCCACTTCATTATACACAAATATCCCGCATGTCTAGGGCCTCGATGCGATGGAGCACTTCCTTTCACGCCGATCACCTGCCACCCTACCTAAAACCTCTTTCCTCATTACCTTAGCCAGCTTCATCCTGACCCACAACTTCTTCACTTTTGAAGGCCAGACATACCAACAATTAAATGGAACAGCCATGGGTACCAGGATGGCCACCTCGTACGCCAACCTATTCATGGGTCGCTTAGAGGAAGCCTTCTTGGTTACCCAGGCCTGCCAACCCAAAGTTTGGTACAGATTTATTGATGACATCTTCATGATCTGGACTCACAGTGAAGAAGAACTCCAGGATTTCCTCTCCAACCTCAACTCCTTTGGTTCCATCAGATTCACCTGGTCCTACTCCAAATCCCATGCCATTTTCCTTGACGTTGACCTCCATCTGTCCAATGGCCAGCTTCACACGTCCATCCACATCAAACCCACCAACAAGCAACAGTACCTCCATTATGACAGCTGCCACCCATTCCACTTCAAACAGTCCCTTCCCTACAGCCTAGGTCTTCATGGCAAACGAATCTGCTCCAGTCCGGAATCCCTGAACCATTACACCAACAACCTGAAAACAGCTTTCACATCCCGCAACTACCCTCCCGACCTGGTACAGAAGCAAATAACCAGAGCCACTTCCTCATCCCCTCAAACCGAGATCCTCCCACAGAAGAACCCCAAAAGTGGCCCACTTGTGACAGGATTCTTTCCGGGACTGGATCAGACTCTGAATGTGGCTCTCCAGCAGGGATACGACTTCCTCAAATCCTGCCCTGAAATGAGATCCATCCTTCATGAAATCCTCCCCACTCCACCAAGAGTGTCTTTCCGCCGTCCACCTAACCTTCGTAACCTCTTAGTTCATCCCTATGAAATCCCCAAACCACCTTCCTTACCCTCTGGCTCCTACCCTTGTAACTGCTCCCGGTGTAAAACCTGTCCAATGCACCCTCCCACCACCACCTACTCCAGTCCTGTAACCCGGAAGGTGTACACGATCAAAGGCAGAGCCACGTGTGAAAGCACCCACGTGATTTACCAACTGACCTGCCTACACTGTGAAGCTTTCTATGTGGGAATGACCGGCAACAAACTGTCCATTCGCATGAATGGACACAGGCAGAGAGTGTTTGTTGGTAATGAGGATCACCCTGTGGCTAAACATGCGTTGGTGCACGGCCAGCACATATTGGCACAGTGTTACACCGTCCGGGTTATCTGGATACTTCCCACTAACACCAACCTGTCAGAACTCCGGAGATGGGAACTTGCCCTTCAGTATATCCTCTCTTCTCGTTATCCGCCAGGCCTCAACCTCCGCTAATTTCAGGTTGCCGCCGCTCATACCTTACCTGTCTTTCAACAACATCTTTGCCTCTGTACTTCCGCCTCGACTGACATCTCTGCCCAAACTCTTTGCCTTTACAAATGTCTACTTGTGTCTGTGTATGTGCGGATGGATATGTGTGTTTGTGCGAGTGTATACCTGTCCTTTTTTCCCCCTAAGGTAAGTCTTTCCACTCCCGGGATTGGAATGACTCCTTACCCTCTCCCTTAAAACCCACATCCTTTCGTCTTTCCCTCTCGTTCCCTCTTTCCTGATGAAGCAACCATTGGTTGCGAAAGCTAGAATTTTGTGTGTATGTATGTGTTTGTTTGTGTTTCTATCGACCTGCCAGCGCTTTCGTATGGTGAGTCACATCATCTTTGTTTTTAAATATATTTTTCCCGCGTGGAATGTTTCCCTCTATTTTTTTATATATATATATATATATATATATATATATATATATATATATATATATATATATATATATATATATATATATATATATATATATATATATATATATATATATATATGGTTATAATAAAGGGAAACATTCCACGTAGGAAAAATATATCTAAAACAAAGATGATGTGACTTACCAAATGAAAGTGCTGGCAGGACGACAGACACACAAACAAACACAAACATACACACAAAATTCAAGCTTTCGCAACAAACTGTTGCCTCATCAGGAAAGAGGGAAGGAGAGGGAAAGACGAAAGGATGTGGGTTTTAAGGGAGAGGGTAAGGAGTCATTCCAATCCCGGGAGCGGAAAGACTTACCTTGGGGGGGAAAAAGGAAAAAAGGACGGGTATACACTCGCACACACACACATATCCATCCACACATATACAGACACAAGCAGACGTATTTAAAGATTTGTGTGTATGTAGGTGTTTGTTTGTGTGTCTGTTGACCTGCCAGCACTTTCATTTGGTAAGCTACATCATCTTTGTTCTTTTTATATATATATATATATATATATATATATATATATCTGTGTGTGTGTGTGTGTGTGTGTGTGTGTGTGTGTGTGTGTGTGTGACACTGTAAAATTTAATGACATTGAAAACAAAATCAGTAACACTTATCCCCTGTACAAACCAGTCACTGAAATTTGCTTATGGACATTGGTTCAACATTATTGCATTGTTACTGTACAGTAGGTGTGTAGTAGTAGTGAATGATGGAACTATCCAGACGATCTGCTATTCCTATTCATTATTTCATTTATATATTGTGTTCTGCTGATCCAATCACAAGGGAAAACCTTCACGGTTCTGACATAACAGCAGAGTAATATGTCCTTTAAGTTAATTAGAGTTGGCCTAGTGAAATAAAGATTGTGTAGGGCATTTTATAAATAAGTAACTATCTTTGAGGCAGATTCATAACAACAAAATAAGTAAAACATATCTTATAAATATGTGTGAAGAAGTGTTGGATTTTGAATTATTAATGAAAGGACATTTTGCAAAGTTTGCAATGTTCAGAACGCATGTCTCTGCATATGCATGTGCTTCAAAAAATGTGTGTGTGAATGAAAATATGTATGTTAAAATTCATTCAAGACACAATATTGCCATACCAGTAGACTTCATTGTTCACTGTTTTACAGTCTCCTGGTTTATTTTCTTTTGTATGTATTGCACCAGTGCCAAAGTGGAAAATTCTAGTGAAATATGCATGGTATTCCCATTGTAAATAATAAACAGGTGAGAAAACACTACCATCGGCAATGTTTTAAATGAATAAAATGAACCATATTGTGATAATAGAACACATTTTAATGGTTGCTGATGCATTCATGTTGTGCACATTATTCTCAGCTATGACAATAGGTCACCACCTGATAGATCTATATGTCCTGCTAACACCATTCACAGATGCTGCCTATGACTAGCTCATTTCACAGATGCTGCCTATGAGTACCTTATTCAGAACACTTTTCCATAGTTGCTAAATGATGAACTCCCACAGGAGGCAAATGGTTTACACATGATGGGCCTCCAACACATTTCAGTCACACTGTTTGTGATACAGTGGATACTGTCTACCATGACTTACAGGTAGGGAGAGGAGGACCAGTACTGTGGCTTGCACATTTCCCCAGCCTCAGTGCTTTGAATGATTATCTGTGGGCACTACATAAGGAATAGTGTCATACAAGAGACATTCCTAATGCAGGTATGTTTCATCACTGTGTGACAGAACCCTGTGAACCATGCATCACTATCTGGATAGGTTTGAAAGGGTGTGAGAGAGCATAATCCAACTGGTGTATACACCTGTGGTGGCAAAGGAAGGACATTCCAAACATTTGTTATTGGCTTCTGACTTGAGAATTTTGGCAAATGTTCTTAAAGTATAAAATAATTTTCAAGCATACATTAATATGAACTTTCATTCTTATTTTGATGTGAGAAATATGCCTCCAAAGTTTACAGAAGTATTCCTGATACATCTATGAATATTACTAAACTACAGTTCACTGCCACATTTTTCTGTCTGCATATGAAGGCTATTGTCAGGAACTACTGAGGTATTTTGATATAATTTTCTAAAATAGATAGACTGATTCGTGAGAAAGGATTGTGAATAAAATATATAAATATTTCATGCAAATTGGGTGAATTATGATGAAGTTAAATTCCTAGCCATGTTTTTCTGTCTCTATGTGAAGGCTAAACTCAGGAACATTGTACGGATTTTGATAAGTTTTTCAAAAATAGATAGACTGATTCACGAGGAGGGTTTGTGTGTGTAATCCGTTATTGCTATGCCAAACAAGTTGTTCAGCCATAGATACTTAGTGCTAACCATGTGAAGCTGGTGCACATCAACTATTTAATTTGGGAAGCTGTCACTTCATATTCCATTCCAGTGACACTGATTTTTTATTCTTTGTAAATTCTATAAATCACAGTTGGTGTTCTCAAGTTTTCCTAAATACCAAAATTATCCAGCAAGGACATGGCCAAAGGAAAGGAAGTACTTGACAAACGTAACTGGATTCATTGTGTCTTAATCAATAGCCATATTATTGCTTTCCATACAATATTTCTTAACTTGACAGAGTTATAAGATATAGCCATATTGCAACAATAGTGTTGAAGTTTCATGCGATATTTCCTTTGTTCTGTTGTGCAGTGGAACGTAGTACATTAGGTTTCATTTAATTTTAATATTTCATGCAGAGGAGTGCATCACATAGTGACACTTGAAAAAAACAATCATTGTATCCTATCACAAATCAATTGTAACACAATTATCACAAAGATTTTCCATTTGTCCTACACATAAAAGTTTTTGCAACAGTATATTAATAGAACTTGAGTGCCTCCTGGAGGTATCTAGCTGTGCAGCAATAAAACCTATGAAAATACATAATATATTACTTTGTGTGGAAAGACTAATTTAAGATTGCAAAAATTGTTATCTTGCTGTATATGTTCGGAAATTTAAAACCGTGCACCTCACAGAATGAAAACACATGATATTCAGTGGATATAATACCACTGTATCACAGGTGGAATTGGTTAACTCAAACAGATACCTTGGTGTAACACTTAGTAGGGACATGAAATGGAATGATCGCATAGTCTCCGTCTTGGGTAAAGCACGAGCAGACTTGGAATATTGGTAGAACACTAAGAAAATTCAACCAGTATGGAAGGAGATTGCTTACAAATCATCTGTGCAACCCTTACCAAAATATGCTGCAAGCATGTGGGGCCTATATCAGATAGGACTAACAGGGAGTATTGAATGTATACAGAGAAGGTCATTGAAAGGTTACAGATTTGTTTGACTCACAGAAGAATGTCGCAGAGCTGTTGAAAGAACTGAACAGGCAGACTTGAAGATAGATGGAAACTATTGTGAGAAAGTCTACTAACAAAGTTTCAAGAACCAGCTTTAAATGATGACTCTGGGAATATACAAGAACCCCCTAAATATCACTCTCATAGGGATCTTGAGGATAAGATTGGTTTAATTACGCACGCACATAGGCATTTAAACAATAATTCTTTCCACACTCAATATGTGAATGAAACAGAAAAAGCCCTAATATGTTGTACAGTGGAAAGTACCCATAGATGAAGATGTAGCACCAGTGTGACATGTGTTTGCTGATTCAGTTAAAAATGTAAGTCTGGCTATGTAATATCTTACACTGTTTTGATTGTAGATTGACCATAGCAAAACCCTGGAATGTCCAGGGAAACATGATCTTATAACTTACAGTGCCTTTTAGTTACATAGTCTTCATATATACCCTCAGTTCTTAGCTATGGCATTCTTTTTTGGAGAACAAATGCACAAAATATAAACACAATTTTTAAACTCCAGAAGAGAGCCATAAGAGTAATAACCAAAAATAGTACTCAAGCTCATTATAAAGATCTGTTCAAAACGCTGGGGGTTTTAACTGCTCTGTGTAAATACATTTACCAGTCAGTTGCACACATCAAAAATAATAAACAGCTCTGTCCATGATCATGGAACAAGCTCTAGACTCAACTCACATTACCAAGGAAAAATAAACATAAAACTCAAAACAGCATTTTCTATCAAGGAATAAAAGTGTACAATAAATTACCAAAAGAGATTAAATAAACTATAAAAATACACTTATTTAAAAAGGCAGCTAAACAGTACCTGTTATGTAGTATGACATTGAAGGATTACTTAGATAAAACAGAGTAGGGGTTTGGTAAAAAAAATGTTGTACGTATAAATAATAACAATGATTATAAAACATCCAACATTCCACATAACACATTCACACTATGTTTTTTTCCTTCTTTTTTCCTTTTCTAGAAAAACTTACCCCTAAGCTATGCATAGCACAATACTAACACCTCTTCCTCTTTCTGAGATCATAATGTCACTCATTATAGAGGGACGCATACGCAGTTTTTCGGGATAGCAAATGAGAAGTTGCAGCACGGAAAATGGCCCAAAGATCACCAGTCTGTGTGTGTGTGTGTGTGTGTGTGTGTGTGTGTGTGTGTGTGTAGTGAGTGAAATGTTATGAAACAATATGTGTGTAGTATGTGCAGTGACTGATAGTGAGATATGAGTGAACAGTGTGGCATTACATTATTTAATAAGTTATTCATGTATACCAGGAGTAAATCTAATGATTGTCTCTAACTAGAAGTCTGTAAATGTATATGTATACAAATTACCTTATTTTAAATTGGTGTAAACTTGTAAATACTTTGACATGTCCTATATCCTTGTAAAAAGAGATCTAGGGACAAATATAGCTACTACTGCTACTACTGCTACTAGAATTGTTGATAAATCTGTAAATCATAGCTGACCATGGAGTTACCACTAAAAAGTGATTTAGCAACAAAAATAAAATTTATTTTCAATTATGAAAACTATTAAAGTAAAACTTGTTCTCACAGAACAAATATTGTTTGAAGGAAATCTGAAATTTCAACCTGGAAAAACTAGTAAATCTTGGGAAATTATTTTTATGAAACAGATTTGCCTCCTTGTATGCTTCACACAGTATTGTTCAGTCACTAAGGTCACAAATGAGTCAGCAAAAAACACTACCACCTGGAACTCCATTTCAGGACTGTAGCAATGAATGCGCTAGAAAAGAGTTGACAGGTTTTAGTTCAGTCTCATAAGGTAAATAGCATGGACTGTGTCATAGGCTACTCTCTCTTCAGTGACATAAGTTGTATTAGTAGTAATGAAGTTAGTGTTGATTAGAAATTCTTCTAGACAGATACCATTATGGAAGACATTATGGCATTGTGAATCATAGTAAAGTGAAATAAGTAAATAAGGACGTATATTTCATCAGGTTACATTCTGTACTTATGTCAAGCCATTTTCTGGTTGCATAATTGAACTACCCCATCTGAAGAACTTATCCTACCCTGTTGAACTCTACATTCTAGAGATGTACGTAAGGATCAATGGATACAGAATCAACAGCTATTTGCACTAACGTATGCTGCTGCTAAATTTTTCATAGTAAAATTCTATCATTTTCAAGGAAAAAAGAGAAATTAATAAAAATATATATTTTTTCCAATAGCTGAGAAGAAAATTTTTGCTGGATTAGAAACAGCAGGCCTTTTACAGCCTGGAGAAGAACCAAAATTTACATGGTTACGAGATGGAAAACCATTTGATCCTGAAGAGCGATTTAAAGTGTTGTTCAAGGTAATGAATGTAGTTTATTTACTAGCTAAATGTTCACAAAATACCTCACTGAATAATTTTCTCCTTCCTTTCAGTGTTTGATAACTTTTGCTGCAGAAAATACATGTCATGACTGCTGGCGCTGTGTTTATTATAACCATATTTTGTGTGGTGTTACTGGATGAACTGTAATCTTCTTTGTAAGCCATTGTCACAGATAATTATAATCCTTTTAGAGAAACACCTTTTGCTTTCGTAGTGATTTCTTTTCCTGTTAATGTAGTGTATATCTAAGATTTGAGTTTCTAATGAAACTGTTGTCATTTCTGAAACCTACCTGCAGCCTTTGCCCTACCACAGAACAAGGAATGAGGATACCCTTTGGAGCAGGGGTAGCTAGGACTAAAGGGTCCTGAAGTAAAAGGTACTACGCACAGAAAATGAAATTTACTTTTTATGGATATCAATCTTATTGTGTTATTGACAAAATTGTACTTCAACAATTATGTAATGCACACACTTATTAAGAAAAACAAAATACCACTGGGATTGGCCTCATTACATAACAACACATCCAGTTTTCAATTTAATTCAACAAGGCCCAGCCAGTTAAGATTCTTAAGTTTCAACTAGCCCAACCTGCCTTTAAAACAAATGACACAAGCTAACATGTAACCCAAATTCAAAAGCCCTTTCATTGCTAAATTGTTACAAGAACTTAATATTCCTCGTGGTTCTCAACAGTTTCACCTAAAAGAATCATTTATGATTCTTGGTTTCTGTTGGCACTAGCTGCTCTATCAGAATAACCATACAAGCCATAGTATCATTCAGATCAGCATTGGCTCTAACCATCTACATATGATTGCACAGCACTCAAAATACTAACATTTTAATTGACATGTAGTGGTCTTAAAAACTTAACTCAACTTCCCTGCTTGAAACGACAGTAGCCCCTTAAATTGTGAATATACAATATAAAATAAGATAAATTTACCAATGGTATAAAGATTGCACAGACACACAAAACATGGAGTTTAACTTGGTGCTTGGCCACTTTGAATTCACAGTTTGATTTGGCACTTAGTCATTTAAATTTTCAAACTAAACAACCTTTTGAATATTGAAATACCTGCAGCAACAACTGTTTTAACAGCTGACACAAACAAATTAAATTTTAAGTTTAACTTGGCTGTCTTTAAGTTCTTAAATGGATTGTATCAATTTGAATCGGCACTAACCATTTAAGTTTTGAAACTACACGAGCAGCTCACGCAAACAGATTAAATTTTATGTTTAAGTTGCACTTAGCTGTCTTTAAATTCTCAAATGAATGAATCAGTTTGAATCAGCACTAGCTGTTTTAATTTTCAAACTACACAAACAGATAATATTGAAATGCCCACGGTGCTAACCATTTTAATAGCTTACACAAACCAATTAGATTTGAAGTTTAGCTTTGTGCTTACCCTTCTTTAAATTCTCAAATAAATTCAGCAATTTGAATTGGTACTAGTCGTTTTAACTTCAGGAATACACCAGAAAAATTTTGAATCCAGCTCTTGGCCTCACATAACACCAAAAAAAAATTTTTTTTTAAACAGCTTCACAGCTCTAGCTGCCACTAAACTAAGCAGGTTAACAATTTTCCTGAGCAATGACAGGTACTTGTGAGTTTCAGTTTAAAGGACTAATGAAGCTAATTGTCTAACAGGACATTCTCAAACATAGGCCTCGATCGACACAGAACACGAAAATAGTACTTGCATTAACAGGTGTCTTCAGTGCTGAGAATGCACATGATTACACGTAAGTACAGCCAGTCACATGAAATTATGTGGGCACTAGCTGCTTGATACTTAATCAGATGTAAGTTTACAACTTGTCAATGAATAAGCCCTCTAATCATGCAATATAACAGGTGGAAGGTTTTAAAATTATTCTGTGATGACAACTTAAACATAGAAACATAATGGTACAATTGGAGGCAAGACATAAACCATTTTACTACCACAAATTACTCCAAGACAATGCATATGGCAATATAGCCAGAACGTGTTAAAGATGGCAGTAAGAATAATAGCAACAGAGAATATTTGAACTAGGGGGTTCTAGCCATTCACATATCAACCAATAGCTCATATGCAAAATTTCCTTTGGTAAAATAGTTCACTAGCCTGTGTTGGTCCCAAATGTTTAACTTGAGAAATATCAGATATAACAACCACTGAGCTACTACTACAGCCACACAACAGAGAGTTTAAGGGCCTTTAGCCACTCTGCACTTTAGATGCTTTTAAACACACATAAGTTTAAGTACATAGCAAGTGGCTATTAAGTAATAACCCAGATGTACAACACCTGTTAATTTTAATCACAATGCTTTACAGTTGCCCACTAAGACACAACCCTGGAGCATATCCCCAAGACTGCCACTTTCTAGCCAAACCCACACAAGATTTCGCACAACCCAAGTTTTTCAGCACACAACAACTTGAGTTTTACGAAAAATAGCTGATAAACTCTCCAGGAACGTACTTAACGATGATGTTATCGTGAATCTAGGAGTAGTAGTTCCTGCTCTGCACTCCCAAATATTTGAGATGCCAGCCACAGTGGCTTGTTTCGTCCTCACTAAACAGCACAGTGCGAGGCACTGCTGCTCTCGATTTAGGTTCGCTCATGCCCTCCATGAGTCCACAACCTGTCTCCACTGCAGCGTATCACATGCGGTGTACTGACATGTCCGCTTCTCCTCTCATTATTGTGTACCAATCTCCACCTTAAAACCCCATCCTCATGACCTCGCATGCCCTCTTGTCATACATCCAGTGCTGCAACTATCACTGGTGAGAATAAATAGCCTAAGAACTCAGTGGCATGCACCAATCACCATTGGGTACAGTGTCTGTTATAACTTTACAGTGAAAATAAGTGAAATATCCATGCCTCCATTAAATTTATGTGAACGTATAAAAAATTTGAATTGGAGATCACAGACATGAGGAATATGGTCAGAGTTACCACAATTATAGAGTATTAGTACCAAGAAAGCAAACTATACAAAAGAAGTTTTGATCAATAAATATTAAACATTTAACAATAATATATATGGAATAAAGAGAGTAGTTCATTAGTTACAAAAATTGAGTATCACAGAACGAATTTAAAATTTTCAAATACAATAGAAAATATGGTTACGAAATGACAAAGCATTCATATCAAAAAATAAAAATTTAGAAAGTGAGGTCCACTCCAATAATGCTCCTGGTGCAGAATATGTAATGAATGACAAGTTTACTCTTTATGCTGCACTTGTTTCTCACTATTACTTGACAGAAAAGAAACACTGATTTCATACTAGGTATTTCAATTCAATTTTCAGTAAGGGTAGTGATTTGAAAGTTTAGGTTTGGTTGCTGTTAGTTTTTTTAATACTCAAATTTGAAAATATGTCATTTTCGTCAAGATTTTCTGATTTATCTACATTATTTCAGAGATTCTGTAGCAGAAACATTTCAGATGGCTGAATTGTTAGGAGAGTTCAGTGCATCCAGAAGTAGATAGGTGTTTAATTTTGTGTCTTTTGATGAATCTAACTTGATTTTGTTTTAAATTATTGATTTGTTTTATTCCTTTTGAAAGTGTTTTCAATGGATTGTTAGTGTAGTCTTTTCTTTCTATTGCTTAGACACCTTGTTTATGAGGTGAAAAGATGAAACTATTTAGCATTCACTTAAATGCTAGAGGAAGACAGTTTACAGAACTCTCTCTCTCACAATCACAAACACACGCACACACAAAATAAGTGATGACTTGTAGTACTAACTAAAGCCAAGTGCTTATGGGCACAAGCAAGCAGATGCAGGCAAGCCGTAGCCTGCACAACTGTTTGGCTTGACCAAGTGCTTACTGGTAAGAGTGGGCAAGTGACCTGTGTGACAGAAGAGACTGTGAATATAGTGAAGTAGGGCTGCCTGGCAGGTAGCCTATACAAGCTGTGCTTGCCTATGGGCGAGTTGACAATGACTCACAGAGCCCAAACCATATGGGGAAAAGATGGAACAGCATGCTGTATATGACGCAGCAGAGATTTATAAGCATATTATATTGATATTTTTGTTAGAATTCTTGTCTTAATGTCAGTGATTCTTGTCATTTTCTCAAGGATGAAGAGGATTCCCTGGCACTTGTTTTTCAACATGTGAAACCAGAGGATGCAGGTCTATACACATGTGTGGCCTCTACTACATCAGGAAAAATATCCTGCAGTGCTGAGCTGACTGTTCAAGGTATGTAACATACAGTATAGCCCATCTTGTAAGTAACACACTGGTTTGTTTAAACTGTTCACTTAGTGCTTGGTATGGCTTATATTGACCTAGCAAGTGAGAGAGAAGCAAACAGTTGTCATGCAGAGAGATGGTAGCTATTATGGGATGGTGATGAGAGAACTATGAAATGTACATGGCTTTTCAGTACATTTAGTTCAGTTTGGAGCTGCTGTTTAATGACTGATGATGATAACTAAAACTGAATATTAATAATGTTTTTCAGACCCAAGAGAAACCTCTGCTTACCAGCTACAGTTGGAACAACTGGAATGGGACTAACAGACTGACCTTGCGGGCTATGTAAACAACTAGACTCTACCTGGAATTAAATAACACTGAAATTTAACAATTCCTTCATACCCGAATACAGAAAAGGTCCATAGCAAATTCCTTATCATTTTTGGACTGTACTCAGCCATTTACTGAAAAGCACATAATAATTGTTCACATAACTGTTCCTGCCCCCAACAACTTCTGTTTACTGTAAATATAGTTCACCCATGCCACAGTGTCGTATATTAAGGGCAATTGTTTTGGTTATTAACTTTCTGTTTTCAGGAATTTAAACATGGACAGCTATAACTTAAAGGTATAGAATGAATTACCAACCTCAAATAATATGGGCTGTGGCATCAATAAGAGTGTTATGAGATTATACACAAGGCTTGTTGTGCCACATTCTCTACGACCTCGCAAAAACAATAACTCTACCCAAACTTGGCCAGTTAATGGGTAGCCCATCCTATGCCATAATTACAAAGTCAAAGGCCTGAATATGGAAGATTAATCTTCTGAAACTCATCAACAATGGTCATTATTAGAAGTCTTCAAATAGGAGATTTGCTTGAGAGCACCCATCCCTAGATCGAGCTGGGCAGTATCTCATGGACAAAGCCACCTGGTCTTGCACACTCGCTACTTTCTTGTTGTAACCATAACTCTGTGCCTGTATCTTGGTGATACTTCTGATATTCCTGTTTTTAGTCTTGGATGGATGGCCACAGAAGTGTTGCTATTGTTTGTCCTCCATGAGTCGGAGTCAGTGCTAAGAGACAAGTCTTTTTTCAATACTCATGTTATCAAGAGCTAAGAGATGACAGCACTGCCAAATGCCAGTGACATTGAAACTGACATTTTGAAACAAATCAAAATTTACCTTTGTAGGGTGCACAGTGGGTATTAAATAAAAATCTACACCTAAATAAATTCAAAGGAACATACCCCTATATCATCAGGCCCTTGTGGCACAGTGACTTTTCAGTTTATGCTTCCACGACAAAACAAATTGTGTAACTGGATATTTTTAGCCTTCAGAGGTTTGTTGCATTTCTGAATGGCTCAAAATATGCCGTGAGTTCTTGTCCAGAGTCACTATTTAACCATGAAGTTTTCAGTGAACCTCTTCTTTGCAAATATTTCCACAACTTGGTCATACTACTGAATCATAGATTGCATCACCATAAATAGGCTATTCCATCTACTTTCCATTTCTTGGTTCAAGCTTGGCACAAACAAATTCAAGTTGCCTATCTTCTTCATGAAGTGGACCACATCATTAACAGCAAAAATCATGGAAAAAATCATTGCAGGCTCATTTTTTGTGTAACTACCACCAAAAATGGTTTCAGAGACAGTATTCAGAACATGTGTAATGTGTGATGGCAAAATGGCAACAGTGCCTTGTATATACTAGTACCTGAGTCAGGAACAAATAAAATCTAATTAAAATGCTGAGGATTTATTTCTAAATTGCAGAATGTTTCAATAGTATGAGTTTTAATAATGAACCCAAATTTTTGTTATGAATTTCTCCAATAGTGTTCAATTTTTGTCAACAATCTGTGTAGTTATAGAGAGATAAAATGTTTTGTGAGACAGGTAGGTCAACATATCTGCTATGTGTGTGTGATGTGTCTTTTATTCATCTCATAACGTACACAATTTCAGAACATATGTATGATGTACTGGAGACATATTAGGGTTACAATTTGCTTATTTAAAATTTTGTCACACTTACAATAATACTTTATGGAGCATTTACTTACTTGGAATTTGTCAAACTTACAGTATTTACATCTACTATAACTAACATAAATTTTTATTCAATTTTAGGGATCCAACTCAAAGTATCACTTTGTTCTTCATGAAATCTTCCACAGAGTAGTAGCATTGTTCAATTAGAAAATCGTGTAACTTTGTTTTTAAAATATTCATTCATATAGCCTGGATGATGCTGGACATTGTTCTGTCTTTTGATATTGCTTGACACTACTGTAATATGTGACAAAATGTTCACAGTGTCAAGCTCCGCAAATTATAAACTGACTTCTTACATGAAGTGTGAAACAAAGAGGTCAATGGAAGAAAGTGCTGACACACAAGAGCATAGTTTTAAGCTATTGTGTTTTGTACATTTGGTTAAATCCATAAATCTTAAACTGTAGTAGACTTATTTGTCACTTTTTCTACAAATTGTTCCACCATATGTTTAGCTAAGTAATATTGTATATCCATTAGAAATTGTTGGACAGCCCCATAACTTTTTATATTTGTAACATTGTTAATACTTATATGGTTTATTGTTGTCTTCATCAAAAAGTACTTGCCAAACTTAGAAAGTGAAACTGTTATTGTAATAACCTTAAAACATTCACAATTCAGATGCAAAAAAATTGTAGCCAGGTATCATAAAATAACGTTACATTTCTTCAGAGATACATACGGCGAATAGGTAATGTATCCATGTTGCAATTTTTATTTTGGCCACCAACGTTTTCTGAAATTATGACCAACTTCCTACTTTTTATCTTCATATAGCAGACATACTTCAATAAACAACTACTTACCTCATCACTGCCTTCAGTAGCAACACTCTTGTCCTTCATGAACATAAAACTAACATCTGTAGTGTAGTCATGAATGCTCAAATTTTATATCCAAATCTTGCGCAAATAAAAGCAGGACCAGAGGAATGTTTTGGTGTGGGTAGCCTTTGTTGCAAGTCAGATTTCTGGGCTTTCTTTTGCTTTGCAACTGAATTCTTTGGGTTTCTTTCTCAAAGCTGCAGCTCTTTGCAGTTCTCAGATGCAGCTGTTTTTCTTTAAGGACCTCTGTTATTTCTCATTCAGTATGGTACTAATCAGAGTATAACGTGCAGCTCATCACAAGTCTTGCAAGTATCTGACTTTGGTGACTGAAATCAAGTATTAAATGAATGACAAAGAAACTGCCTGTATTGTCTTCACAGTCAGACTGAATGTTCCTTTCTTCACAGTACTTAACAAGCTAATCATGATATAATGCCACTGTATTCATATCACTGTTAATATACACTTTATACGAGTTTTGCTTTAGGCTATAATTTGTCTGGTATGGAGATATGTTTCAGATATAATTGTGGAAATCCTGGATTCTGTCTTCAGGAATACAATTTACATGTTTTTCATGTTTTCCACTTGTTTTAATATGGACCACCAAAAAAGATTTTCTGTACACATTCTGCATTGTCCATCTGTATTTAAATGTTAAAATTATAGGGCTTTTGCTTGTGGTAGTGTTGTGGACTGACAAGACAGCCAGTCCACAGTGACGGGTAACCGAAAGGCACGCGCTTAAACTCACGCAGGCTGGCGTGAGGTCTGAAACAGGATACGTAATGAATGCTATAAAGAAAAGTACATAGCTGCTGGAATACTTAACTTTAATCCACAATTGGTGAACATTGGTCTTGTTACTGTACATGCTTCATTAGATACATAGCAAAGGATAAATGGCGCCTTGCTAGTTCATAGCAATTGACTTAGGTGAAGGCTATGCTAACTATCGTCTCTGCAAAGGAGAGCGTAATTCTCAGTGAACCATGGCTAGCAACATCAGCTGTACAACTGGGGCGAGTGCTAGTAAGTCTCTCTAGACCTGCTATGTGGCGGCGCTCGGTCTGCAATTACTGACAGTGGCAACACGCGGGTCCGACGTATACTAGCGGACCGCGCCCGATTTAAAAGCTACCACCTATCAAGTGTGGTGTCTAGCGGTGACACCACAGTAAGATTGTGGAGGGGTTTGATCACTCCTTTCTACAGGATATGATTTTATAAAACCAATAAATATAAATTTTGTTTGTCAAAGTCAGCCAGATTCCAGTAGCAGTTAGAAATATCGTTATTTGCATTTGGCAGTTTTTCTGCACACTTCAGAAGACAGCTACACAGTTGCCTAATGGTGTGTCCAGGAACTGCTTCTCATTTATAGGTTGTATAAAGCCTGCCTTCATTTGTTTTTTGCTTCTTTCTTACTTTCTTAGTAGTACTTCTTTTCTGATGTGTTGTAGCCTATTCGATGTAGGATGTGGTGACCTGCTCCTTCCTTCTTCTCTGTTACTGGATGTAAATTTTGATTCTTTCTATAAATAAAAATGCACAATTTATTGTAGAGAACTGAAGCTGGACAAGAATATCTTTAATGTTAGGACTGAAATAATGCTAACCCTCAAATATGTTTGTAACAGGTTTTCTGTTACTAAAAAGCGAAATGAAAAAGTTACAACTTTGTAAGAATTCACTGATATATTTTGCATTAAATGTATACATTCAAATCATTAATGAATTCCCCAAAATTTTAATAAATGCTATGCCAAACCATTTGAAGTGACTGATGGAAAATATACTGCTAAGCCAAACTTTCAACAACTGATGTATTTCCACACATGTAATTAGTATTTGCATCACTGTCATCCTAAATGAATCACAGCCATAATTAATATCATTGTTAAACAACCATCTTTTTATTTGATTACAAGATTTCAACATAACTGCTATGTGTAATATGTTGGATGACACTGTTTTCATCCAAAGATGAGAACTAAAATATGACAAGACAAAACAATACATATAGTTATCAGCTCTTTCCAGCTGTAGAAACGTTATCATCATGTACTGAAATCACAAGAGATAATGTGGCCAGACTTATTTTACAAAATTGAGGGTTAGCAATTTCTTCCACTGACCCCTTAAAACCTTCCATCTGACACTGGTTTATATGCATGCAGATATTTGGCCTCCATTTCTGCATACCTTTTACTGATAGTATTAACTATGGAAGCTGGTAATGCTTTAGGACTTATATTTTGGTGTATTCTGCTAACATGTGCCATCACATGCATTGTTGTGAAACTGAATGAAGAGGAGAGCAAAGCACATGCTGCAGTACACATAATCAACATGTTTTATGTCCTGAATATTCACTAATGAAGATCTTTCCAATTACTGCTATGATCACAGTCTACCACACTAAGTACATATTCTTTGGAACCTAGTTTCATTTTTACACATCCTTTGGTCTCATGTTCTTGTGATATGAGTCTGCAGTGAGTACCTGATCAGCAATTGAGTAATTACTCAGACTGATCATTTGAACACTCAATGCCCAAACAAGCATGACAAAGTCAGACATAGTTGCTTTTCATCTGTTGGAATTTCCCAGCACATGTGCCAACCAACTGAAGTGAGCACAAATGCAAGGTGCAGACTTCTGAAGGAAAATGTGGCAAAGGCAACCTTACTGCAATTAATAATTGCTATGGTCAAGTCACAAAGAGATAAGGTTGTAACCTCTGTATGGCTTGTCTGAATGTGATGACTAACTCAGATCTGTAGTAATAACTGAAGATAATGCTAATATTTCCCTTGGTGGTATCCTAGTGGATGTGCATTGCCACTGTCTTTGTGTAACCTGGGGAAATTGTGTAAGATGTACAATTGTATCATATAAATGACTCTCATGGATGCTTGCAGAATATAGTGTTCTGTTTTGAGAGAGAGAGAGAGGGAGAGAGAGAGAGAGAGAGAGAGAGAGAGAGAGAGAGAGAGTGCAAAATTCACCGTTACCACAAAACATCCTACTTGCAAATGTTATGAAAGGGTCTAATGAATTATGTCCTCTGTTAAAACTCCTCAGAGATAATTACAGAATGACTAATAAAGTTATAGAAATGGCTTCTGCAAATTCTAGAGAAATCAAAGTTAATTCAATTTAATTCTGATATTTATTAAGTCGTAATATCACATCAAGGAACAGAACAAACAAAAAGGTGCAAAAGGCATAAAAAGCAGGCATTGTATCAGTGCTGCTGTCTGTTACATAGCAGCAGCCACATTTAAATCCATAACATACTCCAAAATTTTTTTAAAGCTCTGTGAAGCAGACATTTCTGTTCAATGCTCTGAAATAAAATCTGACACATCAAAAGATGTGAATTAGGCAAAACAACAAACTTTTTTTTCTTATTACACAAGGGTGCAGCACATGAAGATGTTACAGCCTGTTGAGAACATCATATTCAGTTTGATGTTCCAGCACTGCATGGTATCTCCAGTAATATCACACATATTTATCTCAGTTAATGACTTGACTGTTACTGCAAATCTTAAGTCACTGGTTAACACAGGAAAACTTTCAACCAAAGGTGTGAAAAATCAGAGTCATACTACAAACTTAGAGACTGACATCTGCCACTACTAGTAAATCTGATTACTTTTTTTAAAAAAATCTGAGTGACATACAAGTTGTGTGTGAAACTCATATTTATTCACTTAATGTTACTTTTATTCAAAATATGACTACAGAGCACAACTGCACAGATATTTATGAGAAATATTACCTTCAAGCTATACAGTACAACTTGGGACACAATACAGAAATGAAGTGCTGTTAGTCTTTTTTTTTTTTTTTCTACAGCAGAATTGAACATTGTGTACTGATGTGATTAAATGACCATTGCATTTTGTAACTTCGTGTACAGCTTAATAGCAACAAGTAAATTTTGCCTGATACGAGGCACTGTCAATACTGATAATTGCACACTGTGCAGAACTACTTTGAGCAGCCTAAACCCAAACAACAACTACTGCAATTACAGCCATGCAAAATGAGTTGTTATAAACAGATGAAAAGTAGTGATGGATGTTCATTTGAAAAATGAATAATGGGCCTTCACGTGGTTATGGATATGAGTCAGAACATCATAAACCAAGCAAATGCTACTACAGTGTAAATCAGTATCATAACAAATCCTTGCACTTCCCTTTTGCGGATTCTAGACTTGCATTTTCATTTATTGGTTGTAGCGTCCACTGATGCAAATATTATTTTTATAGATTGATTTTATCTCATTGTTATACAGTGTATATGTCATATGCTGTATAAATTATAATATCCAAGAAGTAACATTTCCCATTTTTCTGGAGAAACAGTCTCTGTTTGATTACAATCATCACTCTTCATAATTACATCTGTTTTTGCTAATAATTACTGTCATTGCTTTCATTCCATTTCTGACTCTCATTTGATATATCTTTCTTGGCATAGCATATTAAACACCTTAGCCCACCTTTTATTTGTCTCCTCATATGTTTCTCTCTCTAACAATTCAGATTCAACATTCAGTCGTAACTTCTCCATTTGGTCTGAGCATAGTCATAAGTATTTGCCATGACAGCTGTGTTCATGTCTGATACTTTCATTTTTATTTGTAATGTTCGTATATGCTATCATTTTCATGTATTTGAAATGTATGAAGAAAATTATATTTGCAAGCTTTCATTGTTTTTAGGTTCTGTAAACCAGCTCCTGAAGGAACCAGAAGCCCCTAAAATTGTAACTGAAACTAAAGCAACAGAAGTGAGTGTTGGTGGATCAGCTATGTTGGAACTCAAAATAAATGGCTTCCCTAAACCAGATGTAAAATGGTGAGCATGCAGCTGAGAACAAAACAGATGTACTTTTAGGCTAAAGCCATAGTTGAAAGCATACCCCATGTGCCCATTTTTAAAAATTTTTTTTCTCAATTTTCCTAATCTTATATCAGTTTATTCCCTTTCTCTTTCTTTTAGTCTCTTGACACTATTCTAAAACCATCCAGTATTTGCACTGTCATTAAGGATACCTTAAGGCTTTGAGTCATTAAAAGATTGAAAGCAGAAATGAAAACTTTATTTTAGAGGAACTGCTTCTATACAATAGCAAAAATTTATGAATACCAGTGTAAAATAGCCAAGTTAATTGTTTCCTTCTATACGCCAAGTTGTAGTTCATTGTACAGATGTAACTGTTGTATAAATAATTGTCTAAAATATCCATGTTAGTTGTTTTCTCATTATTTTATTGTTATTTTGGTTTAAAATAACATAGTAAATGGTTTTAAATCAAATAATGGAAAATCCAGGATGGAATGTAACAATATTATGAGAAGGAAAGTTGCTACTCAGCATATAGCAGAGATTATGAGTCACAGATAGGCACAACAAAAAGACTCTCACAATTATATCTTTCAGCTGTTAAGGCCTTTGTCAACAATAGCAGACATACACATGCATGCACACTCACTCATGCAAACGCAACTCACTCACACAACTGCAGTCTCAGGCAACTGAAACCACACTCCAAGCAGCAGCACCAGTGGAATGATTGGAGTGGCAACTGGCGGGCAGTAAGAAGGAGGCTCAGTCTAACATGCAGCACTTCACTGTCCGGCATCCCCACCATACTATCCCCCCTCCAGCCTCCTCTTTACCCCAACCCAGTCGCCACTCCCATCATGCACTGGTGCTGCTGCCTGCAGTGTGGTTTCAGTTGCCTGAGATTGCAGTTGTGTATGTGACTTGCGTGTGCTAGTGTGTGTGTGTGTGTGTGTGTGTGTGTGTGTGTGTGTGTGTGACAATTGTGAAAGTGTTTTTGTTGTGTGTATCTGAGTCTCAGCATCTTTGTTATATGGTGAGTAGCAACTTTCCTTCTCTTAATACTAGTAAATGGCTTCTTATATACCATGTGTTTTTAGCTGATTTATTTAATTTCAGTGTTGTAACTGTTGATTTTCTAAGTATAAGCACGATTTTTAGGTTCAATAAAAATCAAACTGGCGGAAAGAAAATCACAACATAAAAAATAAAATCAGAATGTTGAAAGCAAGCTTGCAAAGAAGCATGCGTAATCTTGTACAAGTGCTGGAATGGAATTCTGTGCCTGTTGGTGTTGGTCGGTCAATACAATATTCCCAAGAGTTAGCAGCTTTCACTCAGTTAATACTAGGCAGAAATCAAATCTGCATGTGGAATGCACTTCCTTGACTCTTGTGCAGAAAGGAGTGCAGTATTCTGCTGCATCCATTTTCAATAAGCTACCACAAGAACTCAAAATCTTAGCAGTAGCCCAAATGCTTTTAAGTCCAAACTGAAGAGTTTCCTCATGGCTCACTCCTTCTATTCTGTTGAGGAGCTCCTGGAAGAGCTAAAAAATTAAGCAAATTCCAGTGTGACATTGTTGATTTTCTTTATTTAAACTTACGACTTGTCGCCTGAATATGTTTTTTATATTTCATTTTATCTGTTTCTACTATCATGTTATAATTTCATATATTGACTCGTTCCATGACCATGTAGACTTCTTCTTAATTTGGTCCCACAGAACAATAAATAAATAAAGAAAATAAATAAACATGAGCAGTTAATACTGTTTGTGGATGTTATTGGATTTGTCTTTCAATGATATCTCTTATGTGCTCGGTTGAAGACAGATCTGATGATTGAGCAGACCAAGGCAAAATGTCGACACCCTGTACAGCGTATTGGATTCCAACAGCGGAATGTGGGCAAGCGTTATCCTGTTGCAAAACACCCCCTGGAATACTGTTCAGAAATGTTGGCACATGAGATTAATGTACCAGTTTGCAGTCTGGGTGCATGGGATAACCAAGAGAGTGCTCCTGCTGTCATACAAAATTGCAGCCCAGACCATAACTGCAGGCATAGGTCCATTGTATGTAGCATGCAGACATGTCGGTTGCAGGCTCACAACTGTCCTCCTTCTAACCAACACACGGCCATTGGTGGCACTGAACCAGAACCAGTCTTCATCAGAATACACAACAGACTTCTAGCCTGCTTTCCAATGAGCTCTCATTTAACACCAGATGGTGGTGGTTTTGGGTCAGTGGAATGCACGCTACAGGATATCTGGCTCAAAGTTGTCCTTGAAGTAACTAATTTTTAACAAGTTGTTGTGTCACTGTGCTGGTAACTACTGCTCAGATTGCTGCTGCAGATGCAGTATGATGTACAAGAGCCATATGCTAAACATTATAATTGTCCCTTTGAGTAGTACCACATGGTCATCTATAACCCAGTCTTTGTGTGACCACACATTCCCGTGACCACCACTATTAGCAATTGTGTATAGTGGCTACATTCTTGCCAAGTCTTTCTGTGACATCGCAGAAGGATCATCCAGCTTCTCACTGCCCTAATATATGACCTCGTTCAAACTCAGTGACATATTGATAATGATGTCTTTGTCACCTTAAAGGCATTATAGACTAACATCAACTCACCATGTCCGATCTCAAAGGTAACTAAAGTTCAAGACCGTTGTCGCACATATTTAGAGCAAACCTGCTTCGCATCCTCATAGTGACACTACTAGAGCCTCTCTTATGTGACTGGCACGCATTTTCGATGGATATAATCTTTCAGCTGTAGCAACACGCCTATCAACTTTCATTTATGACACAAAACTCCTTCTTGGTGTTGCAATTTTCTTTTCTGTCAGTGTATTTCATGAATATGAAACTTAATCACAGCTTCTGAATTCATTTGATGTCAGCTTTACTAGGCGGGGCTTATAGATATACAATATATTAGTGGCACACAAAAATTTGTGCTGGACTGGGACTTGAATGCAGATTTCCCATTTATCGTGACATATTTCTGTTAGTATTTTGTGGCTCTATGTGGTGCTTCATAATGAAAGCCATGAAAATACCAGTAACCATGACTTGAGACACTTACGTTATCTTCTCAGTTAAATACAGTGAATTATACTTAGCATAAATTATTTTGTTACAAAGAAATCCACATTTTAAAACACAGAATACTGTATTAAAATAAATACCAGATAAAACATACTTGTAGAGTACTGCCACATCTTTTGCAGTATGATAAGATAGTGTACTGTTTGCAGCACAGTTAGTTTTTGTGAATATCAGCCTGTTCATAAGGGCGGAGAAGGGGCTTGTTCAAGTAATGTTGCTATTTTTGAATGCCAAATCAATACCACTTTTGTACAACAAAATCATACATTTTCAGAATTTGAAGGTGCTTCTTCCATTCAGTATACATTATTACACATTACTGAGGCTACTAACTGTTGAAGAAATGGTTAGAACTTAGTTACATGAAGGCTAGACCTGGGCATTTCCAGAAGAACGTTTTTTTTGTCGCTCACACACACACACACTTTGGAGCTCATGTCCTAGATGACAATTGTTGTGAAGTCATTTCACCTCCTAGTAATAATTTTCATCTGATGTCAAATTTTACATCAATTTTATTAAATGCCTAGCCACTACTTTTGATTCTACAAGCTTAACTATAATAATAATAGATTTATTTTGTCCGTGTATAATTCAGTGAGAGGTCTATCTAGTGCAGTTATCTGATTAAATCCAAAATTAAAGAATTATCCAATACCAACCATTAATTTCCTGTGCTGTTCTGGTGTATGTTTATCAGTGACTTGTACAACACACATTTTTGATGTCGTTAGTTTTATTTAAAATTCTTAATATATGAAATGAATTTATGAAACAATATTTATTGTTTCTGTGGCAAATGTCATACTGTAAGAAACTTGCATTTTGATCACTTTGCCATATCCAGGTACAAGGACAACAAGGAAGTAACAGCAGGGGGCAGGGTTCGTTTTCTTTATGAAGATGATGAAAGTATCTCCCTTATTATTAAAGGTGTTACACCAGATGATGCTGGAAAATACAAGATAGTAGCAAAGAATGATCTGGGAGAAGATTCTGCTGAAGTAGATCTGATGGTCAAAGGTTAGTTTATACTACACATATTTTCAAATCATATGGTTTTCATATAATTCGTGATAATAATAATAAAGATTTTATTGTCTTTAGGCCATTACAGCAATTGACAACGTCAAATGAAGATACAATTTATAATACATTGTGATAAGGTATTGACTACTGAAATATTTTAGCTTATATTACAATAAATGTGCAGTGGGTCATCTGTTGGATTACTGCATTTTACAGTTGAAGAATTCATTGATATCATAGAATGGGTGGGCAATAAACCATTCATGCAGTCTTTCTTTGAATGTATGTTCAGGAAGATCCTGTATAGCATGTGGCGGCTTATTAAATAGTTTGTGCCCTGTGACTTCATAGCTATTTATTGATTTTGATAATCTGTGGTAAGTGGTGTATATGTAAGGGTTTGCAGTGAGCCTTATGTGAAGAATTTGTAATTATCCTAATGGCTTTCTTCTGCAATAATAGGATGTCATGTATATGACTGCAGTTACCCCACAAGATAATGCCATAGGATATTATACTTTGTATCTTCTGTTGTCAATTATTATTATAATAATATTCATTATTGTTATCATTATAACAAATATAATAATATGAGAGACAAAAATGATGCACTTATTTGCCAGTTGCTGAAAGAGGAACAACTGGAGTAGAGCTGATTGGAAGACTAACAGAAAAAGACATGTGCAGTTTAGTTCTCAGAAGTATCAGATGCTTCATAAGAATAAAATTCTTCATTTATACTTTCGATATGCACTTTTTGTGATAATTTCCATTTTAGATTATTGCACATGAGATACAGGTGTATACTATAAAAATTTGTTGAAGGTCATACTTAAGCCTTGGATACATTTCTAACAAATCTACCACTTTATATTACATGTTGGTCCAACTTTGGAATGCAATACATCAGTGATTGTACGTGGTATGAGTTTTGAAAGTCCTTGGTAGGTTTCTGGAGTTATGTGGCATCAGATGTTTTTTCACAGGTCACACAGTTCCCCTAAATTAAGGGCCAGTGGGTTGTGGGCTCGGAACTGATACCTGCTAGTATCCCAGATGTGTTCTACTGGACTAGGATAAAGTGAATTTGGCGGCCAAGATATTAATGCGAGTTTACTGCCATGCTTTCTGTTAACTACTGTAGCATGATTATGGCCTTGTGACATAGGCAGTTATCCTGTTGGAAGATGCCATCACTGTTGGGGAATACATCAGGAATAAAGGAGTGAAATTAGTCCACAGTAATGTTCATATAGTCTACAGATATCCTGGTGCCTTTGATTACTACCTCAGGTCCCATGGAAACCAAGGAGAACATCCACATAACATAGTACTCCCCCCACTGCCATATTCTGAGCAACTGTTTTTTGGATGTTGGCATATCCACACCCAACCATTGAACCTAGTGTAACAAGAATCTGATTCTGCCAACCAGGTGACATGTTTCCATTGATTCACATACTAATCTGAATGATCTCAAGCCTTGTGCAGTTGATGTCACTGGGACATCATGAGAATGCCTGTCAGGGGAGCCAAATTCCCCTCTTTTAAAGAATTTGGAAGAAGAGTTACTTCCATCACAAAATTTTGTGTGGCAAGCACCAAACTAGTATAAATTATTTTTGCAGTAACACTTACTTCTTTACTCTGGTCTACTTTATTAAGCTACTTCTGCAGTAATATACTCCTTTAGTAACTGTTGGAGAGCTCAATTACTATTTAATTCTTTAGTTGTTTCTAATGTAGTAATGCCTTTTTACTAAACAAGTAAGCCATTTCTGCAGACTGCTGGCATGTGCATTACATTCCCTCCCAGAAAATATTGACTTCTGGCAGACATTATTGCATCACTTATTGCATGATTTATGTTCATCACTATAATTGTAGAAGCTAAAAAGGATTATTAAATTGAATTATTAAAATTGGAAAATATAAATCCTGTCATATTAATTAATGTTAAGATCCCTGTATTATGAAAAAGAAATGTGCTATTAATGGATGAATCTGTTGTTAACCTCACCATCTAAAGCTACCAACATCCATTGTTGGTTGGTGACACTTATTAACATATGCGCCAATTTGAGATACGAGCTCGCAGCAACATGAAGGTAGCTAGGAAACGTTCAAAAAACATACCAGAAAATGAAAAAGTACGAATTGCTGAAGTAATGAAAATGTACATAACTGCTATTAAATCTAAAAAGCATGATATCAACATGCTAAAAAGGAAAAAGAATACTTGGAAAAAAAAGAAAAAAAAAGAAAAAAAGGAAAAAAAATTACACGTTGAATACAACACAGAAGCTCTTATGCAAAAATCACAAGAGCAGCTTAAAGTAATTTGGAAGGAGATGAAAACAAAAGCAAAGAAAATGAAAGCTGAATGTAATTGAGAACAATTTCAAACTGGCAGTGGAGTAGGTGAGATGAAGATCAATGATATAAGCCAAATGGTTGTTGATACGATCTCACAAGTTTTCGAAGGGATAGCAGGAGTTCACGACAATGACGCATCTGAAGATAATGTGATACTTTCAAGCAACTTTGACTATTATAACTGCTGTAGGTGGAACTTGATCCCATATTCATGAACCTCGCCCTGCATTCTTTGGTGGGGGCTTATCAGAAGATGCACCCAGCAAAAGAGGGAGACAACCTGTGGTTGTGGTGAAGAGCCGAGAGTTGTTGAAAAAAGCAGACAGGCTTCATTCCTTAAAAAATTCATTTAATATGAGAGGAATATGATGTAAAAATATTATTAATAGAAAGATGAAGAAAAATCATGGAAGAAGAGCATAACCTTAAATGGAAATTATGAGTAAGTTGAAGAACATAATGGAGCAAACTTCAGGTTCCAGTTCTTCAGCCAATGTGCTCAAGAAATGTGCGTTTTTGTGACTGAATAAGAATGTTGTGTAGAACTGCAGCAGCCACAATAACATTCCCACACTTGTTTGGTTTAAATCACATTGTTTTAGTGAGAATTTGGATACGTTTCTTTAAAACACCGAATGCTCACTCTGTTACACATCTGGTAGCAATATGGGCTCTATTGTAGCACCGTTTGGCTCCTGTGTGGGCTCAGAATACAGGCATGATAAGATGTTTTAGAGAGAATATCCACTATCTTCAACAAGCGACCCATCATGTTGTCCATTTTCGAACTCTGCAGCAACTCTACTATTGTCCCAAATATGTACATCATGCATGGAATGCGGCCAATGGCTTACCATGTTCAGAATCTTCATATTGGCATCATAGATGATTTATGTATTGATAGAAAAGAAATTCTTGCATTTTCTGTATAGTTCTGCTTGTGCTCCAGAAGGACAAAGTATGGGTATATGTACACAATCTATGGCCCCTGTGACATTTGGGAATCTACCATTTCGATGGAATTGCCTTTTGTTCTTTGATATATTTTCTTGGCTCTGTGGCATGGACACATACAGTGGCTTTAAGGCAATTAAACTTTTTATCACACTATTGAAAGTTCTTCCAGCAGTAGTACGATGGATATTAATGAGATCCCCTGCTACGATTTGATAAGTACCTGTATGAAAGATTTGCATCCACAAAGAAGTTGCAGTCTTGGAGACAAGGCACAATTCCAGTCAGAATTATGCTGCAGTAATGGCTTCAGCATACCAAGCAGCAACTCAAAATATTCCTTGCGAGATCCAAACCGCTCTTTGAAATCACTGTCACTAAACATTACAAAAGTGTCTCTTCTCTCCAGTACAACCCTCATTCTTGGGATGTTCACCTCTTCCTCCATCTCCACATATTCTTTGTAGTCCAGGTAATCCATAGAATTCAGCACTTAAAACACAGAACTCAAGAATCGCACCTTACTGTGTTACTTTACTCCTACTACTGCCTAGGAGTAAATTTTGGCTTTGTTTCCCACTTATGTTACTAACACAGTAGCATACTCTTAAATGGTTCTCTCCACCAGTAATGGAGGAAATAAATTTACTTCAGAAGTAAATGAAAAATTTACTCCTGGAGTAATTCACTCCTTTAGTTCAGTGCTATTGACTGGAAGTCACTGATTTTCTTCTCCTTAGTAACTTTCTACTTTAGTTCACTCACTCCTGATTGGTGCTCACCACCTTTTATTTAGACACCACTGTTCTTATGCTGTGTTCCATGGCTGTGAGTGGTGCACTATTGCTTGTAGACACATTGGACAGTCTGCATTGATACACCAACAAATTGGGCAACTTCACTCACAGTAAGATCATCATTACACATCAAACGCAATAGTTCCTCTCAGTGCTGCAGGGTCACATTAAACCTGGTCCAGTTCTGCACCACCTACAGTGATCATTTGCGATGTGACTAATATTTGCATGTTGAACTTATTTTGAATTTGATTTTGTTTGTGTGAAATGCATTAATCAGTTTTCTGTGTCTCTGGTCTCTGTCATGTCTCACTTCCATTTGTTGCCAGCAAACATTTTGAGTCGTTCACATTCCAGGTGCTTAAATTTGCAAAGTATCTTTACAGTAACAATGAGGATCAGGAAGTAGAGTTGGTCCACATTATTCTGTGTGTCTCCTTTTTCTGGCACAATTCTATAAAAAAATCCGTATTAAATATGATAGATGTGGATCTCAGGCATCTTCCATACAAGACTATTGTCATCATCAATTTCTATTACTGTCACCATCATCATTTCCTATGACCTTCGCCTGTGATTCTGTCTCAGTGTGGATGCTGCTGTGATGACAATCCACGTGTGTTTCTAGCCTAAGCTTGTACTGTTATACTTTGGACACAGGTTTTTATGATTTAATTTCTCCCATTTTGGTGTAGTTTATTAAGGTCTGAACTTGTTGATTTATGGAATCTATTTCTCAATTCTACAAACATTGGCTTGTATATAAGTTGCATCTTTTCCTTGTGATCAATAAGAAGATTACCAGTAATGCTCATCTCATCCATGGGGAGAAAGCAGCTCAGCAGATATTGATGTATAACATAATTTCCAGAATGAGATTTTCACTCTGCAGCGGAGTGTGCACTGATATGAAACTTCCTAGCAGATTAAAACTGTGTGCCCGACCGAGACTCGAACTCGGGACCTTTGCCTTTCGCGGGCAAGTGCTCTACCATCTGAGCTACCGAAGCACGACTCATGCTCGGTACTCACAGCTTTACTTCTGCCAGTACCTTGTCTCCTACCTTCCAAACTTTACAGAAGCTCTCCTGCGAGTTCGAGTCTTGGTCGGGCACACAGTTTTAATCTGCCAGGAAGTTTTATAACATAATTTGTTTTCCAGTTGCTATTAGAGTGGGCAGAGTGAGGGTGACAGAAACACAAACTGTGTTTAGTGTCGTATTTCATATTTAGGAGTTTCTAAAAAACCTGGCTAGATAATAAATGGAAAATAGACAACAAATCACGCCATTCAGAGCTTTTGAGTTATATCAGTGAAAATAATCAGTATTTGAAAATATAGGTGAAAAATCTGCACATCATGTGGCAGCAGGAGCAAATACATATAAAATATATGGAAATGCCTAAGCTTTCAGAGCCAGTGACTCCTTCTGGCAGAAGGTTTGAAGGGAAAGGAAGAGGGATGAAGGAATAAGACTAGCGATAAACAAAAATGAGCAACTTAGTATAACATGTTTTCATTATATGTTAATTAAAACTGAATGTAACAGTTTTAGATGTTCGTACCAATTGATTGAACTTTATGGGTTTGGTACATTAGTACTTTATCATCGTTTACATATTACATTACCTACTACGTAGAGATTTCTACTTTGTTTATGTTTCCGACATTATCTTGTTATTTGTCTAATTTGGAATGGTTGCTTATGATATAATTAATGTAGTAAGGAAATATACAAAATTGGCCATTACAGTATTGGAAACTGGATAGTGGCTAGCCCTCAATGAACTAAGAGCTGTGGTAACCATGTGTTCAAGTTGCTTTCCATTCTAACCTGTTAAGTTTCACAATGTGGCCACTAATCTTTTTTCTCTCCTCAACTTCAGTCCTTCTCTGCCCTCTTCCCCCTCTTGCCAAAGTTTGTAACTGCACCTAGTAGCTCTACCCTTTCTCCACAATGTTGCTGCATGCTCCTCCAAGCAGCACTAGACCTTGCTCCACCCCTACACCGCTATCGCTCCCCCTCCCTGCCCTAGGATCCACATATTGCTTCTCCTATAAGGTGCAGTTACTGTATGCAGTCTGGCCTCTGTGACCAGAGACATTGGTCTGGTGTGTGTGAGTACTTGTGTTTGTGTGATCACATGTTTTCTACATTAGAAAGCCTTTTGTCCAAAAGCTCAAATGCATAGCAGAATTTTTGTTGTGACTATCTGTTGGTCAACATACTACTAAGCTGAGCAGACAAATTTAGGTACAGCTTTAAATTATAATTTTTCTGTTTGTTCCAATTTTGATGAAATAAAGCATCTATGTAGCTCCAAGCTACACTCAAGTTACCTGTGGAAACCCCACGAAATTTTGTCATGAAGTTTCAGAGATTAGTATGTTCAAACAGACAGGTATGGTGGTTTTCCAGTTTTGTTATTAATATAGCAAAAACTACAATCAACTGAAAATATTGAATAATACACCAGGCCAGAATATGACATAAATATGTGTTTTAAACACCATCATGGTTTCCTTTATAAATTTATTTGTTAATAAATCCACTAATGCACCCATCTTTACACAAAATTAATTCTTAATGTAAAATATACCACCTTACTCTTTCTTCTAATATGTTTTTGGTGTAAACTATGACCTGTATCTTTTATTGTCCAGTTTCTTGATATTTAAATTTTTAAATATAATTTCGTAACATCCCCTCATGTGAATAATCTTCAAGAGAAGTAGAATCAAATTTGTATCAGTCACTCATTTCTTAACTGTTTCAAATGAAAAAGTTGGCTTTCTGTAAAACTTCTCCAACTTTGGACAAATTTCTCCCGCAGAAAAACTTTTCAAGATAGACATTTGTGGTGGCTCAAAATTCTTGTTTATCTATTTCATCAAAATGCACAATTGGAAGTAGCTATACAAACAAAACTATTTCACACATCATGTTCACACTTGACTCATGTATTGTGCACAAGACACAAACATAATGAAAGTTTTTCATTGCTCTCATATTAAATTCAGAAATAACTGAAATTTTTAATCACTCAACTGTCTGTTGGCAGCAACCCATTTGTTTTCTTTTCACTTTTTCATCAGAGGTACTGACAATGAATGTACTGGGTGCTGTTTGTTGCTTTCCTCTTTTATTATCAAGTGAGCAGTGACTCAGTGGACTGCGGTGCGATGTGGTGATTTTTATCAGTATTTAATGTTTCAAAAATAATTGATGGTGGCTTATCTTGCAGAAGCTTGTCAGGTTGATACTAGTTTCTATTTATAAACATTAAATAGGCCTAAAAGAAATTGTTACTGTGTATTCATAATTATCAAGTACATTCCTAAGTAGGGCCTAGTTATTTTTAATATGAATTGGTTTCTAATCACATACAAAAATTGTGTGAATTTTTTATTCCAGCACCACCAAAAATTAAGACCAAAATGCAGGATGCATCATGCATGACAGATCAACCATTTAAGATGACTGTTGAAGTGGAAGGAGTTCCAGAACCTGAAATCAAATGGTAAGGGAAAATAAAAGACAATTCTATTTCAGTCCTCAAAAAAATTTGTCAGTAGCAAAATCTTTAGAGAGGAACTATATTTATTTATATTTCTGCCTGCCCTGTTTCAAAAATTAAATACAATGTTACTTCTGGTTAACAGGTACAAAGATGGCCAACAAATTGTACAGACAGATCGTATAAAAATAATCAAGGAAACTTCAGAGACATACACCCTCTCCATTACAAGCACAAAATTAGAGGATTCTGGGTCCTACTCAATTGTGGCAACCAATGAAATGAGCCAGACTTCTGAATTTTGGAAATTTGTTGTCCACTCTGGCCCACAGTTCCTTAAAACAATGAACAAGTCAGTGGAAGCAAGGGAAGATGATACAATAACTTTTGAAGTCAAGGTTCAGGGTGATCCTAAACCAGATGTGAAATGGTAATCACTGTGCTCATTTATGCAATTTAATTGCTTATTTCTGTTCTAGATTTTTAGTTTACTTCCATGAACATGTGCAGATTAATGGAATGTTTTGTTATTTATTTTGTTATATTACAGGCTTAAGAATGGGGAAGAGCTCAAAGCAGATGGAAAGCACATTATAACTGAAGTTGATGGCCCAACACACACTTTAACAATCAAAGGCACTACAAGAAATGATTCAGGAACTTACAGTTGTGAAGTGATAAATGATCATGGCTGGAAAAAAGATGAAGGAGTATTAAATGTCCGTTGTGCTCCTGAATTCAAGAGAGATCTGTCTGACCTTCAAGCAAATGAAGGCGATACAAATATTGAGTTTAATGTTAAGGTTGATGCATACCCCAAGCCTAAAGTGAAATGGTAAGTTATATAATAAAATCAGTAAGATTATTATTGTTGTTGTTGTTGTGTGTGTGTTAGCTGTAAGGAGAAGATAGAATACTATGTAAATGTGAGGTATGTTTATACAAGTGGCATACAATAAGCAATGCATCATATGTTTTTCTGAAATCATGTTGGTTTTGTTCAGCTTTACAATACACTATTATTCCCCACTCTTGTGGCTGCAAAATCCTGTTTTTCAACATAATCTCCATTAAATGCTGTGGCCTTACGCCAGCTTATTGGGAGTGCCAGTATATCCGCATGGCACCATTCTACTGGCTGACATCAGAGCCAGCATCTTGCTGTATCAATAACGTCCCCATCATCCATGTATTGCTTCTTGTAGGTGCAACCTTAATTGGACCAAATGGATGGAAGTCGGAAGGTGTGAGATCTGGGCTGTAGGGTGGATGAGGAAGAACAGTCCAATGAAGTTTTATGAGTTCCTCTTGGTTGTACAGACATGTGTGAGGCATTACATTGTCACGCAAAAGGAGAAGTTCATTTGCATTTTTGTGTTGATGAACATGCTGAGTTATTTCTTCAGTCTCCTGAGGGTAGCACATGACTGTTGCACTACCAATGACAAAGTCTAGTTGTGCAGTGATGTGTTTGATTGTGACTGTTGATGACCTTGAATGAGAATGCCTGCTCGTAACAACAGTGCAGGAGTCATCTGCATGTAACAACATTGCAGGAGTCACAGATATGTGTGCCAACTTTGAAATCAGACAGGTTTGCGCGACCTTGTTGTGATTATGACAGACACCTCACAGTGCTTTTGTTTACTGCCGGGAATGCTCCTCTATTACAGATGCCACTTTGAGGGCTACATATAGTGGCACCACCAATTGGAACTTCATGAAACTGTAGGGGCTGAAGCAGGAATATTCCACAATGTCCCACAAGTTCTGTATTTTTAAACCGATATTGGACAAGACAAAAAAATATGCTGCATTACCTTTTATACATCCCCCATATTTTACAGTCAGTATAATATATTGCACCAGATAAATATTTTAAGATATGCTGTTGCTATTTATTGTTAACATTTCTTACTATTTCATATTTATGTCCCTTCCTGCATTATCTGGTTCACTAACATTTTTGTAATTGTTTCTCATTGTTTTCATATTTTCTCTTACTTTTTTTATGGCAGACCTTACACAAATCTTTGTTTGTTTGTTTTCATGCTCTCTGCTGTTCAGCCACATGGTGCATGGTGTTATTTACAGGCTATGTAATAACTCTGTTGCATAATGAGGAAGAGTATTCTTTACAAAATATCTCCTGTGTTGAATTCTACATGATTCATATGAGACTGAGTTAGTTATTAACGTCTACTTTTCAATCAATTTTGATTTCTTATGACATAACCTAAACCGTCAGGAAAGTGTCTGTATTGCCGTGTACTACTCCTGGTTAAAATGCTTCACCTTTTAGGTCCTATGTTTGCAAACACATCTAGAAGAAACCTGCCAGAAACTTGGAACAAAACACCTCACACTGCCTGAGGAAACTGTCCATCAACATTCGCAACACTGCATCCAACAAGCCATCACCTCCCCATCCCTTAGGCAACTAGCCAACCTGGCCTTCTTAGTGAAACACTGAATCTTTATTTATCTCCTATTGAAGCCCAACTATAGCCCATAATCTCACTCTTCACACCTCACAATCCCAGCCCATATTTAGTCCCAAATCTCTCATTCAGATGCCTCTTATACTACTCTTTTGAATAGCGCAATGGCCAGTCACACCCCAAATTCAGTCTAACTGCCCTTGTGAAAGACCTTCTCTCATTCACCCGTAACCTCAGTTCCACCCAACAATCAATATAATGAGCAACAATCTTTGCCTAGAACAGTTCAGGCACAAATCCCAAAGAGATTCCTGAAGAATATCAGCAAAACTTGAAAAATGTATTCAAGATGAGTTCCAAGTTACCTGTGATCTAGTGGCAGATTGATATATTGCCATCCACACTGGAGACAAAGGCTCCACTACTGTGGTACATGACTGTGGGCAGTATGTGCCATTGAGTTACATATGCCACAACATACATACAGTAACTGTTCGTAAAGACCCCTTTCTTTCCATCCAGACTGAGGTGTAGATAACCCATAAAACCCTAGGCCCTTCAAAAAGTCTCACTGGTGTTTCTGTAGAACTGCTTACTCCATCTGACCCACATCCCAATCTTCTACCACTTTCCAAAATTCAGAAAAATGATCAGCATGCCTGTTACATTGTAGCAGATGAGAACATTCCTATCAAAAGTGTGCCAGTTTTGGTAGACCATCACCTCTGACCTACCACAAACAGCCTCTCCTCCTACATAAGACAGAAACACCAAATCCCTTGACATGTATATCGAAGGCCTCTCTCAGTCTTTCTTCTCCTGCAACTACACCACAGAATTTAACCACAAGGAAATCTCTGAAAGTCTTCTTCTCTTCTCATCTTTCAGTGAACACAGCTTTTGCTTCCAAAAGACTTGGAGTCATCATCATTGTTATCATTGCATACCACCTAAACTTCAAGTGCGTCAGTTCATTATTCCATCAGTGTTGTGACTAGTAATAATCTAGCCCTGTAATGAGATTGTCTCCCTGATATCCTTCCCATATCATTAACTGTCACCTTCTGCCATTCTCTTTAATATGCTTGTCAAACTATATGACATTCCCTGACCATTATACATACACCAAGACTCCTTCCCCCTGCAGTTGTGCCTGCTATAAAACCTACCCAATTCACCAACCCGCTACAACCTAGTGCAACTCCACCAGTCAAAAATCCTGCATCATAGGAAGAAGAGCAATATGCGAAATAATATGTGTTGTTTTCAAATATACATATATCTACTGTTTTTATAGGTTTTTTTATGTTGGCATGACCACCATTAAACTGGGTATGTGAATGGACACAGAGGATCTCTCCACCTTGACATAACCAGTTTCCAGTTGCTAAGCCTGCTGTACAGCATGATTTGAGATATCACCTCATGGGCAATTTTCCAGGGCTGAGGCAATGGGATGTTGCTTTCCCACATTGCCTTGCATCCTGTCACCTTCCTGATCTTAACAACTGTTAGCAACCTCCCCCTCCCACTTTTATTTTTTTCCCTTCTCCTGTGGTTGAATTTTATTTACTTAATTGCTCTTCTGTCTCCATCCGCCACTCCCCCCTCTCCCCCCCCCCCTCTCTCTCTGCCCCCATTCATTTTCACATTTTTCACCTTGTTCTTAATTGTTTTCCATTTTTCATTTCTCTTCCTCTTTAATTTATCATTACATCTCACTCTGTCCCTCCATGACAGGTGGATTTCTTTCAAAGTGGGATTCAAGCGATCCATCCCTCCTTTTCAACCTTCTCCAATCAGTACCTTTTTCCTCCCTGATAAAGAACATGAAGGTTCCAAAACCTTGGACAGGTTTTTCTGTTTTAAGTGTGTGTATCAGCCTACTAGTGGTACTGGAATATTTGCATCCTGAAGTAAAGTGTTGTCTCTTTGTAATTTAATTATTATTATTTATTTCACATTGAGCAAACCTGTTCATATCAGTGTATTCAAATTTTTAGTGATGTGAGATTGAAGTTCTGGTAGATCTGTTGGCACAAAAACAATCTTTCTCATAACCCTATGGAAAAGCATCACAGTCATGGCACATTAATGAAACAATTTCAGTAATTTGTAATAATCCTGTGTAATTGGAATGGTAAACTCCAGAAGTCCCATAATGCTGTATGTGGTTAAGAGCTATTCAGTGGGAAGATGAGACTTAAGCTAAATACAGGGTGAATTGAAATTTGCGCACTTGGGCTTCGCACCACGACTCCTCACATTCCAGCAATAAAAAAATGTCTGTCACAAAATGTCATCCAGCGAGTACATCCTGCAGAAAAAGGGTGTTAAAGAGTGGCAATCTGGCAACACTGTAACCTCATGTATGGTAACTACTTCTGTCAGCACATATTAGTCATGCAGTACAGTTGGTGCACTGGATAGTTTTGGGTTAGCATGCAGGAGGTCGAGGGTTTGATCCTTGGTTGGGACGCATTTTTTTTATTTGCTGATTCCATTCTGACATTTCATCCTGTAATATACACTGTTTCTTAGCTCACATGTATCCTAAATTAACAACATTTTGTAATGCTGAATGTAACAAATACGTGGTTTGACAAATAAGAAATAAACAGTTGAAACAAATGGCCTGTCATATGACAGATTAACTACAAAAACAATACCAATTTTGAGATGCTACAGATGATAGCACAGTAAAATAACACAACATCTACTTGTCAATTATATTACATGTAATATGAGCACATTAGCAACCAGTGACAATAATAATGTCCAAATTAATGACTGCCTGACCGTCACAACAGAATACATTATCCTCAGAACAACAGGTTGTTCAATCCCCTGCATGTCCAAACATTGCATAACATTAGCAACCAGTGACAATAATAATGCCTATATTAATGACTGCATGACCTTCACAATAGAATACATTGTCTTCAGAACAACAGATTCTCAAAGCAACCTCCCTGCACATCCAGACATTGTGCAACTTGCCGAATCATACAGCTCTGGACTCTTCACAGCAAAGCCATGCCCACAGTAACAAGAGCAGCACAAACACATGCTATCAGTTCTTCCACATTCATCGGCAGAGTAGAGTAGACATGCTCCTTCAGGTGTCCCCATAGGAAGAAATCCAGGGGATTTAGGTCAGGTGAACGCAGTGGCCATACAACTGGACCTCCATGTCTGAGCCATTTCCCTGGAAATGTTCTGTCCAAATACTGTCGCACATTAATTCCAGAGTGTGGAGATGCACCATCATGTTGGAACCATACCCTCTGCCAAACATGTAGTGCAACATTTCGCATCAAGCAAATAGTTTGAGAGGAATGCATGATACCTTCATAGAGTCAACTTGTCAGGCAACATGTAGGGGCCCAAGCACCTGTCGCCAAATATTCCGGGACAGACGTTGATACCAAAGTGAACTTGATATCCATGGTTGTAGGTGTTGTCCAGGTTAACCTCACACCAGTGGTGGGCATGGTGCATACTGAAGACATCCTCACAAGTGAATGCTGCTTCATCCAACCATATTACAGTGTCCACAAAATCATTATTGGCTTCCTGTTGTTGTTGGAACCATTCACAGATTTGCATCCACTGATGGCAATCTGCAGTATGCAGGTGTTGCGTGAAAGCATGATGAGAGGGGTGGAGCCCATGCTCTTGCAGCGTGTTAACGACTGTGCGTTTTGAGACAAGTAGCTACCTTGCTATGGTACTTGTACTTTCTGAGGTTCTTGGTGTATAATCTCCAGAGTAGCTTCCACAGTAGCTGAAGTACGGCAAGTCTGTGGACAACCTCTGCCACGTCATGGTGGAAGGAGAGAACATGATTCCCAAAGCTG
Source organism: Schistocerca serialis cubense (assembly GCF_023864345.2). Classification (NCBI taxonomy): domain Eukaryota; kingdom Metazoa; phylum Arthropoda; class Insecta; order Orthoptera; family Acrididae; genus Schistocerca; species Schistocerca serialis. The sequence goes on along the minus strand of NC_064639.1, from coordinate 450,450,843 downwards.
CAGCTCCAGATGACAAAACACATTTGTATGTGGATTGCGTCAACAAGGATATCTAGCAGCAGATTCATGAGCGGCAACACCAACCTGGGTATTAGATGCACCAGGGACCAGAAGCATATCCACATATTCATCATTTGTGTATGCCATTTGTCTGCCACATTGGTTTAGAGGTTTACAATGAGAAAATTCGATATGTGTACACATGTACATTGGAGTCTGTCATGGGTGCATTACTCCACTCACAACTAGTCCCTGTCTGGGGGACAGCACCTACAGTATAAACATGCTGTCAGTCCGGCATGCTGTTCCACCTAACATGCATTACCCCTTTGACAGATATTGTTGTGCATTATTCATCCCAGCACCGCTTATTGTGAAATGTTCGGTTTTGAATTGCACCGTTTCCCTAAAGGTAATAGACATAATGTTTCCACAATCCCATTGGTAGATTAATAATAATAATAATAATAATAATAATAATAATAATAATAATAACAATAATACTAATAATGCATTTAGATATGTACTAAACAGCATGTGATTACCTGAAGCAATGTTGAAAGGCATAATTAGTTGGACAATGGTGATAACACATTCAAATAGTAACCAAGTTCAGACATTATTCGCAAAGCATGTTGCTAGTCCTACTGGTAACATAAGACCCCAATGAAATGTAGTGGGCCTGAATGAGGCAAGAATAATAGTTGGTACTAATCTATGGGACTGTTGGAGGAGGGTACAAGAAAAACAGGTTTTGCATCTAGTAGATGAAGTGGTACGAATGAATTCACGTCCATAACAAGTAAAGGGCTTCTTTCAAAGCTGACCAATGGTGTGAATAAATTCATACCCACGATGTGGGAAGGGCTTCTTTCTAAGCTGCCAGATTGCCACTCTTTTATGTCCTTTTTTCTGCTGGATGTACTTGCTAGACGAAATTTTGTGGGAGACATTTTTTTATTGCTGCATGTGAGGAGTCGCACTGCGAATCCCAGGAAAATGAATTTCACTTCACTCTGTATAATTAGCAGTGGAATAGATAGAAATCTCTTATTTCATTGCAAATATGACTAATTGATGCCATAGGTACTCTAGTGTGTACTACTACATCATTTAACATTTGTCTTATTTCTGTAGTCAGCTGTTACAGTGTCATCAAATGGTTCTGACAATCCAAAACGGATATCATTAGGTATATGTACTTATGCATTAACAACCACTTGATGCCTGTTACATCCTCTGCAGCTGTAGCTTATTTCTGGGAACCTAGTGGCTCCAGTGCTGTTGGAATTAGTTTTTAAGTCCCTTATGTGCCATCCATCATGTATATTTTGATAAAATTATTTGAAGAGTAAATTATGAAAGATTTGTAGAGGTGTAGCTACACCCTTCACACTTTGACAAATTAACCCAATTAGGTCAAGATTTTCTTTATTCATGTTTTGCCAAATTTATAGCACCATTTTCTGACAACAGTCATTCACTTTGCAGAAACTTTGATTTTATCACAATAATGAGTTTTAATCGTTGTTCAATCATATAGCTTCAGATGCTGTCATATAATTGTAATATGAAGTCCAGTTCCCTATGGTGTTGGTCCTACGCATACCTTTTAAAATCACAGTTTTAGTTATGATGTCTCACGGCATTGTTCAGTCCCCATGGCTAGTACGTTGTATATTTTATGTTTTCATTCTGATCAGTGGTTTTACTGTGATGTTTGTATATGGGCAGCTCTGTAGTACCAGTGAGATACTGATCACTGCTGTATATAAATTGTGATGTGTTTTCGTATTTTGGAGGGAGCGGTTGCTTGGGACCATGTCTTTTAGAAATGTTACTGCACGTCCATTCTGGCAGCATATCGTCAATAAATTATTGTGAAATGAAGCTAAAAATATTCAATTTTGCACAGTTTTTCAGGCTATTGACAGCTGAACTGGATCTTTCCCTTTGCAAAGGCCAGACTAACTTTTTATGAAAACTATTATCTCCCTGATCATATGAAAACACTATTTGCTTAATACTACATAAAGTAGTTTATTACATCTCATAGTAGACTGCAAAGAACATTTATATATAATTCAAATGTTTGAAGTGAACAGACAGCACACATAATCAAATAATATACCCAGCACAAGAAATACAATGAAGAGCGAAAGAAACTGGTACACCTGCCTAATATTGAGTAAGGCCCCATGTGCATGCAGAAGAGCCACAGCACGACATGGTCTGGACTCGACTAATGTCTGAAGTAGTGCTGGAGGGAATTGACACGATGAATACTGCAGGGCTATCCATACATCCATAAGAATATGAGTGTGTGGAGATCTCTTCCGAACAGCTCGTTGGAAAGCATCCTGATATGCTCAATAATGTTCATGTTTGGGGAGTCTGGTGGCCAGCAAAACTGTTTAATCTCAGAAGATTGTTTCTGGAGCCACTCTGTAGTAATTCTGGATGTGGTGGGGTGTCACATTGTGCTGCTGGAAATGCCCAAGTCTGTCAGAATGCACAAAGGACATGAATGGGTGCAGCTGATCAGACAGGATGCTTACGTATGTGTGACCTGCCAGGGTCACATCTAGATGTATCGTGGATCCCATATTATTCCAACTGCACATATCTCACACCATTACTGAGCCTCCACCAGCTTGAACAGTCCCCTTCTGACTTGTAGGGTACATGGATTTATGAGGTTGTCTCCATATCCCTTCACATCCATCTGCTCGATACAATTTGAAAGAAGACTCATCTGACCAGGTAACACGTTTCCTGTCGTCAACAGTCCAATGTCTGGGTTGATGGGCCCAGGCAAAGCATAAAACTTTGTGTTGTGCACTCATCAAGGGTACACAAGCAGGCCTTTGGCTCCAAAAGCCCATATCAGTGATGATTCATGGAATGGTTCGCACACTGACACTTGTTGATGGCCCAGCATTGAAATCTGCAGCAATTTGTGGAAGGATTGCATTTTTGTCATGTTGAACAATTCTCTACAGTTGGTATTGGTCCTGTTCTTGCAGGATCCTTTTCTGGCTGCAGTGATGTCAGAGATTTGATGTTTTACCTGATAACACAATACACTGGTGAAATGGTTGTATGGGAAGATACCTACTTCATTGCTGCCTCCATAGCTCATCCGCTGACTATAACACTCCATTCAATTCACTTAAATCTCTATAACTTGCCATTGTAGCACCAGTAACCTATCTAACTGTTGCGCCAGACACTTTTTCTCTTATATAGGTGTTGCCAACTGCAGCGCCATCTTCTGCCTGTTTACATATCTCTGTATTTGAACACACATGCCTATACCAGTTTCTTTGGTGCTTCAGTGTATAACCAACTACTTGCTGTCCATAGACACATATGTTGTTTCTTATAAACATGATGCACTACTGGTCAGTTCTTTGCAGCCTGCACAGCAATGCCACATACTAAATATCTTGTAGGAATGTTCATTCCAACATCCTTTGTAGTATGAATATGACTCGCATGATTTTTTTGCAGCGTTACTGTTCTGCGCATTATCTTTTTTCTGTATAAAAGACTTGTTTACATTTCTTTTTTTTTTCAGGTTTCTTGGTGATATAGATATAACAGAAAAGAAAAATGAGTTCACTTGTACTGAAGAGGAAGGCACTTATAAACTTGTTATAAAGGAAGTTACAACAGAGTTGTCTGGAAAGTACACATGTAAAGTGGTTAATGATCTAGGCACCAGTGAATCAAGCTCTAATTTAACTGTCAATTGTAAGTTACTGTTTTATAATACCATTTAATGCATTTTTAGCTATTCAGTAAGAACAATAGTAGTTCATTTTAAACATACTTTTAGACCAATATTTTGTGTCAAACTAGATTACACAGACTGGACAAATTCATTGAATAACAACCACAAGACAGTGCCATCAGATCTATACTTAGCGCAGTGGTTTGTAAATCTAAATACATGTTTCACCTGTTTCTTTACACTGAGTGATGCTGACTAGCTAGCCATATCAATATGCATTAAGTTACATGGTACCTATGAATTAATTTTTGTAGGTGTGTGCTACTTATATGCAACATATCAAATCAGTAGCTGCCACTTGACTGGATGGTGAAGCACTCATTAGCTCCTGATGTATACAGGTTGTACAGGAGAAGCAAAAGAGAGAGGGGGAGGGGGAATGGAGAAGGGAGTGGAATTTAATATTTGATGTACCTTTCCAAATAAAGCATAAGTGAGAGCTGATTAACAGTCCCTAGTATCACATAGTTGACCTCAGAGAAATTAAAACATATTACCAATTGTTTCAAAGTGCTGATGAGATTCAGATGCAGCAGAAACTATATCCACAATGAATTATCAGGGTACATTGGGCGATTTTGATGGTTCTGTATAGATGTTCTGCGACTTCATGTGCTTAGATTAGGTCTGGTGATCTTCTTACATGTGTCAGTTGATGGTTGCTATAAGATACTGTTTATAAACATTTTCACCCTCTGCTGTAGTTCACAAAAACATGTATGTAATTACAATACCAGAAGCAAAAATGACATTCATTACACTACATTAAGATTGTCTTTAGCAAAAAAAGGGATGTACAATGCTGCAACTAAAATTTTTGATAACTTAGCCAGTGATATAAACTGTGTGTCAGACAGCAAAGTAAAATTTGAAAACAAACTGATAAAGTTTCTCTTTGACAACTCCTTCTATTGTGTAGAAGAATTTCTGTTATTGTAATGTGTGGGAAATGATGGATAGGCATTACTAACCTATATCTGCCTAATTTATTTATTTATCAAACAATGGAAAATCCAGGATGGAATGTAACAGTATTATGAGAAGGCCACTCACCATATAGCAGAGATGCTGAGTCACAGATAGGAACAATGAAAAGACTCTCACAATTAAAGCTTTTGGCCATTAAGGCCTTCGTCAACAATAGATATATATACGCATACACATACAAACACATTCATGCAAACGCAACTCACACACACACCTGCAGTCTCAGGCAAATGGTGTGTGTGTGTGTGTGTGTGTGTGTGTGTGTGTGTGCGTTGTTGATGATGAAGACCTTAATGGCTGAAAGCTTTAATTGTGAGAGTCTTTTTGTTGTGCCTGTCTGTGACTCAGCATCTCCGCTATATGGTGAGTGGCAACTTTCCATCTCATAATATTGTTAATTAATTTATTTTTTAAAACTAACTTCATAAATGTGCAGCATGCTGCCATCATATTTACAAATTAATTTGTTAGTTGGCTCTCTGTCAGGCTTTTGACGCTGTTTGGTAGGTGACCAAAGACTTTTGTGGCAGCATAATTTACCCCTTTCTGTGCCAAAGTCAGATTCAACCCTGCACAGTGAAGATCATCCTTTCTCCTGGTGTTATAGCTATGCCCACTGCTATTACTTTTGAACTTGCAGTCCAACATTGGGCCACAATCACATTCAGTTGCCCCTCAAATCTGGGTATTGCACGATTTGACCAGCTGGTCAAACGGAGACCCACAGTGAGATCCCTTTCATTCTCTCTTAAGATTTGATTGCATTGTATCACATGAGTACAGAGAATCTCTGTCTCCTTCACAGTGGCCACTCAAAATCTGAAGTTCTTCATGCCTCTTGTATCCCTTAGCAGGCCTGGTAACAACACTAAACACAAACAACACTAATACTCTCTGGTGGCTGTTCTTTTATACACGCCCACTGATGGAGTGCACATCAGGCAGCATATTTAAGAATTCATCACCTCTTAATTTTTCTTCATTTATTAATCCATAGCTTGCTTAACCCTTTCACTGCTACAGATGCACTCTCTGCATTCTATGCTGAGGTGGCTTTTGTTATGGCTGACTGCTTGCCAAATGCTGGGACCTGTGCTGAGAGACAGCATTCCAGCTAATATGAAATACTTATCCAATTTTTCGAAAGCTATCAGGTGAAAAAATTGTATTTTTGTACATCTTACAGTCTGATATCTTCACTCAATAAAGAACTGAATTTGTTTTAATTATCTGTCATACTTACTGTGCTGCATCAAATTAAGTAAAATATTATATGAAATTTTAAAGAGTTAGCAGAGGTAAAAATTCATTGTGTAAACTTCACATATCATTGATTTTAGCTTATACATTGCAGTGAATGATCTATAGATAAGGTATTAAAATTTTATTTAAAATTGAGAGGAGGATGAATCTCATTTCTGTCTCAAGTTATATCCAAAGGACGGTCATGTGTGACCTGACCATTCGCCTACTTGTGCATCACAAATCATATGGTCATAGCAATCATCATATCTCATAAATGATTCAAGATATTAAAACAGGTTTTTTTTTCAAATGATAGGATGAAATGAGGCACATGTGTTGTATGATAAACACATGAAACTTTTTTTTTTTTTTTCACTGAGATATGAAAGTAACTTGTCTACATCAGTGAGAGGTTGGCAGCTCAGAATGCCTACAGATATCCATTGCACTGTAGGAAAACCCCAGCAACCGAGGAATGGTGTAGCAGGACATGTATACATGCCCATAGCATCGAAAGGGTTAAGAGTGATTTTTAAGCTTTCCAACAATTACATGACAATTGTCCGAATAACACAGTCTGGATCACAATTTTATTTATTTATTATTATTTCTTTTAATTGCCATTTGCCCATCACAATTTTATTTATTATTACCAGTTTCAGCCAGTATTCAAAAACTGTCTTGGAAGCAATGTCACCAAGTACATAAAAACTAATTTAGTTATTAGAATGGTACAAAAATCAAAATTCTTCGTAGTGTGACCCTCCTGCTTCAATACATTTATACCAGCGAGATTCCTAAGCATTTTTGACATCCTGGAACCCAGAGTTGGAATGTTCTTTAGGGCTAGAATAACAGGAATTTTCATGTTGTTGATGGTCTCGAAATGACGTCCTTTGAAGGGTGTATCGAGCAGTGGAGTGAGATCAAGACCATAGGTGGGCTGGGGCAGCACTGGCACTCTGTTCTTTTTACCACATATTGGCTAACCAAGAATGTGATGTGGCTGAGTGCATTGTCTTGGTGGAGTTTCCAAGAACTGGCAATGTGTGGTATGACAACTGTGACCCCCCCCCCCCTTTTTTTTTTTTTTTTAAAAAATCCAGTTACTGAACTATCAGATGAACACTAATTCTAATGTCTGTGTCCAAAAAATCAAGCACATGTATCCCACTGTCTTCACCTATCGATGCTGAAGAGCATCCAGAGTGAGTTTCATCATCAGCATCCAGCCTTCCAAGAAAGCCTTTTGCCACTGAATCACCTGCTGTTTTGACACATTCATTTCCAAATGGCTGTTCAACATTGCAGTTATTTCTCCAGTAGATTTTCCAAGAGTCACACACAATTTGGTTGCATACCAATGTTAGAGTGAATGCTGCATTGCAGTTGCAACCAGACCACACAACATGGGTTTACATAGAGACACAGCCAGACTCTCTGGGAGCTAGGAGGAAACATGGGTTGGTCATGTTGGGAAGCTAACAGCCCATTACCCAGTCTGGTTTGTTAGATTTCTCTCTGACCAATAGGAGCATGAGATTAGCACCATACATAACTTTCCACACAAACTTTGTAGGCTGTCTTAAGGTCTACAAATTAGTGTTAAAAATTAAAATTAGGTATATGCTACATACAACATATACATTATCAGCAAAGTAAATACAATAGACTATAAGTGAATGCATCTGGTTACCTAATGATTCATGGCAATAACTGTTGTACATCATCATTCAGGTACTGCTAATAGTTCAATTGACGATGCCAACAGTTGCTGTGATCATTTTTTAGGTAACCTTGTAATTTACTTATAGTATATTGTATTTAGTTTGATGTGTGACATATTTATAGTACATATGTAGCATATTGCTATTTTTAATTTTGAATATTAATTTGTAGATCTGAGGATGGTTTTTACTGTCTGAATCTGATAACTGAAAATAAATAACATTGTGATCTAGACTGTGTCATTCAGACAATTTGAATATATAAATCACTGCAGAATATCCACAACAACATTATATTGTCTTGTAGTGATTTTATTTTAAGTACTCAAATAAGGCACATGTTCCTTATTTCCATAATATGAAAGGGTTAATTGATAAATCATCTCCTTCTTTCAGTCAAGCCAAAATTTAAAAAACCTCTGAAAGATGTTGAAGTGGATGAAGGAGACAGCTTGACTCTGACAATAGAATGTGATGCTTATCCTGAGCCAAATGTGAAATGGTGAGTTACAACTAAAGCTATAATATAATTATTTAAGTCAAAGTTTTGAGCAATTAATATTACCTCTATATTACCTTCCTGACTGTTGCAGAACATTTACAGTTTGTGTTTCCATTGATGAATACAAAAATATTTTACCAAATAGTGACACAAGAATACAAAACTTTGTATGTAAAATATGTGAAAAAATACATCGTACTAATCTCCTGTTGTATTTTATGCTAACCTTAAAAGCTTCCCAACTGTAATTTAATTTCTTAACAATACCAACTTCTGACAGATTTGTAATAAGTGCTTCACATTTGATGCATCCAGTTGTTTGTAAAATGGTGTGAAGCTGATATGACCTTTTTTATGTAAGCACAAATCAGGTTTTTATTAGTTTCATATGATACATTGGTTAAGCAGAATATCATTAGGTGGTAGCTTGAAACCAAAGAATATCATTTTCCCACTTTGGGTAGCAGATGGTATCTGAACAACAGTAAATTAATTCAAGCCCAGTTTTACCTTCTGAACTTGAGAATGTTAAAATAGTGAATTTTTGTATATACCTAAAAACACAGATGATGTGACTTACCGAACGAAAGTGCTAGCAGGTCGATAGACACACAAACAAACACACGAAATTCAAGCTTTCACAACAAACTGTTGCCTCATCAGGAAAGAGGGAAGGAGAGGGAAAGACGAAAGGATGTGGGTTTTAAGGGAGAGGGTAAGGAGTCATTCCAATCCCGGGAGCGGAAAGACTTACCTTAGGGGAAAAAAAGGACAGGTATACACTCGCACACACACACACATATCCATCCGCACATACACAGACACAAGCAGACATATACAGAGGCAAAGAGTTTGGGCAGAGATGTCAGTCGAGGCGGAAGTGCAGAGGCAAAGATGTTGTTGAATGACAGGTGAGGTATGAGTGGCGGCAACTTGAAATTAGCGGAGATTGAGGCCTGGTGGATAACGGGAAGAGGGGATATACTGAAGAGCAAGTTCCCATCTCCGGAGTTCGGATAGGTTGGTGTTAGTGGGAAGTATCCAGATAACCCGGATGGGGTAACACTGTGCCAAGATGTGCTGGCCGTGCACCAAGGCATGTTTAGCCACAGGGTGATCCTCATTACCAACAAACACTGTCTGCCTGTGTCCATTCATGCGAATGGACAGTTTGTTGCCGGTCATTCCCACATAGAATGCATCACAGTGTAGGCAGGTCAGTTGGTAAACCATGTGGGTGCTTTCACACGTGGCTCTGCCTTTGATCGTGTACACCCTCCGGGTTACAGGACTGGAGTAGGTGGTGGTGGGAGGGTGCATGGGACAGGTTTTACACCGGGGGCGGTTACAAGGGTAGGAGCCAGAGGGTAGGGAAGGTGGTTTGGGGATTTCATAGGGATGAACTAAGAGGTTACGAAGGTTAGGTGGACAGCGGAAAGACACTCTTGGTGGAGTGGGGAGGATTTCATGAAGGATGGGTCTCATTTCAGGGCAAGATTTGAGGAAGTCGTATCCCTGCTGGAGAGCCACAATCAGAGTCTGATCCAGTCCCGGAAAGTATCCTGTCACAAGTGGGGCACTTTTGTGGTTCTTCTGTGGGAGGTTCTGGGTTTGAGAGGATGAGGAAGTGGCTCTGGTTATTTGCTTCTGTACAAGGTCGGGAGGGTAGTTGCGGGATGCGAAAGCTGTTTTCAGGTTGTTGGTGTAATGGTTCAGGGATTCCGGACTGGAGTAGATTCGTTTGCCACAAAGACCTAGGCTGTAGGGAAGGGACTGTTTGATGTGGAATGGGTGGCAGCTGTCATAATGGAGGTACTGTTGCTTGTTGGTGAGTTTGATGTGGACGGACGTGTGAAGCTGGCCATTGGACAGGTGGAGGTCAACATCAAGGAAAGTGGCATGGGATTTGGATTAGGACCAGGTGAATCTGATGGAACCAAAGGAGTTGAGGTTGGAGAGGAAATTCTAGAGTTCTTCTTCACTGTGAGTCCAGATCATGAAGATGTCATCAATAAATCTGTACCAAACTTTGGGTTGGCAGGCCTGGGTAACCAAGAAGGCTTCCTCTAAGCGACCCATGAATAGGTTGGCGTACGAAGGGGCCATCCTGGTACCCATGGCTGTTCCCTTTCATTGTTGGTATGTCTGGTCTTTAAAAGTGAAGAAGTTGTGGGTCAGGATGAAGCTGGCTAAGGTAATGAGGAAAGAGGTTTTAGGTAGGGTGGCAGGTGATCGGCGTGAAAGGAAGTGCTTCATCGCAGCGAGGCCCTGGACGTGCGGGATATTTGTGAATAAGGAAGTGGAATCAATGGATACAAGGATGGTTTCCGGGGGTAACGGATTGGGTAAGAATTCCAGGCGTTCGAGAAAGTGGTTGGTGTCTTTGATGAAGGATGGGAGACTGCATGTAATGGGTTGAAGGTGTTGATCTACGTAGGCAGAGACACGTTCTGTGGGGGCTTGGTAACCAGCTACAATGGGGCGGCTGGGATGATTGCGTTTGTGAATTTTAGGAAGAAGGTAGAAGGTAGGGGTGCGGGGTGTCAGTGGGGTCAGGAGGTTGATGGAGTCAGGTGAAAGGTTTTGTGGGGGCTTAAGGTTCTGAGGATTCCTTGAAGCTCCGCCTGGACATCAGGAATGGGATTACCTTGGCAAACTTTGTATGTGGTGTTGTCTGAAAGCTGACGCAGTCCCTCAGCCACATACTCCCGACGATCAAGTACCACGGTCGTGGAACCCTTGTCCGCCGGAAGAATGACGATGGACCGGTCAGCCTTCAGAACACAGATAGGCTGGGCTTCATCAGTGGTGATGTTGGGAGTAGGATTAAGGTTTTTTAAGAAGGATTGAGAGGCAAGGCTGGAAGTCAGAAATTCCTGGAAGGTTTGGAGAGGGTGATTTTGAGGAAGAGGAGGTGGGTCCCGCTGTGACGGAGGACGGAACTGTTCCAGGCAGGGTTCAATTTGGATAGTGTCTTGGGGAGTTGGATCATTCGGGGTAGGATTAGGATCATTTTTCTTCGTGGCAAAGTGATACTTCCAGCAGAGAGTACGAGTGTAGGACAGTAAATCTTTGACGAGGGCTTTGAATCTGGGATTGGGGCTGAAGGTGAGGCCTTTGGATAGGACAGAGGTTTCGGATTGGGAGAGAGGTTTGGAGGAAAGGTTAACTACTGAATTAGGGTGTTGTGGTACCAGATTGTGTTGATTGGAATTTTGAGGTTTTGGAGGGAGTGGAGCTGGAAGTGGGAGATTGAGTAGATGGGAGAGACTGGGTTTGTGTGCAATGAGAGGAGGTTGAGGTTTGCTGGAAAGGTTGTGAAGGGTGAGTGAGTTGCCTTTCCGGAGGTGGGAAACCAGGAGATTGGATAGTTTTTTGAGGTGAAGGGTGGCATGCTGTTCTAATTTGTGGTTGGCCTGTAGGAGGATGCTCTGAACAGCCAGTGTGGATGTGGGAGAGGAAAGATTGATGACTTTTATTAAGGATAGGAGTTGACGGGTGTGTTCATTGGCTGAGTTGATGTGTAGGTGAAGGATTAGGTGGGTGAGGGCAATGGATTATTCAGTTTGGAACTGGTATAGGGACTGATGGAAAGAAGGGTTGCAGCCAGAGATGGGAACTTTAAGTGTGAAGCCTTTGGGGGTAATGCCAAATGTCAGACAAGCCTGAGAAAATAAAATATGCGAGCGTAATCTGGCTTATATATATATATATATATATATATATATATATATATATATATATATATATATATATATATATATATATATATATATATATATATATATATATATATATATATATATATAAAAAAAACAAAGATGATGTGACTTACCAAATGAAAGTGCTGGCAGGTCGACAGACACACAAACAAACACAAACATGTGTGTCTGTCGACCTGCCAGCACTTTCATTTGGTAAGTCACATCATCTTTGTTTTTAGATATGTTTTTCCTACGTGGAATGTTTCCCTTTATTATATATATCTCTCTGTAAAGTTATAAGGAGACAGAATTCGTATCAACTACTTATGTCCAGAGGACAAAATTCTAAATACTGCATACAATCATATATATAAGTAGAACAAATTTTCTTGTTTTTGCAACTGATAGTTCCTTCCTTGAGGGATAAGGACTGAGGAGGTGGGTAATGTTGGAAAGACAGGGCAGGTCAGTCAGTCCCCAGGCTGAGAGACATGCACCTGCTTTAAAGGTATGGAGAGACAATGACTTCAAGAGTCATCTTGTTGAAACATGACACCTGGAAATTGTGGCACCTCATACAGTTGCAACATGTTAAGGTAGTTCTTTTACGACAAAGGCTGATTCACAAGGATGCTCAGTGGTGTTACATTCATTTTCAACATGGGCACAAGGATTTTCAGAAGCCCTTATTCTGATGTTATGAACGTGACCACTGACATGGAATGTGGCTTCATTGCTAAATGCAATCTTCTTCTTAAATCGTTCATCGAAGTTGACCTCATTAAGCAAAGTTGTAACAAATGTGCATTCCTTGAGTCTTATCAGTCACTTTTGATAGCATGCAACAACTCAATTTGTATCTCGAAAATGGAGACATTGTTTAAAACCTTATCAGCTGCAGTCTTTTATAGACCTAATCCTCGAGCACATATGCTCACTGATTTTTTGGGTCTCCTTAGGTAGATATTCCGTATAGCTTCTACAGGCTTGTCACTTACCAAAGGCCTAGCCTACCAGAATTGGGTTTTTCCAATAAACTGCCAGTATTCTGTAACTGCTTATCCAACTTATTAATGTTATTTCTACGTAGTGGGTCCTAGCTGCACACACTATAATATTCACATTGAACATTGGTCTCGGATTTGAATTTAGAAGCCACAGAACACAATGAACTTTCCTCTGTACCATCCACATCTTGACTGACATGGCCTAATCTGCTGCTGCTACACAATTTGTTGTGTTGTGTCATCACCTGTGCACTCACACCATTGAACACCATACTACAGAAACTCTTTGCAATACTGGCCAGTGTAGCACAATTTTCCACCTTTTCTTTCATTTCTTTTTAGCCATAACAAACGTTCATAACTGCACCATGACTTTACAGATGCACTTCTCAGTGTTCACAAACCAAAGTGTGTTGTTACATTCACAGACTGTAGATTTCTAAGTGCATTTCTGTGGCTTAATAGTGTTGTATATGAATACAAGTCATGATGCACTCTGATAGGACCAGTTATGCTAGACATCACCTAAAGTTATTCATGTTTCAGGAACACATAGTTTAACAGAAAAATGTGTGTGACCTACATAGATACATTAAATACATAATATGAAACACTGGTATTGCAGGTATAAGGATGGCAATGAAGTAAGTGCTGATGCACGAATAAAAATCACAAGGGATTCCACAAGAAAAGAAAGTTACAGTATGAGTTTCACATTGGTCAAGAGCTCAGATGCAGGAGAATATGAAGCCAGAGCAGAGAATAAAATGGGAACTTCTTCAACAAAGAGTACTGTAAAAGTGAGCAGTAAGTATAAAACATGTTATTTATGTATTTTTGCCTCTTAAGGAAAATGAAACTATACTTGGGACACACAAGAGATGATATAAGGATTTCTGATTCTGAACTTACGTCAAGGAAACATACATTACCAAAAACTATTCGTTCAAAGTTATTGCAAGCTGCTTTTGCAGTGAATGATCCCCTGGAGTATGCTGACACCAGTTGCTTACAATTTTGAAACAATTCCTGCAAACATATTCATTATTAAGATAGTTATTTCTGATAGCACATACGTTCTTAGCATCCCTCATACACACAAAATAATCTTTGTCATACATCAGAACATCCCTCATAAAGTAGATCAATCTTTTTGTGCTTTTTGTGTAGCTCGGTCATATATTACAATGCACAGTTTTTCAGGAGAAATTAGTTTTTACATGAGCAGCATTATTTGTTAAGGAACATCTGAAAACTTTCTGAAACCTTACATTGAACCTTCAAGGGGAAAACCAGAGTCCAATCCAGTGATCTTTTTTGTTTCTGTGCATTTGCTCAAGAACCTCTCTTGAAGTCTTCTAGATCTTTTATAAGCAGAACAGTGTTCGTAATTCATCTGACCAATTATTGTCTTGTATTTAGTTGTACACTGCAGGATTTATTTTTCATGCAACAGAACATATAAAAACCTCATTTAGTAAAAATGCTGATAATTACAGCTGTCACCCACTTATGAAATATGCTTGTTAAAGATAATGTCCCACTTTGTACCCTTTAGCCTTGACCATTTTGTAGGAATATTATGGACATGATCCTTGTGAGACTGCCAAGAAGAAAGCCAGTTCAATTCAGTGGCAATCAGTGAACTACACCACAAAATTACAAATGAGTGATGTACATTTATCTCAGGAATGATATTTGTATTTTATTCAGGACATCAGTGAAAGATATGCAAACTGTGGATGTCATCATGAATGAAATTGTGTTTACCATGACTCAATGCAAATAAGTACACATCAGAAATCAATAAACAGACAGAGCAGTTCAGTTTTGTAAATGAAAATAGCTACTTGCTTTCAATCAGAAGGCATATGAAATACAGAAAGTTATTCATAAGTAACCCAAGATTCACAAGTCCATTTATTCCCATTGGCAGCCTGTGATTTATTTTTAGTTTAACTTTCAGTTACCAACAGCTCAATCTCTGGTAATCTGTGGCTGTGTTTGCCCTTCTTTAGTTTTGTGGACAGGAAACCGGTATTTTTATAATGGGCATTCAAGAATGTAAACAAGAAACAAACAAAAACATGAACAGACAACCATACAAACCATGTTTGTAACATAACCATAATAAAAAGATTTAAAATATTACAGTAGCTTACAAGCTTTTATTCTATTGTCAGCTTTAGTTCTCTACACCCCATCCCTCATCCCCAAAGGATGTGGACGTAGATTAGGTGTATAAGACAGGGAGAGATATGGGCAGTGGGGGGGAGGGGGGGGGGGGGGGGGAATTGATCGATGAGATGAGAGAGAGAGAGAGAGAGAGGATGGATGGACGGGTGGGGGTACGGTCTGTTTGGGGGAGGAGGGAATAAAGAGCTGCAAACAAGCAACACATGGAGAAAGCAAAATTACTTGATACAGAGGACATAAAGGCACAAGGGAAAATACAGTGTAGAGAAAACAAATGGAGGAAAGGATGTGAGTACTTCTATTCTAGTATAAAAGACAGAAACTAGGTATTATATATTTGAGGTCTGAGTGGTTTCTATGAAATGAAACATATGCACCAGCTCTGGTCAATTGAAATAACTTCCTTGTAGAATACTTAAATGCAATATTATGACATTTGGGATTATTTAGTGCAAAAATGTGGTAAACAAATACCAGCAACAGAACAAGGTGTCTACACCAAGTCAAGAAAGTGAAGTATATTAGACATTGAATTATATTACATCACTATGTATCTTTGGCACCTCATCCATGGAGTTGGAATGCAACTATACCATTCATGCAACAAGATCTATTGTTCCACTGATCAAGGTAGCATGATCATGACAAATGAAAGAGAAATTACTGGAAGTTAGTATTATGATTCATGAAGTTGTCAGTTATATAATATGGAGCTCACTATGGAGATCACAAAAGTGGTAAATTAGACATCTGAATTCTCTGATTTTATAAGGGAGAATGTTATTTTTAATTTAGATGATAAATTCGTGGATTTTATCATATGAATTATTATATCATTCTTGTTACACATCAGTAAGAAATATCAAATACATATGCCTGAAAATGCTATGTTATTACAGTACTTGTATGTTTTGATGCATTTAGATGGAATAATGGCAATGTTATGAAAAGAATAGACAACTGCTCACCATCTAGTGGAGATGTTGAATCACAGACAGGCACAAAAAAAAAAGAAAAGACTACTAAACATGTAAGCTTTTGGCCAGTTCTTCTTCTGATACAGACAAAACACACACACACACACACACACACACACACACACACACACACACACACACACACACACAGCTTACACATACATGATCACTGTCTCTGGCTGCCAACGCAAGCTGGAGACAGTGGTTATGTGTGTGTGAACTGCGTTTGCATGAATGTGTGTGTGTACACATCAAAGAAGGCCTTCTGGTCAAATGCTTACATGTTTAGCAGTCTTTTTGTTGTGCTTGTCTGCAACTCAACATCACCACTGTATGTGGTGAGTAGCAATCTATCCTTTTCATAATATTGGCATTTAGAAGTGGACCACCTTTGAATACTTTGACAGGCATACTTAGACCATGTTGAACAGTTGGTACTGTAATAATGCATTCATTTTTTTGACTTGCAGGCAGATGTGGTACCCTTTATTACTTGAGGATCGCTACCACATAAATACATTAACAAATAATTTTTAATTTAAGACATAGGTGTTAATATCAGTTTAATCTTACTTTAACATATTTAATAATTTAATTTTTTTGTGTGAAAATAGTAAGAAGTATACCAGGCAACGCTCTGTCCTCAGTAATCATTCAGTAAGTAATGTTGTTGTAATGACTATGTTAAATGTTGTCCTGATGTCATGAATGGCAGATTAAAAGACACCAATGAATGCTGAAAGTGACTGAAACATTTTATAGATGCTATGGAATGAGATCACTTAAGCATGGAAATACTTATCTTATTCCTGTGTTTTTCAAAATATTAATTACTGTTTACAAAGGGAACAATTGTGATATTAGACACTTATGTGACCTAGTCTAATAAGTTGAAATTTTTGTTGATGTTTTACACTGTAGATGCGTATTTGGTAAACTGGAGAACACAGGAGTAACTGCATATTGCATTTCTAGATGTCTTACAAAATAATGAAAGCCACAAGAACTGGTTTCTTCCTTTTAGAGTTACCTGTCATTGTTTTATGTGTCTTGATTGTTATGTAGTATCTTCCTTGTTATGAACTGCTGGAATTTTATTACTGGCACGACTGCATCATTTATTTGTTAAACAGAGAATTATGACTATTTTTGGTAAAGCTATATACTGAAAACTGTCCAGATCTTATATGTCAAAATAATTGTTTAAAGTTTTAATGATAAACAGTAGTTTCTTCAGTGAAGTGGAATCTGTATTTCAACATTTTGATATCTGAGACAAAGAACAGAGTTTTACTTCACCTCAATTAGTTTGTATGCTTCACATTTTGAAAAGGATGTTAGTAATTGTCATGGCTTTACCAAAATGTTTTATATTCACATGTGCCTGTTAAATTGCACTTTGCTTGCTGCAACCAATGGAAGGTTTTGATTCGTGAAGTTTGTGGACTGTGAATGGCAGTTTTTTTCCCCTTTGTGTTACTGTTTTAACACCATGTAATTTCTAGGAATAGAGTAGTATCATGTAGATAATAATGAATTTGCCATGTGTTAGTCCATTATTTAGTTGTAATTCAAGTGCACTTGTTTCAACTTGTATTATATATGAAAATTCTAACTTAGAAAAAAAGGAAGAAGAATTTTACAAGGATAAGTCTCAAGAAGAAACTCAAGAAACTAAAGGTGGTACTCTTGAGGAGAAATACAAACTGAAGATTGAAGAGGAAATAATAGAGGAGCACTTCTCCCCAGAATCAATTAAAACAAAAGAAATTTTTGAAGAAAGGGGAACACCATTGAATGCTGTACACAGCAAAGGTAATGGCAGAACATAAATTTTGTGTATTTAAATGTGAAATTTGAGACTGATTTCTGAAATATGTTGGAGAATAACATCTTCATTGAAAATGAAGTGAAAAAAATTCTTATAATGCAAATGTTAAATGTGAATGTTCCCTTTGAAATCCTAATGGCATAAAGTCATGAGCAACTGAATAAAAATTAGTTGGCGTACTACTTTTCAGTAGTTGCAAGGGCAACAGTCTGGATGATTGACTGATCTGGCCTTGTAACAATAACCAAAACGGCCATGCTGTGCTGGTACTGCGAACGGCTGAAAGCAAGGGGAAACTACAGCCGTAATTTTTCCCGAGGGCATGCAGCTTTACTGTATGATTACATGATGATGGCGTCCTCTTGGGTAAAATATTCCGGAGGTAAAATAGTCCCCCATTCGGATCTCCGGGCGGGGACTACTCAAGAGGATGTCGTTATCAGGAGAAAGAAAACTGGCGTTCTACGGATCGGAGCGTGGAATGTCAGATCCCTTAATCGGGCAGGTAGGTTAGAAAATTTAAAAAGGGAAATGGATAGGTTGAAGTTAGATATAGTGGGAATTAGTGAAGTTCGGTGGCAGGAGGAACAAGACTTCTGGTCAGGTGACTACAGGGTTATAAACACAAAATCAAATAGGGGTAATGCAGGAGTAGGTTTAATAATGAATAGGAAAATAGGAATGCGGGTAAGCTACTACAAACAGCATAGTGAACGCATTATTGTGGCCAAGATAGATACGAAGCCCACACCTACTACAGTAGTACAAGTTTATATGCCAACTAGCTCTGCAGATGACGAAGAAATTGAAGAAATATATGATGAAATAAAAGAAATTATTCAGAATGTGAAGGGAGACGAAAATTTAATAGTCATGGGTGACTGGAATTCGAGTGTAGGAAAAGGGAGAGAAGGAAACATAGTAGGTGAATATGGATTGGGGGACAGAAATGAAAGAGGAAGCCGCCTGGTAGAATTTTGCACAGAGCACAACATAATCATAGCTAACACTTGGTTTAAGAATCATGAAAGAAGGTTGTATACATGGAAGAACCCTGGAGATACTAAAAGGTATCAGATAGATTATATAATGGTAAGACAGAGATTTAGGAACCAGGTTTTAAATTGTAAGACATTTCCAGGGGCAGATGTGGACTCTGACCACAATCTATTGGTTATGACCTGTAGATTAAAACTGAAGAAACTGCAAAAAGGTGGGAATTTAAGGAGATGGGACCTGGATAAACTAAAAGAACCAGAGGTTGTACAGAGATTCAGGGAGAGCATAAGGGAGCAATTGACAGGAATGGAGGAATTAAATACAGTAGAAGAAGAAAGGGTAGCTTTGAGGGATGAAGTAGTGACAGCAGCAGAGGATCAAGTAGGTAAAAAGACGAGGGCTAGTAGAAATCCTTGGGTAACAGAAGAAATATTGAATTTAATTGATGAAAGGAGAAAATATAAAAATGCAGTAAGTGAAACAGGCAAAAAGGAATACAAACGTCTCAAAAATGAGATCGACAGGAAGTGCAAAATGGCTAAGCAGGGATGGCTAGAGGACAAATGTAAGGATGTAGAGGCCTATATCACTAGGGGTAAGATAGATACCGCCTACAGGAAAATTAAAGAGACCTTTGGAGATAAGAGAACGACTTGTATCAATATCAAGAGCTCAGATGGAAACCCAGTTCTGAGCAAAGAAGGGAAAGCAGAAAGGTGGAAGGAGTATATAGAGGGTCTATACAAGGGCGATGTACTTGAGGACAATATTATGGAAATGGAAGAGGATGTAGATGAAGATGAAATGGGAGATATGATACTGCGTGAAGAGTTTGACAGAGCAATGAAAGACCTGAGTCGAAACAAGGCCCCCGGAGTAGACAATATTCCATTGGAACTACTGACGGCCGTGGGAGAGCCAGTCCTGACAAAACTCTACCATCTGGTGAGCAAGATGTATAAAACAGGCGAAATACCCTCAGACTTCAAGAAGAATATAATAATTCCAATCCCAAAGACAGCAGGTGTTGACAGATGTGAAAATTACCGAACTATCAGCTTAATAAGTCACAGCTGCAAAATACTAACAAGAATTCTTTACAGACGAATGGAAAAACTAGTAGAAGCCAACCTCGGGGAAGATCAGTTTGGATTCCGTAGAAACACTGGAACACGTGAGGCAATACTGACCTTACGACTTATCTTAGAAGAAAGATTAAGGAAAGGCAAACCTACGTTTCTAGCATTTGTAGACTTAGAGAAAGCTTTTGACAATGTTGACTGGAATACTCTCTTTCAAATTCTAAAGGTGGCAGGGGTAAAATACAGGGAGTGAAAGGCTATTTACAATTTGTACAGAAACCAGATGGCAGTTATAAGAGTCGAGGGGCATGAAAGGGAAGCAGTGGTTGGGAAGGGAGTAAGACAGGGTTGTAGCCTCTCCCCGATGTTGTTCAATCTGTATATTGAGCAAGCAGTAAAGGAAACAAAAGAAAAATTCGGAGTAGGTATTAAAATTCATGGAGAAGAAATAAAAACTTTGAGGTTCGCTGATGATATTGTAATTCTGTCAGAGACAGCAAAGGACTTGGAAGAGCAGTTGAATGGAATGGACAGTGTCTTGAAAGGAGGATATAAGATGAACATCAACAAAAGCAAAACAAGGATAATGGAATGTAGTCTAATTAAGTTGGGTGATGCTGAGGGAATTAGATTAGGAAATGAGGCACTTAAAGTAGTAAAGGAGTTTTGCTATTTGGGGAGCAAAATAACTTATGATGGTCGAAGTAGAGAGGATATAAAATGTAGGCTGGCAATGGCAAGGAAAGCGTTTCTGAAGAAGAGAAATTTGTTAACATCCAGTATTGATTTAAGTGTCAGGAAGTCATTTCTGAAAGTATTCGTATGGAGTGTAGCCATGTATGGAAGTGAAACATGGACGATAAATAGTTTGGATAAGAAGAGAATAGAAGCTTTCGAAATGTGGTGCTACAGAAGAATGCTAAAGATTAGATGGGTAGATCACATAACTAATGACGAAGTATTGAATAGGATTGGGGAGAAGAGAAGTTTGTGGCACAACTTGACCAGAAGAAGGGATCGGTTGGTAGGACATGTTCTGAGGCATCAAGGGATCACCAATTTAGTATTGGAGGGCAGCGTGGAGGGTAAAAATCGTAGAGGGAGACCACGAGATGAATACACTAAGCAGATTCAGAAGGATGTAGGTTGCAGTAGTTACTGGGAGATGAAAAAGCTTGCACAGGATAGAGTAGCATGGAGAGCTGCATCAAACCAGTCTCAGGACTGAAGACCACAACAACAACAACTGGAGAGAAAGTGCTATTGTCACCACAGCAAAGGGAATAGTTCAGCATTTCACATGGCTGCGTGACAGGGAGTTTGCTAAAACCTTTTAGTGGCTGACAGCATGGTAGTTAAGTGTAGGGTGAGCAATACACATGATATCAGGCATTTTAGTACAGCCATATTGTGGATACCTCATATAAATCTTCCTAGGCCTACAGTCACTTTTCAGAAACATGGTGCAATGGCTGTCCATTTGTTGTTTTTATTTCATTTATTCCCCTCACCCCATACAAACCAGCCAGAAGTGCTGATGAGACATACAGAATTCATTGTTTGCCTGTTTTGGCTCACAGTTGTCAGTATTTGGGCGAACTCACATACTGTCCCAAGTTGCACACACAAATCATTGAATTTTTTGAACTCACACTATCTGCTGACAGCATATGTATTGTGCCTGCAAGCTTGTGCTAGGTTTATACATTGTTCTTTCCCTGGGTTCACAGTTAGGAGATGCTCATTTGTGATAATTTATTGTGCCACACGGATTTACAGGTAGGTGCCCTAGTAAGCTTAGTGCATCACCAGAAGCAACAAAAACCTTTTTGTTTGAAATTATACACTGATCCAATTAATATGTTGAATTTCCTGATCAAGCATTGTTTTATACAAGTTTTCTATCTCTTTCTCCTGGATTAATGTTGCAGGCAGGCAGTCTGTATTCAGAAAAGTAAAGTTATGTAGAAGGATTGAAAAACAAGCAGGTGTGATTCTTGTCCTTATAATTTGCATAATTCTGAAGAGATAGATGTGGACATTTCAATGCAGTTTAAAAAAATAAATAAAATAAAAAAAGTTTTCAACAGAAAAAATTAGTTTTAACAGCTATTCACCTGTTACAGTAGAACTTCAGTAATGGGTTTTCCAACTAATGTTCAGCACAATAGTAAGACTCTGATTCATAATATTTTTGTAGGCATACTGAGAAAAATTGTTTCCCTCATTGTTTCCATGCTATCTAACCATTGTTATGTCCACAACTACAGTATTAGGTGAAAAAAAATTGCCTTCAATACCCATTACTAAATCACTGCCTCAGAAATATGGAGTGACAAAAATATTTAATAATGTACACAGTAAATTTGAAATCCAGTATATAATTATTTAAATTTTTTTAAAATTTTTTATTTTTTTGAAACCACTGTTCTGTAGACAAATTTCTTATGAAAAGGATAAGCTGCTGCTCATCATATAGAGAAGATGTTGAGTTACAGACTGTCATAACTAAAAGACTGATATACTCTTAAGCTTCTGGCCAAAAGGACTTCTTCTGATTAGGAAACACACACACATTTACAAGAGCACAACTTACACACAAAAGACCACTGTCTTAGCCCACAGAAGCTGGACTGTGGACTGCAACAGAGCCTCATGGGAGAAACAATCTGATGTGCCTGGTGATGGGGTTAAGGAGGTGACTGTGACAGAGACGGAGAGGGAGAGGGGGAGGGATAGCAGGATACAGACACGGGAACATGTAGTGCTGTTTGTGGGAGCATACAGGAACAGGGTATGGCCACCAGTTGCAGAAGGGAGTTTTCATTTTTTTTTTTTTTTCCGGGGGGGGGGGGGGGGGGGGTAAAGACGGGTGAAAAGGCTGGTGGGGTGGGTGCATTCATGGAAAAGAAGGCTGTGTAGTGCTGGAATGGGAGCAGGAAAGGAGATAGGTAGGTAAAACACAAGGACTAATGATGGTTGATGCCAGAGTTGTTACAGGAACATAGGATATTTTGCAAGGAGAGGCCTACCTGCATGATTCAGGAAAGCTGATGTTGGTAGTAAATTTAATATTTTGTAATCTGTAAATGGCCAATTTGTTGCTCTAGGGAGACTAACAAATCATGCATAGGGGCCTACATAGTTAATAAACTGACTCAATCCACATTGTTTTGATAGAAATTGTGTAAATGATCCATATAATGTAGAGTAATTAACTTTCTTTTACTGTTTGTTGTCTACTAAGAAATAATTAGTTGTTTGGTACAATAATTTTACTCTGTACAGGTGCAGGGGACAGTGTTCCAGATGACAGTGGAAAATCGGTGACGTTAGAGAGACAGAGCATTACATATTCTCGTGGTGACGGGGATACTGTAACAATATCTGTAGCATCTACAACACATCATGAAGTAGCAACAATTTCAGATAATGGCTTGGAAGGTATGACTACTGCTCTCACTTTACGTTATGTTAAAAAAGGGAAGTTAAAATACTGTAATGAAGTAGAATGTGAAATGTTGTAGTGTATCATTGAGAACAGCAGTTTCAAGGTGTTCTGATATAAAATTGTCACTAGGAGATGTGAAGAATTAAACCCAATGATTCCTTTAGCATGTATATTTCCTTACATAAGATCTTCCAATGGCAAGTCAAAAAATGACGCTAGATGTCAGGTTAAGGTGAAAGGGAACATTTTACACCTGTGTTTAACAAGGGACCTTGTGCAACACAGATTTTAAAATGAAATTTGGGAAATTCAAGAATTATGATATTAAGAACAACATGACTAGAGTTAGTTGCAGAAAACAAATTTTCACTAACTGTCTGGTAGTAAATGCTTGAAATGAATATTCAAAAGGCCGACACGTATTTATTGCCTATTATTTAAAACTGTAGACCATCCAAAACACAAGATTAAGACATGCTGATCTCTGTCAAAAACTCACTAGGATTACTAATACCTAGTAACAAGTGTGACAACAAATACATTAAGTCATTAAACAGCAATGTATGGAGTGCATCAGAAGTGCAAGTCTGGACTGGCAGAACATAGCATCAACAAAGAACACATGTTCTGTTTTGAACAGACAATGGGCTATGTCATTGTGTTTAGGGACTCTGTGATAAAAGAGCTGGTAGCAATGGAGGTAAATGATGAGCTTGACAAGCTGGCCTCAATTTCCTCATGAGTTCACACTCCATCATCGCAGATTTAACAGAAACACATCTATTTGAGAGTGACATAGGCACCAGACAGTATGGAGCGGCTGCACCAGGAGTCAGTGTTTTATCCCTCCACTACACATGTATCATGACTGGATAGGACACTTCATCCTGTTAGAACTGAACAAGAAACATTTCCTTGTTGGCATTTTTGTGATCTTTGCATGGCCTTTGAATGTGTAGATCATAAACCTACACTACCGGAGCTAAAGTTTTGTGGCATTATAGACATTCCCTTTGCATGGATGTAGTCATGTATTAACAGCAGAAAGCAAGGGGTCACATTGACAAATGGTATCACAGGAATAAAACTGAATTTAAAGAAGGCAAACATTAAATATGTTTTTGTACAAGGTTCAGTGCACGGCCTACATAAATGATCTACCAGAGACATTAGAGGACTGTTCAGAAATGGTGATGTGATTCACAACTGGTTCACAGTGAACAGCTCAACCCTTGATATTATGGAGACTTGTATTGGGCAGTTCCAAACAAATAAGAATGACTTATGGGTACCACAACTACAGATCAGTGGCCACTCACCAAATTGAACACTATGTTAACATTTCTAGGTATGCATATGATTGACAAACTGAGGTGGCACCAGCACTTCGTTAACTAAACAAACATGGAAATTTCTCTCACTGTGTTAACTTGCAGACAGGATTTCTAGCTTACTTTATGTATTTTCATTTGATACTGCCATTTGGGAGCAGTGCAGCTGAAGTCAAAGACACTACTGTATTTATTATAGAGTAGTTTGCCGTAAAGATTATTATGAAAACTGGTAAATGAACATCATACAGAAGTGTCTCCATGGATCTTGGGATTCTTACATTTACATGCCAATACATATACTCCATAAATGTACATAATAATTCGAGTGAATTTAGGACAAATTGTGGAATTCACTACTGTAATACTAGGAGTAAAAATAATTTTCATTTAGACTATGCATTCCTGTCTAGAGTTCAAAATGAAGTTTTATATTCTGCAGCAGAAGTCTTAAATAGGTTGCTGGTAGACATGGCGCCAGAAATAGGAAACCCCAAAACATTCAGAACAAAGTAAAAGAACATTTTATTAGCTACACCTTCAATAATTTAGTAGAATATTTGTAATGTAAGTTCCATTTAACACTTTATTCATATTAAATAAGTTTTATCTTTTCCACCACATAGACTCTGAGGTCAGTGAAGTTGCATAAATACATAGTATAAAATAATAAATAAAAACAGCAACTGAGTGGTGTAAATTGAATAGCAGTGACTTTCTTCATAACCTGGTGGCTAGAAATTGTATGTATTTCAGTTTCCCAACACATCTAGCTTAGCATTTCATAACAAAAATTATTATAATAGCAAGAGTCAAAATACATAATAATGGATCAGGAACACTGAAAAAATCACATTGACATCCAGTTTTATACTGTTGTCCTGAAAAACACACAAATGTCCAGGGCATTCTCTGTCATCACTGTACAGAATATGCCTGTTCATTTTTAATCAGGATTTTCACATGAATACAAGACTTACCTTCCACAGTCACCCAACTGCACAAGCTCTGATGCACATTAGTACTAATATGTGCCATTGCAAGAGGTAGCCCTCTTAGTGACATAACTTTCACACATTTGCAGCAAACATTCTATGTGAATTTGCCTACCTTTGTGATATGGTCTTCTTTTGTCTTTGTTGTCAGTAAAAATCAGTGCTGGTTCCACAATTCATGGTACCCTAATCTACATTAATGATGGTCACAACAATTGCACTTTTCACATCTGCCAATTATATTCAATATAATTATATGTGTAAATCACCTTAGCTGCATCTGTGTATTATAGCTAACTAATCGAAGACCGTTAGTGGACGCACAAAATTTTGATCACAATATTGTTTTTGGAGACAAGTAAATATGGGGAAAATTTAATTCAGTTGCAATACTCCATTATGTTAAATAACTGAAGTGTTCTTTTGAAATTTTACTAGGAATATATAATTGAACAATTACAGTAAAATGTGAATGATGCCAAAGAGCATAAGAAAATGAATAAAATTTTTAGATGCTAAGGTTTAAAACTTCAAATTTGATTACCACTGATTTTAAGTTTTTCATCTCCACATTATAAGCACTCTTTTTAAAATCATTAAAGGTAAATTTTATAAAACTCCAAAGTACATAAATTTATAAAAAAACAAAAAAACAAAAATGAAGCAAGAATCCTATTTACACTTTCCACATATACTTTCATTTACCTGTACATTGGATTTACACACACCAAGTATAGAACGTGTTACATAAAATTTGTGTGAATTTTAACCACTGTTTTGAGAAGACTCCTGCTTATCACCTTCATTTGAAGTAGTAGGCTGCAACAAGAAGCTCTTTTATAAGCTCTTTGTCATGTCTCGTCTTGCCCAAAGGAGAACAATGTGACTTTAGAGCACATTGATTGTTTCATTCACACACTTTTCTTTCACTGTAAATCCCATCATGAAGGAGAGCCTTCAGCAATGTGGAAAAAGTCAAGTTATGCATTGACAGGGAAAAGTAGCTACCGTATTACTAGAAACATCTGTAAAGCATACTAACAATAAGTCATGAATACAGGCTGATTAAAATTACTTAGTAGTTGATGTCTATCACTACAGTTTTGCCACATTGGCTGCTGCTTGAGTATAGGTGACACACAGCCGGTTGCTTCACAAGTGCTGTTAAGTGGCCTTCACGTATTTAATTTTTATTGACCATACTAGTTTGCCATACCTTCAGTATGTTGAAATTACCTTCACACCATCAAAAATATTGTCAGTTGGCAACACAGTTTTACAAAGTGAAGATGTCAAATGCCTTGAAGAAAGCACGTGCCACAGTTATTGTAGCTATAGCTCATAAGGAATGGAAAACAATGGAAAGAAGAAATAAGTACGAGAGTGACTAAAAAAAGAAACAGCTTGTCATATGTTTATTTGCTGACAAGAATCATAACCACAAAGTGAAAGATGTCATAAACTATTTTCTGAGCAGTCTTACGTCTTATGACAAATTATTAAAGTTGGCACAACATAAAATTGAGAAGCAAAATTCGCTAATGGGAGAGACAGCCACAGTCGATGAGAGATGAGATGTAACTGAGAAATCTGGCAACAGGCTGGAAGTTTAGCGCTCTAAAATCAGCATACACAGTTAGCAAAAATGTTTTTGATTCTGTGAAGTAATTATATATACTCAGGAAATTAACTCTTTCAACATTTTATGATAGTGGGGTGAGGCTTACATATATTTTGCAGTCATTGTATATATGTATGATGAGGCTTCCATGCTTCCAAATTAATAAAGAAAGCCGTGCCATAGTAAATCCTTCATTGACCACCATAAAGTGATAAATACAACTGCTACTGCATTGTTAAATTAAAACTGTTTTGTGCTGAAGAACTACTTGAAAAATTCAATCTGGGAGACGTTTTGCTCAAAGAAGAACTGAAAGCATAAACAGTGCACACTAATATTGTGCGGCTGGTTTACAAAGCTCTGCCAGCTTCTAAGTGGTGAATATTGTCAAACCATCAATGCTCAACTTCACACAGTACATATTGACAGTATGAAGAATATTTTTGGGAGCAATAGTGCTGCTTGTTGACATTTCTAGCACTGACAGTACATCAACACATGCCCACAGGCAGTGAATATACTGCCAGATTAATAATATTATTGAATGTGTGAGGGTCCCCTTTACTTATGTGTACTGCAGAGCAATTTTGACAGAAGCCACTGTGAGATATGACAGAAACATGAGATGATTTCTTGACAGCTTATTTGAAATGACTAATGATGGAACTGCTAACTTAATCACAATCTCAAGATGTGCCAATTGTCTGAGAAAACAGGCCTAATAGCAAACTGTAATTTCACGTTGGTGACATGAAACTATTCTCACACTGGCTTCAGGAACTGATACGGTACAGGTTACAGGTTATAAGTGACAGATGCACAGCACATTGAAGTAAAGTATACTGCTTAAAAATAAGGAAGCTGCAGGCAGCTGCAGTATCCAGAAGAGGGTAAATATCACTCATTTCAGAGTCACTGGAACTTTTTGAAGCGAACGAACAGCTGGAAGCAGCAATAAGTTCCAAGAAGACCTTCGTTATTCCATGCTTCATCAATTACTCACTTTGTAGTTATTATAACAGCCATCCAGTCCATTTCAGTGACATTTCCAAGGCCCTGATTAGTCAGTTTCTCAGTGTTATTCCCAGTACACTTTTTATGTTTGCGAACAACATATTACTCCATTTGCTCCCAAGTAAGTGCAATTGTCTTAAAGTGGCAGTGATAAGGTCTTACAACTTTATGTCTGTATTTATGAACTACTTCATCAACAACATATGTTGGAAATTGTTGCTTATGAAGTGAGTTCTAATAATTCTACTTTTTTCAGTGTGTCATCCATATTATCTTTGTGTTGCAACACCTGAATAATGTCTTTCTTTCAAGAGGAGAGGGCTAGAGTCTTATTCTCTAAAACTGAATGGCATGGAGCATTGTGAAGAGTGATTACTGTTGAATTTTCTAAACTTGGTAACAATGTATTTTCAAACTAATTTAAAAATTTTCGTGATTTATATTCTAATGGTATTCTGTCGCTTTCTTTCATCTGAAAAGCAGTGGACAGTCAGCAATAAAGCTCTGGTAGGTACCAGCATCAGCATCCAAAAAGAATAATTCTGCCACCTTTCCTTCTCCTTTGTCATCACTCTAGTTTTTTGTAACAGGATAACCTGTATTCTTCCAGATTTCATAGGACCAAACAACCTTCTCGAAATTAAGGTCTTTAATTTCACATGAAAAACTGCATGACCATTGACTGTGTCTTCTGGTTTCATCAACATTTCATGGCCTGAAATATTTTTGTACTTCAGAACCACTCACAACAGTGATTTGCTTCCTTCAAAAAGTTTGGCTTTGTGCAATGTCATACGAAGCTTATTTAATGTAGACTGATATCTGTTATGATACTAATTGTGTCTGTGAAAAGGAATTGTTTCTTGTGCAAAAGAGGTCAGATTTGTTTCACATTTTTGAATGTTTCTGTTCTTGCCCAGTGTATGAAGACAAGAGGATTCAGTTCGTATTTTGCTTCTCGTATTTTTCTTTACCAATATGAAGTGTGGTGGTTCACTAACCTTAGCCACATCTGCGGTTCACGCAACTGCTTTGAAAATCATTACGAGAGGTTTCCCATTTTCTGCCTCCCACTCAAAGAATTCCCACACATTGCACACAAGTTATCACAATATCATTGCCAGGCTTTCATTGCTGATATCCATGCATTTTTTATACAGCACTAGCCATACAATGAAAGTGAAATGAGCATTTGATATGGAAGTTTGCCAGTGGCAAGCAGTTTGGGTGTGATGTTGAGTGCTCTGATTGGAGGAAGGCATCCTCAATGTGTGAAGTGTCAACTATAAAGTAATTTCAGTAAGACTGCTGATCTACTTCTAGATTACTTTATATATGTTTAACTGTACTGTGTTGCAGAGTGAAAGTAAGTTCCACTTACACATGGTGACCTCTGGGGACATAAAGATCATTGAACTGATAAGGTCATGTGAGAGGAGCTTGTGACAAATTGCTACTGATTCAAATCTGCTCCCTGATCTTAAGTTTGCCAAATTCATAGAAACACAAACACCATATAGCATATGACATGGAGTCTGCTCAGTTGTTGGTCATGTTACAATAAATAGGTCCCTTAATGGACACAATCTGCTTGTTGGCGTTTATGGTACCCTGCTTATTAAGATGCACACAAGTGATCAACATGGCACCAGTCATATAAATACTATTATATACACTCCTGGAAATGGAAATAAGAACACATTGACACCGGTGTGTCAGACCCACCATACTTGCTCCGGACACTGCGAGAGGGCTGTACAAGCGATGATCACACGCACGGCACAGCGGACACACCAGGAACCGCGGTGTTGGCCGTCGAATGGCGCTAGCTGCGCAGCATTTGTGCACCGCCGCCGTCAGTGTCAGCCAGTTTGCCGTGGCATACGGAGCTCCATCGCAGTCTTTAACACTGGTAGCATGCCGCGACAGCGTGGACGTGAACCGTATGTGCAGTTGACGGACTTTGAGAGAGGGCGTATAGTGGGCATGCGGGAGGCCGGGTGGACGTACCGCCGAATTGCTCAACACGTGGGGCGTGAGGTCTCCACAATACATCGATGTTGTCGCCAATGGTCGGCGGAAGGTGCACGTGCCCGTCGACCTGGGACCGGACCGCAGCGACGCACGGATGCACGCCAAGACCGTAGGATCCTACGCAGTGCCGTAGGGGACCGCACCGCCACTTCCCAGCAAATTAGGGACACTGTTGCTCCTGGGGTATCGGCGAGGACCATTCACAACCGTCTCCATGAAGCTGGGCTACGGTCCCGCACACCGTTAGGCCGTCTTCCGCTCACGCCCCAACATCGTGCAGCCTGCCTCCAGTGGTGTCGCGACAGGCGTGAATGGAGGGACGAATGGAGACGTGTCGTCTTCAGCGATGAGAGTCGCTTCTGCCTTGGTGCCAATGATGGTCGTATGCGTGCTTGGCGCCATGCAGGTGAGCGCCACAATCAGGACTGCATACGACCGAGGCACACAGGGCCAACACCCGGCATCATGGTGTGGGGAGCGATCTCCTACACTGGCCGTACACCACTGGTGATCATCGAGGGGACACTGAATAGTGCACGGTACATCCAAACCGTCATCGAACCCATCGTTCTACCATTCCTAGACTGGCAAGGGAACTTGCTGTTCCAACAGGACAATGTACGTCCGCATGTATCCCGTGCCACCCAACATGCTCTAGAAGGTGTAAGTCAACTACCCTGGCCAGCAAGATCTCCGGATCTGTCCCCCATTGAGCATGTTTGGGACTGGATGAAGCGTCGTCTCACGCGGTCTGCACATCCAGCACGAATGCTGGTCCAACTGAGGCGCCAGGTGGAAATAGCATGGCAAGCCGTTCCACAGGACTACATCCAGCATCTCTACGATCGTCTCCATGGGAGAATAGCAGCCTATATTGCTGCGAAAGGTGGATATACACTGTACTAGTGCCGACATTGTGCATGCTCTGTTGCCTGTGTCTATGTGCTTGTGGTTCTGTCAGTGTGATCATGTGATGTATCTGACCCCAGGAATGTGTCAATAAAGTTTCCCCTTCCTGGGACAATGAATTCACGGTGTTCTTATTTCAATTTCCAGGAGTGTATTTGAATATAATAGAGGGAAACATTCCACGTGGGAAAAATATATTTAAAAACAAAGATGATGTGACTTACCATACGAAAGCACTGGCAGGTCGATAGATACACAAACAAACACATACATACACACAAAATTCAAGCTTTCGCAACCAATGGTTGCTTCGTCAGGAAAGAGGGAAGGAGAGGGAAAGATGTAAGGACGTGGGTTTTAAGGAAGAGGGTAAGGAGTCATTCCAATCCCGGGAGTGGAAAGACTTACCTTAGGGGGAAAAATGGACAGGTATACACTTGCACACACACACATATCCATCCGCACATACACAGACACAAGCAGACATTTCTGCAGACATGTCTGCTTGTGTCTGTGTATGTGCGGGTGGATATGTGTGTGTGTGTGTGTGTGTGTGAGTGTATACCTGTCCTTTATTCCCCCTAAGGTAAATCTTTCTGCTCCGGGGACTGGAATGACTCCTTACCCTCTCCCTTAAAACCCACATCCTTTCATCTTTCCCTCTCCTTCCCTCTTTGCTGACGAAGCAACCATTGGTTGCAAAAGCTTGAATTTTGTGTGTATGTATGTGTTTGTTTGTGTATCTATCAACCTGCCAGCGCTTTCGTATGGTAAGTCACATCATCTTTGTTTTTAAATCTATTATATATTTGTGAATGGTAGATCAAAAATATGGGGCATGTTCTGTTAAATATCTCAAAACATGGTGGAACTACACTGTGTCAGGAATTCTCAGCTGTATAAAATGTGTTCTGCTATCTCTGCTGTCTCTTTCTGTGAGAAAATGCAAGCAACAAACTGTTTCAATGGCAAAACATAGGAATCATTCCCTGTAAATAGTGCTGTAAAGCAGGGGTGTGTGTTAGCTCCTACTCTGTTTGGCATTTTCTTTTCCCTTCTGCTGAGATTTGCTTTTGAAGACTGTGAGGAGGGAGTGTATTTACCTACGAAGCCCGATGGAAATCTCTTCAACATTGCCCATTTCAAGACCAAGACCAAAGCCAATACGGTTGTTATTCATGAGTTGTTATATGCATATGATGCAGCTCTGGTTGCAAACTCAGTTACTATATGAAGTGGAAAATTTGGTCTTACCATCAGCTTCCAAAAGATCATGGTGCAGGGAACCACCAACCTTCTATCCATCAGCATTGACGGCAATCCTCTCCAGGTAGTTGATGACTTTACCTACTTGGGATCTACAATATGTAGCAACTTTTCTGTGAACACTGAGAATACAAACAGAATTGCAAGAACATCGGCTGTCATGGGTAGATAGAAAAACAGAGTATAAAAAAATTGACTACTCACATTAAAAACTAAATTGCAAGTATATAACGCTTATGTTATCAGCACCCTTTTGTTGTTGTTGTTGTTGTTGTGGTCTTCAGTCCTGAGACTGGTTTGATGCAGCTCTCCACGCTACTCTATCCTGTGCAAGCTTCTTCATCTCCCAGTACCTACTGAAACCTACATCCTTCTGAATCTGCTTTGTGTATTCATCTCTTGGTCTCCCTCTATGATTTTTACCCTCCACGCTGCCCTACTCCCTTGATGCCTCAGAACATGTCCTACCAACCGATTCCTTCTTCTGGTCATGTTGTGCCACAAACTTCTCTTCTCCCCAATCCTATTCAATATTTCCTCATTAGTTATGTGATCTACCCATCTAATCTTCAGCATTCTTCTGTAGCACCACATTTCAAAAGCTTCTATTCTCTTCTTGTCCAAACTATTTATCGTCCATGTTTCACTTCCATACATGGCTACACTCCACACAAATACTTTCAGAAATGACTTCCTGACACTTAAATCTATACTTGATGTTAACAAATTTCTCTTCTTCAGAAACGCTTTCCTTGCCATTGCCAGTCTACATTTTATATCCTCTCTACTTCGACCATCATCAGTTATTTTGCTCCCAAAATAGCAAAATTCCTTTACTACTTTAAGTGTCTCATTTCCTAATCTAATTCCCTCAGCATCACCCGACTGAATTCAACTGCATTCCATTATCCTTGTTTTGCTTTTGTTGATGTTCATCTTATATCCTCCTTTCAAGACACTATCCATTCCGTTCAACTGCTCTTACAAGTCCTTTGCTGTCTCTGACAAAATTACAATGTCATCGGTGAACCTCAAAGTTTTTATTTCTTCTCCATGGATTTTAATACCTACTCCGTATTTTTCTTTTGTTTCCTTCACTGCTTGCTCAGTATACAGATTGAATAACATCAGGGAGAGACCACAACCCTGTCTCACCCCCTTCCCAACCACTGCCTCCCTTTCATGTCCCTCGACTCTTATAACTGCAGTCTGGTTTCTGTACAAATTGTAAATAGCCTTTTGCTCCCTGTATTTTACCCCTGCCACCTTCAGAATTTGAAAGAGAGTATTCCAGTCAACATTGTCAAAAGCTTTATCTAAGTCTACAAATGCTAGAAACGTAGGTTTTCCCTTCCTTAATCTTTCTTGTAAGATAGGTCGTAGGGTCAGTGTTGCCTCATGTGTTCCAACATTTCTATGGAATCCAAACTGATCTTCCCCGAGGTCGACTTCTACCAATTGTTCCATTCGTCTGTAAAGAATTCGCGTTAGTATTTTGCAGCTGTGACTTATTAAACTTATAGTTCGGTAATTTTCACATCTGTCAACACCTGCTGTCTTTGGGATTGGAATTATTATATTCTTCTTGAAGTCTGAGGGTATTTCACCTGTTTCATACATCTTGCTCACCAGTTGGTAGAGTTTTGTCAGGACTGGCTCTCCCAAGGCTGTCAGTAGTTCCAATGGAATGTTGTCTACTCCGGGGGCCTTGTTTCGACTCAGGTCTTTCAGTGCTCTGTCAAACTCTTCACGCAGTATCGTATCTCCCATTTCATCTTCATCTACATCCTCTTCCATTTCCATAATATTGTCCTCAAGTACATCACCCTTGTATTGACCCTCTATATACTCCTTCCACTTTTCTGCTTTCCCTTCTTTGCTTAGAACTGGGTTTCCATCTGAGCTCTTGATGCTCATGCAAGTGGTTCTCTTATCTCCAAAGGTCTCTTTTATTTTCCTGTAGGCAGTATCTATCTTAACCCTACTGAGATAAGCCTCTACATCCTTACATTTGTCCTCTAGCCATCCCTGCTTAGCCATTTTGCACTTCCTGTCGATCTCATTTTTGAGACATTTGTATTCCATTTTGCCTGCTTCATTTACTGCATTTTTATATTTTCTCCTTTCATCAATTAAATTCAATATTTCTTCTGTTACCCAAGGATTTCTACTAGCCCTCGTCTTTTTACCTACTTGATCCTCTGCTGCCTTCGCTACTTCATCCCTCAAAGCTACCCATTCTTCTTCTACTGTATTTCTTTCCCCCATTCCTGTCAATTGTTCCCTCATGCTCTCCCTGAAACTCTGTACAACATCTGGTTTAGTCAGTTTATCCAGGTGCCATCTCCTTAAATTCCCACCTTTTTGCAGTTTCTTCAGTTTTAATCTACAGGTCATAACCAATAGATTGTGGTCAGAGTCCACATCTGCCCCTGGAAATGTCTTACAATTTAAAACCTGGTTCCTAAATCTCTGTCTTACCATTATATAATCTATCTGAAACCTGTCAGAATCTCCAGGCTTCTTCCATGTATACAACCTTCTTTTATGATTCTTGAACCAAGTGTTAGCTATGATTAAGTTGTGCTCTGTGCAAAATTCTACCAGGCGGCTTCCTCTTTCATTTCTTAGCCCCAGTCCATATTCACCTACTACGTTTCCTTCTCTCCCTTTTCCTACTACCGAATTCCAGTCACCCATGACTATTAAATTTTCATCACCCTTCACTATCTGAATAATTTCTTTTATTTCATCATACATTTCTTCAATTTTGTATAGCTGTGAAATGTGAACAGCTCTTGATAAACACGAATCCCAACTGAACAGCTTCCATCTCCATTGTCTCCAGAGGATCTCTCAGATCTCTTGGAAGGAGTATTCAACACCAAAGTATTACGGCTCGCAAGCACAACCAGCATTCATGCACTCCTGAGCCACCAATAAGGTGGCTGGGACATGGTCAGATGCATGGATCGTGAGCGAATCCAGAAATAAGTGCTATATGGAGAACTTCAGGAGGAGGGTGTGAGGTCAGTAGGAAGATCTCACCTTCGCTTCAGGGATGTCTGCAAGAGAGATCTAATAAAGGCCAGCATCGATCCAAGTCAGTAGGAAAATTCAGCTGGTGACCATGTCAAGTGGTGACAAGCTGTGCGCAATGGGGTTGAGCCTGCAGAGAATGAACACATGCAAGAGGACATCAGGAAGAGGGTAAGACGGAAGGAGAGAATGGCCTCTGGTGGAAGTCCTTCACATTTCAATTGCCCAACCTGCAGTAGAGACTGCCACTCTTGAGTGGGTCTTTTCAGCCATAGCAGATGTCGCAGAGCTTGAACCAACTATGCTACACCATCATTCTCTGATGATGAACGAATGCCATATAAAATATGTTGATTAACAAGCTTTTTAAAATAATTTTGTTTTAGAAATCTGTTTAACATTTTAGGCAGTTGATTGTACAGTTTTATTCCTTGGTAGGAAGTGCTGTTACGAGTTTTACATTCACTCCTTCTTCTAAAGTTAATTCATTGTAGATCTAATTCCATGGTCATGGATAAAGCTGTTCATGCTGCACTTCTTGAGGGTATTTTTATGTTTTGACTGGTAAATCTTCAATATTTTCAGCAGACTTTACTAGGAGCTCAACAACTATTTTTGGTTATAATTCTTACAGCCCATTTTTGTAGCTCAAAAACTGTGACATATTTTGTGCATTCATCCCAGACAAAAAGTTATAGCTAAGAAATAAATGTATGCGTAAATAGTATGAAACTAAAAGGAATTGGCTATTGCAAGCTGAGATGTCTCTAAGGACATAACATGCTGATGTCATTCTGTTCAAAGTATCTTTGTTTGTTCACACCACTTCAGCTGAGAATAAATTTTCATTCCTAGAGATTTTATGTTCATTACACAGCTACATTAAATGTAAAAGTGTCACTTTACCTCTTCGAACTGAAATTGATGGCATTTCTTTTCTTTATGTTGAATTCAGCTGTATCACATATAGAGAAATTGTAAACTTCCTTAATCTGCTTGTTATCTTGCTTTTTAGTGACTTCAATGTTGTTGTAATCAGCATAAAGATTTTTTTTGTGACTAACTACGTTGGCAGGTCATCGATGTATGGGGTGTTTATAATTAAAGTTAAACTTCCAAACCATTGTTGAAATGACACTACTGGTCAGAATGATGTCAAATTGCAATGGAATATTATTGGGGAAGGGGGAAAATCTATGGCAGAAGAAAAATAAATAGTTACAAAATATAACGATAGATGCTGCTGGAACACTGAACGCAACATCTTTCAGATAGCCCCACAGCCAGAAGTTACTTGGATTAAGATCAGGTGATTGGGACAGCCAGGCTGTAGGGAAATGGCGGCTGATAGTTCTAGCATTTCCAAAATGTCACTTTAGCAGCTGCTTAACTGGATTTGCAATGTGTGGAGGTGCACCATCTTGCATAAAAATGATCCTACCCACACACCCATGCTGTTGGAGAGCTGGAATGACATGGTAGTGCAAAAGACACTCACAGTGCTTACCCTTGACGGTACAGGTAAGAGGACCAGAAGCACTTCTTTCTTCTAAAAGATATGGCCCTTTGATAAATGATGTCATAAACCTGCACCAAACAGTGACCTTTTCTGGATGAAGTGGTACTGGTTGATTTGCGTGTGGATTTTCTGTTGCTCGTATTCGACAATTCTATTTGTTGACATATCCTGTTAGATGGAAGTGGCCTTCAACTGTCCACAAAATCTTTCACAGCCAATCATTGTCCACCTTCATGCAAGCAAGAAATTCTAAAGCAAAGGTCTCTCTTGCTGGCAGGTCAACAGGAAGCAATTCGTGCACATGGGTAGTTTTGAATGGATAGCAAAGAAGGATGTTTCATAGAATTTTATGCACCGTGCTCATGGGTATGTCAAATGTTCAGGCAATTCCCCATGTATTACATATTTGCACACCACCACTTGTCTCCTCCTGCATTGCTGTGGCCACTGTTTCCACTGATGTCGAATTAATTTGTTTTCTCCCTCTACCATGTTGCACACCAAAAGAACCGGTCTTTTCGAATTTCTGAATCATTTTCTCCAGACCAATGTCAGTCATCAGACCAACACCTTTTTTCAAACCCTTCAGTATCTGGAACTTCTGCAGAGCAGTGTGGGCACAGTCACCATTCTTGTAATACAGCTTTATACAAGCAGAGCGTGATCCTGCTTTGAGACAGTCATGGCAAACATCACAGACGCGAAAGGCGGCAAAGCCATGTATCCAGCATGTTTATACCAACTTCAATGGGTTGTGCAGAACAGTTGTTTTCATTTACATCTTCTGACACATACAGCACCATCTATTGATCAATTTTCACACTATTTTTTTTTTCTTCTGGCATACGTTTTCCCCCTTCTCTGATGATATTCCATTGCAATTTGACATCATTCTGACCAGTGGTGGTATTTCTCCAACGTTTTGAAAGATTAATTATAATCACCCTGTATATCATGACCAGTATTAGTCCCAAAATGTCATCATAAGGAACTTCTACACAAATGTGTTTCGGTTCTTATAAGTGTTTAACTGAATGTTTTCCCTTATAATAATAATAATTGCATGTGAAAGACGAAATAGGCAAAGGGATTTTTTTAAATCCATGCCTCTCTTAATTTTGTAATAACTTGCTTGAGTTCATCTATTAATTACACAGTATATTTTTAAATGAATCATATTTTTCTTACAGGTCCATTTGCAGTACACTCTATTTCTGAAACAAAATCCACCAGAGTTGTCTGCGAAGAATCAGATGGCCCTGAAAGTGAGAGAGGTGTTTTCCTTAAGAAGCATAGCATTACACATGAAGAAATACAAGGATCTCAGTCACCATTTGTAAATGATCAACCAAAAAATGCAGACAAGGGGAAACTGTTGGAAGAGAAATCCGCTGAAAGATATGAATTTTCTAAAGAAAAGATCCATCCTACAGAGTTAAAAAGGGAAGGACCAATGTCAGGTGTTACATTTGAGGAAATAGAAGACAGCTCGCCAAACACACCTGATATTCACGATATTAGTCACAGGGGAGGAACAGCAACAGTTGAAGAACCTGAGAGTGAAGAACAGCACGTGAAACGATTGAAGATAGATGTCAGTAGAGGTGTGTCCATTGTGTCACTTTCTGAAGATGAGGCTACCAGCAGAGCTAGTTTGTCACCAGGGGCTATCAGTGAAGAAACCTTGGAAGTACACAGAATTGAAATTGGCAGCGTGTTTCAGGGTGATGTAAAGGATATTCCAAACGAAACCAAGAAAGGAAAACTGTGGGAAACAGAAGGTGCAGTTGAAGTTCCTAACTCTCAGGAGGAAACTTTAATTTCTGATGTTGGTTCAGAGAAAGATAAAGGAAAAATGTATGAAAAACAAGATATAGGTATAATTGAAAGCAAACCAAAAGATGTTACAGGCAATGAAGACACACCAGAAAAAAATGCTCTAAAGAAAGGTCAGCTTTTGGATTCTGATAAAATAGATGGTATATATTCACTGCAGGCGACAGAGCCGCATCTGATAAATGAGATGCCAAAATCACAGACAGGTAAAGAAATTATCTCAGGCACCAAAGAAGACATTGTAAATGGTGTTCCAGAAAATCAGTTACATAGGACTGTGTCAGAGGAAAAGGCTCAAAAAGCAGTGTGTGAGGATGATCCAGAAGTAGAAGCACTCCTGAAACGTATTCAAAAGCAGCGCAGTGTTTTGGAAGAAATCTTGGATAAAGAAGGAGAGCGAAAAACTGAAGGTACAGTATTAATGCTCGAATTGCAAATAGATTTGCACTCCTCAGGCAAAGTTGGTAGATAAATTTTAATATCTCATAGATATTTAAGTGTGTGTTTCATATAAAAATATATCTTGTTTTTTGCACATGTTCCCACAAAACCCTGTATCTTTTAAAAGGCATTTTTCCTTATGAAATTTTTATGACAGGTACAACAATGAAAGACTTGTTGACAATTACACTTTTATGATTCAATACGTAACCACATGTGGCTGCGGTGTTTACTTTCATTTGCACAATTAGATCAAAGGAAAGTGAAAGTAGAGGTCATATAATACACAAGACACATGTAATGCTGGGTTGGAGTGTATCACTGAAAGTGGGCATTGTTTGTGGTTTCTGTTTTAACTGTCGGACACAGGTTTAGTGGAAGCATCTCTCATTATTATTATCATTATTATTATATCTTGATATTGACAGCTTGGACCACATAACTTCAATACATCATCTTTTTTTTTTCATGCTTCCTGTTTTACCGAAACTCCTTCACCTTATCTCCATGTTGTTTTTTCTTTCTTCTTGATTTCTTTTTTTTCTGCTTTGAAAGCCATCTAAATTCAGTTAACATTTTTATTATTATTATTATTTTAATAACAGACATTAATTTCAACTCGTATGCCTTATAGTGATATTCAAACTTATGTAATTGGCTTGGAAGTATTTACAACAGTGACAGCTGATTGCATGTGATCTACCATCTGAACTGGTACCCATCACCATGTTAATAATTAATATATTTAAGTATTCATCATTGGCTAGCATCAAAACATCAACGATGTATGTTTATACTTGAAAAATAACTGTTTTCATAAATATATGTTGATGATAGGAAGGCAGAGGCCTGTTACATTTTTAGCAAGAAATTGACGTGCATATCAAAACTGGCAGAATTTTGGGGAAGTTGATGTAGTCTGCAAGACATACTGATTGGATAATTCACTGGACTGCTTATAATTTGGATTGTTTTACTGTCTTGCTACAGAGTCATGAGGTTACATTGAGTGTATACAAATGAGTGTCTTTGGCTGATTTTTATTTATTATTAGGTGGAATTTCATTTGACAGTCTCACCACAGTGAATTGCACTACTTTCTCCATACTTCTCTCTCATATGGTAATGTATATAAAGTAATATATAGTGTACTACGATATCAAAAGCCTCAAGACAAGCCACTGGCTGTACCCATTGTGATGTCAGGCTTCTTAGCCAAGGTTGTGTAAGCACAGGCACAATGTGTCATCTTCATAGACATATCTTAGAGCAGAAATAATTCATATTATTGACTTAGTTGCAACAGGGCTTGGCTTTTATGAGTTCAGTATTCTGTCACAGAGATTCCATAGCAGATACATGTGCTTCACTCCACTGTTAGTGATGTTTTGTGAAGTCAAGAGGAGAGATGTGGACCCCTCACAGTTGGAAGTGTCATGGAAACACTAAATCAAATCATCTCTCTGGGTAACCTAAGAAGTGTTATACTTTGTTATATACAGTAGAAATTAATTGTCCAATATCCTTGGCAACTATTGGAAAAGCAGAGAGAGAGAATCTATTGCTGTTCATGTACAGAGATCAGTCGCAATGAATCATTAATGGGTGTTAGAGCTTGACATTCTGAATCATCTTGCTGCCCAGAAGTCATTGGTCACAGATACAAATATGTTTTGTGATTCATAGTGATGCAAGCAATACCATCATAAGTCAACAGAGAAATTAAAGGCAGTTTTATGGAGAAATGAGTCACAGTAATGACGTGTCACTCAAATGGTCATGTTTGGGCTTGATCCCCAGCAAGTAGTATTTAGCTGGGAGTGTTGTAAAATGAGAGGGTAGGGATGGCAAAATGAGTGTTGGTGTCAATTAAAACATTTTAAAGAATACCACACTTCCCACTCTGTGCCAACAAAAAGTATTTGAAAGTATTTGTGTGGAGAATTAGCATTAAATGGAAGTGAGATGTGTTTGACAAACAACACAAGGAGCACTGGAATAGAAGTTTTTGTAATGTGATGTTACTGAAGAATGCTGAAGATTTGATATGCAAATCAGATAAGAAGTGAAGAATTACTGCAAAAATTAAGAGAAATAAAAAATATTGTGGGACAACTTGACTAAAAGCTTGATAGGTTGATAGGCATCAAGGAATAGTTAATGTGGCAGTGGAGAGAAGTGCAAGGGATAAAAATTGTGGACAGAGACCAACATTTAAATATGGTAAGCCAGTTCTAATGGATATAGACTGCAGTTTCCATGCATATATGGAAAGACTTAAAATAGATAAATCATTGGGGAGAGGTGCATCAAACCTTTCATCAGACTGAAGTCTATAACAACAACAACAGTAATTCATTTCTTTCTCCCATAACCATTAAAAGCAAGAAATGGCAAATTCACTTCATTGTTTATGTTTTTACTTTATATCTCCACTACTTCCTTCTAAGAATTTCTCACACTTTTTGTCAGTTTGTCTGTTAGCTCCCTCTGTAGAGTCTTCAGTTACTTTCCGTGTGGATTCTTAATTTAATGCTGTTGCGTAGTCCTTCACTATAGCCTTAAAAAAGGAGATCTGTCATAATGAAAAGTTGATACCTATTTAAATAAGTAAGTGTTTTGTGTAATAAGATCAGTAGTTTCAAGTTTCTAGAGTAGACTAATTTATATCAGTTTCTCTTGAGTAATGCTGTAATAAGCTCTGCTTCTCTGTCCCATACAATGCATATGATGTAGTTTTCCAAAGCACAAAAATTCTCATCTGTACTACCATCATAACATAGAATCCTTCCTTAAACTTGCATAGGATGTGTGTTGCTTCATTTATAGTTTCTGTTTAAAATGTTTTTTTTTTCTTGTAAAAACTACAAGAATGAAAAGGTATGGTGATTTGAAAACCACCATTGCAAATGTGCAAAATATTAAAGTCATATCTTCCGATGATCTGTGTCTGTAAAATCATAATTTAAATGTGAATCACAACCATTTATGAAAATATATCATACTACTGGGAGCTACAAGAAAATGCATGTTCCCTTCTACGTTTTCAAATTTACAGTCACCATTTTTTGCAACTAATTAAAAAAAAAAAAACAAAGATTTTGAATGCTGATGAATTATTAGCACTGTGTTCCAGAAAACTAAAGTGTACTTATCTATTTACACGGTACATATTTCAAGATAAATTTGTACAGAAGGAAAGTGAGGCAGAATACACAGAATGCAAAAGTAAACAGAAAATCTGTCTCAAACGAGGGAACAGCTTCTTCCGGAGAAAGAATTATTTCAGGTTTGATAGTTCATTCCTGAAAACTTCTAAATTAGTTAATAGAGTCCTTAAAACATTAAGATGATATATGTTAAAGATCAAGATTTATATCTTTGCTCCAGTCATATAAACAAATAATTAGTTGAGCTCTTCAACGAAACTAGAAGCACTTCACTCCCTGATCCTTACTGAAACTGAGCTACAAATTCCTTCTTAATACACTTGTTATCAATAGGATTTGAAACTCTAGTGAAAACGATAAAAAAATCTCATGTGTTTGATAGACTGATACTAACATGCAGAAGACATCTATTTTTTACATTTATAATTAGATGTTATGTTTTCATGTAATGAAACAGGTCTATTTTTTTAACATTGCACTACTAGGAAAACTGTACTGGTTTTAATTGACTGATTGATTTATAAAAGGTGATTAATTATAAAGTATTGTCTCATATATTTCAAAATGTGGAAGTTGATACAAAAACTACTGGTATGTTTAAATACGGCATCCAAGTAGTCTGACTTTGAAGAGGCTGGAATCAGATAATATAAGAGCTGTATGTGATTTGTGGTCTAATTATACTCTTCTAAATTTAGTTTACTCTTATACAAGTATATTTCCTGCTTCAGATACTTTAAAATATTTGAAATAACTGATTAATAGTTGTAAAGTGAGTTACTCGTGAATATAATTCTGTTTTATTTACCAGCTGTGCTATCCACTAACATGTTCTCAGAATTATTAGACATGTTAGAAAATTAGTAAAGATCTAATAATGCAAGTGCTATTTTATTATTGTTATTATTATTATTATTTTTTTTTTTTTTTTTGCTTTTTATGCTGTGCTTTTATTTCATTTATACATTTAACCAGCATTATTTAACACATATATTTGTAAGAGTTTAGCAGTTTTTATTTTTGCTGTGTGAAATAAATATTATCTCTATTGTTTTAAACAACCAGATTTTAATGTCTATATTTCTCTTTTTAGTTTTCTGCAGTTTCAGTTTTTTGGTGTATGGGGTGATGTTACACTTCATTTCTACTAATAAAGGGAATACTTCAGGAGAACAAGAGCTGTTTTGCAGCAGTTTTTACGTTTTTAAATGTATTCATGCAGTACTTCTATTGCAATAGAGCACTGAAGTAATCAAAAATGGACTTTTTAATGCCATTAATAATAATGCTTCAGGTCTGACCTATCAAAAGATCTGGTAGAATATATGTTTGCCATTCTTTATGAAACAAATAGGATATTTCACTTAAAATCAGAAGCTAATTTGTTTTCCATCCATAATGAAAGAAAAGTCTATTTTTTGTGTTTGTATTTTTCCTGTAGTTTTTATTTTGAAATGAATCATCAATTTTTAATATATCACTACCATGAATTTTTTGTGTTTGTAATGTTCCCATCCAAAAATGCAAAAGGATGAAATTGTGTATCATAATGTGTAGTGAATGTTTTTTTGACATCATTTAATTTCCTTGATTGCTTGATACTAACAGACTCATGTATTTGGAGTGCATGTTCTAACAGTTTGCCTTTCATTTTTATTGACTGTTCAGTGATGGAGACAAGCATATTTTCTGGAAGCAGGTATGATACATGGTAAGTTCTGTCAATATCGTTTAGAAATTTAATTTTAATCAGTTTATGTTA
Source organism: Schistocerca serialis cubense (assembly GCF_023864345.2). Taxonomy (NCBI): domain Eukaryota; kingdom Metazoa; phylum Arthropoda; class Insecta; order Orthoptera; family Acrididae; genus Schistocerca; species Schistocerca serialis. The sequence goes on along the minus strand of NC_064639.1, from coordinate 450,406,402 downwards.
ACTTTAGTAGCCTGTAATTTGGTAATCTATAGTACAAAAGGGAGCAGAAGTAAATTTTACTTTAAACACCATGGAACATAATTAGACTTCATGTTTAATAATCATAATTCTAAAGCTGTAAGAAATGTATATTATTGCAATAAAAGTGGATCACTTAATAGTTATAACATAAAATTTTGGCCAGTGAATTGGATGCCTCAACAGTGCCATGTCAGCTCCTTACCATAAATTTTACTTGTTTCATTTCAAAATATGTATAACTTGAAGAGCAATGCTCTAGAAGATAGATTGCGGCTTTCATTAAAATGAAGTGGTGAACGGTAAATCTGTACCTAAAATTTAGAGCTGTTAATATTCTCTGCCTTTCGAAATACTGTTATTTTCAGCGGCAAGAATTTTAACACAAATCTGTGCATGTATGGCCACATCTTGTGTATTAATTGGAATGAGGGAATGGAAATGTGGAGGTATAAGGCAAATAGAATAGGGATGAGGAATATGGTGGAATGTAGCAAAGAGTATAAATGCGTAGCAAATTAATATAAGGGCAGTTCCCCATGTAGAGAAAGAACAAGGAGAGAAGAGAGACATGAAAGAACAAATAACCTATAAAGATGAAAGAACAACAAGAAAAAAGAGCCATTTGTTTAAATATGAAAGAAGAGAGCCTGTTGAATCAAAGACAAATTCAATAAAGAAAACAGATTAATTAAGAGACGGAATTGTTTCCCAGTAATACTTTCAGGAGGCAAGATACGTAGTACTGCCAATGGATGCATGTAAAAGTAAAAGGGGCACACTGCCTTGTGTCTCAGAGATAATCATTCCTTCATCAAGGAAGAGAGAGGGGAAAAAAGGAAGGGCAGTTTGCTCAGAGGGATACTTTAGCTCAGAGGGATACTTGTATGTTGTGAGAGTGATGGTAGACGAAGGTGAACATGGAGGCATTTCTCCTCCCCAACGAAGCAACTACATTTTCTGAAAGCTAGATGGTGTGTCACTTTTATATATGTCTATCAGCAGTACTATTTATTTAGCCTCCTAAAGCTAAGTACTGGCCAACAATCCTATCAGACTCATTAGTACCTTCATATTCTCTAGTGAATTTATGTGTAGTGTCTGCCTTAATGTCCAGTTCCTGGTTGTGTCCAGCTAGTTTTTCCACAAGGTGTGCAGAGTCTTTCTTAGAGTGCATTTCTAATTTGCCCTCTTATCAATCAAAGAAGTCTGACCATTCAATTCACTCTTATTTCCTTATACCTGATGTATGGTAAAGAAAATCTCACTGTTTATTCCATAATATAAATTAACAATTACTTTATATGAATGTAGTACATTGCTGAAATTTTGTAAAAATTAGTAATAAGAACTCTGTTGAAAGTAATGTGCAAAAAACAAAATTAAAATTGTTGAACAAGGTTTTTTACCTGATTTCCTGTTCACAGGCTTAGCTAATTCAAAAAAAATTAATGCATGGTATTGCAGTACCTATTTCAATAAATAGAGCAGAGCATGTAACCACCAGAAGGTACACAGCATCAGTGTGGTAATCAGATCTAATATGGGCCCAACAAACAAGTGCAATAATTCCAATACGAACTTTACAGATGTTTTGCAGGCAGTCTTGTAGACAAAACAGTAGTTTCTCAATACCATACCAATAACTCTCTGCCTGCTATTTGGTTTACCTACAAGTCTGCTGAACAGGAACCAGATCTTTTAATTTTTGTAGCAGGTCTTCAGAGGAAGTGTCATCCTTTAAGCATCTGGCATTTAAAATTTTTCAAAATTTCATGTGAACTCTCTCTCACCAGTCAAAGAAACATGTTATCATTTTACACTGACATTCTTTGTGTACACTCCATACCCCCTGTTAGTCTGACATGATATGTGTCTCAAACACTTGCAGCAGCCAAGTATGGAGCATACAGAGTTTTTTGTACGCAATCTCTTCTGTAGAGACTCTCCAATTTCCCACTGTCCTACCAATAAGTTGAAGCTTGCTATTTGCTTTGTGTACAGTTGAGCCTATGTGACTTCCAATTCATGTGTTTACAGATTGTAATTCCCAATTATTTTTGATGAGACTAGAGCTAGTTATGAGTCATTAAGCCTGTTGTCAAAGAGTACCAAACTTTTACGTTTCATTAAGTGTACTACTTCACATTTCTCTCTGTGGAGGCTAAATGCTAGTCTTTGCACCAGGCAGCATTATATATATTTCCTACGTGGAATGTTTCCCTCCATTATATATATATATATATATATATATATATATATATATATATATATATATATATATATATATATATATATATATATATATATATATATATATATATATATATATATATATATAAAGGGAAACATTCCATGTAGGAAAAATATATCTAAAAACAAACATGATGTGACTTACCAAATGAAAGTGCTGGCAGGTCGACAGACACACAAACAAACACAAACATACACACAAAATTCAAGCTTTCGCAACAAACTGTTGCCTCATCAGGAAAGAGGGAAGGAGAGGGAAAGATGAAAGGATGTGGGTTTTAAGGGAGAGGGTAAGGAGTCATTCCAATCCTGGGAGCGGAAAGACTTACCTTAGGGGGGAAAAAAAGGAAAAAAGGACGGGTATACACTCGCACACACACACATATCCATCCACACATATACAGACACAAGCAGACGTATTTAAAGACATATGTCTGCTTGTGTCTGTATATGTGTGGATGGATATGTGTGTGTGTGTGTGTGCGAATGTATACCCGTCCTTTTTTCCTTTTTTCCCCCCTAAGGTAAGTCTTTCCGCTCCCGGGATTGGAATGACTCCTTACCCTCTCCCTTAAAACCCACATCCTTTCGTCTTTCCCTCTCCTTCCCTCTTTCCTGATGAGGCAACAGTTTGTTGCGAAAGCTTGAATTTTGTGTGTATGTTTGTGTGTGTGTCGAACTGCCAGCACTTTCATTTGGTAAGTCACATCATCTTTGTTTTTATATGTATATATATGAGTGTATTTGGATATTTATGAAAGTTTTATGAGATATTATTTGTTAATATTGATAACTGGATCATTGGCAAAAATTCTGAAAATACAGATAATACTATCTCTCAGGTAAATAGTATACCAGATGAGTGATAGTGGTGCTTATACTCCTTCCCAGGGTGTAGCAATTAAAACTTTTGTCTCAGCCTGTGACTCTCCAGTGAGAATTACATAGCCCTTTTTGACTGCCAAGAAAGTTTTCACTCAATTACAAACTTTTTGCTATACGTTATTATGGTAGTGGATCAAAATTGAAGGTCTAGAAAGAACTGATAGAATTTAGTTATCTTTATCCATGGCACTCAGAATACTGGTTTTCTAGGTAGTACTTTTGTTCTAAATAGACTGTTATGTTTAAAATGTCCAAGGAAGTCATTTTGTTCTAAGTAGGCCATTTATTCTTAAAATTTCCATGGAAGACATGTTGTACCAGGTAAGCTATTAGGTATGTTTAAAATTGGATTATGCTATAGGATTTTTGTTACAACCAGATATGAGTGTTGCAGGATGTATGCTCTGTGAAACAATTCTAATTCCTCTTTTATTTATTTATTTTACCTGCTCAAGGGATCTTCAGTAAATTAAGAGTCTACAGTGGAGCTAAATCTATTATAGTTCCTATACAGAAGTAAATAGAATTTCATTGGGACTAAGGTCCCATGTTTAATTTTAGTGATTTCAGCTACTGCTGAACTCCAATGTTCCCATGTTGGAGTTTTAGTGATTTCAGCTACTTCTGAACTCCAATATTCTATTCTATTCTGTTATGTTCTACTCCATTTTATATAATACGTAACACAGCCCAGATGTACTTTTGGAAGGATGTATTTTGATCACCAACACCTCTACTTCATTTTTACTTTTGATATTGTTTGTGTGCCAAGGGTAGTTGGGACATAGGCTCTCTCTCATCTGTAATCATTATGCTAGTTATGTACTTCACATGTGTGTGATAGACCATTCCTGCAAACTTAAACAACTCTCTATATTGCCTAAATGAAATGATTTTACCTCATGTGAGAAATGGGTAACACTATCCATTTTACTGAACCTTCTGTGCATGAACATCATCAAAGAGGTCATGTGTGCTTATTTCCAATAAGTTGTGAGGTCCCTAAAACTTGCTTGGCAAGCAATACGGCTTCTTATAAATCTAAGCAAGAAGAGTTGAAAAGTGATACAGTTATCTTTCTGACCTCTGTGCTAGATCAAAACTATGATGACATGGACAGTGGCTGAAAATTAAGATATCTGAAATCTGTGTTGCCACTAAAATATTATCTCAAACAAATGTGCTGATGTAGCACATGTGGCACACATTATATGTCAGCCTAGTCGTGACTGACACATAACTGATCATCTTCAGCTGTGGGACTTTTTTTTAACATAATGACTCATTAGGTCATTGTCAGAGCATTCAGGGAGCCATGTGTCATAATGATGATAACTCTGCTATTCATTATATATTCTAAATACAGTTGATGTAAACTGTAAAAAAATGTTTTCTGTATGTATATGTGTATTGTAATAGAAATGAGAGCCTCTCATAGAATGCCACAAATCATATTTATAATTACCAATTGAACAACATTGACATGAAGATGAAAGTGCTAAAAACAATTACCACAAAAATTGCCAAAATAAAAATTTAATGGAATCGTATTGTTTCATATAGTAATCAGTAACATATGATCTGGGATTATAAATCTGAAATCAGATACATGCCATTTCAACAAAGTGCAATTAATTCTTTTGTGAGAAACTGGCTGCAAGGTAATGATTGTGGAAAGTGCCTAGAATCAAGTGGTCGTGACTTTCATTTAATATTAACAACATAAGCATAAGAAAATCTGAATCATACAATGAAAAGTGATAATGTAAGTTTCTGTAAAATGATTGGTATCAAAAGAAACAGGAAATTTCAACCAGTTTTATGTTGTATTTGAAGTTAATTATATTGCATTATCGCCAGCTATTAATATCTGAAAATTTAGGGTACAGAAACAAACAAGGTTCAGTTAGAAACAATCAGTTCAATATTGCCTGAATGCTTGTTACTAACATTCAATTATTGATGAGCAGTAAATTCAAGATAATTGTATCTCCCATGTAATATGTTTCTGCCATTGGTAAGTTTCCAAACTGTCTGGTTAATTTTCAGAATTGAGACAACATATTAAAAGAAATTTGCAAAATGAGAAGCAATTGTGTGTGTGATGAAAATCTACTGCAATCTGAAGGACTGTTAATTTTTAGATCTTGGGGCACAGAGGTTGAAAGGTGATTTATCTTAGGACAGTTACCTAGGTAGAAAGGGGTATCTGGTGAAAACTGTAGGAAGTACCCCTATAGTGTCTGTAATGGGTGTTATTTAGAGAATCTAATGACCATACTATGCATTGAAATTAAGAAGGAGAGACTTTTTAACTGGCTGTCTTTTTATTTCCTGAAAGTAGTACGTAAAAATATAAATATTGTTTTACAGTTCTGAATGGCTGTTAAGTAGAAGGTTCAGGGTTCGTCCATTTCTCCCTCTCTCTTCTCATGCATGCTGTAACATATTATTTGTGTTATATTTTTCAGATTACAGGCATGCAGGATACAAATGGGCAAACAGACCAGACTTTGTAGGTTCTACACAAAAATCACCACCAGAGTTACCAGTATGTGATATTGTTGATCATTAATTCAACATGGAGATTTCCTTGCTGTATGGCTAATATATATTTTTATCTAGTACTCATTGAATTATTGTTTCCAAATGGACAGTATTATAAATAATGGTGACTCATCTGGAAATTATCAGGAACTCCTTACACATTATCTAGAAAACTTTGAGAAGTATTGCTTTGTGTTTTAAACAGTGAGGTGAAACATCAGCTCATATTAAAGCCACTCTTTTGCCCTTGAACAGCAAATCAATCCTTGTGTGAGACATTCAGCACATAACACAAATCTGAGATAATAAAATACTATTCACAGTCATCTGGTTCCACATTTGTATGTCTTCTTCCTTTATAAGGTGAAAACTACAAAAGGAGAAAATTGCAAATACTTAGGAATACATCTTTTGTTAGAGTTACATGAACACATGTTTGAAAATAATAAAGACAAGCACTATTGAAAAATGCTAAGTGTGAACCATGAGCAATATGTTAATATATGGTATACAAAATCTCATCAGGTTTCATTATATATTTTTGTGGAAAACAGTCAGAAACATTTTTTATTTCTAAGCTAATTTCAGTATTAAATGTCTTTGATTTATGAAACATAGACATCTGACCTTCAATGTGCATTATGAAATACAGAATGAAAAAATTGTGCTAAAGTGTCCCAAAGCTATGTACTTCCTTTTACAAAATTACATAATACATAATTTGAATATAAGTCATATCCAGTTATATATTGTCACTAATTTTTTGACTAATTTTGATTGTTAGTTACCATATTTTACAGTTTTTTTTAAGTAATTCATATAGCAATTGTACTGTTCCTTATAGCTCCACCAGAGATAAATTCGTCAAATTTGGAAGACAGAGAAATATATGAGTCACTTGGAACTGTGTTTGAAGTAAAGGCAAGTGGAATTCCGAAACCAGATGTGAAATGGTGAGTTGCTCAGTTTCTTTGCAAATTATTGATAGTATCTTATTTACAAATAATGTATTTACTCATAATTAAAACAAACAAACAAACAAACACACACACACACACACACACACACACACACCAACAGTGACACATCCATACTATGTTTGCAATACACATGCGCAAATATTTTGTTTCATTATATTAAATTTTTCTTCTGTTTCTCTCACCTCCCAACCCTGCTTCCTCCCCCCCCCCCCCCCCACCTTTCTCTCTCTCTCTCTCTCTCTCTCTCTCTGTGTGTGTGTGTGTGTGTGTGTGTGTGTGTGTGTCAGGGGTTCGGGACTTGCTACACTTCTCTCAATGTTTTGACATGTATGAAGGAAAGTCTGGGACGGAATAGCAGCTTGTCACATAGGGGATGTGTTGAGCGGTTGACAGCCACATTTAAAGTACATCTGTTTTCAAGTTCTAGAGTTAAATGCTAATATTCTGCAACAACTAATCATTTAATAAATATAATTGTTGTTTGTGATGGATGATTTAAGGTCCTATTATAAGGTGACACATTTACAAAATTTATTTCTACCCTTCGTTTTCTTTCAATATATTTTCTCTATATATTAACTGATGAGTTGTAGCACTAAGCTACAGTAATAGCACTTCCCTCTTCTATATGGCTGGCACAGACTGTACAATTTCTGTGTAATTTACAAAAGAATTCATATTTAGAGTATTTTTATTCAAAAACAATTGTCTGATTTTATCACAGGTACAAAGATGGGGAAGAATTAAAGTCATCAAACAGAATAACCATTTCTGAAGATGGAGACACATACAAATTAGAGTTAAAGGATGCACAGACAAGTGATGCAGGTGTTTATAAAGTGAAGGTTACGAACAGGCTCGGAGAGAAAACACAAGAAGCGAAGCTCAGCTTGAAACGTGAGTTACAGATCCAGATCAGTGTTCACTTGTAAAACAAGTGTTTCATTATGTTCTAGAGCCTTAGTTGAGCCTGATTCTCTGCTGGTAAAGTGTGTGCCAGGAAATCAAAAGGTTGTGTTGATGAATCCCAGGAAGAACACACAATTTTTCAGTCTGCATTTAACATAGCATTCACTTTTCAATGAAATGTAGATATGCCAGGGACAACATTTAGTTTGGATCCCACATTGAACTATAGGTCCTCTTTCCCCCATAAGATTACTGTGGTAGGTTCAGCGCACACTAGTTGCCAAAGTAATGTCCAGTTGAAACATTTGTCCACACAGAATTATTATTATTATGTTAGAGAATGCAACAGGGGAACCTGAAAGAAGAGCAATGAGATTAACTGGACTTCACAAAATATGTGTAGACTGACATTGATTCAGAATTATGTCAATCACATCAGGAACAATGTTATCCATGTCAGGTGCACATGCAGTCAGGTAATAATGTGCTTGCACTAACAGCACTAGTGAGCAGGCTATGATAAAGCATAGTTGATTTTAAAAGAATGTGTTTGAAAGAAACATTTGATACAGGTAAAAAATACTAACATTTATTGCATTTGTAGAACATAAAATTATTATGCTTTTCTTGACAGAAAAAGTTGTTCAGAACTAAAAGTTAACTGAAACATGAGCTTGACCATGTTTCTACATACTTTGTTAAACTCTTCTACGTGTATGCCACAATACTACAATAACGAGATTGTTCCACTGTGGTATATCAGCAGAGTGTAATTATGTAATAATCTCTAATTGCATTTCTGAAGGTACAGCACATACTGCAACTGTGTAACTAAATTATGCAGGCCAATCAAATATTATTTTTGAATATTTTTTGTTCAGTAATAGCTTAATCTTGTGATTTCTGAACACTGAATCCATATCTGAATTCAGTTATTCTATTATGTACAGTTTTGGCTCAATTTGATTTCACTATGAAGTAGAAAAGTAACACTGCAAATGTAATTGAAATGAAAAGTAATTTAATTATTTTGGTATAAACAAAGATTTTATTGAAGTATAAACATGAAAACACCTCCTTTTACATAAGCTTTATGTGCCAATTGGCTTTTAATTCCTTTCACTCATATCGTTAGATCATCTTATGTAGCTTTTTATCCAAGTAATTGCTTGTTGTTCATATCTATGAGGATATCAATGCTACTTTCCAGCCATATCAGTATTCAAACAGCCCTAACATGATATTTTCATCAGTTTCATGTCTTGATGAAAGTACAAGGTGTTTCAACTTACAACTATAAATTGTACATCAAATGAAAGAGCAACTCAAACAGTTTTGTTTGTATATCTTTGCACAAAGGAAAGAATATGGAATAACCAAGAGTAACTGAAGAACGTGTTGAACGAGTGAGAGTCTTTGATGTGGGGACTCAAGAAACCCCTTTGGAAGGCTAGTCGTCAATTAGCAATTCATCCAATTGCACACATTGTGTACGTTTCTCCAACTCAAGTTTGGTGAAGTGTCGATTCATCACTGAAGATGACACAATCCAGAAGATCTTCATCATCATGCAGCAACATTTCGTTTGAAAAGTTGTCATGTAAGCTATAATCTGTAGGCTTTAGAACTTGTAAGAACTGAAAATGGTAATGATGTAGTTTAAACATCTCATTAAAAGTTCCCACACAGACTCACTGGAGTAGCCTTCCGAAGAGGTGTGTTGTGTCTCCGCGTCAAAGACTCTCACTCGTTCAATGTGTTCTTCAGTTACTCTTAGTTATTCCATACTCTTCCCTTTCTGCAAAGATATACAAACAAAACTGTTTGAGTTGCTCTTTCATTTGATGTACAATTTATAGTTGTAAGTTGAATATAACAAATGCTACAAAATGATGAAACTGGTATATTCATTTTGAAACACCCTGTATTTACTGTGTTCTTCACTGACAGCACCCAATTTTTGGAAAAAAGCCAAGGTGGTTGCTCAAAAATTGAATCTTGTGGCTCATCAAGCATCCTATCTTCTTTAACTTTTCCAGCATCTTGGGTAAAATGGAAATAAAATTGAGTCCTTTTAGCTGCCCAAGGACTTAGCAACAAAGTCTTTGAACAGTATTCAAGGGTCTCTCTCTTTTACAGTCATTTTTGATTCAGAGTTGGATTTGAACAAGGACAGAAGAGAAAACATCTTACAGCGATACTTGGAACTTTCCTCATCTTTAGGTAAGGTGTTTTCAAACTGTTTCACTGACCCAATTTTCTATGTAAAAGTAGTAATATAATTTTTTCTGTTTCACAAGGTTTTTGGGAAAAAAGAAGAAAATTCACAGATCTTGTCATAATATTTATGACGCATACTAACCAGTGAACCACTGCTGCCAAAATTTCAACTTTGTATTATTATTGATTGAAATATTATATATAACATGCTGTTGTGCTTTTCAGTCTGAAGACTGATTTGATGCAGCACTCCATGCTAGTCTATGCTGCACCAGACCCTTAATCTCCGTATAAGTACTGCAACCTACAGCCATTTGTATCTGCTTACTGTGTTCATCCCTTGGTCTCACTCTATAATTTGTAGCCCACAACCCCCGTCCCCCACTTACCTCCAATACCAACTGTATCCTATCAACCAATCTCTACTTTTGGTGAAATTGTGCCATTGAGCATTCTTCTATAGTACCACATTACAAAGACTTCTTGTTTCTCCTTGTCTGAACTGCTTGTTGTCCACATTTCACTTCCAAACAATGTCACACTCCAGATAAATACCTTCAGAAAAGACTTCGTAACTTTTAAATTTATGCTTAGTCTTAATAAATTCCAGTTGTTCAGAAATGCTCTTCTTTCAAGTGCAAGTCTACATTTTATATCCTCTCTATTTGGAAGAATGCTCAAGATTAAATTGGTAAATCACATAACTAATAAGGAGGTGCTGTATGGAAGTGGGAAGAAAGAGAATTTATGGCAAAATTTGACAAAAAGTAGAGATCAGTAGATAGGATGCAATTGGTATTAGAGGGAAGCGGGTGATGGGAGTGGGGGACTAAAAACTATAGAGTGAGACCAAGGGGTGAACATAGTAAGCAGAATCAAATGGAAGTTAGTTGCTGTACTGATATGGAGATGAAGGGGCTGGCACAGCATTGACTAGCATGGAGTGCTGCATCAAATCAGTTATCAGACTGAAAAGCACAGCAACATGTTTTATACATTATTTCAATGAATAATAATACAAAGTTGAAATTTTGGCAGCAGTGGTTCACTGGTTAGTATACATCATAAATATTATGATAATATCTTTGAATTTTCTTCTTTTTCCCCAGAAACCTTGTGAATCAGAAAAAAATTATGTTACCACTTCTACATATTAAATTGGGTCCAATGAAACAGTTTGAGACTACCATACCTACAGATGAAGAAAGTTCCGAGTATTCCTGTAAGATGTTTCCTCATCTGTCCTTGTTCAAATCCAACTCTGAATCAAAAATGACTGTAAATGAGAGAGAACCTTGAATACTGTTCAAAGACTTTGTTGCTTAGTCCTTGGACAACAGAAAGGACTCTATTTATTTCCATTTTACACTGAGTTTAAGAAGATAGGATGTTTGATGAGCCTCAAGATTCAGTTTTTGAACAGCCACCTTGGTTTTTTCTCCAAAAATTTATTTTACCATCCAATTAAAATGCTTGTCAACTACTTTTAGTGTCTCATTTCCTAATCCCATTCCCACAGTGACACCTAATTGAATTTGACTACTTTCCATTAACCCTTGTTTTACTTTTTTTGATGTTCATCATATTATCTCCTTTCAGGACACTATTAATTCCAGTCAGCTGCTATTATAATTAGAACTCCATTGGCAAACCACAAAGTTTTTATTTCTTGTCCCTTAATTTTAATTCTCTTTTCAAATTTCTCATTTACTAATGTACAGATTGAATAACATCATGGATAGGCTGCAACATGGTCTCACTCCCTGCTCAGCTACTTATTGCCTTTCATGTCTTTCAACTCTCTGTAACTGCAATATCATTTCTACACAAATTGTAAACTACTTTTTGCCCACTGTATTTTATTCCTGTTATCTTCAGAATTTCAAAAGGTGAATCCATTCAGTATTGTCCAAAACTTTCTGTAAATCTGCAAATATTATAAATATAAGTTTGTCTGGCATTAACCTATCTTCTCAGGTAATTTGTAGGACCAGTATTGTCTCACGTTACTACATTTCTTCAAAATCCAAATTGAATTGATCTTCTTCAAGGTCAGGCATCTGTCAGTTTGTCCATTCCTCTGTAAATAATTCATCTCAATATTGTGCAACCATGACTTATTAAACTGATAGTTTGATAACATTTGCAACTGTCAGAATTTGCCATTTTCGGCATTTGAATTATTACATTCTGTTACGGTCTTGTTGAAGTCCGAGAATACCTCACTCATTCATATTTCTTGCACACCAGGTGGAATAATTTTGTCATGGCTGGATCTCTCAAGGATGTCATTAATTCTGTGGGAATTTTATGTACTCCAGAGGCCTTACTTTGAATCAAATCTTCAAGATCTGTCAAATTCTTCTCTTTCTGTAATATAACTTTAAAGTTCATTTCCCTTGTATAGTCCTTCTATATATTCCTTCCACCTTTCAGCTCTTCCTTCTATGCTTATTATTGCTTTACATCTGAGCTATAGATATTCGTAATGCAGCTTCTCTTTTCTCCAAAGATATCTTTAATTTTCGTATAGGTGGTCTATCTTTTCCTGAGTTATACATGCTTCTACAGCCATGCATTTGTCGTCTAGCCATTACTGCTTAACCGTTTTGCACTTCCTGTCAATCAAATTTTGTAGATTCCTGTATTTCATTGTTCCTACTACATTTGTTGCATTTTTATATCTTCTCCTTTTGTTAGTTAAATTCAGTGTATGCTATGATTTCCAAGGATGTGTACTAGCTCTTATATTTTTACATATTTGACCCTGTGTTTACTTCACTATTTCATCTCTCAAAATGACCCATTCATCTTTTAGTGTCTTCCTTTCAACTTTTCACCCAAATGATGCCTAAAGTTCCCTTTGAAACTCTCAGTAATGTCAGATTCTTTCAACATATCCAGATCTTGTCTCCTCAATTTACTACATCTTCACAATTTCTTCAGTTTTAACCTACAGTTAATAAGCAGTAAATTATTATCAGAGTCCACATCTGCTCCTGAAAACATCTTACAGTTCAAAATCTGTTTCCGCAATCTATGTCTTGTTGGCATATAAACTTGTAGCATTGTGGTGGGTATTCTAATGTTCTGATGACTGAAAGTGTGAGAGTGGATCTGGGTTATATCGGCTTATTCCTCCAAACCACCTTCCACTTCTTTACGAGATGATTTACTTGGAATTTGCAGCCACTCTTCATTACTGAATAGCCAGCTGCTGGAAACCCTCTTGACTTCTTCTCCATCGAATAACACTAGGTACGGGAATTTTCAGACTCTTTCTACTTATGAAATAAGTAGACATACAAACTTTACTTTTTGTCAACTAACGATGTATTTGATCTCCGTACACAATAAAAATTTCACTTTCCACGTGAATATGTAACTTCCTGCACATATCTTGTACAGTCAGATATTAGAAACAAATTGAGTTACAGTTAAAAGAAAGTTGCTTTGGATACCATGACCTTCCTTAACATGAATTATAAAATGAGTCATTCCTCTAACAAGGTTGCATCAAGAGTCTACAAGAGTACCTTTTTTCAACTGTTCTTGTTTTAATAACAAAAGTCAATGACGCAATAAGCACAGAGCTGCATATAAACTCCATGGTTCTTCCTTACACACTCACTAAAACATCTATGGATTGCCCGAGGTACTTGTCGGTGCCGTCCGACCGCTGCGTCTACTTTCTTCCCGCAATTGATTTTAGACCTGCACACACAAACGTGATGAGTAGTAGGTGGGATTCTATCATCCCACACTCATATCCATAATTTCATGTGTTTGAAGTGGTAGAAGGTTGAGTGGTTCTAGAATTTACACAGAAATTTTCGAATCACTACAGTATTGACTTTGTGTGTATTTTGGCTCCAACAATGTGTTCATTGTGCTGTTCATTGCATATTACCTAGATTTTCTATTTTCTTATTCATTATTAGACCTATTCCTGCATTATCCCTATTACATTTTTTGTTGATAACCCTGTACTCATCTGACCAGAAGCTCTGTTCTTCCTACCATCCCCCTTAACTATTTCGCCATATATAACTCCAATCTATCAATTTCCTTTTTTTTTAAACTTTCTCACCCTGCTACCTGACTAGGGGTTGTGACATTACATGCACCAACCAATAGAATGCCAGTTTTGTTTTTCATGGTGATGATATGCTGCTGAGTAGTCCCTGCTCAGAGATCTGAATTAGGGAGCTATTTTACCCCCAGAATATTTTACCCAAGAGGACACCCTTATCATACAAACCTACCGTAGAGCAGCATGCCCTGGGAAAGACTGTGGCTGTAGTTTACCCTTGCTTTAAGCCATCTGCAGTACCAGCACAGCAATGCCAGGTTGGCATTGGTCAGATCAGTCCATCATCCAGACTGTTGCCATTGCAGCTACTGAAAAGACTGTGACTGCTTTTCAGGAGTGACATGTTTGTCTGGACCCTCCATAGACATCCCTCTGTTATGATTGTACCTACAAAACAGACTGTCCCACTGAGGCACACAATCCACCCCACCTTGGCAATATCCATTTCATGTGGGGGTATAAAACATATATAAGAGGTTCATCCAGAAAATAAAGACTTTTTAGTTATATAAAGCGAAAAAAGTGTATTTATTGGAAAAACAGTTCAGTTACATATGTAAAGCTTCTTCCACTTCTCCACATAATCACCACCTTCATTTAAACACTTGCCATATCTAGTCACAAGCTTCAGAATTCTCGTTATAGTCTTCTGCAGACACACACACACACACACACACACACACACACACACACACACACACACACAAAGAGACATAAAACTTAAGGATGAAATCAACTTTTGCATGGTGTGGCACTACCAAACAACATAGCTCAATGAAACTTGGACCATGCACAGAAGAAATGCTACAGATAGTATACAAAGTAACTGAAAGAAATACTCAATGATGCTTTTGTTCAAAGACAATAATTACGCAGAAGTCACTGCAATTCATCGTGGTCTTCTGGACATTAGAAATGGTGGTAGATCATTCTTAATTTGCTGTGTGATCACTACAAATGCCAGTGCATGCTCTGTAATGTGCTCCCAAGCTGGCCACAGGGCTGGTAAGGTGTCCTTGTGGTAGGGTGGTCCATCCATCCACCAGTGCAGTTGACAACTGTTGGATGGTCATTGGTGCATGTGGACATGCTGCAGTGCATCTCCCCAATGCACTTCGCACATGCTTGATGGGATTTAATTCGGAGAACTAGCAGGCCAGTCCATTTGCCGAATATCCTCTCATTCCAAGAGGTCCTGCACATGCTCTGTTCGTTACAGTCACACATCATCATCCACAAAAATGAAGTAGTCTGTTGCCATTCCTTACCTATTAGCTTGTCGAACATAATGTGAGACCTAGGTCAGTGAAATATGTTCATAGTATCATATTAATCTCTGATAGCCCTAGGAAATATAAACAATTGTAACATTCATTATACTAGAATGCAGTGTAAATAAAAGTGCTGTAATGTCAGCATTGTTTTTTACATAATCATTATTCCTTTTGTTAATTTTACTTGGTGATTATAATTTTCATTTTATTATCTTGATGGATTAGTACATTTTGTCTTGTGTACATTCTCGTACTACTGATTTTTATTTGAAGATATCCAAGGTGATAACTGCACTTTGTTTTCACTGCAATATGCTTGCTATATAACAGGCCACAACTATGAGTGCAACTGAAGTAAATAAAGTTAATGACACTCATCATTGACACCATCTTCTCTTACTTTTCCATCTCTCTCTCTTTCTTTTTCTCTTCCCCTCCTCCCCCTCCCCCTCACCCACACCTTCCCCACCAACTCCTCCGATCACATCTTCATTTATTCAACAATTCCATAATTTGTGTGGGATGGTCTAAAAGAAGAGCTACAGAGGATAAGCGATGGGCTGATGGAAGTCAGAATAATGACAATGTGAAGAAATATAGAGGTGGTTCTGGTGTATGCTCCTAAATTGGGCTGTACATTTCAAGAGATGGAAGACTTTGAGGAAGAACTACAAAAGCAATTAAATGAACGAAGGATAGTAAAAGTGGTAGCCTTGAATGCAGAAGTACTGAGTGAAGGACAAGGGTATGAAAATGTACTGGGAGATGGAGGATGGGGAAGTAGAAATGAAGAAGGAAAGAGACCGCTAGAATTCTTCAAGAAAAATGGTTCAGTGATAGGTTACTCGAAGAAAGAAAGCCACAAAGTAACATGGCACAGCAGGAATCTAGTGCAGAAATCTTTGGTGATGGGTACAAGAACCACAAAGAAATGGGAGAAAACAGAAAACCAGTAGAGGAAAATTAGAATATGGAAACTCAAGGAATAGGAAATCAAAGAAGAATACTAGGAGATTACAAGGTAAAAGTTATCAAAGGAAGGGAGAAGAAGAATGTGGACAATTTGAAAATGCTATGGTAGAAGCTGCAGTAGCTGTATGTGGAAGGACAAGGGGCAAAAAACAGTGGAAGGAGATACCATGGTGAAATTAGAGAGTTTGATGGAGGAAAATAGCAGAGGAAGTAAGAAAGTGCTACGTGGAATGGTCAGAAGTAAGAGGAGGGGTTTGTGAGAGCAAACTTGATGGATAGAAACGGTAATGAGGTTAATAACAAAGAGATCCTGAAGGTGTGTGGAAGGAGTACTTTGAGCATTTGCTAAATCTAAATGGACTTGGAGATGTGGATAACAGACTACAGGAAGTAGAAGTAATCTCAGGTGGTTGGGGGTAGCACCTGACATGGAAAGAAATGGAAATGACACTGGACAAGATGAAAGGAGGAAAGGTGCCAGGTATGGATGAAGTTAAGTGTTGAAATGGCAAAGCCAGCAGGGGATGTGGGAAACAGTGGCTGTATCCTGTGACGAGGGTGGTGTGGAATGAGAAGAAGACTCCACAACATTGGAAGGGTACATATTGTCCCTGCATTCAAGAAAGGGAGTAGGTAGGATTTTAGAATCTACAGGGGAATCACACTGATACCATACTGTGCCAAGGTATATGGAAAGATCCTGATGAGCAGAATCTGAACTAGGGTCAAGAACAAATTGAGAGAGTAACAGTGTGGCTTCAGACATAGGAGGTTAACTGTTGACTTCATCTTTGCAGTACTACTACAGATTTGTGGAAGACCTTATGATGGCCATTATCAATACAGAGAAGGCATTTGATAGTGTCTGTAGAAGAAAGGTCTGAAAAGCACTAAAAAGAAGGGAGTGGAAAAAGAGACAATAAACAGAGTGAGGAGATGTACTGTGGAAGCATGACCTGTGGAAAGTGGGAAATGAAAGGATGGGTTGGTTCAAGCAAAAAAACAAGTGGTTTCCAACTGGGCAGTGCATTATCACCTCTCTTTTTCATTTTGGTCTTGGGCGGCAGATGACTAATGCAGCAGAAAAAACTGAGGAAGATAAGACAAAAGCATAGCATTCGTGGATGACTTGGTGACAATCTGGACTGACGTAGGAGGCACAATAGTTAGCACACTGGAATTGCATTCAGGAGGATGATAGTTCAAATCTGTGTCCAGCCACTGTGATTTAATTTTTCCATGATTTCCCTAAATCACTTCAGGTAAATGCTACGGTGTTTACTTTAAAAGGGCACTACCAGTTTCCTTCCCCAGTCCGAGCTTGTGCTCCACCTCTAATGACCTCATTTTCAGTGGGAAGTTAAACAATAATCTTCTCCTCCTCCTTAATGATCTTGGAAAATAGGGAGGAGGAGATTCAGGAACAGGTGGATGCTTTGGAAGGAACTGTGAGACAGTACGGAATGAAATTTAAATGTCAACAAATGTGAAATCATCCAGTGCACCTATAAAGAAAGATAGACCAACTAGTGGAATAAGGTCTGGAGGTGAACCGTTGAAGAAGATGGAAAGTATCAAGTGCTTGAGAAGTGTGGCAGAGGGAAATGGAAGAAATGAGAAAGAAATCAGTGAATGTGGTTCAAATGGTTCAAATGGCTCTGAGCACTATGGGACTTAACATCTATGGTCATCAGTCAGTGAATGTGGCAGGCAGGCAGGAGCACTCCTGTGAAATGTTAGAAGCTAGGTTTGGAACAGAGGCATTTGAATTCAAACAAATAAGTAATATATAGAAGTTGTACATTCCAATATTCACCTATGCACCCGAAACATGGTTAACAAAGAAAAGATATGTAAGAAAATTACAGGCATGTGAAATGTAGTTCCACAGAAGCAGGTTGGAGTAACAAGAAAACATAGGATGAGGAATGAAAGATAAAAGGAAATACTGAAAGAGTAACACTGGCAGAGCAGAGTAGAAACATCAAGGCTAAGACGGTATGGGTACTTAAAGAGTACAGAAACAAGTGGATTCCCAAGAATATACACAAAATGGAGATGCAAAAGAAACAACCAAGTGGAAGACCAGGGGGTAGATGGCTGAGAAGTTTGGAGGATTGTGTAGAAAAAAAGAGGCAAGAACTGTATCAGAGTGAACACAGAAGGATGGTGTGGGAAAAAGAACTAGATGATGAGACTTATGTTCCAAACAGACACAGCCTGGGGCTGGAAACTCTTTAAGATGATGATGATGTGTAGTCACCTGCATAATCCTGGTACATGGAACAAAGTGTTGTGCAATTCATCCTTAAATGTCTTCATTAGGTAATATATAAGGATATAATAGAGGAGACCACTCACCAAGTAGCAGAAGTATTGTGCTGTTGACAGGCAAACACTATAGAGAAAGAAAATTTGCTAGCTTTCAGAATAAATTCTTTGTCGAGCTAGAGTACAAAACATACATACTAGTACAAAAATAGACACACACACACACACACACACACACACACACACACACACACACACACACACACATGTCTCTACACTGTGTGAGCTGGACATACAATGTCAGAATTGCATTTTGGCAGGTGGACTAGATCAGGGCGGAAGTTGTTTCGGATAGGGAGGGAGAAGAGGCAGGAGACAGGAAGAGAGGCTGAGATGGACAGTTAGTGGCATGGAGGGAGGTAGCAGGTTTGCTGCCTAGGAATGCAGGAGGGAGGGCTGGCAGTTGCATGGGCTAGGCATATGATACACAGGTACCGCAGCTGATGAGATACAGCGCACAATAAAGGTCACATGGAGGCATGGATTGGAAGGACCGCATTCAGACAGAACAGAGGAAGGGAAAACTGTGGGGTAGAGGGCATGAGGATGGTGGGTTGATGAAGATTGAGCCCAGGAGGATTACGGGAGCAAAGGATATGTTGTAAGGATAACTCCTATCTGCGTAGTTCACAAAAGCTGGCTCTGGAGAGATGGATTGAGGTGGCCTGGGTAGTGGAGCAGCTCTTGAACTCAAGTATGTTGTACTCACCTGTGCATGTTGTGCCACTGGGTGGTCAGCTCTGTTCTTAGTCACAGTTTGCTGATGCTAATTCATTCTAGTGGACACCTGGTTGGATGCCATACCGACATAAAAAGCTGTGCAGTGATTGCAGCAGAGTTGGTATATGATATGGCTGCTTTTACAGATGGCCCTGCTTCTGACAGGTGAGTACAAGCCTGTGGCAGGACTAGAGTAGAATGTGCTGTGTGGGTGGGTTTGACAGATATTGCATCTGGATCTTCCACAGGGATGTGATCACTGTGCCAAGGGGTTCTATATCTACATCTACATCTACATCTAATGGAAACTCTGCAAATTACATGTAAGTGCCTGGCAGAGATTTCATTGAACCACCTCTATTATTATCTGTTATTCCAATCTTGTATAGCGCGCGGAAAGAATGAGCACTATATCTTTCTGTACAAGCTCTGATTTCCCTTATTTTATCGTGGTGGGATCAGGATGTTGTGTAGGTTGGGTGAACAACAGAATAACACTTAAAAAGGGATGAGGAGGATTTTGGGTAGGATGTCCCTTATGTCTGACCATGATGATGGATATTCAAAGCCCTAGCAAAGAATAGAGATCAGTTGTTTCAGTGCAATGTGATATTAGATGATGAAGGAGGAGAGTGGTGCTGCTCCTTTGTAGTTGATTCTTGGAGGTGGTAAAAGCATTAGGGGTAATATTGCTTGTTAGAGGACACTGCAGAGGAAATCTGTTTGCCTCTACTCAACCGTTTCCTCTGTCCTGTCTCACATTCCCAGTCTATGCCATCATCCCTCTACAAACCCCAAATGACACAAGCCCCACACCACCCTATAAAACCAGAAAAGCAAATCTGGAATTGTGTGTCCAGCCAGCGCAATGTAGGTTCATGGTTTCATATATATGACAAGGAATTTATTCCAAAAACTAGCAAGTTTTGTGTATACCTCTTGCTTCTGCTGCTCAACAGGTTGTTTCCTTTACCCATACATTACTTAATACATGAATAATGTCACGACCACTTCCTGGCTTAGTTTATTCTAAATCTTAAGTATTGAGTTTTGGAATATTTCAATTATGAGATGAACTAAATCTTTTCTTTATCAGACAACAATGATCTGGTTAAACGACATTGCTTATAGAATGTTACCCATTTTAAAATTCATACCACTATTTGATTTTAAGATAGCATTTTATTCGATATTTGAGTACTTTATGATATACGTGTAAACTTCTTTGTGTAATAGATTACAGGTCAATATGCTTTTAATTCCTTTAATTTTTCAGTGAGGTTATTTTTATGTGGTTTATAAAACTTGTAATCACATAAATTAAAACGGTCTGTGTCTTAATTTTTTCAGCTGTGAATGAATTCCGAAAGCCAAAGATTAAGATTCCACTCAAAGATGTAGCAGTGTGCAAGAATGAAGACTCTGAACTAACATGTGTATTTATAGGTGATCCTGTACCAACAGTGACCTGGTAATTTCCACTTTTATTCGAAACTATTCTTTCTCAAACTACAGTATTTAATGATGAAAGGAATAGTGTTAAGCAGAGTTGCTATGGATAATATTTTCATTTAAACCAAAATTCAGTTTTTGTTTGTCATTCAGTGAGTGATTTGCTTACAAGGCATAGAAAGGTTGAGCTATTAAAAATACAATAATCTTTATTACACTTGAATAGCTTCTAGAGACTAGGATGAGACACTCTTAATATGGATCAAAATGTGGTCCAGTGGTGCATCAGAAGAATCAATATTATATTATTTACAATTCAATTTAAAAGTCACTTAACCCTCTATCGGATGCAACCAGCTTCTCTGGCATAGCTGATATATTTTTGTTCCGATCTCCCCTTTAAGGTAGCGTAGGACCCACTGCTAGTAACTTCATATATTCAAGTTCTGTTTGCAACAGGGTTTATATGCCCCAGGACAGCTGGGAAAAACCTGGAAATTTTTTCATCCGGGAGAAAGCAAATAAAAAAAAGAAAAAAAAAAAGAAATAGGAATTTAAGTTTTCATTATTGTAGTTTTCAGTTAAATTTTTGTAATTTTGACTGGTAAAAACTGATACTCTAACAAGGGATATTACTGTATCCCACTACTGCAGAATATTACTGCAGCAATAAAACATAAACAAGAGAAAAAAACACAAAATAAAACTTAAGTTGCAAAGGCAATGCACCATTTACAACAACAAAACACGGTGCACCCACTAGAGTCTGCCAACAGCAAAATGTGTCAAAGGCCTTAGGACGAAGACTATGCAATACTTTGCAGCAATAAACTGGCTTCTATGATCGTTACATCAGAACTGTTTACATTAGGTTCATTTGAGCAGTTGCCAGTGCACTGAGGCACATGCACAGTTGATTTGTGTATAAGCAGCATCTTCTCCCATTCCCAACTAATTGAAGTGTGGCTATTAGGTGTATCGGTAGTAGCAGCAAGAATCCAGATGCTAAAGAGCAAAATTTTTTTGGCATGCCCTAGCTGCCAGATTCGTGCTTGCACGACGGAGTTTTACGAGTTGCAGTGGGGAGAGAGATAGACCCATGTGTATGTTTAGTGATTTTGCTGTTTCCTCTTCATTTATGGCTCCCACATCAAATGAAACTAAAACATATTTCTGTGGCTGGGAGCTATCAAGTGAATACATTCAGATAATTATGGAAGGCAAAAATATATTATTAGTTTCAGTTTTCTGATCTTATTTCCACATTTTTGCCAGTTAGCCAATAATCACCGTGCAGAACAATGAAATTATTTTTGTCACTTTGCTAAAGGAATTTGGCTTTTATTAATTAGGTGTGTAAAGCTACTTGAAGGTACCATTTTTATTTGCCAGTTTATAGAAGTCAGAGTCTTCTATTTCAACAACAACCACTAACACATTTGGCTATCTGTATGACCACGCTTGACATCAGGGGCTTGTATTCGTACATTATCACCAACTTGAGCAGAAGGAAGTTGTTTTTGTGAGATTTGTAACATCTTTGTTGCTTGCAGTAGAAAATTTTCTTTTGTGGCCGCTCTTTTTGTAGAAATCAACTCGTGTTTTTCGGACAGAATTTGATGTGAAGACATTGTAGGTTGTAGGTCCTCTTCAATATTTTTCTTTGGAAAATGGTTTTTGGTACGACCACTGCTCAAATTTTTTTTATAAGCATTAACAGTTTCTTCAAGCTGTTCTTCAGTTTCAGAAGTATTGGCAATTTCTTTGAGTTGTTCTTCAGTTTCAATATTTGCAATTTGTAAGCCAGGCAAAAAAGATGATGCTATGCCTCTTTTTGCTTTAACACCAAACATGTTTTCATAAGGACTTTGGCGTATTCCTTCGTGGTATGTAGTGTTCTTGGCAAATTGAACAAAGGGTAAACCATCTGACCATTTATTTGTATCGATATCGTTCATCCATGCAGTTAGCATATTCTGTATATCCTGATTGGCCCTTTCAATTGAGCCTTGTGTTTGACTGTGACGAGGCTTTCCATGAACTATTATACCATCTTTCCACATAGTGCATATTTCGGATATGACTTGATTACTAAATTCTCTACCATTATCTGATTGCAATATTGCTGGTGCATGAAAGAATGTGATGCGCTACTTCTTCAGCTCTTTTAGTTTTCAAAGGTCATAGCTGGACAAGATTAGTTAAATGATCTTGATACACCATTATGAACTTATATTCGCCATCTCTGTTTAACTGCAGATCTATCAGATCAACTTGACATCTTGAGTTTAATTCAGAACTAACCATTAGCTTCACAGCAGTACCTTTCTTAGGTGCACTGTGTTTCGTTTGGCACTGTTTGCATAAATTGAAATACAACATTACAACTTAATATGTAATATTTTTGTATTTAACTTGCAACTCTTTACGCAAACGTGTTCTTCCTCCGTGGCCTATTCTGATGTGAGTTTCATATAGTATACTGTACAATTCTTCATTGGTAACATAATACTGTATGTTCGTTTCCCCTGGTTTTGCCGGCTGAAGTGGCCGTGCGGTTAAAGGCGCTGCAGTCTGGAACCCCAAGACCACTACGGTCGCAGGTTCGAATCCTGCCTCGGGCATGGATGTTTGTGATGTCCTTAGGTTAGTTAGGTTTAACTAGTTCTAAGTTCTAGGGGACTAATGACCTCAGCAGTTGAGACCCATAGTGCTCAGAGCCATTTGAACCCCTGGTTTTAATGGTACAATTAACTTCTTTTCATCATCAATTTTTAAAACAACAAAATGTTTTAATCGTCTGTAATCCAAAGGTGTGTTGCATTTAATTTTAGCAGAAACCACTTCAGAAAGTATTTTAGAATACTTTTATTGAGAAAAATAAAAACAATTGTCTCCTCATTTACCCGCAATTAATGCATTTAACTTTTCAAGAAAAAGATCACGCTTTACTGCAGTATCCATTTAGTATAAATTAGGGTATCGGAAAAAAAATTAAGAAAACGTTGCTCACTTTATCAAAGCTTGCATAAGACTGACAAAGCTGATTGACTCCAAGCAGAACAAAGGATTTGGCAGGAGAGAGCCAGTCGCTTGTTTTTTTGACTCTTCTGTTTTGGACCTCCACCAGAGCATATCTGTGATTGTCAACACACACTGGAGAGGGTCCAAATGTACAACAATGTAATGAAATATTCGTTCTTTCACTGACGTATTTGGTATCTGTTGACATTCACCAGTGAAAGTCGACATTCTCCAATTTCGGTCATTCACAGTAACATATATATGAACATACAGGCTTCCTACATCATCGCAGCTGTGCATTCACAATAACGCCTGTTTTCTGGCACTCTCTGGCAACTGCTGAAATGGACCTATTTCTAACAGGTCTCAGGAAAATATTGTGAATGGTGGTTCGAGAAGAGTGACTTTCAAAGTAAATTTCGTTTTATGTGAGATGAATTATGTTACGTGTGAGAATGTGGGATGAATTTCTTAAATCACAAAGCATTTGACTCTTGTTTAGAACTTCACACTGTGAGGACCAGCCACTCAGAAGACTTTCGAGCCCAAAGACCAGACATTTATGTCATTATTTTAAAGTTTACTGGCACATTTGTGGGATGTATCTTAAAGTGCAACACATGCAAAAAGAAAAGGATCAATATTGCATGAGAAAGCTTAGGTTCCCTTGTAGCTTACTAATCTTCAAGACCAATATTATATGTAAAAGTTTAGCTTTTCTGTTGCTACACTATGCATAACAATGTAAACCATTAACTTTCCTCTTTGTTTATTCACACTACTTAACAGTGATCTTGCTATTCGCTGAGTACATCACATGTCCTATTCTCTGAATATCTGCTGTCATCGGCTGGGGAGATCATGTGACATGATGTATGATTGGCTTACAAAAGGGCAATCTTGATTTCAATACTCCAGAAACTAACATGCTGTGTTTGGTGGAATTCTAATTTTAACTTTCGTAATACGAAAATATGGAGCGAATATGTTGCTGCACATAAAAGGTCTTTCTGGATTGTCATTTTTCTCCCATTTCCTAAAGTGCAAGTGTGCAAAATGTTAACATTCAATGGATTGATAAGTTTTACAGTTCCAAGTGAAAATCTACTGTTACTTAAAAGTGTATTTTTTAGCCGAGATATCCCGGAAAAATCCAGGATTTTTTTCTTCCTTGCACCCCAAAAGACTCATAGAGGATAGGTGTGACCCTTCAAACTTATGTTGCCAAAAGATTTCGTGCTTACAAAGTTCATATTTTCTGCTTTTCTTTCGTGAAGTCAGTATTTTTCTCATTTGATGGTCAAATAAAATGATGTTTGTGTATAATTTTTGGAAATATGTAGTGTTTTTGACACCAGCCTTCCAGATACATTGTGTCTTTACACATAATTATTGTGGTATTGTCTCTCATGTATACCAGAGTCTTTGCAGAATGTCTTAGAATTTCTGTAATTTTTGTAACCCATCTCATCTAAAAACATACTGAATTTCTGATGTGTGATGGTGAGGAAGACCTATTAACTCAGTCTTGGTGAACTATGCCAAAGAAGTATGAAAGAGACTGAAGGAAGCAAGCTCCATTTTAAAAACTAGAGTTTTAATTATTTTCAAATACATATTTGCTGTGCCCGTTGTTGTCTTGATAACTGTTTAATTTCATCATTACCCATTTTGGAGAGCTTCCAGTTTAATGGGTTTAATTTTAATAAACTATTGTTTCACAAGTCTGCCTGCTTAGCTGAATGGTAAAGTGTTTGTCTACCATGCAGCAGGCCCGGGTTCAGTTCCCAGCCAGGTTGGAGATTTTCTCCACTTGTGGACTGGATGTTGTGTTGTCCTCATTTCATCATCACTGATGTCTGCCTCCGTAGTGTAGCGGTAGCGTTACCGCCTACAACGCAGGGGGCCCGGGTCCGATTCCCAGCAGGGGACTGGGTGTTGTGTGTCCTTCATCATCATTTTCATTATCATTGACTCACAACTCACCGAAATGGCGTCAACTAAAAACAACTTGCAATACAGCGGCTCAACTTCCCCAAATGGGGCCTCCAGGCCAACAATGCCATATGATCATTTCATTTCATATCATCACTGACATGCAAGTCGCCCAATGTGGCATCACCTGAAATAAGACTTGCAGCCCGGCAGCCAAACTTCGCTGGGTGGGACCTCCCAGCTGATAATGCCACATGATCATTTCATTTCATTTTTTTTATTGTTTCACATGGTTTTAATAATTAGCTCAATTTCATTGTATTTGTTGGTGATTTGCAGTATAGTACATGATCTGTTACTTTATTTTATTACTTAAGTGCCAACTGTTGCAATGGCAGGCCTTTATGCACAGTGTTACATTCAGTCTAGTTATTGACCCAAATAAGTTTAAAAAACTTTACATTAAAGAAGATATCATAGAACAGTTTAATAACAGGTTAAAAAGCATGCCTGATGGAGGGAACAAAACAACAAACTTAATGTAATATGAGAAATATCACTCTTGAATTAGTGGCATTTGAAGTTTGTGTTCCTCATTTGCAAGACGATAAATAATTTGACAAAAAACTGAAAAAGAACACAATACATAAAGTTAGTCTCACTAGACAGATGAGTTACTATGCTAGCTGAGATGCGCAGTCCAGTCTCATTAATGTGACCACCACCTGTGTTTGACTTTAACACGCAATAACCTCTCACAGATGGTAGTGAAGGGTATGTAAAGTGTGTTTGGGGGACATGGAAAACAGTGCAGTAATTGTCATAATGCAGAAAGACATCAGTTTATCTGACGTCCAAAAGGGTATGATTGTTGGCTTCTGGGTCAAGGGTGGAAGCATTTCCAAAATGGCATGGTTCATAAACTGTTTGCGTGCTGCCATAGTTAAAGTATATTGTGCATGGCAAAATAGTGCTATCCGAAGCTAGTGCTGGGACGACTATGGTGCACATTGGTCCATAGATGATAGGGGTGAACAATGGCTGCGAAGCTGTATACGGGCAAATGTACATGCAACTGTTGAACAACAGACTGCCCAGATCAGGGGTTCCCAGCAAAATTTTATTGAGGACCCCCTCATCCAGCATGATTGGTACCTTGTCATATCACAGTATCAAGGTCCTAAAAAAGCCAAATTAAGAGTCTTTTTATACGTTTTCTATTTCTGGTATTTAGAAAAAACATTGACATATTCATTATTGAAAAATCAGTTACAAAGAGGCAGCAAGCATAGTCTAACAGCATACAGCGGAACTATTTGTCTCTACGTAATTCTAGTTTTCCACTAGAGTGTACTAGTGTCAGTTGGCTCTAGGAAGATGCTAGACACAGAAGTTAGCGTTCGCTAAAGCTCTGCTCATGCAAAAAGCGGCCAAAACAAAAAATCTGTTATCATATGAAATATATTTTTTATTCTAATAGCATCTTGCGGACCCCCTCTGGCATAGTTTGCGGACCCCTGGGGATCCATGGACCACCTGTTGGGAACCATTGGCCCAGATGAACCAAGGGGCTACCAACAGTGTATTGTGAATGACAGTCATCATTTACTCAAGATGTGTATTGGGAGGCTTGTAATGTAGTCAGTAAACACATCCCGTGACTTGAAAATTAGCAATATAGAAGAATGAAATTGAGTAACAGGTCTTGATAATGGGTTTATCACCATTGTGGTTGATACACATTATGGAAATATGTGAACACATATTGTATGTCAATGACTGTTATCACATTGATCATTGTGGCACAGTATGTTGTCAAAAATCGTGTGATTCTTACCTTTCCAAACAGTTAAATACTTGGAGACCCTTGAAAAATGAAGACACTAGTAAAACATTTATTATATTAATGAGAAACACCACCAACATTTGATTATTCACCAAATCAATTGATAGAATAATTCTATTTGCAGGTCAGTGTGTTTTATGTTTAATTATAGGTCAGAGTATTACAAGGTCGCTAAAAGCTACAGTTGTGTGTTCTACTGGAAAAAAAAGATGTAAACTTTGTAAAATTGTGATAAGAAAAATTAAATACACCTGAAGTTGAATTATTTAAGTAAATTTTCATACTGAAGATCATAGATTTTAGTTTCAATACATTCGAAGAAACTGGTGTCTGTGCAACAGTATAGAGATTTTAAAACATATATATCAGTTTCACTAATAGCATTTCATAGAATAATACAATGAGAGTGTTTGTTAAGATATTGTTAATAGGTAGTAAACATTTGTGAATGATTCAGTAATTGCCATGTTCATTCATTTTTATATTTTCTCTGTGCTTTAAGTTGTATTCACTTCTTTAGCACAATATCTACATGAAAATAGTGCAGCTAAACTAAAACTGAGTTTACTTAATATACTGAACATATTTAATTTGACTTACAAATGCAAACTAATGTCTATAGTCAGTTACATGTTTCAGTTACAATTAGGTATATACAGATGTTGATTTGAGTTTATAATTTAGTTTTTTTGCATTTTACTAATTCTATTGTCCTGGTTTTAACACACACACACACACACACAGACAGACACACACACACACACACACACACACACACACAAGACTTTTATTCACAAGACAGTCATGGTGCTCTCTTTAGGCCATACAATATAATATGTCTCTGGCATAGGCATACAGCCTAGACTAATGTCTACAGTCAGTTACATGTTTCAGTTACAATTAGGTGTATACAGATGTTAGTTTGCATTATTAAGTAAATTTCTTAATATTGTACAATTCATTATTTTGGTTTTTTAAGATGTCAACTCCAGTTATGACATAATGTGTGTGACCAAAGACGGAAAAATACAATAAAATAATTTTTGTAAAACTGAGTTTATGTTGAAAATAAATTCCCCCTTTTTACTTAACCAATGTCTGGAGATGGCCTTGTAACCCAAAAACCAGTTAACACAATAAAAGTAAATTTCTGCTTCTCGTAAAGTTAGTTCAAAGGAGAACAGGAGTTTGAAGTCCCTGACAAAATAGTTTCAGGCCATTCATGGTTATCCAAATAAAACCACATATTATCAGAGATTGCGTGCATATAATATTGGGCAGTATAACCTACTATTCAACAAAACCTTTTAAAATTTTTAGCTGGAAAAGAATATTCAGTGTTTGTATTATTTCAGATAAATTAATACTCATCTTTTTATGAACATACTTTCCAAACGTATCTATCTTGAGGCAGAAAATAAGTAACTACTGCATATGTAGTGCACAATGTAAACATAAGGTGCCTTCACAGAAAAGTGAGATAATATGGTTTATTCAAACTTTACAAATTATTGATTCTCTGTGCTTCAGGCTGTATTCACCTCTACATGAAAACAGTGCAGCTAAACAAAAACTGAAATTACTTAATATACTGAACATATTTAAATGATCACATCCTCTCTCTCTCTCTCTCTCTCTCTCTCTCTCTCTCTCTCTCTCTCTCTCTCCCTCTCTAAGCCTGTACTCTGCAAGCTGCAGTGTGGCATATGGCAGATACTGGTACACTGTGCAATGTAATAATTTTTCTCTATTTTCCCGTTTATGAATGAGATACCTTGTCATAACCCATAATATCAATTTTTAAAAAATTTTTCGTGTCTTTATTACATGAGGTTTAAGTTGTAAGGAATAGCTACTGACAGAAATATCAATTGAATGAGCACATGATGAACCTCAGTGTCTCCATTACAGTTTAATAATAGGAATGTTAGTATTATTAAAATTTAAGTTTTAAAAATTAGTTACTGGACATAAAATGGAGGTAGTAAAAATACTTTGTTACACATCATTGTAGGGACTTGGGAAACTCAAGTTATAGTGGTTTTCTAAATTGAATTTTCCATTATTGTAGGTTCCATAATGGAGAAAAAGTAACAGAAGATGAGAGGCACATATTTACTGCTGCAACAAAAGACATTGGAGATGGATTAAAAGAGACTACATTTACCCTTAAAATTCCATCTGGCCAACATGGTGACACAGGCCAATATAAAATCAAGGCTACAAACAAATTTGGAGAAGATGAAAGCAGTGTAAGTATTAATGTTTTGTTAATATGTAGATACACAGCACTTTGACTGGGGAATGGGCATTGGAGCTAGATACATGATACATTACATTTCAAATATTGTTAGGGAATTCAACATTCCAAGCTCCACAGTGACAAGAGTGTGCCAAGAATACAAAATTTCAGGCATTACCTCTCACCATGGAAAACACAGTGGCTGATGGCCTTCACTTAATAACTTAGAGCAGCATCTTTTTGTAGAGTTGTCAGTGCTAACAGACAAGCAACACTCCGTGATATTACCACAGGAATTAATGTGGGGCATACAGTGAATATCAATTAGGACAATGTGGTAAAATTTGGTAGTAATTGGCTATGACAGCAGACAGCTGGCATGAATGCCTTTGGTAACAGCACAGCATCACCTGCAGTGCCTCTCCTGGGCTTGTGCCCATATTGTTTGGACCCTAGATGACCATGACCTGGTCAGATTTCCTGATGTGAATCCCAATGCACCATTTATGAGACACAACAGCAAGGTCAGTTTGTGCACAGAAACCTGAACCAGCAGTACTTTTGCAATTATGGACAGCTGTAGACGCAACATGGCTCATTATTTCTGCAGGATCTTCTAGTGACTTGTTGAGTCTGTGTGACATCGAGTTGCTGCATACACCAGGCAAAAGGAAGTTCGAAATGATATTAGGAGGTTTGCCCTGACTTTTGTCACCTCAGTGTATTTGGCTAATCTCAGGAACCACTGCAGGGATTTTGATGTGGTTTCCACAAATAGAAATGATTGATTCACAAGAAAGGTTTCTGTGCATAACATAAAAATATTTTGTGCAAATTGGCTGAAATATGATGAATTAAAGTCCCCCTACTGCTGTGAAAATGATGCCATTGTCATCTAGTGGTGAAACACACAACTCCTTGTTGGAATCATCCATATACATTATAAATTAAAATCCCCTCTGTGTTATGAAAGAGTTTGTATCCATTTTTGAAAGTAACTGTCCTGAAAATGTAATTATCTGTCTTAATGGGAAGTCATTAAAGAAACTTGTAAACACTACGGATATTAGAATCCCTTCACAATGAGAAAAGGACTTGTACAAAAGAGCCACAACAAGTAATAATCCAGACATACTTCTATATTATAAAGTGTATATACTGTAAAATATTAAGAAAAGTTTTTTAAAAAATACAGGAGTTTGCTCATAATAATAGTAAAATAAAATCAATATGGAATATTGTCAAAAGAGAGGCAGTTAAAGAAGCTATAGAAAATGATATTCTTTCTGCTGAGCCGAATAGAAGCAGTGTAAATGCTGTAGCAGATATTTTTAATTACTACTTTAAAAAGTAGATAAAATTTTGTGCAAATAATTCAGAAAATACAATAAAACAATTCACTGAAGAAGCCATATGAAGGACATTCAGTGTAATAAAAATTAGTCTCCCATCCCCACCTGAAGTAAGGGAGATTTTCATGATTCTAAACCAGAGTTAATCAACATGGTCCCTTCTGCCCATAGGTGGTAAGTGTTTTGAAACATTTTCATTGTGTTTTCATAAAATTTTGATGTGAAGTATTTGGTAAGGATATATTATTACATGCTTTAACCCTGTTGTATAAATTTTATAAAGTAAATTTACTTCCCTACTTTATAAATCACCATTACTATGGAACTGGTGGGCGGTTAGAAAATTTTACTACTACCAGATATATAAAAGTGAGTGATAGGTAAAAAAGGTTCACTACCTGTAGTCTAAACAGTAAAAATTCATGTGGGGTGCCAGAGTTGGGTGGACACTATCGCTAACGCGATACTGAAGAGTTGTGACCCTGTCATATGTCATGTTCTTAATCGCTTTTGTAGGGCGTTGTTAGGCTCCTCTATAAGAAGGATGACTCTTCAGATGTCAATAACTACAATCCAGCGTCACTCCTTACACAATTTTGAAAAATTTTTGAAAAGTTAGTGTACTCCAGATTGTAATACACGCACGTAGTAATTAAATACTTAGCCAATCACAATTTTGGTTCCAGAATGGCCACACTACTAAGTTAGTTATTTATACATTTACTGAGCACATAATAAAATCTGTAAATGATATCTGCAGTTGGGAGCCTGTGTGAGTTATTAAAGAAATGTGATTTTTTCAGTCGTAATATTCTATTAGAGAAGGTAAGTTTTTATAGAATATATAGTGCATCTCATACCTAGTTTCATACTTATCTAAGAAACAGATGTTTCTTGTTAACAACTTCTTTTGTACCAAAGAGGAATTCTTGAACAGAAATAATTATCCATTTTTACAGATAAAAACTGTAAATTTCCAGGACATTCCCATATTAATAATTTTCCATCTTTGTGCTTGTATGTGTTTGTAGTTGATTTAACATGCTTACGGTGAATGTGATTTATGCAAATAGTTAGCACTTTACATACTATTGAATCACTACCCATTTTACTGATTGTTTGTTAACATAATTCCCTTTACAACAATTCAAACATATGACCAACAGTCAAACAAATACCTATATCTACCAAAATATGTATATAAATATAATAGATGGAAACATTCCACGTGGGAAAAATATATCTAAAAACAAAGATGATGTGACTTACCAAAAGAAAGCACTGGCAGGTCCATAGACACACAAACAAACACAAACATACACATAAAATTCAAGCTTTTGCAACCAATGGTAGTTTCTTCAGGAAATAGGGAAAGAGAGGGAAAGATGAAAGGATGTGGGTTTTAAGGGAGAGGGTAAGGAGTTTGAAAACTCTTTGCCTTTAAATATGTCTGCTTGTGTCTGTATATGTGTGGATGGATATGTGTGTGTGTGTGCGAGTGTATACCTATCCTTTTTCCCCCTAAGGTAAGTCTTTCCGCTCTCGGGATTGGAATGACTCCTTACCCTCTCCCTTAAAACCCACATCCTTTCGTCTTTCCATCTCTTTCCCTATTTCCTGAAGAATCTACCGTTGGTTGCAAAAGCTCGAATTTTGTGTTTATGTTTGTGTTTGTTTGTGTGTCTATCGACCTGCCAGTGCTTTCTTTTGGTAAGTCACATCATCTTTGTTTTTAAAAATATGTATATATGTATTGCATAATGTCTTTCATCAATGGTGGACACCTCAGTGACGCCTGAGTCGAGGTTTTGTTTTATTTCTTGTCGACTTCTGAGCTTTCATCCAGTGCTATGCTTTATGGTTTAAACAAAATGGTCAATGAAACTTCACTTGCAACTTGCAACCAAAATTTTTCGTGATTCCAAGTTTTCTTCAAATACATCAGTATACTGCAGCAATAAGAGTCTCAACTCTGCGTGGTTCTGAAGGCTACTATATTACTCTATCTTGTTGACAATTGCTTGTGTCAAATTCATGGAACATGTGCTGCCTATCTCTTGTGGTGGCCCATACTTGGTACCTACCATACGTACTTCTAATTGTCAATAAAATTTATAGTACCTAAGTGGTGACTTAATTAATTTTGTTGTGACCTCATAGCCCTCTACCTGTGTCAAAAATCTACACCTGGGGAAGTCGGTTATTCCATCCACCTCCCACACAAAATCAGTATCAAAGATACAATCTGCAATAAGTAAGTAATACATGAAACTGATCCAAGTAACACAAATATAGCTCTGTTCGTAAAGCTCTGAACAACAACAGAAATAAGTCTTGCGTGATTCCACATGTAACAAGACCAAAGAATTATACAGGAGGTGCAACGTAAGTGATACACAGAACAACTGATGTGAGCAATACAAACTAAAAGAACATATGTATATAGGCACAAGTTGCTGGTGGACAGTGCAGCAGAGACAGTGCCATGTGCATGCTTTCTACAGGTGACCTCTAGTGGCTGGCCTTCACCATTAAAGTTGGTGATTAATGTAAGTACACACAAGTGGTGACACTACACTCAGTGCACTCACTCTCGCAACACATTCTAGTCTCGGGATATAGCATTTTTCTCCCTCATGCAAAGAGGGTGCTCAGGCAATGGAGGAGACATCAGTGGCCCAACAAGAGACACATCCATTGGATCCAGAGTTGCGGCAGCCAGTGCCGACCAAAGGGGTGGTATGATGTGCCGGGGTGGCACTGCAGCATAGGGCTGGATGTGGTGCCCGACGACAACACCAAGGAGGAGGGTGCTATCGCCATTTCTGCATCGTCATCAGCAGGCAGGTCCATCGGTGGAAGAGGTGGGACTTGACCCATCTGTGATGATGGCTGATTTGATGATAGCGAGGGAACTGGTGGAGGCAGCTCAACCGGAACAGGAGGCTGCAGCAACAGACCAGAGATGGTTCAGTGACTAGCACCAGAGTGCTGGAACCCCAGGATGCTGCAAATGGAGGAGGCAGCCATAGTAGACAATGATGGGCTCGATGTGGAGGAGGGCAGGGTGGGCTGCAGTGACAGGGTTGCGCCGGCAATGGGAGCGCAACTGATCAAAGTGACGCCCCACCAGCCTGTCGCCTGTACGGATGTCACAAAGATGACAACCCCGGTGGCAGACAACAGTGGCCATAATCCATTTGGTACAGCAACCAACACCTTGTGCCCACACCAACAATCCCATTGTGAAATGGCCAGATGAACCCGATCACGGCAGGTGCAACACAGGTTACAGAAGGTGGAGGTGTATGCGTGCCTGCTGGTCGTGAAGTAATTCAGCCGGGCTCTGCTTCCCTGTTGGCGTGAAGTGATAGATACTCACAAAATAGAGACCCATCGTCCAGCAAAGAATCCACAAGAAACTTTTTCATTTGGGACTGGAACATTTGGACTAGTGATTCTGCCCTGCCATTTGATTGAAGATGGAATGGCATAGCCATAACATGATGAACGCCATGACGGGAAGAGAATAATTGAAAAATATCATAAATGAACTGGTCCCATTATCGGAAACTAAGGTACAAGGCAACATGAATGCATTCTCATGATTGATGTGGAGTGGGCCAGGGGGACAGAAATGCTCTGGAAGCTGCCTGTTGTTGGGCACACTGCTCATGAGCCTTCAGTCTGTGGCCAAAACATGTGTCTCCTAGCTAACAGTTGAGTTCGTGAAACTCCCCAATGGCCCTGGTGGAGTAGGCATAGACCCTCGTGCTGTAATGCTGGATGAATGTCTACTCTGGGGCAGAGGTCTTCCATGGACAGTAACAAATATTGCAAAAAACAGAGAGGCAATACGTAAGGAAAAATATTTGCACAGGGAATCCAAAGTTTAGCTAGTGATTTATCTGGCCAGCTCTGTTAAACAAACTGAACCACCTGGCGGAGAACCAGGTTGGTGGTAACGGCAGCCGTTAAGTGCGAGCTAATAATTGTGAAACCCTCAATTGCGGCCTGTGTTTCTGTATGAAGATGGAAGCAAGGCAATCAAAGTTGAGATCAGGACACACATGAAGGTGGAACAAGGTGTTCACATTGGCACATTTGGACATAGGTCAAAAATGGATTTTGTAATTGTATCAAGACAAGAACAGTGCCCAGCATTGGAGGCAGCATGCTGCTTTGTCATGCAAGGAAGTGTGAGGGTTAACCAAGGAAACCCACGGTTTATGGTCAATAAGGTGAAAATTCGAGCCATACAAAGAAACATGAAATTTCTGGAGAGCATAGACTGTGGGAAGAGCCTCTAGTGGTTTATGTGGCCATCCCTGTTGAACAAACAACCACCTGACGGACAATGAGGCTACCTAAGAGTAACACTGCTGGGCCAGACTGTGAGACCGAGGGGTGAAAGAAACAGGTCATTCAGAGCTGTCAGGATATCGGTGGACTAGGACTGCACCAAGGCCGTAGTGTGAGGTGTCAGTTGCCAAAACTATGTGCTGGTCTGAAGAGAATGTAACTAAACAAGTGACCAAGAGCAGTTTGGATTTCATTTCAAAAGCACGTTTGCAATCTGAGCACCAGCAAAAAGGTACATTCTTGTATACCAGGCAAGTGACAGGTTGGCCAATGCGGCAACCCTGGCAGGAATTTTTGATAACTGGCTATCTTCCCTTAAAAAGCCTGAAGCTCCTTTGTGGATGAGGAGTCAGGCACAGATGTGACACCAGAGGTGTGGTCTGGCAGTGGATGAACCTTGTCCTGCAAGACCTCAAATCCCAAATAAACAATAGAAGGTTGAAAAAATTGAGATTTTGCGATGTTACACTGTTAGCTTGTGGACTGTAAAACAAAAAACAAAGTGCACAAATTTTTCAAGTGATCAACTGTGGAGGAGCTCATGAGAGCAATATCATCCAAATAATTAATGCAACCCAGGACAGGCATAGCCAGTAGCTCTAAAAATTGCTGGAAAATAGCAGGGGCACTAGACACACCAAAAGGAAGGCACAAATATTGATAGAGACCAGAGGGAGTATTCTAAACCAGAACTCACTGACACTCTTCATCCACACGAACCTGCAGATCTGCTTCAGACAATCAGTTTTAGAAAAGTATTGTCCACCTGATATTTTTGCCAACAGTTCTTCCTGGCATGGGAGGAGATAATTAACCAAGATTGACTGTTCATTGACAGTAGTACCGAAGGTGCCACAGAGGCAAAATTTACCCGATGGCTTCCCAACTACAGCCAGCAGAGATGACCAATCACTAGCCATAACAGGTATTACCACACAGAGAGATTGAAGTCTGTCCAATCCTGCTTTCACTTGATCTGTCAGGTTGACAGGAATAGGATGTGCAGGACAAAAACAAGGCCGAGCCATGGATTTCAAACAAATGTGAGCAGAAAAATTTGTAGCACACCCTTTACCTTCTGATATCAAGTCCAAAACCTTCTCACATGCTGTTTCCAATTGAAAGTACCTGATTGGACACAAGATGAACTGCGTTGGTGATAGAAAATCCAGATGCCTGAAATGTATCCATCCAGAACAAGTTCTCAACAGCAGCATCAGCAACCAACAGAAATGTAATGGAGTGAACCACTGACGTGTAAGAGGCAGATGCCGTAAATTGTCCCAACAGCACAATGTTCAGTCTGTTATAACTAACACCAGCTTCCGCATGACCAGTGGCAGTTGTTGTGAGTCTAAACTCACATAGATTTGAGAATGTGACTGCAGTACCTGTGTTGACCTGTAGTTGGAGCACTTGGCAAAAAACATTTAACTCAATAAACAACTTGGGAGAAGTCACAAGTGTTGGAATGACACAGTTTGTGTCCATATCCATACCCTAAGCAGCCCTTGGTGAATGACAGATGGAGATGATGTGGACTTTCTTCTGGCAAGCATTACAAATAGCCGAGGAAAAAAAAAAGGTCGAGGCAGAAACAGAGAATGCTGACACTAGTGCTGAAGCAGTCATGACTGCTAGGACCAGCCTTGGTCTCCTCGGCTCTGGGACTGCTTGTTTTCCACCAAAACTGCCCCTTCCTCATGCAAGCTATCTGTTGCCCTAGAGGGCACATCTTGTAACACTATTGCCACATTTATCCATGTTGCAATTTGATCATCTGTTGCCAGAGAAACTTCAGAATATTGTGCTATTTGCAAAACTTCTGCCAATGGGATGTTTTCACAGAGTAAAGCTTACTGGTGCACTTCCTTGTCTGGAGCTTAAAAGGTAATTGTGTCATGCTCCAGGAGTCATTATGAGCATAGGTAATGAACTGACACTTACGGCTAAAGCCATGAAATTCGGCTGCCTAGGCCCTGTATGATTGGTTTGGTTTCTTGCGGCATCAGTAGAATTCCACTTGTGCCTCCATGACATGCATTCCTTTGGAATGGGAGGTGGATAATAAACTGCACATACGATCAAAAGTAAGAGCTACCAGTTCTTGTATAATGACACAGTAGTTTATACACCTTATGTGAAATCCACAAGAAGAATAAGGCTTTGCACAAATTCGATGCGGTCACACCAAAAGCCAAAAAATTCTGTCTGAGTCTTTTTTCATGAGCTTCCCAATCCTCAGCTGAATCATTATATGGGAGAAAGTGTGTGGATAGGCCAGTGGAACAGTACCCTCTCTGTTAATGGTAGCCGACAAAGTGGTCAGTGGCAAAGTAAGCTGTTCAACCAGGGCTGGTAGCACGGCATCCATAATGACTAAACCTGATGAAACCACACTTAAAGAAGACACGTTGAAACCAGTCCAAACTTGTCACCAATCATGTACTAACCAAGTAATACATGAAACCGATCCAAATAACACAAATTTGACTTTCGTCATAAACCTCTGAACAATAACTGAAATAAGCCTCTCATGACTCCACACTTAGCAAGAGCAAAGAATCGTACAGCAGGCACAACATAAACAATACACAGTACAATTGATGTGAGTGGTACAAGGTAAAAAACATGGCAAGAGTGAGTCTGCATTGCTCTGTACATGTATAGGCATGAGTACAATGCAGCAGAGACCGTGCCATGTGCCCACTTCCTACAGGTGGCCTCTAGTGGCTAGCCCATGCTGATACAATTAGCAGTTGATTTCGGTACACGTGCATGGCAACATTACACTCAATGCATTCATATTCACAGGCACTAGTAGCTGGACACAGCACAATATGCTATCAAACCCTGGGGCCACAATAAAGTATGCATCACATTAGCTATGCCTACAACCATTTCTAGGTGAACGAGCTCCTTCACAAGTTAGCTGTGCACCGCCAGTGTGCCTAACACCTTCAAACCCCTTATGAAAAGCATTAAAATCTTTTGGCTCTCCTTTACTTTGCTGCACAATTCTGGCAACATAACACTTAACATAAGGTCTGTGCCCATGTCAGTTACTGCTTCCATTGATATTCCTTCAATATGTATAGTGATAGATTATTTATTCATTCAGTCTCATTGACTAGCTGTTCACTTAGATTAGTCCTATGCTGGTATTGCACGAATCGAATCTGTTTGGAGCCACCCCTTCTCTCACCACTGGCCAATTGTTCTGAACATCCAATAGTTGTGTCAGTTTGACTGGATCTCATTTGTTTGATTAGCTGGTGCTCCATCTGTGTCAGCTGCACTTTCAGTTCTTGCTCTCAATCAATCGGAGTTACTGCAGTATCCATCGCACCTCTTGCCTCGATGGGTCACATCAAATCAATTGTTACACCACTGCCTATTACATCAGTTATTGCACCCAAAGTGCAAAGTGTCATTCACCTCTGTGGTATTTCTGTTGTATTCATGAACAGGTGTCCTACACCCTCAGTTACATCAGTTGTCACTGTTTCTGTCAGGTGGGTGCATGTTTTGCACCAATTATCAGTTCTCTAATAACAAATTGAGTTTGTTTGCTACAGCCATAAATTTCTCAATGTCATTGTTTGGTACTGTGAGCAATGTCTTACAAAAGTCTATTGGTAATTTGCTTCATATGTTCTGAAAAATGTCTCGTGGTCCCCGCACTTCATTTTATTCAGATATTGCTCAAAGTACCTTCAAAAATTACCAATCCAACTATTATATTTCTTTGTATGTAATACTCGATTGCAGAGACACATCTGCATTCCTGCCAACCAATATTTAGCCGATAATTCTTGTTGAAAGGTTGCAAAATCTTGGTATCTTTGTGCAGCATCTTCCACTCTTTGTGCAGCATCTGCCACCCACAGAGGGGTGTTGCTTTGGAATGGACCTGCAGAGACTGGATTCATTGCTCCTCACTCCAGTGGGTAGACGAACACAATGAACGATTTGACAAAAACTGCTGGGTGGTTATCCTCCCCCTAGGCATGAAGAAAGGGAATTGCTGGTGGCATAAGACGCTATCTTCTACAAGGACCTCTCCAGCTAACTGCACCCCTTATTTATTTGTAGTGGCGTGATGATATTGGCATGCATGGAATTTGCTCACTCACCTTGAGCGCAAAGATCAGTGAATTCTGTATGCAGATTTCTCACTACAGATCCGAC
Organism: Schistocerca serialis cubense; assembly: GCF_023864345.2. NCBI lineage: Eukaryota > Metazoa > Arthropoda > Insecta > Orthoptera > Acrididae > Schistocerca > Schistocerca serialis. Next base: position 450,366,796 of record NC_064639.1, on the reverse strand, counting down.
AATGTGGGTATTATCTCCTCCAACATCTTCATATTGTAATTTCATTTTGTTAACGTCAATTTGCGTAGTGTGCAGTTCACTTTGTGCTTGGCACTGAACCTTAGATACTTCACCAGCTACAACTTTGATTACATTAACCTTCATTAACTCCAGGTTTGACAACTTGACAATTAATCTTTCATCAACAAAAGCTTATCCCCTTGTTCTTTAAATTTATGATTATATTTTTCAGCTTGGTTTGATGGTCAGTTATTTAGATTTTGTTTGATAACTGCTATGGACCATTATTACAGACACACCAAAAGTTTACAATATAAAAAATCTATAATACTTAATAAACCAAATATACACCACCTGGTTAAGAAATTGTGGGCATAGAAACAATACTACACTGGCTAGTCTAGCAGCTACCAACTGTACATAAGTGCTCACTTGACCAGTCCGATGCTATACTATGACAGACAATCCAATAGTGCTCTCCTACACATGCTTGCTAGTATAACAGGTACATCATTATGCATTTACATAAACTTAAATAAATAAATAAAGTTGTGCTTTCCAGGCATTAATCATACTCCAGAGATAAATCAAAAGAAAAAAACTAAACTACTAATAAAATACCAAATAAGTACTGCCCTGTGAAAGCCTATATTATGAAAGTAAAGTTATCATCACTTGCGTGTTTTTTGGTGGTGCCACTCTCTATAGTGCATTTGGTTTTCTGGTTACTTCCTTTTACCTTGTGGCCTTCTACAGTTTTTTTCCATCCTCATTAGAGTATGCATACAAGTATTGTATATATGTATAAATAACTTGCACAAAACTTCACATTCCAGGATTGCTGTTCTATTCCTTTCTGGTTTAAACAACTATGACTCTTTTGTTTATAGGATCACAGCTTCCTCCTACAATTGTGTTACATTACCAATACTAGGTGGGTGGTGCCTTAAACATAAAATAGACGCATAATTTAGCTGAGACAGCCTTTTTGAACACACTCATTTTTTATTATTAGTTTTCTTTTATAAACATTGGTTTATCATTATTGCTTCCCAAATATTTTTTTTTACATTACAAGACACTTCTACATCACTTAACAACAGATAAAGAAGAAATGTGCAATCAGATATTATATCATTTGTTTCATCAGAGGAAGCCAGGGATTTTAAAATTATACAGATGATACACTGAATGAAACTAAGTCTCCCAATAATAATAAAATTATAACAAATTGATTCCTACTGCTGTGGGGGAAGGTGTTTGAACTATTACAGTGCCCAATAGATGGAAGAAAGCATATGTTACACCTATCTACAAGAAGGGTAGTGGAGGTGATCCACAAAACTACCAACCAATTTCCTTGACATCCATTTGTTATAGAATCCTGGAATATATCTTGAGCTGAAGTGTAAGGAAGTGTCATGAACATAATGACCTCCTGCACACCAACCACCTTGGATTCTGAAAACAATGGTTATGCAAAACCCAGCTTAAATTTTTGTCACGTGTCTTGCTGAAAGCCATGAATCAAGACAAGTAGATACATAATTTCTTCATTTATAAAAACCCTTTAATTCAGTATCATATTAGTACATATTTCTGAAGGTATGAGCATATGGAAATCAAAATAAATTTGTGATAGGATGAGGAATTTTTATTAGGGAAGACAGAGCATGTTATCTTAAGTGGTTAGTAATTAGTAGAAGTAGATATTAAGTCAGATGTTCCCGGGGAGGTGTGTTGGGATACTTACTATCCATGTTGTATATTAATGACCTGGTAGACAATATTGATAGCAACTTAAGATTTTTGTAGATGATGCAGTTATCTATAATGAAGTAATGTTTGTAAAAATCTACACAAATATTCAGACGTGGTGAAAAGATTGGCAACTTGCTTTAAATGTTCAGAAATGTAAAGCTGTGCACTTAACAAAATGAAAAAAATTAGTATCCTATGGCTACAATATTAGTGAGACATTTTTGAAATTAGTTAACTCATACAAGTATTTGAATGTTATGGTTTGTGGGTATATACCATAAAATGCAGCGATCACATAGTCTTAGTCATAGGTAAAACAGGTGGCAGACCTTCGTAGTTTATCAGTTAGTCTACAAAGGTGATTGCTTACAACACACTATTCATCCTAGAATAATCCTCAATTGACTGGGACCCATACCAATTAGGACCAACAGGGAATATTGAACCCATACAAGGGAAGACAGCTTTTATGGTCACAGGTGTGTTCAACTCATATGTGAGCATCTAGGAGATGCTGTCATACCTGAACTGGCAGATACTTGAAGAGAGTTACCAGCCATCCATTAAAAGCCAGTATTAAGTGATAAATCTAAGAATAGACTACAACCCCTATGTATATCTCTTGTAGGGCACACGAAGACAATATTAGACTAATTATAGTACATAGAGAGGCTTTTAAGTAATCATCCTTCCCATGTACTTGTGTTCTATATGAGAATAGAAAAGATAGAGACTCAATAAATGGTACACTGGGAAGTGCCCTATGTCATGCACTTCACAGTGATGTACAGAATATAGATGTAGATGAAACTTTTAACACAACCAGCCTGACATTGATGTTTAGGTAAACATAACGTAATGTTTGGAGGGCACATGCAACAAGTAGCAGCATGCATCCAGTTTTCGACTCTACTTTCTTTCAAAAGATGCATAATGTGTCGTGCATTTGGTCTGCTTTTGTGGAAAGGCATCTGTGGTCTTCACTGACACCAACTATGTAACTGAACAATTCTCCATGTGAAGATGATGGTGTGATACATGAAAATGAATACTGACAAAATAAATAAGTGATTTATGCAGAAAACTGTTGTATTTATAATTATATATCTGTGCCCTCACACTGGGCATTTTAGAGACTAGTGGCAGATGCATTGGCAAAGTACAAGGAGAAATGCACTTTTGGAGCATGAACTTTGACCCTCAGTTGCTGTCTCTGTCTTCAGGATGGACGAGGTACAGCTTCATGGTATTGTGTTTGACACTGGTACTCAGTAATACTGTTAATGGGCTAAACATTGTCACCGGAGTAATGATTATTTGATGATGCTCATACATTATGAGCAAAACCAGTTGTATTAAATCAAATTTAATGTGACTTTTGGCTATATTATGTGAATATTAAGGACTTCACAAAGTTTTGGTTTTTGACTGAGGAAGGAATATACACATGACAGTATGTTTCTAGAAACAGAAAACATTATATTGTATGAATTCTCTTTCATCTGCATGGATACTAGTAAAATTGAAGCAAGATCCTCACAGTGAATGTGAACGTTCCTGGCAATTAAGGCCGGTATACAGCCGATGTAGGGAGAGACCTTGTATATGAAAGCTGGGTGTTGGGTTTGCATGATGAGCAGCTTTCCTACAGTGTACTGAAGCAGCAAAGTATGAAGTGGTGGAAGTTGGTTTTCCAAATAATTATCCAGTACTGATAAACTACAGCATGCTTTATAATAAGGTAACAGTTAAATATCCAGATACTGTTCAGTTAGTGGCAAGCATCTGTGGAGATCTTGCAGAAATCAAAGATCACAAACCATCACTGTTGTATTTGAACTCTCCAGGTTATTGATTGGAAACTATCTCACCTGAAAGCTGCTGAGGTAGTAACAGGGCTGAAAGAGAAACAAAAAAATATATTGTGTTCTTTTATAGAGGCAATAAGGAGTTTATAGAAGAGTGGCACAAAGACATGAGCTACCAATACAGTGAACACAATAGCAATGTGAAAATTTAAGTGCTTCAAATGTATCTCACAAAGCAGAAAATTGTGTGGTAAAGCTCTCCAAAAAGATCACTGTGCACTTCATCACTGGATAATTCTCCCTGTAAAAATAAAATTGAATTCTGAAGTTGTACATAAATCCTTGCCCAATTTTTCCCTCATACCTAGAACACAGTTATAATAAATCATTTTATGAAATTTTGTATTAATTAAAGAACTAATTATTACCTACCACCTTAGACTACAAAGAATATTCTTTTCAAAAATTTCCAGTTTTTTTAAATTATGGTAAAAACACCCACCTTTTTAAGTATAAGTTCTTTTACTAGAGCTCAGGACACAAAGCATTAATTGACTGTACTTTATATTTGATGAAAAGTGCAGAAATTAGATTCCAGAATGAATTGCCCTCTGTTAAAATACATTTATCTTCCTTATTTTAGCCTTGTCTTTGTTGTCCTGCCTGGGTCTTTAACAGCTTTTGCAAAAGAGACTATGTTTACAGTCAGACTGATAGTATGAGTGTACATGTGACTTGAAGTAAATGTGGAAAACAGTGAATGTAATTTTAACAGAGTTCCCAATTAATTACCTTTTTTTTAAAAAATAAAATAAAAGAATGAATGTGATTTTGACAGAGTTCCTATTTTATGCCTTCTTATACTAGTGATTTAATTCACACAACTCATTTGTTTTCAGGCTCGCTTGGATATCCTGCTGATTCCTGAAATTGATGCTTTGAGTGATATTACCAAGATTCCATATGAAGACACCGTCTTTGAAGTTCAAATACTGGCAAATCCAAAGCCAAAAGTAACTTGGTAAGCCACTTTGGTACCATATAAATCAAGAAATAACACAACTCAAATATCAATGTTTACTTTTTGCATAATGCATTCACATTCGCCAGAAGATTATACGGGTCAGTGGCTGTTTCCTAGAAGAGTGCCTATATTTCTGAAAGTAAGAGGTCATAATTTATGTGAGATTTACCATTGTGTTAGAATGTCTGCTCAAAAAAAAATGTTAAACATGAAATAACTGTGTAGGCTTTTGCAGCCAGAGTCAGTTAGGAAAACCGAGTGTGGTGGCACAGTGGTTAGCACACTGGATTCACATTTGGGAAGACAATGGTTCAATCCTATGTCTGCCCATCCTGATTTAGGTTTTCTGTGATTTCCCTAAATCACTCCAGGCAATTTCTGGGATGGTTCCTTTGAAAGTGCACGGCCGACTTCCTTCCCCATCCTTCCCTAATCTGATGAGACCGATGACCTTGCTGTTTGGTCTCTTCCCTTAAACAACCCAACCCAACTAAGTTAGGAAAAAGTTTCCTGGGTAAGATGTCACATTATAAGTGTCAGTTGATAAAAATAACATTTTGGCCATGGTTATTCTGCCACTCTATGGACTGCAGAAGGGAGAGTCAGTTTTACGTACCACAGTCAATTTTGACTTAAAGTCATTATTTACAAATGTGCCATTAAATTAAACTGTTCACATCTTCCAGGAGACTGTCCTGTCAGACATATGCAACCTTATTGATCTGTGTTTGTCAACTAAATACTTAGAATGACAGGAAAAAGACTATTGAATGATAGATGACATAGTAATGGGTTCTCACATATTTCTGTTAGCAGCCCACATAGTCATGGATATCTTTGAAGCAACTGCACTTTGTTCAGATTCTTTATGCCTACACTGCTGGGGCAGATGTAGATGAGACATTTGCTGTGTGGCTATGTGGTGAGACAGACCTACACACATTTCACAAATATTTCAATAAGATGCATATGCAGATCCAGTTCACACTCGAAGTGGAGAAGAATGGGGAAATTCCATTTCTAGACATGGAAGTGTATACAACAAAGGATGGCACACAAGGACATAGAGTATATCAGAAGTGAGCACACAATGGACAGATATTTACATGCCAAATACCTCCATCAACCAGTGCAGAAGAGATCCATCAGCCATTCAGTGACTGTTCACATGCAACATGTAAGTGATGCTCACAGTACAACATATGATCTTGAAAGGTTGTGAACAACATTCTTGGCCAATGTTTACCACCACATATTGATCCTCACAGCCATGGCAATGACTAAATGAATGTGAGACAAGCGGGATATTGAGAAACCACAGCCAGCAGCACTGTTACCTTATGTGAAGATAGTCGCTGACTGAAATGGTAATACCTACACCGGACTGGTGTCCAGCCCAACGTCTATAGCACCCACAAGATCCAGGATGTGTTAAGCTGCAACAAGGCCACAGTAGATGCTCAGCACACTGTGGGCACGTTCAAGGTGGACTTCGAGTGTGAAGTACACATCAGCAAAACCTGCAGTCAAGTTGCAACATTCACCCAGGAGCTTGAGTGCTACAATCAACTTCAGTGGCACATCAAATCAACAGAAGCTAAACATCAGCAATATAGGTGTGGTGAAACGCAAGTTCAGAGAGGCCACTGAAATATTAAAACATCTTAATAACATGAATAGAGAGGATGGTATTGGTCTTGCACCATCTTGGCTGCCAGCCATCATAACCCAATAGACCACACAAATAACTTGAGATGCAAGTGCTACCTTTGAGAAATGGAAGCTGTTTGGCCCCAGCCCTTCATAAGGAAAAATAAAGGTCACAACCACATTTGCCAAAGGCTACCAGTGGTAACACATATTGCATGGACAGTAGGCAAAAGCAGATCCCCATTCCCTCCCTACGCACCACAGGAAACAAATTACAATATACGCTGAAGCGCCAAAGAAACTGGTGTGGGCATGTGTATTCAAATACAGAGATGTGTAAACCGGAAGAACACAGTGCTGCAGTCAGCAATGCCTATATAAGACAACAAGTGTCAGGCATGGTTGTTAGATCAGTTACTGCTGCTACACTGGCAGGTTATCAAGATTTAAGTGAGTTTGAACATGGTGTTACTGTTGGTGCACGAGCGATGGGACACAACATCTCCGTGGTAGCAGTGAAGTGGGGATTTTCGCATACAATAATTTTATGAGTGTACCGTGAATATCAGGAATACAGTAAAAAAACAAATCTCTGACATTGCTGCTGCCAGAAAAAGATCCCGCAAGGACAGGACTAACAGTGACTGAAGACAATCACTCAGTGTGACAGAAATGCAGCCCTTCTGCAAATTGCTGCAGATTTCAGTGCTGGGCCATCAACAAGTGTCAGGGTATAAATCATTCAGCAAAACATCATCAATATGGGCTTTCAGAGCTGAAGGCCCACTCGTGTACCCCTGATGATGGCATTACACAAAGCTACATGACTCACCTGGGCATTGAATTGTTGATGACTGGAAACATGTTGCCTTGTCAGATGGGTCTCGTTTCAAATTGTATTGAGTGGATGGACGTGTATGTGTATGTAGACAACCTCATGAATCCATGGACCCTGCCAACTGCACGTGCCCCACACCATTACAGAGTCTCCACCAGCTTTCCAGAATTACTACAAAGTGGCTCCAGAAACACTCTTCTGAGTTTAAACCGTTCCACTGGCCATCAGACTCCCCTGGCATGGACATTATTGAGCATATCATGGAATCCTTGCAATGTGCTGTTCAGAAGAGATCTCCACCCATCACACTCTTGTGGATTTACAGACAGCCCTGCAGGATTCATGGTGTCAATTCCCTCCAGCACTACTTCAGACATTAGTCAAATCTATACCATGTTGTGTTGTGGCACTTCTGCATACTCACAAGTGCCCTACATGATATTAGGCAGGTTTTCCAGTTTCTTTGGTTCTTCAGAGTAGTTTACCACTTCTTGTGCCACAAGAGGCCAATGTATCAATGGTTTTAAAATTGTGTCTTAATGTGCTTAATAGAGCAATAATGGTGAAATATAATGTATCATGAACAGCAAAATATGTCAATAGGCACAGAAGGAGGCCACTGTAATTGTGGCTGAAACATCAGTTTATGCAGTTGTAGCAATTCCTTGTTCTTGTAAAAAGAAAATGGAATCTCTGCCACAATGTAATTCTGCATTTGAACATGCTAACTCTGTAAGTTGTCCCCTTTTTAAAGTTGTATTTGGACAGCTGCACTGGGTAACCTGTAAAAATAAATCCTAGCAGACTGCACTCCGTAGTTCACTGATTATTGGAAGAGAGGCCTACTTACCTCATGTCTTCTCAAAACATCTCATTTTTCTAGTTGGAATTATTCACCATAGTTTGTCATTTCTGACAACAGTGAATGAAGGGGGGTCAATGGGATTGTAGTATTGTCACTACAATAACACTTAGAATTATTTTTTATCACTATTTTTAGTTTTTCGAATGAGTGGGGGGAATCACCTTTCTTATTTGTGCAGTTGATTGAAAATAAGAAAACACTTATATCTGATGAGATGTGGTAGAATAAATGCCATGTAAGTACCAACAAAAACCCATAAGGCAATGTCATGATCACAGTGCCTAATGTCAAGACTGAGCACTGCAGCTATTATGTTTAATGTCACAGTCTTTTCTTAAGAGTAATTTAACATTGAATCAAACATAACCTGAGGCACTTTTAACATTTACTTTACTTTGAACTACAAAAGTATAAGTGATTGATTGGATAACAAGTTACATGTTCACATCATTGTGCGCCGAGCTGCACTGCTTCATGACCACTCATAACCATTTCTCAACTCCCTGTGCAGGGTGCATTATGGTCATAGATCAGCCATTTCTGCCAACATTCGTTATGTTAATCTGATTTTATTTATCTCTTGAAAGTAATTTTTAATAAATAATTAAACATCAATATGGGTAAGGATTCCAGTGTGGCCAACTTGGTATTTTAATAAGTTATTTATTAATTATTATCATCTGAAGTTCTGCATAGTGCCACCAATTTTCTACAGGAGTTTCTGTGATCTGCAGTAGCTCAAAGACAATGTCTCCTACAGACTGAAACATTCCCACAATCTTGGTCTAGGTGTCTTGACCATATGTCATAGTGGAGTGGTAACTTGTCTGTCTACTCTAACATGCGCAGCTGTAGCAGTGGGTGTAACTATATTGAGATTAAATCATGCCCCACAACTTGGCATTAATGCCATACAGTGATAGTTATTGTACAATATGACATGCCACCAGAAAACTTTATGTAAGTATTGAACATCCTTGTTTAAAGTCCATTTGATCATGTATTCTTCCCACTTTGTTTATTGACAGTTTTTAAGAAATATTTCATTTACCTTCTTCTACACAATTTCCATATTTAGAATTCACTTGAGTTTCTTATGCAAAGTAAGTATGGGGAACAGCAGTGCCTTTTTAGATGTGTTATTCAAGATTAAGTTGCATTATATTATATTGCTAATACCTTGATTTCTAGTGTGACATGAGCATGATCGAAGGAAATAAAAATATAAAAGTTATTAACATGTTTTGTAAGACAACTTCAGAAAATTTTTATCCTTAGCTTTGCAAGTAAATATTTATTTTTAGAGTAGCATTTATTTTTTATTATATTTTTCTGTTTTGCTAATATTGTCTTATCCACAGCCTTACATAATGTTACCACAATGTTGGAAACAGCTACATTAACAGTATATGGGACTATGATTTAAGTCATTCGTCAGTAATAAAATGATATCTCCATGTCCCCACTGTATAAGCATTGCTTTCATTTTTGACTCTTTGCCAATTTTAGGCTTACCCATTTTCAAGTGACATATGCACAATGTGTGCATATGTCAGTGGTGGATCATGGTCCTAAATTCTGCGGAAACATATTGGAAAATCCCTTTTAATGTACACATACCTAGTGTTCCTAATGACCATCACTAATCCTTCAACTAACATGATGTTAACAACAACGATGGAGACTACTACTACTACTACTGCTACTACTACTACTACTACTAATAATAATAATAATAATAATAACAATAATAGTAATAATCATAATATTAAAGACACTTACTTTGATTTACAAATGAATTAGAAGATAGTCATTTCAGCGTTGTTACTTGTAAAACAAGTTTAACTCAATGATCCTTCTTCTTCCTCAATCTCTTGATGGCATCATGTGCCTCGGCTTTCAGGTGTTTATATACTGGTTTCTCAGTTGAGGTAAAAGCAATAGCTGAAAAGCAATCCATGCATACTTTTTCTAAAATGCATTTAAGACAAGAAAAACTCCTTTCAAATAAAGCACTTGTTGCAGGAATGGTAAAAATTAGACTAAATAGTCTGAAAGCTTGTGGAGGAAATTGGTTTTTTCCATTCTGAATCATTCTTTGATAACGTGACCCAAACTGACAGAGTGAAATGTCTCTTTATGCTGGGGAGGAAATATGGTCTCCAGTTCTATAACCAATTGCAAGTGGCTGAAGGGTGCATCATACATTTGTAATGATGAATCCACACTGTCTTGAAGGAAATACTGGTGTATTAATAATAATAATAAAATTTTATTATCATTTGGCTGATTACAGCAATAGACAAAGTCCAGAGCATATATTTCTACATAAACTACAATATTTATGTAAATTGGTTTATATAAAATAGGTACACATTAGAATGCAGTATTTTCATCTTCAAAAAATTCATCGGTGGTGTAAAACGGATTGTTCACTAGTAGCTTGTATAATTTAGCTTTAAACATATTTACAGGCAGTTCTTTAAAGTCAGCACTTTGTCTATTAAACATCCTTAGTCCAAGAACTAGGTAGGAGTTCTGCGATTTTGATAATCTATGATATGGCATGTCTACAGATGTTCTGTTTCTAGTATTGTGGCTATGAGTATCGCTTCGCAACACAAAATTAGAGACATTGTTTCTAATGTACAATAAAACATTGTAGATGAATAAGTTTACTACTGTAAGACACTGCAATTTAATAAACAGAGGTTTACAATGTACCATTTTATCAGAATCTGTTATTATTCTTATTACTTTCTTCTGTAAAAGTAAAATGCCATTTACATGACAGCTACTACCTCACACTAAGATTCCATAAGAAATGATGCTTTGGAAGAAGGCAAAATATGCTGATCTCACACAGTCATTGGGAACATGTCTTTTTAAATTTCTAATTAGATAAATAACTCTTGAAAGCCTAGCCAATATATTTTTAATGTGTGGTTCCCATGTCAATTTATTGTCAATAATAACACCTAAAACTTTGACAGTTTCTAGTTCTTGGTCATTAGGAATCTCTTTAAGGCTAAATTAAGGTGTCTGGTGTTTGTTTTCATTTAGTAAGAAGTTATTAGCTTTGAACCATAATGAGGACTGAGCAAGGGTATTTTCGGTCAGTGTTTTCAGTGTACCTAGATCAGAGTTTTTATGTATAAAAGTTGTGTCATCAGCATACAATATTTTGTGAGAATTTATGAACAAGGGCAGGTCATTAATCATTAGTATAAACAGCAAAGGTCCAAGCACTGACCCTTGAGGCACTCCATACCTAACATTAACTGGGGTTATAGATATAGGTCTGTAACTAATGGGACAGTTCTTTTCCACTTTTTTATATATGGGCACAACTCTAGAAATTTTTAATATGTCAGGGAACTTACTTTCAACTAGGCATTTGTTCATACAAAAAGTTAAGGGATAAATCACACAATCAATAACGTCTTTCAACAAATTACATGATATATCATAATAATCAACACTAACTGAAGGTTTGAAATTTTTCACTTTTTTTAGGATATTATTTGGGCTCACTTCTGTGAAAGTGAAGGTGCTTGGGGGAAACTTTTCAAAGCAGCTGTCCATAATACTAAGTGTATTTTCAGGGAGTTTGTGTATTGAGCTACTGATTTCTTCAATGGACTTATGCAATATTTATTAAATTCTTCTGGAGTAATGGCGATTTCCTGTTTGTGTTTAGTGTGAGCAATGGAGTTTATTACACTACAGGCATTTTTGCATTTATTGTTAGATTTTTCAATGTTTACTATGTTATGCAGTTTCTTTGCTTCATTTATTTCCTTCCTATACTTGTATTTGGCTTGAGCATACAATTCTTTATACAGTTCTGATTTTCTGGTTTTGTACAGACTAGAACACAGCATAACAGTATTTTTCAGTTGCCCTAACTGTGGAGTATACCATTCCTTCGTTTTCCTTTTCTTGTAATTACTACTAATATTCACTGTACATTTTTTCAGAGGGATGTTATTTTTAAATGTATTTAAAAATATGGAGGAAAACTTGGTGAACAGTGTTGAAGCCTAATAAAATGTGTGTCCCAACTGAAATAAGTGAGGGCATGTCTGAAACTATCCATCCTCTCTCTGCTCACAGGTCTAGTAATCACAATTTTAGATTCTGGTTTGGCGCAGTCTGAAGTTACATTATTAACACTAAGATATACTGCATCATGGTCTGAGTAAAGGAAACTAATTACATCAGTGGACATACAAGTTCTCTTAATATTTGTAAATATATTGTCTAGACAGGATGAGCCTCTGGTAGGTTTGCAGTTAACATAGTACAGGTTAAATTGTTGAAGCACATTTTTGAGCTCTGTCACCATTTTTCTGTCCTTCAGGACATCAAAACTTGAATTAATATCCCCACCAATAACAATATTGTATTTTTGTCCATTTCTCTATACATATGTACATTAAGAGTTCCTCAAGTGTCTCCAGAAAGATATGGGGGTCACCACTAGGTGGCCTGTACACTACTACTATCATTAGCTTAAGGTTCTCAATTACTAGACCTGATATTTCAAAATGCATTTAATCACAAGGGGTATTGAGATCCATCCTGCCACAGTTTGGTGCAAGAGGTGTTGCATATATTGCATATATTGCATATATTGCATATATTGCTACCCCACCACGTAACTGTTGTTTTCTGCAATAGCAACTAAGTAGTGTGTAATCATCCAATACTTTGTAACCAAGCTCATCCTATTTACACCAATGTTCACTTAAACATAGAATATCTACCACGTTTTCATTTGAAAATTTGTTGACTATTAAGTTTTTATCTGCCATACCCTGAATATTGAGGTAGCATATTTTAAACTCTACTTTAGGCATTTCTTTTTTTGCATATTCTCTTAGTTGACATGACCTTAGTTACCACATGAAAGTTAAGCACGTTGTGTCCTTATGTTACTACAACACCCAGCCTGGTCTATACACACAAGTTTTTTGTAATCTCAGTTGAAACATAATCCAAACACATTACTTGTCTTTTTTCCTTCTCTAGCTTATCCAATACTATTCCGAGAATTGTACCACTTAAAACATGTTTACCTAGATTACTGAAATGTTGACCCTGCTTGCTATGCCATTCTCTGCTACAGCTACTAGTGTTAATTAAGGAAACGTTCTTAAAGTGCTTACAGATAGCTTTGTACTCCTTGTTGGTCTGCTCCACTTCCTTATTCACAGATTGTGTAGTATTGCCTAATTTAAGGAAGAGCAGTTTATCACAATGTGAAAATATTGTTTCCAGTTGTTTTACAATATTATCCAGTATCTGGAATTACATCTGCTTGTATTTTACCATCAGTGGATTGCCAGTGTATTCATCCATAATTTCAGCTCTATTCGTGGAAGCTTCAGCTTGGAAGTTAGTCAAGCATTTCATAGAACATAAAAAGTCGATCACTTTATTCTAAGACAGCATTGTTGCAAAACTGCGCATCATTGGTTTTTTTTCTGAAGAACATTGAAAATCAGTTCAGTCTTAAAAAATATGCATTGAAAATTGAGAGAGAGAAAAACAAAGTCATAGTCTAGGAGGGTATATTTGAAACCATTGGCCTTTCTTGTGGTTGTTGCACTAGAGTCTGCACTGTCAGTTGTTTCATTTAAAACATCAGTTAGCCCTAGACAGTTTTTGTGAATGCTAGGTATCATTCTGGTTTTACAGTTCTATCTCATTTCACTGTTCAAAGGAATGTGTTTACCAACAATACTGTCAAGAACTGCTGCGTGTTTGGAAGATTCGTGGAAGAAAACAGAAATGCCCTGAAGGGTGGAGGAAAAAAAAGTCCCAAACAGTTTTATGCAAGAACTTCTCTGCTGCAAAATTAAATTCAAACAATGAACAAAACAGTGAGTAAAAGGAACTTAGGAGGAGAGAATTTCATGAACCTTTGCCTGCAGGGCATTTAATTTTCCTGCCAGAGCAGGCTTTGGGTGACTAGTTTGTTGTTCACGTCATAATTTCAAAGCACACCACTCAGCCCAGTGAATATAGCAGCAACATTATGTAAACCAAGAAAATGTTCTTGAATGTTGCCACTGGAGTCCACTAGTCTCACAGCACTAGTGTATTGTGATCGTCTGAAACATCTGTTGCTTTGTCCACACTACAGGCATAAAATGAGATTCTATACACATTTGAAGGTATATATTCACAAATCTCCTAATTGATATATTCAATCAGTTCATTCTGTATAGTTTTTGAGAATCCTTGAAAATAGCACATTTTCTTCCAGCGTACTTTCAGATCTTCACCTTTGTTCAGCACACGTTTGAAAATGGTTCTAAAATTTCCAGGATTCTGTCTCATCATGACCTCCTGCTTGCATAAAAGATTTGTGATCTCATTTAAATTTTTAATGATGTCTTTGTTAGGCTTCACTTCATTATTGTGTCTGATTTTCATCAGTTTGTAATGTTCATTAAGTAGCTCTGAAATACAAAACAATTATTTGAATAGTTCTTTATACAAAATAAAACTACTTAGATGATCTTTGGTAGAAGCATGCTGTGCTACACCTCTAACAGATTCTTGAGACTGCTGAAAGTGTTAGCAGATTATACAAATTTTTTTGTGCTTAAGAGCAAACATGTCCAGCAGAAAAATTCTCGTTTTGCAGAGTAAGCCCATGAACACCTGTGCTGCTCATACAACAAACTTAGGAATGCATAGTGTAGTGCTGGAGTTGGATGTCCTTTCTTCAAGATGTAATGTTGTTCAGTTTCACATCTTTATGAAAATGAAAGTCCCTGCAAGGGAGTAATGATGTCCTCAGTCAAAATTGTTTCATCCATATCGGTACAAGGCTGGGCTTCATCCCTATTCATTGCACTTTGGGCAAATAATGTCAGGAAGCCTAGAGAGATGGCACCACAACTACTGGTCTCCCTTGCCATGGAAGTGCATGGAAACATGGCTACAACAGCCTGTACCCCCATTTCTGTTCCTAGTAGTGATGTCATGATTACCTCAGCAACAGAATATTTGCAGGTGGTCTGGTATGTGTGTGGCCTCCTCATCATATGTTTCATGCCACTGTCTACTGCTGGAGGTTTAGAGGAAGTAACACGAGCTAATGTCCTTCATGCTCATTGACAAAGGTGCATAAAGGTTTATTTTAAAAATAATTATTACTACTACTACTACTATTACTACTGTCACCACCGCCACCACCACCACCACCACCACTACTGAAAAGTTAGGAGGCCTGACCTCCCTTGCCTATTCTGTCTGCCATTGGTGTGTGTGTGTGTGTGTGTGTGTGTGTGTGTGTGTGTGTGTGAGTGTGTGTGAGTGAGAGAGAGAGAGAGAGAGAGAGAGAGAGAGAGATTTGTGAGACTAAACATCATTTGAACCTATGACAAGAACATGGATGGTGACTGTTGCAGAAGAAATACCAGATGGTTATAATTGAACTTTCCCTATTTAACACATTATAACATGGAAACTAATTACCATATGAGTACCGAACTTGGTAGCATTAATGTCAAGAACATGGGGAAGAGAAATAATGCGGAATCAATTCAGTTGCTACAGTACATCATACAATTAAATATCAGTACCATTACTGCTACAAGAGGGGCTCAGTAGAGCATCGACCAGTGTCCAGACGAGTCTGAAAGTGCAGGATTGCATTCTGCACAGCAGAATGAAGCATATCTGTAGGTATGGATGTATTGAATATTTCTTCTGATTTACTTTCCTTGATAATTATATATGGAAGGCAAAAGATGACAAATGGATTAACATGAAAAGCTTTATCTCCAACAATTGTTGACTATGTGTACATGTATATCCAAATCTGCAAACACTGTGAAATGTGTAGGGGAGGGTATTACCCATTGTACCACTTATTAGTACTTCTTCCCTTTTCTATTCATGTATGGGGGAAAGGATTATTGCTTCAATGTATATATGTGCACTGCAATTAGTCTAATCTTGTCCTTGTGATGCTTATGGGACTGATCATAAGGGTTGTAATATATGCCTAGAATCATCACTTAAAGGTGGTTCTTGAAACTATATAAGTAAGCTTTCTCAGGATAGTTTGTATCTATCTTCAGCTGCCTAGCAATTCAGTTTCTTCATCAGCTCAATTATCCTTTCCCATAGCAAAACAAATCTGTGGCCATTCATGCTCTCCTCCTTTGTATACATTCAGTATGATCTCTTAGTGCTGTTTGGTATTGGTCGCATACATTTGAACAATATTCTAGGATGGGTTGCATGAATGTTTCATAAGCAATCTCCTTTGTAGACTGATGGCATTTCCCTAGTACTCTGCCAATGAACCAAAGTCTGCCACATGTTTTACCTATGAATGAGCCTTTGTGATCATTCCATTTCAAATAACTGCCCACTGCTAAAGCCAGGTATTTGTAAAAGTTGAATGATTCCTGTTGTATCTCATGAGCATTGTAGTCTTACTATACTGCATGTTTTCATGTTTTGGACTGCACAATAATTATGTAAGACATCAGCATCCAGGCCCTTTAGCTTAGTAAAACAAAGATATTGTTTTGTATGGTATTTATAACAGGTTATTCTAAGAACTGTGTGTCTAAAATTTTGTATTTTCTGTAGGACAAGAAATGGTGAAAAGCTATCCAGTTCAGATCACACAATTATTTCCGAGAATGTGGAAAAAGAAGTTTATAAACTAGAAATCAAGAATATTGGCCTTGGTGATGATGGTGTGTATGTGGTTACTGCAAGTAACAGCCAAGGTGAACGTAGTCAGCAGGCCAAACTGACAGTGCACAGTAAGTATGTGCTATATAAAATAAAATAATTAAACTCTATGAAGTTTTTATAATTTTAAATGTTCACGGAAACTTAATAGAGTTATTGATAAATCTTGTTGTACAAGTTGGTAGACTACAGAAGTTCATTTAGTTACAGCATGAAAGACTCTGTTCCCCCATTAAATTTACAGCTTATAAAGATACATAAATAATAAAAATAAAAATTAAAAAAAACAAGAAATTATATAGAAATTGTAAAGACACTGTTTTGTCCTCAGTAAAAAAAAAATTCAGTGAGCACATTACTTGTGTCTCCATTCACATGTGAAACTTCATCATTTTCTTTCAGACACATATTAATGATATATGGTAATGTGTTTCAATATGTTCCCATTTACTTGGAGTTACATTTAAAATTATTTTCTGTAGTTTCCAGTCCACATTTTGGGAGAAGTAATTTTGTGGGGTTCATCAGCAATTTGACATCCAGTGCTGGGCAAAGGTGTCCTGCAGAACATTTCAGAAAGTTTGGTATTCAGGTGTATCCTGTGGATCCATGTAGCTCTTACTTGTTCCCAAAATGTCATCTACCCGCCTCCCATTAGGTCATCATCTGGGCCTTTTCTTATCACTTGGAACCCAATGAAGAACACATTTAGGCCATCTACTGCCCATTTTCATGGACTTTTTGTGTCTGTCTTAGTAATTCCCAACATCTCACTGTTGCTCATTGAATGATTTTTGCATTAACAGTCCCTATGTCACTACCCTAAGTCAAAAGCTTGTGATACACATTGACTGTAAATTTTCCTTTTCAGGCACATTGGATGCTTCATTTTGAAAACCTTATTTAGTTTACAAGAAGGCAATCCATGTCATTTTTATTCTTCTGTTGATTTTTTTTTTGCTGCCATCCAGTCTCTCTCTCTCCAACCCACCTATATATAAAAACACACTAGGATCCTAACCAAGGTTTTTTTTGATGAAGCTCCAAGACAAATATTTTTAAGATTACACAATCATACAATGGAAAACCCGGGATGGAATAATGGCAATATTATGAGAATGCTACTTGCCATATAGTGGCAATGTTGAGTTGCAGACAAGCACAACAAGAAGACAGCTAATCTAGTAAATTTTCAGCTGAAAGGCCTCTCTCTGAATTAGACAACATAACACGCACATTTATGCAAACACAACTCACGCACACATGACCACTGACTCTGGCTACTGAGGTCAGACTGCGAGCAAAAGCACTTGATGAGAGAAGCAATCTGGGGTGTTGGTTGCCTTGCCCCTGTCATGCCCATGTAGAATGCTGCACAGTGGTTGCAGCTTAGCTTTCTAGATTACATGACTGCTTTTATAGGTAGCCTTGCCTTTTATGGGACCAGTGATACTTGTTACCAGACTGGAGTAAGTAGTGGTGGGAGGATACATGGGACAGGTCTTGCACATAGGTGTATTATAGTGATATGAGCCATCAGGCAAGGGGGTGGAGACAGGAGTAGAGTAGGGATGGACAGGAATATTGTGCAGGTTTGGTGGGTGGCAGAGTACCACTGTAGAAAGGGTGGGAAGGATAATGGGTAGGACATTCATCATTTCAGGACATGACAAGTGGTAGTCAAAAAACCCTGGTGGACAGTTGCTCCAGACTGGGGCAATGAGAGGAGTACCCCTCTGTGGCTGGACGATGGGACTTTGGTAGGTCCTGGGTGGCTGGAAGATGGGGCATGAAAGATCTGTTTCTCTACAAAGTTGGGAGGTTAATTTTGCTCTGTGAAGGCCTCAATGAGACCCTTCATATATTCTGAGAGGGACTATTCATCACTACAGAGAGCAACAGCCATGGGTGGCTAGGCTGCATAGAAGGGACTTTTTGGTATGAAATGGGTCACAGCTGCCAAAGTGGAGGTATTGCTGGTGGTTGCTAAGTTTGATATGGATGGAGGTACTGAGATAGCCATCTTCGAGGTGGAGGTCAACATCAAGGAAGATATCTTGTAGGGTTGAGGAGGACCAGATGAAGAGAATGGGGGAGAAGATGTTGAGGTTTTGGAGGAATGTGGATAGGGTGTCACTACCCTCGATCCAGATCATGAAGATGTCACCAGTGAATATGAACCAGGTGAGGGGTATGGGACTCTGGATGATTAGGAAGGATTCCTGTAGGCGACGCATGAGAAGGATATCGTAGGACAGCACCATGTGAGTGCCCATTGCCGTACCCCAGATTTGTTTATAGGCGATGCCTCCAAATGAGAAGTAATTGTGGGTGAGTATAAAGTTTCTCATGGTGACCAGGAAAGAGGTTGTAGATCTGGAATCTGTCAGGCATTGGTAAAGAAGTGTTCAATAGCAGCAAGGCTGTTGACCTGTGATGAAACTTGTAATGAACCAAATGCTGATGTGAAATTTAATATATTCCATGATAAATTCAAATCTTCATTTAAGTAGAGTGTACCAGATTTACTAATTAGAAAGGAAATTAAACACCCATGTAAAAAAACCATGGATCATAAGAAGGATAAAACTATCTTGTGAAAGGAAAAGGGAAATATATCTGTTGACAAAAACAAATAAAGATCCTACAGTAGTTGCACACTGCGAAAACTCCTCAAAACTGCAAAGAAAAGTTATTAAGAAAATCAAGGAACATTCACAGCATGTGAGAAATCAGTCAAAGTTGACAAGAAGTCCAGGATGAAATCCCAGTAATATTATGAAAAGGGTAGATTGCCATTCACCATACAGATGAGGCACTGAGTCACAGATGGGCACAAAGGAAAGACTGCTATACATTTAAGCTTTCAGCCAAAAGGCCTTCTGAAATAGAAAACATACACACATTCACGCAAGCACAACTCACTTATGCATAACCACTGGCTCTGATTGACCTGTGGACTGCAGCTGTACCTGACATGATCAGCAATCTCATGTGGGTGTTGGGGGTAAGGAGGAGGTTTAAAGAGGAAGCGAAGGCAGGGTAGGGTGGAGGGAAATGTGGTGCTGCTCATGGGAATGTGCAGGCAAGTGGTGTGGTCAGTGTAGGGCAGCTAAGTGCTGTCAGGAGGTTTGGTTGGGTGGGGAAGGGAAGCAGGGAGGGGGTGTGGGAATAGAGAGAAGTAGAGAAGGGAGAAAAAACTAGTGAGTTCACTAGTGGAATTGGAGTCTGTATAGTGTTGGAATGGGTGCAGGGATGGGGATAAATAGGTGGAGGACAGGGACTAGCAAAGGTTGAGGCCAGTAAGGTTATGGGAACATAGGGTATATTGGAGGGAATGTTCCCACCTGTGCAATTCAGAAAAGCTTGTGTTGTAGGAAGATGGCACAGGCTGTGAAGCAATTATTGATGTGAAGTACATCAAGTTGTGCAATATGTTCAGCAACTGGGTAGTTCAGGCACCCATTGGCCACAGTTTGTCAGTGGCCATTCATACGAACAGATAGCCTGTTAGCTACCACGTCCCTGTAGAAAGTAGTAGGATGGGGATTGGGGGATAGATGGAATTACTTTGGAGCTAACGACCCTTTTAAAACCTGTACAGTCAGATAGCTTGGATACAGTGATCCTTGCGTGAAAAGCCACTGGACGATAAATTTACAAATCATTTAAGGATCATACATTGGTACTTAGAGCATTCAACAAGATTACTTATATCGTGATTTCAAATCATGACATGTTTTACTCAAATAAAAAAGAACAATTAACGCTATTGATTGGTGGCACTAAGCCACTTAGAGAGTTGGTAAACTCAAGCCATCAGCTGATAATGTTAAGCAAGCACCACACTCAGCACATTTTGTTGCTTACATGAACTACGGACCTTGCCGTTAGTGGGGAGGCTTGCATGCCTCAACGATACAGATAGCTGTACCGTAGGTGCAACCACAACGGAGGGGTATCTGTTGAGAGGCCAGACAACCGAGTGGTTCCTGAAGAGGGGCAGCAGCCTTTTCAGTAGTTGCAGGGGCAACAGTCTGGATGATTGACTGATCTGGCCCTGTAACACTAACCAAAACAGCGTTGCTGTGCTGGTACTGCAAACGAAGGGTAAACTATGGCCGTAATTTTTCCCGAGGGCATGCAGCTTTACTGTGTGGTTAAATGATGATGCCGTCCTCTTGGGTAAAATATTCCGGAGGTAAAATAGTCCCTCATTCGGATCTCCGGGTGAGGACTACTCAGGAGGACATCGTTACTAGGAGAAAGAAAACTGGCGTTCTACGGATCGGAGCATGGAATGTCAGATTCCTTAATCGGGCAGGCAGGTTAGAAAATTTAAAAAGGGAAATGGAAAGGTTAAAGTTAGATATAGTGGGAATTAGTGAAGTTTGGTGGCAGGAGGAACAAGACTTCTAGTCAGGTGAATACAGGGTTATAAATACAAAATCAAATAGGGGTAATGAAGGAGTAGGTTTAATAATGAATAAAAAAATAGGAGTGCAGGTAAGCTACTACAAACAGCATAGTGAACGCATTATTGTGGCCAAGATAGACATGAAGCCCACGCCTACTACAATAGTACAAGTTTATATGCCAACTAGCTCTGCAGATGATGAAGCAATTGATGAAATGTATGATGAGATAATAGAAATTATTCAGGCAGTGAACGGAGATGAAAATTTAATAGTCATGGGTGACTGGAATTCGACAGTAGGAAAACGAAGAAAAGGACACGTAGTAGGTGAATATGGATTGGGGCTAAGAATTGCAAGAGGAAGCCGCCTGGTAGAATTTTGCACAGAGCATAACCTAATCATAGCTAACACTTGGTTCAAGAATCATGAAAGAAGGTTGTATACATGGAAGAACCCTGGAGATACTAGAAGGTTTCAATTAGATTATATAATAGTAAGACAGAGATTTAGGAACCAGGTTTTAAATTGTAAGACATTTCCAGAGGCAGATGTGGACTCTGACCACAATTTATTGGTTATGAACTGTAGATTAAAACTGAAGAAACTGCAAAAAGGTGGGAATTTAAGGAGATGGGACCTGGATAAACTGAAAGAGCCAGAGGTGGTACAGAGATTCAGGGAGAGCATAAGGGAACAATTGATAAGAATGGGGGAAAGAAATACGGTAGAAGAAGAATGGGTAGCTTTGAGGAATGAAATAGTGAAGGCAGCAGAGGATCAAGTAGGTAAAAAGATGGGTAACAGAAGAAATATTGAATTTAACTGATGAAAGGAGGAAATACAAAAATGCAGTAAGTGAAGCAGGCAAAAAGGAATACAAACGTCTCAAAGATGAGATCAAAAGGAAGTGCAAAATGGCTAAGCAGGGATGGCTAGAGGACAAATGTAAGGATGTAGAGGCTTATCTCATGAGGGGTAAGGTAGATACTGCCTACAGGAAAATTAGAGAGACCTCTGGAGAAAAGAGAGCCACTTGCATGAATATCAAGAACTCAGATGGAAACCCAGTTCTAAGCAAAGAAGGGAAAGCAGAAAGGTGGAAGGAGTATATAGAGGGTCTATACAGGGGTGATGTTCTTGAGGACAATATTATGGAAATGGAAGAGGAGGTAGATGAAGATGAAATGGGAGATACGATACTGCATGAAGAGTTTGACAGAGCACTAAAAGACCTAAGTCGAAACAAGGCCCCGGGAGTAGACAACATTCCATTAGAACTACTGACAGCCTTGGGAGAGCCAGTCCTGACAAAACTCTACCATCTGGTGAGCAAGATGTATGAGACAGGCGAAATTCCCTCAGACTTCAAGAAGAATATAATAATTCCAATCCCAAAGAAAGCAGGTGTTGACAGATGTGAAAATTACCGAACTATCAGTTTAATAAGTCACAGCTGCAAAATACTAATGCGAATTCTTTACAGACGAATGGAAAAACTGGTAGAAGCCAACCTCGGGGAAGATCAGTTTGGATTCCGTAGAAATGTTGGAACACATGAGGCAACACTGACCCTACGACCTATCTTAGAAGAAAGATTAAGGAAAGGCAAATCTACGTTTCTAGCATTTGTAGACTTAGAGAAAGCTTTTGACAATGTTGACTGGAATACTCTGTTTCAAATTCTGAAGGTGGAGGGGTAAAATACAGGGAGCAAAAGGCTATTTACAATTTGTGCAGAAAGTAGATGGCAGTTATAAGAGTCGAGGGACATGAAAGGGAAGCAGTGGTTGGGAAGGGAGTGAGACAGGGTTGTAGCCTCTGCCAAATGCTAATCAATTTGTATATTGAGCAAGCAGTAAAAGAAACAAAAGAAAAGTTCAGAGTAGGTATTAAAATTCATGGAGAAGAAATAAAAACTTTGAGGTTCGCCGATGACATTGTAATTCTGTCAGAGACAGCAAAGGACTTGGAAGAGCAGTTGAATGGAATGGACAGAGTCTTGAAAGGAGGGTATAAGATGAACATCAACAAAAGCAAAACAAGGATAATTGAATGTAGCCAAATTAAGTCGGGTGATGCTGGTGGAATTATATTAGGAAATGAGACATTTAAAGTAGTAAAGGGGATTTGCTATTTGGGGAGCAAAATAACTGATGATGGTCGAAGTAGAGAGGATATAAAATGTAGACTGGCAGTGGCAAGGAAAGTGTTTCTGAAGAAGAGAAATTTGTTAACATCGAGTATAGATTTAAGTGTCAGGAAGTCATTTCTGGAAGTATTTGTATGGAGTGAAACATGGACGATAAATAGTTTAGACTAGAAGAGAATAGAAGCTTTCGAAATGTGGTGCTACAGAAGAATGCTGAAGATTAGATGGGTAGATCACATAACTAATGAATAGGTATTGAATAGAATTGGGGAGAAGAGGAGTTTGTGGCACAACATGACCGGAAGAAGGGATCGGTTGGTAGGACATGTTTTGAGGCATCAAGGGATCACTAATTTAGTACTGGAGGGCAGCGTGGAGGGTAAAAATTGTAGAGGGATTCCAAGAGATGAATACACTAAGCAGATTCAGAAGGATGTAGGCTGCAATAGGTACTGGGAGATGAAGAATCTTGCACAGGTTAGAGTAGCATGGAGAGCTGCATCAAACTAGTCTTAGGACTGAAGACGACAACAACAACAACAACAACATATAAACCTTCCTGCTTCTACAACAGATAACAGGAAGAAACATTAATCCACCCTGGAGCATGAAAGATAGCACCTGCCTCACTTCCCAAAGCATGAGCAAACAAAACTTTCAACTTTCAGTCAATGTGGTGGATCAAAGTAGAGCACAGTAATACCTCAAACACTCCTGGTTCACTCCCAGTCCAACACAGGCACCTCACTAGATCACTTCCTCCACCTCCAGTACATTGAAACAACTGCTGGATACTAGCAGCCAAGGTGTGGCTGCATCCACCACACATGATTCCATCAGACTTTCTTACAAGGAACATCTCATATTGATGGCACACAGTTCACTGTTCAAGCACATGGGCAGAGGGCTTTTTCTATGCTCAGAACAAGTATGACCTCTGACTTTAGCCAGATCCATTTTATATGCACGTATTAGTCTGCCCCCCCCCCCCCTCCCTATGAAAAACAAAGCCCTGGAAGGGGCAGGGAAGGTGTAAGAACCACCCATGGCATTACTCACCTGCTGCCCCCCACCTTTTGATTTCCATTAAGCTTAATCTGGTTTAAATGAGGTCTAATCTGCTGCTGCAACTGCAAGTCCTAAGCCAAGAAATTGACATGGGAGGGAACTCTGACAACAGCATATGGACCTACATACCGTGGCAGTAATTTTTCTGTCATCCCCTGTTACTTCTTGCTCTGGCCCCAAACATTCTGAACATACACCATATCACCCACTGTCAAGGATACTTCGTGTCTCCCTTCATTGTACCTCTGAGCTTCCCATTGATGGGCACATGGATGATATTCTTTTGTGCAGCCCTCCACTTGTACTTGAGATCATCCACATTTAAGCCCTCAGGCAAAAGATCATTCATGGACCATGCATTGCTCGATTGAGTATTAATTTGGTAATCTAGCATGAACTTAGCTGGCATTGTCTTATGAGCCTCATGTAAGGCCATATTAAATGCTAAAGACATTCAGCTGAGGGATTGATCCCACCTCCTCTGATCCCTGGAGTGATATTTAATGAGAGCCAACTTCAGATAATGAATAATGCATTCAACAAATGATGGCTTTGTATGGTATGGTGAAGTGGTCACATGTTTTATGCCCTGATTAAAACAAAATCTGCAGAATTTCTCGGGAAGTAAATCCTGGACCATTATCACATTTCATTTCCTGAGAGGGACCAAAACTCATGAATATTGATGAGTACAACCATTTGCTTATTTCAGTAGTGATTCCTTTACTCATAATCAACCAATTAAAATGCATGAAAGTGTCCACCACCCCCACCAGATAAAATCAGTTGCCTTCTTTAATGCACAGTTGGAGGCCAATAAAATCAATGTACAGCTTATTTAATGGCCCAACTCCCCGATGGAATGCAACAGTTCCTTTTTCATGGTTGTGTTGGGCTTACACCACTTACACTCCTGGCATTCGCCCACCATTGCCTGATTTCCATAACCATTCCCTTCTATGTCAATTTGTTTTTCGATTTTCACATGGGTCTTATGCACCCCCAGGTGATCACCGCATAGTGATTGATGGAAATATTTAAATCTGCCAGCGCCATACTGTGAGGCAAACAGATTTTAATCTTTCTTCATACCTGGTTCGATAGCACAGTACCCCTATTTTGATAAAATATACCTTTACCTGTCACTCTTCTTTCAACTCCTTCAGGATGTCCCAGAGATCATCATCCTTTTCCTGATCTTATTTAATGACTGAAAATAATGCCTGTATTTTCCCTAAGACAGCCAATGCCACGTAACTAGGAAGAACTTCCTGATCCTCAATAGCTCCCAGTGCCTCCAGATTGACATGAGATGGTTGTTCAGCTCCTTGCTCGGTTTAACTCATGTGCCACCTGGTTCTGTGTACCCCCAATCTATTTTAAGTCAGACTTAAAAGGCTCATATACATACTGCCCAATACGCTGTTCTACCAGTTATACAAGGCCTCAGTACCCAACTAAGGGCCTGATTATCAGTTTCTAACAAAAGCTGTTGATGTTCCAGATAGGATTTGAACCTTTCGAATAAAAATAGCACAGCCAATGCCTCCATTTCATACAAAGACTACCTCAATTCAGGACTTGCTATTGCCCTATAAATATAGGCCAAAGATCTACATTCCCTATGTTGTTCTTGTGCCCAAGTTTGACACATCAGTCTGGACAACAAAGGGAGACTTAAAATCGTAAATTCCCAGCACTGGTGCCTTACAAAAAGTCTCTTTAATTCAGTCATAAGTTGCCTGTTGGCTCTCACCCCACTTGAACTTCACTCATTTATATCTCAGCTGGTTAAGGGACAAGGCTAATCCAGCACAAATTTTCTAAAAATAAATTTCTAAAAAAAATTGCCATACTGACAAAATGAGCCACAGCCTTTTTCTTACAAGATACAAGAAAGTTAGGTAAACCACTAGTCCTTGATTGGTCGATTTTTATTCCATGCTCTGACACTAAGTGCCCTAAAAAGGATGTTTCCTGCCTGGTTAATGTTACCTTGCTGTGCTTGACAGTGAGACCTGCTTTGATTAGCTGAGTCAAAACCTCCCTGAGATGTCCATTACACACTTTTCAGTTAGAACCTCAAGGAAATTGTTGCAACAAATTCATTATTGGCTTAGCCTTATCCACTGACAACTGCTTAACAACAAATCTCCATCACTATTCTCAGCATGACTAACACTGGGAAAAACCAGGTGGCAACAGAATATTACCTTGACCCAAGGAGAAAACTTAAAACACAGTTCTCCTTTAGAGTAATGTAAAACACAGTGACTGTGAACCAAAATATCACACCCCAACAACAATTACACCATGAGGTTCTTACCGACCCAAATTTCCATGGCCAAATGTATTCTCCAACCCTTAATTTGCCCTGGACTGACCTTTGGCCTCCAACATATCACCTGTGACAGAATGACACTCCTCTTTAACATTTTGCAGTGGCAGCAGGCTGGCAATACCCTTATGCTTATGATACCAGTCATAGTCAAGCAATGACACACTACTGCCGGAATCAACCAATCCACACACAGTTCTGTTCCTATGGCGGCGCATATGAATTGCAGTGGACCTGTGTTAACTGCACATACCTTTCAGCAGCCGTGAGGTGACAAGTGAGCCCTCTGCTCCCGCGAGTGGCCTCGGCATCAGCTATCTGTACCATTTGCATATGCTCCCTTACAATCCGTAACAAAATAGTGCTCACTCCCACACCAACAGCAGGTGCCTCACTTCCCACCATGATCAGCCTGGTTAGTCACCATGCTTTGATTAAGGTTTGTGCACAAGCAAACCCTGTGTCTTAATTCATTTCATTGCATAATGTTTTCTACACTGACTGTCAAATGGTAAAGATCAGCAATTGACTTTGGCTTATACATAAACATGACCCATGATTGGTCTTGCAGACGCATTCCTTCAAGCATGATAACCACTGCCCCCCCCCCCCCCCCTTTTCAGAAATATCCATGCATAAAGCTAACATAGCTATCCTTACTTGCTCAACATAATCGGCTAATACTTCATGTTCATTCTGCACCCTATAAAAGCCTTCCTCAACCAAATATCTCTGCCTCAGTTGACCCAAACATTCACTTAAAATACACTCTCTTACACAAAAAATAGGCCCTTTCTCCCTCTATTACTTCGATAATTAACCTTCTTAATTGCCTGTCAGCTCATATGATACTTCCAACACATGGGCTTGTTCTCACAATCGAATGGTGAGCCACAACATTTCTTTAATATGTACAGTGTCTTTAACTGACAGAACACTAATACCTAGAATTACAGCCAGCAGAGGGTTTGAATATTAGACTGACTTAACAAATTATCTACTCTGCTTGTGACTATTTGCTCTGTAGGTATTACCTCTCCATCACATTCACTTCCTTCCTGCCACTTCAAGGCTGTTAATTGCCTTCGCACAGAAATGACTTCGCCCTGGCAACATGGTCCATCATCGTGTGCAGATGCAGTAACTGAGCCTGAGATGGCTAAGTACCTTCTAATAATTCAACACTCTCTGTCTCTACACCAAGCAGGACCGTACCTGCAGTGGAAGTGGTAGTCACCTCTCCCACAGTTTGAGTCATGACAGTGACAGATTTATCTAACGTGCCATGTAACCAATGACACAATTCAACCATGCTGCTGCCCTCCTCCATCTCTCTGCGTATGTGTAGCTCATACTGTAAGATGTCCTTGCGTAAATACTTAAGACTGAATACTGGGCTGGTTATTATGGTTGAGAACACTGAAAACACACCAGTATATAATACATAAAATATATAAGTACTTCACTAGCATAAATATTTAATTAAAATCAGATTTTGAATGCCAGTACCTAGGTATGCAGCCATTCAACAAAAACCATACTAACTCCTATGATTGGTAGGAAAGGAGGAGGGGTGGCTTGAGGCTGGTGAAGTTAGACGGAATTACTTTGCAACTAACGATCATTAGCTTTAGGTGGGATGGCTTGGATACAGTAATCCTTGAGTGTAAAGCCACTTGATGATAGATTTATAAAATTTATTAACTTCATTTAATGAACATACATTGGAACTTAAGAGTATCCAACAGGATTACTTATATTGTGATTCCAAATCATAACTTGTTTTACTCAACAAAAATAAAGGAAAAAAAAAAGTTAATGTTGCTGATAGGTGGTACGAAGCCACGTAGAAGGTTCTTAGCAAAACTAGCAAGATTTCTTTAATTACTTTGAGGCACTAATCACACATATTTTTTAAAAAAGTAAAAGAAATGAGGTAATAATAACATACAATGGCATCTTGAACTAAAGCCAAATGGTACAGAGTTAGATTTATGAAGTGTATTATCTTCAACTTAAGACAAAACCAACAGCCATGAGTGCATTCGACTAGATAATAATTATGTGTTATAATGGTTGCACAATGCCAAACACTAACCCCCTTTAAAACTTATTATTTAACTGAGCAAAATCTGTAGACTACACAACATGGGCACTAGCCCCTTCAACAAAGCATAGAAAGCAAAAAGACAATTTGCTTATAGCAAATAAAATTTGTACACCAAAATTACATGAACATTGGCACTAGTCCTTGGAAATTAAAAACCTAAAATTTAAATCTCAAATTTAGCAAGTTTTTCCAAAATGACTTGGGATCCAACCCTTTTAAAATTACAAGATACATGACCCATACTGAACCAGGACAAATTACAACACACAGATTTAGATGCAGACTGTAAATGACTTAAACTTCAGGCTCTAGCCCTTCTTGAAATTTTACCCAAAGTAGCCCAGATCTATGGCACAATGTGGTTATTCAAACTCTGGCACTGGCCAGTTTGAACTACAGGTTAATAGACCAATTTTCCTTAAGTGCTATTACATATGTAACAAGAGTAAAGATACTTTCAGTTTGAAATCAACAACACAATTGAGCAACATGACAACTGTCGGTTCCCTTAAAATTTAGCACTTAAATTGGTGATTTCAGTATTTGTCATTAAAGAGAATGATCTTACAGTATGAGCTCAACCACACAATGAAGCAACTGACAACTGTTTCTTCCTTTTAAATTTTAACCACGTAAGTTTGAGCTTTATGTACTTGTCATCCAAAGAATAATCAACAACTTTACTCTAGGAAATGATGAAACAAGAAAACATGATCATTTACTATACCTTGAGCCGATGGTCACCTTTTCAGCACTAGGGAATCAAAATTATATTACCCATTCCATTGCAGTCAGTTTACAATGCATTTTGCTGTCAGCATAGAAACCAGCCATTGGTAAGCACATGCCATCAGCTGATAATGTTAAGCAAGTATCACATTCGGGACATTTTGTTGATTACATGTAAAGTTCCCAGTTCTGCAAGAGATAACAGAAAGGAATGTTAATCCACACTGGAGCATGAAAGACAACATCCACCACACTTCTCAAAGCATGAGCAAACAAAATTTTCGACATGCAGTTAATGCGATGGATCAAAGTAGAACACAGTAATAACTCAAGCACTCGTGGTGTGCTCACAGTCAAACATAAACATGTCATTGTCCCCTTCCACTGCTCTCCAGTACATCAAAACAGCTGCCAAATACTGACTGCCAAGGTGCGGTCACGTCCACCTCATGCGATTCTGTCAAACTTTGTCACAAGGAACCCCTCCTGTTGACAGCTCACAGCTCACTGTTCAAGCGCATGGACAGAGGGCTTTTTCTATGCTCGGAACAAGTATGACTCTGACTTAAGACACATCAATACAACTACACGGCTGACAGAAGGGTCCAGTTGATATGCACATATCAGATTGCAGCACAATGGTTGCAGCTTCGTTTGTAGACCACATGGCTGCTTTCATAGGTAGCTCTGCCTTTTATGGGATAGGAGATGCATGTGACTGGTCTGGAGAAGGTGGTGCCGGGAGGATGTAGGGGACATATCTTGCATCTATGTCTGTTGCAGGGATATGAGCCATGAGACAAGGTGTTGGGAGCAGTATTGAAGTACGCAAGGTGTTCAAGGTGGTTACACAATTTATACATAATAATGAAAGCAACAAGCAATTTCTGTTGGAAAAATTCAGATGTAGTTGCTTATCAGTCTTCAGAATTGCAGAAAAAAGTAAGACAATTAGATACCTCTGATGTGTTCGTGGAGTTTAGTTTTCATAGCCATTTATGCCCTGTCATAGACATTTATTTTATGGGACATCATCTGAAATTCTCTACAACTCAGTTGGAGACATATTACTTTTTGACATTGTTTTAATACCTTATCACTCTGTGAGGTCCCCTCGGTCTATCCATATTTATTTTAGCTCATTTATGGTAAAGTATTATCAGCCAAGAGACCAGCAATTTTCCCATTTATATAGCATAATCTGTCACATTGCAAATTACCTGACAGACATCAACTCCTACATCATACTCCACAAGCCACCTAATGGTGTGTGACAGAGGGTACTTTCAGTACCACTGTCTGATCCCTCCAATCCTGTTCCACTCACAAATAGTGTGTGGGAAGAATTATTGTCGGTAAACCTCTGTACTGGCTCTAATTTCTCGAATTTTCTCCTCATGGTCAATACACAAGACGTATGTGGGGGGAAGTAATATGTTGTCTGACTCCCCCTGAAGAGTGCTGTCCCGAAATTTCAATAGATCTTTTATATATATTGTAAACAGCAAAGTTCCTATCAAACTTCACTGTAGTACTCCAGATATTACCTTTAAATCTGTCAATTTAGTTCTGTTAAGAGCAACGTCGTGTTGTGTCCTGTCTGCAAGAAAGTTTTGAATCCAATTGCAGGTATGCTCTGATACTCCATAAGCTCTTTTTTTTTTTTTTTTTTTTTTTTTTTTTTTTTTTTTTTTTTTTTTTTTTTTTTTTGGTTAAACGGCAATGTGGAACAGTGTAAAATGCCTTACTGAAATCATGGAACATGGCATTAACCCGTATATCATTGTCCATTGAGCTGTGTATCTCATGGAGGAACAGAAGTTTCACGGGATCTCTGTTTGCGGAATCCATGTTGATTTTTATAGGGGAGATGTTCATTTTCCAAGAATGTCATAATTCTTGAGCATAAAGCATGTTCCATAATTCTACAACAGATTGACGTCAACAATATAGGTCTATAATTGTGTGGATATGTCTTATGGCCTTTCTTAAAAACGGGAATGACCTACACTTTTTTTCAAGTTGTTAGGTACCTTTCGTTGCTAGAAGGGCAGCAAGTTCTTTAGCATAATCTTATAGGTATCTCATTTGGTCCTGAAGCCTTTCCACTACTAAGAAATTGTAGCTGCTTTTCAATTCCATGATCGGTAATGTCAATATCTGCCAATTTGACATTTGCACAACAACTGAAAGGAGGTACAGTGTTACGATCTTCTGCAGTGAAACAACTTCAGAAGACTGAATTCAGTATTTCAGCCTTCTCTCTGTTATCTCCCATTTCCATGCCAGTGTAGTCACTGACAGACTGAATAGATGATTTTGACCCAGTTATTCATTTTGCATACACCAAAATCTCTTAGGGTTTTTACTCAGGTTGGTTGACAACGTCTTACTTTCAAAATCATTGAACGCTTCTCTCATTGCTCTCCTTATGCTCATTTTGGCTTCGTTCATCTTTAGTTTGTCAGCTAGATTTTTACTTCTCTTGAATCTGATATCAAGTGCTCTTTGTTTACTTAGTGCTTTTCTAACACAACTATTAAATCATGGTGGATCTTTCCCATCCCTAAAAACCTTACTCAGAACATAATTGTGTAGGGCATATTGAACAATGCCTTTGAATTTTTTCCATTTGTTCTCCTCATCTTCATCTTATCACTAAATGTTTGATGCTGACTGCTGAGATATTTTGAAATTTGTATCTTGTCACCCTTGCTGAGCAAATATATCTCCCAACCTTTCTTAACATTACTTATAGTACCCATCATCATAAATGATGTCACAGTCTCATGAACACTGATACCTTCTTCTACATTAACTGAGTTGATAAGTTCAGGTTTGTTTGTTGCCAAGAGGTCTAAGACTTTACCCTCACAAGTTGGTTATCTATCTACTCAAGGTAATTTTTGGACAAGACATCCAGAACAATGCCACAGTTTTTATGGCATAACACACCCAATCTATACCTGGCAAGTTGATGTCACCCCCTATTACAACGGCATGGTCAGGAAAATTACTAATGATATTCTGCAAGTTCTGTCTGAAGTGCTCTACAACTACAAATCCTGACCCAATTGGTCTATAAAAGCATGAGATCACCATTTTTGACCATTCTTTGATGCTCAAATTCACCCAGATTAATTCACATTCAGAATCCGTGATGACCTCACTAGATTTTATCGAATTTTTTACTGCAATTAACATGCCGCCTCCATTGGTGACTAACCTACCCATACGACAGACATTGCAGTTTGAACTTAGGATTTCGTTGTCATTGACGTCTGGCTTCAACCAGCTTTCTGTTCCCAATAGTATGTATGCATTATAACTTGCAGTAAGTGATAATAATCTGGGACCTTTCCTTGGATGCTCCTGCAGTTTACTTAAATCATATTAATCTTTTCTGTCTGTGATCTGTGAGGACCAAGATCCTCTGAGGTCACTGTGGCTGATTGATCAGGCAAATCATCTTTGCTCCCAAGGGAGAGGTCCTCTAACCTAACCATCTGCACACCACAAGTGCTCTGTTACCCTAGTAGCCGCATCCTGCATGTAGTGCATGCCTGACCTATTAAAGGGGAACCTACAATTCTGCACCCGATAGTGGAGGTAGAGAAATTTGCATGCGATACTCTCACAGAGCTGTCTGAGCCTCTGGTTTAGATCTTTGACTATGCTCCAAACCAGAGGACCGTGATCATCCCTGGGTACGATGCTACAAATAGACAGCTTAGCCTGCACCCTGCGTGAATTGCTAGTTGCCTTCACCAAATCAGCCAGCCACTGGAAGGAGACAAAGATTGTCTCAGAACCCAAGCAGCAGGCATCATTCATGCCAACATGTGCCACTACATGCTGCCGGTTGAACCCAGTGCACTTGACAGCCACTGGCAGGGCCTCCTCCACATCATGGATGAGACCTCCCAGCAAACATACTGAATGCACCCTGGAATTGTTTCCTGACTTGTGTGCTGTCTCCCTGAGGGGCGCCATCACCCACCTAACATTGGAGCTCCCAATGACTAGCACACCCACCCTCTGTACTTATTTTTTTCCAGATTGGGCAGGAAAATTGACTGCTGGCCCAACAGGAGAGGCATCCCATGCTGGCTCATAGTTATTATCAACACTGGGAAGCACCTCCTACCCATTGCTAAGGTGTATGGAACCAGCCACACAGCCTGCTGCCTCTTTTCCCTTCCGCCCAGTGACACGTGAACCCACCACTGTCTGCCACCCACTCTGGAGTGAGGACAGACCGGTCAGATGGTGCATATCAGAAGCTGCAGCAATGTCCAGATCACCAGGGGATACAAGTGGCACCAGTGTTATCGCAGGTCTTGCACTGGCACCCTGACTTTACCACAACTTCAAGCATTAGCTAGAAGCTTATCAACAGTAGCCAACACAGCTTCCAGCTGTTTATGGACAGCAGCCAACTCTCCTTGTATGAGATTTTCACTCTGCAGCAGAGTGTGCGCTGATATGAAACTCCCTGGCAGATTAAAACTGTGTGCCCGACCGAGACTCGAACTCAGGACCTTTGCCTTTCGCGGGCAAGTGGTCTACCATCTGAGCTACCGAAGCACGACTCACGCCCGGTACTCATAGCTTTATTTCTGCCAGGCTGTGGCTAAGCCATGTCTCCGCTATATCCTTTCTTTCAGAAGTGCTAGTTCTGCAAGGTTCGCAGGAGAGCTTCTGTAAAGTTTGGAAGGTAGGAGACGAGATACTGCCAGAAGTAAAGCTGTGAGTACCGGGCGTGAGTCGTGCTTCGGTAGCTCAGATGGTAGAGCACTTGCCCGCGAAAGGCAAAGGTCCCGAGTTTGAGTCTCGGACGGGCATACAGTTTTAATCTGTCAGGCAGTTTTAACTCTCCTTGTGTCTGCTCACAACAAGCACAGTCCCTAGTAGCCATATCATACTGTGTATAAAATAGATATAAGGTCTCAAATGGCACTACTGAGTTTGAAAATATATCAAAGGAGAATAATGTAGCACTAAAAGTTGGTGTGAAGATTTCTCATTGTACTCTGAGACCGCAAGCTATTAAACAGAAATAAATTTCTCTACACAGAAAATTTACACTAGGAAGCTGCCCTACACAAGGATATTCAGAAGACTTATGCAACAACAAAAACTACAATTAATTTTCTGACCTCTAGTCTTCACAGTAAAATACACACATACATTACACTTCTTTGCAGAAGTACATGAACAAAAAACAAAGGCTAAATTAATTTACAGTTTATCACACAAGTGCTGCTGCTGCTCTGTGGCAAACATTGTGAACAATATTAGTTAAATAATCGATTAACGTACTAGTTAATTCTCTTTCGAATAATTATATGCCTCCTCATGAAACAACAATTCAGTTGCTTCTGACCGACCCCTTGCTATTCTGTTTTCCGGCATGTGGCCCTGTTGTGGCTTATGACTGGCCATTTTACTTTTGCTGCTCTGGGCTACTGCATAATCCCACACTGCCACTGGCCTGCGTCATATGTTTTCATCCATGCAATGTGACCTCCATGTGATCTGCAGGCATGGCTATCTCTTTAGACATTTAACTATTGAGAGTTAATACTCTCCCATACTACACACATCAAAAAAAGTTATGCATCACCTTGCTTCCAAGAGCTCTGGAACCTGTACAGAAAATTGGAGTAGAGATCAACATAAACATCATTTTCACCCTTTTTATTGCTCATGAAAAACACACATTGCACATTGTACCACCATTCAGCGAGACCTTCAGAGGTGGTGGTCCAGATTGCTGTAAACTCCGGTACCTCTAATACCCAGTAGGACATTCTCTTGCATTGATGCATGCTTCTATTCATCATGGCACACTATCCACAAGTTCATCAAGGCACTGTTGGTCCAGATTGTCCCACTCCTCAATGGCGATTTGGCGTAGATCCCTCAGAGTGGTTGGTGGGTCACATCGTCCATAAACAGCCCTTTTCAATCTATCCCACGCATGTTCGATAGAGTTCATGTCTGGAGAACATGCTGACCACTCTAGTCAAGTGATGTTGTGATCCTGAAGAAAGTCATTCACAAGATGTGCATGATCTGGGCACGAATTGTCATCCATGGAGATGAATGCCCCATGTACCGCCTATAACGTTGCACTGTCGGTCGGAGGATGGGATTCACGTATCATGCAGCCATTACGGTGCCTTCCATGACCACCAGTGGTGTACATCAACCCCACATAATGCCACCCCAAAACAGCAGGGAACTTCCACCTTGCTGCACTTACTGGACAGTGTGTCTAAGACGTTCAGCCTGACTGGGTACCTCCAAACACGTCTCTGACGATTGTCTGGGTGAATGTGTATGTGACACTCATCAGTGAAGAGAACGGGATGCCAATCCTGATGGTCCATACGGCATGTTGTTGAGCCCATCTGTTCTGCACTGCATGGTGTTGTGGTTGCAAAGATGGAACTCGCCATGGACGCCGGGAGTGAAGTTCCACATCATGCAGCCTATTGCGCACAGTGTGAGTCATAACATGAAGGCCTGTGGCTGCACAAGAAACATTATTCAACATGGTGGTGTTGCTGTCAGTGCTCCTATGAGGCATAATCCGTAGGTAGCAGTCATCCACTGCAGTAGTACCCCTTGGGCAGCCTGAGCGAGGCATGTCATTGACATTTCCTGTCTCTCTGTATCTCCTCAATGTCCAAACAACATCACTTTGGTTCACTCCGAGATGCCTGGACACTTCCATTGTTGAGAGATCTACCTGGCACAAAATAACAATACAGATATGGTCAAACCACAGTACTGATCGTCTAGGCATGGTTGAACTAAAGACAACATGAGCCGTATACCTCCTTCCTGGTGGAATGACTGGAACTGATTGGCCATTGGGCCCCCTCCGTCTAATAGGTGCTACTCATGCATGGTTTGTTACATCTTTGGTCGGATTTAGTGACCTCTCTGAACAATCAAAGAGACTGTGTCTGTGATACAGTATCCACAGTCAACATCTATCTTCAGGAGTTCTGGGAACTGGGGTGATGCAAAATTTTTTTGATATGTGTAGGTGGAGTAGTGATGTCACCATGCTCTTACAGTGACTTATATTCTCC
Organism: Schistocerca serialis cubense; assembly: GCF_023864345.2. Lineage (NCBI taxonomy): Eukaryota > Metazoa > Arthropoda > Insecta > Orthoptera > Acrididae > Schistocerca > Schistocerca serialis. The sequence goes on along the minus strand of NC_064639.1, from coordinate 450,330,202 downwards.
TGTGGGGTAACAGCACTGAAAGATGACTCCAAACTTGGAGAGTGTGGACCCATATATATGCATTTGTACTATAGCTACAATGCTAAAATAAACTACAAACTGTTGCAGTGGTCATGAGGCTCCAAAAATAACAGTAAAAGCTGAGGGTATAGTTTAGAATAGAATTTGAGTTTCTGTTTTTGAAATATTATTCTGTTAAAGTTTGTGTTTTAGAACAGAAATTGGATTAGTTTTATTGAAATGCCTGCCTGTTTATGTGATGCACTATGTATGGGCTTACTGGGTTTTGGATTGTTATTTGTAGATTAACCACTTCTCAATAATCTCACATGTGACATCTTTTCGATGTGAGCATCTACAGTGGGTGGTGTACATTTTAATCCTTACTTTTTGACTTCTACATCCCCTGCTTACTATACATCCCCTGCTTACTAAAAAATGCTTTGAGCTAGTTTGGAAACAGAAAAACAGTGTATGTTCTCAGATGACTAAAGAGTAATGTTTGTGGCAAGCAAAGAATTAAATCAAGTCTTGAACCGAACATATTGCTTCACTTGTACAGTTCACCATTTATACAGAATCATCTCATTGATCAGTGTGATGAAGCAAGCTACACATTGTTTTCATTGAATGCCTTCATGCAGTTGTTTGCCACATACCACAGCTGTGATACAGTTCATGACTGAAACATCCTGGTAAATGAAAACTGTACATCAGACCACAGCTCAAAATAAGAACTTTCCCTTTGCTGGGTAAGTGTTCTGCCAACTGAGCTACCCAAGCATGACTCGCAACCTATTCTTGCAGAGGTTCTGATAGAATTAAAGCTGTGAGGAGGATTGTCATTCATTCTTAGGTAGCTCAGTTGGCAGAATGCTTGCCTGCAAAAGGCATAGATCCCAGTTTTGATTTGCCCAGACATTTCATATCAGTTCATGCTCCACTGTATGCTGAAAAATTCATTCTGGAAATTCATGACTATTGTAATAACCACTCAAGCCCATACTTGTTAAGCTCATTTCATTGATACACAAAGTCAATATTAATCTTCTGCACTTTCGAAAGTGTGACACTTCATTACTCACATCCCCAGTCACAAGCTATAGAATTTAGTCACTCTTCTAACATTTGCCATACCACTTCAGTGCATAGATTCCCGACTTACAGTTAGTTGAACATTTTCCGCTGTTCGCTATTTTCCTAGTGTTTACAAAGGTATGTTGTGTGCATATTTGTGAATTACAACTCTTGTATCAAGTCTCACGTTGATTGGCAGAAAAATTAATTAAGTTTATGCCATGATGCTGTTCCATTACCTTGTGAGGCAACACCTCTGACACTCATTGTGGTCCATCACCATCTCCCAAGATCCCTTTTCTCCACTTCTGTCTGCCATGCCACGAGGCTCTTCAGCTGTTGGCTGTTGCTTTCACTGCCTCTGGCATGCTTCTAACTTTTTTTTCAGTAGGTATTGTTCTATGCTATCTAAATAATCTTGGCATATGTTATACAAATAATTTGTACAATTTAACAGTCTCTTTTTAATTTACTTTTTAGTTCAATTCTTCCAAATCCTTTTTCTATTCCCTGTAAGCTTTACATTCAAATTTCCAGTTGCCCTACTCACTGCCTCCACCAAAAGTGGGCTCTGTGAAACATTCCACCACTTGGACATCCCACCAAAGCCACAACAAAGATTGGCTTATGTATTACCACCTTGCACAATCATTAGTCATGAAAACAAAATTCAGTAAAATTTTAATAACATCCTAAATGAAACATGATTGTTGCAACTTTAGACAAAAACTGTTAAGAAGATCTGCAACCACGTAGCTGGTAAATGGTAATACACTCGTCTTGATTACCTAAATAAATTTATTTATCATTTCATGGCACCTTTTGGGAGAGCTTCTTCAGATCTATTAAAATCAAGGTTGTTAACGTATCAAATCAGTTGGTACTGTGTGTCATCTGCACAGTATTACCGAAGTGCGCATGCACGCGCACACGTGTGTGTGTGTGTGTGTGTGTGTGTGTGTGTGTGTGTGTGTGTGTGTGTGTGTGTGTGTGTGTGTTTTGCAGCACTGTTACCTGTCACCATCATAGGGCACTTCTGTTTAACTTGCTCGTAATTCAGTATTTTAACTGTATTGGTCTATGGTGGTAGCAGGCAGCAATACTGCGAAAGGATGGCCCACTAGCAAATGACAGATAAGTGTGTCAACTGTCTTAATAAATTGTACAGAAAGATATAAAAATATTAGTATCATGCATTACATTGCAAATTGGAGCCATAGTTCTATCATGGTTTGGTTTTCTACCATTTTGGAGGATTTCCAAAAACATTAGAGTAGGTTAAAATACAGTTAAAGTAACTTTGAACATGAAAAAACTGAATTACATTACACAAACCTATCACCATCAGTATAAAGCACCATTGATAGTGCATTCCAGGATTTCTTCATTTTTTACAATTTCTTCATGATTGCATTTGTCTTGTTTCTCCTGCAGCGGAGCCTCCATCCCTTGTTAAAAATCTTGAAGATCGTTCAGTTAAAGACTACGAAGAAGTTGAATATAGAGTCAGAGTGAATGGTGTACCAAAACCAAAGATAACGTGGTAAGTATCTGCAAAATCAAGTTTATAGTCTTAAGAAGTTGATGATGGACTATGTAATAAGAAGCTTTGTCCTTAAAATTTATATTAATGTTGCACTGATCTTACTACTAACATAGATCACAAAGGTGTGCAATACATTCTCCACCATAATTGGCTTTCCTATTTTTGTTCGCATTTGCTTAAAAATGATTGTAGCTTCTTTGCTTTCAGTTGAAAAGAAATGTAGCTTTGCTTTCTACATATTGTGCTTCTTTACATGGGATATGACTTCCTGGTTTTCTCTGTAGCTACTGAAGAAGTAAACTTTAGTCTGACTGATGAAGATTCAACACATTTGTTAAACTATTCATTTTGATGAGACCAACTTTTCACTTACCTTCACTCATGTTTTATTACTTTCTATTGATAGTAAAGTTACTTAGCTTTCTACTACAAGAACAGTAAGGTTACTTAGCTTTTTCCCACAAGAATAATGGTATTGTCCATATATGTAATGTTGACTATCTGTGTGACATTAATTTCAGTAATGTTAGTTGTATGGTTAAAAGGATATGCTGAGAACTTTACAGTTACTTGGACAAAATGTAATGAACTGATAATGATGATATTGTGTTATAATGTCAAACAGTCCTGAGCAAGCAGCCATTTAACATTCTGACGGTTTGGTTTTTCTCACATTTCCAAAACATTTAGGTATTTTCATGTTTAACAGACTTTAGGATATTCAAAGTGAAAATGAAGGATGTTCTAAAACTCTGTTCTATAATATTGATTTTTTTAAAATAATTTATGTAAAACACATCACAGGGTGTTACAGAGCAGAAAATTTTATTGCATTAAGTCAACTCATTCCTTTAGCATTAACTTTTCTGGATCTTCTGTTTCATTAAAACTTGTGAGTTTCACAACACAGAAAATAATTCTCTGTATATCATTATTTGCTCTGTCTAAATTCTTTCATTGTCTGGGGTCACATAAATCATATCCTAGTAATTTACTATCCTGATTTTGTTTTCTTTTTAAACAGCTCACCCAATGGTGACCCAGTACCAAGGTGAAACCAATAATGGAACAGTTTGTGCAATCTGAGGCTCAGAAATATAATAAAAGAATTTTGTTGCAATGTGGTCACTGTGTGTCCAATTGGTGGTACACTTCGTTGTGCAACTGCACTTGTACTTACAGTATTATTGTTATTACTAATGCCTTAGGTGGCATATTGTGTTGGCATAGTCCATATCAATTCAGACAGGCTAGGAAACAATCTTACCTTCATAGTCTTGGATGATATTGAATCTAGCATATGTTAAAATGAAGGACTAAGTAAGGAACAAGTACTTTTTTTGTTTTCTCCAAAAAAATTTCTGCTCCGAGATACAGCCCTCCAAAGATTGCACTGTGCATACCATTTTGAAGATGCGAATTTTGGAAAAAAATTTAAAATGCTGTACCTTTAGAACAGTTCTAGATATTTTTTTTGTTTTGTTTTTTTATTTAAAAGATAATTGCTTTATGATTACAAAGAAATCCTCCATTTGGACTTATCTGTCAAAGTTCTTTTACTATAGCACTCTGAACTTTTTTATAATTTATGGAAAAAAAATTTTTAAAAAAATGTCAATCCATAAAATTTTGATTTTTTTCTGTTGATTAATACCATATAGTTCTACATTCCCTGAAAAGAAGAGCTTTCACTTTTAGGTTTAACAGGTCTTATAAACAATTGAAATTTTTGCCACATATAAAATCTGTTTTATTGCCACATTATCACATAACAGGCACGTAAAAATCAAAACCTAGCCTATTTAAAATCATTTTAGTTTTGAAAGATGAGTAAGAGACCCATTTTTCAAGCATTTTAAATGGTTCCAAAAGTATGTGAAAGGTCCAAAGACTTAAAGGTTTCAATTTACACAACTTCTGTGCTCTCTGTTTTGTACTGAAATTAGCCATTCAGTGAAGTAAAAATGTGTTCCACTGCTTCAGTATCTTCCTTTGATATAGAGTGATGCCTTCCTGTTGACCAACAGGAACTGAAGCACTTACAGTCTTCAAAACATTGTGAACAGGAAGTGAGCACTGATGGCTTTGTTGCTGTCCTTCAGCTGGAAACCTATATCCAGCACCTGGTCCCTGTGGTAGCATAAAGTTCACTGCAATTTCATTTAACTCATAACTGTTATCTATAATCTCTGCAATGCACCAGTCAGTCATACACACATGCCACAAACATCCCCCTTCTCAAGTTGTGAATCTGAATATTATCCTGCTGTTTCCGAGGTGTTGGCCAAACGAACAAAATTTCTTCTTTCTTGCTCTTTAAAGTGCATGTAATATGAGTTCACCCATCACTTTGAGTCCAAAAATGTGTCTTCTGAATGCCCTCACAGGAGTAGTTGTTTGGACCATTCTTCTCTTTTCTGCTCACTGAATTCTTCTACTTTCTCTTCGAACAAAAGAATGAGGGCTGTGGATGTGTAAGTTTCATGACTCTCATAAAATCCCCAGCATTCTGAATCGCAGCTGTATTTGGTCTGGAAAGATTATGTTTTGTAGCATGGTGTTTCAGCAGGCCTCCTACACCAACACAAGGCTCCTTCCCATGACCAGTAGCACTGTATACCCATTCAGTTGGCACTAGTGACTTGCTCAATTCAAACATCTGGTAACAATTTTTAAAATGAGCAGGGGCACCATCAGAAATAATGATGGTCTTCTCTGCCCCTGTTTGCAGTTGAAGAATTTTGCACATTGCTAGCAAAGCATGTGCTGAGTCATGTCCCGTGTCATCACTTATAACTGCAACACTTGTGATCTTGTTTTGAAAATATCTCACTCTTGTAAAATTTGAAACCTAGTCATTACTCCAATGATGCCCTTGTACTTCTTGTGGGACAATTACAGACCAGTTCTCAGCAAATCACAGTGAAGCACTAAACATAGTTCTTCGGTCTGTATACACCCTGTCACTTGTGCAATGTGTTGTTGTTGCAATTTATTCAGATGTTGGTGTTATTGCTTTCACTGACCGTTTACCAAGTTCATCAATGAAACTATTAAAGGTAACAGTTTTCATAATTAGTTTATTTTCCTCCCACGTCATGTATATAATTTCTGCAGAGTTATCTGCTACATCTTCCAGGCCAAATGTCTGCAAAGACAGTCCTCCCTTTCCAGGGCAGTCACCATATTCTTGAAACAAACAAGTCTCTCGCTTTATGTCACAGACTACTAATGACTTCACACGACCAATGGAGGTTTCATATGTTGCATGCTACAATAAGTTCTTCAAAGTTACCATGCAAAGTTCAAAATTCATGCAGTAGACACATAAAGAGACATCTCTAGGTGGGTGTGGAACTATCCACTTAGGTCGTAGTGTATAAAATTTTGATCTTCCAATATGTGAAGTTGTATACCGTAGTTGCTCTTACAAATTGCAAAAGTTTCTTTAATGCTCGAGTCATGTACCTCTTCACTTTCACAAATTTTTGACCTTCAACTGTTACAGTTATAGTGTCTTTTTTGTTGACACTCTGGTGAGAACAGTCCCATTTATCTTCCAGATGAAATGACTGTGATATTTGAACTTGAGCTGCTTCTACAGGATGGCCATAATAGGGATCTGGTCTTCCAAAGACTCCTTTAACAGACCTCACATTTCTTGATTTGTCTACTATGTACTTTGATAGTGATGGAGCATGGTTCAAAATTATTTTCTTTGAAAATTTCTGTGGAATAATAGTTAAATCTTGCACCTTTTCACTGCACAGTATTCAGCAGCTGAGTTAATATTTGTGAAAAATTCCTGGCAAGAGGTGTGAGAATACTTTGGTTCATTTTCCTCTGAAGATGTAATTTTTACTTTGAAAGTGTGGTCAGTTTTGCTATAGTGTATTCATCCATAGCTTTAGTAATTTCTCTGCACTTTCTTGATGCATAGATATTATGACTGGACTTCACTGACTGTGGTTTCTTAACAGGACTAACACCTACCTCTGTAGCTGACTGATTCAAGGTATTTAATTCTTCCTCTATTGATGCAAAATCTGCATCATTTGCACCAAGGAAGGCTTCACCTTGTTCAGATACTATCATTGTGGTTATTCTGTCAAAACATATAGAACACAAAAAGTCATCACTGGAAACAGTTTTACTTTGAAACAGCATCTTCAAATAAGAACAGTCATTCCCAACCTGAACAAAGTCTGTTTTTTTGTTTGTCTTATATATCACTCTGTTATGGATATGCAAATAGTCAGCACACTTCACTCTCCTGTGGCCCCAGTCAGAAGACATTCCAAACAGTCCTTTTCGCAAAACACTCTGCAACTGTGTCAACTGGCAAATTCCTCACAAGAACACAGAACTCACTCGGTGTTCTCAGATTTCTTAGAAGCCTCTTCAGTAAACAAATTAGCACTGAACAAGTAATATACAGAAAACTGCAATGAACAACCATGACAAAGAAACTGAGAAGAAACTACAACAAAGTGTAAGAAATATCTGCAACGATGAAAGTGAAAAGAAATAACTGTAACAAAGAAAGTGATAAGAAATAACAGCAACAAAGACAATAGAAATAAACATTATAACAAAGAAATGAGTAAGAAACAACTTCAGTGAAAACATACATTACCACTGAAAGTTAAAAAAAATTATTTTTTTAAATAAAAAAAAATGTAAAAGTGGAAGCTCTCCTTTACAGAGAATATAGTACTACATGGTACTAATTAATAGATAATAATATAACTTTTCTGGATTGGCATCCTGAAAAAAAAAAATCTGTAAATTATAAAAAAAAAAAGTGACAGTAAAAGAACTTTGAAAGATTTGTCCAAATGGAGGCTACCATTGTAATGATGAAGCAATTATCTTTCAAATAAAAAAAACTCTAACAAAATATCTAGAACTGTTACAGTTATACAGCATTTAATTCACATCTTCAAAATGGCGTTCGCTGTGTCATCTTTGGAGGCCTGTATCTCGGGGCAGGAATTTTTTTAGAGAAAACAAAAAAAATGTGTTACTCCCGAATTTTAACATATGCTAAATTCAATAACATCTGAGACTATGAAGCAACCTCTCTGCCTGAAGTGATACAGATTATACCAGTTGAAGCATTCACCTCTTCATGAGAAAGAAGAGTTTATGTGAGACTATTGTACGTATATTTACTTTTCCCTCTGCAATGAAGATATGCTCATTAAATTTTCATGCTTTTGATCACTGGTAGCTAACTTATGCCAGTCTTTGTTTCTAATTAATTATTCTCATTACCTAACACTTTGATTCTTAGCCTTCTTACTTCTTTCTTCAGGACTTCATTAATTTTTTATTTAATGAAACAGCTGCTGTGTTAAACTAAGAATTAAAGTGTTTTCTTTACGGTGGAGAAGTGATTTGCGATACCTTCCATAAATTTTGTTGTTATTTTTTTTTCAGCATAATTAAGAAAACAGATGGCCTCTCATGTATATTTCAGAATACACGTAATTTATCTGTATAGGGTTGCAGTTGTGAGACTCTCGGCATATTTCCAATCACTATTTTTGTAATCAAAGCTATAAAATACTAATATTGGTTAGTCCTGTTTGTTGTTCGAAACCAATATTAACTAATTCACGTTCTGGATTTTGAACATGCTGCTGAGACTTTGTATGGTTTGCATAAGCTGCTTCATTTGAATGATATGAAAGTTCCTTTATAAGGCAGTAAATAGTTAGCCCTTTCTCCTACCCAGATATTGTTCTTTTGTATGTGACAGCCCTTGTTAAATGCTAACATAACAAGAGATTCCCTCCTTTCTGTGCAAGTACTCTGGAACAGTCATAAAAAAGCAAGTTTCAGCTTTTTCAGTTGTTATACTATCGCTAACTAATCTTCTAAAATCCATTGTCTAATTTTTTCTGGAAAATGAAACCACATATCCCTTTCAGCATGTGTGGCATTTATTTTCCAACAAATTCAAAATAGTATTCTCTCAAGCCACATTCAAATTGCCTGTTATAATAGTCCTGTGCAACGTATCTCTTTGTAATGCATATTTTCAAACTTCTTGAGATAGCAATATTTTTAATCAGTTGATGATTCACAGTGTATTGTCCCATAGACATATCTTGCAAATGAGCACATATCAACAGATGCGTGGAGATCGCAATTCTGGCTCTTCCTGTGCACACTTTAGTTACATCCATTATTTTGCCATTGGCACAATTCCACAGCAAACTGGCATGTACTATAGTTCTTCTGCTGAGGAAGCAATGAACTGGTATTCAGAGAAACCATTGTATTAGGAATTATGTTATATCAAAGTGCCACATCCTACCACTAATTTCCTCCAGCAGCTAATAGGATTTTGGAATATTATACTGAAGTACATAGTCTGGGCCCATAATCTGTTAGCAGAGAATTTTACAGGTGGTATCTGATTGGAACAGACATTTATTGCTCAGATGTTAACAAGATAAAACTATTACATGAAAATTCTATTTCAAATTATAACATTGAGTAAAAAAAAAAAAAAAAAAAAAAAAAAAAAAAAAAAAAAAAAAAACACCAAGTGCTCATAGTTACACCAAAGCAACCAAAAAGACACTTTAACAAAAGATTTTAAACTCTCAGAATTTAAAAGTGATTTGTGTACTTTTAGATTGTGTTAGAACTTCTGAAGATTTTTTAAAAAAATGCTAAATACTGATTTTTTTGCTACACATATTACAACAAAAATTGCCCTACACTTGTAAGTTAAACTTTATATACATAATCTTCTCTCTTACAGCTGTGTTTTCATGTATAAGTTACTTGTGTTCCAGGTACAAAGATGGAAAGGAACTGCAAAGTGGTGAACATATTGTAATAGAAACAGATTCAGAGGCTTTGGTAGTAAGCAGTCTCAGTATTCAGCATTTTCAGGAATCTGATGTTGGTGTGGTAAGTTAATATGCTTCAGCATCTTTTTGTTAGAACCAGGTCTTTTTTTCATATTTCTACATACATTACATGTGACTCCAGAAACTTACAACACTTAAAATATTTCTGGAAAACTGATTTGGAGCATGTCTGTTACATTATTTTTATACAGTACACATTGTTACTACAACTGGAAAATGAATTACATAACGTGTAACAAGAAATCTAAATTTGTCTAAACAGTTGATGCCCTCACACTAAATCATTACAGGGGCACTTTGTTAAGAGACATTGTCTCCACTTAAAGATTTTGCTATAATCTACCTACTCTTTTTTTAACTTATTCATGGAGCTACTCAACTTGGGCCAATCATAATGCCTGAGGAGAGAACAAGCTCAACATTTGTATTGCTTGCTCTTGAGGAAGTCTTTCTCAAGTCACTCTCAATACTGTACAGATGATTTATTTATTAACTTGATTTATAGATTTTTCCAAAGCTTTATCTTGCTGTCCTGCAAAATTTCCTTCTTGTGGCTTAGGCTTGAATCATTCTGGCCTCTTTACATGTTCCTGTGGTACTATGTCAGGCAACAGATGATGCCCAATGTAAATTTTACCCAGGAAACTATTGGGTCCAGAAGCCAGCACGCTTATGTATGTTTGTCACGAACATAATAGTAATCATAGCAGCTGATAACACAAGTGTCGTCTCTTGCTTGACATAGGCCCTGTGTTGTTTTCAATATGTATGTTGTTGTGTTCTGTTCTGTGTGTCAAGTGGTGTGTTCTAATTTTGTGTACATGTGCAGTTCATTAAATTGTATGATTTTAGGCACATAACATATGATTACACATCAAATTACACCACATGCACGCTGAAGTGACAACACTACTTATCACAGGCAAATTACACGGTCTCTTTTAAAATGGAAATATTAGTCGAAGGTTTGATGCCCGCAATATGAAACACATAAAGAGCAGTGTAAAGCACCATAATAAGACATATGTTAACAAACTATCTCAGGTTCTTTTTGCATTGCAATTTCATAGAAACTAATATGTGGGTTCACATAGAGAAATATTATTGTGTGGTACATTTATCACTGATCATTTCAGGGTAAATTAATTTCTGTGAATTCATGTAACTGAAACAAAAGAGCTGCTATGCGGCAACCACAAGAATTTAATGGAAACTGCTTCTCATCTTTGCATATAAATTAAAATGATGATGAAGTTAGATAATGTAATTAAAATGCAAACTTTGTAAATTATTTTCACAGCTCTGTGCCCTTTAATATTGGCAATATTCAAATAAAATATTGTGGTCATGCAAATGGCTGACAACAATAAATTATAACCTCATGCTGTATTGCATGTTCTGATACTCTGGAAAAATAAGTCATTAGTTTCGTAACATATAGTGATGCTAAATATACATGAATAAACATTTTAAGAGCAAATAAACACATTATTTAACCAAAGTGCAATATAGGTACACTTACAATGTCTCTCATGTCTATCCTCATCCAAGATCAAGACCAGAATAAGTAATTGCATAAAATCATTTGGCTGTTTCACAGTTATTAATATTTTTAACATACAACAAAGAATAATATACATAATAAAGCAATATCTTTTTTAAATACAATTAAGTTGAATGATAAATATTTTTCCTGTACATTTTTACATGTGTCTTTCAAGAATCATGAAAGATTTAATTCATTGCTCTGTTCATAATTGTATATGAATATTGTTCTCCCCAGGGCAAACAGTCCAATGGCCTCCAGGGATCATTGGCCCACAAATGCACATCGTTTTTGTGGACAGTAATTACACTATTACTGGGTCTGCACTGTCACAATTGACCACCTTGTTCACACTTGTGAAAGAGACACTTTATGTTAGTTTGAGTTCATGATTACAATATGTATCAGCTCCTTCTCAGAACACTCATGAGTGTTAAAAGTTTTTAGGTATCAGATGACATTACGGGCACTATATTCTTGACTTTTGGCCAACTTGTACATTACAATTACTGAAAACAGTCTGTCAAATTTACATTCCCTGGAAAGATATTGACTGACTCCTCCATTCCAGTTAAAGGCAATGGGAAAAACCAGATACTCCTAAAAACCAAGCCCAGAGTATTAAGACTGTTACCAAGTCCTTTACGGATTACGTTGCTCCACTTACAAAGAATGTGGTTAGAAATCAAAATTATTATGTTATGATTATGCAATTCACAAAAATGTATTTATTTAATTGGATAGATAAACAATCTGTTCACCAAGCGGTGGCAGAACACACATATAAAAGACGGCTATTATTGGCAACCTTTTGGAACCAGTGGCTCCGTGTTCAGGCAGAAGTGTTGGAGGGGAAGAAAGAGGGGTGAAGGTTTTATCCATACAATTAAATAATTTTTGACAAAAACATATTTGTTACATAAAGGACATTACGGCATTCGTTTGAAAGATTGTTTTTTGTATATCGGAAACATGAATTAATTCAAAAGTCTTTGCCAAAAAAAGGTTTGATAAACAGTTCATGCTGATAATGTTTGCAGAAGTACAAAGTTTTCACAGTCTTAGTATGTGAATAAATAACTAATTCTTCATTAGTTGCGTTGGTGGTGGCAATGTGGGTGTGGTACACTGCAACAGAAGTCCATGGTTCAACATGTGGTTGGTTTGTGCAGTGCGTTGGCTCAAGGTCAGGTGCACGCCTCCCTCGGCAATCAGCTGTTGCATCTGGCTCCACCCCACAGGCGGTCAGCTGGTCTGGTCCTGCATGCTCACTTTGTTACGATGATGATTACCGCGAGTACATGAAATAGCACCAAATACAGGGTTAATGTGTTACAGCAATGGCAGTTTAGCTGTAAAGAAGCTTTGTTAGTTTGCATTCATTCCACATTTATCCCTGTATGTGAATTTTCTTGTATGTAATATGAAGCTATATGTCAGTCCAGTTTTTTAACATATTTTGGTTGTAGGCACTCATTGTTTTCAAGAACCTACATAAAGCATCACTTTTTATTGTGGCACAGCATTTCTAACATCCCGCATCGTCTGTAGGCATTGTGATGAGTATTCATCACAGGCTTGTCGGGTTGCAGTGCTTTTAGTTTTCATGGTTGGTGCACCTGGCATTACAGCATTCAGGTGCATTATTTTTATCTGATACTGTCTGCCTCGTGAGTAAACATATCTCATTTCCACTCACGTGACACAGTGCCTGTCTCTTTCTCATAATGAACAATTCTAAGGATACATGCATGTGAGGTGAAGCATTACTCAACTGAATAATTGAACTCACTGATAATTAAATCAGTCACTTGATTTCTGTGATTACACAGATTTTGTCTGTTTTTGCACACACAGTGCAGCACTCAAATAGAGCATTCTTGCCTTTAAAGCACAATTTATATTCACAAATTCATGCTTAAAATGTCTTTCACATTATTCAGTCAGTACAGTGTACATGATGAAAAGGAAGCACTAAGTACATAATTTTCTGTAGTTCATGAGCTTATACACAAAATGTGACTTACATTTACATGTTACATTTTTCATTTATAATGGTTTGAGCTTTCGTTAGTTATGATCACATCAGAAGTAACATAGCATCCCTTCATGCAGAAAACTTGACCATTTGGTACTGATTCATTACGCAAAATACTGTCACATACAGGACTTGGTTGCATTGTGCCAAGCTTTATTGTAATGTGCAGAAAGCTCTCATATGTAAATGAACAGTTAAGAACATACGCATAAAGCATATAAATTTCCACAAGCAGAACATGTCTCATCCTGGATGAGACATAATTATAAGCAAAGTGAAAATCAGAACAGCCTGATTAGTAAGTCAAAAGCATAAAAGCAAAAAATTCCCATGTAGCATGTTATAGTTGCTTACGGAGGGCTCATTTTGCTTAAAATTGTTAATATGATTACCATACCATTGTGACTCCTATGTCAAAAACATTGAAATTTCTGGGGCTTTAGTTACCACCTCAAAGTCAAGCAAAACATTCATTACATACATACAATTACAAACATAGGAAAAAATTAAAACTGCTGACATACATACATAGATCGCAATTAATAAAGCACAGAAATCATACTTAAACTAGTATTTACACAAATAAAACTTTTGTTTCTTCTTTCATACACCATGACACATTAATGTACATTTGTTCTGCAGTAATGAAAGGTTTCAACCTTCATGCAGTATCTTTACAATCAAGTGTGGCCCTGTGTATAACAATTGCCACCTTTTATTGGCTCTTTTTAGACTAGAGGTTTTGGTTAGTCCTCAGCAAGACAAGATTGCTCTCTCAGTACTCATGAATAGCCTTTTGTTGTTTGTTACATTGGTGTCTTCTGATTTATGCCTGTTTGCCTAAAGGTATTAAAGCTTACTCAAATTTTTCCTCTATTGTCGTCTGTCTTGGTATCTGCAGTAATCGTTTAAGTCATTAATTTGACTCAGGTTTGGGGGACATGAGTTCAGTGGGTGTAAAGCCTGTTGACTCATGAGACAGGTTTGTTATAGATGTTCTCGAGCAGCGGAACATACCGTATCCATTTAGTATGCTGAGTTGATGCATATGTTTGAACAAACCAGTAAAGTTCTTGGAAGATTCGTTCACTGGGTTGGCTCAGGGGTTGAACATTGATATCAAAATGTGTTTTACTTCTTGTTTTCCATCTATTACACCAGAAATAGGTGGCATTATCTGACAGAAAGGTGGCAGGTTTCCCCACCTGCAGTGTGTAATCACTCACAAGTTTTCTTACTGTGGAAGCAGAAGTGGAGTTTCTGACAGGATAGATTTTTATAAATTTGGAATATCCATCATACACAGCTACTAAATACTTGGTAGCCCCCTCCCAACTGTTGGAAGGGGTACCCTAACATCTTTTGCTGCTAATTGTAGGGGTTTTGGAGGGATGATGGCATGAAATTCATTGAATATGCTACAGTTTGTGGGCTCTATCCTCTGGCTAATCACGCAGGTTCTTTTTAACTTCCTAACCCACTTCTCCAAGTGAGGAAAGTAATGATATGTTGCAGTTTTGTTCGCACATTTCTTTAAAAAAAAAAAAAAAAAATGCCCCCAGGTGTGGTGTGTGTAACAGATAAAGTTGTCTGTGCACTATGTAGGAATGCGTACACACCTATCTATGTATCCAGTTATTGTCTATGGAAGAGGATACCGTTTTGTATCGGATATTGTTTTCTCGGGTCACTGACCATACCACTCTTTAATAAGTCTATTAGTCTTTTGTGGTGGGGATCTGCTTCTTGCAGGTCCCAAATATTTTTGCACATACACAGATATGTTTGTCTGCACCCTGCATCTTGTAATAACAGAATTTAGTGCTCCACTGACTGTTCAACCAGTTCTATGGATTACAGAAAGCATGGCAAGTATGACAGTGCATTAGCCACTACATTATCTTCACCCTTCACATGCCTTACCTCAAAATCATAATCTTGCAGTGCTAAAATCCACCGGGTCAATCTAATATGCAATAATTGGCATGTCAAAATGAAGCTGAGATCTTGATTATCACAGAGGAGCACTACATGCCTGCCACAGACAAAATAGTGATACTTGTTTATAGCTCACACTACTGCTAATATTTCCAGTTCCGATGCTAAGTAAGCACACTCATGGCCATAAGTCGCATGGCTATTGAATCCGATGATCTTTACTTCTGTCTGTCCCAATGAACTGTCAATTTGGAACAAACATGCACCCAACCCACAGGTTGAAGCATTGGTGGCAAGGTAAAAGTCTGTGTTCGTATCAGGATGATGCAGTACCCGGAATTGACTAGTGCCTCCCTGAGGTTGTCAAATGCGTTTTTTAATTCCTGTGATAAAAACTATGACGTGTTTTTCCACAACAGGCTCAGTAATGCGTCGCTGTTTAACATTGGTGCTGGCATGAAGCATCTGAAAAATGATGCCAGGCCTAAGAAGACTTTTAATTGCTTCTCGTACTGGGACAAGGCACATGTCTTATTGCATCCCACTTCCCTGGGTCATGCCTGATCCCGATAGGTGTGACAATGTGTTTTAAAAACTTCATTTCCTCATGTCCAATTTTTGACTTTTTAAGATTTACTGTGACACCTTTGAATAGACTCTCTTTCTTGCTCCAAGGAACAGAGTAGGTAGCTTGGTAATATGTCTCATGCAGTTTAACTTGCTGTCATAAATGTATTCTGTTATTATGCCTGCTCTGAGAATACTGCTGCATAATTTTTTAGCAGGTGTGTGAGTTGTTACTACTGATTTTCATTGAGACAATTTGACTCTGTGATCTTAGTATCAACCTCTGTTTTTATGATGTTTATCTCACTCTCGCCATTCCTACATATATGTGGGTTGTCTTTCTACATATACTCACAGGTGATGTATGATAACTTTGGCTGGTCGTAAGTAACATTTAACCCCCTAAAATATTGTCCATGCAGGATGGTTGTCTTTATCATTGCCAGGTCTACAATTCTGCCTTTATTCCTTAATGAACAGACAGCCCGACAAAGATCTATTTCTGTATATATCTCTCTCAAAAATCCTCACCCCAGGATACAGGGAACCACCAAATTCCTTACAACTAGGAATGAGTATTTAATTGCTTCATTTTCCAGTTGTGTAATGGCCTGCACCTGGTTCTGGGTTCTCGCATTTGTCCACGTATGCCTCCAACAATTTTGAGTTCTGTTCAGGCAATGACAGTAACTTATTTACCTGGTTTATGCATATGAATTAGTCATAATCCATCACAGATACACTTGAACTAGTGTCAATAACAATATTCATGGGCATTCCATGAATAGTTCCCTTAATCGCAGCCTGCACCAGTTCAGTATTCTGCTGAACATACTTAAGTGTATCAGCACACAATTCCTCCTTCAGGTCCAACCACTTGTTATACCAGAGCATGGAAAAATTTATTTGACAACTGCCACTCCCTTTGTGCCCCCACAACCACATGGACAGAGATTACATGGGTCGTGTGGAGTTTAATTCTTGTGACATGCTGGGCTGGGGTTCATCAACATCCTTAACAATCCTAATGCTATGAGATTGCTGCCGCATGTGCAGTGGCATCTCAGTTTGTGACTGTATCCACTGTTGTTACTGGTTAGAAGGTGGCTTTGGTATCACATTGACATCATTTACATGATGGTTTCTGTCCCGCGATGGATTTGACCGCCAGTTGATTGGGCCTGTTCTTTGTCCAGAGTCATTCATCTCATGCATGTTTTTAGGTTGAAATTGAACTTTATAACCATCTCCATTCCACCTTTTTCTTTTAATATCACCTTTTAATTGCAAAACTGATTACCATTCGAATGGTTGTTATGATTGTCATTATAATTAGGCTGATTTACAGGTCCGTATGGTTGATTACTGTTATTCCATTTACAGTAACCATTACTCCCCTTTTGACCATTCTTATTTAGGCTATTGCCATTTTGGTTTTTGTTTTTATTGTGGTTGTGTTGACCACTGTTCATTGCTTCACTCTGCTTTGCATCCTCTTGGATAAGATTGAGCAAGTCAACTGTGGCCATAAAAAATTCCAGCTCCATGTCGAGTAACGTGGAATAGTTTCTCGCATATAGCAGTCAGCAATCTACCTTTCAAAGTTCTTAACATGTCACATAAAGACATGGGTTCATCGCAGTACCGCATTTTGTTCAAGTGCTTTTCAGAGTCCTTGCACGGGTTTAATTGCTTTAGGTTGTATGGCTCAGGTTTATAAACTTGTTTTCATAAGTGTTCTTGTGCACACTTCGACCAGAAGTGACACATGAATGCCTTCTCAAATTCGAAAAATATTTGGCAGGTATCAGCAATCTCCATCACCCACAGAGCTGCATTTCCTGGCATAAATGAGATCAGGAATTGGATCTTTTGCCTTTCAGTCCATGTGTAGGCAGTACATTCCAGAAATTCTTAATAAATATCATGGGATGCACAGTTTTCTTCTTTTCTGAGAAGGTTTGTAACTGGCATTGTTTTATTAAAGATTCCTTATGGTTTATATCTCCTTAATCCTTTCCCTTTCTTCTCTTTCCATTTCTTTTGCCTCCTCTTTCTCCTTGTGTTCTAGCTCCTTGTCAGCTAGCATTTCCTTTACAGAATGGGTTACCATAGAGAGAGAGAGAGAGAGAGAGCGAGAGAGAGTGTCATTTCCTATGACCGTATCACATTTCCTGCCTTACTGTGTGTTCGGTATTGACCTTGGAGTCAGCTGATCTGGCACCTGTCAGTGGCTCTAAAGTCTCCACTTTAGAACCAAATGTTAATTTCCCAAATTCAGGCTCTTCGGTTTCCAAAGCTTGGAATTCCAGGCTAATATCATCTGTATCAGTACACAGTAACTCTCTGATATTCTCAGTCTCCTTTAAATCTGTAATACTGTCACCTTCCTCCATCTTTGATGACTAAGTACAAACTATGCACTAGATACACTCAAATATAACAAACAAAACACAAAAAATTGTATGACACTGAAAATGTTACAATAAACTGAATAAAAATTGTTTCCTCCCTTACTAAACCTGTTTACTGTAATCTATTGGAACAAATCCATGAATTAAATTATCTCCCACAGCACTGCAGTATGTCCAGCAACAAGAAATATTTTTAGAAAAAATGTACAAACACAAATCACTTATTGCATGCCCCCAAGACACTAGATGCATGTATCCTTGAAGCTTGGTGGGCATACAACCATCTCCCTATCTTGAATTTTCTCAGAAATGGATTAGTAATGCCTCCTCCTCTCTTGTAGAATCCTTCCCAATCAGTATTTATCTCGTTATTGTAGTTGATGTGGTACATGAAAGAAAACATCAAATGATGCCACACACACTAAAGTGACAACACAACTTATACTGGCAAATTACAGTAATTTCTGTTATGGAAATATTATTTGAAGGTTTTTATGCCCACAATATGAAACACACAAAGAGCAGTGTGAACCACCGTACTAGCTCATTTGTTAACAAAATCTCTTGGGTAGCTTTTGCATTGCAATTAAGTTGAAATTAATACTGGTTTAATATCATGGGTACACAGAGAGAAATATCATTGTGCAGCATATTTATCACAGATAATTTGTGATTAAGTTAATTTCTGTGAATTTACTTAGCTGCAACAGAAGATAGCAGTTATGTGGCAACCACAAAAATTAAATGAAACTACTATTAATCTGTGCAAATAAATCAAAATGACATTGAAGTTAGATAATATAATTGAAGTGCAAACTTTGTAAATTATTTCTCGGGCTCTGTGCCATTTAATATCGGCAATATTAAATTAAAGTGTTGCGGTTGTGCAAATGCCCGACAATAATAAAGCATAAGCTCACACTGTATTGCGTGTTCTGATACTCTGAAAAAAAGTCATTAGTTTCCTAAAATGTAGGGATACTAAAGGTGGACCAATAAAGGTTTTCAGAGGAAATGAACACACCTATTTAACCAAAATGCAACATAAGTACATTTACAACACTCTCACATCTATCCTCATCCAAGATCAAGACCATAGTAAGTAATTACATAAAATCATTCAACTATTTCACAGTTATTAATATTTTTAACATATAACAAAGAGTAATATACACAATAAGTAAATATTGTTTTTAAATACAGTTATATTGAATGATAAATGTTTTTTCTGTACATTTTTATGTACATTCTTCAAGAATCATAAAAGTCTTAATTCATTGCACTGTTCATAATTCCGTATGAATAAACATTGTTCTCCCCAGAGCAGCCAGTACAGCCCACAGAAACATATTTTAATTGAGGATGAGAACATGATCTAGCCACGCCAACTGCTACTCTGTGGTATTCTGCAACAACTTCCTGTACCATATGACTTACCGTTTATATGCACCAGAAGATGCAACTTAAAAGTTGTGAAACTGGTTGTATGAGTCTCCAATCGACTTAAATAAATGCAGCTACAACAGATTATTGGGCTTTTCATCCAGTTTTTTTCATATTTAATAGTTTTAACACCTGTATGTAAATACCTGTTAATATGTATGTAATGATCAATGTATAACTGAATATTGTAGCTCCAATTCTATCAATATTATTTCCTGCCTCACCTATTACCACAACATGAGCTTCCTTTCCAAAATCCTTGCACAAAGAGCCTATTCCATTTTCCATTTGACCAAGACATGCACTTGATTTGAAGTTTGTGACCTGATATTTATTTCTAAATGATTAATGGAAAATCTCATATAAAGATTTGAATCAAATACTAACAAAGAGATAGAGGGGCTGGCCAGTACTTACCTCAGCTCAGTACAGCCGATAGATACACAAAAAACAGAACCAAAAATTTATGTTCCTAGCTTTCGGAACAAATGTTCCTTTATCAGGGAGGAGGGAGGGGAAAGAAAGGGAAGAAGGGAAAGTAGATTCAGTTACTCACAACCCAGGTTATGAAGCAACAGGGAAAGGAAAACAGGGAGGGTAGCAAGGATGGAGGCATGGTTGTCAGAGGGAAGCCAAAGATATTCTACTGTAAGTACTGTGCCAGCTTCAAACCAAAGAGGATGCATACAGAAGTAAAGAGCTATATAGTATAAAGATAAACACAACTATGTAGGATGAAAAGATGCGTGAATGGCTAAAGAGGAAAGGGAAAGAGGAGAAGACTGAAGAGTAAATGGGAGTGAGGTGGTTTAACGTAGGTTCAGTCCAGGGGGATGGCGGGATGAAAGGATGTGTTGGAGTGCAAGTTCCCATCTCCGCAGTTCAGAGGGACTGGTGTTGGGTGGGAGAAGCCAAATGGCACATACAGTGTAGCAGGTTCCTAGGTCCCTAGAATTATGCTGGAGGGCATGCTCCGCTACTGGGTATTGGACATCTCTGGAGCGTTTGATGTGGAATGGATGGCAGCTATCAAAGTGAAGGTACTGTTGTTTGTTTGTGGGTTTGATATGGACAGAGGTGTGGATGTGAGCTTCAACAAGATGAAGGTCAACATCCAGGAAGGTGGCTTGGGTTTTGGAGAAGGACCAGGTGAAATTCAGATTCGAAAAGGAGTTGAGGTTATGGAGGAAATTAAGGAGTGTTTCTTCACCATATTTATTTCCTCATTCTGCTTGCATTTGCTGTCAGGCACATCTTCTGTGGCTACTATTTGACAGTAGAACTTTGCTCTTATTTCCTCTGAAAGCAGTGGTTCCTTATTGAATGCATGTTGAGCCTTGGGTGCAACTACATCTACCCGAGACATTTTTGTATCTAATTGAGGGAATGTGGCAAAGCCATATTTTGTGCCAATGACAAAATTGTCAAATTTCTGTGGCATCTATTTCCTGCTGACATTTCTCACTTCTCTCTACCCTTCTTTTCACAAATACTTTTATTGCTAAATCCTAGAACCATCAGTTCCGCCTTGCTGTTCACCTGTTAACAAACTCTGCAGTGCCTTGGAAGAGTCTCATTTTATTCATTCTTCCCCTTGTCACTTCATCCATCACAATGAAGCCATCTATCGCAAATGAATATCACTCCAGAACTACCTTCTCCATGACAGCTAAAATGCTTCACAATATTATTTCTTTATAAGCAATGTTGAAATCTGAGCCAGTTAATAGAAACTAATCTTTATGTACAACAGATCACAAAACACATTTAATTTATATGATATGTTGCCTGTACAGTCAATAGTGTCAGGACAGATTAAATTCTGTTACATGAAAATTTTTAGCTGTTTGTACAGAAAAAATTGTCATAAATGTATACACACAATACAAATGTCACACAGTATTTTAAAATATACGGATCAGATGCTAAAAACTTCAGTCACATAACTAGACAGAATGCCAATGTATTTATAACTATGTATCATTATAATGATCAAAAAATTACTTAAGTTTTACACACAAAATAACAGCATAGGCACTTATTGGATGAAGGGAAACATACTGTTTTTGTCAGCAAATTCCAGTAATGTATAACTTCTATTTGCTGGTAGGTAACATACTGTCAGCGCAACTAGGTGTTAGCTGTCTGAACAACTATAATTGCAGCCAGTTATTTATTAGCTAATAAACATAGAAAAGATACTAGATAATACTTGAGACCAGTTATCACTAGAGAAGAGCTCAACAACACTGTTTATAATTACTAAGAAATTATTGTCCTCTGTAACATTCATGGAACATCACACAGCACACAGAGAACAAACCGAAACCCAGTGCCTCTGGCGGCTGGAGTGCGAACTCTTTGACAGCTCATTTAAACACAGCAGCTGATACTAACTGATGATCTTGGTCACTACATCAACTCCCTTTGGGGAAGCAGAATGTCATCCAGAAATCTTGCTGGAAAATGGACATGATGTCCGGAGCATGTTCTGCATTTGTGCAGTTGTGTTTGAGCATGTGGTTGAGGCTGATTCTGTGGTAAATGTGTTTCTGGTATTTCTGTGGACTTGTAAGATGATTCTACTTCATATAATGTCTTGTGGTAGTTTTGTAATTCACTAGAATTTTCTTACTAAGTGCTGCTGTTTTGATGACACAATGCTGTCCGGTATTGGTCTTATAACATCTGTGTGTAGTGTGACGTGTATGTGTTTGTAAATCATGACGCATGCCATGCCATGATGCTTCATGAGGGTGAATGCAAGCAATATGTTCCTTCATGTAACAAACAAAGTCTGTTTGGTTATTGTCAGGAGTCGTAGTGCTTCACCATTCATGAGCTCCACCGATGAAGAATCAGTCTGGTTTAAATGTTTTCACCGAACCAAGCAGGACCATGGGTAAGATTATTGACCAGCCAGTGTGATGACACATATGACACAAATAGCTCTGATTCAGACTGTTAGCGATGGTCTGTGGTGATATGCAGCAGACAACCTAAGTGTGAAATCCCATTCGACACAAAGTCTAAGGCTAGGGTTTCTGCAAAAATATTGTCAGCTTGTATTGCTTCCAGCCAACTAGTGAACAGTTGATTGTAGTTAACGAATAGTGCCAACCATTTTTACAGAGGTAGCAGAGCTACTATATTGATGTGCACATGCACAAATCATGTGTTCATAATGGAAAAATCTCCCACTAGTGCATGCACATGACAAGATATCTTGCTGTGCTGATACTGAAAGCACGTGCAGCTCCATGCAAAACATTTTGATATCAGGTGAGTTGATGATCTAAACCAAGGTGACACAAATTCTGCAGGCTATCAAAAGCATGGCTGCAGAATGCGGGTGGCAGAAAAAGACAAGGCCTTCGACTACAAATATCACAATACAGCTTCATATCTGCACCAGGAATGTCAACCAGGTTGGGTGGTGCATCTTTCAGTAGATACTGGAGAATCTGGTTAAATTTTGGTGCCTTTGCAAGTTGTGCAAAGTCAGTAACATTGTTTACATTGCTAACTCGAGATGGATATTCTGCTAACACGTTGTCAATGCCTGAAATGTGACTGATGTCAGTGCTGAGTTGGGCAATGAACTCTAAAATGATTTTACTGATGTGATGAGCATTTGTAATGATTCACTAATGTGATGAGCATTTGTTGTTGTTGTATCCAAAAGAATAGACAAATGGACTGTGAATGGTAAAAATTGTGAACTCTCTGGCTTCCAGCTAGGTGCAAAAGTACTTGATTGATTCATAAACAGTAAGAAGTCCTCAATCGTAAGCTCTCCATTTTTGCTGCATAGGTGTGAGTTAGTATGAAAAACAGACAAGTGGTTGTCAAGCAAACATCAACTAACTATCGCAATGCTGCACCAGTAGCAGTCTGGCTAGCATCTACCACAAATGGAATAGATGCGTCCAGTGCAGTGTGTGCCAGAAGTGTGGTATTTTCTGTGCTTTGCTTTCCAGCATCTTTCCACTGGATCAATGAATTTTCCTTAATTTTAAGTCTAGGAAGTGCTTCAGTCAGTGGTTCTCGCATCTTGGCCAAGAGGGGCAGATGACACCAATAAAAATTAGCATTCCTAGGAAACAATGTAGTTCCCTGATAGTTTCAGGCCATGAAATCTTGTTAGAGATTCTGCTTTCTCAGGAAGTGGTAGTGACCCTGCTGACAAAATCATATAGCCCAAAAAGATAATCTGTGGTTGGCCAAATACGCACTTAGCATTATTCAAATCACACCTTGTTGCTCAAAGCGTTTAAAGACTTCTGGTGCTGGTGCTGTTCTGCAGTGGCATGTACTAAGTATACCTTCAGCAAGACTGGGTAGCATTGTATAGATTGAGTATCTATATGGCACTGTACTTGCATTAAGTGCATGGTAATCACCAGATAGGTGCCACATGTAATACTTCTTGGGTATTAGATGGAGAGTTGATGACCACAGACTGCTAGAAGGTAAAATATATTTTCTTTGACCATAGAGTATACTGCAATAGCCAGACTGTCAGGCGCTAATCACTTATGTCTGCATGAAACTGGTGGGCCATCAGTCATTTTAATGGAATGGACAGTATGAGCTTGACACCATGTATCGCTGCACTGCATCAAAAGCCAGCAGTTGTAAGGCCTATTACACTGTCGATGTGTCTTACATTCACCAAATCCGGTAGCAAATGATAATACACCAGGATATCTGCTCCAATAATGGGTTCTGTGACATCAGTGACAATGACATTCCAGAGGAGGGCACAGCACAGTCCTTTGTCCAACACAAATTGGTGAATGCTGTAAGTCTCTATGGTGAATTGTTTGCTACAGTGAAGCAGAATGAAGGTTGTGGCCAGCAGTTGTACTTTAAGGTATGTTGATAAGTAAACAAGTCTGAACCAGATTAGACAACAAATTTTTGTCCCGTCTTCCTATTGCTGATAATGAATGACTGAGATTGTGATTGGCAATTGCTGCTGGGATTTGGGTAAGCACAAGGTGAGATGCACTTCAGCACCTGATATTCAAACTTCCTGTGGTGCTAGCAAATGGAAGGGGGCCGCTCTGCATCACTCAGGGCAGGAAGTTTGATGAGGAATGACTACACGGTCTCTTGCAGTAGTGTCCCCTGCTGTTGCTGCAGTTGTGATGAGACAATAGTTGTCGAGTCTGTTTGGTCAGACTGTCAAACCTATCTGCAAGGTAATTATAATCTGAGTTAGTTATCACTGATAACAAAGTACTATTGCTTGGTGCTGCCACTGTATTGATCAAAGTCAGCATCATTGTGTCTTGTATCCTATAGGCCAGATCAGTGGTAGCATCTAATGGCATTTCCATCTGACACACTATTGCAGCCTTCACTTGGGCTGGAAGATGGCTGCTCCACAATGTACACAGTAAGGTATCAGATGCAGTGCCTGTGTCTACTTTACTGCATAAGTGCCTGAGATATTATGACAGTTTTCTGTCACCAACATTTTCTTGCATTAGGACTTGGCATAAATGCCCTCTTTGTTAGGTGAAAACCCTGCAAATTAATTTCGCCTTGAGTTTGTCACAGGTATCTCACCCAGGAGATGCAGTTATATCTTTGGCTTCAGCTACGTAATGATGACCTGGCTGACCACAAGGCAGATTTGACTGAGTAGTGTCATGAAAGCTTACCTCTACCTGTGTGAGTCATAAGACAGGTTTATGAAGCCAGAATAAGGCAGTTGCACAGTGAGTCATAATACTGATAATACTGTAACATCTGGTCTGTCTGTCATTTTGTGAGTATTCTTTATTCAGTCCTGAAAGTTAGGCCTGCTTCTTTTGATTATGTAGACTGATCACATAGGCTGAGATCATGTTTGGGCCACCAATGTCAGCACAACTAGGTGTTAGCAACCCAAACAACTGTAACTGTGCATTTGATATTCTGAGGCAATTGTATGAAATATTAACTCCAGTGTACCAGGAACAAATAACATTTATCAGCTAATAAACACAGAAAAGATACTTGCGAATACTTGAGACTGGTTAGTGCTAGAGAAGAGCTTGAAAAATGTGTCTATAATCACCAAAAAATTACTGTCCTCTGTAATATTCTTGAAACTTCACACTGCTCACAGTGAACAAACCAAAATCCAGCACCTCTGGCAGCTGGAGCATGATCTCTTTGATAGTTACACATAAACACAGCCGCCGACAGTGACTGATGATCTTTGTCGCTACAATACCATGATAAAAAGATATTTAGTAATTTGAGTATTCTTATTTGTTTAGTATTGATTTAGTATGTAATCAAATACATACTTAGGCCAATTTTAACAAGAAATGTTTATTTTTGAGTATCTTACTCTGTGGTTTAACAACAGTGGAATTCTTGGATGGAATAACATGTGAAATAATGGAACGGTAACCGCTCACCAATAGCTGACTGTGGCATTAGAAACATGCAACAGAACAATATTTATACTGGCTTTTGAGCTCTTGTTCTTTCTTTAGTTGACATGTACACACACAACTGCACAGATTCCCAAATGCACATGCCTGTGCATCTCACTAATTTTAAAACATTTCATTGTTATGTAATGAACTGTTCAGTTTCAAACATTGTTTTCTGTTATGTTGTTCTGTATATAAAGCAAATGCTTAATTTTTCAGTACAAAGTGAAAGCTGCAAACCTTGTTGGAGAAGCAGAAAGCAGCTCCAAACTTTCAATGACACAGCTACCACCATCATTTGCTCGTCCTCTTGATAGAGCTGCTGAAGTGGATGAGGGAGACATTCTAGACTTGAAGTGCAAACTTGATGGTAGTCCAATTCCAACTGTCCAGTGGTGAGTATCATTAGAAATTATACACAGAATGGTTGCTGCATAAAGTAACTACGTGAATTTTGAATTTAAGTAACTCTTTACACACTTTGATTTAGTAATTACTACATATTGGTTCAAATAGCTCTAAGCACTATGGGACTTAACATCTGAGGTCATCAGTCCCCTAGACTTAGAATTACTTGAACCTAACTAACCTAAGGACATCACACACATCCATGCCCAAGGCAGGATTCCAACCCGCGACCGTAGCAGCAGCGCGGTTCTGGACTGAAGTGCCTAGAACCGCTCGGCCACAGCGGCCGGCAACTACATATGTACAATACAATAATACTTACTTTCTCTAAATTGAATTTAGCAATTAATCAGTAAGAACATGGAATAGAGGGACTGTTATAGGACATATGCAATATAAATTTATCTGTCCTATGTATTATCTTAAACTTAGCTTGTGTCTGTGTTCTTATTTTCTTCCATATGATATAGTTCATTTAATTATGATAATTTAGCATATGAAATTAGAAAAGCTAGGTTACAGCTTCACTGCAACATGAAAAAATAGTTGCTGCTCTCGCCCACTGTTGAAATATGTCACAACAACATTTTTAATAATGGGAGTAACTATTTATGCTATGTAGTTGATTTGCAATACTATTTGAAAATAAAGGTGTTTCACTGATTTGTCTAGCTCCATTAAACAAATGTGGTTAGTTGTAACACATGGATCAGTACGGAGCACAGTACATGGAACTGTCTTGTAGGATTAAGTCTAAGAAGCAAATCAGTTTACTATTCAGCCAAAGATGCTTTACTAAAAGACCATGTATTTAATATATTCTATCACTTAATAGTAATACTTCAGAAAATAAATATTTAAGTACTAATGCGCCTCTCTGCTTAATAATCAGTTGTAGTTACAATACTTTAAATACTCTGCTGTTATTGTCTCTCAATACTTCTCTAGTACAACTTCTTGGCAAAACATCATACTAACACTTATTTGTTTCATTTGCAACTATTACTCATTCAGTAATTACATACTGAATTACTTAAACACAATAACTAGTACCATAGAATAAGGATATATGTGGAGTGAGTATTCAGCTCTGCAGGAAAAGAACTGTTTTCACTAACATGCATTGACCTCAACACTCATATGATCATGGTGTGGCATAAGCATTGCCTGTAAGTGCTCTTCAGGTGTTTGAGGAGTATCTTCAACACTTGGTGGAACCAAAGTGAAACCATGTCCAGACATCGTGGGCTGGCTATCCCTCATTACAGACGTCAGACGTCATAAGCTGGGCAGACCGGTAAAACAAGACAGGTGGGAAACTGTGGTGGAACTAACATCAGTCTTTAAAGTTTGGCAGAGTACTTGTCTGAACACACAGTGCACCAAACACTCCTAATGGTGGCCTCCATAGCTGATGACCCATGCATGTACCAATGTTAACACCACAACAACAGCAACTATGACTGAAATGGGCCTGTGACCATTAGATTAGGTTAGATTAATTATTCATTCCATAGACCTATAAAAGAGGGAATCCTCTGGGTGTGGAACATGTCAGATAAACACATTACAAAAATGTAATTAGAAAAACTTGATTTTCATTAATTTTAATGATACTCAGTCAATAAACAGTAAAATTATGTACATGAATTAAATTTAAAGTTCTAATATTTATAGGTTTAGTACTTACATCTGCTTTCACTAAGTCCATCATTCAGATATTTGCTAGTTTCTTGACTATTACAACCAAGTATTGTCAAAAATTAAATTATTCATTCCAGTGATCCTCAGTTAAGAACAGTCGGATTATGTACAAGATTTAAAATTAAACTTCCACTATTTACAGACTTAAGACTTACATCTGCTCTCCATACACCCAACATTCACACAGTATGTAGTTACTTGGCTGTTACAACCAAGCATTGTCAGAAATTAAAGTATAATAAATTTTCATTAAAATGGTCTACTGCACTTGTGGAGAAACACATGGATGGCACTGAACTACAGAGACAGGCCAGCAGCAGCTCCATTATGCTGTGGGGACCATTTACGTGGGCTTCCATGGGCTTCCAAGGCACCATGACAGCTAAGGAGTATAATAAAGTGGTTGCAGACCATGTACACCGCTTCGTGATGATAATGTTTCCCAACAGCAGTGATATTTTTCAGCAAGATAATCTGCCATGTCACAAGATCAGGAGTGTGATGTAGTGGTTTGAGGAACACATTGGTGAGTTCCAATTGATGTGCTGGCCCCCCCAAATCAGAGATTTGAACCCGATCGAACACATCTGGGATGCGGTTCAATGTGGCGTCAGAGCTCATTGCCCTTCTCCCTGGAATTTATGGGAATTAGGTGTCCTGTGTGTGCATATGTGGTGGCAACTTCCACTAGCAAACTAACAAGGCCTCACTGCTTCCGTGCCATGACGCATCGCCACTGTTAACCATGGTGAAGATGGACATACCAAGTATTAGCTAGGTGATTATAATGTTCTGGCTGATCAGTGTATAGGCCTCATTGCTTCCATGCCATGATGCATCGCCACTGTTAACCATGCCGGAGGTGGACGTACCAGGTATTAGCTAGGTTATCATAACGTTCTGGCTGATCAGTGTATATCACTAGTACAGACAGATCCTGCTCAGAAGTACCTTCTATTTTGTACCTATGGGTCATTGGCATCTTAATAATTCACATTTGATATTTGTAATGGACTAAGTGTTGTGCATTTAAGAGATAAATGCAAGAACATTTTGCTTGTTTGTGACAAGTGTCCCAGGTCAGAGTTTACAAGTGTCACTATTTTTTTGTTATAAGAAAGGAAGGGAGAGCCAATTACTCTTAGATTTGCACTACACTTTATCATATTAGTGTGCATCTGTTTTGATCAGTTATGCTGCAGCAGCATTTTTAAACACCATCTTTATTTGTCCTGAAAACATCAACTTTGGAGTTATGATGTTCAGCAAATTACTCCGTTTTTACTCTCTATGTGTTTTTACATCTTTAGTCTTCCTTCACTCATAGGGAAACTAAAATGTTAATGGTATATATTCCTTCTCCGTGCCATAGGCACCAGTACTACATTTCCCTATTGTGACTACTTTAAAAGAAGCACGGTGGTTTGGATACCACTGTAACCTGGAGGTTCAGACTCATGTTATTTTTACCTGCAGTAAAAATTATTGAAAATGTGTATACGTTCAACAGATTGACTGGTACACAATGCCACACTACAGAATTGATCTAGCTTTTGTCTCTTAAATCTGTGGCCATGTGGTCACATAAGTTAGCCTTATGGTTTTAGCTCTTTATTACACCATGTCTCAATATTAATCAGCACATAAAGTTGCTCATATTAGTATGATAACTGGACTGAGAACTTTGTGGCACAATATTAACTTATGATAAATATCTTATCCTCCTTTGACAAATTTTGAATTGCATCAGTAGTAGCAACAATTCAGCTCAGTTGCTGTTACTAATAAGCACTTATGTGAAAACAGAGTAAATATGTGGAATATTAATGTTCGTGTCATAGTGCAAAATGCAACAATAGTGTCATACTGGTTATCCGAAAATATGTTACATCACACAAGGATAGAGGGCTTTACCCTTTCATCTTTTTTTTGTAGGAAAACCTCCATGCATGGAGGAACATGCATATATGTTAGAGAGGACGTCAAACACGAAAATTTAAAGTTCGCTAACCAGCTAGGGGAAGAGCAAAACTTCGAAATTTCTGCTACAGAACTGACAAATTTAAATATAATTGTTATTTGCATATATAGAAGCCCAGATGGAAACGTAACTACTTTCATTTAAAATCTTGAGAAGGCACTTAACAGTATAAAAATAGTTAGTAAAACAACCATCATATGTGGTGATTTTAATATAGATTTCAATAAGAACTCAAAAGACAGATTAAACCTTGAGGCCTTATTAAAAACCTACAACATACACACAACTATCAAATCCCCCACCAGAGTCACCAAATCGTCAAGCAGTGCTATAGATCAGATACTAATAAATACAGATAAATATTTATACAAATCTGGAAATATGAATACAGGTTTCAGTGATCATTATGCACAGTTTATTGAATTCCCAGTAGACACTGCAGGAAATACTGAACAACAAATGACAAGAAAAGGTAGAAATTTTAGCAAGCACAACCTAGAACACTTAAGGCACTTACTGAAAAAAGAAACATGGAATGATGTAGACAACTATGAGGACACATGAAAAAAGTTTGACATGTTCATGGAAATATTCTCCCATTATTTCAATATTTCTTTTCCAGTTAAAAACCAAACATTAAAAACTAAAAAAAGAAATGTTACATGGCTGATGAAAGGCATTAAAATATCATGTGCTGAAAAGAGGAGACTTTATGAAATCTCAAAAACACAAAATGTTACAGAAGAATTTCTGGTACATTTCAAGAATTATAAGAGAGTGCTTCACAAAGTCATAAAAGAATCTAAAAAAAACAACAAATGATCACCATATAAAAATGGCCAGGAACAAAATGAAAGCCATGTGGAAGATAGTCAGAGAAAAAGTAGGAAACGAGACCTCCCAAAATGTAAATCTCCAGGTAATCCAAGATGGCAAAAAAATTACAAATCCAGAAGAAGTAGCCAATGCTTTTAATACATACTTTGCAAATATTAGTGAAAAATTACTATCTAACATAAAATCTTCAAATAAAAATCCTGCTACAACACCATCCAATCAAAATAGAAACTGCAACTCTCTATTTCTTACTCCAACCAACCCTAAGGAAATTATACTATCAATAAGAGAGTTAAAAACAAAATTTCCAACAGGTGTGGATGAGATTCCAGATTATGTCATTAAAAATGTGGGGGACCTCATTGCAATACCATTAGCCCACATTTTCAACAGTTCATTAACAAATGGAGTCTTTCCTTCCTGCTTAAAGACAGTGAAACTAAAACCACTGTTCAAAAAGGGTAAGAAAGAAGACATAGCCAATTATAGACCTATTGCCTTGCTATCTACATTTTCTAAAATACTAGAAAAAATTTTTCATAAGAGGTTGCTAGATTTTCTAGAAAAGTGCAAAATATTATCCACAACCCAACACGGCTTCCGGAAAGGCCGATCAACAGAAACAGCAATATATGAATTTCTGGGTGAAGTACTCGAAAAAATTGATAGTGGACAAAAAGTAACTGGCATATGCCTTGATCTGTCTAAGGCTTTTGACATCATAGACCACACTCTATTGCTGCAGAAGCTTGAAAGAATTGGTATCAGAGGTATGCCTAACAGCTGGCTTAGATCATATCTTACTGACCGCAAGCAAGTAGTAGAAATACATTTTCACAAAGAAAATAAATCAACAAGACATTATTCTGATTATAAAGCAGTAAAATATGGAGTACCGCAGGGCTCGGTACTGGGCCCTATCCTATTTTTGATATATATAAATGACCTAACATTAGCCAACCAGTACCATAGCACTATCCAGTTTGCAGATGACACAAGCATATTAGTCAGTGGGAAGACTGCAGAGATACTACAGACAAGACTGTCTGAAGCATTAACAAATGTTGTAAACTGGTTCAACCAAAACAAACTAATAATAAATAAAAGCAAAACAGTAGCATTAAATTTTCATAATATCAAGAGAAACATTGAAGAGGATATAAAAATTCAGATGTCAGACACGGATATTGCAAGTGTGCCTAATACAAAATTTCTGGGGGTCTGGCTACAGGATAATCTTAGATGGGAAACTCACATTGACAACATATTAAAGAAGCTAAGTACCATGTGTTATTTAATGAGAGTGCTAGAAAACTGCTGTCATAAGGACTGTCTAATGACAGTTTACTATTCTAATATACATTCTGTCCTAAAATATGGGATCACTTTTTGGGGTAACTCGCCATCCTGCCTAAAACTCTTCAGGATGCAAAAAAGAATAGTGAGAATCATGGCTGGAATAAAAAGGAACAAACCATGTAGACCATTATTTAAAAGGATGGGGATTCTTCCCCTTCCATGTATTTTCCTATTTGAAAGTGCAATGTTTATAAAGAAATATACAATAACAAATCCTAGCATCCTCCCCAAAAATGAAAATGTTCATCATCATAATACAAGACAGAAAACTGACTTTCATGTACTCCATACAAAAACCAGTTTGTGCCAAAAAGGAACATTACACCATGGAAAAATTATCTACAATAAATTGCCAAGAGAAATTAAAGTAATGACAGATGTAAAAAATTTTAAAGCAGCATTAAAAGAATATCTGTTGACACATTGCTTTTATAGTGTGGAAGAGTTCCTCCAAAATCCTCGAGAGTCTAAGTGATGATTATGCAAATACTGTAACCATTAATATTGGCCTATAAATACATCCAGATGTAATTCTCAAGTTTAAAATGGGGTTCAAGTATAAGTTGTATAGCGACTTGCCCAGTATATGAAGTAAAATTCTGTGAATGTAATTCTCTAGTGTACATGTCAGTTCATAGTGTAGAAGAGTTCCTCAAAAATCCTTAGAGCTTAAGTGAGGATCATGCAAATACTTTAATCGTTAATATTGGCTTATACATGTATTCAGTTGTAAACTTCAAGTTTCTAATGTGGTTTAATTATAACTTACACATTGACTTGCCCAGTATATGAAGTGCTGTAAAATTTTGTGAACATAATTTTCTAGTTTCTAAAGTGTTTTAATTATAAGATATACTTTGACCTGTCCAATATCTGATGTGCTGTACTGTACATGTAAGATTTACTGGACCAATAAATACAATACAATACAATACAATAGCATCACATGCATGTTTCCATTTGATGTTGGATGTCAGTCACATACTCCGTATACTGTGCTTAGAACCTTTGATCATTGTTGTCAGTCCTGCAGACATCAATGCTGAACACTCTGAATTTATATTTATATTCACATCCGATCATACTGATTTCAGTTTTTCATATTTTTCCAGGCAAATGCCAGGAAGAGTCCTTCGAAAGAACATGGCCAATTTCCTTCCCCATCCATGCAAAAATCTGAGCTTATGCTAATGAACTCATTGTTATTAAACCCTATCTTCCTTTTTCCTTCCACTCCAAAGATATGATTAAATCTGTATCAAACCAGAAATCGAACACAGGTCCTTGGCTTTCATTAGCATTTTTCCCAGGGGACACATTTATCTGTTTATTTATTGTTTCAGCCTCTGTGTCAGGAAACAGGATTATAAAATGTATTGTATATTCTTAACTTTTTAAAAGGAAAGAAAGAATATAAAATATCACAATGTTCAAAATAACCATAAAATAAATATACAAAATAAGAAATTGCGTAATCTTACAAAAATTGATGTAACGTATGAAAGGGGAAGTTGTCATGGTATTTCTGCTGAAATGATGTTTACATTGCATGGAACAGTTTCCACAACAAGCAGACTTAAAAGTACTTATACAGGAACGATATTTTCAACATTGAGTATATCCCCAAATAATGAGATAGATGAATTCTTCTATTTTACAAGAATATCTGGATAAACCACCAAGAAACAAAAGATATGTTACAATAATGGAAATGTGAACATAGTCTCTGAGATATAATGTAAATATCTTAACTATTCTGATTTGTTACAATGCTGTAGTCACATTTAAATAAATTATTTACCGACCAGAACAACACTAAACTCACAGTCTTGCATTGATCATGTTGTTACAGGTTATAATGGAGGAGAATTTGTGGTAAGACATATAGAAAACTGTCCCTTGAACCATAGAGCTCTCTCTATCCATAGAGATTAACACAAATCGCAAAATAGTTCCATGTAGTGGCATACTCACTCATAAAGGAAAAATTTACCATTATAGGCTTTAGGAGCACTTTGCACACAGAGACTGGCTGCAGGCACACAAATCATACGGTATTAATAAAAAATGGGACTGTTTTTATGAAATATTTAACCAGAGTCTTAATTGGGCATGTTTAGTAGTACAAAAATCTAAGAACATCAGATTACACAAAGAATCCTAAAATTCCTCCAGAAACCCACAGTTTAAAGGAACATATTGTCACACCGCAACCACACTTAAGTACAGATCTGTAAGTAGGGTCATCACTGAAGTACAACACTTAACACTGAAAGCAAGTTTATTACGAAGACTAACATGCAGCCAGAACAGAACTGAATTCCTGGATGGAAAGTACTGCTATTTATACATACATCAAGTATTCCAGAGTACAAAAACATCACAAACATAAGAAGTTTCAAGAAACTTCCAGAAATTATAAATAATAAATAACAAATTATTGATGGTGGTCAGGTCTGAACTGTCAAAACCCAGCACACCAGACAGTGACACTAACCCGTTCGCCATACTGCATGCACCACAGCTTGTGGAATTGCTCCTTCTCCTGGAAAACAGTGATCTGCTCTTTCGTAAGTTCTCATTGGAGTTGCTTGCAGCACCCTGGATCTAGATCTTGTCAGTGGTCATTTGTATGACAGTGCTAGCGGATCTTCGCAGTCTGATCATATTGTCACATCCTCTTCACTATGGTTTGCATTGAAGATGACCCCTCCCATCAGAGATTCACAGTCATTGAACTGATCTTTGGTTTTGTTGATTGAGCAGCCCACATCATTGATCTGCACCTCAGGTCTGTAATAGGGCTTCGCAGGGAGAACATGAATGAATGCTTAACTTCTTAAGTGATGTCCAACAAGTGTTGAAGGGTACAATATGGCCCACAGAGCACTTTAGTAACTTTTCCATTAGTCCCACTTTCTGCACAGGTGCAAAAATCCATACCAAGTCTCCCATAATGTATCTCACTAGCTGGCACTTGGTGTTATAGTGCTCTCAGTCTTGGTCCTAGGCTTCAGGATCCATATATGAGCCAGATGTCTTGCTACTTTGATTCTGGCAATGACGTGTTTCAAAGTCATCCTGAGTATCATCTGTCTGAAAAACCAGTAGTGTATTCATTTTCATTTCAACCCCTTGACCATGGAGCTGGAAGAAGAGAGTGAGGTATATAATGTCTTGCATCCCTGTGTTGGATGAAAATGTCACAACAGGCAGTATTATATCCCAGTCTCTCTGTTTTATATCTACGTACATTGAGAGAATAGCTGCCAGTGTCTTATTAATGCATTGTGTGAGGCCATCCTTCTGTGGGTGGTAGGCAGCTGTCATCCTGTGAGTAGATTGTAACACGAAATTAGCTTTGATACCACTCCTGACTCAAAAACTTTCCCACAATACAAAAGAGCCACCAAGTGAGGTACACAGATATATTTCTTCCATATAAAGTACACTCCTGGAAATTGAAATAAGAACACCGTGAATTCATTGTCCCAGGAAGGGGAAACTTTATTGACACATTCCTGGGGTCAGATACATCACATGATCACACTGACAGAACCACAGGCACATAGACACAGGCAACAGAGCATGCACAATGTCGGCACTAGTACAGTGTATATCCACCTTTCGCAGCAATGCAGGCTGCTATTCTCCCATGGAGACGATCGTAGAGATGCTGGATGTAGTCCTGTGGAACGGCTTGCCATGCCATTTCCACCTGGCGCCTCAGTTGGACCAGCATTTGTGCTGGACGTGCAGACCGCGTGAGACGACGCTTCATCCAGTCCCAAACATGCTCAATGGGGGACAGATCTGGAGATCTTGCTGGCCAGGGTAGTTGACTTACACCTTCTAGAGCACGTTGGGTGGCACGGGATACATGCGGACGTGCATTGTCCTGTTGGAACAGCAAGTTCCCTTGCCGGTCTAGGAATGGTAGAACGATGGGTTCGATGATGGTTTGGATGTACCGTGCACTATTCAGTGTCCCCTCGACGATCACCAGTGGTGTACGGCCAGTGTAGGAGATCGCTCCCCACACCATGATGCCGGGTGTTGGCCCTGTGTGCCTCGGTCGTATGCAGTCCTGATTGTGGCGCTCACCTGCACGGCGCCAAAGACGCATACGACCATCATTGGCACCAAGGCAGAAGCTACTCTCATCGCTGAAGACGACACGTCTCCATTCGTCCCTCCATTCACGCCTGTCGCGACACCACTGGAGGCGGGCTGCACGATGTTGGGGCGTGAGCGGAAGACGGCCTAACGGTGTGCGGGACCGTAGCCCAGCTTCATGGAGACGGTTGCGAATGGTCCTCGCCGATACCCCAGGAGCAACAGTGTCCCTAATTTGCTGGGAAGTGGCGGTGCGGTCCCCTACAGCACTGCGTAGGATCCTACGGTCTTGGCGTGCATCCGTGCGTCGCTGCGGTCCGGTCCCAGGTCGACGGGCAAGTGCACCTTCCGCCGACCACTGGCGACAACATCGATGTACTGTGGAGACCTCATGCCCCACGTGTTGAGCAATTCGGCGGTACGTCCACCCGGCCTCCCGCATGCCCACTATACGCCCTCGCTCAAAGTCCATCAACTGCACATACGGTTCACGTCCACGCTGTCGCGGCATGCTACCAGTGTTAAAGACTGCGATGGAGCTCCGTATGCCACGGCAAACTGGCTGACACTGATGGCGGCGGTGCACAAATGCTGCGCAGCTAGCGCCATTCGATGGCCAACACCGCGGTTCCTGGTGTGTCCGCTGTGCCGTGCGTGTGATCATTGCTTGTACAGCCCTCTCGCAGTGTCCGGAACAAGTATGGTGGGTCTGACACACCGGTGTCAATGTGTTCTTTTTTCCATTTCCAGGAGTGTACTTATTTAAGAGTAAATAGTGCTAAATTTAAGTTTATTTTGTTTTGTATACTTGCTGTAGTGTCTGTTCTTGTTACACAACTGTATATGTAACATTCTTATTGTGCTTCTTCTCAAAATAAAACTCTTGTTTGAAATTTTGCATGATATGAACATTGAAAATTTGTTTAAATTTTCTTAATAGCATAAATTTCATTGAAACAAGGCAGCTGATTCATATTTCTTACTAGTCTGATAGCTGTGATCTAGGCCTAAATTTTCCAAGTTATAAATGATTAGAAACTTAAACAGGCCATATTGGTAACACAAATTCTCCAAAAACAAAATGACTACCAATCCATTATTCTGTCACTGTAACTCTGAATCAGCACCAAAACAACAGCAACAGCCCAGAACACTTTTATGTCATTTTTTTTTTTTTTACCTATGGCTAATCTTGTATTTCTGACAAACTTGATACATTCTGTAATGTTAAACTTATTATTCCATTCAAAGCTATGATTTAGATATGTGAGAGTTGTTATAGGATAGTGTGTACTGGAATTTGTTGCCAGTCTTGCAGGAAATATTTTCACAGGGGGAGAGGTGGCAGGGGGAGGGGGGTGTCATTCAGGGCAGCTGGAGGAAACAAGTAAGGAATAAATCAGGATCAAGTGAGATAGAGGGGAGGAGGTAGTTGGAACCTGGGAGTTGGTAGGAAGATAAGGAGAAAGAGAACATGGTCTGATATTTTTATTGTCAACACTAAAAATAAGTATATACCACTGCCGTGGTTAAGTGGAGAAAAGCCTCACATAGGACTAGGAGCAGGAAATGAGCAGCACATTCCAAGTGAGATCAGGAAGCCAAGGAATGTGCATAGTATTAGGAAGAAGAAGGTGCTGCTCCTAGGTAGTAGCCATGAGCGATGTGTAGGTTCCCAATTACAGGAAAACTTAAGTACAGCGTACCAGGTCAACAGTATTTTCAAGTCAAATGCCGGACTAAGTCAAGTGATAGAGGACTTAGTGTATTTTTCAAAAGAGGACCATTTAATATAGTGGGTGGGGCAGGAAACAGCTTTAATGGGGGTAGGACATATGACATAGGAGGTGACCTGGACAAGATAGCTTCCCTGACTCATGGCACCATTGTGCACTTTGTTGAGCTGTTTCAGAGTCATGATCAGCCACATCTTAATAGAATTGTGAGGTGAACTGATATGGGGTTAGAGATGGCACTAATGGCAACTGGCTTTGCACATGTTGCTGTGCCACCTGTTGGGACTGTCAGTAGGTGGAGTCTCTCTAGGCAAGGCCTAAACCTAAACAGGACTGAAAAGGAAGATTGGTACAGTTGATTCATGAAAGATCAGGGATGGATCTAGGGCCAGGCATGTTCAAAAACCTGTTGTCAGGGGTGGGAGAAGTAGGTTTCTATGGGACAAACCCAGACAATGGGATCCCCTGTCTAAAGGATATCTTCAGCTGTTTAAAAAATTCTGAAACAATCACTCATAAGATAGATTCTAACATACCAATTTACACATATACTACATGTCATATAGAAAAAGAAACCATCAGAAAAAGTGTCGTGAGACATTTGACAGATTTAGCAGTCTGTCATCAAAATATGCAATCAATAAAAAATAAAATACAGCAACTTAAAGTTGAGCTCTAATCTTTGAACTGCACAGTAGTTTGTGCCACTGAGCGTTGGAATATAGACATAGAAATCCAACATGTAGTATTATCGCTTTATGAAACAGCACACTCTTACTGTAATACTGCTTCAAAGGATAGAAGAAAATGCACTTATATCAGAAAAGGAACGCAGTTCAAATCAGTACATGACCTTAGTTCAGTAATTGAAGACAAACACTATGAAATACTAACTGTTGAGATAACAGGGCATGATATCACCAAGAAATTAATCAGTTTGTGTGTGTATCAGTCTCCCAGTATAAATAAACAGAAGTTCTAGATAAAGTGTCAAGTACAAAAACCAACATAATTTTGAGTGGAGACATGGACATAAGCATAAATATCACAAATGAAGTAATAGCACACTCATAAGTATCCTTCAGAGTTTTGGCATACTCAATAGTGCAACAAGTGTTACTACAATTATTGCATCAGTAATTGACCATGTGACCACATCTGTAGACAGGGAAAAGTGTGATGTAACTGTGAAAGGTCTTGGACTGTCAGATCATTTCTGGAAAATAATAACAGTAAAATTGCATATGGAAAAATTCCCTAATCTGCAGGACTACAAAAGACATTTATCAGAAATCAAAATGGAAGATTTTTCAAAACAGTTACCAAACTACAGCTGGGATGAAGTGTTTAGATGTAAATTTGAAATTTTCTAAATTATGTGCCTTATTAATGTTGAGCTTTGAAAATATGTTTCCGAAAGTACCACATCAGTATCAATGTCACACAAAAGATGTGGATAACAGCAAATAATAAGAAGTCCTCCTGAACCATTAAGTATCTCAGATTCTTAACATTCTTTAAACTGAACTTTTGAAATACTTTTCCAAAACTATTCATATCAGAAGCAATGTCTCACCAAAACAAGTGGATGACAGAAGGTATTAAGAAGTCCTCCTGTACCCTCAAATACTGCAGTTCCATAAAAGAGAGTCATAATTAGCCAGAGTTCTTAATTTCTGTCATAGGTACAAAAAAATTTATAGGAAGGTACTAATTGCTGCAAAAAAAAGTCTTTTAATGAAAAACTAATACACAGTGCAGAGAATAAAAGTAAAGCAGTCAGGGATGTCATAAAAAAGAAAATGGGGAGAGAGAAACAAAGGCATAATAACATACTCATACGGGAAGGGGGATAAAGTAGTAAATCATCCACACCACCTGGCAAATTTTGTGAGTGAGCAGTTTCAAGTACTGCAGATAACTTACAACAAAAGTTCCCAAAAACAAATATGACACCTGTAAATTATTATGCACTAAATACAACAGTGTTACTATCAACCACAGAGCATAAAGTCAATAAAACTGTCAAAAACTAAAAAAATGAAAAATCACAATGCTTAAATAAAGTACCAGTGTGTATACTGAAGCAATGCATAGATAGTATACGAGCTTCCTTAACAAACATAATAAAATGAATCCTTCAAGTCAAGAGAAATTTCCACAGTACTTGAAACAGGTAAGAGTTGTACCCCTTCTAAAGCAAGGTAATATAGAAGACATAGAAAATTACCAGTCATTTTCTCTGCTGTAACCATTCTCAAAGCTAAATGAATTGGTAATGAAAGACAGATTAATGAATTACTTGAATAAATGCAAATTTTTAACTGAATCACAGCATGGTTTCCAAGGTGGTAGAAATATTGAGTCAGCCATGGTAGAATTAACAAAAGCAGTACTTGATGCTCTTCACAAAGATGGGTGTGTCACAGGCATATTTTTAGATCTTTGTAAGACTGTGTACGATCAACAGGATTCATCTCCTAGCAGTAGACAAACGTATTCAAATATATTTCAGTGCCATTGTAGCAGTCTGTGTGTGTGTGTGTGTGTGTGTGTGTTTGTTTGTTTGCTTCATCCTGATATCATTTCATGTCATTGTGTAGCCATTAACTTCATCCCCATTGGTCCATTCATTTTATTTCAAGACATTTAAATCATTTTATGCTTACATTATGTTTGTTGATTGTGTATTACCATTAGACTACATTGTGTTGTTTGTAAGACTGTATCCAGTTCAGTCACAGATCTACAATAATTGCAGAGTGCTTTATACAACATAGATGCCCGCATGTACAACTTCTATCAGAAAATTAGGCTTTGTTGACATGTCTGAGTAACTATCATATATGGACATGTTATTTACCTACAAGAAAATTGTCACTGATGTATTGGTACCATTATACTACTTTGCATCTTTCAGTTTTCATTGTTGTCTTAAAGGCACAATGTAGCGGTATAGGCACATCTATGTGTTTGTGCGCGCATGCGCACTTGCACGTGTGGGGGAGGGGAGGGGGGGGGGCGTGTGCACGTGTGAACACGTGCTCCAGTTTGTCAAAGGATATGTCCTAAAGCTAGCAATTTCTCCTTTTGTGTGTGTCTATTGATGACTCAATGAAAATTACGTGTAGTTCAACATGTTTAAATATGCAGAGTCTCAAGGGTTTAAGAATGTTGCAGCTACAGATGATGATTTTGCTGTCTAATTTCCCTGCAAAACACCTTATCATCATTTATCCTTGGTTCCATAAGTTCTTATCTTGACTGGAGCTTTTATCTTTCTTGATACCTATGCAGATTATTGTTGTTATTATTATTTCATCCTTATTATTATTATTATTATCATTATCATTATTACTCTGATTTGTTGGATTCAGTTGTGTTCTACTGCAGCTCTTGTCCTGTGCATGAGACGATTTCATTAATTCTTTTTAGTAACTCTGAGCTGTTCCACATACTACCATGCTCCTAGTGTTGCTGTGGCAGATAATACTTGCGGTTATGGGATTCTGTTCCCAAGTTCAAAGTTATGACAAGGATGACCTCAGCTAACCTCAGTACTCAGTTCACTATATTTCAGTTTCTGATCTCTTCTTTACTGATGTTGTTGCTGTCAGCTAGGAGGTACATGCCAATTATGGGACACAACTTTTTAACTGTTCAGTGTGTAACCCTCGTCTGGTGCCAGAATGGTGGGATCAGTACATATGTGCTGGCTGTACAATACAGTGCATTGTCCAACTGTTAATGCTGCTCTGAATGTATGACCATACCATTTATTGGAAATCTTTTTTTAACTCAAATGGCTGTAGAGTTCACCAATGAGGGTATCAGTGCATTTTAATGTATTCAATGCATCAATCCTTTTAAGAGGATACCACTCCCATGTCAACTCTGTTTATGTATTACATGTGTACAATAAGACAGGAGTTTTCATCACTTATATTGTTACCAGTAACTTACTCACACCCGATTCTATAGTGAATTGAAACCCCACAAATTGGGTTGGTGCATAAGTTCATAGCATTTTTCCATAGATTTAATGGATGCAAGAGATACACATAACAGAAACTGAGTCAACAATAATATATTCTCCTTCAGTATCTACAACAATTTGCCAGTGCTGGGGTAACCTTTCAATTTTACAACTGTAGAAATAATGTGGTTTTGAGGGAAAGAACTTGTTGAGCTATTTTTTGGGGTGCATTTTCATCCAGAAACGAAGTTCCTTGAAAGTTGTTTGAAAAAGACTGGAAAGTGTGAAAATCTGAGTGTACAAAAGCAGGTGAATAAACTGGGTACGGAATGACATCCCAACACAACTGCTGTATAGTGTTTTCTGTAAGTCTAGCAGAATGTGGGCAAGCATTATCATTGGGTAGCATCACTTCACACAGTCTTCTTGGTCTTCATTCCTGAATTGTGTCTGCAAGATGTCTCTGTTCTTGACAATAAATTTCAGCAGTGCCTATATAAGACAACAAGTGTCTGGCACAGTTGTTAGATCGGGTACTGCTGCTACAATGGCAGGTTATCAAGATTTAAGTTAGTTTAAATGTGTTGTTATAGTCTGTGCACAAGCAATGGGACACAGCATTTCCAAGGTAGTGATGAAATGGGGATTTCCCCATACAACCATTTCATGAAAGTACCGTGAATGTCAGGAATTCAGTAAAACATAAAATCTCTGACATCGCTGTGGCCAGAGAAAGATACTGCCAGAACAGGGCCAGCGATGGCTGAAGAGAATTGTTCAATGTGATAGAAGTGCAACCCTTCTGCAAATTGTTGTGGATTTCAATGCTGGTCTCAATGTGCGAACTATTCAACAAAACATAATTTATTTGGGCTTTTGGAGCTGAAGGTCCACTTGTGTACCCTTGATGATTGCATGACACAAAGCTTTATGCCTCGCCGGGCTCGTCAACACCGACATTGGACTGTTGGTGACTGGAAACGTGTTGCCTGGTCAGACAAGTCTTGTTTCAAATTGTATTGAGTGGATGGACTTGTATGGGTACGGAGACAACCTCATGAATCTGTGGACCCTGGATGTCGGCAGATGACTGTTCGAGGTGGTGGAGGCTCTGCAGTAGTGTAGGGTGTGTGCTGTTGGAGTGGTATAGGACCCATGATATGTCTAGATACAACTCCGACAGGTGACACATACGTAGGCATCCTGTCTTATCACCTGCATCCATTCGTGTCCATTGTGCATTCTGATGGCTTGGCCAATTCCAGCAGAACAATGTGACACTCCATACATCCAGAATTGCTGCAGAGTGGCTCCAGGAACGCTCTCCTGATTTTAAATTGTTCCGCTGGCCACCAAACTCCCCAGACATTATTGAGCATATCTAGGATGCTTTGCAATGTGTGGTTCAGAAGAGATCTCCATCCCTTCACATTCTTACAGATTTATGGACAGCCCTCCAGGATTCATGGTGTCAGTTCCCTTCAGCACTACTTCAGACATTAGTTGAGTCCATGCTACACCATGTTGCGGCACTTCTGCATGCTCGCAGGGGCCCTACATGATATTAGGCAGGTGTACCAGTTTCTTTGGCTCTTCGCTATATTATCAAACAGAAGGGCAACATTTTCTGAAAAAGATTGTTGTACCTGAGGAAACCTCGATACGAGATTTTGAACCAGAACTGAAGTCTCAGTCATCACAATTTAAAAGGTCCGACTCTTTGTGCCTGAAAAAATTCCACCACCAACAATCACAGGTAAAACTGATGATGGTCTTTGGTATGACATAAATGGAGTCATAGCTGCAAATACAGTGCCCCAGAGGACATTTGTAACAGTTGCATATTACAAGCTGTTTCTGCAGAATGTTTTGTACCTGAAATTTAATCAAAGATGGCTTGACATGCTTGCAGCTAGTGATCTCATTTTGCATGATAATGCAAGAATGCATACTATCCTCCCAGTAAGAGAAACACTCAACAAATATGGATGGGAAATACTTCTCCACCCAGCATACAGTCCTGATATGAGGCCATCAGACTTTGATTCATTTCCCAAATTAAAGGAACAACCCCGAGGAAAACATTTTGATACAGTTGTTGAAGTTTCCAGTGAGGTGGCGTGAGTAAATCAGGCAACTCAGCAATGGAGTTACTTTGTCTAGAATACAGAAGTTACCAAAGCATTGGGAAGCTGTCACAAGCAAGGGAGGTAATGACAGTGGCACGTAAAGTGCCCTCCGCCACACACCGTTGGGTGGCTTGCGGAGTATCAATGTAGATGTAGATGTAGATGTAGAATGGAGATTACATTCAAGGCCTGTAAAGTATTTTGTAAAATAAATTATTTTCTTCAGTTCTGTGTTACAGTGCGCAAAACTTTTGAAATGGCCATTGTTGATGTTGGATAACAGCTTACACTTATTATTATTAATATTACTATTGTTGTTGTTGGTGGCAGCAGTAGTGGTGTTCTCATCGAATTGTTAGTGCACACCTACAGAATGCAATGTGTGCACACAACTAGCTGATTCATTTAAACTTCTGCAATTTTCCTCACCTGTAACATTAGTCATATTTTACTGAACTCTGATCTAAATTATGTTCATTGCTTCAGTTGTTTTGAGAAAGAGTTCCTTAAACTGGTAAAAATAACTTGGTTTGTGACACACAAATGGCATTGAGGAGAAAATACACTAGTGATTCAATTTTTAAAAGTATTTCATAGCCAAGGTGGAGCTGGGGAGCTCCATAGCACAATTAAGTGGAGCACTAACGTTTTTCCATCAGACTCACTAGGATAGGAAAAGTAATCTGTTAAACAGCTTTATGAAAAGCATACGGAA
This sequence comes from Schistocerca serialis cubense, assembly GCF_023864345.2. Taxonomy (NCBI): domain Eukaryota; kingdom Metazoa; phylum Arthropoda; class Insecta; order Orthoptera; family Acrididae; genus Schistocerca; species Schistocerca serialis. The sequence continues at coordinate 450,285,345 of NC_064639.1, read as the reverse complement.
AATACTTCCTCCCTCCATCCACCCAGGTGGGCTTGGCATCAAATTTTCTACATTTTAATTTTTCTTTATGTGTGAAAAAATAACTTTCCCAGAATGAGAGTCATAATTGAAAAAGTAGCTTTTCACTCTTCAAAAATTATACATTTGAATAATCTGATTTTTTTTCTATTCTGCCTGTTTTTATTATCTGTTGCACAGTCCAGTAGATTTTAGAAAATATTTCTCTTACCTTTACAATTAAGCAGTACCAGTACTATATTATTTACTTAATTTGTCCAAGATCATTGTTGATTGTGGCATACTACTATCATGGCACAGTGGTAGTTTAATGATTTGTCAGTACCTTCCTCTAACCTGATTGCATAAAGTAATAACTTCATTGTTTTGACAGCTGTAATGATTGCGTATAGTATGTTGTTGACTGTTTTGATGGCTGCCATAAGCACGTATAAAATTAGTATAGTGTCTGTGAATATGGAAACAAGAGGGAAGAGAAGGAAAGTCAAGGCATTTCAGAAATGCCAAAGGATCACTAGGCTTAACAGCACCTCTCACTGGAAAACAATAGTTCTCATGCCCTCATTGCCTGATACTGCAAAAAGATTTCATGAGTGACTGAAAGATTTTGTAGATAATATAATATTTGGGGACTGTGCCACATAACACCTTCTCTTCTGTGACCTTAGCCATTGATGAAAAATATTTCACCACCAATGTTCAAGCCAACCTCTCTCAGGTCAAAGTTCACGATTTTAAGTGATTGTTGGCTCATTGTCCTACTTATTTACTGGTTGTATGAACATTAACTTGACAAAATTAATCTAAGTTAATGGATTAAGTATAAGATGTATCATATTTTATTTGAGACAAAATAGATAAAGAGGAATCAAACTTTAAAAGATTACTGAAGATGACTGAAACCTACCATCCAGCCAGCCAGCTAACTTGTTGTGGTCTTCATCAGCAATCTTTACTTGGGCAAGGTTTATGGTGTTCAACAATGTCAGGGTTTCTTTTTCATTGTTATGCAGTAAATTTCTTCAAATTTTGACTTACTTCACATTATTGTTTGCTGCCAAGTTTGTTTGCTCTGTTACACATATTCAATCAGCAGTAATAATGTATGTAATCTGCACAAAGTACCAAGATACATACTCAACTAGCTGCACAATACTTCATGTGTGTATTTACTGTGTGTTATAATGTCTTACCCAAAATGCCCTCAGGCAGGTAGAATGTAAATAGTTGCCTAATTGAATTATTATATATTCTGGCTACATATATTGTATTTTCATAAGAGAATTTGCATGAGGGTCTTCCACTTATTATCGATGTATGTTTCATTATACCATCTATAAATTTATAAAAACATACTCTGTCTTTACCTAGGTTCAAAGATGGTCAGCCTCTACATGCAGATGATCATGTGAAATTGACAGCTCTTCCTGATGGGACTGTGCGGTTACTCATTGAAGGTGTAAAGCCTACTGACTGTGGTGCTTACAAACTTGTAGCCAAAAATAAGAATGGAGAACATGCTGCATTATGTGCTGTTGCTGTTAAACGTAAGTCTCCCTCCCACCTCTGTATGTAATGACACTATGAACACTAAACTCATTTTTAGTTCGTGAGATGTACTACTACAATTTAAATCTGATTTATTATTATTTGGTTATTTAGTTTGCTTCATTTCCCTTCTTTGATACTAAAATAAATAAAAAGTAAGGCAGATATGCAACAGATGAAATTAATTAATGTTTTCTTGTGGAACATTACATCCAGTAGGCTGCAAACAGCACTACTCATCTCATAAATCTTAGTTTGGATTATATTTCAATGCTTTATTTCAGATGTTAATTTCTTTCAACCAAGAAATGTTACTGAAGTTTTGAGGTTTAGCAGTACCCCTTTGTTTATTTTTTCCAGCAAATAACCGCAAGCCTAGTTTCTCAAAGCCACTTGAAGGTGCTAAATGTGTAGTTGGTGAGCCACTGAAGCTGGAAGCTCAAGTAGCAGCATTTCCAGCACCTGAGGTTAAATGGTAAGTCTGGATTTTACTTCTTCATTAATTGCAGATATAATATTAATTTTTATATGTCTCCATTTGTAAGACTTATAGTGGATTAGAACCACAGAAATGATACGTTCAGGATGAGAAGCAGTGGGACTGTCTAATGTGAAAATATTTAATTTTTAGGTTCAAAGATGGTCAGCCAGTTCGTCCATCTCAGGCAGTTAATTTCGTGAACCAACCTGGTGGTATAATTGGATTACATATAGATTCTGCAAAACCTGAAGATGCTGGTGTTTACACTGTCAGTGTAAGTAATAGGCTTGGTGATATAACTGGCTCTGCCAAGGTTGAAGTTGAACCACGTGAGAAAAAGCCAACATTCCAAGTACCTCTGCTGCCAGCAACTGTTGTTGAAGGTTTTCCTGCTAGATTTGAAGTTAAAGTGGTTGGACATCCACCTGCTACATTGAAATGGTAAGGAATGAAGTGTGAATGTCTTTGAATATCACCATATATTTATATTTCACACTCACACAGTAACAACTAATTTGGGAACTGTTAAATATAATTCTAAAACACAGCAACTGTTAAATACAACACATTACTCTTCAATGTATAAAATTATTCATACATATTTCTGGGAATGACATTAAATTTAGATTCTTAATAGACAGTGTTGTGACACTAGAGATCTACACACATGATATACATTACACAAATGCTCATATATATTGTTGCAGGCATTGGTGTACTGTAATTATTGTACTCTTTCACCATCCTTAGAACTGAGGCAGCATTCACTTTCAATAATTCATATGTTGAATTCAGAAAAGGTTGGACCATTTAGTACTAAGCTTTATAAATATTAGACAGGTTTTCTGATCATTGCGTTATAGCCCGTCATTGTATGGGAACATGATAGACACATCTTTTTTTTCCACAAAATTTTGGTCTCAGTCTGTCATATAACCTTCAGCTGTGTATTAGGTATTATTTAAGAGGTACAGTTTAACACTGTTTCTGAAGATAATTGTTTTTGCGTGTTTTGTAGGACTCACAATGGGAAAGAATTTGTTCCTGATGGACAACATGCAAAAATAATGCAGCTGCCTGATGGAACAAGTGCTCTAATTATTGACAAAGCTAAACCAGAAGATGCTGGAGAATATGAAGTAATAGCAACGAATGAGAAAGGATCTGTCCCATCAAAAGCTCAGTTAGATGTTACTGGTATGTACTGAAGCATGTGTGTATTACATCTACATCTACATGACTACTCTGCAATTCACACTTAAGTACTTGGCAGAGGGCTCATTCTACTGCTTTGAGACTGTTTCCCTTCATTCCATTCTTGAATGGTTTGTGGAAAAAACAAACAGTTAAATCATTCCATACAAGCTTTGTTTTCTTTTCTTTTACTTTGTATTATGATGGCCTTTTCTCTGTAAGTGAGTGGGACTCGACAAAGTATTTTCGTGGTGACTAAAACTTTGTGGATAGATCTCGTCGCAACAAGAAATGCCTTTCAATTGAAAGAAAATCAGCCCTCAGTCACTATTTTTAACAAATTAACCTGGTTTCAACAATGCTAGGAGTGTCTTCCTTAGAATTTAAAACAGACACAGGTCTATATTCTATAACATGGTCACGAATTATGACTAAAAATGTATGATAGAGTATAACTACGGAATTGTTGTGAAAGACTGGCAGTACTTATATGTCATTTATAAAATAATAAACATGCATTAGTCACAAAGATATTTAAGATAAAAGAAAACTGTGTTGGCAAGCCACTAAGGGCTGCTCGTTACTTGCGTGGTGCAGTTTTTGAAACGGACTCTGAGAGTCCACCGGGACCTTTGCCTTTCACGGGCAAGTGCTCTACTGACTGAGCTACCCAAGCATGACTCACGCCCCGTCCTCACAGCTTTAATTCCGCCAGTACCTCGTCTCCTACCTTCCAAACTTCACAGAAGCTCTCCTGCGAACCAGCACTCCTGGAAGAAAGGATATTGCGGAGGCATGGCTTAGCCACAACCTGGGGGATGTTTCTAGAATGAAATTTTCACTCTACAGCAGAGTGTGCACTGATATGAAAATTCCTGGCAGATTAAAACTGTGTGCCAGACCGAGACTCGAACCTTTGCCTTTCGCGGGCAAGTGCTCTACCGACTGAGCTACCTAAGCACAACTCACGCCCCGTCCTCACAGGAGAGCTTCTGTGAAGTTTGGAAGGTAGGAGACAAGGTACTGGCGGAATGAAAACTGTGAGGATGGGGCGTGAGTCGCGCTTGGGTAGCTCAGTCGGTAGAGCACTTGCCCACGAAAGGCAAAGGTTCCAAGTTCGAGTCTCAGTCCGGCACACAGTTTTAATCTGCCAGGAAGTTTCATATCAGCGCACACTCTGCTGTAGAGTGAAAATTTCATTCTCTAAGAGTCCATTTCGCAACCTGCACCACACAAGTAATGAGCAGCCCTTAGTGGGCTTTATCTTTATCTTCTTTATCTTAAATATCTTTGTGATTAATGCCCTTTTGGTATAATTATTATTTTATAAATGACATAAGTCTTTCACGACGATTCCGTACTTATACTCTATCATTCATTTTTAGTCATAATTCTGTGACCATGTTATAGAATATAGACAAGTCCTTGTTTTAAATTCTGAGGAAGACCCTCCTAGCAGTGTCAAAACTAGGTTAATTTGTTAAAAATAGTGACCGAGGGCTGATTTTCTTTCAATTGTGGCTATTCACGGTCTCTGAACGTGCAGCCATGTACAAGATTTTGAGAAATGCCTTTGTTTTCATGATTTCCACCTCAACTTGTGTGTCATATCTGTGACACTCTCTTCCCTATTTTGTGGTAGCACAAAACAAGTTGCTCTTCTTTGCTCTTTTTCAGTGTCCCTATTGATACAGTTTGCCAAGGATCCCACACCACACAGCAGTAATCTGTAGGAGGATGGACAAGTGTAATGTAGGAAGTCTGTTTAGTAGATATTTTGCATATTCTGACAGTTCTGCCAATTAAAAGCAGTCTTTGTTTCACCTTGCCCACAATATTTTCTATGTGGTCTTTCCTGTGTACATTTCTGTTTTATCTGTACATGTTTTATAGTGAAACTGTAAAAGGAAACATAATGCTGTTCTATTTCTGTAGAAATAGCTCCTTTGACTTGTTTTAAAGAGGTTACATGCTTCAACAATATTTTGGGCCATGGTAGATAAAAACAATTATTTGGTATACTGGTAGTATACTAAATGTGAAATGAGATAGGTGGTGTTATCACTGTAGGGAACAGGTGGGAGAGAGTATATTCTTGAGTAGTACAGCATGATAGAATTTGAGTGAGGGATTGAAGGTGAGTCCTTTGAAAGGGATTTTCATTGCAGTCTGTTAAATTCTGCATTTATATGTCAACAGTGATCCTGAGTTTCATAATTATCATATAGGTTGGTTTTTACATATTTGGACATGGAATGATTTCATGAACTGTGCTGTTTGATATGTGTGGCATTTTAGTAGCTTTACAGAATTTTCTTATGTGATATTTCAATATAATAACTTCAGCAAAGGCACAAATATTGTCCATATACCAGATTTTTTTAAAAAAATCATTATGCCATCCCTTTTACTCACATCCTGTATCCAAAGGAAATTTGGCCTCATTAGTCTTTATGTACAGGATAGAGCAGAGGAAACGCATGTTTTTCACTATTGAATGACTGGGACTTGGTTTGATAAAAATAATAAAAACAATCATTAAGTGATAGATTTTTAATGCAGTTTTGAAGCAAACATATTTTAATTAGGTTCAAAAAATAATATCTTGGTTTCATTTGCCACGGCTTCACTTTCCTGATGAATGGAATTCTTTAGGTCATTGATTGTGTGAGGCTTGTTCATGTAGACTTTTGATTTTAAACATCCCCACAAAAAGAAGTCGCATATCGACAAATCAGGTGAGTGAGGGGGCCAGTAAACATCACCATATCTCGAAATAACATGTCCTGGGAACATTTGTTGAAGCACTTCCATGAATGCTCTCACCATGTGCGCTGTGGCACTGTCCTGCTGAAACCATATTTCTCTCATGTTCACTTGACGCCTCTCAAGTTCTGGACAAAGAAAGTTGTTTAACATTTTAATATAGCGTGCTGATGTCACAGTAACTGCAGTTCCTTCCTCTTCAAAAAAATAGGGTCCAGCAATCCCCATCTTTGAAATGCAGCACCACACTGTTACATTTAAACGGTGCAGAGGTCTTTGGTGTAATTCATGTGGGTTCTCCAGCACCCAGTACCGATAATTTTGAACATTGACCTAACTGTCTACATAAAAATGTGCTTCATCACTCATGAAGACGGTAGCATCTGTATCTTCTGTAAAAAATTCGTCCATTACGCGACAAAACTCTCTGCACTGCACAAAATCCCCTTCACTAAGCTGCTGGACAATCATGACCTTGTACGGGTGAAACTTAAGATCATCATATAAGATGCAGTGAAGTGAACAACGTGACATACTCAGCGCTACAGCCTGTCATCTAGCCGATCGTTTAAGACTAGCAAAAACTGCCATTCTCACTCGGTCTACGAACTGAATGGGGAAGAACTGGTAGTTTCTTTTTCATCACAGATCTAGTAGTTCTAAATGGTGCAACCCATCAGAGTACAGTATTTTGATCAAGCACTGCACTTCAACATCCAACTCTAAAATTTTGACGGAAACTACGTTGCACTGTGACTACGGAATCATTGTTTCTAAAGTACTGCTTGACAACGAACACATGATGCTATATGCTCCAACGCTCCATAGTGACTGAACTGCATTGTATGGGTAGTCTGCCAACATTAATTCTACCCCCTCTCATTGCTGCATACTATTGGTTCAAAAAACATGTGTTTCCTCTGCTTCACCCTGTACAAAGAAGTTTACCCTTATTCACACTTTGTACTTGTAGAAGACTTATTGCTGCATGCTTCATTTACAACAGCACATATTCAGTTCTATCCTATGACCTGAATCATAATAGCTTACACCATTAAAATATACGTCTTGGGATGTAACAGTCTTAGAAGCTATGATACATTAAACAAATTAATTCCAATTTGTAGTGAAAGTTCATGTTGTAATGTTGAATTTATTACATTATTCTACTTTCTGTTCTCTCATTCCACAGAGAGAAATGTGAAACAGCAAAAAGTAACCAAAGTTTTTGAGCACTGTAGCAAAATTCAACTGCTGCAACTAGCATTCATTAACAATACATGTCTGCCTTCTTCTGTACCTACATTTACATTAACTGCTAGTTCTCCATGACTGTGCAAAATATTGTGGAACCCAACAGTTAGCATCTGCTACTAAGCAGTATCATTTGAGTGGTTGTATTATGTCTTGCTACATGCATCAAGCAAATTGAGTATGTCAGGAAAACCATACAAATTCAATGTCATACAATGGAAATTGGAAATACTCATTCAATGGAAGAGTAAAGGAGAAATGTCAGTGGTAACCAAAGTACTCTTCATAACACCCTATAAGGTAGCTTATGGTGTGCAAATGTAGACAAGAGATTGGCAAACTCATACAGCTTTGGCAACAAATTGTGTGGTGATCAGTTCTTTTTGAGACCCTTTCATTTTTGCTTGCTCACAATTCCCCGTTTTTGATATAATTGTGTAATGCTGGATGAGCTTAAAAATAAAGATGAAAATCAAAAGTACTATACCTAATAATAAGAGCATACCCCAGATATGAGCTAGAGGTAGGGGAGGGGAGAGGGGGGGGGGGCACACACATTAGTTTCATGTTGAAAGACGAAACAGTTTTGAGATTTCATGACAAATGACTCTGGATACACTTGCCATTAATTAGTATCCATTACATGTTCTGCCTTTCTTCAAACTGATACTGGATTGATATGTCTGAGTGTGTGGTAGGGCATGATGTAAGTCTGGTTTCTGAAGATAATTTTTTTCTTGGGGATTGGCATCTGCAGCCTCCACCGCCCACCCCTCCCTCTTGCTGCACCCCAGGTACATTTGTGCGCTTTGACAACCACGTTTTAAAATGTTGATAAAAATTTTAGCAAAAATATTTTAAACTCAATATTTGTAAAATGTTTGTAACAATAATTCTTTCTATTGTAATGCATACTCCATTTAAAAAAGATTGTCCAATTGCTCAGTAATCCCTCCAAAGAATTACCACGTGTGCCTCATAAGCTGAGAAGTGAAATTCATGCAGGGAGCTAATTAAATAAATTTATTTAATTGCATTTTAAAATATTATTTTGTAAGAACTCTTAGAATATATGGGTACAAACGTAAACACTGACTTTGATGAATATTATTTGTCAAAGTTTTGATGGTCACATTCTACAAAATTGTATTGTCTTTACACATTTCCATTCTGAAGACATTGAACTTGCAGGTATTCTAAGTCTTTCTAGGGCCAGTTAATATGAATGTGGACAAACAAGTTTTCTTTCTTCTCGTGACAAGAGAAGATCACAATACTTCTGGAGAAACATTTCAGAAATGTACTTCTCAGTGATACCCATAGCTTTTAAATTGTAATTTTTAGGAAAGATGACACATAAGCGTTGCAAATGGCTTTTGGACAAAGCCTTCTAAAGAAAAGGCAAAACATAGAAAAACACAAATTCACACAAGAAAGCACACCTCATGCAAACATGACTGCCACCTCCGGTAGCTCGGACTGGAATGTGCTTGCTTTTGTGAATGTGTGTTTGTTTCCTTTTCTGAAGAAGGCCTTAGCCAATAGTTAAGTGTGTTACAGTCTTTTTGTTGTACCTGTCTTCAACTCAGTGTGCCATCTTTACAGTGAGTAGCAATCTATTCTTTTTCTAATGTCATTGGTATTCCAACCTGGAGTTTCCATTGTTTGAAACTTAACAATACCAGAGAAGGAAAGTTGCTACTCACCATGTAGCGGAGATGCTGAGTCGCAATAGGCACAACAAAAAGATTCACACAATTATAGCTTTCGGCCATTAAGGCCTTTGTCAGCAGCAGACACACATACACACATGCACACACACACACACACACACACACACACACACACACACTCACGCAAACACAACTTTCACACACTTCTGCAGTCTCACAGAGCTGAAACCACACTGTGAGCAGCAGCACCAGTGCATGATGGAAGTGGCGACTGGGTGGGTGTAAGGAGGAGGCTGGGGCGGGGAGGAGGAGGGATAGTATAGTGGGAGTAGCGAACAGTAAAATGTTGCAGTTTAGATGGAGGGCAGGAGAGAAGGTGCAGAGGGGGGAGGGGAAAAGTAACAGAAAGGAGAGAAATAAAAAGAAATTAAAAGACTCGGTGTGGTGGTGAAATGACGGCTGTGTAGTGCTGGAATGGGAACAGGGAGGGGGCTGGATGGGTGAGGACAGTGACTAATGAATGTTGAGGCCAGGAGGGTTACGGGAACAGGACGTATTGCAGGGAAAGTTCCCACTTGCACAATTCAGAAAAGCTGGTGTTGGTGGGAAGGATCCATATGGCACAGGCTGTGAAGCAGTCATTGAGATGAGGGATATCATGTTTGGCAGCGTCTTCAGCAACAGGGTGGCCCACTTGTTTTTTGGTCACGGTTTGTCAGTGGCCGTTCATGCGGACAGACAGCTTGTTGGTTGTCATGCCTACATAGAATGCAGCACAGTAGTTGCAGCTTAGCTTGTAAATCACATGACTGGTTTCACAGGTAGCCCTGCCTTTGATGGGATAGGTGATGTTAGTGACCAGACTGGAGTAGATGGTGGTAGGAGAATGTACGGGACAGGTCTTGCATCTAGGTCTATTACAGGGGTATGAGCCATGAGGTAAGGGATTGGGAACAGGGGTTGTGTAAAGATAGACGAGTATATTGTGTAGGTTTGGTGGATGGTGGAATACCACGGTAGGAGGAGTGGGAAGGATAGTGGGCAGGACATTTCTCATTTCAGGGCACAACGAGAGGTAATCAAAACCCTGGCGGAGAATGTAATTCAGTTGCTCCAGTCCTGGATGGTACTGAGTTATGAGGGGAATGCTCCTCTGTGGCCGGACTGTGGGACTTCAGGAGATGTTGGAAAACTGGAAAGATAAGGCACGGGAGATTTGTTTTTGTACAAGGATGGGAGGATAATTACAGTCAGTGAAGGCTTCTGTGAGACTCTCGGTATATTTTGAGAGGGACTGCTCGTCACTGCAGATGCAACGACCATTGGTGGCTAGGGTGCACGAAAGGGATTTCTTGGTATGGAATGGGTGGCAGCTGTTGAAGTGGAGGTATTGCTGGTGGTTATTAGGTTTGATATGGATGGAGGTAATGATGTAGCCATCTCTGAGGTGAAGGTCAACATCTGGGAAGGTGGCTTGTTGGGTTGGCCGGCCGATGTGACGAAGCGGTTCTAGGCGCTTTAGTCTGGAACCGCGCGACCACTATGGTCGCAGGTTCGAATCCTGCCTCAGGCATGGATGTGTGTGATGTCCTTACGTTAGTTAGGTTTAAGTAGTTCTAAGTTCTAGGGGACTGATGACCACAGAAGTTAAGTCCCATAGTGCTCAGAGCCATTTTTTGTTGGGTTGAGTAGGACCAGGTGAAGCAAATGGGGGAGAAGTTGTTGAGGTTCATCTACATCTACATTTATACTCCGCAAGCCACCCAACGGTGTGTGGCGGAGGGCACTTTACGTGCCACTGTCATTACCTCCCTTTCCTGTTCCAGTCGCGTATGGTTCGCGGGAAGAACGACTGTCTGAAAGCCTCCGTGCACACTCTAGTCTCTCTAATTTTACATTCGTGATTTCCTCGGGAGGTATAAGTAGGGGGAAGCAATATATTCGATACCTCATCCAGAAACGCACCCTCTCGAAACCTGGCGAGCAAGCTACACCGCGATGCAGAGCGCCTCTCTTGCAGAGTCTGCCACTTGAGTTTGTTAAACATCTCCGTAACGCTATCACGGTTACCAAATAACCCTGTGACGAAACGCGCCGCTCTCCTTTGGATCTTCTCTATCTCCTCTGTCAACCTGATCTGGTATGGATCCCACACTGATGAGCAATACTCAAGTATAGGTCGAACGAGTGTTTTGTAAGTCACCTCCGTTGTTGATGGACTACATTTTCTAAGGACTCTCCCAATGAATCTCAACCTGGTACCCACCTTACCAACAATTAATTTTATATGATCATTCCACTTCAAATCGTTCCGCATGCATACTCCCAGATATTTTACAGAAGTAACTGCTACCAGTGTTTGTTCCACTATCATATAATCATACAATAAAGGATCCTTCTTTCTATGTATTCGCAATACATTACATTTGTCTATGTTAAGGGTCAGTTGCCACTCCCTGCACCAAGTGCCTATCCGCTGCAGGTCTTCCTGCATTTTGCTACAATTTTCTAATGCTGCAACTTCTCTGTAGGTTCTGGGGGAATGTGAATAAGGTGTCTTCACCTTCAATCCAGATAGCAAAGATGTCATCAATGAATCAGAACCAGGTGAGGGGTTTAGGATTCTGGGCTTTTAGGAAGGATTCCTCTAGGTGGCCCATGAATAGGTTAGCATAGGATGGTGCCATGCGGGTGCCTATAGCCATACTGTGGATTTGTTTGTAGGTAATGCCTTCAAGGGAGAAGTAATTGTGGGTGAGGATATAGTTGGTCATGGAGACTGGGAAGGAGTTTGTTGGTTTGGAATCCATAGGGCGTCTGGAAAGATAGTGTTCGACAGCAGTCAGGCCATGGGCATTAGGAATGTTAATGTACAGGCAGGTGGCATCAATACTGATGAGCAGGGCTTCATGTGGTAAAGGGACAGCAACTGTGGACAGTTGGTCAAGAAAATGGTTGGTATCTTTTATATAGGAGGATAGGTTCCGGGTAATAGGTTGAAGGTGTTGGTCTATGAGAGCGGAGATTCTCTCAGTGGGGGCACAGTAACCGGCCACAATGGGGCATCCTGGGTGGTTGGTTTCATGGACTTTAGAAAGCATGTAGCAGGTGGGAGTGTGGGGAGTGGTAGGGGTAAGTAGAGAGATGAACTCAGGGGAGAGGTTCTGGGATGGGCCTAAGGATTTGAGTAGTGACCGGACATCCTGTTGGGTTACTGGAATGGGATCACTGTGGCATAGTTTGTAGATGGAAGTATCTGACAGCTGATGGGGTCTTCTGTCTCGTAATCCTTGCAGTTCAAAACAACAGTGGTGAAGCCTTTGTCAGTAGGTAGGATTATATGGTCAGGATCAGTTTTTAGATGGTGGACTGTGGATGTAAGGTTAGTTTGCATATTGGGGGATTTGGGGAATGATGTTAAGGCAAGGTTGGAGGTTAAGAAATTCTGGAAAGTTAACAGGCAGTGGTTTAGAGGCAGTGGGGATGGATCACAGTAGGATGGAGGAGTGAACTGAGTTAGGCAAGGTTCAATATTGGTCTTTGATTGAGCCTGATTGGTCGGGCATCTGGCGAATAAGTGTTTCCACTGTAGGGACCGGGAGAAGGAGAGAAGGTCTTTAACTAGTCCTGCGTGGTTGAATTTTGGAGTGGGGCAAAAGGTGAGGCCTTTGGAAAGGACTGATATTTCTGTGGGACTAGGGCTTCTGGAGGAAAGGTTCATAACAGTGTTGTGGGTCCGTTTAGGTTCTTGGTTCTGTGTGGTGTTGGGAGGGAGTTTTGGAGGGTGAGGTAAGTGTAGTAGGTCTACAAGACAGGGTTTGTCAGCTATGAGGGGGCATGGGGGAGGTTGTTGTAGAAGTGGTGGACAGTGGTACTCCAAGGTGGGAATAGGAAGTGAATAGGATGGAGAGCTTTTTGAGGTCGTTGTGCATGTTGCTCAAGTTCCTGCAGTGCAAGAGTTTCAGTGTGTGTTATGGGTTCCAGGAATTTGGGATTACATAGCAGGAGAATTTTGCGGATGGAGAGAAGGTCCTGAAAGAAGGATTGGGCTTGGTTGACATGGTTTTGAGGATTACGTTGATGAAGGCTAAGGATTGGCGGAATATGAACAGGTGGAGGTCATTGTGGAAGGAGGGGTGGCAACCAGAGATAGGTAATTTGATGGTAAGGCCATTAGGGGGGATTTCGTGAGCCAAGCAACAATGCAGGAACAGTATGTGGGACTGGGATCTGGCTAGGGATAAGGAAACTTTTCTGTATTGACGCAGATGGAAGGAGCAAGGATCCATGGTGGTGCAAAAAATGCGAAAAATTACGTAAGAAAGTAGAATTACGTCCGAAAAATTACGCAAAAATAGACCCAAATATGTGTGAAAAGTACAAAAAGGACGAAATGGATGCACAAGGGGAAAAAAACGAGATGAAATCAGAGGAAGACGACGATAGTGGAAAGCAAAAACTCACTAAAATTGGTGAGAAGTCACAAGGGTCAAAGTAGAGTTACTAATCAATAATAAATATATGTATATTACTGTGGGTAGCAGGTTTGAGGGCCGATAAGTGTAAGGGGGACGGCAGATGTGACTGGATGTCGTGATTTAGTGGGTGCAGACAGGGATAGAATGGGGAAAGTATGGGGGATGGGGAGAGGTTTGTAGGTAGAGATGTAAGATCGTGTGGTACTGGAAAAGTGCAGGAGATAACACGCAAAAATTCGGTAATTAACACAGAGAGCATGATCAGTTTGAAGGTATAGGCTTCATTATATCGGCAGGAGTATTGTGGGACCTAAGATGCTGCACTAACAATCAGTGTGGTCTTGAAGCTGTCTGCTGCGCACGGCCAAGATGGTTGATACGGTGTGGCTCATCAGTAGAGAGTGCAGTGCAGTTTGTAAGGCAACAAGAGAACCGTGGCTACTGCTGACAAAGGCCTTAATGGCCTTTTAGAAGCTGTGTTGCTTTTTGTTTCACATTGGAGTATTTCAACCCAGTAAATTTTAACATGCTGTTCATAGTAGTTGTAACATGAAATGGATCAAGCCATTAGGTCTTTTCAGGGCAGAAAATAGAATAGAGGATAATATTTCTATTTGCCTTTCAGTATTTTTCACACAACTGGCTTTATCAAAATTCAGAGTGGTGTCAAGTTTTATGCAATAATCAATTACATATACAGAAAATAGCAAGCTTATTTAAGAACTGAAAGATTTTCTTCATCAGTCAGGGAAAACATATACTTCAGTGATTAGTTTGTAGGGTTTCGTCAGTTGAATAGAATTCACTGTATTTAACACTTTCAACACTGCCCTCTTTACACTCGGAACTTGGCTGTGAACTGGCATAATTAATGGATGTCTGAAATTAGATTGCAAAGAACAGAAAAGTAATAGGAATATGGTTCTTGATTATTTGAAAGAAAAAATAAGAGCTTTACATGAATGTGAGTTTATTTTACAATATAAAATACAAATAGGTGTTATAATTAAAGAAAGAAACCACAAAAATGTCGTGAACAAAAAGTTTTACATGATCTTTCTCTTGAGTAATGCCATTATACTGAATCTAAATTTTAAAAAAAAATATCACTGGGATGTCTAACTGCAGGTACCTGAATAGAGTATTTTAATAGTTCAGATGTAGTTTGCCTTTGTGTGAAAACCCTGGAAACACTGTGGGACGCAAAGGCTAACGCCACAGTCCTTGCACCACCATCTATTTTTCTTCCTTATGTGCTTACCCATCTTTTTCTTCCCCCTGTCTGAACATACTTAGCAATACCTAGTAGTATTCACCTTGTTTTCGCAGTGGGTGGGACCTTCTCTGTAAGGGCCTTGCAAATGTCCTCTCAATTTGTGAGGATGAAGCGGCTTGTTGCTGAAAAATATTTCCACCCTTCTCAGCCAATTTCTTCCCCACTTTGTGAATAAAGTCTACTAGGGATACATTCTTCCTAGTCTTCTCTTTACATAAAATAAAACTGTTGACAGTTGACATAATAAACAAATGGAAAATCAGCTTTTTTCGCCACTTCAAAGTTTTTCGGGCAAACAGATAATAGCTGGAGAACTGATCTCGTCTGTCAACCCCAGCTTTATTTTTATTGTAATCAATAATAATGTCTGGCTTTACAATTTCTGCTGTTCCACCTTTGGCCCGCACTTGAATACTAGTGCTGGTAGACTTATGCTTTGTGGAAAGACAAAAAACATCTCGTTTTGACTTCGACTTCACTGCCAGAGATGGTGTTTCCTTTGAAGAACTATCTGACCTTTTTTTTAGTTTTAGTGTTTTGAATATTCGCGGCAAACCTTTCCTGTTTTTCATTACAGTTCCCACTCCAAGAGTTTTATTTTCCCACAACATGACCAAAAGACATCCATATAAATGCAATGTCCTTTGCCGAAGTACTGTGAACACAACCTTTTTGCAAGGCCCTGTATACTATTGCCAACATTCCCTGCAGAACATGTATATACATCACGGTTCAACATATAACCAGTTGATGAATCGCAGGCAGCATAAAATTTTATCCCATATTTATTGGGTTTGTTTTTCATGTATGCTCTGAAGCGAATTCTACCAGGGTAGCATTCATTTCACGTTAAGTGAGGAGAGCCCTGTGTCATAGTGACGTGGGCACACGTCATGATGTTTCACGAGATGTCCGATCGACTGTTGTGTGCCTTTTCGATATGCATTGCTATTTGTTTGTGTTAAGACATAGGCAAACTGAAACACACAACTGTTTCGAAACAAATGAGACAGTACGATATAATGTTTCGAAACAGTGAAACAGTTTGTGTTTCATAATTGTATAGGCCTACACATTATATCATATTGGGTGTCTACTGTATAAATATTGTCTCATAAACACAAATGAGGTGCGAGAGCGCCAATCATAATGCAGAAAGTATGAAAATTTCACTTAGGTGTCTTGGCAGTTCCGTATTTTCTGCAACAGATGCGCTGTTTTCGTGTCATGTGACTTTCATATTTCCCAATTGGCTGAGGTCAGAGTTTGTATGTTTGACATAACAGATTTTGCCAAACAAGTTTCCCTGTATTCTAGTGCTAATTTTGATAGGTTTTATGAGTGGTGATCTGTATGTGCTCTTGAAAAGGTATATCATGGGATACAATTTATTGAGATAGCATTCTGGGAGGCGAGGTGCTGAATTAACATTTGTGAGTGTGGCCCTCACACTTTTCTTACTCACTGATAAATTTTCCATTGTGTTCGGTATGTTTCCCTGAAGTATAAAATCCAGACTAAAATTTAAAGCAATTCACACGGCGTACTGCCTTTGTGATACCTATATCATGGCAGATCTGGCTCTACACCACTTACAATACTTGTTACGGAAGTTTGTTCGTTGTTGACTTGCCTGAGAATCACCTAGAGGATAGGTCCACTTGCTAGATCCAAATACTGAGACGTCTGGCACCTTTAAGCACCAGGTACCCACTGCATCTTTAACCAAATATATGGTACAACACCCAAAGTTTCCTTGAACCTTCTCAGCTTCAGTCACACTTTTCCCATTAAAAAACTTCCGATTTTTTTGTAATATGGACGAATGTGATAATGTGCAGAGGCATTAAGAATTTTCTTAGAAGCATATGAATGTCAGTCATACACCTAATAGGAAAATTTATGAGTAACTGCACATTTGTTTATCAATACACAAAGGAAGAAGTTCCTTTTAAAGAAAGTTTGTGTCCAAAGAGTACTTGTGAATGATTCTTGTACTATGTGATGTTTCATATGTGATGGTGGCATACTGTGTTTATTCTCAATAGACATGGCATACATTTTGTGGGTGTATGGCATGATTACTGTAGCTACTTCCATACTGAGTGAAAGTCATACAAAAAGTAGCTAAAAATGACACAGTACTCACTGCTTTCAGATGCTTAAAATGCTGATGAATGAGACTTACTTGTCGTTTTTTTCACAATATACAGCTTACAAAGAAAAATAATAATGTATGTTGTAAAAGGTCAGTACATTATGATCAACAGGAAACATTTATTTCTGGAGAGCAAAATTTTCTTAGTTGATTTACAACATGAAGACAAAATTAAATGGAACTAGATGGTATAATATTTCCACCAACATCGGAACCACCACAATTTTTCAGTTTAATGTTTCTGCCCACATGAATTGTGTACATTCATTGGCTTTTCTAAAAATACGGAACACTTTACTTTCTCCCTATTTCACGTTTTTATCCACATGATTTACTTACGATTAATCGGATTTTTGAAAATGACTAGACACTTTTCTTAACTTTCGTTGTGGTTATGATTCCTTCATTCAGATATTCGTTGTGTTCATGAAACACAATAAAATTCCAGTTTATTTGGATTGCAGCTTAATAATTAATTATTTCACGTTTCTGTCCACACGATTTATGTACGATTCATCGGATTAAAAAAAAAGTTTTTTTTACGTTATGGTTCCTTCCTTCAGACATTCGTTATGTTCATGAAACACACACGTTTCAGAACACACGATTTTTATACTTTCGTTATGGTTCCTTCGTTCACACATTCATTCAGTTAGGATATGCAATTATGCATATCACACAACTCCTGTCACTTCGATTGTAGTATTGTACACATCTCACATGTATTTACATTTACCTTCGATGTTATCGATACAACTGCAGAGATCGATACATGCTCTCATGTAGTCGATATAGGTTAATTACGTCACGATGACGCGACCTACGTCACTATGACGTATGGCTCTCCTCACCCAGCGTGAAATGAATTTAGGTTAATTACGTCACGATGACGCGACCCTACGTCACTATGACGTAGGGCTCTCCTCACCCAGCGTGAAATGAATGCTACCCATTCTACCACGAAAGGGACGGATTGCCTCATCTATTGTCAGATTCAAGCCTGGATGAAAACTACTTTTGCTTTTATTCACAAAGAAATTAAAAAAAGTCCTCACTTTGTGAAATGGATCATGTTTTTCTTTGCCTTTGCTAATGAACGTAGCGTTGTCATTCAAGTGTAACATCGACAATATAGCGAAAAATCGATCGCGACTCAACAATTTACTCGCAAATCCTGTCTGCAAAAGCGGGTCTGTTGACCAGTAATCACTGATTTTCGGCAATTTGACGACGCACATATGCAAAATAATACTGAAAAACCAGTAAATTTCTTGCAATTTTACTGCAGACCACTTATGCCAAATAGAGTTTATTTTCAGGCTACCTAGGCGTTTCATTGCCGTAATAACGTTACCAGCGTGCCGATTCGTTTCGCTTTTGATGAGCCGAATAACGTCGTCATCAAAGAAATAACTAAAATATTGAAGCTCCTCAATGGCATCTGAAAAATGCGATTCTACGCCGACTACTTCCTGGAAATCCGGCAGTGCTGGCTGATAGTCTAGTTCCGACCAATTTTGCTCTTTGTGCTCAGTGAGGCACATACGACCAGGCAGCACAGATGGTGACTGATGGACTGTACCACTGTCTGCATAGAAAAAAATAAAGCTAAGTTTGGCACTGACAAGGGAACCTCCCCATCGCACCCCCCTCAGATTTAGTTATAAGTTGGCACAGTGGATAGGCCTTGAAAAACTGAACACAGATCAATTGAGAAAACAGGAAGAAGTTGTGTGGATCTGTGAAAAAAATAAGCAAAATATACAAACTGAGTAGTTCAAGGGAAGATAGGCAACATTAAGGACAGTAGGAACGGAGGAGCTCTGTGGTCCCGTGGTAACGTGAGCAGGTGCGGAACGAAAGGTCCTTGGTTCAAATCTTCCATCGAGTGAAAAGTTTAATTTTTTATTTTCAGTTTATGTGACAAACTCTTATGTTTTCATCACTTTTTTGGGAGTGATTATCACATCCACAAGAAAACCTAAATCGGGCAAGGTGGAAGAATCTTTTTACCCATTCGCCAAGTGTAGAAGTTAGGTGGGTCGACAACTTATTGCTGTCATGTGACGCACATGCCGTCACCAGTGTCGTATAGAATATATCAGATGTGTTTTCCTGTGGAGGAATCGGTTGACCTATGACGCGATCAAATGATTTCTGTTCCCATTGGAGAGCCACGTCCTTTCGTCTTCTAATCGCACGGTTTTGCGATGCGGTCGGAAAACACAGACACTAAACTTATTACAGTGAACAGAGATGTCAATGAACGAACAGACAGATAATAACTATGCAAAAATAAAGAGTAAAATTTTCAGTCGAGGGAAGACTTGAACCAAGTACTTCTTGTTCTGCAGCTGCTCACGCTACCACGGGACAACGGTGCTCCTAACCTCACATTGTCCATTATGTTGCTTATGTGGCCCATGGACTACTCAGTTTGTATATTTCGCTTATTTTTTCACAGTTCCACACAACTTCTTCCTGTTTTCTCAATTGATCTGTGTTCAGTTTTTCAAGGCCTATCCACTGTGCCAACTTATAACTAAATCTGAGGGGGGTGTGATGGGGAGGTTCCCTTGTGAGAGGTACTAAATTCAAGTGAAATAATGAACACTACTCACAATACAAAATGCAGTAATAAACTCTTCACTTTATAAGCAATTGAGACACATACGTACCTCAATCATCACTTGTACTTTCGTCTGGAGAGTACGAATCCTCTTTGTCAGAATCACCAATTTCAGACCCTGCATCTCCATATAGAATATCTAGGATTTCGGCCTCCGTCAACTCGCTGCGCGCCATTTTCACGATCGTAAACACCTGTCAATGAACTGCAGATAACTTCGTCTTTGCAGTGCTCACAATGGCTCCCACGATGAGATAGCCGATAAATGGTAACCTTTTGCGGAAGAAGAATAAACTACCTCCACATTAGTTGACGAAACGGCTTCGGAGACGCGCTAAACGCGCTTACGGAGCCAAATAAAGGTTCGCCCGTACGGTATACGGGCGCCATCGCCAACGTCAGGGCGGCCGCGCCCGTATGGCGTACGGGCGCCGTGCTGTTAAGTGTTAAGCCAAGTTTGTAATACACTCTTATATTTATTTGATACTACTGTATGAGCTGAGTATGGTAGCTTATTGAAAAACCTTATACTCAAGTATTTATAGTTAGTATGCACTACAGCAAGTCTTGAGGAAGGCAAATCCAATAAATGTTTATTTCTGGCATTGTGTACATGCACATCCCATCTTATGTTGAATTTTTCCAGATTTTCTCTGTGATACATCAAACAGTTAGTCCTAGTAGTTTTACTGTTTTATTTTCATTTTCAGTTGTGTGTGTGTGTGTGTGTGTGTGTGTGTGTGTGTGTGTGTGTGTGTGTCTGTGTCTGAGAGGGAGGGTTTTTTTTCTGCAGCTGATTGGC
Source organism: Schistocerca serialis cubense (assembly GCF_023864345.2). Taxonomy (NCBI): domain Eukaryota; kingdom Metazoa; phylum Arthropoda; class Insecta; order Orthoptera; family Acrididae; genus Schistocerca; species Schistocerca serialis. The sequence continues at coordinate 450,265,068 of NC_064639.1, read as the reverse complement.
ATGGCACCAGTGATTAGTCATTTACATCATTTTCGTGTTCTCAGCTAGTACACTTAGTAAAGTCTCTCCTTTTGATATTAATGTCATGTCATCAGCACATAGTACGTTTTTACATGGTATATAATTTGAAAACTCATTAATGTAGGCAACAAACAGGAATGGCCCAAGAACAGAGCCTTGGGGTATTCCTCTTTTTATTGGGAGTATTTCTGACCTCTGCTTACTTACATATACAATCCATAATCTATTAGCTAAATAAGATTTGAATAAACTGAGTGATTTACCTTCTGTGCCATAATATTCAGACGTTCTGATGATTATGACATGTGACACTGAGTCAAATGTTTTGCTTATATCAGTAAGTGCTCAAAATATAGATAGATTTTTTTCATACACTTCATAAACATTATTTACCAAAGCTTCGACTGCTTTTATGGTTGATAGATGTTTATGCATATCATTTTTTAGTATCTTGGATGTGATTGGTACTATTGAAATGGGTCTGCAGTTATTTGGGAAGTTTTTATCACCATTTTTATTTACAGATAATACAACTGTGAGCTTAAGGGGATACGGAATCGGATTTTGGGTTAAAAAATCGAATTTTTTTTATTGGCGTATTATATTCTGCCATGTTTCCTCTTTAAAATGACGTATCATACATAGCTCTACTACAATTATAACTATTTTATTTTTATATATTTGTGAGATCGGGTATTGCGCTTTAGTTATACACGTCTCTCGTGGCTGACCATGAACTTTTTGGCAGTACCTTTAAAGTGACATGAATTCAAATATCCCGGTTTCCAGCGACTATTTATACACTAGTTGCCCGAAAATGTTTCTCTCTGGTTTCCTCAAGTTACTCTTTGACTTTGTGGCGTGACTGTTTTGTAAACAGTGTGATATAAGAAAGTAGTTGTTGTTGAGTTATTTCGTATTTAGTGCTTCATTTTTCGCAGTGAAAATGCCTAGAGCTAAAGCAAAAGTATTTAAAAAGCGTGTGAACTGGCAAAAGAAAAGAAATAATGATTCATTAGCAAAGCAAAGCAGTTCATCATCATCACTGTTGGAAAATGTGAATCCACTTATTACTGATTTGCCGAACGAACTTACACCAAATGAAAACAGTGCTTCTCATAAAAAACTAAGAGATTTGGAAGAGAAATATAATTTACTTGATAGAGGGAATGAAGTTTTTGAACTCATTGATACGAATATATTGTGTGAAGCTCTTGAAAACAGTTTGTGCTGCAAAAAATGTCATGGAAACGTTTCTCTGAAAGTAGAATCCCATGTTGGCCTGGCTGCCCAGTTTAATTTAATATGCAGTGTTTGTAAATACAGCTGTAAGTTTCCAAGTTCGGTTTCAGTAACTGTAAATAATGGATACAAGAAAACTGAACTTTATAGTGTAAATATTAGGTTAGTTTATGGATTGCGAGCAATTGGTAAGGGCAAAGCAGCTGGTGATATGCTATGTGGTGTTCTAAATCTTCCAAGTGCACCTTCAAAGTTTGAAGCTTACAATTATGTACTAGGATCTGCAGTTGAAGATGTAGCACAGAAGTCAATGCAGGTTGCTGTGGAAGAAGCAGTGGAAGAAAATGACGGCAGTCGTGACCTCACAGTGGCGTTTGATGGCACGTGGCAGAAAAGGGGCCACACCTCCAACAATGGTGTTGTAACAGCAACTAGTGTTGATACTGGCAAGGTTATTGATGTTGCAATAATGTCTAAATACTGTAGGTGCACAGGCAGGCTGAAAAATGAACACAGTGATGACTGTATTGCTAATTATTATGGTAGTAGTGGTGGCATGGAGGTTGCTGGGGTGAAGAAAATTTTTCATCGCTCTTCACAGTGGTATAATGTTCGCTATGTCAAATATCTGGGAGATGGTGACTCTAAAGCATTCAAAGAAGTTTTGGAAAGCAAACCATATGGGAACAGTGTAAATATAAGCAAACTTGAATGTATAGAACATGTGCAGAAGAGAATGGGTGCCAGGCTGAGAAGGTTAAAATCAGTTATGAAAGGGAAAAAACTAGATGATGGGAAAACCTTGGATGGCAGAGGAAGATTGACTGATTCCATAATAGACCACACTCAGAACTGCTATGGCCTTGCAATCAGGCAAAATACAGGCAATCTTGAAGAAATGAGGAGAGCTATATGGGCTTTATATTTCCACACCGCATCCACGGATGAGCATCCACAACATGGTTTGTGCCCCAAAGGTGAAAACAGCTGGTGTAAATACAATAGGGGACTAACAACAGGAGAGAAATACATTCACCACCACAATCTACCATCAGCCATCATGGCAGAAATAAAGCCCATTTTCAGAGATCTGGCTGACAGAAGTCTTCTGATGAAATGTCTTCACGGAAAAACGCAGAACCCCAACGAGTGCTTGAATAGTGTGATATGGCATCGTCTCCCAAAAACAGTGTTTGTCGGAATTAATACACTACATTTTGGTGTGTATGATGCTGTGGCAACCTTCAATCTTGGAAATATAACTAAATGCCAGGTCCTTCAAAAGTTGGGTATGTGTGTTTGTTCCCGTACGGTACGTGCTATGTTCTTTTTAGATCAGCACAGACTAAGGCATGCTGATAATATAATCAAGACATTAGTGAAAAAAGCAAGACAGGTGCAGAGGGGTGCCAAAAGAAGACTTGAAGATGATTATGAAGACTGTGAAGGGGGTATTAGCTACGGATCAGGAATGTTTTAATCTTCTTTCTCCGTTTCCCGTAAGTTTACTTTTTACTTCATCTAGGAACATTATCTCAGGTACTGGTCAACCTAAAAGTCTGAAATTTTTATGACGTAGTGACATAGGTCCCTATTACATACTGAAACAACGATTTTTTAATTACTTGATTTACAAAAGACTTAGGGGTGATAGTCTAGTAAAAAGTGATGGAAAAAATTTACTTAAAAATAAATGTACAATATCTCTGTAAGAAAATACTTTGACAATAAACTGTTGTTTCAGTATTGTTGTAACATATGAATGCACATACAGTAAAATTTTTACCTCTCTGTCTCCAGTAGTTTGTGAGAAAATGTTCCCTATAGTACGCATATATTAACATTGCGGGGATAGGTGATTCCGTATCCCCTTAAGACATTCTGGGAAAATCCCTTCCTCTAGTACGCTGTTAGACACTGAAAGAAGTGGCATTTTGTTTTCCTTTGCTATGCGCTTTATGAAGAAATTACTGAGTCCAAAATAATCTTCTGTTTTGGAATTGCTTAGTTTATGCATCGATTTATGAATGTCATTGAAAGTGATTGGGGTCTATGTAAATTTCTCAGTTGTTTGTTTTGCATAAGTTAACAGGGCTTGAGCATCTAATGCAGAATTATTGAGTGGAGTGGTAGTCCTGGCAATATTTATAAATTATTCATTGGATGTATCACAGTCAGTAGGGATACAGTTTTCTTTATTGATATTATTAATTTCAATTTTGTATGTAATCCAGTATATTGATATTGTAATGCAATTATTTACTGTGTTTCACAAAATATGACGCTATAATAGGTCAGTCATTTGACAGAGTGTGCAAAAATGCCACACTCAGGAAGCTAAGCAGTTACAAACATGTTCAGATATCTTTATCAAAACTAGTGCAGAAATTAAGTATTTATTTGCAGCTTACAAGGTATGAGGTACCTCTCAGAAATATTAATGCCATATGTTCCATCATTATATGTGCACATCCACATCCTTTTGTCAGCGCTTTAAAATAGAAAATAGATGTGAGTATAATGTATGTACCTTCATTACAAAACAATATGAAGATTCAGTTCCCCAAAAACCTATAGATAAAGTCAAATATGATGTAACATTCAATTGTATATATATTTATCCTCTTTTCCATTTTGGAAGACATGTCATGCAAAGAATTAACCAATTTTGGGCTTTATTATTTGTAGCAAGAGCAAGAGATGCACCTGAAGAAAAACCAGCATTCCTACACGGTCTGAGAGATGTTACAGTGGAGGAAGGTGACAGTCTCACTTTGACTGCTCCATTTATTGGAAATCCAATACCAGATGTGGCGTGGAGCAAAGATGGAACGGCTCTTTCACCATCCGATCGCATTCTGTTAACATGTGATGGAAGAAAGGTAATTAGAACTTTTGATCCAACTATATAATCCCAGACTTGGAAAAACTGCATATTATAAAATGCTGTACATTAAACTCAGTTCATGAAAACAACATGCATTTTCATGTTCTCTCACTTATGATCATTGTGTTAATGTGAAAAGATTGCTGTAAGATGCAGAAACAAGATTTATTTATTTTTTATTTTTTATTTTTATTTTTTATTATTTTTTTTTAAATCCAGGTAAAATGTGATTTATTAGACCTGTAACATGTAGGACCATTGCTTTGTGAGGATCTGTATTTTCACACATCATATTATTTACTGTATTTAGTATTTTCTAGGCTTATTTTTTTTTTTTAGTTTGGCTCCATATTCGGTATTAATAGTTACGCACCAAAAAGCTAGTTAAACTAACACACCCATTTGGTCAACAGTGCTCTGAGATGCAGATTCTGTGATGTATGTGTTTCAATAAAATAGGATATAAGCAGATAGATAAAAAATCTACTCACCAAGTCACAGCAGGAGGACACATATAGAGCTTTCAGAGCCAGTGGCTCCTTCTTCCAGCAGAAGAGTTGAAGGGGAAGGGAGAGGGATGAAGGAAAATGACTGGATAGGTTAAGGAAAGGGGTAGCGTTTGGAAAAGTCATCCAGATCCCCTAGTCAGGGGAGACTTACCAGATGGGATGAGAAGAAAATATAATAGGGATGAAATTGCACCCATCTTGAGATTATGGTATGTTTAATCATTTGTGCTGTGTTTATAATATTACCTGAAGTTTCACTGTGAAGAAATTCATTATGCCCAGAATGAATTTTCATACTGCAGCAAAGTGTGTGCTGATTTGAATCTTTCTGGCAGATTAAAACTGTGTGCTGGACATGGACTTGAATGTAGGACCTTAGCCTTTCACGGAAAATACTCTACCGACTGAGCTGCCCCAGCATGACTCACAACTCACCCTAACAGCTTCTCCTTTGACAGTACCTCATTTCATACCTTCCAAACTTAACGGAAGGTATCCAGAATACCTAGCAAGGAATTGAGGTACTGGCAGAAGTGAAGCTCTGAGGATCAGTCATGAGTCATGCTTGGGTAATTCAATCCACAGAGCATTTGCCCATGAAAAGCAAGGATCCCAGGTTCGATTACTGGTCCAGCACACAATTTTAATCTGCTAGTAAGTTTCAAATTGGAACATACTCCACTGCAGAATGACAATTCACTCTGTAAACTATACTCCAGGCTGTGGATCAGCCATGTCTCCACAATACCCTTTCTTACAACAGGGCTAGTCCTGTAAGACATGCAGGAGAAGTTCTGTGAATTTTGGGAGGTAGGAAATGAGGTACTGGTGGAAGTGAAGCTGTGAGTTTGGGTATTGAATCGCACTTGGATAGCTCAGTTGGTAGAGCTTTTACATGTGAAAGATAAAAGATTTAAATCCCAGTCCGGCTCACAGTTTAAATGTACCAGGAAGTTTCAAATTCATTGTATGTTGGGGCATACAGGATTTTACTGAGTCAAAGTGTGGCTTGAATTGATCTTATGAGAAGGAACAATTTGAACAATAAACAAAACATTTTGTGTTAATCATTAATTATGCATATTGTAATATGCTAATGAAGAAATGTGCAATTGGCTGATTAGATAAACAGGTGTGGGCAGGAGTAATGTAGCACTATTGCTAATATCTTCATGGAAATTTTATGCCCTGTAGTAGTATAGTGACAGCAGCTTTCTAATGTGGAAGATGAAGGAAAAGAATCTTATGATTTACTACTGAAGGGAAAATTTGATGGCCATTGGCATGATTACCATCAAATTATCAGTTGGGATGAATGGATGTAGGCAGAAGGCAACTGGCAACACAGTATCCTGTTGCAGAGGATGTGCTACAGCATGACAGCTATGACCTTGGTGCCTGTTGCACCACACATGCCATCAGGATTCTTCCACCAGACACCAGTTTCTCAGAACTCGTGCTACAACATGTCCTTGCTTCTCGGCACCCATCTGGGCTTAATTTACATTGATTTCTTTGAGCTCAGCATTTCTTCACAGTAGTTATCCCTCTCTTCACTCCATTTTAGTTTTCTACATCTTTCATTTATACAAAAGTCCCTCTAATTTTTTGTCGACAAAAGTCTTTATTCACCCTTGAGACCTCAAATGTGTCAGGGTAAAGTGCTAAAACTTGTCTGGAAATCAGGAAAATATCAAGAAATTTCATTTGGGGAAGCTAGTAGCAACTCTGAAGATGCAACTTAATTTTTAAGCATTTTTTAAATAACATTTTTACCATTTTTATTATTAGATTGTACATCCTTGCAATTTTCTTTTTATTTTATTTTTGTATATAAAACTGAACTGACCTTTGAAATCCCTGAACTTTCTTCTTCTTCTTTGTCATCATTGTTTTCCTCTTCATATATAAAATGGTCATTGAGAGCATTACTTATGCCTCACTTCCTGAAAGATTTGACAATAATCTCTTTTCTCACTCTAGATTACGACTGTGTTATCCACTGACACACTTGTTTGATGGTAGATCGTTTTAAAGCTCCCTTCAGTGTGAATTCATGTCGGGTTTCATCCGTCATCCATTTGTTCCATTCCTCTCTCATAGACACTTTAAATGGTTTATTTATCATGAGATCAAGAGTTTGCAAGTGTGAAGTAAGTCATCCCAGAATAACAGCAAGCTTTATGTTTCCCTGTCTCAGTTTTAACAGCAAGCTCTATGTTTCCCTGTCTCAGTTTCTCTTTCACAGAATTTTTGATATAACTATTAAACTGAGCTAGCACAAGAAGAGAACTTTTCTTCAATAAAGCACCTTTACTTCTCCCCCACACTCTGTTAATCCATAATTTCATTCCAGCCTCATCCATCCAACCCTTATCATGTACATGAACAACATCACCTGGCAGTATTTCTGAAGGATTTGGTATTGTTTTGTGCTTGAAAATGATAACTGGCCCAACATGAAAGGACAGCAGTGTAGTGCATTTTCTCATGTCCACTTTTTTTTATAGTTATATCTAAAAACAAAGATGATGTGACTTACCAAATGAAAGTGCTGGCAGGTCGACAGACACACAAACAAACACAAACATACACACAAAATTCAAGCTTTCGCAACAAACTGTTGCCTCATCAGGAAAGAGGGAAGGAGAGGGAAAGACGAAAGGATGTGGGTTTTAAGGGAGAGGGTAAGGAGTCATTCCAATCCCGGGAGCGGAAAGACTTACCTTAGGGGGAAAAAAGGACTGGTATACACTCGCACACACACACATATCCATCCACACATATCCATCCACACATATATGTGTGGATGGATATGTGTGGATGGATATGTGTGTGTGTGCGAGTGTATACCCGTCCTTTTTTCCCCCTAAGGTAAGTCTTTCCGCTCCCGGGATTGGAATGACTCCTTACCCTCTCCCTTAAAACTCACATCCTTTCGTCTTTCCCTCTCCTTCCCTCTTTCCTGATGAGGCAACAATTTGTTGGAAAGCTTGAATTTTGTGTGTATGTTTGTGTTTGTTTGTGTGTCTGTCGACCTGCCAGCACTTTCATTTGGTAAGTCACATCATCTTTGTTTTTAGATATATTTTTCCTACGTGGAATGTTTCCCTCTATTATAACCATATCATTTTTTTATAGTTACAGTTTTAGCCCCTTTCATGGCAATAGCTCTATTACTCGGCACATCAAATGTCAGAGGACTTTTGTCCATATTCTATACTTAGCTTAGTTCCAAACTGGTTTTCTTTCTATATTGAATAATAAAGTGCTGGAAAGATAATATTTTCTCTTCATACTCTTGTGGCATTTTCTGACATGTTTTGGTTTTGGTTGGCATACTAAATCAGTGACGCTTCATAAACCTGTAGCACCAACCAACTCCATCCTTAGTCTGTGAAATTCCACTGTAGCACTAGCTTACGAGCATGTATTTGAATCATTTTTGTATTAATTTCAAAGCCATTTTGACAGTGTCCTTGAATCCATTTCAATACATCTTCTTCTAGTTTTGGCCATTTTGCATTCAGTCCTCTATTTTCATATTTAGTCATCTTCATTTCTTTCAGTTCTTCTTTACTAGCCCACCAATTGCCAATGGCTTTTTCTGTTGGTAGAGGTCCGAAATACCACTCAGTTGTTCTGTTTCCATGTTCTTCTGCATATGCTGTTACCTTCAATTTATAGCCCATGTCATGTAAATACCTTTTATTTTTTCCATTATAAAACTAGCTAGTAACAAAAATATTGTACTGTTACTGATAATACAAGTCACTTTCAATTTAAGTTCACTGGCACCGTAGACTGCAGTGACGCTTCATAGGATAGACAGTGTTCTGGGTTTGTGATGGCAGGATGGGATGGAGACAGTGTTAGCAAGGTTGTGAATCCCTGCAACTGGAAGAACGATATATGAAATGAAATACGGAGAAAACTGAACCCAAAAAAAGTCATGTCAGGTGCATTTGAAACCTGATGCTACAACATAAGATAAAATGAAATGAATCTGACAAAATATGAAATCAGGTTTTAGGAACTCCAAGCAAAGGTGAAATTTTGTTGTAAATGTTATCAGAAGACTGCAGGAGCGATGCATCCAGAATAAATTGCTTTTGAGGTATTGAGAGATGACTAATGGTGACATAGAATGCTGAACACTTTGTAATAAAGGTAGGACTGTATAATACTAATGGGATAATTATTGGCTGCCCCTGATTTTTAGTATCAAGTATTAACTCCTGTCATTAAAACCACTATTAAACTTTTGATATTATAGGGCTCTAAGTTTCAAATTAATGTAAAGTATCTGTATAAATCTTCAGAAATTATATGTTGCTGCTCTTAAAGTTGTAGCTGTCATTAGAAGAAAGGTAAGCGACCAGAAGCATTATGTTATACGAAATAATTATTTAATAATATTCATGTGTAAATCCAGTTTTCTAAGTGCAGAGATCTTATATTGATATGCTATCTTTATAAAAATTAACAAAAGGCCATTTGAGTGACCAGCATGTAAAGAACTGGCACCTTAACAAGAATATAAATGGTCATGTACTGTGTATGTGGTACATTTATAAGGTGCATTCAAGAAGTTTTCATTTGAAGGCCATACAGACCAGAATCAGTATACCAATTAAGTAAAACTGGATTGAGCGTTGAGATAATCATCCCATCGATGAACTAGTTTGAAGACACCTGTTTGGTAAAACACTATGTCCTGTTGTGTGAAGAAGTCTGTAACTGTCTGCTGCACATTCTCATCTGACAAGAATGATTGACACTTCAAGGCTTCTTTTAAGGAATGGAATGCATGATAATCATCCAGGGAGAGATCAGGACCTTAGACCAGGCACTCAAGTGTGTCTTTCTTGGGTTTGTGTGACTTCTGCATTACATTTTTGATATGGAGACTTGCATTATTATGAAGCAGCAACTCCCCTGTTGCACCATTCCACAATGGTGGTGTTTTTGACAGACATGCTGCCCCATACCCATTCTTCATTCTCTGATGGATGTCTTCAACTATTTGTCTTTCTTCAGCCAAGTAAAGAGAACAGCCTGTTGGTCCTGTTTCACCCAATTTGGTTATAACGTCGCCATAGTTCACATTTCCGCATTAAGTGCATGCTCATCAGGAAGATACGAACACCACACTTATCCCGTGGCTAAGTGTCATTGCTTATATACCTGTATTGGAATTGCAGCACATTGTATATATGCTGCAGCAATGCCCTCAAATGGAAACTTTTTGATCAGCCTTTATAATATAGATGATGATTAATACATACACATATTTAGTGCATTCTTTGATCTGCATAGGTTGGTTTGGAAATAAATCCAGCATCCCTTGATGATAGTGGTAAATATACATGCAAACTAGTAAATCCTTTGGGTGAAGATGAAACTACAGGCACTGCAACAATTAGAAAGATCTATAAAAAGCCAAATTTCACTCAGCGATTCACAGATCTCCAACAGGTAATTACGAGACATATATTTTTTTATTGTTGTAATTACTATTAATAACCAGTTATATTTCATGCAGTTCAACAAAATGCCACTGTCTAATTGTTTCAAAGTCTACTACACAGTTTTACCTATATTTTAAGAACTTTTAATTTACTTCTGGCACTTGAAACAAAGCAGCTTTGAGTGTATCTCAGAAAGTTGCATTGGTTATGTTGCAGCCCACTGACCAGTTTGCACTGAAATGTAAGTGATGACATTTCTAGGATGGAGACATAGTGAAATTTGACTCATTAACTTGCATAGAAATTTTGTTTAGTTATTTTGTCCCATTATTTCATATCACAATGGCAACAGATGCTGCTTTATTTTGAGTGTACGCCACAATAAGATAACCAGACTGCAAAATCCTGCTTGAAATGTAAAGAGACAGGTTTTGTTATATGGTATTAGAAGACAACAGGTCATATCATCTACCAAGAAAAGAGGAGATTTTAAAGTAACACTGTTTTCTTAGAAGAAAGATCTTACAATGATGCCACTGTTTTAGCATTGATTAAAAAGTATTGTGCCATTTTTATATTTTTTAACTTACAAGAAGTGTAAGCAAAATTTACATAATATGTGGTGGGAACTTTGTTTTTGAATGCATGACATCAAGTAATCAGATTCTATTATCTACTAGGCTGTGGCACGATGAAAGTTCTGCTTCTTCCGCCACTAGTGTATTATGAACTTAAACATCTTACTATTTCAGAAGTGTTTACTCCAAAATGGCCACAAGAGATTAAATCAAATGTTACTAGATATGAGCTCTATAGTGGATGTGGCAAAAGTGACTTAAATTTTGAAACATATTCTTCAGACAATTGCCAACGGCAGTAATGTATTTTAAGAAATGCATTACACAGAGTTTTAATGTATTCATTTGTTATTACTAGCAGTTCTGGTCATAAACCAACATCTTGGTATGAATGAGTGAACAATATTCATGACAACTGTGCACAAAGTGAAAATTCATAAATATGAAGATGTCCATTCAATACTAACAGAATAACTCTGGATACTGAATTTAATTAATGAAAAAAATGTAAAAATACAGCAATGAAGCATTTGAAAGGGAATTAGAGATGGGCAAACATGTTTATCTTTGAGAACTAGTTCACTGGTGATCAAACAAGTTTTTGGGAAACATCCCTTTTTCCTTGTTCACTATTTCTTTTTAATCTAATTGTGCATCATACATGGGCTTTACACACTTGTTTCTACATGCAATTGAGCATGGGTAAGAGGTGGAGGGCATCATATTAGTAGGGTGATGTGATGGGCCAGTTACCACAAGCCAGGTACAGAGAGACCAGACAGGCTGAACAGAAGTATGTATTACAGAACCAGTTTATGACACAGTGCAGACCATGCGTCATCATCCACTTTTAGAAATAAAAAATTTAGAGGTTTGATGATGACTTTGTAATACTGTTAGAGACAGCAAAGAACTTGGAAGAGCAGTTTAAGAGGAGGATATGATGAACATCAACAAAAGCAAAATAAGTGTAATGGACTTTTGTCAAATGACTGTGCTGAGGGTATTAGATTAGGAAATGAGGCACTAAAACTAAGTGATGAGTTTTGTTATTTGGGCGGTAAAATAACACTGATGGTGGCCAAAGTAGAGAGGATATAAATTGTAGACTGGTACTGGCAAGAAAAGTGTTTGTGAAGAGGAGGAATTTGTTAACACTGAACATAAATTTGAGTGTTAAGAAGTCTTTTCTGGAGGTATTTGTCTGGAATGGAGAATTGTGTGGAAGTGAAATGTGCACAATAATCAGTTCAGATAAGAAGCAACAGGAAGCCTTTGAAATGGGGTGCAACAAGGGGGCTGAAGATTAGATGGATAGAATGTGTAACTTATGAGAGAGCACTGACTGCAGTTGGGGAAGAAATAAATTTTGTGGCATTACTTGATTGCAAAGGGGATCAGTTGATACAACACATTCTGAGAAATAAAGGAATCATCAGTTTATTGTTGGATGGAAGTGTAGGGAGTAAAAATTGTAGAGGGAGACCAGGAGATGAATATAGTAAGTGGGAAAATGGATGTGGGTTTCAGTAGTTATTCAGAGATAAAGAGCCTAGCACAGGATAGAGTAGCATGGAGAGTTGCATCAAACCAGTCTTCGGACTGAAAACCACAGCAACAAACACACAACCAATATTGAAACAAACAACATTTAGCTCAATGAAAATTTCACATTCGTGTGGCTTGCATACACAGTATACCATGAATATTTCTTTAAAGAAAGTGAACTAACTATACTGTTGTTATCAGTTTCCACTCCCAGATAAATTTCATTATTTAGATTCTTAATTTACAAGTGCTATTTTAAGAAATAAATCATTTCTGCATTGCATTTCTGTGATTTCATCATAAGTGATGCTGTGGGAGGCTGTTCATAATTACCATTCGTGAACTTATTACCTTGATAATTTTTTTGCATGTTATTCCTTTGAAAATTAAAATTGTTCTACTTTTACATTGCAGAGACCAACGTTTGATGCGAGATTTCCTGCACGGGTTACAGGTATTCCTAAACCAGACATTACATGGTATTTTAATGATAAACCAATCCAAGAATCAGATAAATATAAAATTAAAAGGGATGGTGAAACGTGTTGTCTGTTTGTGAAAGATTGTCAGCCTACTGACTCTGGCCGATACAAATGCAAGGCAATAAACAGAGATGGTGAAGACTCATGTGAAGCAAATTTGGATGTAGTCGAGAAGATGTAAGCATTTAACAGCACTTATAATTTATGAATTACCTGCTAGAAGATTCTATTAACATTAAGAGGTGGCAGAGTGGTAACCCTATACTTACTTTCACAAAGTGAAATCCCCACTACAAATAATAGGAACATTTAAAATAGAAAAGACTTGCCCTAGCTTTCAGAGCTGGAAGATAGTAATTCTAAATTTCAGAGCTTATATTTGCCTTTTTTTATCTAGGAAGAAGGGGCTGATTGGGGAAAATTGTAAAAGGGTTGAGAGAGATCTATTTACTGTGAGTGACAGGAAACAAGGGCATTTAACTTCAGAAATATTATCTCCTGGAGATCAATAGTGGTGAATCATTCTGTCTGCTTGTAGTTTTAATAGTTTTTTTAAATTGAATTTTCAGCTGAAAAAATTTATTTGTGGATTCCTAAGATGACAATGCACATGACTATTTTATTTGTTATTTGTTTGTTAATGTAACATTGTTCTCTGGAAGGGTTTAAATTGTAGGCTATCAGTATGTGCCAGATTGATATGCACTAAAAACAAAGTGTGCATGCATATATGAACTAGAAGTTACAGAAATATGCACCTAAAAGGAACAAACCAAGGCAAAATAGGAACTCCTTACAGAGCTAGACAGTTAGAAATTTCTAACATCAACAGTTTTTGTTGCTGACTGTCATGTTTTGTGCCTGTGTCTGTATACTTCTAAATATGTGTCCAAATTCTGTGGAATAAATGACTTCCTTCCATTTGCCAAAACTTTTTCCAGTTTTGAACAGGTTCTTTTCATATAACTAAATATGGCAGTAGCTCACTCTTGCGTCCACATCAAGGGCATTTTGTAGCTAGTTTCCTTTCATACACAATGCCTGTTTCCATGTTGTCTATGAAAATGAGACAAATTTGGTAAAATATGCAATTTGTGCATTGATAAGAAATGATAAGCCCTTAAAAGTATAGATTTTAAAATATTGCACCCAACAGTTTTATGAAAAGGTTAGATTGCTACTGACTACTTAGAGGATGCGTTAATTCACAGACAGGCACAATGAAAAGACTGCTAAACATTTAAGCTTTTAGACAAAAAAACCTTCTCCAGAAATAGAAAACATAAACACACATTCACATAAGCACAATTCACACAAAAATGGCGACTGCCTCTGGCTGGTGTGGTCTGAGACGGAGACAGTGGCCATGTGTGCCTGTATGTGACTTAGCGCCTCCCTGTGTGGAGCATAGCAGTCTATCCTCTTCATGATATTATTGTTATTTATTCTAGCATAGCAATCTAGCCTCTTCACATTGTTGTTATTTATTCTATCCTGGACTTTCATTTGCTTGACACATTGCATATATCCCCACATGCAATAATCTACTCTGTAATTATAAGGAAACACTATATATATAAAAACAGTGGAAAACTGGATGAAAAATAAACATTTACATGAAAATAAACCACTGCTCACTGAATAAACAGGTCATTGAGCAGTAGAGAATGTATACAAGACGACAGACTTATGAGCTGAATTTTTGGACTAGTACTTATTCAAAAACCTTTGTTTTAAAACTCTCCTATGTGAATGTTGTTAACAATGTTAAACTTATGGAGATCTGCATTTGTGATTTTCAACACTTGTTTCTGCATTGCTACTAAAATGTCACGGAAACAGTGTCATCCCATGGTGAATTAAAGTTAACTGAACGAATGAAACAAAATAAGTGTTGACAACACTTATTTTGTTTCAGTAGTTCAGTTAACCAGATGCAAGCTACTGCTAAGTAATTAGGAATGAAATGCAGAGAAGAGTTTTTCCACATCATTTTGATGTAGTGTATTGTAATATGTGTTGCATTAATAATGATAGGAGGTCACATTTGACAGTGCATCAGCTTTAGTAATCTTTACAATTTTTGTAATGATTATCATCATACTTGATAAAAGAAATGAACTTACATGTGACTCTAAATTTACCTGGGAATTGTGCAGTAGTAATTACAACAATACATAGCAATAACATTTCATCAGTAATAAACAGAATGCTCAGATAAATGCTGTATGAAATGCTGAAATTCTCGTATGTTAAAGCTTTACATCTACAGTATTGGTACGATCAATATCATATATAACTCTGAAAGATCATATACAAGCTGACAATACTGATGGATAACTGCTGCATAAGGTTAGGAAATGAAGGCTTAAATAGGTGAATAAAATCCATTTTATGTGTTGAAGCTATGTAAGGGGAAAATTGCATGCTGTAGACACATCCAGCTCACATTTCACTTCCTTTTCAGTATTTTGCTGCAGTACGGGAATCCAAGATCCATTCACATTGAGACTTTCTTCTTTCTTATTGAAGCTGTTGTTATGTTTGTAGATTTTTATGACTTCCTTGAATAAGTCGATGTAGTAGCTCTTATCCACAGCTAGAAATATTGTGTGGGCAAATTTTCTATGTGGTCAGTCACAAACATTGTGTGCTCTTCCATGGCTAATTTCACCACCTGCCCCACATTGCAGTACCATTTGACTTGTAAATCACGTTTATGTTGTGACTGCACATACTTGGGGTAAAGACAATTTTCAGACCAACCAAGAAGATTAAAGAGTTTCAGACATCAGCAAGGGACAAAAAGGATCCACTTACAATTCGGGAATATACCGAATACTTAGTGCACGTGGAAAATTCTATTTAGGAATGACTGGATTATCCATCAACACCAGCATCATTGAACATAAATGGCATTGCAGGTTGGGGCAGGCAAACTGCCCATGGCAGAACAGTGGAACATGCATTGCATTATAACATCGCCAAAATAAAATTTGCTGACATGCTGTGGAGAAGAGCTATCACCATTGCTTATTTGAGGAAGACACATAAGTCCTCAAACATGACAACAGCTTCAATAGGAAGCAGGAAAGCCCCAAGCTGAATGGATTAGGTTCTCATACTGTGGTAAATGACCATTCCGAGTCAGTGGAAATGACTGGGGAGAAGCCCTCAGAAATTGGGCATGGGCTAGAGTCCAGTATGCCATCAACAGTAAAGGGTGAAGCTTCAACAATGCCAATCATATTGGCAAAACATCAGAAAAATTGTCATACAGATTCCAACAGAAGAACCTGAGACAGAAGTCAGCAGGCAATGTGTCAACAAGTGGCCATGACAGTCTCAATAATTTTGTCGGTTTTCAATGTTAGTGTTTCCCTCACTATTTTTACACCTGTGTTTCCCCTTCTGATAATTAAACAATGGAAAATCCTGGATGGAATAATGCACACACACATGCACGCACGCACAACGCGTGCGCACACACACACACACACACACACACACACACACACACACACACGAGACCACAGTCTCTGGCTGCTGAGTGTATGTCTACTTCCAATGAAGGACTTTTTGCCTGAAAGCTTACTTGCTAACATTCTCTTTGTTGTGCCTGTATGCAGCTCAGCAGCTCCTCTTCTGATAATTCCCTTTATGGTAGTTAAGTAGTTGCACTCCTAAGGTGATCTTGTATATGATGATTATGTTGATATTTTCAGGTACTTCTTCACCTATGATGATATGTGTATCACTAACTTTGTAAAATACTTTATATTCTAGTGGAGAAACACAGAGAACAGAACCACCTTCTTTCATGAAGAAAATAGGTGACACTGAAGTATACAAAGGCATGACAGCAAAGTTTACTGCATGTGCTGCTGGCATTCCAGAACCCGATTTTGAATGGTATCGCAACAATGAGCGTCTATTTCCAAGTGATCGCATTAGAATGGAGCGAGAAGGTTCTGGACTCCTGAGACTTATTATAGACTCTGTTGATCCTGTTGACATAGGCCGCTACCGTCTTAAAATTTTCAACCCCCATGGTGAAGCAAGCTGTGAAGCGGAACTTGCATTTGATTGTAAGTGGTATTTTTCTGTCATTATGAAGACAATCTATAAGGAACAGAAAGAGTTTTGTTGTAGCTCTCTATCAGGAGTTTATTTTAGAACCTTTACAGTCAGTTCAAAAAGCTAGACAACATATTTCTATTTGCCAAATAGGCAGTTTAAATTTTTAAAGCCATTTGTTATTAAAATTGTCAGTGTAATCTTTTTAAACATCTCCAAGAATATTTATACTACAAGAAGCCTTTAGTGGGATGTTGTTGTAGAAGACACATTGTATTATGTAATAGCACAATGAAGGTGTTAACAAAATTGAGCTGAACATTAAGTCTCATTAAAATGCTGTGCAGATATATGCTATACTAATTTGAAATCTTGAGCCTTTGAAACTATACCTGCAGAATTAACTGTATAAATGGAAAAGAGTGAATTAATTTGCTTATGTACATCATCAATGATCATAATCAGTAACGTAAAACATGTAATCTTGGAGTATATGTAAAGTAGAAAAGTGTAGTAAGAAGCTGGTCTGTCAGAAATGTGAACCTTACATCTTGCAGTGCTGGTCTTCAGTGAAGTTTAGCTAGTATTTTATTGGTCCATCTATAATATTAGAGAAAACAGATAATTACATTTTTTTGAATGTTCTGTCCCATCTTTCAATATGAGTTAAAATTGTTATGCAATTGTAGACATCAAGATATAAATATATAGGTAACGCTAGGGCACGTAACTTCTGCACATGTTGAGAAATAACTTGAGGTTCCTAGCAAAAAATTCAAATATATACATCAAGTAGTCCAACATAATTTTCACTTACAAAGGAATGGTCACACTTATCATGTCGAAATCTGTGTTGCTTTTTATACCACTGTGAGTTAATATTGAAAAAAGTCCTTACACAATATTTTAGCTGTGAGAATAACCTGAAAGTCATTACAAAAACTTTATGAAGTAAGACATTTGCCACATGGTTTCAGTGCTTGTAACTGCCTATTGCACAGCCTTGGCCTCTTTTTTGCTACGATATTCCAGTGCCATCTTGGGACAAGGTGATGTTATCTATGTGCTGCTCTCTTGGCACAATAATGAGAGAACTGATTCACCCAGTCACAGCGATTGTAGGGTAATTAAAATCATTGAGAAGTACAACTGATACGTTATCTACAGAATTCTTTCCAAATTGCTAAGGAATAGACACAATTAAATACATGGTTTAGAACATGTCAAAATTAATTTTATTTGTTGTAACCACTGCAAAAATGCAAAATATTGAAACAATAAACATACATTTTTGTGCGCCAAGAACATACAGGTAATGACAATGTATGACAGTCCTACGAGCTACAGACATTATTAGACATCCTAAGGTAAAACAGGATGAGGCCTAATATAAGTATATTTCAAGGATTGTCACACATATTTAATCAAATTTTGAAACCATGTACAGGAAAACTGATAATATATTATTATTATTATCATCGTTAATTCCCCATTAAGGAAAGCGTTAAAACACAATCAATATTCACAATGACAATATGGTACATAAATTGGTACATTTCAAATTTATGGCACTTTTTTCTGTCTCTTTCTTTTCTCTTCCCAAAAACCTCTCATAAATTCACTGTGTTTCTTCTTCCTCTCTTCTGTCCACTTCTTTCCTGATTTCTTCTCTTTTGGTGTTTCTTCAAATTTCTGTTTGTTGATTTTTTCTCTGTATTTTCCTCTGTTTGATATTTCTTCTGTGGAGATGTTTAGATTTTTGAGGTCTTCCATGGTTTCCTTTACCCAGTTAGTTTTCACCTTATTCATCACCACTATGTTAAAAATCTTCTTGGTCAGCCTATTTTCATTCATCCTACGAATGTGCCCATAGAATTTTGCCCTTCTTTTTCTGATATTGTCTGTAATTGTCTCTGCCTTTTTGTACAATTCCTTTGTTGGTCTCTTTATCCAGATCCCCTGTCTTATTGCAGCATGAGAATGTTGTCACAGTGGCAGACCAGAAACTGCAGTGATCTGCACACAATAATTTTCTCTGTTAAGTTTTCTGTAAAATGCTTTCCACTGACATAAAAATTCTCTGTCTAACAGTTCAATTACAGTCATTATGCCAGGTGTAATCTGAAGCATCTCTACTTCTTTGTCAGGGTGAGCTCAAAATACAGCTTTCAATGGATCAGAACTTTTGTTAACTGACCATGAATCTAGAAGGAGAAGAGACTTGTTGCCACAGAACAGAAGAGAGCATGATGCATGAAACCATAATGTTTCATTTCCTATTTTTCCTGCCCTCGATGCATCTACCACAAGATTGTCTGTTTAGAACATTGTTCTTTTGACAAATGGTCCAAAACATTCAATTGATCCTTGAAAACACATACAGTTCAAGCAGCAGTGAACCATCCAGACTAATTATGGGCATTAGTGTATGAATGTGCGGGTGCAGTCATGGACTGCGCAGTCACCTCTATATGTTTCTCCCCTTTGAATGACAGTTTTCTCTTGGCACACACTTCTTTTTTATATGAGTGTGCGGGTGCAGTCATGGACTGTGCAGTCGCCTCTGCATGTTTTTCCCCTTTGAATGACAGTCTTCTCTTAGCACACATTTCTTTTTGAAAACTAGACTGATATGCATTGTAAATGTAAGATTCACTAAAACTAGTGATCTTATGCTTCACATTCATAGAAAAAGGTTCTATCATGTTTGTTTGAATCACTTCATTTACAGATCTGTTTGAATCACTTCATTTACAGATCTGTTCGAATCACTTCATTTACTAATCTGTTTGAATCACTTCATTTACTTATCTGTTTCTCAATACAAATTTTGTTATTTTTCGTGCCACAATTTTATGTGAGCTTTTGAAGTGACTGATCAAACTTTGAGAAGTTGTAAATTCTTCAGCACCTATTGTGATGGCAATGTCTAATGGCCAATCACATAAAGTTATATCACTGACACTAAATGATTTTTGTCTGGCTTTGATAAATAGCTCATAAAACATGCATTTAACTCAAAATCCAGTCATCTCTTGTGTCATCCAGCAACTTCCTTTTTCCATCTATGCAATTCACATTCAGAACAGAGAAAGTGATATTTATTTCGAGCAGTATTAACACATAGGCATTTCTTACCACTTTCATTGAGCCAATACATCACTGCTTTTTCTTTGGCTGATAGGGTAATTTCAGTTCCTGGTGTTGCTTTTGGAGATAATTGATAATTATATGTTGGCGGTATCACTTGAAGAGTCTTCACAGATACAACTTTCTTCAGTTTCTTCATTGTTTGTGGATTTGCAACATGCAATATCAAATGTTTCAGTAATTTCTAGCCGCATGTCTGCATTATTTACATGCTTGTGCAGAAGCTTAACTACCATTTCACACATCACATAGTCTTTACACATGTTTTCTGTTTGTAGCTTAGTTTGGCATCTGTTGTATATCTCCACAGCAAGCAGCAAAGCATTTACGGGGTTTGCCATCATATGTGAGGGCAGACTGAATGTTCAGCATAAAGTGGCTTCTGGAGTATAGATGTAAATGTGCAGAATATCTTTCACAACTCAAATTAGCATCAGGATGATACCTTTTTAAATATGTACCAGAAATTCAAAGAACGTGCACCCCAAATAAATAAATATTAGCTTCCCCTTTTCACCAAAACCTTGCAATGATGTTCCTCTTCAGCAAATGCTGCACTAAGATCGCTGCACTTCCCTAACATGCACGAAATGCTCACCATACCAATAGCTTGTGATTCATGATTTCCATGGGTGGTCACCCTTCACTGCAAGAATCAAGCAAGAAAAACAGCCTTTTGTGATTTTATGTAGGTGACTTTTAGTGTGTCGACAGCTACAGTTTTGTGTGCAGACCTTTTTCACAAATAACTAACACAGGTAAAAAAAATCAAAATGTGTTTCAGCATGACAAATCTGACCAGTCTCTAGTTAGACATTAAATTACAAATTCATGATTAATCCAGGCATGAAAAATTAAAATTGAATGAACAGACAGATGGGATCTAATGCCAAAATTTTGTTCGCAAGTATATCAACCACACCATACTGTTAATACTCCACCCACACACTACTTAACCACAAAGGCCTAATCCCTACTCCCCTTACAATACAATATCATTCTTCAAGAAAACAGCCAAATCACATCCTCTAGCCAAATCACATCCTCTATGAGCTTCACATTCCTCTCATCTGCACCTGAAATGAATATTATCATTCTTTACACCCTTCCAATCTCCTCCACTATGGTCTTCCACTTGTCTCTCAACCCTATCACTTATACTATTATGTGCCTCACTCTACTGCCCCTATTTGCACCAGTCTGAGCTTCCTTTAATTCTGTATTCTTAGCCCTTTCCCTGACTGTCCCCTCCTTCTCTTAGCCCTTGCTCCTCCTTCTCTCTTTCCTGTACTTCTTATTCTATTTACTCCCTCCACTCACTAAAAGTTCTCATCTCAGTTTGATCTTAAGAACAAAACAGTGTACTTTCTTGTGTCTAATTAGTGGGTTTTAGGAAAAGAACAAATATTTTTAAGATTTGTTACTATATCCCAGTCCTTGTTAATATGCCTATCCATAATCAAGAGCCATAATATCTTATGAATGGCTATTATTATCCATTTCACTGTTAGAAACCAATATAAAAACTGCACATAACAGGGTATAGAAAGGTGTCAGACTTGGGAAACGCTAAGGTGAAAACAGCTATAGCACAGTGGAAAGTATTTGGAAGTGAATTAATGAAAAGAAGGTAAATGATAATGAAGGTGTGCATCAAGGAAGAAAATTCTGTAAGTATGGAAATAGGACTCACTGAAATTAGAATACCTTTTAATGAATTATTCCCATTTGCAGAATTCCAAATGACTGCTATTAGGAGAGCTGATGATAGTGACTCAACTATTAGTGGCCTCTCAGATCTCTGATAATGTAATGAAGTGTGACATCTGCAGTAGTTACTCAAGTCCATCTGGGGTCATTTCTACTGAAGGCTTCTGAGCACAACCTTTCTATGTAACAGACTGTAGATTTGTAAATGTATAGTGAGATTTAAATTATTTTGTTTGTTATAAACTGTACAATTGTTTCAGCACTGGATACACATCCAAAGCGTCCACTGGGCTACTTGTACACTGACTTTGATAAATATCAAAGTTCTGCAACACCTCTTCCATTGCCAGATAAACCCATTATTTGTAGAATGAGTGACAGGAGACTGACACTGTCGTGGCGACCATCGATACCCATAGGTCCGACATTGCCAGTCACATATCGTGTTGAAATGAGTGAACAACCTGATGGAGAATGGTTTACTGCCAGAACAGGTTTGTGAAATTTAATGTCATATACTTTTGTTAATATTGTAGATTAATGGCATTATTCAGTCAAGTGAACTAGTCTTCAAATTCCAATAAATTCAGAAAAATAAGCAGATAGCATTTACAATAAAAACAAAGCAGATCAAAGAGAAAATTCTCTTACTAACAAGCATCTTTGAAAGCAAAACTCTTCAGAATACATTATACTGAGTATTTTGGAAGATCTGAACCTATTTCTTTTAATTGATTGTCATTTATCAAGGATAATAGTGACAATGATTTGAGAAGGCTGTTTTCAGAATAAAAAGATTTTTAACTTTGGGAAGGAAAGGAGTTCTAGTAGGAAGACTTATTTTCAAAACACATTACTGTACTGTGTAGTATATTTTTCTCAGTTTTTACTGATAAATATTGTCAACAGTGTAACAAAATCTATTTGTATAGAGACTGACAAGAATATATCAGAACTCATCTATAGCTCTATGCAACTAGTATTTAAAAAATAGATGAAATTAAAGTTCACAGACAAAAGATCTACAGAGCGAAATTAACACAGTATCAGTAGAGTAATTTAGTAGCATTTTTTTCAAAACTCAATATACGCAGAATATTTCAAAATTGAGTCAGAAATAGTATTGGCATAATGGTGACATTTTGCAACAATTCCTTAAACAAGTTTTAGCAAAAGTCAACTGCTGCTGTGTGTATGAATACTCCATGTCACAATGTTGCAGCAAAGCATGATACATGCATTCTTACAGTTACAGCAAAAGTTGACAAATGAAATATAATTACCCTCTAGTGTCTCAGCTCTCTTTCTGCAGCAAGCAGTTAACAATAAAGGAGTATACCGGTTGCTTTAAGTGGTGTTAATCATTGTTGTAATAATATTTAGTGGTGGAAATAGTATTTCTACCAGATTTCATTGTTGTCAGAATATTTGCAGTTTACTATTAGACAAGTATTTACTTGTGATGCTCTCATTTGCGTCTACAAAGAAGTGCTGCAAGCAGAAGCAGAATGGGTGATGATTCTTGTGATTCTGAAAATGGCATACAGGTCAAGGAATGTTCCAATGGGAGAAAATCCTGATTCAAGAACACATTACATTGACCTGAAATGCAAAGCAAAAAAGTGTTAAAGGGAACCTGTCATTAAATGTAATCACGGATTTGAGGTTTCAGCTTCAGAAGCTAAATGTGTGAAAGAATCCAAAGCTGCTGAACTCTGCTACAAAGATATTTCCCATGTTCATCACCATGAGACATTATCAAATAAAATGGATCGAGATAAGTTTCTGTTAATTTCCTAATATTTCTTCACTCCAATGCAGAGTAGTAGATACTCAGAATGCAAAAAGGAAGAAAATAGTGACAGTGAAGTATACTATCAGAAAAAGGAACAGTGAAGTAGTGCCTGTTTGTGCTGCCAGTTTCCAAGGAGTATCTGGCATGGCAGAGAATAAGTTACTCTATTTAGCAAGCAGGCTCCATGAGTAAGGAACTTTGCCAAAGGAAAGGAGAGAAGGCAACACAACAGGAAAGGATCATAAGGAGGTCAGGAAAGGATCATAAGGAGGTAACTTTTGTCATTAATAATGATATAAAAATATAAATGCAAAGAGGAAGCCACCATGGAAGGGGGAAAGCTATGAGAGCTTATTTGCTTTCAGATCTCATAGTCAGTAAAATGTTCAAGAGATTCTGTGAAGAAAGAAAAATTTTAGGACTGAAACAATGCTCCTTATCAAGATACAAGCACATATTTTAGAAACAATTCTATCATCTGGGATACCTCATACTGATATAATGAAGGAAGGTAATCCAACTGTCATTAAGATTTGCTTCGACATGCAGCAGAACCAGCTTATTCCAAGCCTATAAGTAAGGTTTTCTGTGCTAGACAAATATTGATATACAGTCCGTGCATAGTAATCTATGCTAAGGAGCAAAAAAAGTAAAACATCATTTTCTACACCTGGTTGGAGACAGCTTTGCAGGACTTTCTTTCTGACTTACATAAAAAACAACCAAATGACAGCACCAATACTGTACAGCTCTTGTCAGATTATTGCAGCAGCCAAAATAAAAACAATTGTATGATGGCTATGCTTACAGTGTTCTTGTAAAAGAGCACAAAATTCAATAATATTCATCACTTCTTCCCTGTTCATGGCCATAGCTATAAGCCTCCAGACCAAGTGGTAGAATTGTGATGTCTTACAGAGAAAAAGAAAGCATCTTGTCTCATAAAAAATATTTTCATATTTTAGAAGAGCATAGTACTCTCAAAGTTCTAAACATAGGCTGGACTGTTAAAAATCTAAAATATAGTGCACAGAAAGTATTAAAATCCAAGCTACCATTCAAAATGAAAAGCCAGGAATCACAACAAAGCAAAGAAAATTATTAGTGTGTTAGTAAATGATATATTCTCTGGAGATCGAGTACAAGTTGACATCCTGAGACAAAAGAAACTATGCTAGCCCTTTACCAAAACAAAATATGGCAATCAAAGAAAAGAAAAAAGATGTGTCTGCCTTGCTAAAGTATTTTGAAATTCCAGATGATGCAAAGGAGTTTTACAAAGATGTCCTAGAAAAATAATGTATAAATGTAAGTGGAAAACCTTAATAATAACAGTGTGATTGTAACTTGCAATACTTTTTGTATTATTCATTTCATTCTACATCTGGTATTGATAATGATACAAACTCGATGATTGTGTTAAAATAGTCAGCTCATTGCTATTCAAATAATGGAAAATCCATTGTCTATTTTGATGAAAACCTGTTTGGTTGAAAGCTACGTTTGACAGTTCTTTTGTTGTCTCTATCTGCGACTCAGTATCTCCACTATATCTTAAGTAGCAACTATCCTTTTCATAATACTATCATTGCTATTGTTATATTATGGGGTACTGATGACCTTGATGTTAAGTGCCCTCCTCCATAAATCATCATCATTATATTACGTCACTGTAATTTTATTTTTTATTCTCAATAAAGTCAAAAACGATAAATTTAAAAAATTCTGTAGAATAATAATACAAGCAAAAATATGCATTTTGCAACAATGGAGACATGTAATAAACACTACAGCAACAGAATTAAAGAAGCCAGTGCAACTGATAACAGGAATAAATATAAGCATTTATCGACTTCTGAAAAAGTCTGAAGTAATCACACCTTAATATACTGTTATAAAAATTAAATTTTAATACATTTCCGTAAAATGCTTTACTAATGTCATGAGATGTAGTAATCATGTAAAAATTCAGATGCTGAAACATATCTATCTATGTGAAAATAGAAAAACTCATTTTATTAAAAACTGTGTTTATTGCTTTTATTGAGTTTTGAAAAAAAGCTCAAAAAAGCTCCGCAATCAGGAAAACAAACATTCACATCTAAATAAAAAGTGAAAAAACTGATTGTGTTTTTGTAGTCGTTGACCACATTGAAGGAACTAAATTAGAAAAATAAATTTGATTTATTGCATTTGTCCACTTATGTAATACCGATACTTCAAGGGAGAAACTTACAATGAAGCAAGTTGATTGCAATTACTAGATTAGATGATAAATGGATTTAAATAGTTTGAATCTGAAGAATGAAAAACACCGTCAGCAAAAATTAAAGGTCACTGCAAGCAAAGGGATACCTGAATTTTTAGCATTTCCAGAAAGCACAAATTTGTAAGAGGCCTCTTTTTATCATTTAAAATTCAGTTGAAGGGAAGGAAAAAAAACACTGTTATTATCAGCACAGCAGTAAGGATACAAATAAGAAGAAGTTATTCTGAACCATGCAGCTGCATGAAGAACAATGAACTGAACATTACTACATTCATAATTTAATTAATACATATTAAACAAAATTTAGAAAATTATAAGAACACATCTTTTAAGGGGGGAGGGGGAATTGTAACTTGAATTTTGCCAGTGTTACATCATAATGATTTGGGAGTGAAATATGTTTTTAATTCTCTTGACTGATGTGTGAAAACTGTGTAACACTTCTGGATTGTTGAAATGTCCCAAGAGTGGTCAGATCTATAGAGAAGAATGTGTATACACAATTTAATTTGGTTACCACCTTTTAAAAATCACTTTGAACAGTAAACAGACAAAAAAGAGAATAGCCAGCAATTTTCCTACAGCTGAAAATGTGTTAGGTGTGTCTGTACAGCGTTCATAAGGCAGCTGTGTGGAAGTCATAGCCTTTCCTAATTTCACCTGCATGTACATCTATACTCTGCAAGCCATCTTATGGTGTGTGGGGGAGGCTACTTCATATACCAGTGTTACTCCCCCATTTTCCTGTTCAACTCACAAATGGTTCAGGGAAAGAACAATTGCCCATAAGCCTCTGTGTGGGCTTGCATCTCTCTAATTTTATCTTCAGGGTCTTTTCATGAGGAGGAAGTAGCACATTTGGTTGACTCTTCTAGGAACATATGCTCTCGGAACTTTAACAGTAGACTACACCATGATGCAGAATGCCTCTCTTGCAGCATCTGCCTCTCAAATATGCTGTGCATCTCCTTGAAGCTTTTGTGCTTACTAAATGAAGCTGCAATGAAATGTGTTGCTCTTCTTTGGATCTTCTGCTATGGATCCCAGAGTGATGAGCAATATTCAAGTATTGGTTGAATTAGCGTTTTGTAACCTATTTCCTTTCTTGATGGACTACATTTCCTGTGGTTGGTTCCAGTGACACCAACCTCACACTTGCCTTGCCCTTGATTATGTGGTCATTTGACTCCAGATTGCTCTGTACACATTCTCGGAGATAATTTATGGAAGTAACAGCCTCCAGTGATCGTTCTGCAATCATACAACCATACGATAAAGGGTTTTTCTGTCTATGTATTCCTAATATGAGTATGTGACGTTTGTTTGTGTTGACCTCAATTGCCTCTCCCTACACCAAGACTAAATCCTCCATACGTAACTGCATCGAATGCATTTTCGAAATCAAGGGTCACGACATCTCCGTGGGTGCCTGTATCTACTGCTATCATGAACAAAGAGAGCAAGCTAAGTTTCGAGTACTTGTTGCTTTCAGACAAGATTTTTGGCCTCCAAACATGTCATAATATGCTAGCATAAAACTTGTTCCAAAATTCTACAACAGACCGAAGTCAGAGGTATAGGCCTATAGTATATGCATCTGATTGATGACTGTTTCTGAAAATGGGAATAACCAATGCTTTTTTCCAATCATTTGGAATGCTTCACTCCTCCAGAGATCTACAGTAATCTGCTGCTAGAAGAGAGACAGTTGTTTTGCATGTAGTATTGAACTGGTACCCCATCAGATCCAGTGGCCTTTCCTCTGTTGAGCAATTTCAGTTGCTTTTCTATTTCTTGGTCACTTATTTTGATATCTGTCATTTTGTCATTCATGTGCCAATTAAAAGGGGAGCTACAGAGTGATCTTTGTTTATGGTCACAATTGCAAATGTTCTGCTATCATAATATTTTTAACAGGGATATAAGACTCTTAACTTCCCCTGAAAGAATATACACTTAAAGTCTTATTTTTGGAATGATCACTAGAATTCAGTTTCTGGTTATCATCAGCTTCCTGAATAAATGTTTTATCTGTGAAGGTAAAAATTTCGAGAGTAAGGAAGAAAAGGCAAAACCACAGTGCAATCTAAACCAGTATCATTATGTGTTAAACCCTAGAGTAATACTGAATCATGATATTTTGAAACAGTTATGTTTTACTGTAACATTCCTTGTCATCAAAATGAAGTGATTTAGCAGAAGCAAAGTAAAGTGTGATACATACAAAAATTTGTTTCTCAATAGTCATGGTACATACTGTTATCTGAGCTGTTGTTTTGTTTGTGTTCCCAGTTTACAACAGTGTCTGCCTGCAGATTGTATTAATATTTCAGTTAGACAAATATTATAAGTCCCGAAGTAATGAATCTGATGATCAAGTAAATACAATATAGTTTAAAATGCATGACTGACAGAGTCATTACTTGCTGATATTATTACTTACGCATCAGTTGACTCTTAAATAGATGCATACTTCTTGGAATTACTAGATGTTGGAACACAATTTCTGTATTTGTTTTCAATATTTCAGTAAATATAGAGTTGCATAATTTCAAAAATTTTAATTCTCAGGTAACATACGTGGCAGACTAAAACTTGTTTGTCGATCTGTTTTAGGTATTCTTGGGTGTGCTTGTGACATTCACAATTTGCAACCATTCCAAGATTATAAATTCAGAATTCGGGTGGAGAACAGATATGGCATCAGTGATCCTTCACCATATGCTGTAACTTACAGGTATGATGAGTAGTTGTGCAGGTGACAGAAGCTGAAAATCTCTACAGAAAATTCAGTGGTCATCTAAGCGAATTTTTAAAGTTTTACATTTAGTTATTACAAATAAAAACATAAAATTTAGGACACATAAATGACATTATCGTCATTCATGTATGACCTTGAAGTTTCTTTTATTGTAGTGTACATCAAGACAAAGTTCAGCAGCATTTGAAGTAATAGTTATAGTTACACATGCTTAAAATTTGAAAGATGTGCTTACAGTATAAAAAAATAGTGTCAGTTTTGATCACAATATCCATATTAAATTATTTTTGAGTGTGATGATGAAAGGAGGTAAGTTACACTTAAAGCACTGCTGCTACAACCTTGACAATAGCTTATGTTTGCTTTCTCACTTCCTTTGCCTGTTTCCATGCCTACCACAATCCTGAATAACTAATAGGATACATTACATGCATATTCTTCCTCATCGTGTCACTTTATTAATTGATTTCATTATTAAAGGAGATTCATGCATAGTAGATTTGTTATCATTCAAGCAACTTTTAGACTTTTGTGTAAGAGTGTGAAACAAAATATAAATGTCACAGTGTAAAATTTCTAAATGAAATTGCAAACATATAATTAAAGTACAGTAATTTTCTGCTGTAGATGTAATTACTAGCAATAATAATCACAAAACATAGAACATTTGAGAATTACAAAGGAGCATGCACTTTTTGCTGTTGTAATCTTTTTTAAAATTTTTGTGCTGTAGAGTGCTTGGAGTAGAGTTTAACAATATATTGTTAGCAATGGTAGAAGCACAAAAGACATATACTTGCTGTATATCGTTGTGAGTTGTATTCTTGCATTATTTCTGTTATGTATATCTGCTGTAACACAGGAAATTCCTAATGGAATATTATTATATCTGTAGATACTGCTAATTCCTGAGTTGTAACTGCTTCAAGATACTCAAAGATCTACTGTGTGACACTGCATTTAGCTCTTTTCTCAGTAACATTGCTTCTTTCTTTAACTATTATTTATCTAGTTGCTGTATACTCTATGTGATGTCTTTCATTTGTGTAAAAAATTTAACGTTATTATACATAATGTACATTTCAACAAAAATTATTTGTATGCAGATGGATAAAACTAGATTAATACTGCAAACTACCATTTTTGCTTTGTCAGTTAGTATGTAGTTAAAAGCTGCCTGTTGCAGTTATTGAGAAAGCAATTCATGCTGTTGTATTTATTTTTTAGTTGTTCTTATGTTTTTTTAAATATGTCATAATTACAGAAAGAAACACTGTAACTGCAAAGTTATCATTGAATTCATTTAGTAACCAAGTGGTATTTTGAAATACCGTATGTGAAATAAATTAAAGTGTATGAAGACTAGCATTCCATAGAAGCTCTCTTGAAAGACAAAATTTAAGATATACTGTGGGGCAACAGTCATTGATAAATATTGTACTTCATCTATCATTCTGAGAGAGTTTTGGGAGAAACTAAAACTTATGTAAAATCTTCTGTGTTAAGAAAAGTGAAAATTATTTGTAGAAAATGTAAATTTGACCTCAGTTTACACTTGTATGTCATCTCTACTACATTACAAAACTGACTGAATGGTCAGATGACGTCTGCAAATATGATGTGCTGAAAATTATTCATACAGATAAGTAATGTTCTATGTACACAAACACACATGGCAACTGCTGTATTTTGCCCCCAAAAGTCTTGCTTCAAGATGTTATATGTTACCTGTCATTGGTTTTTGTCTGTCACTGTGTTGTATTTGTGGCTGTCAAGTGTGTTACATGTGAAGGAAAGGCTTATACATAGCTTTATAAACTGAGTTATCATGTTTATAAAATCCTTAAGCAATTTGTATATGCCAACATATATAAAATTGTTTCTTAAGTAGACGAAAATTTGTATCCCAAGGAGAGTCATAAACTGTAAGTTAGATAGCCTCAAAGCAGCTGTATGGTGTGTTACAACATGTAATTGAAGTTCAGGTGAATGTAAACTTATTAGCTAATAAACTTGAAAACTTTTACTGCTGATTGTTTTTCCCAGAGCACGTCTTGAACCGGAACCCCCGAAGTTCTTCCCATACTTGGAGCCGGGAATCGACTTCCGTCCTGAGACGTCCCCCTACTTTCCAAAGGACTTTGACATTGAGAAGCCACCGCATGATGGATATGCTCAAGCCCCAAGGTGCGACAAAAAGCCTGTAATAAAGAGCACATTTCTGTAGACACATAATGTGACCATTTGTAAAAGACTCAATAGCTCTTCACTCATATCTCATATAAAAGATCTCACACAATACACATTATTGCAATAAGAGGAACAAATAATTATTAAATGTTCTCTTGCATGGTAAAAGTCCAATCAAGAAAATATACACAGCTCTAGAACATACATATGAAATATTTCACAAAGATTTCAGTATTGTAGATTTGTCTCTTCGTGCTCTGGTATAACACTAATGATTTAACAGTATTATTATTTGGTTATACTCTTTCACGTGAAGAAAATTAAATTGAAAGTGATATCTGCAGACTCATATAAGTCAAGAAATAAATTTATTCTATTAGAGAGCTCCAGCACCACAGAAAAGATTTAATAGTGCTCTTGATTGTTGGGACTAACAAATTAATTATTTGTTCCTTAATGTTTGATTTTTGTAGTTGTAAATATGCATAATTTTTTTGCTTTTATCAATCATTTTGATTTTTGTGCATATTTTGAATTTACGTTTTTATTTTTGTCTTTTGGTTTTGTGTTTTTGTTCACTTTCAGCCTTTATCAACAGCTGTATGCAGTAACATACCCTGGTTATTTCAGGAGTAAATACATCATATCACTCTACTTATATAGAGCTAGGATTTTTTGAAGAAATGTAACATACCGCTGTACCTAAACTTTAATATCTCCCCACATATGTATTTAATATGACAGACATGATATGAAAGGGTTGGACCAATGTCAGTAGTACTCCACAGCATTTAATTTTTTTAAAAAAATGTCGAACAGCAGTCCTTTATTCCAGAAATCTTGGTCTGATATTCAAAATTCCCTATCCTTCTATTGGACGTACAGTGTTACTATGCTGAACCAAATCATATGATTATAGTTCTTTTGTCCATTTTTATTGTCATACACTAACACTTTTGTAACTAGATGTAAAAAAAATCAGCTAAACATACTCAGATGAGCTATTAGAGTATTTACATTCAGCTGGATCATCATCATTGAAGAGAACTGGTGGTCAGTCTGTCTGTAAATTCTCCATTCCAATTTTCTTAATAATCATTCACACTAATTTTCTCTGTGATTGTTTTGGAAAATAGTTTTAACTCTATTACTTGCAGCAAAATAATTATGTCTGATTTAATATACATTTTCAACGAACGAAATTAGAAAAGGCAGTGACTCTTTTCCCGGACTGATGGGTGTGTGACAAGGAAGAGGAAAGGACTATAGAAAATACTGCGAGACAGGAGATGGTTGTACTAGTGGCTGCCATTGACAGTGGCAAAATTAGGATTAATTATATTAACAATATCAAAACTGCTGATTTGCAGCTTGAGTATGATAGAAAGAGATACAAGGGAATAGGCCTTGCAATGTGGAAGTGACAGAGTAATGGAGTAGAAAGAGTGTGGAAAGGGGGACGTGACAATTGAAATTTGTAAAAGTTTAGGCCAGGAGAATTGTAAAAATATAATATGTGCTTGAAGAACAGTTCCTTGTATAGTGCAGAGGAGCTCTTGCTGGGCAGGAGGACCAAATGGTGTAGATATTGAAGGAGGTGCCAGTGTTTTTGTTTGCCTCTTCTGCAATATAGTGACTGAATATGCAGTTAGCCAAGGTCTGGCAATGGCCAGTCATGTGGATAAACTGCTGGTTAGTGGTCATAGCCACATAGATTGCTGCACAGTAACTGCAACACAGCTGATATGTGACAGGGCGATTTCCACATGTGGCACTAACTTTGATTGAGTAGGAAGTGCCACTTGGAAATGCAGTAGGAGGTAATAGATCACTACATAGGTCAGGTTTCACACCTGAGTCAATCAAAGATAAATGACTTGTGGGTGTAGGGCTGGAATCAGTAAGTGTTTATGGATAGACTAGGATATTGCATAGGTGCAGTGGATGACCAAGTTCTGTGTTACGGGAAGACTGGAGGATTTTGTGTAAAATATCATTGATCTTAGATGACATGAGGCGATCACAGATTAGCAAAGAATGTGGTTATGTTTTCCAAGACATTGGTGTTTTGAGGAGGGCAAAAAAGGGGGGAGGGGGGGGGGGGGTACTGCTATGGGACTGGGGACTGGTTCACAGTGGCAATGAGTTTGTTTGTATCATGAGAAGAAATAGCATGGGAAATCTGTTTGTGAACCAATGAGAGAGGATATTTCCTGCTGTAAAGACTGATTTGCACTGTACAATTTTCATACGTTTAAAATCACTATACCATTTGGAACTGGAATCATGATCATTCATTTGTCTAGAAAGAATTTCTTGCTAACTAACAGTGAAATTTATTTGTATTGCACTTGATCAGGAGGGGGAGGGGGGGGGGGGGGGGTGCACTGTTTCTCACATTCTTATAACAACATAAAGACTTCCTTCCAAATATTGTGTTTTAAATCACAGAAATCTCAAAAGCATGTTCCTATATAATCCAACTTTCCAGCTTTGCATGTATGTAATGATAACTTGGATGCTTGAATTAACTTTTTTATTTCATGAATTATCATTACAGTGTAACGATTTTTCCTCTTACAAAGACTGGTTTTAATACATTAATTCTTCAGCTTTATTCGGTGACAGTGTTGTGTCATATTCATGTTGCTGTAATTTCACCAACAAAATTGTTAAAATGTGTGTGCTACGCTAGGTTACCAAATCTTAACTTTTCACTTGATATTTGTTGAAACAATTTGAAATCTTAGAGTTGAAATCCTGTTTCTGTTGTTGAGATACAGGGCTCAAATTGCCTACATTTTCTCCTTTGTGTATTTTCATAGCAGTGCTTATGATACAAACCATTATAATTTCAGTAGCTTCATCCTCCAGTTTTTTACATTTTTGTATTTCACATTTGATACATTAATGATATGAATTATAGAGGGAAACATTCCACATGCGAAAAATATATCTAAAAACAAAGATGATGTGACCCACCAAACGAAAGCGCTGGCACATCGATAGACACACAAACAAACACAAACACACACACAAAACACCAGCTTTCGCAACCAACGGTTGCTTCATCAGGAAAGAGGGAAGGAGAGGGAAAGACGAAAGGATTTGGGTTTTAAGGGAGAGGGTAAGGAGTCATTCCAATCCCGGGAGTGGAAAGCCTCACCTTAGGGGGAAAAAAGGACGGGTATACACTCGCACACACACACATATACATCCACACATATACAGACACTAGATGTAAAAAAAATCAGCTAAACATACTCAGATGAGCTATTAGAGTATTTACATTCAGCTGGATCATCATCATTGAAGAGAACTAGTGGTCAGTCTGTCTGTAAATTCTCCATTCCAATTTTCTTAATAATCATTCACACTAATTTTCTCTGTGATTGTTTTGGAAAATAGTTTTAACTCTATTACTTGCAGCAAAATAATTATGTCTGATTTAATATACATTTTCAACGAACGAAATTAGAAAAGGCAGTGACTCTTTTCCCGGACTGATGGGTGTGTGACAAGGAAGAGGAAAGGACTATAGAAAATAGCAAGAACCCACCTCCCCAATGGATGTTTTCTCATCTTGTTGCAACAGCTCAGGAAGCGGGAAGTTTCAACCCACGACAACGCAATTGTCGTAGCACTCACACAGTCGAAGCTGCCGAAGTTACTGTTTTCTCTTCCGTTGCTATGAATCCACATGTGAGCATACCAGAGCTTGAACACCCGGGATTGGAATGATTCCTTACCCTCTCCCTTAAAACCCAAATCCTTTCGTCTTTCCCTCTCCTTCCCTCTTTCCTGACAAAGCAACCGTTGGTTGCGAAAGCTGGTGTTTTGTGTGTGTGTTTGTGTTTGTTTATGTGTCTATCGATGTGCCAGTGCTTTCGTTTGGTGGGTCACATCATCTTTGTTTTTAGATACATTTGATACATTGTAAGATGATTCTTATTTCTTTTCGGAGATTCAATATCTGCACTCTGTATTCACCATAAAGCACTATTGTTGCCTCCTAGCTTATATGGGGTGTCCCATTTATCTTGACCACGTAAATAACTGTTTGTCCAGATGAAAATTACAATATTTGCATCTGGATAGAAAATTCAAAGGTGCTCAAAGTGTTGACCCTGGTTACTGATACATGGGTGCACTCATTGAAAGAAAGAATTATTTACTGCTTCCAGTGTCGCTTGCTGAAGGGAATTACAAGCAAGCATGATACGTTCCCACATTTCCTCTGGGGTTGTTGGAATATTGTGATAGACAACATCTTTAATGCATCCCCAAAGAAAAAAGTCCAGAGGATTTAAATCGGGAGACCTAGCAGGCCAAGTAACTGTTCCTCCTTGACCAATTCATCTGGCAGGATAGCTTCGGTTCAGAACACTATGTGCACACAAGGCATTACGTGCTGGACATCCACCGTGTTGATACCACATAAGCATTCTGATTCTTAGCGGCACTTCATTCAACAGAGGAGGAAGAATTTATCTGAAGAAGTTGGCATACGCTGTGCCATTTAGACTACCATTGATGAAATAAGGGCCAATAGTTGTAGTGCCAAGCATCACACACCAGACATTAACTCTCCATTGATGCTGATGTTCCACCTGTCTGAGCCATTGTGGGTTGTCACTGGACCAATAATGCATGTTCCTTGTATTTACCTGTCCTTTGTTTGAGAAGGAACATTCATTAGTAAATAGAACATTGGGGAAGAAGTTCGGGTTGGCAAGGATTTGCTGCTGTGCCCACTGACAGAACTGTACACGATTCTGGAAATCATTCCCTTGCAATTCTTCGTGTAGGTGTACATCGTAAGGATGGAACCGGTGATGTGTAAGAATATGATGTACAGTGGTTTTAGGAATGCCAATCTGGTGTTCAAGCTCTGGTATGCTCACATGTGGATTCATAGCAACGGAAGAGAAAACAGTAACTTCGGCAGCTTCGACTGTGTGAGTGCTACGACAATTGCGTTGTCGTGGGTTGAAACTTCCCGCTTCCTGAGCTGTTGCAACAAGATGAGAAAACATCCATTGGGGAGGTGGGTTCTCATCAGGATATCACTCTCTGTTCTGTTCCGCTGCCTGTGTAGCATTTCGCCTGCCTTCAACGACAACAATAAAAGAAACGTTATATCGATGTAGATTGTAGGAAGGACAGCCTTTACTGTATGCCTACTGTACACAACAGTATTTAAAAGGACTAAACTACTGTACTAAATGTACCCATACATAAGAAAACAGTACTGCAATTACTGTTCTTACATTTCCCATAGATGAGTATCTTCGTTGGTGTACATTCTACTTGCACAACTCTTCAACTGACGATAGTTGATAAAATGACGGGTGTGTATTCTACTTATGTTTATATTTGTCGTCTGTCAACGCCAGCACGTGGATGTGTTCCATAACCCCGAGTACATGCACTAAGCCATGGGAATGTCAGCATCAAAGTTGTGTTATAAAATTAATAACTTTCAGTGAATGGTACACTGTGATACATTTTTGAATAGGTATTTAGGAGAGAAAATGAATTACTGAATGAAAAATCACGGTGCTATTTAAAAAAGTCATACCGCTGTTCATATCTTTGTAAAAGCTACAATGAAGGCAATCATGCTGATTGATGTCCCCCTGATGGCTAAAGAACATTTGCTTGAAACATTTTAGTTTGCATCTGGAGAAACAGTTATTTAGGTTGGTCAAGATAAGTAGGACACCCTGTATATCGAGTTAAATATGTTAAGAGAATAATTGTTCTATAGAACTTTATTCTAGCATCTAGTCTGATAGATTCTGTATTATATAGTGATACCACATGTATGCCCACATCAGAGAAGTTTAGTCTCTGGTTCATTATTTCTATTGGTTAGTAATCCAAATAGATGGGTAATTATAAATGTTCTGAAAACAAGTTATATAAATCTACATATTTTAGACTGAATCTAGCCGCGAAGGCTCTTCCTTTTGTCCTATATTTTCAAAACTCTTGCCGGTGTCAGTTGTGATACTTGTATCCATGCACTTTGTTTATGGTCATTATAATATTATTAGGATAACTATTACTTATTATTCTTGGCAAAAGCTAAGTCCTATGAAAAAATATAGAGTATTTAATAAATTTTAGGAAGGCTATGGTTGTATAAAATTACAGTCTTTCTTTACATAACCTCTTGCAATATATGAGGTATGTC
The DNA here is from genome assembly GCF_023864345.2 of Schistocerca serialis cubense. Classification (NCBI taxonomy): domain Eukaryota; kingdom Metazoa; phylum Arthropoda; class Insecta; order Orthoptera; family Acrididae; genus Schistocerca; species Schistocerca serialis. Next base: position 450,228,179 of record NC_064639.1, on the reverse strand, counting down.
CACAAAGTACGTTCCATTTGGTTATATAAAACAAACATGTACAGATACAGAAAAAATATTTATTGTACAAAAATCTACAACTTTTAAACTACTTTTCTACATAGCTTCCAAAATTTTGTAGGCATTTGTCACAGTGTGGCACATGTTTTTGTATGCCTTCTTCATAGAAGCTTGCCACCTGTGTATTCAACCATGTGATAAAATGTTCTTTCAGCTCATCATCATCGTTGAAGTGTTGACCACCAAGGACAGATTTGAGGTGTAAGAAGAGATGAAAGTCACTAGGAGAGAGGTCCGGGCTGTACGGAGGATGATAAAACGTGTCCCAGTGAAATTCCTGTAAGAGTTGTTTGGTCACACTCACCGTGTGAGGTCACGCATTATCGTGGAAAAAAACAACACCTTTTGACAGTAATCCTCCGTTCTTGTTCTGTATTGCATGGGCCAATTTCTTAATGGTCTCACAGTAACCGTGGGCACTGATTGTTTGGCCTCACAGTAAGAAATCAATCAGCAAAATGCCTTTTCTGTCCCAAAAAATGGTGCACATGACTTTTTAAGGTGTCAAGATTTGCTTAGGCTTAACCTTTGTTGGGGATAAAGTGTGCCTCCATTCCATCGATTGCCATTTTACTTCACGGGTGTCGTAGGATACACAGGTTTCATCCCTGTGACCACCTGAAAAAGAAAACCATCACCTTATTCTACATCTACATCTACATCCATACTCCGCAAGCCACCTGACGGTGTGTGGCGGAGGGTACCTTCAGTACCTCTATCGATTCTCCCTTCTATTCCAGTCTCGTATTGTTCGTGGAAACGAGGATTGTCGGTATGCTTCTGTGTGGGCTCTAATCTCTCTGATTTTATCCTCATGGTCTCTTCGCGAGATATACGTAGGAGGGAGCAATATACTGCTTGACTCTTCGGTGAAGGTATGTTCTCGAAACTTTGACAAAAGCCCGTACCGAGCTACTGAGCGTCTCTCCTGCAGAGTCTTCCACTGGAGTTTATCTATCATCTCCGTAACGCTTTCGTGATTACTAAATGATCCTGTAACGAAGCGCGCTGCTCTCCGTTGGATCTTCTCTATGTCTTGTATCAACCCTATCTGGTACGGATCCCACACTGCTGAACAGTATTCAAGCAGTGGGCGAACAAGCGTACTGTAACCTACTTCCTTTGTTTTCGGATTGCATTTCCTTAGGATTCTTCCAATAAATCTCAGTCTGGCATCTGCTTTACCGACGATCAACATTGTATGATCATTCCATTTTAAATCACTCCTAATGCGTACTCCCAGATAATTTATGGTATTAACTGCTTCCAGTTGCTGACCTGCTATTTTGTAGCTAAATGATAAAGGATCTATCTTTCTGTGTATTCGCAGCACATTACACTTGTCTACATTGAGATTCAATTGCCATTCCCTGCACCATGCGTCAATTCGCTGCAGATCCTCCTGCATTTCAGTACAATTTTCCATTGTTACAACCTCTCGATACACCACAGCATCATCTGCACCGTCTGCACTGAAGTGCACCGTCCATCCGTTGTTTTTTGTATTGTTCAGTAAGAATTTTGGGTACCCAACATGAGCAAAGCTTTTGAAATTTCAGTTTTTCAGTAACAATTTCATGAATTAGTGATCATGAGAGTTGCGGAACTTCCATAGCAATGGCACTAAATGTAAATTTGTGGTTGTGCTTAATCTTCTCTTCAATTGTGTGAACCAGTTCATCAGCAATCACAAACGGGCATCCACTTTGTTCTTCATTGTGCACTTGATCACGTCCTTCGTTGAACAGTCTGACCCATTTTCTAACCATTGAATCACTCATAGCATTTTGTCCATAAACCTTGCAGATTTGTTGATGAGTTTCCTTTGGTTTAACTTTCTTTGCATTTAGGAAATGAATCACAGATCTTATTTCACACACGGTGGCATTTTGAATTACAGCTGACATTATAAAGAAGCACTACAAAGCAAACGTTGGAGCAGTGATCTGAAAATGGCATACATATCTTCTTCTTGAGTCAGAGTAACTGCTGTACATGCTCAGAACTGCAATCGTAGCACTGCCATGGATAGAAATAGAAATGGAACTTACTTTTTGGATGACCCTCATATACCATTTTTAGTTTCCAATGTACTCCTCTTCCAATCATTATTTCTAAAATTAATTTGATTCACTTGTTTCATAATGTAGTCCATGATGGAGTAACAACAATATGGAAAGGATAGATTAGTGGCAGACAGGCACGATGAAGAAGATGTAACAAATATTCAGCTTCTGCACAAATTCCTTCATCTGAAGTAGAAAACACACACACATTCACACAAGCACAATTTACACACACACAAGACTACTTCTTCAACAATCTAGCTGTTACGGGTAGGTGGGGTACAGAAGAGGCCTGGGGTGGAGAAGGTAAATGATACCAGGGTAGGGGTGGGAGAAAAATTACTGCTACCTGTAGAAGCATGCAACGGCATGTTGAAGACATGATAGGGCTGCTAGGTGCAGCATTTGGAGGCTGTGCTGGAGGAAGGTTTGGGGGAAAAGAAGAGAGGACAAAAATAGAGAAGGCGAAAGTGTAAATGCATTGGTGGGATAGACGGCATGTGTAGTACTGGAGTTGGAGCAGGGAAGTGGTAGGCAGGTGGAGGACAGAAGCTGTTGAAGGTTGAGGCCAAGGAGTTACGGGAATGAAGGATATGTTGCAGGGAGAGCTCTCACCTGTGCAGTTCACAAAAATTGGTGGGAAAGGCAGTGGCCATTCATGCAGATTGACAGCTTGTCAGTTGTCATGGCCACGTTAAATGCTGCATAGTGGTAGCAGTTAAGTTGGTAGATCACATGGCATGTATCACAGGTGGTGCTGTATTTAATGTGCTAGGAGTAGATGGTATGGGACAGGTCTTTCATCTAGGTCTATTGAAGAGATAGGAGCCATGAGGCAAGTGGTTGGGATAGGTGTGGAGTAGGGATAGACAAGAATATTGTTTAGGTAGAGTGGGCAATGGAATACCAGTGTGTGTGTATGGGGGTGGGGGGCAGATATTTTTAATTTAAGAGCACAATGAAATAAAATGAAATGATCGTTTGGCATTGTTGGCTGGGAGGTCTGACTTAGGCTCAGCCACCAATTGCAAGTCTTATTTCAGTGAGCGCCCCATCAGGTGACTTGCGGCCGATGATGAGGATGAAATGATGATGAGGACAACAAAACACCCAGTCCTTGAGTGGAGAAAATCTCCAACCCAACTGGGAATCAAACCTGGGCCCAGTGCATGGGAGGCAAGCACATTACTACCCAGTTAAGCAGGTCGAGTAAGAGTACAATGATAGGATGTCAATAACTTAATGGAGAATGTGATTCTGTTGGTCCTGGATGGTACTGAGTTACAAGAGGAATGTTCATTTGTGGCCGGACAGTGGGTATGTGGAGATGATAGATGAGTGGGGAGACAAGGCCCTGGGCAAGTTTAAGAGGTTTATTTTGGTCTGTGAAGGCATTGGTGAGACTCATAGCATATTTGTAGAGGGACTGCTTGTCACTGCTTGTCAGATGTGGCAACTTCTTGTATGGAATAGGTGGCAGCTGTCAAAGTGGAGATATTGTTGGTGGTTGGTAGGCTTTATTTTGACAGGGGTAGTGATGTAGCTGTCCTTGAGGTAGAGGTTGACATTGAGGAAATGACTTTTGGGCTGAGGAGTACCAGGTGAAGCAAATGGGGGAGCAAGTTTGAGATTTTGGAGGAATGTGGCTAGGATGTGTTCACCTTTGGTCCAGATCGTGAATATGTCGTCAGTGAATCTGCACCAGGAGAGGAGTTTGGGATTCTAGGTGATTAGGAAGGACTCCTCTCGGTAGCCAATGAATTAGTCACCATATGATGGTGCCATGGGGTGCCTTTGGTATACTGCAGATTCGTTTGCAGGTGATGCCTTCAGAGGTGAAATAATTGTAGGTGAGGATTTAGCTGGTCATGATGACCAGGAAGATGGTTGTAGGATTGCAGTCAGTCAAGTGTTTGGAACAGTGGTATTCACTAGCAGCAAGCTCATGGTCATTGGATGTGTTAGTGAAGAGGGAGCTGACACTGACAGCTTCAACTAAGGCAGCAGGTGGTAAAGAACCAGGAACTGTGAAGTCACTGGAGGGAATGGTTGGTGTCTTTTATATAGAAGGATATGTTACAGGTGATAGACTGAAGCTTGTTGATCCTAAAGAACAGTGATACTCTTTGTGGGTGGCACAGGAACGAGCCACAATGTTGCGTCCTGTGTGGTTGGGTTATTTGCTTCAGGAAGCATGTGGGAAGTTGGTGTGCAAAAAGTGATGGAGGTAAGAAGAGAGAGAGACTCAAGAAAGAGACTCTGGGGGGACCTAAGGATGTTAGGAGGGACTGGAGGACCAGGTGAATTTCTGGAACAGAGTCACCAGGCAGAGTTTGTTGATGGACACATCTGACAGCTGGCGTAGTACCTTCACCAGTTAATTGCTGCAGTTCATTAGCACAATAGTGGAACCTCTATTGCCAGGTATAAGGTCTGATCAGTTTTTATATGGTGGATTATACAGGTGGGAATTCTCCATGCAACATATCCTTTGTTTCCCTAATGCCCCCGGCTTCAACCTTCGATAGCTCCTGACCTCCACCTGCCTACCACTTCCCTGCTTCCACTCCAGAACTACACATAACCTTCTATTTTGCCAATGCATCTACTTAATCCCCCCCTATCTCTACTGGTCTTCTCTTTCCTTTCTACCTCTTATATCCCTCCCCCCCTTCCCCCCCCGCCCCCCTCCTGCATCACTGCTATTGATGCTGCACCTATTAGCAGCCCTATCATGACCCACCATGTGCCTGCACACTCCCACAGGCAGTATTAACTCTCCCCCCACATCCGAAGCTTGTGGTCGCATTCTCGCTTCCCGAGCACAGGTCCTGGGTTCGATTCTCAGTGGGGTCAGAGATTTTCAGCTGCCTCGAGATGACTGGGTGTTTGTGTTGTCCTCATCATTTCATTGTCATTCACGAAAGCAGAGAGACTGGGCTGAGCAAAGATTGGGAATTTGTATGGGCACTGATAACCACAGAGTTGGGTGCCCCACAAACCAAACATCATCATCATCATCATCATCATCATCATCATCTTCCCCCACCACTACCTGCTATCCCTTCCCTTCCCTGTGCCATACCTGTTCCATTCCCTCACTGCCCACCTCACTAGATTGCTGTTCATCTCAGATGCTGTTGCAGTCAAGCCTTAGTAACTGGAGGTGACAGTGGCCATGTGTGTATGAGCTGTGCTTGTGTGAATGTGTGAGAATTTTGAACTTCTGAAGAAGGACTTTGTCCAAAACCTGAATATTTTAGCATTTTTTTCATGGTGCTTATCAGCAACTCATTGCATCCTCTATGTGGTGTGTAGCAATCTATCCTTTCCATACTGTTGTTATGCAGAATTAATAAAAAATTGTTTCTATAATATTTGCAACCTTTGTTTTGGTTTCTTAATTTTAAAAAATTCACCTTTTTTGCACAATCCCACCCTTTCACATTTCTTGACAGTGTTGATTTTATTTTCATAGTCTTCTATACAACAAACAACTAAATCTTACAATAATTCTAGGTTTTTAATCTTTTCAGGATAATTGTCTTATTTTCATTTCAGGGCCAACTTCAAACATTCTCCTTCATTTTGTTGAACACTTTAGTCTTTCTAGTGTGCAACCAACTTATTACAGATATTGCCTCAATTATTACTATTATTATTATTACATGTATTTATTCTGTTGAGTATATTCTCTCTCTGATTTTTTCTGTCTATTAATATGTTTTGAGACGTTCTACCTGCTATTAACATAATTTTCTATCTGGCCTGTGAATGTACCTCAGGCTTGCAGTATCCCTTACTTACATATGAGGGTCATTTTTAAAGTAAGAATCGATAGCGCATCATTTCTGTGCATCCTGTCACGTGACGTCCATTCATGGTCGGCCACTCTTGGTCAGTCTCTCACTTCACCGTCATTATGTTTGATGCTTCGTTTATCACCATGTTACTCAGTAATCATGCTGATTGTGAAGCACACTCGATTACTCGATTCTTAAATGCAAAACAATTTTGTCCTACTGAATTCAATGGCAGCTAGTTGAAGTTTATGGTACAGGTGTAATGAATGATGGAAATATGCATAAATGGTAGAGGCTGTTAATGAAAGGAGGATAAATGTTCACTATGAAGAATTATCTAGGCAGCCTACTATCATGAATGAGGACTTTACACAAAATGTTGATGAGGCAATTCGCCGAAACAGGCGCTTCACTATTGACGAGCTCAATAAGAAATTTCCACAAATTTCAAGATCAGTGGTTTTTCACATTGTTTCTGACAAACTTCACAACAACAACAACAAAATAATTGTGTGTGAGATGGTTGCTGGAAACGTTGACAGACAACGCTGAACGAAGCGAATGGCACATTCTTTTAGGAGCATTATCACAAGGATGGTGATGAGTTCTTGAGTAGCATTGTGACTGGTGATGAAACATAGATTACACAGTACACTCCAGAGGATAAACATCAGTCAGTGAGTAGCATAATTCAAAATCCCAAAACAAAACCACAAAAATTCAATCAAGAACCTTCAGCTTGGTAAATCATAGCCATGGTTTTTTGGGATCAGAAAGGCATTCTTCTATTAGAATTTTTGCCAAGAGGAATGACAATAAATACTGAGAGGTGCTGTGAAACATTATTAAAGCTTAGGTGTGCTATTCAAAATCGCTGACGGGAACTGCTGTCTAGCAGCATCATTGTACTTCATGACAATGCTCTGCCTCACATTGCGGCAAGAACAAAGATGCAACTGGGCAAGTTTCATTGGGAATGACTGGATCATCCACCATACAGCCCTGACTTACATCCATTAGACTTTCATCTGTTTCCAAAACTGAAGGAATTTCTTTGTGGAAAGCGCTTGTAAAATGATGACATGCTGAAAGAAACTGTTACTAACAGGTTTGATGGTCAGACGGCAGAGTTCTTTGATGCTGGGATCCAAAAGCTGGTACCATGACTTGATAAATGTTTAAGTATTCATGGCAACTATGTTGAAAAGTGAAAAAATGTGCATATTGTAGTTTGTGATGCAACTTATGTTCATATATAAAGTTTCTCTTACTCCATTACAAATTGGATCTTACTTTAAAACTGACCCTCGTAATAATAATTACTATTTAATGATTTTTTTTCTTTATATTCTTATTTTGTGACTGTGTGTTGTTGTTATATAAATTACCTGCTTCAGTGTTACTGTTCTAAATCCTCAGTTATCTTCTGCTCATATTTTTTTTATTGATTGCTACTGTCATCACATTCTCGCTGCAGCTAACTTTACAAATTTTTGCAATTTCCATTATTTTGAGCTTGGGTGTACTAAACCTCATACAAAAAACTGTTCTGTAATATCAAGCCACTACTATATGATTAGACATCACAGAAATATAGGCAACTGGTTGTCAGCATGAAAGCTGGGGCTTTTCATTTGGGGAATACCATGAAAAAAATGAAAAACAGTTATTCTAAAAAATTTAGAAGCATGAAAAAAACATATTTTTGCCTTTTGAGCCAAAAATTTGACTGAAAAAGAGAACTTCCCCAAACAGAGAGAAACAGAGAATCCAGTTTTCACTATTACAAATAACTCAGTAATAAAACAAAATCTCTGTGAAGAGCTTTTATTTCATATTCTTATCAACTTAAATCAAAATCTAGAAGTTTAGTTATTTTATTTGTGTGATTTGACAAATGAGCCATACGGAAGAAGAATGAGTGGTGTTAAATTCCTGTTTGTCAAAGGCTTTTTTCAGAATTCAATTATAAAGTATGACTTTTGCTGGATAGCTGAAGAGAGTATTAAATTCTAATTCCCAGTCTGGGTATCTCAGTCTTGCACATAGCTTTAGTGTGTCAGGAAGTATCAAATTGGCACACACTCGACTGCAGAGTGAAAATTCGTTTTGGAACTGCTAAATTCTGCTTACACAATTTTTTTAGTACTTACTTTTACATGCTGCAACATATTACATGTATCAGAAATATCTATATTAACAATCATAGTGTTGCAATAAATCATGAAATGGGATATATTGGTTTTCTTAATATAGTGCACAACACAAAAATGATCACTTGTAATTGAATTTAAGTTATTACGAAACCAGTTTAGGACTCTATTTTTAAACCCTTTTCGACAACATTTCACTTGCTGGGTGTGTTTGAAAACCTTCCAAGCAACATTGCTTGGTGAGTCTGTCTTGTCTTTGTCATTGGTGTGAATAATTCATGGCATAATTGTCCTTTTAGAATTATGCATTCTCACTTCTTATCATCATTGTAAGCTTAGAAAGTTCTACTCCTGGTTTCCAATTCCTGTTCCGTGATCAGGCTCGGTAATCTATAATATCTTAGCAGTGACTATGTACTGGAAGATGTACTTGTATTTATCTATATCTTCTCATGACAACAGATTTATTAATTTTCAAATTTCTTTCCCCACCTACGTAAGGTGATGAGGTACTTTCTGGTTTGAACATAGAACTGTGATTCATTGTTATTGCCTTCACTCTCAGTCAGTAGCCTAACATCATGACGGTTTTCATTCTCTACATCTTTTGTCCATTCACTATGAAGAGCATGGGCATTTGTAAAGATTATATCAAAGCTAAAATTACAGCACTCTCTCTGTGTGTGTCTATATCTTTTTGAGATTTTCATTTGCATTTTTTGAGATCCTTCAAAACTTCAAAATACAGTCATCAACAAAAATATCGTTGCTTCACTTTATGAGACCTTGCACAACATGTTAGAGCTCACAGACAGAGGTGGTGTTGATGATGACAGACATTAGGAACTTGTGTCAAAGGTCATGTTAAGTAACCCTGTACAGTAAGTCTGCCCAATTGGTTTATGCACTCCATGACACAAATCTGTTCCTCTTCTTCTACAAGCTCTACATTATAAGTATGTAATGTTTAAAATAGTGTGAATAAAAATGGACAAAATTTATTATAGTTTAAATAAAAATTGACAAAGTTCATTAATAGTTGGGCATGGTAATCTAGTGATAAAGCACATGCCTGGAAACTGAAGGGTTGCAGGAAGGAATTCTGGTCATACCAAGGATTTTTCAGTTTGCTTTTAACCTAGCACTCACCTCTCAATGATGATGAGTGGATTCACCAGAAACGACACCTGGTTGAGATTCAGTATTAAACTGTAGGTCCCCTTTTCTCAGTGGGACGACTGTGGTATGTTAGGGGCAAGCAAGCTGCTGAAGTGGCATCCAGTTGAAGGACGTGCACCATACCATTGAGCCACTTGAAATTGATACTATCATAAGGAGTATACACTACTGACCATTAAAATTGCTACACCAAGAAGAAATGCAGATGATAAACGGGTATTCATTGGACAAATATATAATACTAGAACTGACGTGTGATTACATTTTCACGCAATTTGGGTGCATAGATCCTGAGAAATCAGTACCCAGAACAACCACCTCTGCCCGTAATAACGGCCTTGATACGCCTGGGCATTGAGTCAAACAGAGCTTGGATGGCGTGTACAGGTACAGCTGCCCATGCAGCTTCAACACAATACCACAGTTCATCAAGAGTAGTGACTGGTGTATTGTGACAAGCCAGTTGCTCGGCCACCATTGACCAGATGTTTTCAGTTAGTGAGAGATCTGGAGAATGTGCTGGCCAGGGCAGTAGTCGAACATTTTCTGTATCCAGAAAGGCCCGTACAGGACCTGCAACATGCAGTCATGCATTATCCTGCTGAAATGTAGGGTTTCGCAGGGATCGAATGAAGGGTAGAGCCACAGGTCATAACACATCTGAAACGTAACGTCCACTGTTCAAAGTGCCGTCAGTGCGAACAACACGTGACCGAGACGTGTAACCAATGGCACCCCATACCATCACGCTGGGTGATACACCAGTATGGCGATGACGAATACACGCTTACAATGTGTGTTCACCACGATGTCGCCAAACATGGATGCGACCATCATGATGCTGTAAACAGAACCTGGATTCATCCGAAAAAATGATGTTTTGCCATTCGTGCACCCAGGTTCGCCATTGAGTACACCATCACAGGCGCTACTGTCTGTGATGCAGCATCGAGGGTAACTGCAGCCATGGTCTCTGAGCTGATAGTCCATGCTGCTGCAAACGTCGTCAAACTGTTCATGCACATGGTTGTTGTCTTGCAAATGTCCCCATCTGTTGACTCAGGGATGGAAACGTGGCTGCACGATCCATTACAGCCATGCAGATAAAATGCCTTTCATCTTGACTGCTAGTGATACGAGGCCATTGAGATCCAGCACGGCATTCCTTATTACCCTCCTGAATCCACCGATTCTATATTCTACTAACAGTCATTGGATCTCGACCAGTGCGAGCAGCAATGTCGCGATACGATAAACCGCAATCACGATAGTCTACAATCCAACCTTTATCAAAGTTGGAAACGTGATGGTATGCATTTCTCCTCCTTACACGAGGCATCACAACAATGTTTCACCAGGCAACACCAGCAACTGCTGTTTGTGTATGAGAAATCAGTTGGAAACTTTCCTCATGTCAGCACGTTGTAGGTGTCACCACCAGCGCCAACCTTGTGTGAATGCTCTGAAAAGCTAATCATTTGCATATCACAGCATCTTCTTGCTGTCGGTTAAATTTCGCATCTGTAGCATGTCATCTTCATGGTGTAGCAATTTTAATGACCAGTAGCGTATTTGTTTAGTATTAATCAGCTGTCAAAATACCAAACCTTTTAAAGATATGTCTGCAAGATGTTTTGAAACCAACATCATATTCATAAGATATTCTGGACAGGCGAAATACTGTCAGACTTCAAGAAGAATATAATAATTCTAATCCCAAAGAAAGCAGGTGTTGACAGATGTGAAAATTACCGAACTATCAGTTTAATAAGCCACAGCTGTGAAATGTTAACACGAATTCTTTACAGATGAATGGAAAAACTGGTAGAAGCCGACCTCAGGGAAGATCAGTTTGGATTCTGTAGAAATGTTGGAAGACATGAGGCAGTACTGACCCTATGAATTATCTTAGACATTAGATTAAGGAAAGGCAAACCTACATTTCTAACATTTGTAGACTTAGAGAAAGCTTTTGACAACGTTGACTGGAATACTCTCTTTCAAATTCTGAAGGTGGCAGGGGTAAAATACAGGGAGTGAAAGGCTATTTACAATTTGTACAGAAAGCAGATGGCAGTTATAAGAGTCGAGGGGCATGAAAGAGAAGCAGTGGTTGGGAAGGGAGTGATACAGGGTTGTAGCCTATCCCTGATGTTATTCAATCTGTATATTGAGCAAGCAGTAAAGGAAACAAAAGAAAAATTTGGAGTAGGAATTAAAATCCATGGAGAAGAAATAAAAAGTTTGAGGTTCACCTATGACATTGTAATTCTGTCAGAGACAGTAAAAGACCTGGAAGAGCAGCTGAAAGGAATGGACAGTGTCTTGAAAGGAGGATATAAGATGAACATCAACAAAAGCAAAACGAGGATAATGGAATGTAGTTGAATTAAATCTGGTGATGCTGCGGGAATAAGATTATGAAATGAGACGCTTTAAGTAGTAAATGAGTTTTGCTATTTGGGGAGCAAAATAACTGATGGTGGTCGAAGTAGAGAGGATATAAAATGTAGACTAGCAATGGCAAGGAAAGCGTTTCTGAAGAAGAGAAATTTGTTAACATCGAGTATAGAATTAAGTGTTAGGAAGTCGTTTTTGAAAGTATTCATGTAGAGTGAAGCCATGTATGGAAGTGAGACGTGGACAATAAATAGTTTTGACAAGAAGAGAATAGAAGCTTTCAAAATGTGGTGCTACAGAAGAATGCTGAAGATTAGATGGGTAGATCACGTAGCTAATGAGGAGGTATTGAATAGAATTGGAGAGAAGAGAAATTTGTGGCACAACTTGACTAGAAGAGAGGATCAGTTGGTAGGACATATTCTGAGGCATCAAGGGATCACCAATTTAGTATTGGAGGGCAGTGTGGAGGGTAAAAATCAGAAAGGGAGACCAAGAGATGAAGACAATAAAGAGATTCAGAAGGATGTAGGTTGCAGTAGGTACTGGGAGATGAAGAAGCTTGGACAGGATAGAGTAGCATGGAGAGCTGCATCAAACCAGTCTCTGGACTGAAGACCACACACACATTCTGGACAGAATACAGTAATCTGGAGGATGATCTGGCCACAGTTCACAAACAGCTGAAGACAGTATTGGCCATTGTCAGCCATCTTCAGGCCACTGCCTCAGGGTATAGTGGTGGAAATACTCTGGCCTGTCGCATGGGATACCTCAGGTGTTGCTTTTCCTCATCTTTGGACTTTGCTTTTGAAGCACTTTTCAATGTACCTGATGCTGTGTATCCGCCCTCACCATAGGCTTAACATGGGTTTTAATATGTTCACGTCACTAGAAATAGAGTGTGTATGTGGACCTGGCTGTTGGGCCTCATCCATACACCAATGATGAATGTTGCTTGGGTGCTGAGGCCATCCGTAGTTCATGCAGGTGGCTGGCATAAGTGGTAAAGACAGCTGGCCACGTGCATGTGGTACAAGCAGAACTCACGTTTTGCAGCATCATTCCCAGAATCAGTCTTTTGCTTTGGAGCCAAGTGGTAGGTCTCAACTGGAGGCTCTGTCAGTTCTGTGACACTGTTGGTTGCAGATTTTTGGACCTGCTTTATGGATGTGAAGAACTGCAGGATTCCCCTCAATAGGTCAGGGATGCACTACACAAAGGAACAGTTACATGGTTAGCAGAGTATTTCTGAAGTGCACGTGGTTTTTTTTAGACTAAACAGTATTTTGAGGCCTCTGACGAAAACTTACCAGTTGATGTACAGAGAGCAAAATCAGACTGCATAAAAACTAAAAACGCTTTGACAGTCAAAATTTTAACAGTAAATTGTCAAAGTATTTTTAATAAAGTTCTGAATTTACTGCCCTCCAGGAAAGCTGCTGCACTCAAATTATTTGCAGAACTGGTAGCTGGCTGGAAATCCCTAAGTGGAAAGCTCTGAAATATTTAGTGAAGCATGGATCATGTCAAAAAGAGAGATTAGATGCTTTAGGAGGGTGAGTGTTCATTACAGTCGACAAAAATATTGTGTCTGTTGAGATCGATACTAAGTCTGACTTTGAAGTGATTTGGACACATATAATAGATCTAGTTGGGCTTAAATTAATTATTGGATGTTTTATTAGCCACCTGATTCTTCCATGACAGTTTTAGAATCATTCAAATAAAGTCTACACTCAGTAGCATGGAAATACCTAGTTCATGCAAAGTAGTAGGAGGTGACTTCAACCTGGGATGTCTGTGGATTCATTGCGGGTGGTATAAACAGCCAGTCTTGTGAAGTACTTTTGAACATCTTCAAATAAGTTACAGGAACTCAGCTGGGTGTCTTGATCAGCTACTTCAAAAGCCCACATGAAATGGAAATGTTCTGGACCTTCAAGCTCCAAACAGACCTATTGATGGTGTCAGTATAGACACAGGGATTAGTGATGATGATATCATCATAGTAATGATTGATACTACAGTTAATAAATGCATCAAGAAGGGTAGGAGAATATTTTTGCTGGAAAGAGCATATAAGCTTTTGTTGGCATCCCATTTACACAGTGAATGAATATCATGCAGTTCCAATGTGATGGATGTAGAGCAATTACGGGCCAGTTTTAAATGGATTGTAAATTGCACTCTGGAGAATTATATGCTGAGTAAGTGGATTAAGGATGGATGTATATCACATGTTTCCTGAATTTCTCACCCAGTGCAGGGTCCCATGTGACTGGAAAAAGTACAAGTGACTCCTTTATGTTAGAAGATTAAAAGAATGGACTCACAGAATTGCAGATTGATATACTTAACATTGCTTTACTCCCGATTTCTAGGACATATCCTAAGTTCAAATATAACAAATTACCTTGAGACAGAAAAAGCTTCTGCCCATAAATCAGCATGGATTTAGAAACCATCACTTGTGTGAATCTCAGCTTGCCCTTTTCTCACATGACATCCTGCAAACCATGTATGAAGAGCAGTAGCTGGGTTATATATTCCTAGGTTTCCAGAAAGCATTTGAATTGGTGCCTCACTGTAGACAGTTAACGAAGGTACGAGCATACTGATTATATTCCCCAATATGTGAGTGGCTCAAAGAGGTCTTGAGTAATAGAAGTATGTTGTCAATGGTGAGTGCTCACCAGAGGCAAGGCTGTCATCAATACTGCCCCAGGGAGATGTGATAGGATCACTCTTACTCTTTGAATATGTAAATGATTATATGGACAGGTTGTCTAACAATCTGTAGCTGTTCGCTGATGATACTGTGGTGTACATGAATATGTCATCATTGATTGACTGTAGGAAGATAAAAGATGACTTAGACAAAATTTCTAGTTGGTGTCAGCTTCCTCCAAATGTAGAAAAACATAAGTTAGTGCCGATGAGTGCAAAAGCCAACCCTGTAATGTGCGAATACAGCATTCAGTATGTACTGCTTGACACAGGCTCATAGATTAAATAGCTAAGTGTAACACTGCAAAGTGATACGGAATGGAATGAGCATGTAAGGATGGTAGTAGGGAAGGCAAATGGTCAATTCCAGTTATGATGCAAATTTTAGGGAAGTGTGGTTCACCTGTAAAGTAGACAACATTAAGATGACTAATAGGACCCATTCTTTAGTCCTGCTCAAGTGTTTGGGATTTCCACCAGGTCAGGTTATTTTGTGTCTTTGAACTTGAAGAATATTCCAGTTACTTCAGTTCTTCTGAATTCCATTGCCATATTTCTGACATCTCAGAGTAGCACTTCACTCAACATCCACAATTGTTTGTTAGATATGTCCCAATCACCATCTTCCTGTGTAGTTTTTACCCTTTAGAGCTCCTTATAGTACCATGGAAATTATTCCCCGATGTCTTAACATGTGTCCTAAATACTGTCTCTTGTTCTAGTCGGTGATTTCCACATATTCCTTTCCTCACCAATTTTTTGGTCAAAACTCCTCATTTTTATGGTTCTGTATGTCAGTTGGTGAGAAAGAGACCCTTATAGGATCACTTCACAGTGAGTCTGTGTGTCTGACTGTTCAGATTCTTTTATATCACAAACAGGAAGAGGTGTCAAGTGAAAACTTATGTCAAGGTCTGTCACCCCTTGGTGATGTAAAATGCTTAAGCTTCTAACTCAATGTAATCAAAAGATAAAGCAATTTTTTTCTTACTTGCAAACACACATCAACACCTATAGGGTACTTCCCATTGACTTAGTCATGAAATTTGGCATGAAGCTAGGTTTCACAGTACAATTAAAGGAAAAATCCGAAAATAGTTAATTTGTAATTATATCACATAAAAAAATATTTTTTTGCTATTCAAAATTTACATTGCAGTCATAACTTGTCAAAAATCTCAGGCACTACTGTAAGGATTTTGTGATCTAGTTTTCATTAGTATGTAGAATCATGTAGCAAAATCCCCAACTGCTGTGAAAACCATACCTTTTCCATCTAGCTGTGTTATGCAAAAGGCAGCCCAACTACCGCTCTGACAGTCTGTATCTACTGCACATACATCATCTGTAATGTTTCAAATCAGAATAATACTGGTAACTGATGCAGGATTGCACAACTCCAAAATAAATAAAGTGTATGAAAAATTACAATAGCAAATGCAAAATCACACAAAAAATTTGAACTTAAAAATTAAAACATCCTCTAAAGTGTTGGAATACCTGAGACTGATATCTGACCAGTATAAATATCGATAATAGGCAACAATCATAAAGATTCTCAGTTCTAAGGATGGATGCACTATCTATACACTTAATTAAATGTGTACAGAACTCTTGATGCATCAGTCCTACTTGCTCTTATATGGATTTGTTGTAACGTATCAGAGCACTTAATTTTTAACATTCTTCTGTAACATCACACATCAAATATTCAAATCTCTTCTTTTACCATTTCCATACAGTCCATTATCCACATCCATACAATCCTGTGTTCTAAATGTACACTCTCAGAAATTTCTTCCTCGAGTTAAGGGCCTTTGTTTGACGTTAGAAGACGTCTTTTACTAAGGAAATCTCTTTTTTCCTGCACTAGTCTGCTTCTTATATCCTCCTTGCATTATTTTGCTTCCAAAGTAGCGTAATTCATTCATTTTTTGTACTACAAGGTTTCCAGTATTGATGTTAACTTTATTGTCATTATCATTTCTGCTACTCTTTATTAGTTTAACATTTGTTGGTTTATTGTGAATCCATATTCTGTGCTCGGAATGTGCCATTCCCTTCAACATGCCCCGTAATTCTTACTCACTGTCACTGAGGGGACCAATGCCATAAGTGAATCTTATCATCAGTATCCTTTCACCCTGATTTTTAATTCCATTCCTGAATCTTCCTTTATTTTCATTATTGCTTCTTTTGATGTGCAAGTTTAACAATGTGGGAGAAAGACTGGAGTCCCACCTTACGTCTAGTTTAATCCAAGATCTTCTCTTTTGGCCTTCTTTTATTATTCTTCCCTCCTGGTTCTTGAAAATTTTGTATACTACCCATCATTTATTATAATTCACACCTATTTTTCTGAGAATTTTGAACAACTTGCACCTTTACACATTGTCAGTTTCTATGAAAGTGTCTTGATTTTCTCTGAGTCTTGCCTCTGTTATCAAGCACAACAGCCGCACTGCCTCTGGTACCTTTACCCTTATTCAAGCCAAACTGATCCACATTTTACCTTTCCACTATTTGTCATATTACTCTTGTTAGAACCTCAGATGTAAGAACTTTTAATTGATTTTGTGATAGTTGCTGTATATCTATGTTTGTTATCTTTAGGATTGTGTGGATCACATACTGCCAAAAGTCTGATGTTGTGTCTCCAGTGTCAAATATTGTACAAACTAACTTGAATAATTATTTGTTTACCTCTTCCCCCAATAATTTTAGAAGTTCTGAAGAAGTGTTATCTATTCCTTCTGCTTTTTTTCATTACAAGTCCTCCAAACCTATGCCAAACTTTTACTCTAAAACTGAATCCCCTATCACTTCCAAACTGCCAGTCATTTCTTCTTGTATCACATCAGCAGACAGTTTCTCCTCCTTGCAATAGCTTTCAATGTTCTTTTTATCGCTCTGTTCCTTTTTCATTGTTTATGAGTGGAATTCCTTTAACACTCAATGTTGAAGTTTTTTTCTTCTAGTTCCATCAAAAATCATTTTGACTAACCATTTTCTTTTGGATTGCTGCACATTTTGCATGTGTCATTTCAATTTATAATCTTTGCTCTTCCTATTTATTTCATTCTCAAATATTTATATTGCTGTATTTCTTTCTTTTATTGAACATTTAATTATGTTTTATTGTTTTTGATCAATTGAAGTATATATTTTGTTACCCAATGTTACTTCGCAGCTGCTTACTTTTACTTGTATTTGTCAGGCCAACTTCAGCGATTGCCCTTTTTAAGGATGTCCATTCCGTTCAGGTGCACTGCCTACTGTAGTATTCATCATCACAGTGTCTTCAGCCTCAGAGAGTTTTAAAAGCACTTCACCACCCCTCAATATTTCTGTATCCTACTTCTTTACACATTGTTTCTTCCTGATGATTTTGTTATACATTTAACCTATAGTGGTCAACATGGTAGATGTCATATTCAGTGGTGCTATTTACTGGAGTTTCAAATAGGTGCCTCTCAGAATAAATTTAAAAAATCTTGTGATAGAAGAATAGAATAGAAGAATAGAATAAGGGAACTCTGTTGGCTGCTCTTTTGTTTTCCCAGATTGTGTCCTCAAGGTTCGACTGCCTCAAGACTTTACTGTCTTCGATGCAGAATTATATGCAATCTCGTATGCTCTGGAGCAGACGAGGCATTTTCCCTGTGCTAAATCTCTTGTCTTTTCCAATTCTCTGGGTGCCCTTCACTCTCTACAACCATTGTACCCAGCAGATCAAGTAGTCCAAAATACCCAGAATGCCTTCCTCCAACTACAATGACTGGGGAATGGGATGTCTTTCTGCTGTGTACCAGGACACATGGGTATTGCAGGGAATAAAAGAGCAGGTCTAGCAGCCAGTGAGGCATGTTGTGCTCTGCCGATATTTCAGTGTGTCATCCCACTGCATGCTATAGTCTCGCTTTTGGGCTCCAAAGTCATGCATCGATGGGAGTATGAATGGCTGGAAGTAACAGGCTGTAAGCTCCATGTAGTAAAGCCCACAGCATGACCATTGTGTACCTCTTTCCAGCCACATTAAAGGGACAAGGCCCTCCTTACTTGTCTTCCCATAGACCACAGCCCTAGGAAGCATGGTTTCTTGCTCCATCAAGAGCACCCTCCAGTGTGTTGTGCTTGTGGTGTTCAGACTACTGCTTATCACATTTTATTGGACTGTGTTTTATTTTCTGACCAGTGGGTTCTGGCAAATTTAGCAGTGGATCTGTCCTCTATTGTAAGTAACTTTCAAAAGAATGTGGTTAGAGTTTTAAAGTTTTGTGAATTGTCCAACATTTTTCCCAAGATTTCAGGGAGATGGTTTTAATGTGTTAACAGGGTGACTGGCTCGCCCATATTTTTTTGTAAGTAGGCAGCCTGTATCTTCCTTTTACCTCCTTTGTCGTTTTACTTGTGTTTTAATCTCATGCACAGCTACTTTTACTCTTTCTCCATTGTTTTGGAGCATATGAGATAGAGTACTTGTGTGGCCGATTTGAGTGCATGAGTGTGGAACAACTTTCAGTATTTTAGCCAAATTTGTTTGTTTTAATGAGTGTGAGGATACTGATAACTTCACCGTTGAGTGCCCATAAGCACCAAACACATACATATGACTTCATCAACATTAAAGTATTTGGTGTTATTTGTTCATATAAGACTTTCTCGTGGAAATAGGAGCAGACTAAACAATGGAGGTGTCTGAAAGTTTATATAAACCTTGAATTGCATGGTAATGGTGCATTCTTAACTATAGTGAAAATTATCAGGTTTGTCCAGGGGGTTTGAGATACTTAACAATGGTAATGACTGAACTAAACTATTAGAGCCCTCACCTAAAAAAATTTATCTTGAAAGTCACCCTTCATGGAAACACACAGATAAGGTTATCACTGATGCATTTCCAGTGCAAGTGTTCAGATTTATGCTGGAAAACTGAGTTTCTCTTTGACTGCAAATTAATTTTAAACAAACTGTTTGACAGTCAATCTACTGCTGATGCCCAGTGCCAGATTTCAGCAACTCAACAGTACTGGGCTGTTGCTGTACTTATTGTATTTACCTGCAATTTTATGTAGATGTAACTAACATTCATATCAATTTGCTTCTCATACATTTTTAGATATTTAACTTTCTATATGGAATTAGGACAGAGCATCTACTTATCCAATGCCAAAATAAGAACAACTGGACAATAGCTAGGGATTACACACATGAAGAGACTGGTTTTTTTCTCTCAAGATTTTAAAACTTTTTAAGAAGTTTCTTCATCTAAGAATTGAATAAAAACAATGTAAAAATGAATAAACTATGTACTGGTACTGGAGTATGGGGAAGGTTACTCTGAAAACTGGCTTGCTTCACCACTTGTTTCTGTTTCAGCAGTTGGTAAGTAGATGCTCCTGTGTAGATTTCAACTGACTTTACTTTCAGGATTGAAAATATCATATATAAATAGAAAGGAAGATTGGGACTTATCATTGGACAATTGGGGTTTAACATCCCGTTGACGGTGACACCATTAGAGACCCATCACAAACTGGCATTAGGGAAGGATTAGGGAGGAAATCAGCAAAAGCCTTTCATAACAACCATCCTACTATTTGTTTGACCAGTTTAGGCAAATCATGCAAAACGTAAGTCTGGATGGTTCGATAGGGATTTGATCTGCTGTTCTCCTGAGTTGAAGTTCTTTGCCTTATCATGGTACTGCCTTACTATATCTGAGTGGTTGCTATCAGTCAACAGAGAGCTAAGATAATTGCAAAATACTGTTACTACTAGCAGTAAAAACATTCCCAACAAAACATGAAACAGTACTTGATTAATTCCTCCCAAATAAAGAAATTGACAATAATGCTAAAAATGCTGTGTCTTCTGTCACAGTAGTGAGGAATGAACAGGAACTTTGAGAAGTTATGAAGGCTACACAAGGAGTCTGTTACAAAGTCACACTTATTTAAGCCAGTTTTTCATGTTACTCTTCAACATGAAGATACAGGTTTGATTCAATGCCTATTTAATGAATGTTAAGAGCCATAATAATTGCCCCATTTAAACACTTTTGGTCTGGACACAATATTGGCAAAGGCACTTTCTCATTCCCTTGGTGTGATGTATTGTCTTTAACTTTCATTCACAGAATATAAAGGATCTAGAACTTAATATTGACACTAACCCAACATATTGTTGGTATACTGAATGTGCACTAGACCACTCTGGCAGAGTGGAAGTGTCAGCCAAGGACTTATTACATCCAAAGACATGCCAGAATATTATAGTTCACCAGCTAACTCCACGTTCCATAGATTACTTGCACAATTTTAGTCAAAATGATATGGAAAATGCCTTTGTAGACTACAAATGGAGCATATAAATCTAATATTGTACACAGATGTGATTCCAGAATAGCTGTTATACATTAAGTAAATTGTACTCATTGGTCAAGGAAAAGTAATTAGGATTAGTCACATGAAAAAATTAACAAAATATAATGTGACACCAAGTGTAAAAAATCATGTTTTAACCATATAAATAAAAATGATAATTGCAGTTCTTCATTTTATCTCAGTTTATTAGTTGATTGAACAGTTTGCAGGTGTACTGTTGGTTCTATGTGTTCAACTAGCAGTACACCCATGAACTGTTCATTCAGCATTATAATTGTTAACGGGAAGCTCTTGTTGGAGAACATACCGTTTTTTACTGAAATAACCAAGCCTACTGTAAGACAATGAAAATGTAAGTACTACATAATTTTTCTGCCTAAAGCTAGTTAAACAGAAATCACCAAAAAATCAAGATTTATTTGATGGAGTGGATAGGGGAGAGGAAGGTCAGGATAAAAGGACATATAAAAGGTATAGAATTGACTGAAATGCGTAATACTTAGTTTAATCAACACTGTTAGTGTATTATCCAGTATTTAACAGAAATAAAACTTAGTGTGTTTTAATTTGTGTAGCCTTCTTTATCTTATACTTTGATGTATTCAGAACTTGTTTTTCATTGTACATTCGTGGAGAATTTTTGAGCAGCCATTCACCTGGATGGTGTCATATGTGGACACAACTATTGATTTGGTGTAACAGGAAACATGATTCGCTTGACTAAGTGACACGTTTTCATTGATTCGTGGTCCAATATCAATGACCCCATGCCCACTGCAGTAATAATTGATAATGTCATTGGGTCAACAATGTTCAACAGCGCATTCCCAAACCCTTTTACCTGCATCAGCATTGTACTCTGCCATCAAATTTGACCCAAATTCCTGTGTAGCCTGCTTTTCAGAGCAAGCAAGCCTCTGATATCCACATTCTGTGATGAGGTGTGAATGTTCAACACCCCATCACCTACTTGTGTTTCATTGTCCTTTAACCACTTTCCATAGATGCTCATGAGAGTAGCACGCAAGCACCTCGCCAGCTTCACCATTTCTGAAATGGTTTTTCACAGACTCCAGGGCACAGCAGTCTGGCCTTTGTCAAACTCCATTATGTCAGTGAATTTCCCCATTTGTGAACCATATCATTGCTAGAATGATTTCCCACTTGCCTCGGTTCCACTTATACTTTTCTTACTGCATCACCTGCCAGCGATCCCAACAGTCTCACAATGGGCAGTAGTCCTAATGTTTTGGCTCATCAGTGTATTTCACACATTGATATGTAAGGAAGCTAAGGGTGAATGTTCTTGCTTTTAGACACTCATTAAACGCATTTCACACATTCAAATGGTAGAAGGAAGCTGTAATAGGATACTATCATTCCAATTTTCAAAACTTCAGATTTATCTTAGGTGAAATATTTAAAGAGTACTGCTTTAACTTAATGTCAAACATACCAAGTTTCCTTTCTTATATTTATGTAATGGCAAACAGCCGTTTTAAAAGATTGTCTAGGGTACAGAACACCATTCAGAAAAATATTTTAACATTTTGATAAAAGTGCAGATTTTATACAGTATCCTACACTAATATCTATTTTTAATTGCAAACATTGTTCAAGAATTAAATCCACCATTCTACACAAAAGTGCGGAGCTTTGTCAGAATTACTGCATGGTGATAAATCTTCTTCACGGAATGTGCATGGAAACTCTTCATCTCTTCTGAAAATGTCATTTAGCACAACAGACAAGTGATGCTGTTATCTGATTATCCTTGGATAATACTTATTTCTTTGCAATCATGACAACTTAACAGGATACAACCACTTTTCTCCTACTGTCTGATAAATACACTCTCTACACATCAACACATAAAATCAAACAGCACATGACTGTGTCCCTTGCAAAATGTAGATTATCACTATCCAGTTAGAGCACGAATGCAAGTGTGAAGGAAGCATACTGATTTAGTTTCTACAACTGCATCATGAAATGTGATTGTTGAGAATACTTGTGCTTCACAACAACCAAAATTCCCTAATAAAAACACACACACACATTCACACAACCAAGCACACCTCACACGTACATGGCTGCCACCACCGAAACCTCCAAACAGATTCTGATTTAACTGCTGGTGGTAGTGGCCACGTGTGTGTGTGTGAGGTGTGCTTACTTGTGTGAAAATGTGTGTGTTTTCTTTCCTCAAGGAGGCTGTGGCCGAGAGATATAAGGTGTAACAGTCTATTCATTGTGCCTGTCTGTAACTCAATCTTTATGGTGAGTAGCAACCTATACTTTTGCTAATATTTGTTGATATTCCAACCTGGAGTTTCCACTGTTTGATTCGTGAAGTATGGTTATTAATTCTTGTTCAGACCTGATCACATGGGCAATAGATGCAATTCAGTATTGATATTTGGTGTCAGCTCTCTTAAGGTATTAAACACTTGTAGTGATACATGATTTTAAGTTCTTCTTGTATGTCTCGTGTCATTTACATTTTTCTGCTAAAGTGTTGAAGTTCTCATATATTGTAGGGTGTCTCTAATCTTCATAATACATGCTCCTCCAGGATTTGTTAATCCATGACACTATTAGATTTTAGTTTGTTTAACATAGCATACATATTAGACCAGAAACAGAATGTCTACTTTCATGCAGGTCTTAGTTAACATTAGCAGAAGATACTTAAGTGGCTACACCTGACTTTTTTGCATTGACACTGATGCACCCTTGGGTCAATGTAGGGACAGTGCCACTAAAGATGATGATCTGTGATAACTGTATATTTATTACAGCATTTTATATCCTGATGTAGCAGTTACTCACTACATCATCCACAGTGCTTAGATCAACCAATCAACTAACTGTCAGGATTCAGAGATAGTTGGTGGGGAAAGTAATGTACATGCTCTTACTCACAAAGCAAATACTTGTCAACTTCACGGATGTTCTTGCCTACAAGTTGCTAGTGTCAACACACAATCATGGAATCCTGTGGCCCCATAACTGAGCATGTGACATACCCTTAGCCTAAAGCACTGTTTAATCTACTTCAGATGGTATCACATCATTTGTGATTAAGCATTGATTTTCAAATGTTGCCTGATTTTGCATCCAGACTTAATCATGTTACCTCATCTAAATTCATATACTGACTTATGAAATTCAGACATGGCAAAACTTCTGATTCAGTTAAATCTTTTGTTGGATGTATGTTTATAGTTATGGAATAAAATTATAGAAAAATCTATCAGTGAGAGTTATCTAAGGAAAGGTGCTCTCCTACCTTACACTCATTCAGTCAGTTATATAAAAGATATGGTACTAAAGTGAGATGACACCTGTAGATAAACCACAATTAGTTCATAGTTTTTTCCCATGAATCAAAAACCGACCCTAAGTTTCCTCATAAATAAAATTTTGTAAATATCCATTTCACATCATTTCCCTAGCTATTTAAGGAAATTGTGCTATAAAATCAGTTTCTGTTCTGTACTCAGGTTAATGTTCATGAGCCAAGAATTTTAAGTAGCACCACTCTTGCCCAAACTAACCTCCTGACTGATAAGTGCAGAATCTTTGAGACTTAAAAGCAATGGGGCAATGTTCTCAATATAAGACTACAAAGAATACCAGAACATCCTCCTTTTTGTAATACTGGATCATTTACGGTGTATTCCTTATGTGTACCAGTATGATATTTATAGCATCACCCTTGGAATCAGCAAAAGTTACAAATTCATTCCTGGAATCAGCAGAAGTTTGTGGTTTAATGAACAAAGCTCTCTGCCTAACCCATCTTAGGGAGAGCATTCAACAAAGGACACAGTCTTTCATTTGGGTCCAATACTCTGTGAAAAAATAATTATCTTATTGTTTGACTGAATGTTATTGTGATCAGAGCCACCAGTTACCGATTTATAAAATCTTATGAATATAGATTTTGGGATATAGTCATATTTCAGTTCATTATAATTCTTCTTGATGACTTAGGGAACTGTCTTCCCATGCTAAATAATTTTATCTGGATTTAATTTCCAGATTTTAGAGTAGCCAAGGACAGTAGAAAAATTACTCAAATTTGACAAAGACACATCACATCCTTGTTTAAGGCTGGAGCAATTTGCCCTCTCACTTGGTAGCATATATAGATGATAGAAATATAGATTCTATTTTATTTTGCTTGAGAAAAATCGCGTTTGTATATTTGCATGAGCATTACAGGATTCATACATACCATAAATGTATTACTGAAAATTGCCTGCATATAACTATAAACATTCTGTTGGTGTGGTATGATCATTTAGGAAGCCAACAATCTACTCATCTAATGTGTTGATATCATTACTGCCTCTGAACTGAAAAATGATTTTCACAAGGTTTCTTTGAAAGACACTAGGTTCAGAATCACTTCAAAAATAAATTCCTATCATATTAAACAGATTATTGACATAAACATGCTATTTATGTCAATAATGACATCTTCATTACATGCCTCCAGATATTTGGACTGTTCCTCAGTATATATCTGATCATTTGGGAAACGCCAAAGATTCAGTCAATGACCTTGACCTACTTCTTTGGCCATGGATTCTTATACAAACAACAAACATTGTGGTCATTATTTGCTAATAACTGATACTGGCTTTGTGAACAGAGGATTGTAAGATTCAGTCTGTGACCTTGACCTAATTATTTCACCTTGAGTTTTCCGCCAACCCTCCTTTCACTAAAGATTTTACTGTTATTTTGATTTATGTTTCCCAGGTAAGTACATTTAGAAAATGTACCATCCCAAGACAGTTTTGTACAATTTTTGGCATCTGCATCAGTCCACCTTGTGATTTTGTTTTTGTTTTTTTATTCGTTGTGCCCAACCCAGGAGCACATTTGAACTCTCTCTCTCTCTCTCTCTCTCTCTCTCTCTCTCTCTCTCTCTCTCTCTCTCTCTGTCCCTCTCACTACTTCTTGATCCATTAACCGTTTTATGTCCACCCTAAGCTTGTTGATGGGGTTCCAACAAATTTGTTAAATTTATAACTTTTATGTTTTTATAAGTCTGATTTTCTTATAATTAAATATCTTTGTGAGTCTCTTGGTATAGTCCTTCTATTTAAGTACCATAAAATTTTAATTGTTGCTTCATTATGGTATCTGTGATATTTTCTAAATAAACCATAAAATTGTAATTGTTGCTTCATTATTGTAACTGTGATATTTTCTACAACTTGGTAGATTTGCTTTTATTTCTTCTCCAATGAAATTCATTTTCCAGAATTATTCTTTCTTGTTTTGTTGATTTTTTGATTTAATATCTACTATCAGCTGTCTAGTTTCAGATGTATTAATTAATTTCAATATATTCAAGTAATTTTGTCATGGTTTAGCCTTCTGAGATAGACATGTTTTTATTATTACTGGTCCAAGTGAGTTAATATAGTCTTCGCAGTACTGCAATATTTTTGTCAATTTTTTGGCTTAACTATTCTGGCTCACAAATGTCACTGAAATTTCTGAATTTATTCTCTGGAAAGACTTTTCTAACTCTGGTGATTAAATCTTGATTGTTGAATTCTGATCTACTTTATCCCACACACCACACCTTCCTTGTTAACCAAAAGATATATTCTTCTGTACCAAAGAAAGGACAACATTTATTTTACTTTTAAGCAATGACTTTGTTAGTAGTGCTTGAAAATTCTCATTGTGATGTAATTACAAGTTACAGATAGCATGAAATCAATTATAGTTCAAATATTGCAGTCATTCATTTTATTTTAAATAGAAAATTAATTAACGATTACTGTTCAAAATTACAGATTCCTTCGACAAGAGCATGATACCCAGTATGGTATCAAAAATCATAACTCCAATTTATTTTGGTTTGTATATGGTTATCCTAAGCCCAAAATGACATACTACTTCAATGATGAAATAATAGAGATGGGGGGACGGTACGACAGCAGCTACACACGGAATGGACAAGCTACGCTTTTCATTAATCGGTAAGTGAAAGTGTATTTTTAATTATTTCTCTCAAATTTTGTTACATATTAAAGTTTATTATATCATTTAATATTTTAATGAGATTAATTCCATTAAAAGTGATTGCACTTGAAATTTTTTAACATTAATTATTATTTTATTTCTTTGATTGAAGGATGTTAGATCGTGATGTAGGGATGTATGAAGCTGTAGCCACAAATGAACATGGTGAAGCAAGACAGCGAGTTCGGCTTGATATTGCAGAATATCCCACATTCATAAAACGTCCAGAGGAAACAATTGTTATGTTAAGGAAAAGTGGTCGATTGGAAGCAAGGGTCACTGGAGTACCATATCCTGAAATAAAGTGGTACAAAGATTGGCAACCTCTCACAGCTTCCAGCAGAATTAAGGTAAAGTGATGTTAGAAAAGTAACAAGTCTCTGTGTTTGATACCAAACAGATATTTGAATGATAGGCATATTCGTTCATCATATGGAAGTTCTGCTCAGTTAAACTTACAGAGATGTATCATAGACTACATGAAAAATATTCATTGCTGTGAATGAAAAATAACTGTGGTATGTAGTCATAATTTTTTGAAATTATGTCACAAATATATGATAAGAATGAAGATGGTGATACATCATTTAGGTACCAACATTAGCAAAATGTCTCAATAGTGAATAAGTGAATACAGATGAGTGGTAAGGGGCAAGGCAGTGATATTTTATTATTTGTTTATTTGTCTCATAATGTAAATTTACTGATCATATGATCAGGGTACAGGAGATGCATTAAATGTGTAACAAAGTTCATTAGTATAAAACTATAGCTAATGTTAGGCAGCAGTATTTTAATAAGTATGACTTTTTTGTTACCTTAGCAACAGAAAATAATGATGAACTAGATCATGCTCAAACTCTTCTTGAGTAGTAGCATCTTTAAAGCATGATGTTATGTAGCATTTTTCTATGCACCTAGCTTTGAATATTCTTTCTTACATTTTAATTTGTTATAGATTTTCATTGATATTTATTTGGGGATGTGAGTATATAACTTAAATGATGAGAGCATAACCTTATCTTCATTTCTTGTTTTAAGTGGCTGTGCAAAGTGGTTATCCTTAAATAATTACATTTAGGACATGGGAACTGCATGAAAGAAAACCAGTCATTATTTTACATAAATGTATACACACAGGATGTTTTAAAAAGTGGCAAATATTTTGAGTTTTGCTGTTAGCAACAATCTAAACAAAAAAAAATATCAATAAACATGGGCTCTAAAATGCATACCGAAGAGCTATGAGCACTTGTTCATCTTCATTACTGTGAAACACATCTATTCTACTGTAAGCTCTTTGCTTTCCATGTTTTGGGAGGAGGTAGTATGGACCAAAATAGGGGAAAATGTTCAGTAAACACGTGCTTTGTGTACCTTAAGAGCTATGAGCACTTGTTCAGCTTTTCTGTTTTGGAACATCATCTTTCTATTGAATCAATAATATGCTGTTAAACTTTTATATCACTCTGGTCATGGTGTCTTTCTGCAGCATTTTTGAAATTTGAACCATTTTATGGACACCTTGTGTTTCAGTCATATTCATATGTTTTTCATATAATACTCCAACTACAGAATTTTGCATGATTTGTGATTGTGTATAAAGAATAAGATTCATTTCTGGTTTCAGCATTTATTTTTATGTGTTAAAAATGTAGTTACAATTCGCCAAATTTGTTTCCCATGTATGGATACGTTTCCTGTGTATTAGCTACTGTTGCTTCCAGTGAAAGAATACATTAAAAATAATAATATTAAGCAAAAATATTAAATATAAAAGTTTTGGGTTAACAAGAAATTTTTGTTGTTTGTGTTGAGAGCTCTGGTTGATCAGTAATGTTACATAGAGATGAGGAGCCTAACTTACAATATTATGCTATAGAAAAAAATATATAGTGTTATGAAAATATTCTGTTCAGTGTAGATATTAAAAAATCAACTTAGTTTTGTCATTCAAGTACTGCATATCATTACATAACCAGATTTACATCCTGAATTATACAGTCTTCAGATGAATTCTGTCTCTGCACAGTCATCCTGCATATTGAGCATGTTTTGACATAGCATAAGGAAAGGAATTTTATATATTAGTACTCATTCTAGGTTTGCTGTTGTTCTTTCCTGTGCCATTTTGAAATAATTAAAGAATTATTGACAACCATCAAACAAACATTTTAGATAGAAATATTTTGTTATCAGCATACTTTGCATTCAATTCTAACTACCCAAGACAAATAACATGCATTCTGAAATGTTTCTTTTTGAGGATATGTTGCATATATGCTAAGGCTCATATTTTTTGTATTAAAAATAGGTAATTCCAAAAATGCAGGTGTTGTATATGATTAAAAATTAGTTTTTATTTGCTACTCGATGGTTGTTGCAAAAAAGTTAAAACTGAAGGCTAGAAATAGAAATGCAGTTCACATGGAATGCATTTCAAGTGTTTACAACTGAATATGTTCCTGTTAGGAACTCACACTAAATAGCTTAAATTTATGGTTGTATTTTTTGCTCTGTAATATAGCATGTTAAACATGTATAGAAAATTTGTTTATTGACATCAATCTAATGTACCTTATAATTTATGTTGTTGATTCTAACAGATACAGTTTCGCGAGCCAGATACATGCATACTTGTTATTAATGATGCCATCAACAAAGATGAGGGGCTGTATTCAATCAGTGCTCGTAATGTAGCAGGAAGTGTGTCAAGCTCTGCCATGATACGCATAGAGGAAAGTGAACAAGAATATGGTTACCTCACGTATAGCAAAGGTAGGAACATCAAGCCAAAGGCAAAACCATTTGAGGATCTGTATGACATTGGGAATGAGCTTGGAAGAGGCACTCAAGGTGTTACATATCATGCAGTTGAGCGATTGACAGGTAATAACCAGTTACTTAATTCAGCACTCTAATAACAGCTCTTACTTTTGGTGGTTCTAATGCATATTTTGGATATACTTCTCAGGTCGAAATTACGCTGCCAAAATAATGCACGGAAAGTCTGACCTTCGTCCATTTATGAACAATGAGCTTGATATACTGAATGTGTTAAATCATCCAAAGATAATTCGGTTGCACGATGCTTATGAAACAAGGAATTCCTTGACTCTGGTGACAGAGTTGTATCCTTTCATTAAGACAAGCTGTTTCTGCTATTGTAGTTCATCTTGTTATTTATCAAGAAAAATCAGTTTAGAAAGTTGCCTTGCAGCCAAGTATGTTTTTAGTTAACATAATTCAACCACCTCACATACTCATAGATATATTTAACACTTATAATGATTACTGTTTTACTGAATGTTTTTTTAGATGGTTGATGACAAAGGTTTACAAAGTGAACTGATATTCTGTTAGTTTCGTGCACTTGCTATGCAAATATTTAACAAAATTAAAATATGCAAGTGTTCATTTTCTCTGTCACACAAGGAAAATATAATAGAAAAATCTACAGTAGGAACTATACTCATACTTCAACTATAATGCTACTCAGGTACTTTCACACTATAGTTGTACATATTTTCATGAAAGGATGTAAAGTACCTTAATTAAGAGTGTACCTAACAATATGTAATGAATATCTACAGTATATTTTGTAATTCAGAATCATGAAATTTGGCCAGCCGCTGTGGTTGAGCGGTTCTAGGCACTTCAGTCTGGAACCGTGTGACTGCTATGGTCGCAGGTTCGAATCCTGCCTCGGGCATGGATGTGTGTGCTGTCCTTAGGTTAGTTAGGTTTAAGTAGTTCTAAGTTCTAGGGGACTGATGACCTCAGATGTTTAGTGCCATAGTACTCAGAGCCATTTGAACCATGAAATTTGAATTAAGCCAATGGAAAATATGCTGTAGACAGCAATTGTTAGCACAGTAATTTGCTGGCAGTATCTGATTAGAACAATAAGATTTAGAATACAGATTTGCAAGTTAAAAACTGTTACATGAACACTTATACAATTCAGTACTCACAATAAAGGCATATAGCATCCATAGCAATGCAAAAGATATTTACACAAGCAAAGTATAGATTCTAAATTCCATCACACTCATTAAATTATGCATGTAAAAACAAACATACACAAAAAAAAACTAAATTTTCAGTCCAATAACTTGTAGCATCAGACGATGGAGACACTTTGCCTGAGGTCTGTCTTCATGTCTGTCAGCATTTGATCTGAAGGTACATGCTCCGAAGTAACTTAGGCTGACTCTATTTTTTCTCTTACAAAATGACGTCTATGTCTATGTGGTTGGCTTGACTCTTGTAACCACTAGTCTTAGACAATTCAACTGCTGCTTTGTAGTCACATAATAGTCTGATAGAATCTTTCTTTGGGTTTGGAGATATTTCACTTCCCAACCTTTGAAACCATGGAGCCTCATGAGGACAGGACCATAAATTCTGCCTCAGTTGTGGATAAGGATGCTGTCGGTGTTTCTTACTCTGCCAGGATATCACTGCTACTTGAAATTCAAACAGAATTCTTGAACATATTCTCAATTTGAATATAGTAAATTTCCTTGAGACAGAAAATCTTCTGTCCTCAAATCTACATGGTTTTAGAAAGCAATGCTCGTGCAACACTCGGTTTTCCCTTTTCTCACATAATATCCTGCAAACTATGGCTGAAGGACAACAAGCAGATTCCATATTCGTAGTTTTCCTAAAAGACCCCATTAAAGGCTGTTAGAAAAGGTGAGAGCATTCAGAATAAGTTTGCCAATACTCAAGGACTTACAAAGTAATAGAACCCAGTATGTTATCCTGGATGGCAAGTGTTCATCAGAGCCACGAGTATCATCAGGAATGCCTCGGGGAAGTGTTATAGGCTGACTCTTATTCCCTATATACATAAATGATCTGATGGACAGGGTAGGCAGCAACTTGCAATTGTTTGCTGATGATGCTGTGGTTTACTGGAAAGTGTCATCATTGAGTGATAAATGTATATACTTTACTGGAGTAGTCATCAGTAGAGCTCAGATTTATATACACTATAAAATATGCATAAAATATGCTATAAAATTTCTGGTTGTGGTGATGAATGACAGCTAGTTCTAAATGTAGAAAAATGTAAGTTATGCAGATCAGTAGGGAAAACAAACCCATAATGTTTGAATAAAGCATTAGTAATGTGCTATTTGATACAGTGACATCAATTACATATCTAGATGTAATGATACAAAGCAATATGAAATAGAACAAGCATATAAGGATTGTAGTGGGGAAGGTGAATGGTCGACTTTGCTTACTGGATGAATTTTAGGAAAGTATGTTTCATCTGTAAAGGGGAGTGCATATACTTGTGGAACAGTAGTGCAAACCATTTTTGATTACATGAAATGTATACACAATTGCAAATATGGGCAACCATCAACTGTATAATGGAGTGAATATTTGTACGGGGGGCACTAGAACCCAGATTTCCCACTTATTGCGCAGTCGCCTTAGCATTAGGCTATCTGAGCATAACTCATGGCCAGTCCCATACTTCCATATGTCGTCCTGTACTCATACATCCATTATGTATATTCCAATACAGGTGAGACATTTTACTTGAAAGTCACTTGTACGGTGTCAATGTGTAAATATGATATTGCAGTGCCCTTGTGATTCCCAATTACAATACAATGTTCCTCTGGACATGCATGAAATGTATTCACAGTTGTAAATATGGACAACCATTAGCTGTATAATGGACTGATGATGATCAAAATTTGTGCCAGACCAGGACTCAAACCCAGATCTTCCACTTATCACAAGTGGTCCCCCATAGTATCAAATCATCAGCAAAAACCAGGACATTTGGTTTGCAATCTATGTTCTTGATAGATTTTTTGATCTTGTCCATTACTATCACAAACAGGAGTGGTGAAAGGGCACTTTCTTGTTTGTTGGGCACCCCTCTTGGTTTCAAACCATTCTGATCATGTATTGCCTATTTGGACACAGCTGTAATACTTTTGGTATAGCATCTTGACTTTATCATTTAAGTACCTTGGCACCTTTAGGTCTTCCAAACATTCCAATATCTTGTTTCGAGGAACTCTGTCATGTGCTTTTTCAATGTCCACAAATACAATCACAGGATTTATTCCATATTCCAAATACTTTTCTGTCCGTATTCTTACTGCAAAAATAAGAACCATAGTATGTCAGCCTTTCCTGAATTCATGTTGTTCTTCCTCAAGCAAAGGTTCTACTGTCATTCTAAGTCCCATTTCTGTGAGCTTTCCTAACAGCTTCAGTGTGTGTGACAGCAGAATGATGACTCTTATAATTCCCAAAATTTCATCAATTGCCCTTTTTGAACAGAGTGGTGAAGGCTCCTTCACAGAGGATAATGTGGAACCCATACCCAGGGTTACAGGTGAAGACCTTAACAGCACCTTCAGCAGAGTAGACCTTCAAAATGGGGATAATTAGAAGATAATGCCACTGCCTTGTGGAGAAGAGAGATCTTCAAAAGTTAATGGAGTAAATCCTGAAAGAAAATCCACACCTATGTTAGGCCTAGCAAGTCAGCAGCTGAGCAGATATATACTGCTTTCAAGCCTAAACCAAGCGTCATGTCCTTGGTACCTTTTAGACATCTAAAGATCCTTTTGACTGCTTGCCAGAGGTGGATGCCCAGATAATTACAAAAACATCTGACAATACCTATCAGATTAGCTAAGTCCAGCTTTTTTCTAAAACATACATTAAACTTTATGTTGCTTCATAACATGGTATATTCTTCATACCTTCTTCGCTCTTATTCTGTTTTTGGACTCATATCATAAGTACACACTTGGTTATTGTCCAGGGGCAAAGATATCAGGCTACATTCTTTCATATTAAATTGTAGAAAATTTGTTTCACATGGTATGTCTGGTCCACCCACAAATAACCTTCTTTGAAATTCCTAGTAATTTGGATACCTAAACAGTTTGTAGATTCACCAAGATCTTTCAGACTGAATTTTTCTCTTGGTCTGTTCGTGAAAATATCTCTCTCATAAAATTTTACTGAAAATTAATGTATCATCCAGATAAACAGCGACCATTAAAATGTCTGTACCTGTATTTGTGTCAGCTGGTGACCATTTGAAATTTAGATTCAACAGTGTAGTGTCTAATTTCAAGTTCCAGCAGCAACCACCTTGCTTCAGTCCATATACTGCCTGTTTCCATCTTTTAATGCCTGTTTTAATCTTTGCCACTGGGTCTACTTCAGGAACTTTCACACCAATCGCTTCATGTAAGTGACTTTGTAATAAAGCTGTGACAACATTTAGATGAACAGTGTCAAGATCACATTTTGCAGACATGGCAAGTAAATATGTTAATAAATAATCAGAATTCAGACCTTGATTTTGAACACAACCTTTCATTACTAGCTATGCTTTATAGTGTACAGCGTGGCATTTCAAATCTTTCTTCATTTTAAACTCCCATTTCACATTTATTGCCTTCGCATCTGAAGGTAAAGCAGCAGACTCCCATGCATGGTTGTATGTTTCTCTGTGAGAGTGTAACTCTTCTTGTATTGCTTTCAACCAGTTTTCAGCACTATCATACATCATTGCCTATTCCAGTGACAAAGGCTCAGAGTCACTTGACTATAAGATGTCGAAGATCTGGCTTCTTGTTTGTCCAAGCTGCTTCTGGAGTCTTGCTTTTAAGTGTTGTAGTCAGAGAGCTTTTGATGAAGTAGATTGCTTCTCCCCAGGATTTATTTGCTTTGAAGAGTAGGCATCTACTATTGTACAGTTAAAACACTCAGCTAGTCCATTTTGTTCTTGTGTATAAGGCACTGTAGTGTGTTGTCAGATCCCTTCTTGTCTGAAAAAATTATTAGAATATGTTCACGTATTATGTGTCATTATCTGTTCTTAGAGTGTAGACCCTTTTTCCAATTCTTTCACCTAGATTTTTAAATTCTTGAATCAGCTGTGGTACTTGATTTTTTTATTTTTGAGAGTATACACAAATTAAAGAAGCCTTTGGAGAAAAGAGAAGCAGGTGTATCAGTATCAAGAGCTGAAATGAAAACCAGCCCTAAGCAAAGAAGAAGAAGTTGAAAAGTGAAGTATATAGAGGGTCCATACAAGGGAGATGAACCTGAAAGTAATATTATGGAGAGGGAAGAGGACATAAATGAAGATGAAATCGGAGATATGATACTGCAAGAAGAATTTGACAGAACACTGAAGTCCAAGCAAGGATCCAGGAGTAGATGACATTCTGTCAGAACCATTGACAGCCTTGAGAGAGCCAGCTATGATAAAACTCTTCCATCTGATGTGCAAGATGTAGGAGACAGGCAAAATACCATAAGACGTCAAAAAGAATGTAATAATTCCAGTTCCAAAGAAAGTAGGTGCTAACAGGTGTGAATATAATCGAACTGTCAGTTTAATAAGTTGTAGTTGCAAAACACTGACACCAATTGTGTATAGAAGAATGGAAAAACTGGTAGAAACTGACGTCGGGAAAGGTCAGTTTGGGTTCTGGAGAGTTGTAGGAACATGAGAGGCAATATTGAGTTATAAGAGTCCAGGGGCATGAAAGGGAAGCAGTGATTGAGAAGGCAGTGAGACAGGGCTGTAGCTCATCACCAATGTTATTCAATCTGTACTTTGAGCAAGCAGTAAAGGAAAAAAGAAAATTTTGCAGTAGATGTTAAAGTTCAGAGAGAATAAATAAAAACTTCAAGGTTTGTCAGTAATGCAATTTTGTCAAAGACAAGAAAGGACTTGGAAGAGCAGTTGAACAGAATTGGCAGTGTCTTGACAGAAGGATATAACATGAACATCAACAAAAGCAAAACAAAGTTAATGTAATGTAGTCAGATTAAATCAGATGATCTCTAAGGGGGAATTATATTAAGAAATGAGACTCTTACAGTAGTAGATGAGTTTCGTTATTTGGGCAACAGAATAACTGATGATGCCCAATGTAGAGAGGATATAAAATGTAGTCAGTCAATGGCAAGAAACTTGTTTAAGAAATAAAATTTGTTAACATCAAATATAGATTTAAGTGTTACGAAGTCTTTTATGAAATTATTTGTATGGAGTGGGGCCATTTGTGGAAGTGAATAATGGATGACAGACGGGACAAGAAGAGAATAGTAGCTTTTGAAATGTTGTGCTACAGAAGAAAGATGAAGATTACATGGGCAGACCTTTTAATTGATGAGGAGGTACTGAACAGAACTGGGAAGAAAAGAAATTCGTGGCACAACCTGACTAGATGAAGGGGTCAGTTAATGGGATACATTTTGAGACATCAAGGGATTATCGGTTTAGTATTGGAGAAAAGTGTGTGTGTGTGTGTGTGGGGAGGGGGGGGGGGGTAAAAATTGTAGAGAGAGACCAAGAGATGAATACAGTAAGCAAGTCCAGAAGAATGTAAGTTGCAGCAGCTCTTCACAGGTGAAGATTCTTGCTCAGGATAGAGTAGCATAGAGAGCTGCATCAAACCAGTGTTTGGATTGAAGATAACAACAACAACATATAAATACTTTAATGGAATAGTCATCAGTAGAGCTCATTTATATACACTATAAAATATGCATAAAATATACTATAAAATAATGTGATAAATATGCTCTAAAAACTTTCAGATATGCATAAAAATGAAAAGTATTTTTAACATTCTCACATTTATTAATTTTGTTGGAGTAATGTAAATGTAAATTTATTTTTAATTAAGTCATCAACAAAATTAGATTCATTACTCTCTCTCTCTCTCTCTCTCTCTCTCTCTCTCTCTCTCTCTCCCCCTCCCCCCCCCCCCCCCCCCCCTTTCTCTGTTTCATCATTCATTGTTTTTATTGCAGTAAACAGTTAAATATTTTTTATAGCTTTCTGGAAGAAACAATTTCCTTTTGTCACTTAAATTTTTTCTTTCTTTCTTTTTTCTTTAAGAAAAGAGAGAGAGAGAGAGAGCTCTACATCATACAAAGTCACAGGACAGTACTGAAAAGAGGCTGTGTGACTTACAGAGTAACCATTAAGTTGTTTTTCAGTTTGTCCTTGTAGCACCTTATTCATATCCAGAAGAAACATTATACCTGTATTCCTTGCTTCTATTTTCTCAACAAGTCTTATTAAATGCTAACTTTCTCTGGAGATGCTTCTCGTTCCTTTTTCACATCTTCTATATGATTACTGTAATATAGAACTGCTTCAGTGTTCGCTACCTCATGAAGATTAGCTCGGAGGGGGGGGGGGGGGGGGGGGGGGGGGGGGCAGTATTTTGCGTCATATCAGTAATTAATTTCACTCTTGATGTTGCCTTCACAAACACTTTTTTCGCAGAGGAAATTAAGGCTCCAACTTATGGAAAATTCACTCAAATTTCCTCCAATCAGTGAAGAGCATGTTCTAAATAATTCATTTGAACAGCATTAGGATAAAATACCTGGAAAGCTTTAGCACCCTTAATAATCTATGTTGTTGCACCTGTAAACTACCACCAAGAGTTTTTCCTCATTTTGTTTAGCAGGCCACAAAACACATAATGCATCGAGAACAATCCTAACAATCGTTGAATGGTTTGTTTCTTCTAGTATCCTGGAGACAAAGATGGGGTGTTTCCTGTTCGGATTCCATCAGTTTTCCTACGATGACATTGTCAATAAATCTCCCACACAGGTCAGTTTTTTGATCCACCAATAACCACAAGTTTGAGTCGCCGATGTCTTCTCTTATTTCTTGCTTTACTTGAAAAGATTTGTTTTATTGAAAATTAGTAAAAATCAGTGGTGTAATTGTTTTGAGGTCTCACTTTAGTGAGGAACAAGTTTAAAAAATTTATGGAAAACATGTTTCTTGATCTAAATCAAACCTCGTGGCTCTGCAGGCCATACATGATTTTGTGTTCCCATTTTAACATATTTTTGTATAATATGTTTTAAAGTTTTAATTAAATGACAAGTTTTATAAAATTCAAAATATTAGCGGTTAGTTGACACAAAACTAATTTAATTAGATAAATTTACCTCTTCATAAACTTTGCCAAGGTAGTTTTTCCCATTGTTGTTTCATCAGGACCTTTTCTTTTGGAATATTTTCCCAGGAACTTTTGAAATTCTATGTTATTTAGTACAATCAAAGGACATTGTCTGATACTGATGCTGTGCAGATATCTTACAAAAAATTATTGCTGCCATCATTTCCATGTCTGCTCACAGAAAATGCTGCTGGTGGAGCTGTTTGTATCTTGGAGCCATTCTTGTTGACAACATTTCTGTGAGTAGCTGTTCATAAATGTTGTGTAATATGGAATTTTTTGTTGCAGGCCACCTGTAACAGTGGTATAAAAATAATGTGAGTTTATTTTAGTTAAATGAAAACAACAATAAGTAACTCAAAAATTGCATTGATTTTTAATATGTTCTAATAATACAGAAATAAAACTTACATGTTTTTCACACACTTTGCACAGTACCTTTGCATTATATTTCCATCTGTTGTTAGAGTAGGATTTCCATCAGTCCACTGCTGAAGCAAATAAGCTTTACTGCTCTTCTCCTTCAGTATTGTAATATCCTCTCTCATTCTACTCAAACTAAACAACAAGCTAGTTAAAAATTTTAAAGTTAACAGAAAATGGCACTTTTTAATTCTTGGAAATATTATCATTGTGGCAGACAGCTTCTGTTGTAACATAATACAAAACATATCTAGTTTTGTGATGCAATTGTTGCACCAAACTTCAAAGATTTGCTGCATGATTATTGAACACTATTTAGTTTATATTAAGCTGTTGAGGAGCATATTTTTCTACTGTATCAGGAACTGCTCATTGTTTATGGCTATGTTTCCATTTTTATGCTTTTTTATGCATTGAGAAATGTGGTAGATAACACCCATTCTACAAAAACAGAGCAATGAAAGAGAAATTTGCTCGGGTCTTTCTCTTCTTCTTAAATTACGTTAAAGAAATTTTGAATTTCAAGAATCATTGCTGAAAGAATAATGTATGTACATAAACATTCACAAATTAGCTAAATATGCACATATACATTTATGTCCAGTATGATGAAAGTTTCAAAAAATCCTACCTCTAATCATCAAGTAAAGTAGGAATGTATTCAGTTCCTCCACTTGACCTTGTTTGCATCGGTTCACACAAATCTGACTGAACTTGCTGAAGAATTTCTGTGACTGAGCTATATCTTGAAAAATGAAGTGTTGTTTGTTTGCTTCTGAGCAAAATGCACATGCAGTATTAACTGCTCCTACATATGAAATTCCACAAGCCAGCCCTTTGCAAAGTGCATGCTTATCTTCAGAATGCAGATGATGTAGTCTTTTATGCCACAAGTCTGTGCTATTTGAGTATAATATTGACTTTAAAAATTTCAATCATGTTGTTGGTTTATAGTCGGTATATTGCTTTTACTGATGACATACCAACAACCACATTTTTGGTTGTCTCATAATTACAACAGCCTTGCCTGTGAAATAAAATCAAATGGCCATTATCTACTATTTTGCTAACACGTAGTGGATTTGTGCTTAGTTGAGGCATTGAACTTTAATTTTACCTTTCTTGTTACCCATGAGAATGACTGCAAATGAAGATCCTATTGCTTTCACAGATAGGTTGTCATTATTTACCATTATAACTTGGGAGCCTATCACTGTTTTAACATTATATTCAACATGTGGATTTTTAGATACATGAATTGACACGCTTGAGTCTACATATCATTCTGTCCACGTATCATTACCTGTAGCAGTGTTTGAAAAGAGCGTCTGATAGCTTGCTGTCTTTGCCAAAGCTTTTCCGTTGTTTTTCCTCTTCCTGCAAGAGTTTTTAGCCAGATGCTCAAACTTGTTGAAGTTATAGCAGCTAGGACCACTTTTGAATGTAATTTCATTCTTCTTCTTGTCATTTTGCTGAGCAATGTCATTCTTCAATGGTTTATTACAGGCATTGTCATTTATTTCTTACAATAATTTATTTTTTATTGCATCTCCTGCGACTGGCAAGTTTGAATTTTCTTAACTCATACCATAGGTTTATATTCATCTGGCGGTTCTGCAAGGAAAATACACACAATCCATTCTTCTTTAACTTCAAAGCAAAAATTATCTTTGGTGTTTATTCTTCTACTAATTAACAGTTTTATAGTCTGGTTGCCAGTAGTGTCTTTAGTAAACCTATTCATCAGAAGGGGCCACAAACTTCATAGCCTTGCTTTAGCTTGTCCCATGCTTCTTTATCTGTAGATGTATCTTGCAAAAGAACACCCACTGATGGATAGATGGATGGACAGATGGAGAGTATAATTTTGGTTTTCACTGTGCACACTTTAGTTACATCGGTTATTTAGCCACTGATGCAATCTCAGAATTGTTAATGTTCTAGATATGTTTGCATAATTAACTGCCACAGACTATACTTTTCTCATCTCATCAGTGTTTCAGTTGGAAACAGTGAATTGGTATTTAAAGAAACTATTATATTGGCTATTACATCATCCCAAATTGCTGTGTGCTGCTGCTAATTTCTATTAGGCAGTGTTTTTGTATTTTTTAGAATGTTGCACTAAATTATATTGCCTGGGCCTGGTAACCTGTTAGCAGACTTAATTTGCTGGTGTGGTAGCTCATTGGAATGGTATTAACAAGTTAAAAACTGTTACAAGGACTCTTGTATAGTCCAGTACATGGAATAAAGACATAAAGCTTTTGTAGCAATGCAAAGGTATTTACATTAGTGAGACATAGATTATAAATTCTCACACAGATAACATCAAAAGCAGAGCAATTAATTAATTTTCAAAAGCCTAATACTTTTAAAGTTATTGAAATCTGTTATTAATGTGTGTCAAGTTTCTTTTCATTTTTCTGTCCAATCAGTTTGATTACACACACAAACATTTTCATAGTTCATTATCACTCTATTAACTGACACACCTGCATTATTTCACACTCTATCTGTAATGATTTTCTTAGGTTATTCACAAATTAATTACATCTTTGAAAAATAGCGGAACAGTATTTTAACTTGACTGTCGTCGTTTACATAAATAAACCAAATGCTGTGTCAAATTACACAACAGTATCTTGACATTTACTAATATCTGTTATGCCAAAGACATTGTCTCTTTACTTTTTTTGATTACTTTAGTTATAATTTTATGAATACAGTTAATTAATATGTAGGCAACAAATTAAATACAGGTTTGCTCAGAACACTTTATTTTTCCAACTTGGAAAAGAAAATTAAACTTAACTTACAGTCAAAGAGTAAAGACTTAAATCTTACATTCACTGCACGTGGATGGAGTAAACAAAGCATGCATCACTGGCAACTACATCTACATCTACATCTATATGGTTACTCTGCAATTCACACTTAATGCCTGGCAGAGGGTTCATCGAACCATTTTCATACTACTTCTCTGCCATTCTACTCTCGAATGGCACTTGGGAAAAAGAAACACCTTCCCTTTGAACACTGATTTCTCTTATTTTATTATGATGATCATTTCACCCTACGTAGGCGGGTGTCAACAAAATATTTTCGCATTCGGAAGAGAAAGTTGGTGATTGAAATTTTGTAAATAGATCTCGCCATAAAGAAAACTGCCTTTGTTTTAATGCTGCCACCCCACCTCACGTATTACATCAGTGACACACTCACCCCTATTGTGCAATAACATGTTTCCACACAGTAAACACAACACCCCCCCCCCTCCCCCTTAAAATGTGGAACATCTGGGACAAATGTGTTCTTAAATTTGACTTGTCTCCTCGCTCTCATGTGGATGACTTCTTGCTGTGAGTATGAGGGAGGGAGTGGGTGTGGGCTGTTGCGTTGTGGTTCCTTGTCCTCTTGCCATTGGCTCTTCTGCCATGTCATGCGTAGTGAGTTCCAAATTTTGGTCCTTCTCATCCTGTTGACTGTCATCATACTCCAGTTCTGGTAAGACCCATGTTGGTTTTACCCTCTCTGTGAGCACTCTAATAGTTTTGTCATTCTGTGAGATGTCCATAGAATGGGTGTTGTGTTGTACTATTTGATTAATTCCAGTATATGGAGATTGTAGTGGCGCTCTGACTGAATCTGTGCGGAGAATGACATGTACAGTCTGCCATCACCTTATACACAGAAACTGGTCAATCACCATCAGCACCTTATGCACAGAAACTGGTCAGTCACTATGTCTACATACTGTAGGACTTCTCATTGTTTCCACATGCTGACGGATTTCACGTATCAGTGATTCGAGGTTTGTTGGCATCAGTGATGCGGCAGCAGTTAGGTAATCTGCCGGGATTCTCAGTAGTTCCCCATACACCAATTCTGCCACTGGGGCACCAATGTCTGTCTTGTAGACAGTCCATAATCCAAGGAGAACCAATGGTAATGCTTATGTCCAGCTTCTCTAATGACACATGAGAGCTGCCTTCAATGTCCTGTGCCACCTCTCCACCGTGTCATTGCTGCTGTATGATGCCTTGTTGTATGGCGGTGCTGGAACCCACATAAATTAGCTAGCTTGTTGAACAGACTACACTTGAACTGGCATCCTTGATCTGTTGTGATATGAAGGGAGCACCCAAAGTGAGCTATCCATTGAGAGACAAATGCCTTTGCAACTGTTTCTGTTGCTATGTCAGTGATCGGAATGGCCTTCACCCATCTCATGCATCTGTCTACCACTGTTAACAAGTATTTACAGCCATCCAAAACTGGGAGTGGACCCACTAAGTCAAGATGGATATGGGAAAATCTTGCTGGTGATCTGTGAAATTCCCAATTTCCGTGCAAACGTGTCATCCTACTTTGCAGTGCTGACATTGCAGGCATGTGCAAGCCCCTTCCCCGGCATTCTTTTTAATTGATGGCCAGACAAAACATGCTGTCGGTAACTTGATCATGGCATTTGCCACTAGGTGTGCCAGGCCATGAACACTGTAAAATGCCACTGCCACTTTACGAAATTGTTGTGGAATGTATGGGCACAGCTTCTGCCATGATATATCACACCATAACTTAAGCTTTCTTCCTGGCATGAGTATTGTCTGTAAGTGTAACCCTGTTGTGTCATCCGTCAATAGCTTCTGTAGATCCAGATCCACTTCCTGCAGTGTTGTGAGTTCTTCATAGTTTATTGTGCTGGTCACACCACAAACACAAGCAAAGTAATCTGCAACAAGATTCTCCACACCTCTGATGTGCCTTATATCCATGGTGAACAAACTCTATGTGCCGGAACTGCCTTGGTGAGCACTTATCACTGATGTTGCTGAAAGCTGACACTATAGGTTTATCATCAGTGAAAATTGTTACTGGCCTGGTTTCAATATATGGGCAGAAATGTTTGACGCTTTCATATATTGCCAACAACTTTGTGCCATACGCACTCCATTTTGTCTGTCGGAGTTGTAGCTTCTTTGAGAAGAAACTAAGAGGTTGCCAATGTCCATCGACTTTTTGTTGCAAAGCTGCACCAATTGCAACCTGGCTGGCATCTACAACAATACTCAACGGTGCTGCAGGTATGGGGTGCGTGAGTAACACTGCCTCCTTTAAGCTTCTTTGTAAGTCGTCTAAAGCTTTGGTCAATTCTGGTGTCCCTTGCAGTTTTTGATTTCCTGTGGTATTATTTCCAGCCAGTGGATTTGTAAACAGGGCCTGTGTTTCAGCGGTAACTGGTAAATGACGCTGGTAAAATTTTACCATACCGAGATAATGCCTAAGTTGTTCATAGTCTGTAGGTTTGAGTAGGTTGTGCAACACGTCGATCTTCTCCAGTAATGGCTGTATACTGTCGGCTAAGACTACATAGGTGAGAAAAGTTACTTGACTCTTGCCCATGACTCATTTGTACTCACTTAACACTACTATTTATCATACCTCTCTCATACCTTCTGAATATGTCTATCATACGAATGCATATCCTCAGAGAATATTTTGATACCATTCAGATATGCATAACATAAAGGTAATCTCTGGAGCACTTCATCAATGAATCATTGCCAGGATTGGGCTGCATTTTTTGGTCCAAATGGCATATACAGAATTTTGAATAGACCAAAGGGTGTGATCACCACTGTCTGTGCCATGTCAGCCAGACCTTCAGGAATCTGATTGTATGACTTACAACAGTCCGGTACTGAGAATACTTTCACTCCAGCTAGAGCATAGGTAAACTCTTAAATGTTTGGTATGGGGTATTTGTCTGGGATTGTTCTCAAGTTCAGTTGGCGGCAGTCGCCACAGGGATGCCATGTGCCGGTGCAGTAATAATTCATTGGATATCATGCTTGTGTCAACTACAATGCGTAAATGTCTATAAAATTCAGATGGACATATGTCCCCGCATTTCTCCTGCTACATCACCTGGGAAAGACGCTGTTCAGGTAATTTCATGCAGCAAGCAATCAACGCCATTTTAAGTGTAGTTTATGATAGTTGGAGCAGCAGATGTATGATCATATCAGAAACTATTACTGCTGCCCTGTGATCCAGGTTGCTAATTGCAAGAGTGAATTTTTCACTGTCTTCGGTTATGCACTGCTGCTCAAAGATATTCTCTGTTATCGCAAACCGTACGTATAGTTGTGTAGGCATGAATGGAGGCACTCTTAACTGCAACCGTGGTGCGGTTGATAACGGCGCATTCGTCCGTGAAAAATCTTCAGCATGTGAGTATGCTCGTGGTGTGGCTGCTACTACCAGATTTTGAAAATTCATGGATTCTGTTTTGCTATCGTTCTTCAGTGTTGCAAGCTCCAAAAGCCCAGTCTCTTGCTTTAGCCATCGTATCTCGTCGTTTGATGCTTGTAGAATTTTGTTAGCTTCTCCCATCTTTGGCGAAACTACTGCACAATATTAAGTTGCGAGAGCTTTTCTTATTTCTCCTGAGCTCAC
Organism: Schistocerca serialis cubense; assembly: GCF_023864345.2. Taxonomy (NCBI): domain Eukaryota; kingdom Metazoa; phylum Arthropoda; class Insecta; order Orthoptera; family Acrididae; genus Schistocerca; species Schistocerca serialis. The sequence continues at coordinate 450,183,457 of NC_064639.1, read as the reverse complement.
CAGTTATGTAGGCATTAAATTAAACCCACATACAGCTTTGCACAAAATACTTTATTTTTCTGACTCGGAAAAGAAAACTACTCTTGACTTACAGTCAAAGAGTAAAATCTTAACTCTAATGTTCACTGCACTTGCATGGAGTAAATGAAGCATGCATCCCTGGCTACTCCCACGTTCCCACAAATTAATTAATACAAAGACTGGGCTCCCTACCACATGCCATATCACTACAGTACATAATATTCAGTTGTCTTCATTACTTCATATCCCTCATAATTTCATGAAAAACTAATGTAATCATTAAACATCGAATCTCCACTTATTCACGAAACATTACTTTAAAGAGTAACACTTCACAGGTACAAATAATAATAACCGTTACTGACCAAGCCTTACTTTTATTTGCATAACAGACAAAACAAACAAAAAGTTAATCATAATCATATTTCATGCAATGTTACTTATTTTTCAGTGATACGCATTACCACAGGCATCTGAACTATCATCAGTATTCTCAAATACAACTGACACTGGAATCAATTATTGAAAAATTTTTCTAGTATGGTTGTATAAATTTCTAGGGATTTTGCATACTTACAGATTCTTTAATGTTCCAGTTATATTTTCAATAAACTTTACATTCTTTCTTCTTTGGGCTTTCCTCCAATTTGTATTACTTTCACCTGAAAGGATTCTTTAATCTATGCAAAATTTCATTTTTACTAAATATCAAAAGACAAAATAAAACATTTTGTTTAACTGCACTGAAATAATATTTGCTTCCATCTTATCAAAACTATTGTTACATCTTAACTGAGGAGAGAGGAAGGAAATTCATTTCCCTTATATCTGCAGATTGGGTAGTGGAAGAAAAGAGTGAGTGTAGAGATGAAGAATGGATTAATTCAACTGGAAAAGCACTATTCACCAAATAGTGTATTCACTAAAGAATAGTACTCTCTACTTACTGTCTTTCTCAATATTTATCTGACTCCCAGCTTCCCAGTTTAGCCACCAAGTATTGGGTTGAATTACGTACTTACTATAGTTGATCGGGGAAAGAAGGACCTTGACAGCTAGTAGCACTATTGACAGCTTACAACTGCTTACTTGACTGGTTGAGGTAGATACATGAAGCAGCTGTATCAAGTTCATTACAACTGCCGAATCTACTGCAGTTACTTGCTGGAGAACTAAAAAAACTGTAAACTTCAACATTGTAGATCCTCTTACCATTCACAAACACAATTTCATGATACACTGCAACTACAGTAAAACCCCCTTTTTTTTACATTTTCCCACTTTTTACATTCATTTTTGCTGGACCCAACACAAGTCCTAATATCTCAATATTCTGATTTCCCATCATTTATGATTCTGTGTTACAACATTTCCCACATTTTAAGTTTTCTTTTGACATTATTACGACTTGTAACATTTACTTTCATACAGATTTCTGCAAAAATTGCACCATATTCCTGCTCAAAGCCAGCCTTGGAACAAAGCAGAAAATGCAGACTATACACACAGTTACTGATCATTTAACATAGCATTACTGTGGTAAGCAAGATTTTCATTGTCAGCATGTTGGGTCATGGTCAACTGTATTATCGGTTTGTAGTGTTTGGAAGGGTGCGAAACTATGCTGAGTAATTGCCTTAATGTTAAATGCCATCTGATGATAGTGACTTAAGTAGCTATCTCCCTTTTGCTCATTGCAGTGTATTGCAACAGCTTTAATACAATTTCACAGTCATTTCTACAAGTAAACACCAATGTTGAAGACTGACATCCCTACAATGGGCTTTCAGAATCGTTACTTCTGCGTGAAGTATGCTACTCCGTACTAGGTGCACAGTCTTAGTTTGGTTCAATCCGATGTCAGACATAAACAGTCCTCCTCAAAATGTTCCATAACATGAGAATTTCCACCATCTTTCTCACGCAGGACATCCCTGAACAGAGTGACCTCCATGTTGGCAATAAGCTGTAGATTTCATGACTATTGTTCTCTTTTTACAAAGGCTGCCAACTTTAGTGTTTTGGACAGTATTGTGTTACAAGTTTTATTTCCTGTAATTTTATAATGATTATCAATAATTTATCAATAATACATCGCATATTAGAACATGAATGTGGTTTCATGAAAGACTTTTGCTTGCGTGTTTTATTTACACCATAGGACATGATCCCAACAAAGAAGGAAATGTGTGTTTATGTGTGTTAGCACTCAGCCATTGCCTTCATCATAGTCACAAAGGCAGTGAGTGAGTGCTGAAACACACAAACATGCACACAGGTTCCCCTCTTTGTTCCAATCATATTCAGTGGTGTAAATAAAACATGGAAGCAAAGTCTTTCATCAAACCACATTAAAAAGATATTTGTCTTCCAATGTGAGACTTATTATTGATAATCATTACCAAATTATTGTAAATAAAATGTGTGACACAGTCTTGGTTAAATTACTGAAGTTGGAAGTCTTCGTAAACAGAGAACAAGAGGCACGAAATCTACTAGCTTGTTGTGTTTCGTATGCTTTCCTGTAATTTACACTTCCCCGCATTTTACCCTTTTTTGGGCCAGTCCCCTGAAAAATGTAAAAATGTGGTTTTACTGTATATTGAAAGTTACCTTTTGCATTATATTTATCTAATTCTTGCATTAAATTATTTAGCTACATTTAATATTGAGGTGCTGTCACAGTTGCATTCACTGTATCAAATTTTTGGTGACTTGGCTTTGTACACTTTGAATCAACTGTATTCTTATTATTTTCAGTTAGCTGCACTTCATTCACCTTATTGATGATTCAAAATTATACATTTCTTTTCTGTCTGGCTTTCTGTCATAATATCATAAATTTTCTCATTAATGAATTCCTTGGTCTCTAATTCTACATTCCTTACATCATCAGTATCTGTTTGCTCTGTTTCAGAAATCAGTTCATTACTTTTATCATCATTAGAATCCCGTGTTTACATTTTTCACTTCATTCTCTAGACAACTTTTCATTGAACTAAACATCTTTTCTGAACTGTAAATTTTTTAGTAGTTTCCTAATGTATGTCATTACAATTTTTGTACCTTTTTTTAATCCAGTTTACTAATGTTGCAACTGATTTCATTACTCATTTCACCAAATATTTTTAGTAACAAATCATTGTTAATATTTACATTAAATAGTTCCTTTCCAGTGTATTCTGAGTCCATATTGGAACGAGTGTTTGATGTTCTGTTCCATGATTTTCACCTGCTGTCAGATTATTGGAGGCTGCTCATTGGTTGGTTCCCTTCTGACATGTCTGTTGACATGTCATGCTTTCTCATTGGCTGGCTGTAACCTTGGCACTGGTTTTGATACACTTCCTATTTGTGGGCTGCTTTGCTTCCAAATACCATATTTTTTGCTACTTCACTAATAAACACCACAAATATTTGACAGTGCCACTCAGTAATCTTAAGGCCATCAGTCTTTTTCACTGGTGTTATGGAATACACATGTACATGGCCCATCCCAGGTGTCATGGGTTTTTAAATAAGATGTATTTAATTACTTCCGTATAAAAAATATTCTTATTTAAGATGGTACATTGTGTATGTTGGGAAGTTCATTGTTTCATTTATGTTTTGAAGGTCACATCTCTCGAATGTTGGCTATATATATTTATGCATGATTGTACCAGGTCCCAAAAACTCATGAATAGTGTTAATTAACTTCTGTTGTGAAAACAAATGATTTCCTCCTATATTGTTCTAGCACACTGGACTTGAGGTATTCCCATGAAAGGAAGTTACATAATCTTAGTTCTGGGGAGTAAGGAGACCAATGAAGATTGCCATATCTAGAGATAAGGTGATGTGGAAACTGATCCTCTAAGATAGACATTGAATTATGAGGTGCATGTGCAATTGTGCCATCTTATTGAAACCATACTCCCCTCAGTGTTTATCTGTGACATCAAAGTTTTGGGAAGAAGATGATTTGGAGCATTGTAATGTAGCACTCTGAATTAACTGCCACAGTAATGTTGTTTTCCAAAAAAAAAAAAAAAAAAAAATTACAGGCCGGTAATGCCTTTCTCACCATACAGTTACTTTTGTGCTGTGTTGAGGAGATTCTTTTAGCATCTGAGGATGTTCATTAAGACAGTATCTATAGTTTTACTTGTTAATGAACCCATTTAAACAAAAATGGGATTCAGCACTCATGAGAAGACCATGTTTTCATAATTGGTCACGGTTTCAGGCTTGATTTCACAAAAGACATGACACTGTTCATATTAACCTTCACTAAGTTATTGATGTACCTGAATTTGTATTTTTCGTATGCCCATCCTTGTGCCTGGAGGCATTTTTTATATCTAATAATGAAGATCTTTGTGCAAAATCCATTGCACTGCCGACTCACTAATCCTCCAAAATGTAGCATGCAAAATTGTAGGATGTGAGGTCCGCCAGTTATCCAAAACACTATTTTTTCCAAGTACCCAAACATGTTTCAGCACCACTCTGCCATCGTCAGTGGGTTTACATTTTATTTAGTCTGTAATGTGAACATTTTTACTAAATGATTACAAAATTATGTGTATATCTAGTTCAAACAGTAGTTTGTTTCTTTTTGTTAATACCTTTACACTTGGTGTGCATGATTTTTCAGGACCACTTGTGTATTATTTATTACAGCTAGCTTGTCATCTGCAACCAAATGATGTTGATGAGAAATTTTGGTGGGAGTTGCCCTTGGGAGTTGGTTGCAGATGACAAGCTACCTGTAGTAAATAATACACAAGTGGTCCTGAAAAATCATGCACACCAAATGTAAAGTCATTAACAAAAAGAAGCAAACTATTGTTTGAACTAAATATCCACATAATTTTTGTAATCATTTAGTAAAAATGTCCACATTACAGTTTAAATAAATTGGAAACCCACTGATGGCACAGTGGTGCTGGAAGATGTTTGGGTACTTGGAAGAAATGGTGTTTTGCATAGCTGGCAGACCTCACATCCTACAATTTTAACTGCAAAAACAGTAAACACAAGGAGCTGCAAATCCAAATGATGAATATGTAGCATGCAAGCAAACTAAATGTTTAGGACTCTTTATCACAGACAGCCTAACTGCTTACCATACTTAAGCCTACAAACCTGCTTTACACATCATAAGTATTGTAGATTTTCTTCTGATGGTTATTCATTGCTTTAGATAATTGTTAAATCTCTATTTATACTACATTATAAATACAAGTCATCATTTACATTGTTAACAAAAATCTCGAAAATTTCTGGACCAGTTTACTTCAAATTTACACACAATACTCTAATAAACATTAGGATGGCTGTAGGCTACATATCTTTGTTTGTTTGCACACACACACACACACACACACACACACACACACACACACACACACACATGAATGCATGCATGCATGCGCATGCCTTGTAAAGGGCAATTCTTTTCAGCAAAAATGCAAAATACTCTAATAAAAACTCAGAAAGACATGGGCTATGTATGTTTTAAACAACAGTGTGCTGGTTTTCTGTTAAAACTAAATGCAAGAAAAAAATGCAGTGTTTTGTTGTTCTGTGCTGTGAAAGTCTGTGAGTTTGTCAACTTTTGCCATCTGTTTTAACTGTGATAGCAGAGCATTTAAATTATTAGGCAAATTATTTCTCTCAAATATATTCTCTCTCGTATTTATAATTTTAAACAAAAATTGTGTACATAGATATGCACTGTTTTGTTCTGTTCCACGCAGTCAGTTTTAACAGAAAGTAGGAAGGTAGTCCTTATGGCTTATTGGCTTATGATTACTGTACTACTACAGAATCAGAATCATCCACAGTATTGTAGATTGCAGCCCTAGTCATTTGCAGATTAAAACTATGTGAAATACTACCATTGAAGCTACTACCTTGACGGATCCAGGAGCTGGAGAGGTCCCTCATACGCCATATACAAATGGTACCAACCGCATTATAGGTGACTTCAACTCCTAGTCAAGATTTCATTTGCAATAACAATTAAGAAGGGTCAAATCAGAGGGAGGGTGGAGGAGGTGGTAGTTGGAGGGGGGGGGGGATAAATATAGAGAGGGGGAAGGATGAGCTTGTCAGAGGGAAGGGGAGGAGGGCATCAAAAGAGAGGGGGGAAAGGGGTGACAGGTAGAGAAAGGGAGAATTAGGAGATGGACAGAGGGAATCAGCAGAAGGAGATTAAGACATATAATCAATTATTCTCATTATTTAGTGATTGCGAGGAATTGCTGGTTTCACTAGTAATTATATCTGACACAGTTGAATTTAAATAATTTAGAAGTAAAGGAGACCACTCATGGAATAGCAGAAGCTAAGAGTTGTTGGCAGGCTCACACAAAAAACTTGCTAACTTTCGGAATCAATCCTTCATTGTGCTAGAGTACAAATACACACACCTGTGCTTCTACATTTTGCCAGCTGGACACACAGTGCCGAGATTGCATTTTGGCTGGTAGACTAGCATTGAGTGAGGGTTGTGTTGAATGAGATGAGTAGAAGGAGAGGGAGGTGGGAAGAGGGGATGGGGGTAGGAAGCTAGTTCCAAGGAAAGCAACATGTTTGCTGGCTAGGAGTGTGGGAGACAGGAAAAGGGGATGAGGGTAGGTAGCTAGCTGCTTTGAGTTTAGCAGCAGGTTTGCTGGCTACGAATGTGGGAGGGATGGTCGCAGGTGCACAGGCTAGGCATTTTGATGAAGAGGTACTGGAGCCAGTAGGATATGGCACACAGTGGAGGCGATATGGAGTGGGAGGATGCAACAGGACAGAGGAAGGGTTAAGAGATTGAAGTCAGGAGGATTGCAGGGGTCAAGGATGGGACGCAAGGATAACTCCTATCTGCCAGTGTTGTGCCATTGAATGATCAACATTGCTTTTAGCCACAGTTTGGCAGTGGCCATTCATTCTGGTGGACAGCTGGTTGGTTGTTGAAAGCTGTGCAGTGGTTGCAAAAAAATGGTTCAAATGGCTCTGAGCACTATGGGACTCAACTTCTCAGGTCATTAGTCCCCTAGAACTTAGAACTAGTTAAACCTAACTAACCTAAGGACATCACACACATTCATGCCCTAGGCAGGATTCGAACCTGCGACCGTAGCGGTCTCGCGGTTCCAGACTGCAGCGCCTAGAATCGCATGGCCACTTCGGCCGGCGCAGTGGTTGCAGCAGAGATCATATATGTATGATATGGCTGGCAGACTAGGGTGTAGTGTAGGATTGGTAGGCAATGGAATACCACTTTAGGAGCAGTGGGAAGGATATTAGGTAGGATGTCCCTAGTTTCCAGTCATGCTGATGGTTAATCAAATCCCTGCAAAACAAAATGATTCAGCTGTTCCAGTGGAAGGTGATATTGGGGCACTCCCTCATAGCTGACTGTTGGGTGTAGTGGGAAAACCTGCCCAAGATCCTTCCTCTCCTCCTAAAGTGGTTTTCCACAGCCCACCCAACCTACACAGCATCCTAGTCCACCTCTATGCCACTCTCACTCCCAACCATATGCCACAACAATCATATCCCTATGGAAGACCACTGAGCGGGGTGCCACAGTGATTAGCACACTGGACTCACATTTGCAAGGATGACAGTACAAATCCATGTCTGACCATTCACATTTAGGTTTCTGTGATTTCCCTAAATTGCTCCACGCAAATGCTGAAATGGTTCCTTTCAAAGAGCATGGCTGACATCCTTTCTCACCCTTGAAATAGTCCAAGGTTGTGCTCTGTCTCTAAATGATACCCATGCTGATGGTGCTTAAATCCTAATCTTCCTTCCTTCATGTCGAAGACCTCAATGCAATACCTGTCCAATCCCCCCCATCCATCATTAGCCACTACAGTCCTGTCACAGGCTTATACTACTCCATCAGAGGGCCACGTGTGAAAGTAGCAATGTCATATGCCACCTCTGCTGCAGTCACTACAGAGCTTTTTATGTTGGTACAACAACGTGACAACTGTCTAACAAAATGTATGGCCCCCACCAAACTGTGGCCGAGAACAGAGTTGCCCACCAAGTAGCACAACATGCAACTGAGCGAAACATGGTTGATTTCAGTGAGTGTTTCACTGCCTGGGCCATCTGGATCCTTCATTCCAACACCAGCTTATCTGAACTATCCAGATGGGAATTATCTCTGCACCACATCCTTTACTCCTGTAATCCTACTGGATTAACCCATTGCCCAACACCCTCCAAACAACAATTTCCATGTCCTCCATGCTGTCCTGTCATCCTGTCCCAATCCACATCTCCACATTTCTTTCCTCATATGCTGCACCCCATTGGCTCTGGTACCCATGCATCACATACTGAGACTGTGCACCTACCCCCCCCCCCCCCTCCATTCTTAGCCAGCAAGCCTGCTGCCTCCCTTTGAGCTGCTAGCTACCCAACCTCAACATCTCTTCCTGCTTCCTACATTTCTCCCCTCTACTCCCCCCACCTGACACAGCCCACACTCCATCCTAATCCTAGTGTACCTGCTGAATTCCAATCCCAGCATTGTTTGCCCAACCAGTACAATGTAAAGCCCCACCTCTTCACCCCTTTGTCTGTATGCACCTGCTGGCAAACTCATTCACTATTTGCTGAGTGATCTCCTTTACTCCTAAATTATTTTCTTTCTACCATAACTTTCCTACACAGTTGATTTTAGTTTGTACTTCATTCATATTTATTGTTCTTAAACAATCTTGATGATTAGTTTGCTTGCAATGAATTATTCAGGTTTATTAGTAGTCCAGCAAATGTTCACAAATTGCCATTCAAAATTACACAGATGACTGACTCATGAGCAAGAGAATAAGGTCATAACTCAATGGAAACAAAAGTTAATTACGTGGAATGACTAACATAGTGAAAATACCTCTTGATCCCTCAACCATGACCAACAATGAACAAAATTACTAAAATAGTAACTGCATCTTTCGGTATTAGCTGCTGACTTTCTGGTTTTGTGCACAACATCTATTTAAAGAGATAAATAGAACAGTATTACAAAATGTTAAAATATAACATTATTACATTTCTGATTTTGGTATAAAAGACAAGAAAAAGTAAATATTACCTAAACATGTGAGGCAGAGACACTGTTTAGTTTAACTATTGTATAGATATCTTTAAATTGACACAAATAATTGTTCTATATGTTTTGGCATGTTCTTGGATCTACAAAAACACAACAAGAATTTTCTGGGAGTTAAATTAATTGTGATTTAAATATTTCATGATCTAAAATGTTGTTTTAGTAAAATTGTACAACTTTGGAATCAAATAGGGCTACAAAACAGTACCAGTAAAAATGAATTTTTGAAAGTATATATTATAAGATTTGAATATTCTAGAATATGATAATTTTGAATAGAAATAACTTTAGAAATATCAAGTTTTTGTGAAAAGTAAAGTGTATGTTTGAAAGACATGTCAGTCACAAAACAAGGACAAATTTTGACTTGCACATGGTTTTAGTGAATCACAAATTTAGAATATATATTTTAGTAAAATGGTTGTACCAGAAGTATCTATACTATTGTTATCAGCAGACCTTAAACTACATACTGAATAATAAAATTTTGAAAAACACAGCGTATGTGAGAACTGAGAGATTTCATATATTTTAAGTACGTATTTTATGTAATAAATAGAAAATAGAAAACAAAAAATTTAAATATGTAAGGGGTCAGATTATAGCAAGTGGGGCTATACTGCCTTGTCACATGTCAACCACTTCTACCATATAATCTGCGTAAAGTATATAAATGAAGCAATTAGTGAAAATGGAGAGTGTAAAGCCTTCTCACTAAATACTTGTTCTTCACTTAGCAGTACCAGACAGTGGAAACCATATGTCCTCCCCTTACCACCTACTCCAGTCTTGTCACTAGTGTCTCCTATCTCATCAAATGGGAGCTGACCTGTGAAAACGACCACATGATGAACAAACTTTGCTGCAGACACTGTACCACATTCTATGTGGACATTTTACTATTCACTCCACTCCATTGTTGGCTGTTTTTCAGTATAGCTATGCAGATATGACCACTAACAAGCTGTCTGTCCACATGAATGGCCTCTGCCAAGAGGCAGTTGGACCACTCATTTGCTGGCAGTGCTGCCCAGTGCAACGCACTTGCATTTCAACGACTGTCTCACAACCTGTGCCATCTGGATTCTTCCCACTGGAAACTTCTACTGATCATGCATACTCCCACAGGCAGCGCTAGTTCTTCCCCCACCCCTACACTGCTCTCTCTCCCCCTCCCATGCCATTTCTGTAACCCACTAGCCATCCCAGCAAAGATCACTGGTCACCTCAGACATAGTTGCAGTCAAGTCGCAGCACCAGGAGACAATAGTCAGTGGCTGGGTGTGTGTGTGTGTGTGTGTGTGTGTGTGTGTGTGTGTCTGTGTGCAGTCTGCCACTCAGTGCAGTCTACCCTTTTCATATTGTAGTTCTTCTTTAAGAGCATTTTGGAGCTTATGTTTCCCACCCAATTGATAAAACATTAATAATATCGCATTTAGTTACTTTGCAAGACCTTGTAGATATGTTTGGATTGTAATACTGGACCATAGTTTATAAATCGGTAGTCAGTAATCATTGACCATTTTATCTTCTCATGTCCTGTAAGAATTATTGTGAGTCTGCTTTTAGATCACAGGTTGACCAGCACTGGACCAACTACATATCAGTATTATATACAGATATTGTTGAAAGAGTCAAGTCATTAAAAACAGTTTCCGATTAATTAGGAAACACAAGAATAAGTGATATCTGCTTTTTCTAAAAAGCTAGTATACAAAGGCAATGAGAGGGATATATCTTGCTGATGAGATTTTTCTCTGTTTTCTGTGTGACATCTACATTTTTGGTAGATTTCTGTAATAAAATGCTAACTGCCTGGTCTTCCATTGAACTAAATGAATTTAACATTTTTGCTTGAAATGTTTGTTCCCCTGTTAGCTGTTAAGCCTCAGCAGGCTCATCAGCAGATACTGACTTAAATAAATTACAATGTAAACAATGTGCAGAATATCATTATCATTGTAATGATGGGATAGAACATCTGTGGAACAACTAAACTTCTATATTAAAGTGCACGTTATTCGCATTTTAACTACCAAAAAAGTCATCATCTGAGAATGGGTCAGCTGATAACTTGAAGGTTAATTAACATATGACTAAATATTTCAAGCATACTTTGTCATTGTGCTTTGTATCTTCTGAAATTGTCATTACATTAACCCTCAGTTTCATTTCAATGTTCAGACATGTATACATTAGACAAGATAAATTGTTTGGTGTGCTTCTGATGTCTTTAATTACGTTTGGCAGAAAATCAGATAGTGAAATATGCTAAATTTGACTAAAAATAACTTATTGTTCCTTTCTTTATTGCAACCAAAAGTTACACCATAGCCATAACAACAAATTTTAAAAAAGATATAATTTTGTAATGTCATGGAACACAGCCTCCCCCCATGAACCATGGACCTTGCCATTGGTGGGGAGGCTTGCGTGCCTCAACGATACAGATAACCGTACCGTAGGTGCAACCACAACAGAGGGGTATCTGTTGAGAGGCCAGACAAACGTGTGGTTCCTGCAGAGAGGCAGCAGCCTTTTCAGTAGTTGCAGGGGCAACAGTCTGGATGATTGACTGATCTGGCCTTATAACACTAACCAAAATGGCCTTGCTGTTGTGGTACTGCGAACGGCTGAAAGCAAGGGGAAAGTACAGCCGTAATTTTTCCCGAGGGCATGCAGCTTTACTGTATGGTTAAATGATGATGGCGTCCTCTTGGGTAAAATATTCCGGAGGTAAAATAGTCCCCCATTCAGATCTCCGGGCGGGGACTACTCGAGAGGACATCGTTATCAGGAGAAAGAAAACTGCCATTCTACGGATCGGAGTGTGGAATGTCAGATCCCTTAATCAGGCAGATAGGTTAGAAAATTTAAAAAGGGAAATGGATAGGTTAAAGTTAGATATAGTGGGAATTAGTGAAGTTTGGTGGCAGGAGGAACAAGACTTCTGGTCAGGTGAATACAGGGTTATAAATACAAAATCAAATAGGGGTAATGCAGGAGTAGGTTTAATAATGAATAAAAAATAGGAGTGCGGGTAAGCTACTACAAACAGCATAGTGAACGTATTACAGTGGCCAAGATAGACACGAAGCCCACACCTACTACAGTAGTACAAGTTTATATGCCAACTAGCTCTGCAGATGACCAAGAAATTGAAGATATGTATGATGAGATAAAAGAAATTATTCAGGTAGTGAAGGGAGATGAAAATTTAATAGTCATGGGTGACTGGAATTCGACAGTAGGGAAAGGGAGAGAAGGAAACATAGTAGGTGAATATGGATTGGGGCTAAGAAATGAAAGAGGAAGCCGTCTGTTAGAATTTTGCACAGAGCACAACTTAATCATAGCTAACACTTGGTTCAAGAATCATAAAAGAAGGTTGTATACATGGAAGAATCCTGGAGATACTAAAAGGTATCAGATAGATTATATAATGGTAAGACAGAGATTTAGGAACCAGGTTTTAAATTGTAGGGCATTTCCAGGAACAGATGTGGACTCTGACCACAATCTATTGGTTATGAACTGTAGATTAAAACTGCAGAAGTTGCAAAAAGGTGGGAATTTAAGTAGATGGGACCTGGATAAACTGACTAAACCAGATGTTGTACATAGTTTCAGGGAGAGCGTAAGGGAACAAATGGCAGGAATGGGGGAAAGAAATACAGTAGAAGAAGAATGGGTAGCTTTGAGGGATGAAGTAGTGAAGGCAGCAGAGGATCAAGTAGGTAAAAAGACGAGGGCTAGTAGAAATCCTTGAGTAACAGAAGAAATATTGAATTTAATTGTTGAAAGGAGAAAATATAAAAATGCAGTAAATGAAGCAGGCAAAAAGGAGATCGACAGGAAGTGCAAAATGGCTAAGCAGGCACGATTAGAGGACAAATGTAAGGATGTAGAGGCTTATCTCACTAGGGGTAAGATAGATACAGCCTACAGGAAAATTAAAGAGACCTTTGGAGAAAAGAGAGCCACTTGTATGAATATCAAGAGCTCCGATGGAAACCCAGTTCTAAGCAAAGAGGGGAAAGCAGAAAGGTGGAAGGAGTATATAGAGGGTCTATACAAGGGCGATGTACTTGAGGACAATATTATGGAAATGGAAGAGGATGTAGATGAAGATGAAATGGGAGATACGATACTGCGTGTAGAGTTTGACAGAGCATTGAAAGACCTGAGTTGAAACAAGGCCCCGGGAGTAGACAACATTCCATTAGAACTACTGACGGCCTTGGGAGAGCCAGTCCTGACAAAACTCTACCATCTGGTGAGCAAGATGTATAAGACAGGCGAAATACCCTCCGACTTCAAGAAGAATATAATAATTCCAATCCCAAACAAAGCAGGTGTTGACAGATGTGAAAATTACCGAACTATCAGTTTAATAAGTCACAGCTGCAAAATACTAACACGAATTATTTACAGATGAATGGAAAAACTGGTAGAAGCCGACCTCGGCGAAGATCAGTTTGGATTCTGTAGAAATGTTGGAACACGTGAGGCAATACTGACCTTACGACTTATCTTAGAAGAAAGATTAAGGAAAGGCAAACCTACGTTTCTAGCATTTGTAGACTTAGAGAAAGCTTTTGACAATGTTGACTGGAATACTCTCTTTCAAATTCTAAAGGGGGCAGGGGTAAAATACAGGGAGTGAAAGGCTATTTACAATTTGTACAGAAACCAGATGGCAGTTATAAGAGTTGAGGGGCATGAAAGGGAAGCAGTGGTTGGGAAGGGAGTGAGACAGGGTTGTAGCCTCTCCCCGATGTTATTTAATCAGTATATTGAGCAAGCAGTAAAGGAAACAAAAGAAAAGTTCGGAGTAGGCATTAAAATCCATGGTGAAGAAATAAAAACTTTGAGGTTGGCCGATGACATTGTAATTCTGTCAGAGACAGCAAAGGACTTGGAAGAGCAGTTGAATGGAATGGACAGTGTCATGAAAGGAGGGTATAAGGTGAACATCAACAAAAGCAAAACGAGGATAATGGAATGTAGTCGAATTAAATCAGGTGATGCTGCCGGAATTAGATTAGGAAATGAGACACTTAAAGTAGTAAAGGAGTTTTGCTATTTGGGGAGCAAAATAACTGATGATGGTCGAAGTAGAGAGGATATAAAATGTAGACTGGCAATGGCAAGGAAAGCGTTTCTGAAGAAGAGAAATTTGTTAACATCTAGTATAGATTTAAGTGTCAGGAAGTCGTTTCTGAAAATATTTGTGTGGAGTGTAGCTATGTATGGAAGTGAAACATGGACAATAAATAGTTTAGACAAGAAGAGAATAGAAGCTTTCGAAATGTGGTGCTACAGAAGAATGTTGAAGATTAGGTGGTTAGATCACATAACTAATGAGGAGGTATTGAATAGGATTGAGGAAAAGAGAAGTTTGTGGCACAACTTGACTAGATGTCCTGAGGCATCAAGGGCTTTAAATTTAGCATTGGAGGGCAGCGTGGAGGGTAAAAATCGTAGAGGAAGGCCAAGAGATGAATACACTAAGCAGATTCAGAAGAATGTAGGTTGCAATAAGTACTGGGAGATGAAGAAGCTTGCACAGGATAGATTAGGATGGAGAGCTGCATAATACCAGTCTCAGGACTGAAGACAACAACAATGCAACACAGCCACACACAGAATGAACATAAATATCCAGCACACTCACACCATGAAAACTGAAAATGAAAACACTAAAAAAAACTCAATACAATAAGCTCACTGCTGTCAACACTCCCACTCTTGTTTTATTGAGTTTGTTTATTTTATTTATTTGTTCATTTATTTATTGTTCCGTGGGACCACATTAAGGAGAAGTCTCCGTGGTCATGGAACAAGTCAATACATGAAAATATAACACGATTGTAAAAACAGATAAAATGAAATATAAGAAACATATTCAGGCAACAAGTCGTAAGTTTAAATAAAGAAAATGAATAATGTAACACTGGAATTTGCTTAATTTTTTAGCTCTTCCAGGAGCTCCTCGACAGAATAGAAGGAGTGAGCCATGAGGAAACTCTTCAGGTTAGACTTAAAAGTGTTTGGGCTACTGCTAAGATTTTTGAGTTCTTGTGGTAGCTTATTGAAAATGGATGCAGCAGAATACTGCACTCCTTTCTGCACAAGAGTCAAGGAAGTGCATTCCACATGCAGATTTGATTTCTGCCTAGTATGAACTGAGTGAAAGCTGCTAACTCTTGGGAATAAGCTAATATTGCTAACAACAAACGACATTAAAGAAAATATATACTGTGAGGGCAATGTCAAAATTCCCAGCCTGTAGAATAGGTGTCGACATGAGGTTTTCGAACTTACACCACACATAGCTCAAACAGCCCGTTTTTGAGCCAAAAATACCCTTTTTGAATCAGAAGAATTACCCCAAAAAATAATACCATATGACATAAGCGTATGAAAATATGCGAAGTAGACTACTTTTCGTGTTGAAATGTCACTTATTTCAGATACTGTTCTAATGGTAAATAAAGCAGCATTTAGTTTCTGAACAAGATCCTGAACATGGGCTTTCCACAACAGCTTACTATCTATCCGAATGCCTAGGAACTTGAACCATTCCATCTCGCTTATAATATGCCCATTCTGTCTGATCAAAATATTAGTTCTTGTTGAATTGTGAGTGAGTCTTTATGTGATTTAGCGTCAAATTATTTTCCACAAGCCACGAACTTATTTCATCAACTACATTATTTGATAATGTTTCAATGTTACACACAAGATCCGTCACTACCAAGCTGGTGTCATCAGCAAACGGAAATGTTCTGAGGCATCAAGGGATCACCAATTTAGTACTGGAAGGCAGTGTGGAGGGTAAAAATCATAGAGGGAAACCAAGAGATGAATGCACTAAGCAGATTCAGAAGGATGTAGGCTGCAGTAGATACTGGGAGATGAAGCAGCTTGCACAGGATAGAGTAGCATGGAGAGCTGCATCAAACCAGTCTCAGGACTGAAGACTACACCAACAAATGTGGAAGGACTTTGTTCAATTTCCAATCCACAGAAGTATTTTCCATTGCCCACAGTAATTTCAAACATTGATCCCAGTGTTGTCAATACGTTTTCCAGTATTTTTGGAGACTTACAAATAAGCAAGCCATCATCCACATAAAGTGACAGGTAAACATCAGTGTCATCTGTTAAAGCATGGGAAACACATTTTTCTTCATTCAGTTGCATAAAGCCAAACATTGTCAGAAACTGAACAAATTTTTGGTTCCAACAACTTGGTGATTGTTTGACTCCATGTAGACTCTTCAGTTTGCAAACATTATTTGAGCCTTCTACAACAAAACCTTTTGGTTGCTCCACATAAACTTCTTCTTTCAAAATGCGGCCTTAACATCAAACTGCTTAATTTCTATATCTCTTGAAGCTGCTATGGCTATTAAGACTCTGGTTGAATCATATTGGACCACAGGAGAGAAGGTCTCTTCAAAATCAACACCTTCTTGTTGTGAATAACCTTTTGCACATAATCTAGTTTTAAAGTGGTCAATTTTTCCATCAGAATTCCACCTCACATGATACACCCACTTACATCCAATTGACTTGTGGTTGTGTGGTAATGGTACTAGATCCCAAGTTTTGTTCTTCTTCAATGATGTCATTTCCTCTTCCATTGCTTGTTTCCACTTTGATGACTCTCTCGATGCCATTGCTTCTTCAAAAGTTTGAGGTTCAAAGATAATGGCAGAACAAGCTATATCTTGGTCCCAAAAACAAGCAGGTGCTCACAGATTTGACCTATCTCTCAGATTCATCCTTTGTTTTTCTCTCATTTGTTGTGCATCAGTATCATCCTCTAGAGATTCCTCTCGAACATGTTTTTTATTTTATTTCATTTGTTAACCAGTATTATCCTCTTCAGATTCCTCTTGAACATCTTCTGCAGCATGGTCTCCCAGGTAAAATTCAGTATATCTTTGTTCTATGTCTAAGCTATGGATTTGTTCTTCATTGAAAGAGACATCGCAGGAGATTGTCATTTTCTTTGATGACAGGACTGTAGAGGCGATAATTGGTACTATATCCATCATAGCCAACCATCATCAACTTATTTGATTTACTATCCTATTTTCATCTAAACTTATCAGGAATACATATGCTGCTGATCCAAACTTCCTCATGTGTCCTAAAGAAGGAGGTTTTCCAAATCATTTTTCATGTGGCATAACATTGTCGTTTGCTTTATGTGGTCAGCGATTTAAGATATATGCAGCACAATTTACTACCTCTGCCAACAATTTGAGAGACAAGTCAGTACTTAATAACATAATGCATTCACACTCAGCAGTTGACCTATTTTCTCGTTCAATTCAGCCATTCTGCTATGGTGTATAGGGACTTGTTTTCTCAGTATTATACCACTTTGCTTGAAATAATCTTCAAATTGCTTATTTATGAATTCGGTTCCATAATCACTTCTCAGAACTCTGATGATGTTTCCAGTTTGTCTTTCAATCAGTCCCTGAAATTCTAAAAACAAGGAGAAAGTATCATGCTTACTTTTAGGAAAAGACGTGAACCTGTATGAGGTGCAATCATCCTTGAAAACTATGTACAAATGTGCACCTCAAAAGATGGTTTTCTCATCCATCCACTCAAATCTACATGAATAAATTTGCCAGGAATTTTTGATCTTGATTCCAAATTTGAATTAAAAGCTTTTCTTTTCATCTTTCCATACTGACACGGATCATAATGAAGATTTTCAACTTTCTTCATATTGAAACCAGGTATTAAGTTCAGATCAGCCATATTCTTGAAACCACTGAAATGAATATGCCCAAGTCTCTCATGCCAGATCATGGTGCAATTTAGGGAAGCAAGGTTTGCCTTGTAGTCCACCTGGACATTTAAAAAACATTTGATGACACTGATTGCCCATCTTAATTTGTGCTGCAATTAGACCTGAACTGTGAACTTCCATTCTCTTGTCATCAAAAATAACTTTCATTCCCCTTTTTGTGACTGCTCCCACTCAAAATAAATTTTTCTTTAACTTAGGAATATGTAATATGCTTTCCAAAGTGTGAGCTCGCCATTTGCCCTCAACTAGTGACAGTACTTCAGTTGATCCAATGTCTTCTGCTTTGATGATCAAATTGTCTCCAATTTGAACAAATGTGTCATCCGACTGAATTGGCTTAAATGTGTTGAATCACTCTGTGTGGATCATCACATGTTTTGACACAGCACTGCCAACTAACCAGATGTTTTCACAACCTGGAGCAAAAACATAAGCATGTTTCACTCTCAAAGCTTGGTGCTCAGATGTATCAGTTTTTGTATTAAGTTTTGCTAAAAGTTTTCTTGCACTCAGATTGAAAAGTCCCTTTTTGTGACAGTAATAACATTCAACGTTTTTTCTACTGATCGTGTTAGATGCACTGTTGTTACCAGTATTTGAACTGAACTTGCATGTTTTATCTACATTAATTGCTGTGAAGGCTGTTGATTTTTCATAACATTGTAAGAGTTTTTGTTCTTCTTTCAATAACCTTAAAGTCAAATTACCAAATGTTTCTTGATCTTCAGGACATAAGTCTCAGGCAGTTGAAAAAATTGCAAACTTTGCTGACAGACTTTCCAAAATTTTAGCTATTTTGTCAACTTCTGTAACAGGTTCCCCAATATCAGCTAATGATTGTACCCAGGACTCAACTTGACTGATGTGCTGTGCAATTGTGTTGGTTAACGACATTCTGTAATCAAAAAATTTCTGCTTCAAGGCCATTTTATTAACTACAGATCGCTGTTCATGAATAGTCTTTAGTCTGGCCCACATTTCCGCCACATTTGTGCACATCATAACAAATTGCAGTTTGTCAAATTCCATCACAGTAGATAGAATGAGCATCGCCTTCGCATTTAAGTCATCTCAAGCAGTTTGACTCTCACCAGCTTCATTTGGCCTTGGTTTCCCCTCAACAATATGGAGCACTTTTTCAGTACAAAAATAATTTGCAACTGATATTTCCACAGTTGGAAATTTTTACCATCAAATTTGTGGATACTATAAATTTTCAGTTTATCCATCTTTGTGTAGGCTGAATGTAAGTCAAACTTAACAATACTCAGTTCAAAACAAAAACAAAGGTTTTCCACAATAGACCAGTAAAATGCAATGGTTCCAGAACTTGAGCTCATGGTTCACATGAATAAAACTCTGATCAAAAGCAATGAATTTACAGAACAGAAACAGATACCGTATGTATGCTTTTGCATTGTCCAATAAACTGAGGTCTTTCATTATGTTTGGCAGAAAATCACAGAGCAAAATACCAAAAGTTACACTGTTACTGTAACAAAAAAACAGAAAACAAAGATATAATTTTGTAATGTCATGGAACATGGCCACACACAGAATGAACATAAATATCTGGCACACTCACACCACGAAAACTGAAAATGAAACCACTAAAAGAAAACTCAATACAACAAGCTCAGTGCTGTCAACAACTTCTGTACTTTTGAGCAACATTATTATTAATTTTGAATGTCTTACCTTTCATTTAAGTGGCTGATGATATAATGTAAATATTAAATGCCTCTTGTACTTCCCTTAACTAAATACACAGAGCAGGAGGAGGAGAACTACTGACGAACTTAACAAAGGAAAGATATATAACAGAATCAGACATAGCTGGCTATATTCGTCAATTGCTATGGGGGCTTGAACATATGCATGACCAAAACATTGCACATCTTGGGCTGACTGTAAGTACAGGATAGTACTTTCTACATCTTAAAATCCAAATTCTTCTTTTATACCTTTATGTACAATTTTACAATGTATTTTATCACCTAGAAAATTTCTGATTTTTCAGGTGGGTGATCTCCTTATATCACATCAAGGTGGAGATGATTTAAAAATTTGTGATTTTGGTTTGAGCAGGAGAATAAACTTTGGAAAACTAGCATCTCTTGATTATGGTAAGATGAAATGTTGGTATATCAATCACCATATTAATTATATTAAATACTTGTACTAGATTTCCTTTTTTTTCTTGCACTAATAATTACTATTGTGTGAAATAGAATTGGGTTTGTTACAAAGATAGCATTGAGCAGCAGTCTATGTTTTTGTTAATTCTTATTATGAATGATGCAAATGATTTTTAAAACTGAATTAAGTAAAATATGATAAATTTTGGCACCTATGTGACACCACCGGCTACCAATGTTAATTTTCAACTATTGATGTACTTGGGAAAATTTACAACCTCTTTGGTATGATTCCAAGATACTGTATTTCTATCTTACTGTGTATCATCACAATCACATACATTTATTTTATTTGTTTATTTGTCCTATATATTCAAACCATTAGTTGGACGTAATTGACACTTCTGATTATTATGCATCACCTTCATTTTTTATTTCAATGAATCAGTTATTTTTAGTGGTGTTTAGCAGTGTTTCTCACTGATTGACATAGTTTGTTGCACACTGATAAGTGGCAAAAACAATCACATGCTGATGAGGTATTCAAACTCCTCTATTACCTTATCCTTAGGATCCATTACTTTAATAGAAGCTGTGTCCCCATGCCTCACAATAACCCAAACTTACACAAAATACTGAAACAAACCATGATTGGTAACATTGTTCATCTTCTAACAGTTTATCAGATTATCTTTGCCTTTATGTTTTGACTGGTTCAGCATTACAAAAAATTGTGATAACAGCAAAGTTAAGCACACATTGATGGGTACATAACTTAGGGGGTAAAAGCTCCTTCAACAAGGCAGTCATTGACAAACACATGACAGAAGACTACATAACTGATGAACTATCCACATCACTCATAATTAGGGTTATGTATCTGTATGCAAAATCTGGCTCACGTGACATAAACACTTGTGTAGTCATCTGATATGTTGCTGTCACCATTGTGATTTCCAGAAAGAAATTATTTTTTCTTGTATTTTGAGTTAGTGACTTATTTACCTGCAGAGATGATTTCTTTAAAGAAAGATGATTCTGTTTGATATTTATATCTGAATCTGTCTGCACTGCTGCTGCATAATTCACTGTGGGCACCACAGAATTAAGTAGTTCTTATTGAGTGAATACTAAGCTTCCTATTTCATTTATAGCACAGGCATTATAAACAACATGTTTCTGTCCTCACAGTTTTCTATAATCATCATTCTCAACATAATTACTGAGACTGATGTAATATTGCTTCCTCATCAGCAACTGAATATTTAAACATTTTGTAAGCACCTTTTTACAAGCTATTGATCACCATTTATCATCTGCTCTTTCATCTCACTGAATATTTCTGTAACATAGCTACATAAATTGAAAATCATGATTATTACATCTATTTCATTGTTTATCTGGATTATTTACAGTCACAGGAGGGTAATCTGATGACCATTGTGTTACTTGTGCATCTTTTGTCTTTATAGTCTTGAATACCAACACATTTTTGTAGACTGGTATTTAGAGAACTATTCTTAGTAGTGACAGGAGATGGGTAATAGTGGGAAGAATTAAACATAAATAACTAAGTGGTTTGCTATTGAACAAGAGTTCAGCCATGAACAACTATAAAAGAAAAATTAGTAAGAGTTCCACAGTCAGAGCCGTGTGGAAGTGAGGAATTATTCAGAATATGTTGAAGAAAATGCACTAGTGAAACAAAACGCATAATTTTTTACACAGATTTATGTGGAAAGCAGAGACTGAAATAAGCTGGTGGAATATTGTGTTTTACTGTTTGCCATATTTCTTGATTCTTTGTGCTCACTAAAAAATTTAATATTTCCTTTATCTGCAATAGTTTGTCTTCATTGACAATATTTTCTTAAGGGGTAAGCACACATACAGAATAGTTTGTAACGAAAATAAAATACAGTTGAGAAATCTATACCATAAATTGTAGGGAAATAGAGTGGCTGTCCATTTCTTGCCTTCAGGAGGCAAAATTCCAAGAACTGACAATGAAAAAACACTGCTTTCAGAACTTACATGTTTCTTCTGTAGGGATGAAAGAGGGATTGGTTGGGGAAGGTTTGAAATGAGGGAAAGATCAATCAGATTCCAGGTTGCAAGGGTAAGGAGAACCAACTTCCGGCAGAAATTCTTTGCACTGCACTAAAAGAATCTTGATCATTGGTTGGTAATCAGATTCAATAGACGATGTGAAAATTTTATGATCTGTCGCCGTTGGCATTCACTACTTGTGGGTGATTCCATTACAGCTGCATGATTTTCACGTGTTGTATCTGATTCAAATTGTGGCGGCAGTGCTCTCTTTCACAATAATTCTGCAATCCTAGTCAGTAATATCAAGCTGATGGAGGGTTATCTCATGTTGCTGACATGTTTCCCAGCTTATTGGACATTCTCTCTTCAGCTAGGAAACTGTACTAATGTTGCACTGTGATATACTTCACAGATCTCTCAGAACTGTCGTTTGAAATCAAAAAATGAAAAATCCATGATGGAATGTAACAATATTATGAAAAGGAAAGTTACCACTCACCATATTGCAGAGATGCTGAGTCGCAGATAGGCACAACAAAAAGAGAAGTGTCCTGCACACTATCCTTCCTACCCATCCCACAGTGATATTCCACTGTCCACTGAACCTACACAATATACTCATTCATCCCTACACATACCCTGCTCCCAACCCCTTACCTCATGGCTCATACTCCCATAACAGACGTAGATGCAAGGCCTGTCCCATACATCCTTCCACCACCACCTACTCCAGTCCGATTGCAAAAATTACCTATCCCAACAGAGGCAGGCTACCTTTGAAATGAGTCATGTGATCTACAAGCTAATCTGCAACCACTGTGCTGCATTCTATGTGGGCATGACAATCAACAAGTTGTCTGTCCGCATGAATGGTCACCAACAAACAGTGGCCAAGAATCAAGTGGACCACCTGGTTGCTGAGCACACTGACAAACATGACATCCTTCATTTCAATGACTGCTTCATAGCCTGTGCCATATGGATGCTTCCCACCAACACCAGGTTTTCCGAACTGTGAAGGCGGGAACTTTCCCTGCAATATATCCTACATTCCGATAACCATCCTGGCCTCAACCTTCATAAGTTATTGCCCTCGCCCATGCAGTCTCCCTGTTTCCATTCCAGCACTATACAGTCCTCATTCTACCATTGCACCTAATGTTTTTACTCTTCTCCTTTTCTGAACCCCCCCTCAAAAAAAAAAGATCTGTCCCCTGCACTCCGTCTATCCTCCAGACTGCACATAGCTGTCCTACCCTCTCTCCACCTCATCCCTGTGCACTCCCTAGCAGCACTGCACTGCCCACCACCCCTACCCTACTATCCTCCAGTTCCCTGCCCCAGCCTCTCTTCAACCTCTCCCAGTCACCTCTCCCATCATCCACTGGTGCTGCTGCTCGCAGTGTGGCTACAGTTGCCTGAGTCTGCAGTCATGTATGTGTGATGTGTGTGTGTGTGTCATCTATTTTTGACAAACGCCTTACGGGCCGAAAGCCTTCCTTGTGGAAAACTGTCTTTTGTTCTTATGATCTCTAACTGCTTGAGCTATGTGTGTCTGATAATTTGTGAGAGCAGCATTCAACTTTTGGAGATAATATTTTTATAATTTCAGTTACATCATAATAAAATAATTACTGGAAATTATTGCTGAATATTCACACACAATTTATTTTTGAACCAAAATATAAAAGTTCTTATGCCCCCCATTTATTGTGACATTTGCAAGCTGAACAGGGATTCACACAGCTGGTTATTATAGTTATGTTACATAAGTATTCTGTTACACTGCTGTAGTAATTTAATATTATACAAAATGTTATGCAGTGTATGTCACCAGTATATGAAAAGCTAATAAATGTAAGATCTACTTTTTCTTTCTTTTTTCTGCAATAGCTGTTTCTTTCAATTCCAGGAATGCCAGAATTTGTTGCACCAGAGGTTGTGAATGGTGATGGTGTCAGTACTAGTGCTGATATGTGGTCTGTTGGTATTATCACATACATTCTGCTCTCTGGAATATCTCCATTCAGAGGTGTTAATGATCGGGAGACTCTGACACGTATAAAAGAAGGAAAATGGGAATTTATTGAAGAGTGGTTTTCCAAGTTATCCATGGAAGCTAGAGATTTCATCAGCAAGCTGCTAGTTTATCAAGCTGATGGGAGAATGGACGTCAAAGCTGCTCTCAAGCATCCATGGCTTTTGCGTGCTGATAAAATGCCAGCAGATGAATATCAGATAACAACAGACCGTCTCAAAATATATTATGACAGCTACAGGTAGACTCTACAACCTACTTCGTAATTTTTAATTGATTACTAATGACAAATTTAACCATCAGTGTTAAAACTGAAGTATCTGGAGTAGGGCAGAAACACACAAAAACTATATATACTAGGACTGAAGTAGCTACATATGTAACTTATAAGTTTCCCATAACACAGTAATAATAATGAATTGCAGATAGTAAAAAGCAAAAAATTAACTGGATATAAATAAAAAAGACATTTGAAAACAGCATTTTGGTGGATGCATGCAAAGAAATGACAAAATAATAATAGATTAAGACCTCACCCCACATCTCTCCTCCTCCTCCTCCTCCTCCTCCTCCTCCTCCTCCTCCCACCTCCCTCCATTTGCGCATACGATAGATACTGATTCTTATAGGGTGTCCAGAATTAAAATCCAGTTGCAAAACACTGTAGAAAGAGAACCACTGCTCAGAATGGTGTCAAAATTGAACAGCATGTTATTGTCTCAGTGGGAAATGTCATGCAAAAAAAAAAAATTACCGGTAGATGGCATTGTAACGTAAATGGGCTTGCCACAAATGACAGCTGAATTGCGATACTGTGACTATGATTTGAGTTGCACATTACACCATCTGTACCATTCAATGAGCATAACTGCACAATTTTGGAAATCAACCATTTTGGCACTGTTAGTTAGGTAAACCCACTCACACTTGATGGGAAAAATCTTTTTTTAATTGTCCTGAGGCCAGAAACAACATAAAAAGCAATTGTCCTCAAACCAAAAACAGCATAAAAAATAAAATTGGTTTTTTATTGTCCTGGGGCCAAAAACCACATAAAAAGTAAAATGAGATCAGTTTCTAATTGTGATGGTTCTAGTACAAGACATGTTCAACGTGCTGTCCGTCATTTTCTGGCGCAAGTTGAAATTGAGAAACAGCACGTGCCTCGCGATCACATTCAGAATGTGTTGGTTCAATTCACTAAACACAACATCTCTCAGATAATGCCACATCCAGAAGCCACACAGATTAAGATCAGGTGATCTGGACAGCCAGGCTGCAGGGAAATGACAGCTAATCAGTCTGGCATTCCTACCTCTGCAGTAGCTGCTTCACTGGCTGTGCAATGTGTGGAGGAGCATTAAACTGATCTTACACACACATCCACACTGTTGAAGGACTTGAATGACATTGGTGCATAAAAGACTCTCACAGCATTTACCAGCAACAGTACAGGTAACAGGATTCACTTCCTCAAAAAATATGGCACTACGATAAATAATGCCATCAACTCACACCATACGGTCATGTTTGAAGAATGAAGTGGTACCAGTTGGTATGCCACATTCTGCAAATCTGCATATTGACATGTCTGTGGAGGCTGAAATGGGCTTCGGTATCCACAGAATGTTCCTTGGGCATTAGTGTCCACATCCATGCAAGCAAGAAATTCCAGAGAAAATGTTTGTCTTGGCAGATAAGCAGGAAGCAACTCCTGGACATTGGTGATTTTGTATGGATGGCAATGCAGGATGTTTCGTAGGATTTTATGCACTGTGCTCATGAGTAGCATTTGGGCAATTCCCCTTGCACAGCGTGTTTCACACAACCTCTTGACCCCTCCTACAATGCTGTGGCCAAATCTTAACTCAAAGTTACTTCTCTATAAATATATCCATAGTTTATATATTTAAAAACAAAGATGATTTGACTTACCATACGAAAGCGCTGGCAGGTCAATAGAAACACAAACAAACACATACATACACACAAAATTCTAGCTTTCGCAACCAATGGTTGCTTCGTCAGGAAAGAGGGAAGGAGAGGGAAAGACGAAAGGATGTGGGTTTTAAGGGAGAGGGTAAGGAGTCATTCCAATCCCGGGAGCGGAAAGACTTACCTTAGGGGGGAAAAGGACGGGTATACACTCGCACACACACACATATCCATCCGCACATACACAGACACAAGCAGACATTTGTAAAGGCAAATCCATAGTTTATTATACTGCTAACTTTCAACATCAAGTTTTTTTTTCAGGGTCATTTCAATAATTTTTCTTGCTCTGCACCACTAATAACATTACTCTCTGAGAGCTAAACTAATCCCATTTGTAATAAAAAGAACAAATTTTTGCTCTCGCAGATACATCTTCCCTGTTACATCACATAAATCAACCTTCTCTACAATACCGCCACATTTTCTCACAAACAACTGCATCCTCTTCCCTCTTATCCTCTGTATATCACAGTTGGATATATCTCATAATTCCAGCCCGTTTTGTCCAAACTTCATGTGGAACTGAACCTTACCTAAAATTAACAAATATTTTGAAAATTACAATAATTGAAAAGAAGTTATATTTTACTGTTGTAGAATGTTAAAGTAATACATCAACAGTATTAGGTAAAGGATAGATTACTACTCACTGTATAGAGAGACACTGAGCTGCACTCAGTTATAATGATCAGATGCTACACGTATTATCACTTTCTTCTGAAGTAGAAAACGCACACACATACGCACATGCACAACATGCACATTACTGTCTCTGATCACTGCACCTGAGTTATAACTGTGCCTAATAGGAGCAGCAGGTTGGTGGTTGTGGTAACGAGGAGGTATGGGAAGTGATGCATGGAGGGGGGTGGGGTGGAGCAAATAGTAGAGTGGAGTGGGGAATACAACAGTGCCACCTGCAGGCTTGGTTAGCCTCTGCATTTATGTTTGAGCATGTCTTTGTGTTCATGTTTCTGTATTCCTGTGCAACATCTGTAGCTTTTAAAGAACCTTGTTGCTGTAACATATATTCAGGCTTTGTTAGCATCTACATTTATGTTCGAACACATATTTGTGTTGGTGTTTCTGTATTCCTATGCAACATCTGTAGCTCTTAAAGAACCTTGTTGCTGTAACATATATTCAGTCATTTGGTTGTTCCACTTGCCTAAAACCCCTTTCAAGCAACTCTTAACAATTCCTATCCACCAAGCCACTTACTTGATTGAAGCACTCATCCATTTTAATATTTAAAACTTTGCTCACTTAAGCCTTCAGTTCCTGAATTTGACCTGTGTTT
This sequence comes from Schistocerca serialis cubense, assembly GCF_023864345.2. Lineage (NCBI taxonomy): Eukaryota > Metazoa > Arthropoda > Insecta > Orthoptera > Acrididae > Schistocerca > Schistocerca serialis. The sequence goes on along the minus strand of NC_064639.1, from coordinate 450,155,959 downwards.
GCATTATATCAAACAGCTTTTGTTTTCAATTTTAAATATGAGAAACCTGCTCTAATAAACTCATTGAATTACTCAAAAAGCAATGTACCTCAACAAAAATAATAGAAGAGTTATGTCTTGCCATTCAAAAATGAAAGTAGGGTGTTCTCTAAAATCAGATAAGTTAAGAATATTCCGCTCTTCCAACATTCCTTTCAAAAATCACAAGTCATTGTTCCACGATTCATTTACTGAATATTTCAAGTTGTATGTAGATTTTGCTTCACATTAGACATTCATAAATAAATTTATATCACTAATAATTGTGTCCATAATTGGCAATGTCAGTTGAATTGAAACTTGTGGTTAACACTCATACGCAACCATTTAACTACTGCTGGTCTTGGTCCAAGATACCAATTAAAAGATGTTCATGTGGTCCCTCTTCTGTGAATTGCAAGCCCCACGTACCTGCATTGCTGTGTAACAGGGCTGGAATAACCCAAGTTGAATGAATGCTTGTAGCCCCATGGTGCAGCAGCTGATAAAAATTTATTCTGTATGGGTGACACCAAAAACCTAAGAGACATTAAACATTTTCAAAAAAGATAGTTCCACTTCTGGGTAGACCATGTTTAGGCTAACATTCTTACAGAGTACCATAATGGAAAACTGGTGAAATTTAAGTTTTTATTGAACATTTTGTTTTTACCTTTTGCAACTTGAACAATCTCAACAAACATTTTATGTTTTAATGTTCTCCCTGTCAAAATTTTTGATTCACAATCTAACATAATCTTCCCCAGTTCAGACAGCTGTAGGATGCAAACTCATGTCATGTGCCAACTTACCAGCTTTGAAACTTGCTGATAGTGGCTCATCATACTCAATGCCTGCTTATACAGAACCTTGAGACAAATCCCCAACTTCTGAAAATTTTTAAGAAAAATCGCAAAGAATCCCCTGTGACAGTCAAAATAAACTGTCACCCAACTAATCATGGCATTTTGATCATGCACGCACATATATGTCCCCATTATAGTATTTTGTTGTTGTTGTTGTGGTCATCAGTCCTGAGACTGGTTTGATGCAGCTCTCCATGCTACTCTGTCCTGTGCAAGCTTCTTCATCTCCCAGTACCTACTGCAACCTACATCCTTCTGAATCTGTTAAGTGTATTCATCTCTTGGTCTCCCTCTATGATTTTTACCCTCCACGCTGCCCTCCAATACTAAATTGCGATCCCTTGATGCCTCAGAACATGTCCTACCAACCAATTCCTTCTTCTAGTCAAGTTGTGCCACAAACTTCTCTTCTCCCCAATCCTATTCAATACCTCCTCATTAGTTATATGATCTACCCATCTAATCTTCAGCATTCTTCTGTTCCATACATGGCTACGCTCCATACAAATACTTTCAAAAACGACTTCCTGACACTTAAATCTATACTCGGTGTTAACAAATTTTTCTTCTTCAGAAACGCTTTCCTTGCCATTGCCAGTCTACGTTTGATATCCTCTCTACTTCGACCATCATCAGTTATTTTGCTCCCCAAATAGCAATACTCCTTTACTACTTTAAGTGTCTCATTTCCTAATCTAATTCCGGCAGCATCACCTGATTTAATTCGACTACATTCCATTATCCTCGTTTTGCTTTTGTTGATGTTCACCTTATACCCTCCTTTCATGACACTGTCCATTCCGTTCAACTGCTCTTCCAAGTCCTTTGCTGTCTCTGACAGAATTACAATGTCATCGGCCAACCTCAAAGTTTTTATTTCTTCTCCATGGATTTTAATATCTACTCTAAATTTTTCTTTTGTTTCCTTCACTGCTTGCTCAATATACAGATTGAATAGCATCGGGGATACACTACAACCCTGTATCACTCCCTTCCCAACAACTGCTTCCCTTTCATGCCCCTCTACTCTTATAACTGCCATCTGGTTTCTGTACAAATTGGCTGTATCACTCCCTTCCCAACAACTGCTTTCCTTTCATGCCCCTCTACTCTTATAACTGCCATCTGGTTTCTGTACAAATTGTAAATAGTCCGTCGCTCCCTGTATTTTACCCCTGCCACCTTCAGAATTTGAATGAGAGTATTCCAGTCAACATTGTCAAAAGCTTTCTCTAAGTCTACAAATTCTAGAAACATAGGATTGCCTTTCCTTAATCTAGCTTTTAAGTCGTAGGCTCAGTATTGCCTCACGTGTTCCAATATTTCTACAGAATCCAAACTGATCTTCCCCAAGGTCTGCTTCTATCTGTTTTTCCATTCGTCTGAAAAGAATTCACATTAGTATTTTGCATCCGTGACTTATTGAACTGATTGTTCAGTAATTTTCACATCTGTCAGCACCTGCTTTCTGTGGGATTGGAATTATTATATTCTTCTTGAAGTCGGAGGGTATTTCGCCTGTCTCATACATCTTGCTCACCAGATGGTAGAGTTTTGTCAGGACTGGCTCTCCCAAGACCGTCAGTAGTTCTAATGGAATGTTGTTTACTCCCGGGGCCTTGTTTCGACCCATGTCTTTCAGTGCTCTGTCAAACTTTTCACACAGTATCGTATCTCCCATTTCATCTTCATCTACATCCTCTTCCATTTCCTGTCCTCAAGTACATTGCCCTTGTATAGACCCTCTATATACTCCCTCCACCTTTCTGCTTTCCCTTCTTTGTTTAGAACTGGGTTTCCATCTGAGCTCTTGATATTCATACAAGTGGTTCTCTTTTCTCCAAAGGTCTCTTTCATTTTCCTGTAGGCAGTATCTATCTTACCCCTACTGAGATAAGCCTCTACATCCTTACATTTGTCCTCTAGCCATCCCTGCTTAGCCATTTTGCACTTCCTGTCGATCTCATTTTTGAGATGTTTGTATTCCTTTTTGCCTGCTTCATTTACTGCATTTTTATATTTTCTCCTTTCATCAATTAAATTCAATATTTCTTCTGTTACCCAAGGATTTCTACTAGCCCTCGTCTTTTTACCTACTAGATCCTCTGCTGCCTTCACTACTTCATCTCTCAAAGCTACCCATTCTTCTTCTACTGTATTTCTTTCCCCCATTCCTGTCAATTGTTCCCTTATGCTCTCCCTGAAACTCTGTACAACCTCTGGTTTAGTCAGTTTATCCAGGTCCCATCTCCTTAAATTCCCACCTTTTTGCAGTTTCTTCAGTTTTAACCTACAGTTCATAACCCATAGATTGTGGTCAGAGTCCACATCTGTTCCTGGAAATGTCTTACAATTTAAAACCTGGTTCCTGAATCTCTGTCTTACCATTATATAATCTATCTGAAACCTGTCAGTATCTCCAGGCTTATTCCATGTATACAACCTTCTTTTATGATTCTTGAACCAAGTGTTAACTATGATTAAGTTGTGCTCTGTGCAAAATTCTATCAGGCGGCTTCCTCTTTCATTTCTTAGCCCCAATCCATATTCACCTACTACGTTTCCTTCTCTCCCTTTTCCTACTACTGAAATCCAGTCACCCATGACTATTAAATTTTCGTCTCCTTTCACTATCTGAGTAATTTCTTTTATTTCATCATACATTTCTTCAATTTCATCGTCATCTGCAGAGCTAGTCGACATATAAACTTGTACTACTGTATTAGGTGTGGGCTTTGTGTCTATCTTGGCCACAATAATGTGTTCACTATGCTGTTTGTAGTAGCTTACCCGCACTCCTATTTTTTTATTCATTTTTAAACCTACTCCTGCATTACCCCTATTTGATTTTGTATTTATAACCTTGTATTCGACTGACCAAAAGTCTTGTTCCTCCTGCCACTGAACTTCACTAGTTCCCACTATATCTAACTTTAACCTATCCATTTCCCTTTTTTAAATTTTCTAAGCTATCTGCTCGATTTAGGGATCTGAAATTCCATGCTCCGATCCGTAGAACGCCAGTCTCCTGATAACGACACCTCCTGAGTAGTCCCCGCCTGGAGATCCGAATGGGGGACTATTTTACCTCCAGAATATTTTACCCAAGAGGACGCCATCATCATTTAACCATACAGTAAAGCTGCATGCCCTCGGGAAAAATGACAGCTGTAGTTTCCCCTTGCTTTCAGCCGTTCGCAGTACCAGCACATCAAGGCCGATTTGGTTAGTGTTACAAGGCCAGATCAGTCAATCACCCAGACTGTTGCCCCTGCAACTACTGAAAAGGCTGCTGCCCCTCTTCAGGAACCACACGTTTGTCTGGCCTCTCAACAGATACGCCTCTGTTGTGGTTGCACCTACGGTACGGCTATCTGTATCGCTGAGGCACGCAAGCCTCCTCACCAACGGCAAGGTCCATGGGTCTTTGGGGGGAGGGGGGGGAGTTACAGTATTTTATGACAACAAAAGTAAACAATTTTTGACAAAGTAATGTAATTGGATAGATAAGAAAATCTATTCACCAAGCAGTGGCTACGTGGTGAGTAGATTTTTTATTTAACCAATTAAATTAAATTACAGTATTTTGTAATTTATCATATACTGAAGACATTATCAATAGTGATTATTATGAAAATGATAGTTGCTACCCACCATATAGTGGAGATGCTGAGTTGCAGGTAGGCACAACAAAAAGACTGTCAGAAAGTGAGCTTCAAGGATTACTACATTTCTTTGAACTATGATTCCGTATACAGATGTTTCCATACTTTCTTTTAGGTTTTTCTGATTTCCAACATACCATTTACGTAATTTCAAACTTTTGAAAATTACAATATACTATGTTTGTGTTGTTTTTTCCCTTTAAATTTCTTTCAAAGTTTTGCTGAAAGCACAGAGGAGGCGTTTAGTCGCAGGCAAGCCAGTGAAGAAGAATGCTGTCATTCTTTTTCAGTATGCCTGTGTGTGACTGAGCACTTCCTCTAGGTGATGGACAGCAGTCTCTCATTTCCATATTGTTATTCTTCCATCCTGTACTTTCCACTGTTTGGCATCTTAGTTTCCTGTATCCCATTTTTGCATCTCCTTCTCAGCGGTTCTGAATACTGCATCACTGCCCCCATCACATGAAGTAACAGAAAAATTAACGGACTCCTTTATTTATTCCACTGAGGTTGCTGATTCGTTGCATAATGGTGTGGAGGAAGCTGCATGTGATGCTTCTACCACTTAGCCTCTCTCCTTTCTGCTTTGTTGCTCTATCTTACATAGTTCCATGCAATTAAAAGTGTTGTCCTCCTTTCTCATCATTTTCCTAGATGCTAGAGTGTCAACATGTGTGTCTCATTTGAGATTGCTTTGAATTGTTAAATCTAGGAATTTTGCTTTAAACTCTGTTTTTGCTAATTCATTACCAATGTATAGTTTACTTTCATCATTAAAACTACTATTGTTAAACTCCATAAGACATATTCTACTGATGCTTACATTTAACTGGCTTTCATTAAAGTATTGAACAGTTTCACTTGTTGCGTTATTACAATGGGTCTCTAGTTCATTAAATGATTGCATTTTACACACAATGGACATATCATCTGCATACAGAACTAATTTGGAACTTTGAGTGCAACATTTTATGTCATTTACAGAAATCTAAAAGAAAAGAGGACCCAATGCCAAGCCCTGGGGTACTCCGTATTTTATATAAGTGATCTTGGATTTGTGAAAACCATTTTCAGTTTTAAGCAGTGCAAACTGTCTTTGGTTACTCATGTAAGACTTGGTCATGATCAGCGCTTCTGATGCCAATGTGTCATAGCTTATATAATAAGATAGTAGCATTTGCACAGTCAAAAGCTTTCTTGAGGTCGAGGTTGCTTGTTCTTGATGCCACTTATTATCTCTTCAATTAACTGAAGAGCTGCTATGCTAGTTGAGTTACATTTTAAGAATTCATTTTGATTTTCAAACATTACATTGTGCTTATTGAGAAAGGTTATAATTCTATTATACATGACTTTTTCAACTATTTTGAAAAAGACAGGATTTATTGAGCTTGGTTTGTAGTTTTCAATTTTGTATTTGTCACCTCTTTTAAAGATCAACGTTACCTGAGCTATTTTTAGTCCACCTGGAAAGGTGCCTGGATCTATTATATTATTTACTTTTACAGGCAAAGGTGCATAGACATTTTGTCTACACACTTTTAATACTTTAGTACTGAGGCCATCATGCCCTGCAGAACTGGAAGAGTTTAAAGAGCTAATGATGTTTATTATTTCTTTGCAGTTTGTGGGGGCTGGATACATGCTATGCCCAGATAGATTGCCTTTAAAATTATACTGTATGTTATTGTGTTTGTCATTGATAGCTTCCCCTACTGAGGAAAAATATTAATTGAAAATATTTGAAACTTCAAGTTGGTCTTTTATGAACATCCCACTATGTCAGTAGTAATGTCCATACACGATTTGTCTCTGCATGTTCTAAAACTGTTTATCACTCCCCATACACCAGATGTAACATTGTGTGAAGCCTGAAGCTTTTCGCATCATAGTTGCTCCTGATCTGTATCAATAAATCTTGATAGTATTCTTGATAAATTTTGAAGGCCTTCTTTAGCTTGAAGTTTTCTCTACTACTTAACATTGCACTAAGGTGTAGTTTTAATTTTTCCTGTGATTCTGTGACCCCATTATTTACCCAGATGCTTTTGTTTAAATTTTTTTGTTTGTTTAACTTTTGTGGCTCCAACTGGGTATGTGGCAACACAAGAGTAGTTGGAAGTCAGCAGCAAAACTATCATAAGGAAAGCTGTCATTCTCAAACCATGGTATGTATGTTTACATGCAGTTCAGTCTGTCGATATCATCATTATACATAGTTCTTTTGCTTACAAATAGTTGCAGTCTCAGGCAACTAATTTTCACAAAGGCCATCCTGGCCGAAAGCTGTATTTGTGACAGTCTTTTTGTTGTGCCTATCTGCAATTCAGCATCTGCGCTATATGGTGAGTAGCTACTTTCCTTTTCACAAGATTAAGTATTTCTATACCTGTTGGCCCATGTGGTGCAACAATAAAGCACATGCCTGGAAACAGAGGTTGTAGGATCAAACCTCGGTTGGACTGCGGTTTTTCCAGTCTTTGTTGTAACCTTGCCTTCGCCTCTGAACAATGTGAGGAGCTGCCATAAACAACACATGGTTCAGATTCCATGCTAAAGTGTAGGTCCATTTTCCCCATTTGGATAATTGGGGTAAGTTGGGGGGGACAGGTCAAAAAGTGACATCCGGTAAAAAGACTTTCACTATGTCATTGAGTCACATAAAATTATTATTAATTTCTGTGTATGTACTTAAGTTTCTAGGGAGCACACAAAGCACAAGTCCTACTCACACTTGCCTGATTTTTGCCATTCATCTCTGTTAGCCTACCTGCCTTTGTTATAATTGCAGGAATTGCTTTTATGCAGTTTTCTCCTCTGTTATGTATATCTGTCATTGATTTTTATTTTCTATCCCACTAAAATTCTGCTTCTGTGATACCAATACAAAATTCATCATCATAAATGATACAGTATTCATAAAAGGGAAACTGCCCTTATAATCATCAGTACAATGTTTGTCATTTTAAATAAATTGTCTATATGTAAAGTAATTTTTTCTGTAATTATATTGCAAGGTGTGTGGACAAAGTGTCAAGGATTTTCAGAACTTTCCTTCTCACCCTGCCTGGTAAGTCTCCCCTGATGCGAAGCTGGGGTTGATTTTTCCCGTGATCCTCCCCATTTCCTAAATCTGACCAGTACTTTCCCCTCATCCCTCTTCCTTCCCTTTCAATTCTTATGTCACAAAATGAGCCACAAGCTGTGAAATCTTGCATGTTTTCTTAACTTTTGTATGTGTTTTCTGCCACTGCCACTTGGTGAGTAATTTTTTATCAGTTCAATTGTATCATAAAATACGGTTGGTGTTTCAGGGATTGGTACAACAATGCTTCTTGCCGTACTTGGTACCGGCGCAAACCTTTGGCTGGTGCTTTCTCACATCCATCACGTATGGTGTATCCTCCAGGGCACATATACACACCAGAACCAACCCCAGAACCGCAGCGTAGAGAATCCAAGGAGCGCCGAACGTGGGAAGACCATGTACCGTCAAGAGAGCCAATTGATTATGAGATTGGAATGCCCAAGTCAGAGAGTCAGTAAGTATGAGGGCGACAATATTTTTATGTCTGTTCTTCAGAATTGATTTTAATGCTCTTCGTGGAGCTTTGTAGTATCTAAATGGCCTGGTATCACAAAAAGATGAGTTGCCTTGATGATATATGGCAAATTATGTTCACCATCCATTCTCTTCAAACAGTTAATTATGCTGTAGTGGTGCCAGTGTAACACAATTTGTTGAACACAAGAAAAAATTCATTTGAAGCTTTTGGTTAAAGTATACCAACACTGATATCCATACAATAGCTAGGTCATCAACAGATTCAATGAGCATGTCCAGCCAGAATCAATGTCCAGTTTGTAAACACTTCCATGGCAATAGTCACAGTAAGAATGGTTTACTAATTGCATTCAGATAGCACCTGGCTGAAGAAAGCTTACTGGATCATCTTTATGGTGCATTGCAGTTTGGGCAGTGGCAGCTGACCCGAAGTATCTAGTTGCAGCAGAGTGCAGCACCTTCGTTGGCACTCACAGAACAGTGACTGGTGATGCTCACCGAACATACACCATCCGTATCAAATACAATCACAGCAATTTATGTACTCTTCTGGTCACATTAAAGCATGTAAATGGAAAAGAGACTTCAAAATTTATTACAGATGCTGCATTCTCCTTAGTTTGATGCTATTTGAACCATGGGAAAAAGGTTAGCTTACAGTGTTGTCTATATTTTCATAATTAAAATATTAAAATTTATTCATAATTGGCATTTTAAATCCTACTCATAGGCTCCCCTAATGTGCAGAATATGAATTTCATTTGAACTTCATTTAGAAGTGTAAGTAATAAATTATTACTTAATGTTATCACTTGTGGTATATGAAATGTTAGTGAACGCATGCAGTATGCTACTGTTCCAGCTATGATATTTCTTGTAAAGATTACAGCACCCTACTCAAAAGACAAGTGAAAAACACATGAGATAGAGAGACAATAATTTCTGTTCTGTTTCTCACTCTGCTTTTCTCTTGCACATCCCTGGAATGCGAGTGATGTAGACCCATGTAAAGCACCCTATTATGAACTCGCATCAAAATCCAGGAAACCAGCTGAGACAGTGAAGTTAAGGAGTCAGGTATACAATGCTTTTCAGAGTTGAAGTGAAGAACTACCTGAACTGAATGCGTAATCACATACTGAAATGATCTGACATAGCATTAAATCACAGAAATCTGTAAACTTTTTTCAACATTGTTTAACAGAGAAAATAGATATTTCTTTTATATAACACAATGAGAGTTTCCTGGCTAGCATTAATTATAATTTCTGTTGATTTCACTCTGTGTACTTCTTGAAACACTATTATATGGAAAACCACACTTTTTTGCCACCTTGTTGTTTCTTTCTTTCCCTTTAAAATAAATCAAGTTTTGAGGTTATTAGCCCATTGTCTAGTGCTGCTGACAAAGATACTGTTGCACATAACGGCACAAACATCAACAGCAAAGAATTTGCATTGATAAAAGAAATTAATTTTTAATACCATGTATACAAAATAATACTTTCATAATTACAGGACGCTAAAATAAATAAATAATTGGTAAACTGGGACACAACTTCAGAAAATTTGAATTGGTAATTAGTCAGATTGAGCAGTGTCAGTAAGTGAAGAGTAAGTGTAGCCTGTTTGTACATTCAATATCTCTTCAGGATGGTTTTTATAGTGCCTCATGAGATCCAGTATTTCAAATGGTGACAGTTTCTGCCCATTGTAGCAAGATTTCTGTATTTGTGCACCTACTACATAATTGTGTGTAATTTCCAGATGATGCTGCGCAAAGGTGGGGCCTGTTTTCTGTAGCCTCCGGAATAATATTTCTATTTATTTCTAATCCTTCTTTCTCTTGTGCAAATATATTAAAATATCTGTCTCAGGTATTTCACCAGCAGTCACTCGTCGTCTTTGTGTGAAGCATTTCTATTGCTGTATTCAGCATTCTTGTTATCATAAATACAGGTGTATTTCTCCACAATATGAATGAAATCGGTGTTGAACTCAGCATATGTTCTCATCTTCCTAGCACAGATACACTCACACAATTAAAGGAGAACAGACCCGACATTTGGAATATGTGGAGCATGGAACAGTTGCCTGGCAGTGAGATGACATACCACTGGTTACAGCCATATAGTGTCATACCAATCAGAACACACCACTAAGCTGTGTTTTTCTTAACTGAAGTAGGGTCAAGTCTTGTAATTTGGCACATGCCAGGCCATTTCTCACAACACTAATAGCGCTTGACCCGCTGAATTACAATTCTTTCATTTTCTACTGTGTGCAAAGTGTAGCTATTTTTCATATTAGGCCTATTGCTCTTCCAGATCAGTGCCAGTGAAATTTTTATTCATAGATGCTACTCTAATTCATATAGCCAGTTGTCTCACATGTATCACCTACCACCTAAGCAGCATAAAGTTCTATACAGAAAAATGTTGTTTATGTGTATTTTAATGATTCACATCCTGGTATCATATTTTATTGGCATTCATGATGATGCAAAATACAACTTTCAAATCATTTACTGTACAAGAGAACAATGTATAAAAGTAGAACTCCAGTTAACTAAACTCCAACTACCCGGATCAGCAATTACCTGGATTGCTTGGAGAAAAAAGATATTTGTACTGTATGCCAAAAAAATGTTGGTTTTGTTCAATAGTTATAGTGAGTGTAAGCAGTTAGTTTAGATGTTTAGCATGGGAATGTCAACAATTTCAGGCATTAAAAAAATCAGTAAACAAAGAGCTTGCAGAGCCCATATTCAAGAGGTTTTTGCAACAGCAAGCATTGGGAAACCCTCTTTTAGAACTGATTTATTGCGAAAAAGCAAATTTTTTAGCCAAGAAAATCGAAAGTTTGTCTTGATTTAAACCAAGCAATCTCCAGCTACATAATTTCAAGCCAGGCCACAGTATTCGTTAGCTGGCGTTAAGTGGTAATAAACTGTCAGCACACCCAAAAGGAGCAGAAAATTTATTGAGAATTTCAAACTTGAAGCATAGCCTTATGAACATGAATTTTTATCCAACACAAAAGAGACAGGCTTTCTTTGGAAGGTTTCACCTGAAACAACTTTAGCTTCTGAAATGGAAACTAGTTCTTCGGCTTTCTTTGGAAGGTTTTACCTGAAACAACTTTAGCTTCTGAAATGGAAACTAGTGCTTCTGGCCATAAGGTTAGGAAAGACCATGTTACCTTACTTAAATGTGCTAACTCTACAGGAAACCCTCTTATGTTGGTAGGAAAGCCACAAAAACCTCAGGCTTTCAAAACTATTACAAAACTTTCCATCTTTTATAGGCTCAAAGGTCTTAGTGACAGCTACTTTCTTTCTTTCTTCTTCTTCTTTTTCTTTTTTTTCTCTTTTCAAATGGCATGATTCAAGTTTCATACCTGAAATTAAAAGTGCCATAAAGCCACAGGAGAAGAAAGCTGTAAAGTTTTGTCAATTCTGGACAACACACTCACACACTCCATAGAAATCCTTCTTTGTGGAGAAAATAGACATTTCAAAACACTCTTCCTGCTGCCAATGGACTAATCATTTATCGACACTATGAAGTGACATTACAGAAGGCAATTGTTCAAACTCTGCCACTTCATTGTAAATGCTTTGGCAGTTAAGCACTAGGATTTTGATACTCTGATCTGTGGGAGGCATTTCATTTGGTCTTACCCTAATACTTCTAAGTTTTCCTATAGTTGTTTTTATCTGGATTGGATGAAGAGTCTGCTAATCTAAAAGAAAGTCTTGTATGCGCCCTCCCCCCCCCCCCCCCCCCCCCCCCCCCCCCTCCAGGTAGTTGAGTTGCCTCTGATGAGCATTGCATGCCTGAGCTATTTAGGGGGACCCTCCAACTCTTAACCTTGTTGCACAAGTCTAAGAAGTCACAGCCTAGTTTGACACAGAACTTTTGGTGTTTGTGGTTAAAGCATTCCCCTCCACTCAGAACCAAGGGGCCACAGTCTGTTTTGGGAACAGTACCACAGAATGTGAACTTTATTGAAACTCCATGAGGAAGACTGGTTTTCTCAACCTTCTCTGCTAGTTGCTGGAAAGATCCAAGTGTGACCTCAGAGCCCAGACAACAGGCATCATTTTTTCCAAGATGCAACACAGTCTGCAGTTGGTTGCACCCTGTTCTTTCAATGACTACTGAAATATCCTTTTCAAAATGCTGAATGAGGTCCATAGGCACACTCACTAAGTGCAGCCAGTGTTCTTTCCCATTCCTTGCTATCATTTCCCTAAGACATACAACTATTCAACAAACGTTTTAACTGCCAACTATTAATAGACCCAAACCCCTTTATGTTCACTGCCCCTTGACACAGAACACAGCAAGTGTTCCTAACAGGTGAAGCGAGTCTCGCTGGCCCAGTTTCAGTTTCGGTGGAAGACAGCACTGTGAACCTATTGGTTAGTTGGGTGGGTGCAACATCCTGAGTTCTTCCTGATCTCTGTCTCCACTATAAAGGAGGCCTAGACCCACCATTGACACACTGCTCATAGTCAAGAGGACAAGTAATGATGGGTTTTGTGTTTTCTGCAGGAGAGACAGTGTCCACATAAAGGATAGTAATTGAGGTACTTTTGGTATCTCTGGTGCACAGCTCCTGGTAGCTCTCCCAAAACACCCATTTGCAGCTACTTCTAATTGCTTGACAGTAGGCAGAGTGATTTCCAGCTGCTTACAAATAGAAACCAACTCCTCCCTAGCCCAAGAACAGCAAACACAATGGGACTGCATTATGCCTGGTGTAATATTTTACAGGGCAGTTAACAAGTATTTTATAGAATAGTAAACAAATCACTTTATACTAAATTTGCCGATTCTCTCTTAATCTATGAGTCTGATATGCTACAAGTATTACCAGTAGCGTTTTGATTCATGGCCAAAACCAAGATATCAATTATGACAACAGAAATCTTAGTACAAATTTTACCATTACGCTATGAGATCAAGACACTAACGTGTTCAATTATATTGTTTATTACAATAGACCTCTTTCAGTGTGATTGCCATCTTCAGTTTATCTCTGGAAGGTAAAAAGTTTGGTATAGTATTTCGATATGAGATATAAACTCAGTGGGTCCAGATGGGTACAAATTTTACTGTTTCTCTGAAATGATTTTCAGATTATGTTCACTAGCAAAATTCAACAGTAGCATTAATTTACATCAAATGCAGACAATATACTCTCCTATTAAAAGAGAGAACTGGTGTGACATGAGATGTTACTTATTTTCAGTAACTGTAAATCACAAACACAAATTTACTACAAAAGAGTTATGCGAAACACTCATAACTTACCAAAATTTTTGCAAGTGTCTGAAACTTCTAAAAAATATACCTTTCTCAGATAAATATATTACAAAATTTGGGAACCGCTAGTTGTAAATGATAATACTACAGCCGTAGTTTCTGAAAAGCACAGTTAAGTTTACAATTTGTGATATAATACTACAGTACACAATATAATTATCACATTCCTGAAAAGCACAGGCTATGTTGACAACTGACTATTCAATACTACACAATCTATCACATAACATGAAAAACATGTTTAAGTTTTGTGTGAAGTTTTTGTACCTAAGTTTTCAAAATGAATTTATGTGATGCACTTGATTTTACTCGATGACAAAGGAAATGCTGGGAGTCACCTTATATACATAAGTATAAGTATAAACATGAGAAATGTGCAGGTTTTGCAATGTAGCTAATTTTGTACCTCCCATTGCACTATCATGCTAAAACTGAACCCTGCAACTTCAATGTATCTCACAAAAACAATGTGAAATGTAAAGCACGACAAATGCACATACGCATGGGGGTGACTAACACCAAAGAGAATGGAATTTTGTGCACATTTAAAAGCTTGAATTCTCTCCATATGCAACATCACTGAAAAAAGTAACCATCATCCTTTAGGCCTCACACTTCATGCTGACTGTCAATACCTGTGGCATTTTAAGCATGTCATTGTAAATTTTGATATTCCATGGTGTTTACTGATTCAGATGGCAATGCAAAAATGGGGACATTTTGCAAATGGCTTAGTGTTTCGCTTCTGTATTAGATTTCCAAATAAGAATTGCTTTTGTGCATTCTTGTACAAAAAGTAATGTGTCAATAAATCTAAAGTTACAACTCACCAAGAACACCTACATATGAATATTACTGGGCCATGTGTACCTTCATTTTGCTTCACGTTCATACTCATACATAAATTGCATCATTTTCTGCATTCCTGCTTATGTACATTGTCTGTTACAGCTACCAGTATGGTCCTGATACATATCTGCTTCAGTTGCGTGATGTCGACTTTCCCGTGCGATTGCGAGAATACATGAAAGTTGCAGCAAACAGGGCTCCTGGTTATTCAGCACACTTGACAGAAACTGCTCCATATGACTGGAGGGTCAGTGTCTATAATCTTATAGATGTGTAAGAAAAAGAGTCCCTTTATATTCATATTTGTTAACAATAAAAAAAATAAACTTTGTTCACAGACACCTGTAATACGAGAACGGCGTCGTTTCACTGATGTTATGGATGAAGAAATAGATGATGAAAGAAAAGAACGCATAAATAAATATGGCTCAGGGGAAGTGTACTCACTTCGGCGTTTAAGACATGAGCTTGGAACTAGGTTGGATGGGCATGCAGAAGCAGAGGCCATAATTGAATACAAGAGAGAAGGACAGGTAGCTAAAACAAGTACTACCTTTAGCATGCTTTTGCTTAATAATTAGAGAGGTTAGTGACTGTTAGCTTAAAAGGGATAGGAAAAATATTCCTTGTTCATTGTGTACATATTTTCCATTATCTCTTGCACTAAGTGGTCTGTTCTCTAAAACTCTCCATAATTGTTTAAAAATCCTTTTTTACCATTTCATCAGGTGGCAAATGCTTCAGATTCATTTTGAAAGTGAAAGGAACTTTTTACCTATCTTTTCTGAAGAACTGCTTTCCTGAAAAATGAATAAATACTTTTTCTACAGAAGATTTGTTTGTATGTTCTCGAGGTTTATATTTAGCAAAATTTTCTTGCTCATTTTACCTACATCCTGATTCCTTCTCCTAACAGACTAACCACTTTGCGCAAGTTAGAGCTGCAGGTAGAATCTTTCAGCTTCATATATTTTTCTTACAACATTCTCATTATGCCAAGTAACTAAGGAAACATTTATGTGGCTTCAAGTTTTTCCATCTTTTTCTGACTCCCAAGTTTCCCTAAGTTACAGCAACTGAAATACCCACATTACTTACTACTTTTGCCCAGTAGTCCCCAGGATATCCTTATTTTCACTTGGAAATAATTCACCAGTAAATAATATTATGAAAAGGATAGATTAATATTACTACAAATATGACAGTCTTTTCATAGCACCTGTCTGCAACTCAACATGTCTTGTGAGCAGCAATCTATCCTGTTCATAATATTGTTGATATTTGATCCTACACTTTCTATTGTTTGATTTCACCAATTGATAATGTCTTTATGAAGTCTTAGGAGTAAGAAAAATAATTCTCTGGTTATTTAAAATGAAGTAGATTGTAGTGGTGAAATATAATGAATGCAAGAAATAAAAGTAACAATGTACCATGTAAATGAGACATTGAGTGGTTGATAAGCACATACACAAAACTGAATTTCAGTCTTATTTGTGTACCTACCGAACATTCAACACCTCAGCTATACAGCAAGTTGTGAGCTTCATTCCTATTATTTGTGTTCCACCTAGGACTTTCCATTGTCATATGTATATTTTACTGGATTTGGTGAGAGATTTACGACAGCCACAGAACAATTTTACTTTATAACACTTACTAACTTAAGTAAGTATTTTAAAGTAATGGTAATTTTGGTATGTCTTGCAGCCTCCATTCTTCCGAGAAAAACCACAGACTCCTCTGCCAATTCTTGAGGATCAGCCAGCTGAATTATCATGCCTTGTAGTTGGCGATCCAAAACCAGTTGTTCAGTGGTTCAAGTATGTCACCTGCTTGTTATTAATTATTTGCATTGAAAATATTATAAAAATTTTGGTAGTAGCTGTAGAATCATTGTACAATTTGATTTTTATGTTTTGTTACCAGGAATGATCAGGTGGTATTAGAGAGCAACCGTGTTAAGGTGAGAGAAGATGAAGAAGGACGTTCATTTTTGCGATTAGAACCTGCATTACATATTGACGTGGGAATCTACAAAGTTGTTGCTCGTAACAGAGTAGGACAAGCTATCAGCAGGACACGGTTGGTATTAGATCATAATATTTCTCTGCTGTTGGCACATGTTCGTAATACTGCTTCCTGTACTTGTTGCTGGCTTTTAAAAAAATGTCAAAAAACCTTGTATGTTACTCAGTTTTAAATATTCATAGCTTGAGTGTTGGTATACAACATAGTAAGAAATACTAAAAATAAAAATCGGAATATATAAATATCAAGGCATCACAAAAGAAGTCAGGTAAAAGGCCAAAATGATAGTGAATGAGGAGATACAAACTCATAACCATGTGAAAAACATGAATCGCCATCAATAAAAGCATGTGCCTGCGAAACAGAAGAAGGCAATGTGTAAGGGATAATGATGAACAAAGTTACCAGGAAAGTGGTAGAAGTCTAGGGATTTATGGATATTGATCAGAGATATCAATTACATCTAGTATTCTCACACTGTGGAAGGAAATCTGGGAGTCCTGTGTTTGGTGCAGATATCGTTGTAACTACTGGGAGAGAATTGTGGAATAAGAGGTGTCCAAAATGGGGTGCTCAGTCTTTCTCAAGATGTATCTTGTGTTTGATAGACAGAAGTGCCGACTCCTTCATTAACAACAGATGAAGCTCTAAGAGCATTTCACATGTTGCATGCTGGATGAAACCAGTTAATCACAAACAGACAGTTACCCACAATAACAAAGTGTATCTTGGTATGAGCGTTTGCATTGTAGCTCCATATACAAATGGTTATCTGTAACTGTGTGTGTTTTAGTAAAATATATATTTGTGAGCTAACAGATTAGCCTGTTCATTATGGCCAACCTAGTAACAGGAAAACATTTCATGTACTGAGTGATGTGCAGAATTATATCATTAAGAAGATGCACCATCTTGTTACAAATGATGTTCTCTGGTTCAACTTGGGCGGGGAATCACAATTGTAACATACCTAAATGAATCATTCTGCTCACTGTTTCTTCAGTGAAGAGTAACAAGTAGTTAACTTTTCATCAGAATATTACATACAAGGTTTTAATTTTGGGGAGCCCATTGCACTGAAATATCTCATTGGGATTTTCTGGTCCAAACCCTTCAAGTTTATTTTACTGTTTATATGTTATAATTGCATAACAATTGTATTTGGTGGTACTTTCACTCATAATCATCATGTATACTATAACATGTAAGCATTTTTACTCGCTTACAAGTACAAATGGATAAATGAAGTAAATTACTAAGCAAATGTGGAAATTTTCTTAAACTGCATCTCAGAATTAGTAACCTCATCTCTTGTAATGCTTGTATTGAAAGTTTCAAGAGGAAAGAATCTGAAGTTTTTAGTGTGATTGATAACACACAAAACAGAGGACATTGAGTGTCATGTAGTAATTAAACATTTTCATTGAAGGATTTAGTAGCTGTGCAAATCAAAACCAAATTAAATCAATTTCATACAAATGTTGCTCTGATACTGCAAAATATGTACTTCTGAGTTAATGATCTTAAACATGGGTGCACTATCTCACAAGTTGATGTAATCTCTGTTCTGCTATTAATGACACCATTAAGAGATCAACATGATGTACTAATAGAAGATCATAGAATGAATGTACGCACTGTGCTGATATTGTAGACATCACAGTGGAATGAGTTCACTTCATTTAAACAAATTTATTTGAAAGTAAGATATTGTTATGTTCCTGGGATTGACTCTGCCATATTTTTTTTTAGGAAACACAAAATCAGACTTGTCATTTTGAGAATTCATTTCATTCAAATCTGATGACACCACCAGATCATCACTCATGCCAATACTCAATAAGTGCTCGTTGGTTTGATCATGTGATTGTTTTTGAAGAAGAAGAAATTGCACATGAAAAAAACTTGCATATGCTGAGAAATGAAATTACAGGCTTTTGACAAACAGATATTTAGGTGCAGTCTGTAGGATTTTTTGTGCAGTTTGTGAATGTGAATGAAACCTGAGTAGAATAAAATAGAATAGAATGCAATTTATTCATCTTCAAATGTTTTAAATGAATATTTGTGCTCAAAACTGTCTTTAGTGATTTATTTGCTGTACAAACCTAGGAATAATGTAAGCAAAACCCTGTTAGTATATGCACATTTTGCATTTTTCAACTCCCACCTTACCTATGGAACTCTTCTATGGAGTAAGTGCCCCAGCTCAAACATTGTATTGAAATGGCAAAAAATGGCTATCAGATGTACTCTAATCAGCCAGAACATTATGACCCCTAAGTAGTAGTCGGTATGTACACCTTTGGCATGGATAACAGTGGTGACATGTCATGGCATAGAAGCAAAGAAGCCTTGGTAGGAGCAAGTGTATCCTCCTTGGCCATCATGGTACACTACATGAGCTCCACTGTATCCATAGATACCCATCAGAATGTTCCCCATAGCACAATGGAACTGCTGCCAGCTTGTCTCCATCCCACAGCACAGGTGTCAAGAAGCTGTTCCCATGCAAGATGATGGGTTCGCATCCTCCCATCGACATGATGAAGAAGGTATCAGGATTATTCATCAGACAATGCAACACTCTACCACTGCACCAACACCCAGTGCCAATGGTCAGATGCCCATTTCAGTCATAGTTGCTGATGTCATAGTGTTAATATTAGCACACACATGGCTCATTGGCTGTGGAGGCCCATCATTACCCAGCATTAAAGTCTAATGTTAATTCTGCCACAGTTCACAGCCTGTCCTGTTTAACCAGTCTGCCCAGCCTACAATGTCCAACATCTGTAATGATGGGTGGGCACCCGACCCCACAATGTCTGGACGTGGTTCCATCTCGGTTTTGCCACGTGCCGAAGATACCCACCACAGCACTCCTGGAACACCTGACAAGCTGTGCAGTTTCTGAAACACTAATGCCAGGTCTCTGGGCCATCACAATCACCTTCGATCGGACTCACATACATCACATGCCTTTCCCATTCTACACACAGACACCAAACTCATTGATACTACGTGCACCGTGTTTGTGTCTGACTATAGTTCAATTCTTTTATCTTGGCGGCTCGCGCATGCCCGCCCAGACGCTGGAGATTGCTGCGTTGCCAGTTGCACACGACGCACGCGCCAATAGAAACAGCGCCATAGTATAGCATAGTTCGCAAGCTTACATGTAGGGAGGAGTGCGCAGTTCATGAAGTAAAGCCACCACGGCCGCATTAACCCTTTCGCTGCTACAAAGACGTGCTCCCTGCATTACGCGCTGTGGGCGATTTTGTCACTGCACTGCTCGCCTGTGCAGACACATTGTGTTCCGACTCTTTATCATTCGATTCCACAAAAACTATTTGGCTCAAAAATTAGATTTTTACCTATCTTCTTGACTGATACCTTCCCCCCATAAATGACTTAATTTTGTTTCGATGTTCAAAGCAGTTCTTATGCAGCATTAAATATAGTAAACCTTTGCACGAAATTTTGAAGAGTTTGCAGAGGTAAAAGTCCATAGAGTATACTTTCCGTATGGTCGATTTTAGTTGCCACAATGTTGAGAATGAAATGTGGACAAGATACCTACATATTTCATTTAATTTAAATACCACATAAGTTTCGTATGTAATATTGAGAAATATTCCACCTTTCGCGACTGTAACAAAAGTTTTACTTACACTGGGCACGTTTGGCTTTATTTTAAAGCACTTCAATCAATCAAAAGGAGGTAGACAAAATACATTAAACAAAACTGTGGACTTACAAAAACATTAGGACTTGAATATACCATCTGTCAGTGAAGTGCTCAGAGCTATGTCAAATATAATTTTGTGTGTGGCACACACAAACAGAATTTATTTGCTAAAACACTGATGAGCCAACACAAACTTTGAATATTGTGCTACTGCAGCACAAAACTGTGAAAGGTGACTTGGCAATGGAGGGCACAAAATACAGTCCTCTTATGATGCTTCAAAAGAGAGAAACGCGTCTGGTCTAAATAAGTCGCTTGTTACAGTTGCAGAAGAGGGATATATTTCAATACCATTGGTAAAACTGCGACTGTGGAACAAAAACAAGAAATAGAACATGAATACCATTGTGTATGTGCCATACCTTTCACCGATGGAAGTGCTTTAAAATAAAGCCAAACGCACCGTGTGTATATAAAACTTTTATTACAGTCGCGAAAGACGGAATATTTATCAATATTACATACGACACGTATGTGTTACTTAAATTAAATGAGATATTGTTATACAGTAAATATTATATGAAATTTAGGTATCTTGTCCACATTTCATTCTCAACATTGTGGCAACTAAAATCGACCATACGGAAAGTATACGCTATGGACTTTTACCTCTGCAAACTCTTCAAAATTTCGTGCAATGGTTTACTACATTTAATGCTGCACATCAAAACAAAATTAAGTCATTTATGGGGGGAAGGTATCAGGCAAGAAGACGTGTAAAAATCAAATTTTTTGGCCAAATAGTTTTTGTGAAATCGAATGATAAGTGTGTCAAAGCAGTGGGATCACCATGTGTCTGCACAGGCGAGAAGTGCAGTGATGACAAAATCGCGCACAACGCGGAATGCGGGGAGCACGTGTCTGCAGCAGCGAAAAAGTTAATGAAGAGGCAAAGCACTAGAAATTTCATTCAAACGAATAAAATCCATGAAGTAAGGCACTCCAATATTGTTTTTAAATAAAGAAAACATTAAGCACCGTACAAGGTTTGAATTCATAACCTTTCGCTTGGCAGTCCAACACCTTAACCGCTCCACTACCTCAGCTCACAGAACAATGTAACTCCATAAGGACTCTAACACCTCACGCAACTACTTATAAACACTGTTGGTATGACTATGAATTACTCACGCTTCGTCGAAGTACAATAGGAAATAAACAATTACCGCTGTTCTTTATTGCGAAAAAACAGTTCGTGAGATTGAAACAAACACCTTTCCTTGCTATCGCCTGAATTAGGAGTCTTATTGCTTGTTTGGTTTAATTAATTAATAGAAAATGAAGCAATTGGTATAAAGAATGCTTTTTCCAAACTTTCTGTAAAAGAAAGTCTGCTATCAAGACATTGCTTTTGTTCTATTATTTTATTTATGACTGAACGTTTCTAAAACTGAAGACACTCGTCCGTGCTCTGCACTGCTGTCGAGATCTGGCAACATCATTCTCTGTTCATTGGCTGACTGTGTTTTGTGACGTCAGATGCGCAGAACGAACCTAAACTCGGCCGCCAAGATATATGACGCGCACTTTAGCAGTCATTCCTTGCCAGATAACGCTGCCATCACCTGGATGGGTTTACACTGATAGCAGGTCAGTGGTCATAATGTTCTGGCTAATCAGTGTATAGCAGCACTTACTCCAAGAGAATCTTGGAATTTATCTTCATTGGAAACACATAAATCAAAAATAGTGTGTTCAGTTTTATTGTTATTAGTTTGTAAATAATTTGCCTGGAACCAGTCAGTGCATTGGTTCATTATTACATTTACATTATGTCACAGCTCCTCTAGATCATCAACTTGTGTGATTAGAGTTGTTTCATCTGCATATAATACTACCCGACATGGCAAGGGTAAGACATTTATATGTACAATTAGTGGGAATGGACCCCCTACTGAGCCTATGCAATGCCTTTGTAATGGGTAATAAGTCTGATCTTTGGTTGTTTATAGTTACCATCTGCTTTCTGTTGCTTAGGTATGATGCAATAAGGTGACGAACATTTTTTCCAACTCCTTAGTGCTGGAGCTTTTTGATAAGTATACTATGGAAGACAATATCAAAAGTTTTCCTCAAATCTAGAAAATTTGTACAGGTTGTTTTCTTAGCCACTAAAGAATCATATACTTTTGTGATGAGAGTCTCAACTGCTTTGACAATGGAAAGATGAGGTCTGAAACCATATTGTGAGGAGCTAAGTAGATTATTTTTCTCAAAGAGCTGGTTAATCTGTTTGTGCATACAATATTCTATTATTTTTTATATGATTTGTATGAGTGAACTGGGATGTGGTTACCAGGAGATGTTTCATCTTCTTTCTTATGGATAGGTTTTACAATAGTAATTTTTAGGCAATTTGGGAAGATTTCTTCATGTAGCATTTGGTTGATGTTTTTAAATAGTGGCACTATAATGTCTTTCTTTAAATTTTTTTATTACATAACTTGAAAGTTCATAGAAGTCTTCTGCTTTTGGGTTGCTAAGTTTAGCAGTTGCTTCACTAACTTGTCTGTAGGTTACATGAGACCAGCAGAAGTTGTCATGTTGCTTACTATCTAGAGCTGGAAGCAAAAATTCAGTTTTATTTGCATCTTCAGTGAGTTTGTAATTTGAGCCAGAACTGGTAAAGTGTGCACTCAAGATGTTTGGTTGAATTGGAATGTTGTTGTATATATTTTCAAAGCTTATCTCTGTTTTGATAACTTTCTGTGCTGCTTTACACTTATTTGTCGAGTTTGTTATGTAACTGTCATTGGGTTACCTCTTGGCTGCTCTGATTTCAGATCAATACTATCTCCTCACTGCTGTGTAAGTTATCTTCTGAGCTTGATTTGTTGCACTCTGAGGTTTATTACTCTGGTGCTGCCTTATGTATTTTTTTATATTTGGGACAATCTGGGTCAAGGTTTTCTACTAGCAACTCTAGGAATTTCTTCGTTGATTCATTAGCAGACACATCATAAGTGGGTACTGTATCCCAGTTTATGTGATTAAGATTTGTTTTTAACTGCTTCAGTTTATGTTAATTGAGTGGCCTGATTACTCTTCCTAGTTCAGCTGAAGAACTGTGTGGTTTGTTGATTAGAGGCTGCCTAAGCCACAGTTCTGCGTGATCTGATATATGAAGTTTACAGTACCAAATTCAGTTTTATGTAGCTGAAAGTTGCAGATTATATTATCTAAGCATGCATTGAGCCTGATGGGTGTATCATTTAGACAACAGAAGTTAAGTGATCTTAATGTGTGTAATAGATGCTTGTGGTCTTTTACCTAATGTCTATTTTATATCATCAAATATCAGAACTCTGCAATTTTTATATTTTAAGAGCATTATTATCAGTTTTTCAATATTTTCTATGAATAATTCTTCATTATTACTTGGGGAGTGGTACACTGATACAGCTATTAGTTCTTGACTTGCTGTCAATATTGATGAAATTTCAAAAACTGCTTCTACACATAGAAAAATTATATGTATCACTTCAGATTCCAAATTATTTGTTTCTCGGATATAGATTGAAACACCAACATGCTTCAAATTTGTTCTACAGTAATATGTTGCTGATTGGTATCAATAAGGTACACTTAATTAAAGTTCACTATGAATTACCCAGTGTTCATTTACTAGCAAAAAATCACAATTTAATTCTTCCAACCAGTATTCAATTTCTTCAAGTTAATTTTTCGTTGACTCTATATTAATATGCAAGAAAAACACTCTTTTTGTTTTGATGTCTGGCTGGTTGGACACACACAATTCTTGACTACTGTCATCTGGCTGCCCCAGGTAAAATGAATCAGATGATTTATGCTGCACATCCCTTGTGTGATTCACCATAAAAATTCTGAGGTTTCTTCATAGTAAAAATGTTGGTGTTGTCTCAGCTGTGCTGTGAGGGTGCCAGCTTAAGAGGATTGTGCTTTTGGTTATTTGATTCCTGTTGTTGATATTATCATTTATATTTTTAATGATCAGTTTTTTCCCTTGGCTATTAAGGTGTGTCCCATGTGCAGTGTGGAATCTGCAGCTGATGTTGCCAACATCCAGGATTTTTACAGTTTTGAAATATTTTCATAATGCTGATATTTGTTCATTGACAGCATTAATTTCCTTGTTTAACCATGACCACGCTAGTAAGTCATGTTGGTGTGCGATGTTCAGCATGAAACAATTGTGTGCGTCAGCTGTGCTAAGCACTTTTTTAATTCCAGTTTTGCTTTTTGCATTGTGTTTTTGTTTACATCATTTGATCCACCGCAGAGCACAACATAATCCTGTGAGGAAAAACTTACTACATCAGTGAACCATGTGTGTTTACATATTTCGGACATAGATGCACCAGGCTTTATGAAGGTGCTTGCATTTACTGTGGGTTGTTCACTGAGAAGATGAGTAAATCCACAACCATGACCATCTGCCATTGCACTCATTTAGTCCTCTGTTCACAATTCTTACCACTTTTAGATTGTATACTTGTATGTCTGTTATCCACAACACACATTTCCTGGAACAGACTTTTGCTGTTTTTGCCATTTTCAGCAAAGACTAGCACCTCAAATTTATTTGAAAGTAAGATATTGTTATGTTCCTGGGATTTGACTCTGCCATATTTTTTTTTAGGAAACACAAAATCAGACTTGTCATTTTGAGAATTCATTTCATTCAAATCTGATGACACCACCAGATCATCACTCATGCCAATACTCAATAAGTGCTCGTTGGTTTGATCATGTGTTTGTTTTTGAAGGTGCAACTGCATTTGAATGTCTTTAATTATTTAACTTCTCCATTCTAAGTCTAGTTTGCACCAATGTGGCTTCCATGGTGCACAAAGCACATAGCCAGGTTGTTGTTTCTTCCAGGTATTTAAGGTTGACTCCTGCACATTTTTCATGCAGCCAAACGCTGCACTGTGAACACTTCAATCTTTTCATCATCTTTTTTTGCAATTCCTACACTTATTACTATGTAAAACATCATTTACATCACACATATTTAGTTTTCCATTTTGATGGGTGCCATCACGTCACGCGAAAGTCCAAACACAAACAGTAATCAAAATCATGGGCAAAGATGATTGAGAGTTCACCAAAGAACAGTTTCATTTGTTGGAAACTCATGGTCACTGTTTCGCCAGATACTCTGGGTGCAAACCTCAAAGATTACTTGGACAAAATGATAACTGGTCTGTGTTGCTGTCCATAATAAATAGTTTTATTTGGAAGTAGGGTGCAAAATGTCAAGGAGTAGTACAAGAAAAGCTTTCTTTCATGAAGAAGATATCCTAAACAACACATCATCATTGATAATTGTAACAGTGTATCCACTGAAATTTAGTTTGATCTTTCATTCACCTTCTTCTAATAATACACAGTTATTCTGTATGTCATGCTTGCTGGAAAGAAATTTACTTCATAGGAGAAGGAACTGACACTAGAACAGAGAGTATTTGCAGAATTTGACAAATTCTGTTTCTGGAATAGGATGAAAAAAGTAGCTTATGTGGATATGGTGTCTGTTCTTTCGGACATGTCCAAAAGAACAGACACCATATCCACATAAGTATATAGTTCTGGCGATACCAGCCATGACCTTCTTCTTCTGTGTGGATGCACACATATGCCCCGAACTCTTACAGGACTTGGAAGAATGTCTTCCACGAGTAATGAGTGTGTGGACATACAAGGTGAGAATGTGAGTCTCGCGAGAGGCGTGCATGAGATAGTCCCTGCAGTTGCACTATCACTGTGCCCTCGGTGGCTCAGATGGATAGGGCATCTGCCATGTAAGCAGGAGATCCTGGGTTCGAGTCCCGGTCGGGGCACTCATTTTCACCTGTCCCCGTTGTTCTATATCAACGCCCGTGCGCAGCTGATGGTATTAATATAATTCTAATTTTGTTCTAGACGGCTCCAGGTCATCACATAAGTATATAGTTCTGGCGATACCGGCCATGACCTTCTTCTTCTGTGCGGATGCACACAAATTCCCAAAACTCTTACAGGACTTGGAAGAATGTCTTCCATGAGTAATGAGTGTGTTGGGGTGGGACACTACGAATGTAGTGTGTGGACATATAAGGTGAGAACGTGAGTCTCGTGGGAGGTGTGCGCGAGATAGTCCCTGCAGTCGCACTATTATCTGTGCCCTCGGTGGCTCAGATGGATAGAGCATCTGCCATGTAAGCAGGAGATCCCGGGTTCGAGTCCCGGTCGGGGCACACATTTTCACCTGTCCCCGTTGATCTATATGAATGCCCGTGCACAGCTGATGGTATTAATATAATTCTAATTTCGAAAAAAGAAGCATCTCACTTCGGCAATTGGAAAGTCATCAAAGGAACCTGCCGGAAAAATAAACTATTTTAAGCATCTTTTTACTTAAGTTATCCATTTATTTTCATAAGAAAACCTGTCCATGATACAGGAATAATATAAAAGGATACTTGAGTAAATGCAGAAAATGCTTGGTGATATGTACTTGGGGTGACATGTGAATGTAAGTTGACACACAGGTTTAGATACACATTTATATAAGGTACCTATTTGATACAAAATATTAACTCATTGGAAAACTATTAAAATGAATTCAATATAGATTAATGAGAGACTGGCACCAACGCTCCAATTTAAACAGAGGTGCTGAAAAAATTTGACAACTGCTGCATATACATAAGAATTATGTAACCACTAGAACAAAGAACCAGTCCTTTGATTATTCAAACTGATTCTTTAATAACACAAAAAAACATGAATCAGTAAGGAAAAATAAAAAATGGGACCATCTGGTATAACAATAAGATTACCATAAGCATTAAGCAGCAGTAAGAAATTTGTTTGCACTCCATATACAAATACAAGATTTGTTTTGAATTGTGGGCACACCCTACAGCCAGTGCCACAACTTTCTTGGCTTCTCTCCTTAGGATCAAGCAGATTGGATGCATCAACATCGCTTGTTAAAGCGAATCTGCAGAGCAGTTATGGGCACCCACATAGCACCCTCCTATGCCAACTTTTTAATGAGGTCATTTAGAGAAAACCTTTCTAGCCTACCAAAACCCCTTGTCTGGTTGAGGTTGATTAATGATAACTTCATGATGTTGACTCATGGACAGGACAATCTGTCTGCACTGCTTCGCAACCCAACACCTTCTCTCCCATTCGCTTCACATGGTCCTCCTCAACCCAACGTGTCACCTTCCTGGACATTGACCTCCAGCTATCTGATGGTTCCATCCATACATTTATCCACATTTAAATCCACTAACCAACAACAGTACCTGTATCACGAAACTGTAATCTCTTCAGTGCTGAAAAAAAAATCCCTCCCATTCAGATTAGCCACCTCTGGATGATGTATTTGCAGTGACAGAAATTCCCTTGCCCAGTATGCTGAAGGTCTTATGAAGGCCTTCATAGACAGGCATAACCCCACAGTTCCTCGTGCAACCCCCAAGAGTGAGCCACAAAGGAGCAACCCCTCATCACCCTGGACTGAAATGAGTGAATCATATTCTTTGCCAGGGCTTTGGTTATCTATCATCATGCCCTGATATGAGGGACTTACTACCTGACATCCTAGTCCATCCCTGAACCACACCTACTCCCAACCCCTTGCCACAGGAGACATATCCTTGTCAAAGACTCAGGTGCAAGGCCTGCCCAATCTACCCACACAGCACTTCCATACTCCAGTCCTGTCACAAGCTTATCCTACTCCATGAGAGGCAGGGCCACCTATGAAAGCAGTCACGTCATATATCCCCTCTGGTGCAATCACTGCACAGCTTTGTATGTCAGCATAATAACTGACCTGCTGTCTACCAGAATGAATGGTCACCACCAAACTATGGACAAGAATAAGTAGACCACCTGGTGGCATAACATGCAGCTGAGCACAAATATGCTTGGGTGCCTTCCCTTCACCACCGCCTTTTCTGAACTACACAGATGGGAATTATCCCTGCAACACATTCTTTGCTCCCACAACCCTCCTGGCCTCAGTCTCCATTAACCAACTGTGCCACACTCTCCACATAACAGTTACACCTTCCTCTGTCCTGGCACCCCCTCCCAATTCATGTCTCCATGTTACATTCATCGCGGTCTGCTCCTGACTGGCTCAGACATCCATGTATCACATGCCTAGCCTGTGCGCCTGCCACCTCTCCCTTCTGCATTTGTATCCAGCAAATCAGCTGTCTCTCTCTGAAATGCTAGCTCCCCACCCCCACCCCTCTCCTTTCCTCCTGCCTGTCACTACCTCTACACACCTCACCCCATAAAATCCACCTTATCCCAACCTACCCTAGTTCACATTTGTACTCTAGCTCAAGAAAAGGTTCGTTCCAAAAACTAGCAGGTTTTCTTTCTTTTTTGTGTTTGCTTGTCAGTGATTCAGCACTTGTGCTTTTCGGTAAGTGGTCTACTTTACTCCTAAAGTATTTACATTCTATCAGATCTTTTCTACTGTAAAGAAACTACAGTACAGTATATTAAATTGCTCTGTCCTCGACTAAAATTCTTTCATTTACTCTACTCCTGCCCAACTATTTCCTTGCATCCCCATGTCCACCACAATTAGTAACAGACAGCGCATCTCAGAAACCCAGTGATAAAGAAAACAAGCATCTTTATGTATCATAAATTAAAGCCATCTACCACAGTTTCAGTCTGTATGTTCAGGCTAATTTCAGGAACTACTGTGGGGATTTTGATGTAGTTTTTTTCTAGTTGGTAGACTGATTCACAATGAAAGTTCGTGTGTGTAATTTTTATTCCTAAGTAATGATGAGGATGTAATATTGGTATTGTTATGTTTTCCATATATAATTGGCACTTGTAGTGACATCTTGTGGTAATGATGAGAGCTATGAGCTGGTCAGCTACAAATGGTATCTGTCAGGAAAAGTAGTGAACAGTTGTCATAAGTTCAGAGAGCAGTGAAACTTGATGAGTCTGTGTCAGGCCTGGTGGCCTATCAGTAAAGCACATGCCTGGAAATTGAAAGTTTGAGGATTGAATCCCAGTTGGACCATGGGTTTTAGTCTGTCTTCTAACTTGCATTCATCTTTCAATGATGTGAAGATTGCCAGAAGCAGTACATGGTTCCTATTCCTTGTTAAACTGTAGGTCCCCCTTCCCTGGTTGGATAACTGGGGCAGGTTGCTGATGTGGCATTCCATTGAAAGACTTGCTTCAGGCCATCATGCCACAAAGTTCCATATGGCATTTTTTTGTCTGTACATTCAGGCTAACTTCAGAAACTACTGTAGGGATTCTGATACATTTTTCACTAATATGTAAATTCACAAGGAAGGGTTGTGCATGTAATTTATTATTGCAATGCTGGACACGTCCAGCATAGATGCTTGATTCACCTGGAACACTCATGCGTTGCAGGCATGTAAGAGTAACAGACAAAGAAATACAATGTAATGCAGTAGAAAGTATAATTAAGTGCACATGTTACTAAAGCCAATAATATATACAATCATGATGACATTTGTTATATAAACTGTAAATTTATTATTGCAGAATTGTTCTGGCGAGCATACCATCCTCTCCAGATTCTCCTGAAGCATCAGAAGTATCTGACACAGAGGTATTGCTGAGGTGGAAACAGCCGAAAGATGATGGAAATTCTGCTGTTTTATGTTACAGCCTACAGTACAAAGAAGCAGGTGAGATGGCCATACTCTCCAGATTTATCACAAAAGTATAAAAGATGGAAATCATCAAATACGAAGGTGAAACAAATATAAATGGGATTTTTGTTCCTGAGCATCAACAGTTGGTAGGGCTCGGCATTTGCTTCTAGTATTGTTGGATGGGCCTGTTAGAAGTGGGGAGAGCCAGCTGTTACATACGTCCATCAGCTTCGTCAGAAACCCTCACAATGTTGGAGCAACAGGTGCACCTCTCCACTATGCAATGCATAATTATAAAATGTCCTGCTCATGAAGGAGTTGAAGCCATGGAAATTTTCCAGAGATTGCCTACACAGTTCGGTGACCATACATTGTCAAGGATGTGTGAGTTTACATAGCATGAAGAGTTCAAGGAAGGGTGAGAATGTGTGGAAAATCAGCAGTATGATCACTGTACTGAGACTAGCATTACAGACAAAAACATTGATGTGGTTCGAGACATTCTTGAAGGTGATCAATGGGTGAGAATATCAGACATTGCAGAACAAGTCAGTGCAAGTTATGGAAGCTGTCAAGCTATTATCACAAATGAACTGCAGTTCCCTAAAATGTGTTCCAGATGGACTCAACTTGATCATCCTGGACCTATCTCACTGCGATTTCCATTTGTTTGATCCACTTGAAGAAGCTCTAGGAGGGCACTGATTTAAAGATGATGAGGGCATGGAGGAATTCTTGCGTAGTTGGCTCTTGGTGCAACCAGCTTCATTCTATGATGCTGTGATAGAAAACCTTCCTTCTCATAGGGAAAATGTGTTTTTAAAATGAGGCACTATGTCAAAAAATAAATTGTAACTGCCTTTTGTTCTGCAATATGTTTTTTAATAAGATCCCATTTATATTTGATTCATCTTCATACTAATCAAATTTCTATCCATAAGTTGGTAAGCAATTGAGGGAAAAGAGATTTGTGTCAAAATGACAAGTAAAGGGATCTTACACAACCCAGAACTTAAAAGACTTCTGTAAATTGATTTACAAAACCAAATATATATTATTTTTATGTGTGACATGGGCAATCTAATTTATTTTTGCTTTCCTTCCTGCAATTTCTGTAAGTATCTCCAGAACTGAGATATTCTGTCTTTCCTCAAACACTGCCATCTTGCTCTGCTATGATAAAAGTATATGCCACACAGAGAGGATCTGATGTTGTGCTTTCATGTATTTCCTTTTGTTTTCATAAATCATTCAGAGAGTGCAAGTGAACTCCTTTGCCCAAATGCAAAGCCCACGTCCTTACCAAGTCTTTTCAAGCACTCTTTTGGCATCAAAAGTCTGAAGTAAAAAATAAAGTCTGAAGTAAAAATGATTAAAGCAATCTTAATGTTCATACACAGTCTGATCAGGAATTTTCTGGAATAGGTGAATAAAATGCACATGTAAGTCTTCAAAAACTTTTATTCATTCAACTTTGCTATTCGTTTGACATTTTGTGGATTCATCATATATACGTTTCAATAAAATTTGCACACACATTCATCCATAATTGTCTCTGTTCATTGGTGAGGAAATGTTGTTCAAATTTTTCACATATATATTTTGCTTCCCTAAGACGTCAAGAAAAATGGCATTAACAAGGGTTTTCTTAATGTTGTACTGATTTTCTATTATGTGGAATGCCAACTTTTAGTCCTGCCAAGTAAGATCCTGCACATTTCAGAAGTGCGTGTTCTTGTTCTTTGTGGGTTGATGACCACTCCTTAGGCCAATATGAACAGCTGTGGTCCCTCACAAAATTATTTTTACACCACATCAAACAGTCGTCACTATTTTCCTCTTCATCATTTCAAATATTTCCAAAACACTTTTCCCATATTAGAGCAAAACATAGTAGCTACACACTGTTCCATTCTCTGACAATGATAGGTGTGGAAACAACGAGAAACAGGTTGAAGAATAGGCACCAGAGAAAATGACAATCACTTAGAAAGGAATAATGTATAGCACATTTGAGTGTAATAGATAGTGCTTGCGGTTTTTAACCGAAAGATCATTCTGGGAACATTCCAGTATAAACTACTCAAATCCCACACCTACAAAATTCTCTGAGATGCTCACCATTCACAGTATATCATTTTCTGTTTAATTTTGAACTACCTCTTTACTGCAGTTTTCAAAGCCATCACTAGATTGGCCCAGAAGTGTGAATGTTCATGTGTAAGCATTTTTAGTTATTTCCTGAAATAGTAATATAACATTGGTTCAGTTTAATAACATTTTTGTTTGTTTTTGTTAGTTGTCTGTAATATTGTAGACTGAATTATAAGGAGAGTGCATTTAGTTCATAAATAATTTTTAAGAAGACAAGATGACTCAAAAGACTATTAACATTTGAAAATGCACTAATTCATGGAATAATGTAAGTAGAGAGGTGAAAATTGACACACAAGCCTGAAATGACATGAAGTTTTATTGAAATCAAAATGACTGCAAAAACTGGCCAACAGATGGTGCTGGACAGTAACACATCGGTGATGCCACATAAGAATTATGCATAAAATGAGCTGTAGTGAGAGTCAAATGTGCCAGCAAAATCATCACAAGTTGACTTTACCACAAAAGTCATTATTAGTGAAGCTTTACTATAAGAATAGAGAATCCGCTAGTGCAGCTTTATGATACCATCACCATAAGAAAGGTATTTTAACAGCTAAAGTTCCTGTGACAAGTGTCGCTGTGAAGAAAATGATGATGAAATTTGAAGTTAAGGTTTGATAATGCAATTGGCCCCATAGTGGGCAATCAGACACAAGTGCTCCTGCTGCTTGGATAGAAATGGAGACATAAGCAGGTTCATCTCCATATAGTGAAGTTGAAGTTGCACATTGCACCGCATTCCAGGCACTACCATTTGGAGAGCATAAGGTAACTGGTAGTCACCAATTTTATGATACACAACATTTGCGGTGTGGGCACTTCAAAAAATGGGGGAAAATAACAATTGGTTGGCTAACATAATGTGGACCACTAAAGACCATTTCACATGCCTACGATCTGTCAACAGCCACAACTGCTGAATTTTGGCTACCAAGAATCCTAAAACCTTCATGGAAACCACCATTGCATGACAAGAAAGTCGTGGTGTGGTGTGGACTTACCACATCATTCATTATTGGACCCTTTTTCTCCAAGGAAATGTGGGGTGCTCCTTTTCAAAATATCAGTGTGACAGAAGCAAAATACACGACAAGATACAGAATTGCATCATTCCTAACCTGGCTTATGAGCATCTGCTGAAAGGTACAAATTTTATGCAGGATGGCACTCCACCCCATATTGCTACACATATGAAAGATCTCTTGTGCACATGTTTGGTGAGGATCATGTGCTGAGATGCCACTTCCATCATGCTTGGCCTCCCAGATCCACAGATCACAATCCATTTGATTGTGGACTTACCCTGAAGTCACAAGTATACCATGATCGTTTGACATCATTAGGTATGATAAAAGGCAACATAAGAAGGCAATTTCTCACCATACCTACTGATATGCTACACAGAGCTATTCACAACACTGTCCCACATCATTTTTGCTAAAAATCAGTTGTTAGGCTAATTATAGCTTTCGTATCATATGAAGTGCCATCTGTTGATCATTTTTTAACTTTGTTTTGTTTCAACAAAACCCCATATCAATTTTTATTGCTCTGCCTACATTATTCCATGAAGTATTGAATTTTCAAATGTTAACAGACTTTTGGGTCACACTGTATGTTATTGAGACATGACTGTTTGACATGTTTCATACTATAGATTTTTTAAAAAAATATTTTTTATGCTGTTGCTTATGGGAAATAGTTTCATATCGAAAAGTTTATGGCATGTGTTGCTTCACATAGTATATTCAATTCTTACCTTGTTCCCAAAAAGTATTTTCTTCCTTGTAAGCTCTCATGTATGTTCATAGCTTTTCATGGCTGAAATCAGTTTCCATAAAATTCTTGTAGGTTGTATTCTGTGACATTACGTAAAATGAGACTCTACCTTTCTACCACTATTGCAACTAGCCTTCATCACGATATGTAATACTACTAAAGAAATGAAACTTTCAGCTCTAATGTACTATCTTCACCTGTAACCCTATTTAATTCCTTAAAAGAAATATGGATAAGAGTAATCACATAAATGAATGTCACAAGTGGAGATGAAGCTAGCTGATTGTTTTATTGTGTCTAAGATGAGAAAGATTTTTATTGGCCCATCAAGAGCAATTGCTTTCATGATGTGTAGATGATGCCATGGAGTTTGATCACAATTAGGATGTGTCAGTGTGTTGTGTGCCTTCCATAGAAGTGTTTACAGCCACATTTGTTGGGGCAGTCTCACGAATCTAGTCTGGCCTTATGGTGGCTAAAGGTATAGTGGCTACCACTGGCAGCAAAGATGAAGGAAGCTTGTAACCATCTTTGCAGTTCATGTTTGAGGGTCACTTAACTATCTCAATCACTTCCTATATCTTTCAATCATATAATGAATTTTATTTGTGCTTCTTTTAAATGGGCAAGAGTGGCAACAGTATATCAGAGTTACTTGCCTCAGTAGTATACTTACAATAGTGGCCAAACCTGTTCATAATTTTACAATATGACACAGATAACCTATCAGAAGAATTTTATGGAAAATGTTTTGTCGTTTTTTTTATTTTCTATACACAATATGTTTTATATGTTTTCATCAGTGTATTCTTTTACAGATAATGTTGAGTGGCTGGATGTTGCAAACAACATTGATCATGAATTTTTCCTTGTGCATGACTTAAAACCAACAACAAATTATCAATTTAGGCTCTCTGCTCGAAATCGCATTGGTTGGAGTGAAAAGGGCATTCCTACAGAGCTAATTAAAACAAAGGAATCAGGTAAATGTAGTGTAAACAGTATTAGAAAAATTAAGGCAACAAATGCCGTACAAACATGTGACACTGCGTGGTTAAAAAACAATTCTCCTTTAGAGGCCACATGGTTAATAAATACAACTGCAATGTTTATCCTAAAAAAGAAGAGAATGTATCCTTTCTGCACATGTTATTGCAGTAGTTAATAAATGTCAGCGATGTTCAGAATATTATACTGAGTGTGGCCTTTACATAAAAGGGTTTTTGTTCTCTCTCTCTCTCTCTCTCTCTCTCTCTCTCTCTCTGTAATAAACTGTGCAGATAATAGTGCACCAAAATTAATCTTGTCACATTGATGTGAAACTTAATTTTGGTCAGAACAGGTGATGCAGTGATTAGTGGAGTGTGAAACTTCATGACAGATTAAAACTGTGTGCTGGATCAAGACTGAAACTCGGGACCTTTTGCCTTTCACAGGCAAGAGACCTACCATCTCGGTCTGGCACACAGTTTTAATCTGCCAGGGAAACTGCAGGAGAGCTTCTGTGAAGTTTGAAAGGTAGGAGACGAGGTACTGGTGGATGTAAAGCTGTGAGGATTGGTTGTGAGTCATGCTTGGGTAGCTCAGATGGTAGAGCACCTGCTCGCAAAAGGCAAAAGTTCCTGAGTTCGAGTCTCGGTCCGGCAAACAGTTTTAATCTGCCAGGAAGTTTCTTTACTATTGTAGTGTATTTGTATTTGCTACAGAAGCTTACAGTAGTTTACAATCATGTGAACCATTGTTTTTTATTGGAAAATGTTTATATCATCACAAAAGTTTATTTATGAACCTGAACTATCTCAAATCTCTCCAAGAATAGAATCTTCCGCATGGAATTCAAGGGCCAGAGAAGCAGATGAAGGAAGTGTGCTAGCACCATTTTTGTTTAGCACCCATACTAATTTGTCACTGCACAAGGCAGGAAATTCGAAACAGTAGAACCTTTTACACCTGCTACATATATTGTGACGA
The DNA here is from genome assembly GCF_023864345.2 of Schistocerca serialis cubense. NCBI lineage: Eukaryota > Metazoa > Arthropoda > Insecta > Orthoptera > Acrididae > Schistocerca > Schistocerca serialis. The sequence goes on along the minus strand of NC_064639.1, from coordinate 450,120,315 downwards.
GAATCAACTCAAACTGAACCCACTAAAATGTGAGCTAATGTGTTCATTTGAGCACCTGGGAGGGCATAAAATAGTTTAAAAATCTACTTAGAAGATAACACAAGAACACTGTGCAATTCCAAAATACCTGGGGTTTACACTGGACTGTGCCTTGTGTTTTAAGCAGCATTGTCCAGATACCAATTTTAAAGTATCTGCTAAAAATAATGTTGAGTGCAAGTCAATAGAAACAAGCTGGAGAGCACAAACAGAAACTGTAAGGACTTCTTCACTAATTTTGTTCTACTCTTCAAGTGAATACAAATGCCCGGTATGGTACAGATCCCACCATACCAAAGTTGTAGGAGTGACTAATAATCAGATATGTTGCAACAGTAAAGGTTGTCTGCAGTCCACTCCTACAGGAAAGCTTCATTGTTACTCTAGACTCATACTTTCCGATATTTGATGAGAAATAGTAGCCAGTAAAAGAAGATTAAGCAATTTCAGAAGCTCATCTTCTGTTTAGCTGCTAGCAAGCACATTCACAACTGAAGTTGAGCAACAGTTTCCTCAAGACAACTGAGGAAACTTGTAGCATCACCACAGGAAATGAGACTACAAATGTAGAATGCTGAAACACAACACCTGAAAACATTAACTATATCTTAAGAAAAATGGATTGCTTGGAAGTCAGTCAACCAACTCAATTTTGGAGTAACTGGAACAGAACTAATTTCGAGAGAAGGCATTTCTGTCTAGAGATTGTGAATGTGGGGCTGAGCAGTGTTTTATATCCATGTTGTTGTTTGCTTCTGGCACAGTATGTAAATAAGAAACAGAGGTAATACTGTGTAAGAAAGAGGCACATAAATCACTTTTACTAAAATATATTACAGGTGTGAACAAAGAATATGGTTTAAATATCTAAAACTCATTAGTGTTTGCAAGATGTGTAGGATGATCTTAGAACAAATGATCATTGGTGTGCTATATGTACTGCTGCTTAACAGTGTGTTAAAAAGGGGAAACAAAGCCACAGCTGAATACTAAAGTATTCTATTAAATATAGTTACAGATGATACTTTTTTATCGAACAGCTGCCAGTTGAAAATATTTTTTGTTTTGACTTTCCTGTGCCATGAAATCCCTTATTCCTTATGACACACACTGATGTTCAAAATCACAATTTGTATTTCACATTTATTTATTGGCCCAAGACTTCTCATGCCTTGACTTTGCTTGATATCTGACAGCATTCATTATGACAACAAACCTTAAAAATGGAAAAGGTTTTTTAACTTCATTATTTCTAAATTACAACTGGGTCATAATGAAATGTTAAAGGTACTCTTCATCACCATATTGCAGTTTATATAGTGTCCTACATTAATTTGTTTCAAATAAATAAAATACAAACACACATTATTCTAAGACAAAACAAAACAGTATATGTACGGAATGGAAAATTATGTGTTGGCAGTGTAGTAAATCCCAACAGTGAGAAACAAATAACAATGTGAAATGCAAAATTCAGGCACCGAAGATAAAAATGTTGTTTGCTACTATATGTTTTGTATGAAATTAGGCATCAAAAACAGAATTGAGGCAGACAATTAGATATCATTTAGTGTTAATCATATCTGACTTTTATAATAAGCTAATACACTCATCTGAATGAAGTGTCACAATTTGCTGCTGTACCAGTGTTGACTGTACAGCAAGTCTACAAGGAACAGTTACTTTTTGCAGCCATGTAACATGGCAGGAGAAAAATGTTTGCGTAAAGATCCTAGCCAACAGGCACCAGAGACAAGTGTCATAGAGTGCCAATGACAGTCAATTTCAAACCACACAAGAATTGCTGCAGCCAGTGAATGATGGCCCATCTCATCCAGCTTCCGAGCTAACATGTGGATGAGAACTGCTTGTAATAGACCTTTGGATCTGGGAATGCTGCAAAAGGCCTTTGCTCACAGTGGCATATAAAGTGGCAGATCTTCAGTGCATCAAACAACACAAACTGGACAGTAGTTGACTGTAGGCATGTAGTGTGCAATTATATCTTCCTTTCAAATGACACAGCAAGGCATCCAGTGAACTGATGGCCCTGTGGGGTGTTTAAACTGCAATACTTGCAGAGTACAGTTCTGGCTAGAATCAGTTGTGCATGTTTTGGAGATGAGTTTTGTAACATGACATGGGCCCATTCATTCATGTTATCGTGAACGTGAACCAGGAAGTATATTTAACTATTTTTGGCAATCAGATTTTGTCCTTTATTCTGCATCTTCTTTTGGGGTATACTGTGGGAACTTCCATCTTCTAAGATGACAACAGTCATATTCACAGGGCAGCATGCATACATTCCTGATTTGATGAACACACAGGCAACATATTCCAACTTGACTGACACACTAACTTACCTGAATTTAATTCCATAGAAAATACATGGAACTATTTGGACCATCAGGTGAAATTTAGCCATCAAAACATCCCCTACTTAGCACTGCTGGATGTAGTCATCGATGGGTGGGTGCAGCTGGATTTGGTGTAAGTAAAACAGTTGTGGACTCTTTTCCTCACCAAACTGCGGCCAGTATAAAGGCCAGAGGTGACGCCTCATGGTATTAGTGTTATGTCTCCTGCAGATGACTAAATTTTTGTCTGGTATGTTTATACAAAATGACAATATTAAAGTTAGTATTTGTTAAATTGTAATGTAATTCAGTAGGTTTTTAGACAGCTCATTTGTTTCTTCGTGTTCACCATAGAGAAAAAACTGGGCAAGAAAATATTAATGCTACACTTGAGGTAATAAAAGTGATCTGTTGCATGTGAACATTATTCTAATTTCATATGTATATATTTCATAGGCGCAGAGGTGTTACATTGATCGACACCTGCACTGTCAAAGCTTCCATGTGGGAGCCACTGTAACATAGTTATTGCAAAGCTGTATATTTGAACTTTCTGCTTTAATAATCTGTCCAGGCATCAGTTAATTTTACCTATTAATTGTCAGACTTTATCAAAAAAGAGCTCTGTAACAATGATAGTTATTTTCACTAGCCAAACATTAAAGAAATTTCTATCAGTATCCCATTGTTAACACAATGGGATACTTTATTTTTCAACCATTAGCTTAGTATCTCTCACTCTCCCAGTTTATCAAGTTAGTATGATGTGGATTTAGAAATAAAAAAGGTTGTTACTGTGACTACTAATGTGATACATACTTATATTGACAACCAGTGTTAATTTCCTAATCCATTGCAGGGTCACCAAAGGTTCAAGTCACACGTGCAATGAAGCATCTTCAGCAAATCACAGAATCAGGACAGGCCATCACAATTGAAGATTCTAAGCCAAAACTTGACTACTCAATAGAAAAGAATCCTGTCGAGTGGACCACTGAGGGATCACTGACTGAGAAATACAGTTTTGTCTCAGAACTTGCCCGGTAAGAAAGCAAGGGCATGCTTTTTTTTATGTCATTTATTTCTCATCTGTGGTGAACAGAGCATGCCAGAATAGATACCTCTTGAAAAAAATCAAAACTGAGTCAGAAATTACAACTGAAAGAAAATTGATGGTTGTTAAATGATTTGATGAGTACTGGCATGTTTTCATTCTCTATAGTTTGAGTAATGTATTACGTACACACAATGTGTCATGACATGAAACACAGTCTTATTTTGCTTATTGTAGAAATCACATTATGTAACACCATAAGCTGCTGTTATTCCTTAAGTAGCTCAATAAAGAATAAATTGAAGGCTGGCTTAAGGTGCTACATAATGTCATTTCTACAAATTATAAAAGTTAGGGAGCACAGTCAACAAAAAATATTTTATTCTCTTGCTTACTTTCAAGCTACTTCTACCAACCAGATATGTGTGTGTGTGTGTGTGTGTGTGTGTGTGTGTGTGTGTGTGTGTGTTTTCTCTATTTCTTGTTTAGCAGCCTTTTTGTTGTGCCTGTCAGTGACTCAGTCTCTACTACATGGTGAGTAGCAATCTGTCCTTTCCATAATATTGTCATTATTCCATCCTGGGTTTTCCATTGCTTAATATTATGAAAAGGATAAATTGCTACCCAGCATAAAAATAACACACTGAGTTGTGCACAGGAATGATGGAAAGACTATTACACACTGAGCTTATGGCCAAATCTTTCTTCAAAAAAGAAAAATGCACACACGTTCATGCAAGCACACCTCACACACAACAACAGCCGAAACAGCCAGAGATATCAGTCCTTTGTGTGTGAGGCATGCTTGTTTGTGTCATTGTGTATGCATTTTTCTATTCTAACGAAGTCTTTGGCTGCAAGCTTATTTGTAACAGCCTTTTTAGCATCATCATGCCTGTCTGCAAGTCACCATGTCAACTTTACAGTGAATAGCTGTCTATCCTTTTCATAACATTGTTGATGTTCCAGCCTGTACATTCTGTTGTTTAAAAATAAAGTACCCTTGACAGTAGGCATTTAAATTAACTTATAAAGACAGGTATGTGGTGAATTTCGCATTATGAAACATCACAGAGAGGACATAAAAGTTAACAAATCATGAGCTTTAAAACTTGAGCTTCCATTCCAGTATTTAAGAGTAAGAAGAAAGAGTATCCAGTGTGTCATAGAATTTGAATCACATGTGATACATAACATTGTTATTATTACATTCATGATTTGCTGCTTTATTTGCAGCCTGTGCTTTGTCATATGTCTTGTTATTTTCTTGTCTCTGCAGTGTGTATGTTTCTAAAAATTTAATGTGGGCAGAAATTAATGAACCACAGTGTTTCATTCTGTACTACTTTATTCATAGTGAAGTAAATTTTTTAATGAGAATATACATATGGCTGAGTTTTTTTATAATGGTGGAGTAGATATACACGGTGATCAGAAACAGCCTGAAAAGCTTCTAAGGATGTTGCAAGATAGGTTATGCTGAGAAATGTGAAGAAAAAAATTCTGTAAGTTGCTCCATTTCCAAGTTAATTAGCACTGTAGCTAGTCAGTCAGGCTGTTGCATGCGCAAATTCAAACAGCCTGTCAAATACGCTTAGTGTCAGTGGTTTTCACAGTGTAGATGATACCACACAACACTGCTCACCCTTTTGCTTGGGTTTGTTCCTTCAGTTTGAGGAAGCCAAATGAAGAATACGTCTGGTGACACTATCTGTGTTGGACCCCTTGAATTTATGTACTCAGTGGCCCGGTTGTTAACTTCAGTGTTAATTAACTTTGAAATGGCACAGTATATTGAAATTTTTTCTTAACTATTATTTCTCAGCGCAACTTATCTTGTAGCACCCTTAAAGCTTTTCAAGCTGTTTTTGACAACACTGTATATTATGACTGGTAAGTTCTTGCTTTCATTTCTTAAAACCTAATGTGAGTTTTTAATTAATGGATATTTTATATATAGTCAGATTAGAATCTGATGATTTATTACAGAGAGAATGTTAGACAATTTCTATTTTTTGTGTTCTAAAATTTGACAGGGGGCGCTTCTCCATTGTTGTCAAGGGAATTGAGAAAAGTTCTGACAGGGTAGTTGTTGCAAAACTTTTAGAATTAAAGCCTGAGACAGAAGAGCAGGTGAACAGGGAATTTGAAGCTTTGAGATCATTGAGGCATGAACGCATTGCTTGTTTGGAAACAGCGTACAAGATCTCAGGATCTGGTGTGGCTGCACTTGTTGAAGAAAAGCTTCAGGGAGCAGATGTGTTGACATATCTCTCAAGTAAACATGAATATACTGAGCAGCAAGTTGCTACAATAATAACACAAGTAAGTTTCAGAGTGACATGAAATTGCAGTTATAGATTAGATATCAAACTAATAGTAACATTACATACTAATGTTATTACTTATGTCACTTATTACCTTTCTTGTGAAGTGTGCTATTTTGTTAAAACATTGAACATGTGCACCTCCAGGAGAACAAAAGTTATTGGATTTGTACTGTACTGGAGCTCATAAATGAACACCCTGTTTGCAGCTCTCCACGTTAGTCTATCCTGATGAAGTTCATTGCTACCTATCTATTGCAACCCGCATCCATTTGATTGTGCATTCTGTAGTCAAGCCTTGGTCTCTGTCTACAATTTTTATCCCCTTCCCACATTTACTTAAATATTCATGATGCCTCAGAATGCGTCCTGTCAACCCATACTTTCTTGTAGTCACTTTCTGCCGTAATTTATTTTTCCTCTCATTCATTGCAGTGCCCCTTCATCACTTGCCCTACCTAATCTTCAGTTTTCTTCTATTGCACCATACTTCAAAAGGTTCTCATCTGTATTGTTTATCATCCACATTTCACTTACTTATAAGGCTACTTTTGAAACAGATATCTTCATTTAAAAAATCCTAACATTAAATTTATATAAGCTGTCACCACATTTCTCTTTTCCACAAAAGATTTTCATGTTTTTACCTTGTTCACAATTTGTTGTTATTCTTTATGCTGTAGGTGAAATAAAATAAAAAAGGCATTCAGTCCTAACAGCATGCAAAATATCCAATTGCTCTTTACTCTCACTCTAAATAAGATGTAACATTTGTGAGATTACTTCCATCTTGCAATGTTACTGTACTTAAAATACTTGTTCTGTTAAATAATACCTTCAGCATTACACCAAACCACTGTAATATGCTTTAATCACAAATTTCTTGGGGCAGCATTCTCCCTGCCAATAATCTAGTTTTGAAATACCGTAATTCAGTGCTCATCTGTTCATATACGCAAGTGCAGTTGGAAGTAACTCCCATTTTGGGGAAGGGTTACAACTACTTCTAGTTCATGTGACTAAAATGTGGCAGCAATGCTTGGCATCTGTGTGTCCACTTCCATATTTCTCTTTTTTTTTTTTTTTAACAGAATGAGAGGACTGTCACACATACATGCTTTAGGTGACACCATTTCTCTTTTGGTGCTGTATTTAATATCCCCTCACATAACACTGAGATTTTTGATTAACCTATTGTCTTGTTAATTATGTTCACCCTTTCTTTCTCAGTATTGTATCCTGGTCAAAAAACAACAACACTACAATTAATACTTTTTATTTATATTGTAAATATCATTAATAACTTAATGCCTACTCATTTTTCATTTGACTTTAAGACTTAAAAGCAATTAATTTCATATAATTAACTTATTGATGAACAATTTTGTCAGTTATGATCATTTGCACATGCAAATGACTGGCAAAAAGTGTGTGTATTAAAATAGCTGTTTCTTTAGGTATTTCATACTCCCATGTAAAATTTAACAATCTTCAGACATTTTACATTTAATTGGTGTTATCATGCAAATTTCATAGAGGAGGAGGAGATTAGTGTTTAACGTCCCGTTGACATCGAGGTCATTAGAGACGGAGCGCAAGCTCGGGTGAGGGAAGGATGGGGAAGGAAATCGGCCGTGCCCTTTCAAGGGAGCCATCCCGGCATTTGCCTGAAGCGATTTAGGGAAATCACGGAAAACCCAAATCAGGATGGCCGGAGACGGGATTGAACCGTCGTCCTCCCGAATGCGAGTCCAGTGTGCTAACCACTGCGCTACCTCGCTCGGTGCAAATTTCATACACAGCTGTGTATGACTGTGACGATACCATGATAATATTAGCCTACATGGCATCATATCTAACTAAAGGTAAAATCAGATTACCATTGACATTACCAGTGATCACAGTGTCAGTGTTAGTACATTGTGTTCTACTGTTGGAAACATGTGAAAGAATGTAGTGTGACGCTACAGTCTCTTTTATATACAAATATTATGTGTTGTGTCACATTATTTAGATAAAGATATTACATTTAATAATACTGTTCAATATTTCACTTTTATGTCGTTCAGCATCAGCATTGTAGATAATTTGTTATGTGATCTAGATATCCTAACAATGTGTAAACTGTTTTATTCATCCATTTTGACAGTTCACTTCTTAACTTATTCAGAGGGCACCAGGTGTGCACTTTTATGTTACAAATGACATATTGTAACACTTGAAGATGCTACATAATTTACTCTTAGTTGTGTGGCTGGTTTCAGTCAGAGACAATTTTCCAGTAATTTTTTTAGTAACAGTAGTTACACATGCAGGGTGTCCCCCCTAAGGAGCATCAGGTACTTTTCTCTGGTGCTTCAACAGATATTTGCAAATTTGTTTTTGCGGTGTATAGATGGAGTCAGCCCAAACAATTACTGCTCATCATGTCTTTCATGTGATGCCAAGTGTCAATGCCTTATCAGTTTGCTTCCCACTACAAACAAAACTTTTTTTAAAGCAGAATTTTATCTGCCCATTTGACATAGTACTCCCAAATTAGTCTAGCATGATATTTGTTTTATTGATGTGTATTAGCAGAGGCAGTAAAACGTGAAGAATAACCTGTACTGTAGCAACGACAGCACCATCCTGGCCTGTACTGACTGGTACCACCACGCGCTGCTCAATCACTGCTGGAGTGCTGATTATTCTTCATGCTGTATTGTCCCTGTTAATACATACCGATTAAACGAATATCACACTAGATTAATTTGGGGATTCTGTTTCAAATGCACCATAAAATTCTGCTTTAAAAAAGAGGAAACAAACAAACACTTGCCAGTGACACTGAGCATCACATGAAAGATGTGACGAGCAGTATTTGTTCGAGCTAAATGCAGTTGTGCATTGCAAAATTGAAATTGCAAATATCTGCTGAAACATGAGAGAAAATGCACCTGATAGCTCATTGTGAGGACAACCAATGTGTGTATGTATTATAAAACAAATGTCAAAATATGATATTTATACATAATATTTTGTTATGCAAAGCTAGATGTTTGCCATAATACATGGGACTAAGATATTTACAATTACTGTGAATCATTGCTGGCCTTTGATACAGTTTTTTATTGAATGTCATTTCTTGTGTTTTGCTGGTGTATTACGTCCCAAGTTCAAAGTTATTAAGATTTTCTTTAATGCATTGACAATTATAAACCTGAAAGCTAAAGACTGTTGCCATATTCATTTCCTTAGAGTATTGCATATAACACACTCATGGTGTGAGTGCGGTATGCTTTCATTTCCCCTACCATCCTCTTCCTTTCATTTAGCTTTTTTATATTTTTTCATACATTGAAACACAATTTTTGATCAAGTGGAGCTTCCCCTGCAGTAGAATTACACAATCTATAAAGGAATTGAAGAAAGCAAACTATCCATGCAGGAAGAATATTTCCCTCAAAATGAGCCCTCAGTTTGTAGGATAAATCAATCACATGAGAGATTATCTAGTGCATCATTGATCAGTATAAATATTCCATCTAAGTCAGTGGTCAACATAGTACCTAAGGAGATTCACTGATTTACTGTCATGTTTGGCACTATTGTTACATTATGTTTCACCTCATGCAGAGTAATGTCTTGAGCAATTAATGTTGTTATCTTCATAAAACACTGTTTCACAGGGTAAAATAAAGGGATGCTTTCTTTCCTCTCAGTCTTAAAAATGAATAATTTTACCATGAACTTTCTTATTCATGGCTGAACTGACTTCATTCATGATCATTTATTTTCATAATTTGCCTTAAAATGTGTTGCAGCAGCAGTAGTGCTTCTTATGGGATATCCCATTACCAGAACACACTAAATATTAAAAATTTCCACGGACTTTTGTACTTCACTTGAAGGTGGGATCAGAGTACACACCTTTCAAAATATCATGGTTACAGTATGAACTGATGTAGAAAGATACAGGAAAAAAAATATTCCATTGATATCTCAACTAAACTTCCATTTGCATATACCAAATGTTGACTTCCTCAGTACCCACATGAGTTAGTTTCATTATGAAACTATATACTTATGACCATTTAATACACAACAACTGAAGTAAATAATAATTTGTGTTTTCAAGTATTATACAGTACATCCATAAATGGATGTACTTCCATAAATGCCCCCCCATGAACCATGGACCTTGCCGTTGGTGGAGAGGCTTGCGTGCCTCAGCGATACAGATGGCCGTACCGTAGGTGCAACCACAACGGAGGGGTATATGTTGAGAGGCCAGACAAACGTGTGGTTCCTGAAGAGGGGCAACAGCCTTTTCAGTAGTTGCAACGGCAACAGTCTGGATGATTGACTGATCTGGCCTTGTAACAATAACCAAAACGGCCTTGCTGTGCTGGTACTGCGAACAGCTGAAAGCAAGGGGAAACTACGGCCGTAATTTTTCCCGAGGGCATGCAGTTTTACTGTATGATTAAATGATGATGGCGTCCTCTTGGGTAAAATATTCCGGAGGTAAAATAGTCCCCCATTCGGATCTCCGGGCGGGGACTACTCAAGAGGATGTCGTTATCAGGAGAAAGAAAACTGGCGTTCTACGGATCGGAGCGTGGAATGTCAGATCCCTTAATCGGGCAGGTAGGTTAGAAAATTTAAAAAGGGAAATGGATAGGTTAAAGTTAGATATAGTGGGAATTAGTGAAGTTCGGTGGCAGGAGGAACAAGACTTCTGGTCAGGTGACTACAGGGTTATAAACACAAAATCAAATAGGGGTAATGCAGGAGTAGGTTTAATAATGAATAGGAAAATAGGAATGCGGGTAAGCTACTACAAACAGCATAGTGAACGCCTTATTGTGGCCAAGATAGATACGAAGCCCACACCTACTAGATACGAAGCCCACACCTACTACAGTAGTACAAGTTTATATGCCAACTAGCTCTGCAGATGACGAAGAAATTGAAGAAATGTATGATGAAATAAAAGAAATTATTCAGATAGTGAAGGGTGACGAAAATTTAATAGTCATGGGTGACTGGAATTCGGTAGTAGGAAAACGGAGAGAAGGAAACGTAGTAGGTGAATATGGATTGGGGCTAAGAAATGAAAGAGGAAGCTGCCTGGTAGAATTTTGCACAGAGCATAACTTAATCATAGCTAACACTTGGTTCAAGAATCATAAAAGAAGGCTGTATACATGGAAGAAGCCTGGAGATACTGACAGGTTTCAGATAGATTATATAATGGTAAGACAGAGATTTAGGAACCAGGTTTTAAATTGTAAGACATTTCCAGGGGCAGATGTGGACTCTGACCACAATCTATTGGTTATGAACTGTAGATTAAAACTGAAGAAACTGCAAAAAGGTGGGAATTTAAGGAGATGGGACCTGGATAAACTGACTAAACCAGAGGTTGTACAGAGTTTCAGGGAGAGCATAAGGGAACAATTGACAGGAATGGGGGGAAAAAATACGGTAGAAGAAGAATGGGTAGCTTTGAGGAATGAAGTAGTGAAGGCAGCAGAGGATCAAGTAGGTAAAAAGACGAGGGCTAGTAGAAATCCTTGGGTAACAGAAGAAATATTGAATTTAATTGATGAAAGGAGAAAATATAAAAATGCAGTAAATGAAGCAGGCAAAAAGGAATACAAACATCTCAAAAATGAGATCGACAGGAAGTGCAAAAAGGCTAAGCAGGGATGGCTAGAGGACAAATGTAAGGATGTAGAGGCTTACCTCACTAGGTGTAAGATAGATACTGCCTACAGGAAAATTAAAGAGACCTTTGGAGATAAGAGAACCACTTGTATGAACATCAAGAGCTCAGATGGAAACCCAGTTCTAAGCAAAGAAGGGAAAGCAGAAAGGTGGAAGGAGTATATAGAGGGTCTATACAAGGGCGATGTCCGTGAGGACAATATTATGGAAATGGAAGAGTATGTAGATGAAGATGAAATGGGAGATACGATACTGCGTGAAGAGTTTGACAGAGCACTGAAAGACCTGAGTTGAAACAAGGCCCCCGGAGTAGACAACATTCCATTGGAACTACTGACGGCCTTGGGAGAGCCAGTCCTGACAAAACTCTACCATCTGGTGAGCAAGATGTATGAAACAGGCTAAATACCCTCAGACTTCAAGAAGAATATACTAATTCCAATCCCAAAGAAAGCAGATGTTGACAGATGTGAAAATTACCGAACTATCAGTGTAATAAGTCACAGCTGCAAAATACTAACGCGAATTCTTTACAGATGAATGGAAAAACTAGTGGAAGCCAACCTCGGGGAAGATCAGTTTGGATTCCGTAGAAATGTTGGAACACGTGAGGCAATACTGACCCTACGACTTATCTTAGAAGCTAGATTAAGGAAGGGCAAACCTACATTTCTAGCATTTGTAGACTTAGAGAAAGCTTTTGACAATGTTGACTGGAATACTCTCTTTCAAATTCTGAAGGTGGCAGGGGTAAAATACAGGGAGCAAAAGGGTATTTACAATTTGTTCAGAAACCAGATGGTAGTTATAAGAGTCGAGGGACATGAAAGGGAAGCAGTGGTTGGGAAGGGAGTGAGACAGGGTTGTAGTCTCTCCCCGATGTTATTCAATCTGTATATTGAGCAAGCAGTGAAGGAAACAAAAGAAAAATTCGGTGTTGGTGTTAAAATCCATGGAGAAGAAATAAAAACTTTGAGGTTCGCCGATGACATCGTAATTCTGTCAGGGACAGCAAAGGACTTGGAAGATCAACAAAAGCAAAACGAGGATAATGGAATGTAGTCGAATTAAGTCGGGTGATGCTGAGGGAATTAGATTAGGAAATGAGACACTTAAAGTAGTAAAGGAGTTTTGCTATTTTGGGAGCAAAATAACTATGATGGTTGAAGTAGAGAGGATATAAAATGGAGACTGGCAATGGCAAGGAAAGCGTTTCTGAGGAAGAGAAATTTGTTAACATTGAGTATAGATTTAAGCGTCAGGAAGTCATTTCTGAAAGTATTTGTATGGTGTGTAGCCATGTATGGAAGTGAAACATGGATGATAAATAGTTTGGACAAGAAGAGAATAGAAGCTTTCGAAATGTGGTGCTACAGAAGAATGCTGAAGATTAGATGGGTAGATCACATAACTAATGAGGAGGTATTGAATAGGATTGGGGAGAAGAGAAGTTTGTGGCACAACTTGACCAGAAGATGGGATTGGTTGGTAGGACATGTTCTGAGGCATCAAGGGATCACCAATTTAGTACTGGAGGGCAGCGTGGAGGGTAAAAATCATAGAGGGAGACCAAGAGATGAATACACTAAGCAGATTCAGAAGGTTGTAAGGTGCAGTAGGTACTGGGAGATGAAGAAGCTTGCACGGGATGGAGTAGCATGGAGAGCTGCATCAAACCAGTCTCAGGACTGAAGACCACAACAACAACAACATCCATAAATGCCATCAGGTATATATTCTGCATTTCTTTATTTAATTACAGATAACTTTCTAAATATATAGGACAAGGTTCCTTAAATAGTGCTTAGCTGATGTATGTAATAATGTTTTGATCTTTATATGAACTTAAGCATCTTCTCTGAATTCACTTGATAATTTATTTCTTCTAAGCAATTTAAAACTGAAGGGAGATGGGATTGTAATCTCTCATCGACAGGGTGGTGATTAAAGAGGGAGCACAGGCTCTAGATTGCTAAAGGATGGGGAAGGAATTAGCTGTGCCCTTTTCAAAGGATCCATCCTGGAATTTGCCTGGAACAATTCAGGGAAATCAAGGAAAACATACATCTGGATGGCCAGTCAGGGATTTGAACCAATCATCCTCTCTAATGCAAATCCAGTGTGCTAACCATTGTGTCACCTCACTCAGTATCAGTGAATTTGTCACTGGATCTTATTGCAGATGAGTGAGCGCTATAATATACCACCCAAATCCCCATCCATACAAAATACTTTATCATTCACAACATATAACCCAAGATAGTTCTGTTAGTTGTGTGCCAGTAAACCCCCAAATCCTTGAAACAGCTTCGAACTTGTGATCACTTTACAAATTAGTTAATCTGATTACTACCTTGATGACATTCATAGTCACTTCTTTGCCATAAAATTTAAATTTCCATGTTATTAATTATGATATTTATTAAAGTATTATACACTTGTTCAGCACTGCTTCTTACGTAATATATGAGATATTATTTCATTAGGGGCATCTCACATTCAAATGTGGAAGGTAGACCAGCAGTGTCTGAATGACAGTATTTGAGTAGAACCCAATATGCAACTTTTGTGTGTACTGTCATTTATATATACACTGTACATTTTTAACTTTATGCGTGGTAGAGGACTGATCTTCCATGGACTTGCAAACTGATTATAACGATTTTTAAGTAATTTGTCCAGTGTCTTAACACTGCTGAATTTTTTTGTGACCAGGTGTTGGATGGACTTCAGTATCTCCATTGGAGAGGATACTGTCATCTTGATCTCCAGCCTGACAATATAGTCATGGCTTCTGTAAGAAGTGTACAGGTGAAGCTGGTTGACCTTGGATCAGCTCAGAGAGTCAGTAAATTGGGAACTGTTATTCAAAGAGTTGGTGAGACAGAATATACAGGTAAATGTTTGAATTCAGTGCCACATATTAACAAAGTTGTTTGTACTATTATCTGTTTCCAACTGTTCTTAACTTTACAGTTAAAAGGAATATATGAATTAAATTTATTAATTGTTCTAGTGCACCAGGCAATGGTTTGCAGTTGTTAAATATGTGTAGGAACTGGATATACATTCTACTCGCCTTCTCCCGCTTCTCACTGTCCATCTCCTCCTCCCCTCTCTCTCTGTCCATCATCTCCTCCCTCCCTCTCTTTGTGCATATCCTCCTCCCTCCTCTCTCTCTCAACCTCCTCTTCCCCCTCTCTCTATCTATCTCCTCTGTATGTCCATTTGCCCCCACCCCCTGCCTATTTGTCACAAACCATCACTTTGATCTTGATTGTGCCTTGTTATTGCCAACAAAACTTCAGTTGGGAATTGAAGCAGCTTAAAATGAATAGGTAAATCAGTTGGGATCATTTGTATGCAGGGTGTGAGAGAACTCCCCTGCAGCTGGATCTGTGAGGGTAGTAGCTTAGTGACGGTATTTCATATAATTTTAATCTGTGAACAGGTAGAATTACAAAGTTTCAGTCAATTCAGATCCTGTACTAGTATTCTAATCATATGCTGAGAAGCCATAAATAAAACATTCGTGTTTCCTGTGAAACCCAATTGCAAGGGGGGAAAAAAAACAGCACATTTTTACGGCACAGCATTTTCTTTTTCTCGATTGGTTTTAACACAAAATTTGTACATTGTTGCTTAAAAAATATATAGCCAATGTCAGTCTGAATTTTTATTATAATATCAGGCAAAAATTTTAATTAATTTGCTCAAGAACTTTTTTTTTGCTAAAATTTTTCCTGTTGTATTTGGTGTACATAGTCATATATTATTTATATTAAAAGTATACAGGCTATGTCCTCCCAAATGTTTATTAGTGTACTGTGTAAGAATTTGAAGTAAATCAGTCAAGACATTTTCAAGATTTTTGCTAACAATATTTCCTGAAACTTCCTGGCAGATTAAAACTGTGTGCCGGACCGTGACTTGAACTCGGGACCTTTGCCTTTCGCGGGCAAGTGCTCTACCAACTGAGCTACCCAAGCACGACTCACACCCCATCCTCACAGCTTTACTTCTGCCAGTACCTCATCTCAGCACACAGTTTTAATCTGCCAGGAACTTTCATATCAGTGCACACTCCGCTGCAGAGTGAAAATCTCATTCTGGAAACAATATTTCCTCTTTACATATTATGAAAAGCACTCCTGTAGGTCTATAACAACACATGCAAATCTCAATGCAAAGTTGTATCAACATTTCAAAACAATTGGCGAAGTACATTTGGAGATTTGAGACCCTGAACAAATCAACATTTACATGTTTATTTATACAGATTTGCTCCAAAAAACGTGTGAAAAAGGTCATAACTTATCAGCTATGGCTCATAAAAAGCATTCTTTTATTTTACAGGCAGAACTAGCTGTTGATTTATTAGGTGCAGAAGCTAGAGGGGATGTTATTGTTGTGGCCTTCATTTCAAAGACTGATTTGATGCAGCTTTTCACACTCATCTATCCTGAGCAAGTCTCTTCACCTGTGCATAACTGCTGCAACTTAACTTCCATCTGTTTGAACATTTTTACTGTAGTGAAGCTTTGCTCCCCCCTAAAATTTTTATTCCCCCCACTTCCTCCATTAGTAAATTAATGATCAGTCCAGCCTTTGGTGTAGTGATCATTTGTAAATGTACCGAGAGAATGGGAATACTGTAGTTATCCTTTGGTACATGCAAAATTTATATGTTACAGACCTCCTCCAGCCCAAGCAAATTAAGCAGATTGGTTGGTTGTTTCACATTAAGTGTGGTCTAAGGCTTATGAAAGCACCATTTCTTCATGAGTGGTTCTTGGAAAAGCCGTGAAAACCACTTCTGTAATTTCTATTCATGGTAAAACATCTAAATGTTTACTGTTTGTTCTTAAGATGATTATCCAAGGGAAGTTTGAAAATGTTTTCAATAACATTATCCATTACTGAGATCTAGAGATTCAAACTTACTGTACTTATGCATGTAAAATATGCATTTAATATCCCCTCTGAGGCATACATGCAGTTTTAACTCTCATAATGAACACATGGCAAGGTTTCTGGGGTCATCACAAGGGTTCTGAGATCTTCAAACTATGTTCTTTATCACCATTTTCCTACCAATAAAACTTTATGGGGTACTCTCTCTGCAGTGGGCACTTTGCGTCTATCAGACCATCTTGACGATGCCACCTGGCAGTATAAGCATGTTATTTTGTCATAAGAAATTATTTGTACTTTTAAATCATATATCATATTTTTTGATTAACTGTAGGTGCAACCCAAAAATGCTATGCATATTTATGTAAAATAGTGTGAAGAGAATTAGTATTGGATGAGAGATGATTTTGTGTAAAAGCATGAGTGTCAAAGTATACAAATAAGTTGTCAGAACTTTATTGACCTACAGAATTCATTTTATGTAAGTAGTACATCCATCTATAACAGGGAAAACAAGGAAACCAGCTGAAAAACGCTCCTGTTGAAGCACAAAAAAGGCAAATATGCTCCTCGTTAAAAGACTCTGACAGAAAATGGGAGTACCTGCTGCCTCAGTCCTTATTCTGCCTTTCTTGCCAAATATTTTAGTGTGCAAACATATATGCACTATTTTGTGTTGAAAGGGAGGAGCAGAGAGACAGTGGTGCTGGAACAGAGGGGAGACAGTGCCAGTGGGAGAAAAGAAGAGAGAGAAGACACTGGAAATGAAAAAGAGAGATGTGTAGAGGCTGTACATTGCCTTTGGGGGTCTGGATCCCAGCAACCCACACCCACCACTCTCCATGCCCCTGGCCAGCAAAGTACAACATAAAAAATTTTGTCCACTTTCCTCCATTCTCTATACCTAAGTTTATCAGCCTGAGGGTCAAAATCTGAAACAAACCATCTCCAAGTACATGTAGGGAGAGAAAACAATGAAGGTTGAAAAGAAAGACAGCAGACTGTAAGTGAGAAAGAAAGAGACAGTGGCAATGGGAAAGAATGAGATGAAGACAAAGACAATGGCAGTGAGACAGGGAGACAGTGGAAGTGGCAGAGAAGGAGACAGTGGTATGGAAGAGGGAGAGAAAGGAATGAAGATGGTGACAGTAGGAGAAACAGACAGGAGAAGGTGCCAATTGAAGAAAAAGGAGGCAGGACAACAATACAACAACCACAGACTACAAAAACAAAACAGTTCAAAAAATGATATTAAGATAATTATCTCCTTAACAAGAAACACCCTAACTCTCAACTCGTTCTGCTTGTTCATGTATTTGAAGGTTCACAACATGGATATAAAATCAACATATGTAAGGGAGACTTTGTACCCTCACATATGCAGGCAGCCCCTTATAAATGAACAAGCAGGAAAGGAAGTAAAGAAAAAAAACAAACAAACATATATAAAAGAGAATACTTTTACAATATTGTAAAACAATAAATCAAGTTATGAACACCATAGATTCTTCTTTAACTACTTTTCAGTTTGTCTTCAAAGACAATAAGTCAACCTTTTATTTATGTGTTTTACTTTTTTATGCCTTAAAGGAGTAAAAAACTGCTGCAGTTGCGGTCTGAAATGTTTTTACATTTACAATGTAAGTTGATCAATCAGTATATCACTTAAAATAGTTGCATAGTACAGCAGTCATGACAATTACCATTAATAAACCCATTAAACAAATGTCAGAACCCAAGGACCTCAGTTTGTATTTGTATGCAAAGACTCATTTACATAACACTTTTTGGGGTGTCATTATGAAGCTTAGTTTCCATTATAAGATCTACTATAATCCCAACCAAAACCAAATAAAGTGTCATGTACAAAAGGGAACAATGTGTCATAAACAGTTTAAGTTATGTGAATATTAATTTCTCATAATCCATTCCTGATAAACTTCTCTACATCAGGTATAATAATTAATACAGTTGATAGATAAAAAATCTACTCACCAAGCAGCAGCAGAACACACACAAATAGGAAGTTATAATTGGGCAAGCTTTTGGAGCCTGTGGCTCTCTTCTTCAGGCAGAAGGGTTGAATGGGAACAAAGAGGGATGAAGGAAAACGGTTGGAGAGGTCTAGGAAAAGGGGTAGATTTCAGGAAAGTCATCCAGAACTGCAGGTCAGGGGAGACATGCCAGACAGGATGAGAAGGAAAGATAATATAATATTTAGTGGCTTGTAACATGATTATAAGTGGAGGAACTGAGGAAAGGTTTAAGTTCTGCTCAATCATAATGCAGTCAGTATTAATACTAATGTAGACATTCTACATCTTTTTCATTATAATGTACACCTTTGGCATACCTATTGCATTATCAAGAACAGACTCCTTATCTTGGAGCTGCTACTTAACTCACTCTTTACGTGCAGCAATATCAAATACCTTTATCAGTGTGGAAACACTTATGGGGAACAAAAAAATTTTTGTTTTTCTTGAAGGGTTCACTGCCCAACTTAATATCTTATGTTGAATTCAACCCCAACATTCTCAACATCACCAGTTCAATCCTAACATTCTCAACATCACCACTCACGATGTAATCACCTTCTTCTTACTGCCCCTCAATGAGGGCACTTGAAACAATATACATCATTTTATTAAAACCATAGTAGTGTTAGCATACATTAGCCTTACCTCTTACCCCCAATATTATAAACGGTGGTTTACCATCATTACATCAATCATGCTGAGCACTAACTGCAAACTGTTTCTGAATTATTTAATTTATTAGTAACTGCCTAATAAGCTTCTTACACTCAACAATTTTGGAAAAAAATTGACTGTTACTTAATCGCTCTTTAATTTCTATGGATGATAATAAATCCTGGGTATTATACATGCCCCTTTCTTTGCCAGTTGTTGACTCAGTTAGTATTACTGCCTTTGCATGTGGAATCCTGGTTATCATGAATGGCCCCTCATACAGTGGGTACAACTTGCTTGTTGTCTTTCCACACTTTTCATTTCTCTTGTGACTTTTGAACAAGACTACATCTCCCACTCTGTATAATATAGGGGTGCCTTTTTCCCATCTTTTTTTCTGTTTTTCTGATTCCCTAGTCATCTCTTCTTTAATATTCCTTGTTGATGTTGGCTGGAGGGCAGAATTTTCTTCTGGCCACTTAACCCACAAAATTAAAGTATAGTTTACATTCTGTTATGCAAAAAACTCTGAAGTTATATAAATTGGCTCCCGCTATCCATTAACTGGTTCTTAGGTCTACCAACCTGTTTAAAACAGTGACCTTATAATTTCAAACAACAGAAAACCCTGGATAGAATGTAACAATATTATGAAAAGGGAAGTTGTTACTTACCATATAGCAGAGATGCTGAGTCACACAACAAAGAGACTGTCACAAATAAGCTTTTGGCCAATATGGCCTTTGTCAAAAATAGGCAGTCACTGGCAACTGAAGCCACACTCAGTGCAGCCAAAAGCTTATTTGTGACAGTCTTTTTGTTGTGTCTATCTGTGACTCAACATCTCTGCTATATGGTGAGTAGCAACTTTCCTTTTCATAATATTGATCTCATAATTTATTTACTATGCTATTGGTTGTAGCTTTTCTTAGAGGGTATAACTTTACCAACTTTGACTAATATTCTAAAATGACCAAGATGTATCCAGTTCCTCCCTGGCTTTTAGGCATTGAGCTAAAGAAATCCGATGCCACTAATTCCCTAATTTCTCCTGGAATAATTGGATACAGTCAAGTATGTACTCCTGAAGTATTTATTTTTACCTTTTGGCATATCTCACAGGAGCATAATATTTTCTTTAGCTGTCAATTCATGTTTTCAAAGTGGTAGTACTGTTTCATATGCAAGATAAATTTCTTTGGTTCAAAGTGTGCATGATCTAAGTGTACATACCACATAAGTGATTCTGTGCTGTCTTTTAGGGATGCATAGTAACCATTTACCTGTTTTGTTGTTCTCATGAAACAAAATTGCTTTGTGTATCTTCCAGTTTTCAACCTCATCTGATTTGTTTTATTGTATACTTCAAACCTGTGTATTTAAACAACTATCTTGCTGCTGTAGAGTTGTTAATGTATGACAGAGCGTTTCAGGATCTTTTTCATATTTATTAACTGTCAAGAAATATATAGCAAATGTTCCTCTGTCCTTTACATCCTGGTTTGATTGTAAGCCAATAGGTAATCTTGATACGGCATCTGGTACAAAGTCGTGTCATGATTGCCACAGTCAAGGGTCTTCAACTGCCTTCCATCTTTAGTGGATCAACATTGACTAACCCTTGACAAAATCCTTTTTTATTTTGTATAACACTACTTCACCATTCCTCAAATACAGAATAACAATTTATTATTTCTTTACAAATGTGGATAAATACAGACAAGCAAGACTGACCAGTCTTGTTCTCAAACCAGAAACAATTGAATTTTTCATTGACTTTCTTGTCAGCTCTACATTCTGGTCTTCAGTATTCCTTTGGAGCTGCACACAGCCTGGGGTCTCTTTGCTGCTAATAATGATGACATCACAGGCAGCCTGACTGCTCTTGGTGCTACATGTAGCTCAAAAGGAATACTTCAGACAAGAATACAACAATCACAGACTACAAAAATGAAACAATTAAAAAAATAAAGTATAGATAGTTATCTCCTTAGCAAGAAATATTCTAACTCTCAACTCGTTCTGCTTGTTCATTTATTTGAAGCTGCACAACATGGATATAAAATCGACATATGTAAGGGAAACATGGTACCCTTATGAAGGTGGTCCCACAAGTACCCGACCTGACCAAGAGATGGCAGTTGTTGTTGAAATATCACTGAATTAGAAAGTATATTACCTATGAAGCATATGTTTCAAGTTTGAAGCTGCCACATTGTTTAGTATTTGTTTGGCAGCCATCAATAGTGAACTTGTGCAAATGGTCCTTCATTGACAACAGTAAAATATTGGGTAGCTGAGTTTAAATGAGGCTGTACGAGCTGCCAAGACGAGCATCGCAGTGGTCAACCAAATGAGGTGATGACTCCAGAAATGGTGAAGAAAATCCACAAAGCGATACTGTATAATAGTCGACTGAAAGTGCGTGAGCCAGAAGACATAGTACCCATTTCAAAAAGTGTGGTACATTGCATATTATCTGAAAATTTGGACATGGGAAAACTGTGTGCAGGGTTTGTGCTGTGTTTCCTCGCATTCAAGCAAAACCAGTGTCATGAAGGTGTTTCAATTGAGAGTTTAGCGAAGTTTTGCAGCAACAAAGCTGATTGTTTGTGCCATTTCATAACCATGGATGAAACATGGGTCCACCACTTCACTCCTGAGACAAAAGAACAGTCAAAACAATGAAAACAAATTATAGAAACGACTCCACATAAGGTGAAGATCGTTTCATCTGCAAATAACACCGTGTTGTCGGTTTTTTTGGATGCACGTGGGATAATTTTCATTGAGTACCTTGAAAAAGAAAAAACTAACAACGGCAAGTATTATGTGAACCTATTGCAATGTTTGGGTGGAGAAATCAAGCAAAAACTGCCACATTTGGCCAAGAAGAATGTGTTGTTTTTCAGGACAATGCATTTTAATGAATTAAAGTTTGCATTGCTACCTCATGCACCCTATTCACCAGACTTAGCCCCCTCGGATTATTTTCTGTTCCCAAACTTGAAAACAATGGCTCAGTGGTCGAAGATTTTCAACAAATGGAGATGTGATGTCGACAGTTAATGGCCATTTTGAGGAGTTCGACAGTTCTTATTATAAAAAGGATATTGAACTTATTGAACATCGATGGGAAAAGTGTACAGATCTGAAAGAAGATTATGATGATAAATAAATACTTTTTTTGGGGTAGCAGGGGGGGAGGGGTCTAGTACTTATGGGACCACCCTCGTACAACACCAAAATTGGAGGGCGGATGTTCCTTGCAGGTGGTCCTTTAGGTGTGTCATTATTTTGACCTGTTGCCAACTCATTGAAATCTGTTGTTTGCGATATGCTGCAACTCTGGACAGTTTTGACACCAGTGATGTGCCATATGTCAGTTATGAACTAGGCAGTGAATTTCTGATGGTTTGGGTGAAGTGGCATATAGTTGCTCCAGAGAAGTGAAAATGTGAGCAACTGGCAGCATTGCTTGGTATATACGCTGAAGACATGGCTTTCGACCATAAATCTGAAGTATAGGCAGCAAGAAGCTCTGTATAGATTGGGGGCCAAGAGCATTGTTTTTTCTGTCAGATTTGTGGAGAACAATCCCAAGCTTCCCAGGCTCCATTGATATGTTGTATAGAATCACACCCACAGATTAGGACTGAGCCATCTGAAAATATTATTGAAGTGGCTTCAGCAACAGGATGTGCAAGCAGTGCAACCAGCACGAGGCTCACCTGAAATGTTTGGAACACCTCCTTTAGGTCATTAGTCTGTGTGGGAAATGTGGAACCACACACTGTGTGGTCAGCTAGGAATACATGAAGTGGCACTTGGACCTCAGCAGAAGGTGTAAAACAGAAATAGAAGTTTATCATGCCTAGTTATCAAAACATTTCTTGCACTGTTATCAGCACTGGATACTCTCTCAGGGTGGCAATCTGCTCTGTGCGGGTGTACATTGGCCACTGATATCTTGAATCTGATGAATATTACTTCCATTGTGCTGATAACACAATTGCCATGTTTCAGTAGTAATCTGTAGTCAGCAAAGTGGTGAAAAACTTCTTGTGGATGACGTTCATGTTTATTGTGTGAAGATGCCACCAGCACATCATTAATGTAGGTGAAACAGAAGTCTAGGCCACTTAGCACGTCATCGATAAGTCTTTGGACAATGTGTTCAGTGTTGTGCAGCTCATACAACATTTAGTGGGTTTCAAATAGGTCAAACTGCATAGTGATAAATGTTTTGTATATTAATGAGATCTTCTAGGGTTATCAGCTGAACCATGGCATCATGTTGTGGCAATGTTTCCATGAGTTTCCTATTCATCATCTGCAGACAAAGTGTGAGGTTCATAACCATTTCATTGCTATATAGCCACTGGACCACAAACTCCTGTACTTAAATGCCCACCGGGTAGGCCAGTTACATGCCTCTGGAAGAAATGTTGCAGCCAGTGATGCCCCCCACCCCACCCAGCACATTTGAGGGGAGTCCAGGTGTTGAGTCCTGTTGCTCTCAGTCTACACCACCTACTGCCTCTGCTGCTTTCATGTCACAGTCTTCCTAATGCATTTTTGGTAATACCACATCCCATGCAGAGCTCAGTTTGAAACCATTGTCCTAGTTCACAAGATCGTCATATAATCTTATTTCTACAGCCTCTTTGATGATCAAATCTCAGAACCTATTGGTGTGTCATAGCACCTTATCTATTAAAAAAACAAACATGTCTCCTTCATTGATACTATGCTCTGACACTGCAGACTTGTAAGTTGGGCTGAGGTGAATGCTCAGACCCAAGCATATGCTTTATTTTAATCATTGAATGGAAGAGGGTTTTTGTGTTGCATTTATCCATTATCTGTGCAATCTTGGCTGTGGGCAGTCCTATGTAGGAAGAAATTTCAAGTGCTTGGTTTCTGCTTCTGTATTTGAACAGACGAAGGTGCTGCACTCCAACAATGGGTTCTGGGATTCAGTCATCAAAGAGGTAGTGGAAATAAGAGTGTATGACAATCTCGTCAACTGGGACAGCGGATTCCAACTGAGTTTTGCTTGGGATGTGGCACTGGCAAAAATCCATCAGGAACACTTTAATGTGGAAGTGATGGATGCAGCAGATGTAATAGACAGGCAGCACCAGGACTTAACAATCAGAACCCCCTCTACCCCATACTTGCCAAGGAAATCACTGCACTTGGTAAACAAATGTTGGTACGAAACTTCTGAATTTGTGTCTGTGTTCTCTAAAATCTTGTTCAGCTCCAGTTTTTGTGCCATTTGCAATAATGTGTGGTGCATTTCCATTTAGTGTAACTTCCATATGAAATTAAGAAATTCATCAGCAAGTTGTAACTCATAAATAGGTGGAGGTAGCATAGGAATTGAGATGGTTTTCTGTCTCCCAGGCCCTCCTGGTACAGCAGCTGCTGCGGTTGTTGCTTGTGTTTGAGTGATAGTTGCCAATGATCTCTTCTTTCAGACATTCATATAAGTCTGCCACTATGGGTTTCAGGACCACATCACTCACATTGAGGGTGTTTCAGCTGACTTGAAAGTGCCACAGGGTGATTATACCTATTGTTTCTTACCTTATATTAAAATGACATGTACCACATAATTACGAAATGTTGTATTCATGGTCTATGCAACAAGTATTAATGTAAAGAAATGTTATTCAGCAGCAATGAAATTATTGGGCAGTTATCTTACAGCAGTGATGCTTTGAAAACTACACAGCAAACCCCTGCACCTGTATGCCCCAAAAAGTTGACTGGCATTACTGTTGCAGGCAAGCAGCAGCTTAATCAAGTGGACAATTGTTATATCGACTAGTCTTGCAATTATCACAATGCATTGTTTCCGTAGATGCAATCAGGTTTACTGGACTGTAAAAATTTTACCATGTCCTAGTGACATCTGTCATCATTTGTGGTATTTCTTATATACGGCAGCAGCCTCCGGCTAGAATAGTCACACTTTATCCCAGAAGAATTCTTGCTGTTAGTACAGTAGTTGTTTCTGCACTTGTAGCTCTGGCACTGATGTAACTGTTGTGGCTGTGCCCTCAGCTGCTCCAAATTTGTGTTTGATGATGGCAGGCTATCTACATTCATGTATCGTGGGTTCTCAGTTTTAACATCTTGTAGAGTGTTGGTATTTTTAACGTGTGGATTTGCAGCTTGTCGGTATTCGTGTATTGCGGATTTTCAGTACTCATGTCTTGCAGATTTTTGGTACTTTCATGTGTACTGTCTTGTCTCTGTTCTCACACTGAGGTCACCACTCTTTGGGTACAAATAGATTTAGGATGATATTTGGCAGTAGATAGTTTAATTTATATAGAGAATAGTGGTTGGAACTCCTGCCTGACCAGATCATGAGCTAGGTGCAGACTGGTTTTTGTACAATAGGTAATCTACCATAGTATGAAGTAAATCGCTGCCCTGAAGATGGCCCTTTCCTGGTTAGCATGTGTGCCATTGAAGCTTTCATATTTGTGTATGTAGTTTTGTATTTTTATATGGACATCTCTAAAGAGTAAGTACAAAATCTGACACACATGTAAAGACTATTTCCACAAGGCTATGGTTGATGAACTGTATTATGATAATACATCAAGCTGTTTGGTATTAATAAAGGAATGTCTCAGTTGGATCTCAGCAGTACAAGACAGTGGACACAAAACATAGGCGCACATGCAAATGAAAATATAAGAATAACTATGAATATTAACAGCTGAGATTTACATCTTAGGCATTTCATTCATAACTGTGATGTCAACTTTCTCTACTATTAATTTCTACTGTATTTCCTTGCACATTGATATTGGTACCTGAAATGTACCTGTAATGATTCTTTTTGTCATTTTAGCTCCTGAAATACTCAATGATGAACCAGCATATCCACAGTCAGACATCTGGAGTGTGGGTGTAATTACTTACATTCTTTTATCTGGAGTATCACCATTTGTGGGTAAAGATGCTGAAGAGACTCGTCAAAATGTCACATTTGTACGATATCGATTTGAACACTTATATAAGGAAATTACTCAAGAGGCCACAAGATTTCTTATGCTTATCTTCAAACGGACACCAAGGTAACAATTGAAAGTGAATAGCATACATAGTTACTAACTACCTTGTTATCTAACTACCTTCTCCCCTAATAAGAGGAAACAACTTTACACATCATAAATTATTTCTAGTGATCTTCTGGAAACAATAAATAATTTGTTCAGTTTTTTGTTGTCAAAATCTTGTATGGAATGTTTATTATCATCATTTGTACTATTGTTATTAATATTTAACTTCTATCATGCATTGTGTAGCATTTCAGACATCTAATTATTTTAATTTATATAGTCTTGTGGTAGTTTTTGCCAGTTATTGCAGCACTTACACCTTTAATACCCCAGACGAATAGTATTTTAAGGTGGTCATGAATATCTTATTTGCTAGCAGAAATTAGCAACCTCAGAAACTTTAATGTTTATTTTGTCATTGCCAGGTAAATAACTTTGCCCCAATTCTTTGTCAGTATCAGCGCTTTTGTAAAACAAACACTGTGCACTACTTCAGATGGCAACAGCGTTAGGGCACACACAGTCATGTTTTTCTTGCTCCATGTGTGAATAGCATAGGAGAGGTAATGTCTAATGTTGACTTACGGTACCTGTGGCATGTGCTATGCAATCACTTGCAGTTGATCTGGCACTCACTCTCTAGTAATTATTAAATGTACTGTGCATGAGCATTCCAGACATAGTCACCTACAGGAGACATCGCACTAATGAAAGTGGCCATAATCTCCTTGGAAGGTGGGAGAGTCCATGTAATAACAATGTAGAAGAAAGGCAACACTTGTGACTGAGAATGTGGAAATAAACATCTTCACTCAGGTTCATGGTAACTGAATGAAAAGGCTTAAGTCATAGTACAAAAAACCCATCATCCAACCACCTCTGGCCTGAACTATACTCTCCACAGAATGTGAGTTAAATGCCTCATTGGGACATCAGTGCACTCAGTGCCTTGCATCATTTGAAAAGAAGCAAAATTGTGACTTGTAGGACCATAATACACATCTCCAGTCAGCTACTGTCATGTTTCTGTGGCATTCGGTCCAGTAAAACACAAGCAGCTATATGTGTCGCTGTGAGCCATGGTCTTTTGCAAGGTGCTGCAAATGTCCATTGTATTCAGTTTCATTTTCAATATACTCTCATAAGCTGGTTGTGATTGAGCTGCATTCACCGAGAGCAGTAATTCTTGTCAGATTTGAAACCAATTGTTGTTGACAAGGTGTGATGACACTCACCTCCAGTTCCTGTCAGTTAAGATCTTTTTACAAGCATTGTTTTTAGGCTGTATTATGTGGCAAGTGGTACACCATTCTTTGTAGGCAGCAAGCCAGGCAACTTCATTCATGCCCTGGTCATGAGCACATTCAAAGAAAACACCTCCTTTTTGCTATTCTGTCACACTTTCATGTCAACCTAAATTACTGCGCTGGTTCCATACAACCAATTGGCACATACAGTTTACTCCACTTCACTGCCCTGCCTTTTGTCAGTGGTGAATGGTCATATGACTGCCTGGTACCAGTTCCACACCATCTACAGTGCTCCAAAGTGACATGTATGTTATTTTAATGGGTGATTGATATTTTGTCTGATGAGGTTATATTTCTTGCATAATCTTGACACTACATCACTGGAACAGATCATAACCCAAGAGTCAGAAGAAGAGTCTCTTCAAGATCCACCAATATCCTGTGGTAAAGTTTATGTACCAGCTTTCTGCCAGATTGCTAATTTCCTGTATAATGGTAGGAATAATATTCCTTATCTTCAAGTCAATGCCAGTGCAAGCATTGTTATTACTGGTAACCACCACAGAACTCTGAGAGTGAATGGATACAAACAAATAATATTTGATATTCATACTCAATATGCTCTTGCTAATCTGGCAATCAACGCAACAGCAGATAAATTACTGCTGCTTATATCATTGGAGATCAGTACACAAGAGTTTCTGCCATTAACAGCTCCAAAGCATATATCTTAGCTATCTTTTATTTATTTTATTTATTTTCTTCCAGAAATACACATTTTCTGGTCAGTTTGACTTCAGTTATTTTAAACATGATTTTCTTTATATTTACCTAAATACCCAATTTCCATGACTGGTATTTATTTTGTGGTAAAAAATCTTATTTACAGTTTAGCATTAATATCGTGTATCTATTATGTTGTCTGTTACAGTAAATTGCTTGCGTTTTTCTGCTGTTTCATGACTTATCCCTTTTAATACAGAATTCTTATGTCACTAAATCTTCCTACATGTACCCCCCTCCCTGATGATCTGATGAATCAAAATCCTTGAACCTGAAAACACAGAAACCACTGTAATTATCTGAACTTTTCTGTTAACAAATTCTTGACCATTAATGTTTTACATTGATAGGATATTTTCTCTTTTTCTTCCTATTTGTAACTGGAGTTGTGAGAACTGAATCATAGTATGTTGTTGACATTCCACAAAATAATATATTAAGTTAGATATCTGAGTGCTTTCACTTGCATATACCATGTTCACTTTCTTCATACATTACATTAGTTTCTAGCGCTGGATGCGAGAGCTTGATCCTTGTGTGAGTGAGTGATGTATTTTTATATACCTAAATCTTGCTTTTAACTTCATTGTTGAATTTTCTTGTTTGAATGTAATATTTGTATGTACTCTTAGTTATCATCTTGTTCACTTTCAATTTCAAGTGAGTTCTAATTTTTTCATGATTCTCCTCAGAACTTTTTGTGATTTTTGCCTTGTACCTTATAGCAGTCTCTTTGAATTTGTTGTAATGTTCCCTACAGCCATTCTCCATCCAGTTACAGTTACATCTGACTGATAGGCAAGCAGGATCACAATGTTTACACTATTTTTTGTTATGCTCAAACCATTTGGTACATTCCCCATATAAGGCAACAGTATTGGTTTTATACTAGAAGTGGTTAGTAACGGCTTATATACTATTGGTAATATGCAACAGGTAGGTCATCTTTGTAAATTTCTGGTTCTATGCATCCATTCAGACTTCTTTCATCTCTGTACTTCCCAAGGTATACAGTAGACCTTATTTATTGAGCACTGGTTGCAGGAGTGTAGTCCCCATACATTATTCACTTTTTTTTAAAAAAAAGGCATTTCTCATTTTATGCAATGTAAAGCATTTTAGTCCATGGTTCTTCCTTATACTTTGGAGCCAAATAATGTAATCACTCAAATTTAAAAAAAAATCTCTTGTCTCCGCAGCAAACGGCCAACAGCAGAGGAATGTCACGAGCATCGTTGGCTTTTACCTTCCGAAATAACAATCAAGAAACGAGAGAGAGCTGTGTTTCTTGGAAACAGATTAAAGGTAAGCTCCCATGTTTGTTTAATTATTATGTGTTATGTGTCTGTTTATCCATTTTTAAAATTTCCATAATTATTTTCATTGGCACTTTTCACAGGAATTTTCGGAAGCTTATCATTCAAAGAAAACTCAGGACTCCATAAAGTCAGACTCCCTGACAGGAGCATTTGGAGGCAGTGGGAAAGCTGCCCTAACTCGTTCAAGCAGCATCCAAGAAGAATTGTATACCACCTTTTAAATACATCAAGTGCTACAGTTTTTTGGACAAATTTCTGGAGAAGTGGGATAGACACTTGAGAGTGACCATCCCTTATTCTGCCTTTGATATACAATAATTAAACAGAATGTGCAAATTGTATTTGACATTTTGTGGGAAATATAGTCATATTTTTATAATGAAAATCATTTGTAAGACACAAATAGAGGCTTCATGAAGCAGCCTTCATCAGTAGTCACTGTGAGCCGAAGTGGCAGTGTGAGACTCGTGTGCATTACTGTTTTATCTGTACATTCCACATCATCAAATCTGACTTGCTGGGATGTACTAATTCATATTCATTTGCCAAATGTGCCATTCAGAAATGTGACCCTCGATACTAGTGCTGGTTATCTCAGCACATCCTTGATAAGTGCAAGTCTGTGATAGCATGTACTGGGAAAACTGAATATTTAATTTTCATCCCTCTTAGTTTTAAGTGCACAAAATTTTCCTTTTGTTTAATCATGCACATAAGGACATAGTGCCAAAGTTTCCTACTGCTCTCATCAGTAGGGAATTTTTGGTTCAATTTGTACTGTGCGTTCCTTGGATCCTTCACAGAATCCATCACATAATAAAACACATCAAATGATGCTAGCAATTCACAAAGATTTGTTCATTACACTCCATGCTGATGAGTGGAAATGGGCAAATAAATCTATTACTTATCTACATATTGTCATAAATATGTATTTCAAGGGGAACACTAAAAGTAACAGCTAAAGAAATTTGTATAGAAAGAACAATTTTATACATGTAAAGTGTAAATCAATATTCATAGTTTACTGATGCAATTAGGTAAATGACTGTGATAATGCATTCGCTAATGCTTCATAATCATGTATAAAGTTATTTAAATAAAATATTTGTGTAATAAAACAGTCTCTTTTTCTCATTTTTCTCCACAAAAATATTTTTGGCCACATCAATACTAGAACATCAGAAGACATCATACTGAATCCTAGCATACATTTTTATGTCAGTAATGGCTGTAGCACTTTAGTTATATATAATGATTTACATGGATTTTCTTTATTCTTCGACTTTCTTACAATGACTTGTGGCAATTTGTAATGGCAGAATGTGTCAGTCGGCACTTCTCTGAATACAATCACAAAAAAATATTATCTTATGGTAAGTAACTAAAATGTTAATTGCATTGGATAATCCTGTAGTGAAGTGGCAGCAATTAGGAACCATACACAGACAAAAGTCGTTTACTGTGGTTTTACAAGGGCCATATATTTCATTATAGAATCCATGATAGCTTGAGAATTCCACAGCTCTATAGAAATATAACAATGAGAAATCCATCTCACAACTGAATATGGTGCCAAACAATCAATTAGAAATCTGCTCCATTTTAAATAATGATATAAAATTTGCACAAGAAATCAAAGCCATCTTTTGAGACTGGTATTAGACATCAAGCTCATTATGGAAAATTAAACTGTTCATTCAACATAGTTGTGATTAGTTACACTGCATGTACGAGTGTTACGGTGTTTTATTTTGTGTAAGAATGACTCGAATATGTAAGTCTATTAGCAGCATAAACTTCCTGATGATGAGAGTATGCATATTTTAGAGAATTTGTGCACTAAGTCATAAAACAGAATTTTACATTAATTATTGTGATTTTTTGACAGTGGCAAGTGAGGAAGATAACATTGTGAATGAACAGAAACTGGTAGGTAAACTTTAATTGCTGATCCATGTCAAGATATATCCAAATCATCTCAATAATTTTACTCAAATCCTTAATCCCACTAGCACTTAGAGATGAAACTAAATGAGAGATTGCCTATATGTCATCATCACGTAGAAGTGAGTCAGCTGTGAAAATTGTGAAAGAACAAGGAGGCCCCATTACTTCCACCTAACACTGGGTCAACAGCCCTATTAGCTTGTTAATGATTGTGCACATTCTTTGTTTACCTCTTCAATCCTGTTTATGTTTCAGATAAGAATAGCACTTGTTTGTGAATAAAATATTATCAGTTTTCTAGCTGCATCATTTCAGGTAAAATTCTTGAGCATTTGTCAGCTGCCTCTACAAATAAAAAAATGTGAGAATTTTATTTAGAAAGCCAAGAAGATTTTACTTACATCTACCACTAAGAAAGTACCACCATGTCTGCTCATTCTCACTGTATTCTAGATGCCCCTTTTTCATTTTGAAGGGATACTGAGTGATAGTTGTGAACCAAAATACAGCAATGGTGGAATGAGCTAATGG
This sequence comes from Schistocerca serialis cubense, assembly GCF_023864345.2. NCBI lineage: Eukaryota > Metazoa > Arthropoda > Insecta > Orthoptera > Acrididae > Schistocerca > Schistocerca serialis. The sequence continues at coordinate 450,088,292 of NC_064639.1, read as the reverse complement.
TAGTAGTTATCTGGTAATTAAAGCCCCCCCCCCCCCCCCTCTCTCTCTCTCTCTCTCTCTCTCTCTCTCTCTCTCTAAAACACACACACACACACAATTTCTCTCCCGCCCTTTATGACGTGCCCCCCAACCGTCTCCCCACCGTCCCTTCTTCCCTTCCCCCTCCCTCTCCACCCCTCCCACCCTTCTACCCTCCTCCCTCATCTTTATGCCCCTGGCAGATCCTCTCAGTATGCTCATCGTAACCAGTGTGCTATGTCAGTTTTGTGTTTGTTGCTGTTCTCCCATGCGTCAAGAGTTGTGATTTTAATTGTGTGTTTGTCTTGTACATAGTGTTACTGTCAGTGATTGTTATGTGCTACGCCGTCCGTCAATGCTCTTCTATTCCAGTCATATGTCGCTTTGTGTTCTTTAATTGTCCCAGTGTGTGGTTTTTTTTTGTGTGCACTACTTTTTTACTGTTTTTATCCCCATTTTACAGTCGCCCCCCTTTTTGTCTGTTCTCTTCCATACTGTTCCCCATTTTTCATATCTGTGTACACCCTATTTTTTCCATTCTGTTATTTTAAATGTCTTCTTTGAATATTTACTATCTTTCAGCTGAAGAGCAGCTCATATGCTGCCGCCAGTCTGCCGCAAATGGGGCATTGAAACACAATAAAGGGAAAAAAATTGATTTCAATCCTTCGGAAACTAACGTGCTGTGTTTGGTGGAAGTCGAATTTATGCTTTTGTAATACAAAAATATGCAGTGTACACATTGCCATGCATGAAAGATCTTCCCAAAACACATTTTTTTTGCTGGGCTCAGTTTTCTAAAATGCCTACGCTGGTGCATAAAAACCATGCTCAGGAGTGATAAGTTTTACAGCTCCATGGGAATGTATACTGTCACTTAACACGAGGAAAATGTATTTTCACCTGAGAAAAGGTGTCTTTCTTAACCGGGTAACCTGGGCTGCAGTAAAATCTACTTTGCTGATAAAAGCCCATGCCAATGCAAATATCTGCAATAATAATTACTTTCATGTTGAAAATTATGTCAATTTTATGTGTTCTCATCTGTTTAGATTACATATGTTCAGTAGTAACAATTATTATTGTTTTATATGATTGTTATTATCCATTCAGGACAGTGTCCCAGTTTGTTGACTGGAATGCTCTGCAGAGAGTTGGTGCATTGTTTTACTTCCCCCACCACTCACAATTTATACTCACCTTTCATTTTTGAATCAGTCTAAGCCTAGAAAATGTCCCAGTTTGTTGACTGGAATGCTCTGCAGAGAGTTGGTGCATTGTTTTACTTCCCCCACCACTCACAATTTATACTCACCTTTCATTTTTGAATCAGTCTAAGCCTAGAAAATTAGTTGTATCTAATTTTAGCTACACATACATGGGTTGTTAGAATCCCATATCCTCTGTTTGAAAATTCATGAGCCCTAGCTCGTATATGTTTCTACCCACACAGCAACCACTTGAGTGTGAGACTGCGAAAGGCCAATAATGTTCATGCCATTCAAGGCTCCACATATTGTCTACCAAGCAACAACAAAATTGGCTCCTAGTGGCAGCATGGGGTGAGGTATCCAACGGTGAGCATAGCATGAGGCTATGGAATGCAATTGTGCTTCTTAGTCGATGAGTAACCCACATCAGTGGTACAGTGCTAGTGGTGTTGATACAAAGCAGAGCAATGGCTACAATAAACAAAGCAAGCATTGCCTTATATTGACAACAACAGTTTCCAATATTGACATTTCATCAGAAAGGAACCCAAGGAATTTCACATAGTGAAAAAGAAGTGGCAAGTGAAATGTTAGCATTTCTGCAAGATGAGTCAGCAGAATGTGTGGTGTCATATAAGCTCAACTATGTGGATAATGTACATGAGGAGTACTGTGATGACAATACATGCTTAACAAGTGAAAGTGCTTTTGAAACAGGTGTCAAGCCAATGAGCAGGTGCATGGAAGATCAACCACAACTTAGTAAAAAAAAAAAAAAAAAAAAATTATGAACAGATTTCGAATAAGTCTGCAGCAATATGATCACGTAGTGCACAAGAAAAACTATGGATATTCAAGGAGGGATAAGGCGCACTTGTTACGACAACTGGTGTGTATGCATTTCAAGGATGCTTGGTACAGTTTACAGGATTTGCGTGATAGCTACCTACTATATGATGCACATTAAATTTCATGACACAGATTACAGTGACTTCAAGGGAAGCAATGGATGGATGCATAACTTCAAACAGTGCTAGAGAATGGGAAGACTTAAGATAACAAAATTTCAAACAAAGCGTCAACTTGACAATACTGTGAAATCAGCTCAAAAATTTGTAGATGATATGTATAAACTTATCTTGTCATCCAGTAAGGAATTTGTTTTCAACTCAGACCAACAAGGATTTGAACAGGAAATGCATATGAAGGAATGCCTGGAAATTAGAGGTTCCAAGAGATTTGTATCAAAATCAACTAACATCAGTGCCTCAACAAATTTGTATACAATTATGCCAACTGCTAATCTTGATGGTAAATTGGCTGGAAAATCATTCATTGTGCTGTGAGAAGTTGGAGGAGCTCAACCTCATGTGATTCTTTCCCATGTGTGCATTTACAGTAGGGAATATTCACATCGCAGCAAGCAAGAGTGAGAAAATGGGCATAAGATAACTACAACTATGATAGAAGTACTGCTTTTAGCCAATATCTGTTCAAAATAACTTGCTTTTGCTTGATTCCTAATCTGTGCATAAAAATCATACTCCTTTAGATCAAATATCCCTCCTCAAAAGTGTGACATTGCATTTCATACCACTTGGAACCACTGGACAAATTCAGCCTCTGCGTTTTAGTTTTTCCCATGCCTATAAAACATACTAACCAACTATTTGCAGCTATGCCTTAAAGAATAGCCAGTTTCATGATAAGCTCCACGACAGGCTGTTTCACATTTGGGTGCATGTCATCACATTACATCATTTCTCATCACCTTGTTACACCAATATAATTCTATATGAATTCCTTAAGGGTGGATACCGAGCCGAAGTCCTGCACAGTTCGTAGCTTACAAGGAGCTCACTTTCGATATTAATAGTATGTACCTTTTGATCACTGTGGTGTGACAGTTTTTGTTCAGTGTTCATGGTGCAAGTTAATGGTTTGTTTAGAACATTTCTTGAATGTTGACAATGTCCATTTTGTGAAGTGTAATACATGTATCCCATAGGAGACTGATCTCTGTACCTTCTGTCCTTTCCTAATGCACATGATGAGTCATTAGTAGCTTATATTTTTCCTTTAATAATTGGTAACACAAAATTTTCAAATGAGCCTTACTAAAGACTGAACTTGCGACCTCGCACTCAAAGGGTTCCTTGTAAGCCATTATCATCCACTTTCAGTCCATTAATCTCTCCCAGAAATTCTAATCAATGTGACTAACATTGCTCCCCTCTTCCAAATGCTTATTTGTTAGTCACTGTTCTCTTTATATTACACAAACACAGATTTTCATATCTGTTTTTCTTTGCACTTTGCCTCGGTAAAGATAACTTATTTATTAGCTGTACTTACAACTGGGGAGTGAAATCTACTTTGTTGTGGTGAACTACTGCTACCACCCATTACACTAAGGTACAACATCTTTCGTCCTGTTTCAGTGGTCATCACACCTGCATGGACTGCCCTAGCATGCCTCTCATCAAACCCAAGATCTCTGTTTATCGACATACTACCAATGTAGTTCATTTTGCCCATTATCCTCACTATTCACAGCATTTCACCAATTGCCATAAGAGTTCGAGCCTGGTGTGCGTCCACACTGAAGAGATCATTAGCTGTCCTCACCTGAATTATATATATCTGGCACCTCCTCTTTTGGAGAGAAAAGTTGATAATTTGTGCCAAATTTGGATTTAGACCTGGATCTCCTGCATACTAGGCAGAAGATCTGACCACTAAGCCATCCAGACACAGTGGTCGACACAACTGCGTGTTCTACCCTAGACCTTCTTCTGTCAGACCCAAATTCTCAACTTATACACACACTGCTAATGTAGTGTCCCTTGCCCACTATCATTATAACTCATGGAATTTTGCCAATTCCTGTAAGAGTTTGAGCCTGGTGTGCATCTGCACGGAGAAGTTCACTGGCCGTACCGGCTTGAATTAGATATATGTGATATTTGTTATTTCAGACATGTCCGAAAGAACAGACACCGTTTTTATCCAGCAGCCACTATGAATTAAGACACAAAGGAGTTCTCTTTGATATGTCCAAAAGAACAGACAACACGTATACATAATTCAGGCAAGGACACCCAATAATCTCTTCAGTGCGGGTGGCCATCAGACTTGAATTCTTACGAGAATCGGCGAAAGGCCACGAGTAATGAGGATAATAGGCAAGGGGCACTCCATTAGTAGTTTATGGATAAGTCAAGAATTCATTAAGTTTTTTATTCAGATACTTTGCTTGAATTATATAGCGTTCAAGGAAGTTCCCATGTCCATTCACTTTACTCATTTAGACCTAAGACCATTAAAATTGTGACATCATGTAGGTGGTGGCATGTAAGAAATGTTAAATTAGTATAAAGTGTACTACATGATTCAATATGCAAATGGTTAGCATAGCAGCTTAACCACACAGTGCAGGTAGGAGTATCAAAATCTACATTTTGTACATAAGGAAAGATTACTTAATGGATATTTCATTCAGAAATTGCATTTGAGCATTGATGGTTGTGAGATCTCGTTATGCACACTGTAGGAAGCATGTGTTGGAATTCTACAGCAGCAGGATCATGACCTATTGATACCACCCTTTACAGTTCTTTGATATTACTACATGCTTTATTTTGGATCCCATGACACTCATGTTGATATGGTTCAGGAGGGCCTTACCCAAAATTGTGCAAGATCTCAAAGGCCGCAACTGACTAGCTCCCAAGAGGACAGACCTGTTGTTCACTTGGCCATGCAATGGTGTACACCTACTGTCATGTACCTTGAGTCAGGAAATGGGCTTGTTTGCAGCAAGAGAAGTATCACATGGATAGTGCAAAACTGGAGCATCAGGGCGTCGACACAAAAATCATTCTTGTGGCTTCCCAAATGTAGCGATAGGGAAAGGCTCACAAACAGCAGTGCATGCAACAACAACACTGGAGACAAGAGTGCTACCATTGCGTCTTTCTTAAAGAAGCCTTTTCCTGCAAACAGCATCACAATTGATATTTCTGTAATGACAGAATCATGAAAGGTTGCCAGAAAAAAGAGAAAAATCATCTAAGTATGAATATTAGCTGTAAGCCTTGTAATGTAGACACGCAGTGCACGCCACTTTTGTCAGCCCATTAACAGGTCATACACATTGAGAAACAGTTAATTTCATGCTCACTGACTGCAAATTGGAGGTAAAAGTGATGCAGTCATTATCATCTACAAGCAAACAGTCCCAAATGCCATATATAGAGAGCTACAAAGCCACGCAACACAGAATTCAAGAGTTACAGCAAACAGAAGAGATCCATCAACAGCAACCTCTGATGAATGAGCCTATAGCTGATGCTATGCAGTATAGTCAATTAACTTTGTGCACTAAGAGAACTGCAAAAGACTTGCCTGTACATACCTCTGGACTACGGTTACTATTTTCCATCGTACATTTGTCTTCATGATCTGTGTCACTTTTACTGTGGTGAGTACTTGAGCCTAAGGACTCGATTGGAACAATAGAATCTGTCACTTCCACAATTCATGATCTGTAGTACCATACATTACTGTGTGCATCCAAATCTTAACAAAATTATAGGCCAGTGTGGCCATATGCTCTGGTAAATGACTGAAGAGCATAGGAACTATGTTTTTATAAATCAGTGTTTGCACTCTTCTGCATGTTCATTGCTAACACATGAAGAAGCATTAAAAAGATGACCAGTAAGCGAATCCTGAGTCTCATTTCATTATCATCACCATATCCACTTCCTTTAGCCTGATATCCAAGTCTTTCTGTACTGTCTCCAACTGCAGAGACCTGAAAAATCTCAGTTTGACCCCATTGCCATTTCATTCATGCACACAGCTATTAATCCAGCAAGAAATGAATGACCTCAAAATCCAATGCCATCTCTAATCTGAGAGTGAGCTTTTAAAGTGAGTATGTTGCGACCATCATCAGGTTACAGCCTATAAAACTGGTGACTGATGTGAGGTCCGGGCTTTGATTCCTGGCTGAGTATCTTTATTAAGAGGTAATGTGCCTTAGAGTACGGAAGATAGGATTTTCTCTTAGGAAAACTTGTAAGCCTCATCTTAGGATGGACCCACTTGATCTTTCAAGGTAGATCAGGTGTGGTGCACAGGCAGACCAGTCCTCTTTAGTGGTCAGTAGAGAGAAGCAAGAAAGAAGAAGCAAACACTGTCTCATGTCAAAGAATTATGAGACCACAGGGATCAGCCTACAGCAGTTAACAAGACAGAGCAGGGTATGTGTGTGCTGAAAGCACAAACTTACACCTACATGAGATGTCAACACAGCACCGCTACTTGATTGAGAAATGAGGTAAATGGGTTACAACAGTCCGTTTTTGTTTATGTATTTACAACATGCTGAATTACAATATTTGTAATACTATGTCTGTGTGTGTGTGTGTGTGTGTGTGTGTGTGTGTGTGTGTGTGTGTTGCTATTTAAACCAGGACATTGGCGTAAGAGTCTGGTGATCAAGAACTTTACACTACCACCTCTCCTCCCCTTGCTGGCCAAATACTGGCAGTGCAGATTTTTTCCACCAGCAGGATTCGAACCTGCTTACCCCTGGGTCAAGCACCACCACACTAGAATGAATTAGCAACCTTAGCCTCAGAGGCAGGTATCACAACATAGTATGGAAACGAGGTCTACAGCTGTGAAAAAGGACGAAAAAAATTACCTAATATGAATCGGGAAGATAATGAGGTCCCCTCTCAGAATATAGTCTCATCTGATGCATTTCAGTTAATCCTGAGAGCTTTTGATGGAAATAAAGATGATCTTAGAGAATTCATACACAACTGTGTGCTATTAAAATTTGTTAAAACTAGGATTGTGGGTACAGCTCAAAGTAAACTACATGTACACAATTTCACCACTTGGGCAGATGTGAAAGGAATTTTACTGGAGAACTATAAATTAAAACGGACTTTGGATTACATTTCAATGGCATCCAAAGTCATGTGACCAAGTGAGATCTGTGATATGTTATGTTTGTAAGGAACCAGAAGACTTAGCCCGGAAATGTAATGCCATTGTTAGAGTAGTAAATAAGGAGACTCAGAAACTGGGTACTGAAGAAATAGCATGATTATGTTGTTGACACATACTGCAAATTTGTATTCAGTACACTGTGAGAGCTGGAATAGTTTTATAAACATAAGATGCATGCAGGGAAGTGTGGGAACCATGAGTTTCATTGTAGACAGTGCCACCCAAGTGAATGTAATAAAGGAATAAGCATTGAAGATTATAATGGGCAATAACTGCAACAAAACAATAGAACTTAAAAGGATCATTAATGAAGTAATAGAGACAAGTATACTCGTGATGTTAACACTGAGGATAGATGAAAACGTGTGTGTGGAAAACAAGTTTCATATAGGGGCAATTCTAGAAGTCGGTCAAGGGGAGGGGGGGAATGGAATATCACTTAACAAAAGCAGAGTTGGGGTCCTCTACCAACAAATTGGTAAAATTTGGTGTTGCTTACAGTAAATTTTGGTAACTGTTTTGGAGTTCAGGGTAAAAGATGTGTATTAATAAATAATAAGACGCCTATTTTAAGTTAAATGATATTTATTGGTTTAGGTAGTAAGCTATTTGCCGCTCTTATTCTTTTGTTAAAATGTGTTTGGAATACATTGCAACCTATATTGTTACATAATTATAAAAAATGATTGAATCTGTTGGAGTAATATGAGTAATATATTTGCTGATTTATGAAGTCATTTTATCCAGTGTAATATGATACTCCATGGGGGAGGGGGGGAGGGGGGACTATAGCCTCCCCCGTTATCAGCCCCCCCCCCCCCCCCCCCGACATTGAGAAACCACTGATATAATGCTCACTGACTGCTGTAAATTAAAGGTGAAAAGTGATTCCAGTCATGTATCATCTATAAGCAAACAGCATCAAATGCCATATATAGAGAGGCCTAGTATGCTAAGCAAGGCAGAGGTCAGTGAACAGAAGAGATCCAGTGACAGTAGCCTCAGATGAATGAGCCTGTAGCCATTGCTTTGTGAGTAAGCAGTATAATCAATCAACTTTGTGCACTAAGAAAGACTTGCAAAGAACTTGCCTGTACTTACCTCTGGACTGGGGCTACTGGTTTCCATCACACATTTGTCTTCATGTACCTGGTCTTTGTGTCACTTTCATTATGATGGGTACTTGAGTCTAAGGAATAATAGAATCAGGCACTTTCATGGTTTATTGTCTGTATTACCATACCTTATTGTGTATACCAGAATCTTAACAAAATTGTTGGGCAGGGTGGCCATTTGTTATGGTAAGGGCTTGGAGAATCTAGTAAGCCTGTTTTTTCATAAACCAATGTCTGTGCTCTTTTGCATGTTGATTGCTAACACATAAAGAAGCATTAAAAAGCAGACCAGTAAGTCAACCCAGTGTCTCATTCCACTATCAACACCATATCTACCTCCTATAGCCTGACATCCAATTCTTTCAGTATTGTCTCCAACCACAGAGACATGAAAAATCTCTAGCTGACCCCATGCCCAATTCACTTGTGTACACAGCTGTTTTTATACTAAGGAATGAATGATCTCAAAATCCCATGTCACCTCTGATGTTAGAGTGAGCTTCTAATGTATGTTGTGATTAATGTCAGGTAATGACATATCTATATGTGGAGGCTCCAAGAAGAACAAACATTGCGAGATTTCCTGGTGTGATGGTGTGAGGTCCCATTGAGTACACAATATGTTCGCCTCTGGTTCACATAGCCAGTAATTTTGACAGCAGCTGTTATGTTTCTGGCTTGGTAAGACAAGTGATTGTGCCCTGTACTCAAGATGTCTATGATGTTATCTTCCAATGAGACACCACATACATACATAGATATATATTTTTTATTTTCAATAATATTTAAAATAATTTTATTTAAATTTTAATAAAATCATATATTTAGAAAGAAACATAAAACATAAGATAAAACTGATGATCAAGCAATACAAAATAGTAGAAATTAATTAAAAATATCTATAATTAGCCACAAATTTTTAACTATACAATTTTTCACATTTTTAAATGCCATTATTTTCAAAAGAAAACAACTTAACATCAATTACACTAATATCACAAAGACTTTCCCAAAATCTACCCATTTTCCTAGACCTCTCCAGTCCTTTTGCTTCACCTTTCTTCCTTCTCCTTCAACCCTTCTGCCTGAAGAAGGAGCCACTGGCTCCGAAAGCTTTCCTATCACAACAGTCTTTTATGTGTGTGTTCTGCCACCAGTTAGTGAGTAGCTTTTTTATCTATCCAAGTAAATAATTTTATCAATAACTGATTGTTTTTGTTGTTATATTAGCCTATGAGTTCATCATTGCTTCTTATTTAACCCTCTTGTCAGTCTTTGTTGTCATCTGTCTTGTTCAAATTGTCATCTGTTTTCTACCTTATGTGCTAATCCATTCGTCTATTTATCAATATCGCCAAGATTAATCAGCACTTTACCCCTACATACTTTCTAATATCGACTTCCGTGCTATGAGGGTAATCCCAAAAGTAAGGTCTCCCACTTTTTTAAAAGTACATAGACCTGTTTATTTCTACAATGGTTTACATCAGTTTACAGCTTGAACATTTAGCTATTTTTTGACATAATCACCATTTCTGTAAATGCATTTTTGTAGATGCTGTGGCAGTTTTTGTATGTCCATGTCATACCAGCTCGCCACCATGCTGTTCAGAAAGTTATGAACCTCTTTCTTCACCTCGTTGTCAGAGCTGAATCGCTTTCCAGCCAAATGTTCTTTTAACCTAGGGAACAGATGATAGTCACTGGGTGCCAAGTCAGGACTATAGGATGGGTGGGTGATTATGTTCCACTGAAACTGTTGCAGGAGAGCAACAGTTTGCTGAGCAATGTGTGGGCAAGCGTTGTCATGGAGAATGTGTACGCCCTTGCTCAACATTCCTCTTTTCTGGTTCTGAATTGTCCGTTTGAGTTTTTTCAGAGTCTCACAGTACTTGTCAGCATTAATTGTGGTCCCAGTGGGCATAAAGTCGACCAACAATACCCCTTTCCGATCCCAATAAACGGTTGTCATGACTTTACCGGCAGACTGTGTTTGTTTGAATTTCCATGGCTTTGGCGAAGAAGGATGCCACCACTGGTGTGACTGTTGCTTGGACTCAGGTGTAAAGCAGTATTCCCAGGTTTCGTCACCCATGACAATTGAGTCCAGAAAGTTGTCCTGTTCGGCTGCAAGGCGGTGAAGAAATGCGCGAGAAACATCAACTCGTTGCCACATGTGCTCCTCAGTCAGCATGTGTGGCACCCATCTTGCGCACACCTTCCGGTAGTTCACTGTTTCCATTAAAATTCTGTGAGCGGTTCTTCGGGAAACCTCAGGAACCAATGTGCAGAGATCATCCACCGTAATCCACTGATCTTCACGCATGCTTTGCTCAACCTTCAACATTGTCTCCTCAGAAATTAACGGTCTCCCGCTCCTTTGTTTGTCGTGAATTTCAGTCCGACCAGCTGCAAACTCTCTACACCACTTACAAACATTTTTGACATCAGTGTATGACTCACAATACACTTCCGACAATTGGCGATGGATTTCAATCGGTGCAGTGCCCTTTGCGTTCAAAAACTGAATAACTGTGCACAATTCGCACTTGTCGGTTAACATCCAAGGGTGGCTCCTTTCTCAACGGCTGCTAGGCCAAGACTGAGTGCCCCAGCGCGGCGTGCGCATGTTTACACAGAGCGCGTGGAGCACTCTTCACAACAGTTTGACCAACTGCCACACAAACCGAGCTCTGTACTTATAAAAAAGATAGGAGACCTTACCTTTGGGATTACACTCATAGTAGACAGGTTCATTTTCATTTTTATTTGCATACAACAATTCCATTTTTATTTACGAATTTGCGTACAACAATTTACGGTTCATTACACAGAATGGCCTTCTTCCGATCAGCTTTCACTGATTTATTCGCAGATTTGACAGCTGTTTTCTTTTCCACCATCCACTGATCTTGTTTATACGTAATTCTTTCAAGTTTTTGTGCTTTTGCCTTTCGGCGAATCGCTCTGATCCACTTTTTTGCCTTCTCTTACGTCACTTTAATTGCCAAGCTAAGTAGTATGACTTTTGCTTTCCGTTTACCCATTTTCTGAAATTTCGGCTGTTTTCCCGACTCTCCTGATTGATTTTATCCTTTTTTTCCTCTTATCTTTTTTTCGTATCAGTATATATCGGCCATTCATTACGTCTTATTAACGATTCAGTACGAATTTTACTAATTTTTCCGACTTTTTTCGTTGCTTTTCTTCCATTTTTCTATCTTTTCCACCCTCTGCTTGTTTATTTATTTGCCACTCTCACGATTTTTAACTCTCCAAATTGTCCTCTCTTGCCATGATGAATCTCATCTCATATTACATCCATTCCTTTCGAAAACCTTTTCACTATCAAAACTAAGGTCCCACATTCTGTTTATTGAAACATGCTTGCCCCTTGGAGTTACTCCAAAAGGCTGAACATTGAAAGTCCCCGTTTCTGGATTCAATCCTATCCTACAACAGGCTCTTTAACAGTTTCAAATACAGCAATCTCTTGCTCTTACCTGACTAATCTATGACCTATATGCCTCATCAGCAAATTTACACTCTACCAAACTTCTCTCCCAAAATCCTACAGTTCATTGAATGGTATCATCCGCCAAGCCAACCTCAAACTGGAACAACATGCCAGAGTTCACCTCAAAAAGCTACCCCACCTTCTCCTAAACTACCTTAACAGTGGTATTTCCCTTCCTGCCCCTCTGCGGCTCCCCAAACAGCCACACCATCAACCACCACTCTTCTCCTACAAACTCAGCATGGCAACTCTCGTCAACATCCCACAGCCTTCACCACTGCCTCCCAGACCAAGAACAACCCATAATCCCATGAACCAGTCACAACAGCACAGTGTCCTTAACCTCTCACCTAAAGCACTCTCCTCTCTGGCATTATCTATATTATCTAAGGGCCTCACTTTCAGTCCTAAACCTGCATTTGATCATGCTGCTTTGGTAAAGGGCCTTCTTTCCTTCGCACATAATATCCACTGTAAATATCACTTTGCAACCCAACCCCAAAACCTTTCCAATAGCAAACCTGACATTGAACCTTGCCTTAAACAGTTCTGACCATGATCCCAACTTGATCCACCACCACTACCTCAAAATCATCCCTTCCAAGCCTTCCAAGAATTCTTCGCATCCAGCATTGCCTCACAACCCTTCTTCAGGTCCCTACAACATGACCCTAACCTGTCCTCTGCATAACTCCAGGTTCTATGTTCCCTAAAAGTTGATGACTCCATCATTATCCTCCCAGCAGACAAAGGATCTACCACTGTAGTACTTGACTCAAAGGAGTATGTTAGTGAAGGTCTACGCCAGCTGTCTGACACCTCTACATACAGCATCTGTCATCAAGATCCCATCCCTGTGATTCAAACTGACCTGCAGTCCCTCCTTAAAACCTCAGGTGCCGCACAAGGACTAACACCTCAATCCATAGAACTTCTCACCCCACCCAAACCTATGACATCCTTCCTTCTCATCTTAATCAACTTCGTACTTACCAACAACTACTTCACCTTTGAGGGGCAGATATACAAACAGATCAGGGGTGCAGCCATGGGAACCGGGATGGCTCCTTCCTATGCCAACCTTTTCATGGGTTGCTTAGAAAGGGCTTTCCTGGTATCCATAAGTCTTCAGCCCCTGGTTTGGTTTAGATACATTGATGACATCTTTACCATATGAACTCATGGTGAGGTTGACCTGCTAAAATTTCTGGAATCTATGAATACCTTCTCCCAGTTAAATTTCACATGGTCCTATTCCGAATCCCATGCCACTTTCCTTGATGTTGATCTCGTCCTCACCAAAGGCCAGCTACACACTTCCATCCACATTAAACCTACCAACAAACAACAGTTGCCATCCTTTCCAAGTCAAACGTTCCCTCCCATACAGCCTTGGCATCCAAGGCAAATGTATTTGTTGTGATGCAGACTCTTTACAGCAATACACCACCATTCTCACATCAGCCTTCACTGCACGTAATTACCAGCCTAGTTAAAAAGCAGATTTCCCGGGCCATCCCATCCAATACTGGTACTGCTGTTCCCTCCACAAAACAGCTTCAGAGCACACACTTGGTGACTCAGTATTATCCTGATCTGGAATATGTTAATCAGCTACTCCATCAGGGCCATGACTTCCTAAAATCATGCCCTAAAAGGAGATCCATTCTATCTGAAATTTTGCCCACCACACCTATAATAGCTTTCCATCACCCTCCCAATCTCTGCAATATTCTTGTCAGACCCTATGCTCCTTCTGTACCAATCTCACTACCCTATGGCTCCTATCCCTGTGACCATCACCGCTGTAAGACTTGCCCTATGCACCCCCTCCCCCCCCCCCCCTTCCAACACTTATAACAGCCCTGTAACTGGCAAAACATATACTATCAAAGGGAGAGCCACCTGTGAAACAAAACATCATATACCAGCTATTATGTAAACACTGTTCAGCCTTCTACATCGACATGATTACCACCAAATTATAATTAGGATGAATGGGCATAGGCAGAGGCAATATACTGGCAACTCGCAACATCAAGTTGTAGAGCATGCTTTACAACATGACATTCGAGACCTCAGCGCCTGTTTCACCACATGCACCATCTGGATTCTTCCCCCAGAACAAGTTTCTCAGAACTCTGCAGGCGGGAACTAACACTACAACATGTCCTTGATTCTCACCACCCACCTGGCCTTAATTTACGTTAATTCCTTCCATCTCAGCTTTTCTCCACTGTTACTACTCTTTGCCTCACTCTGTTTTAGTTTTTCACTGCCCCCTACCAACTCTTGTTACGTACAGTGCACTTAGCTTCTCACATTTGTTATCTCGTGCACCATATTTTAGTAAAATCTCTGTCTTGCATACTACTCTGTCTTCCACCTTTAAGCTCTCAGGTTTTCAAATCTCATGCAGTGCAGTCCCCAACAATCAGTCTTTCCTTCTCATCCCATATGGTAAGTCTCCCCTGACCTGCGGTTCTGAGTGACTTTCCCAAAATCTACCCCTTTTCCTAGACCTCTCCAATCCTTTTCCTTCATCCTTCTTCCTTCTCCTTCAACCCTTCTGCCTGAAGGAGCCACTGGCTCCGAAAGCTTGCCTATCACAACAGTCTTTTATGTGTGTGTTCTGCTGCTGCTTGGTGATTAGATTTTTTATTTATCCAGTTAAATAATTTTGTCAATAATTGGTTGTTTTCATTGCTATAAAATACTTTTTTTTCTACTTTCAGTTTTGCAAATTCTTTATTACATCTTTTAAATGTTCTTGATGAGCAATGTGGTGCTCAATTGTAAAAACGGCCAACCAAAACAATTTTGTTTAGTAGTTGAATGCAAAAGGTTCTTAATTAATTTTAACTTTGACAAACTCCTTTTACCACTTGCTAACATTATCATATGCAATATTCTTAAATCAGTAGTAAGATTTGGGGCAAAATATAACTTTGTAATTAAGCTCAATACATTACTTGGGCAAAAAGTGCAGATAGTGCTGAAATTTCCCTGACTAATCATACCTCATTTATGTCAACAGAATCAACATCAGTTAAAATACATTCTAAATTCTTACAATGTTTTAGCAGCATGATATTTAAATTGGATATATCATGTAAGAACTGTAATTGTCTACATTTATTTACCTATCCTGCAAGCACTGTAATGTGCATGGCATAGGGTACCAGTGCTAGTTATTTCCTTTCCCTGTTCCACTTGCAAATAGAGGGAGGTAAAATTCACTATTTTTTTTCTTTTTTAATGAATCCCTCTCCTGTGTCAGCCTCTTCATCTCAGAGTACCACTTGCAACCTATGTCCTCAGTTATTTATTGGATGTATTCCAGTCTCTGTTTTCCTGTACTGCTTTTACCCTCTATAGCTCCTCTAGTACCATAGAAGTTATTCTGTGATGTCCTAACATCCTGTCTCTTCTTCTTGGTAGTGTTTTCCTCATGTTCCTTTCCTTTCCAATTCTTCAGATAAACTCTTTATTCTTTACCTTATCATCCCACCTAATTTTCAAAATTCTTCTGTAGTACCACATCTCAAACGCTCTGATTCTCTCCTTTTCTGGTTTTCCCACTGTCTCACACCCTTTTCAACCATAACTCTTCATTCTTGGTCTTCCACTCTTGTTGTAGCCTCTTGGCTCTCGGACATGTTGTATATTACCCACCTTTCCCTATAGCTTACCCCTGTTTTTCTCAGAACTTTGAACATCTTGCACCATTTGACACTGTCGAACACTTTTTTCAGGTTGACAAATCCTATGACCACATCTGCATTTTTCTTTAGTGTTGCTTCCATTATCAACCACATCATCAAAATTGCTTCTCTGGTGCCTTTACCTTTTGCAAAGCGAAACTAGTCATCACCTAACACATCCTCAGACTTCTTTTCCATTCTTCTGTGTGTTATTCTTGTCAGCAGCTTTGATGTATGAGTTGTAATACTGATGGTGCAATAATTCTCACACTTGTCAGTTCTTGCAATCTTCAGAATTGTTTGGATGATGCTTTTTTTCCAAAAATATGTTGCCAGACTCGTACGTTCTATACACCAACATAAACAGTTGTTTTATTGTCAATCCCCCAATGATTTTAGAAGTTCTGATGGAATGTTATCTGTCCCTTCTGCCTTATTTGATCTTAAGTCTTCCAATGCTCTTTTAAATTAGGGCCCTAATACTGGATCCCCTATCTCTTCTATATCCAGCCATGTTTGTTCTTCTATCTGCTGTCACATCATCTGACAAGTAGTTCCCCTCATAGAGACCCTCAATGTACTTTTTCCACCTACCTGCTCTCTCCTTTGCTTTTAACACGAATTCCCAAGCAAAGGTGATTTTGACTTTTCTGTTTGCTAAGTCAGTCCGTCTGACAATGATTTGTTTTATGATTCCTTCACATTTTTCATGCAGTCGTAGCTTTCCTGCGCTCCCTATTTGTTTCCTTCCTAAAAGACTTTGTATTTCCATACTCCTCAAATTCCCTGAACATTTTTGTACTTCCTTCTTACATTGCTCTACTGAAGTATTTCTTCTGTTACCCACTGTCACCTTCTTTGTACCTCTGTTTTTCTTTCCAACTTCTGTGATTGCACTTTTTGGCAATGTCCATTCCTCTTCAACTGAATTGCCTGCTGAGCTATTCCTTATTGCACTATCTATAGCTACAGAGAACTTAAAGCATATCTCTTCATTACTTAGTACTTCCATTTCCCACTTCACTGCATTCTGATTCTTCCTCACTCATCTCTTAAACTTCAGCCTATTCTTGATTGCTACCAACTGTGATATGAGTCTATCTGTTCCTGGACATGCCTTACAATCCAGTATCTGATTTAGGAATATCTGCCTGATCATGGTGTAATCTAATTGAAATCGTCCCATATCTCCCAGCCTTTTCCAAGTGTACCTCCTCTTCTTATGAGTTTTGAATGAAGTAGTCACAATTACTTACTGAAATATATTGTAGAACTCAATTAATCTTTCTGCTCTCTCATTCCTACTACCGAGCCCATATTGTGCCCTAACCCTTTCTTCACTCCTTTCCCTATGACCGCATTCCAGTCCCCCATTACTATTACATTTTCGTCTCTCTTTACATGCTGAATTACCTGTTCAATATCCTTATATACCTTATCTGTCTCTTCATCTTCAGATTGCGACATCGGCATGTCTATCTGAACTATTGTTGTTGGTGATGGTTTGCTGTTGATTCTGATGAGAGTAATGCTGTCACTGAACTGTTAGCAGTAACTCACTCTCTGCCCTACCTTCCTATTCATAACGAAACCTACTCTTGTTACACCATTTTCTGCTGCTGTTGACATTACTCAGTACTCATCTGACCAGAAATCCTTGTCTTCTTTCCATTTCACCAAGCAAGGTGGCACAGTGGTTAGTACACTGGACTCACATATGGGAGTACAACGGTTCAAACCCGCATTTGGCCATCCTGATTTAGGTCTTCTATGATTTCCCTACATCACTTCGGGCAAACACCGAAATGGTTCCTTTGAAAGGGCATGGCCGACTTCCTTACCCATCCTTCCCTAATCCGATGGGACTGATGACCTCACTGTTTGGTCCCCTCCCCCAAACCAACCAACCAACTTTCCATTTCACTTCACTGACCCAACTGTATCTATATTGAGCCTCTGCATTTCCCTTTTCATATTTTCTATATTTTGTATCTAGTTCAAACTTCTGAAATTCCACACCCCAACTCATAGAATGTCCCCTTTTATTGATTTTCAGTGCATCCATATGAGCCCTAATTTTTCTCATCTTATCTTTGTGGTCATTATGTGAAATGTACATTGGTGGCAGTAGAATTCATCTGCAGTCATTTTCAAATGCTGGTTTGATACAATTCTGCAATAGTGCCTCACAAAAAGAGCGTCATCTTCCCTTCAGGCATCCCCATTTGAGTTCTTTGAGCATTTCCATATTACTTGCATGCTGATCAAATCAACTGGTGACAAATATAACTTCAAGCCTCTGAACTTCTTTAATGTCTTCCTTTAATCCGACATGGTGAGGGTTCCAAACACTTGAGCACTACACAAGAATAGGTCGCACTAGCCGTCTATATGCCACGTTCTTTATAGGTGAGCTACACTTTCCCAAAATTCTCCAAATAGAATAAACACATGCATTCAGCTTCCCCACATGATGTGCTCACCCCATTTTGTATTGCTTTGCAATGATACGCTTAGATATTTAATCAATACCCAACCAAGCAGCACATTCCTAATGCTCTATTCAAGTGATACAAGATTGTTTTCGTACTCATCCACATTAACTTTCATATTTGTACATTTAGAGCTAGCTGCCATGCATCACATGAACTAGAAATATCGTATAAATCATCTTGCATCTTCCTAGAGTCATTCAATAATGACGCCCTCCTGTACACCACAGCATCATCAGCAAACAATCCCAGGTTGCTGACCATCCCATCTGTCAGATCATTTATGTAAATAGAAAATAATAGTGGTCCTATCTTCCCTGGGACACTCCTGATAATACCTTTGTCTCTGATGAACAGTGTGCTGAGGTAACACCTAATCAAGTGGCTCGTCAACTGCTCCTGAATGGAAAGACTAATACAAAACAACAGAAAGTAAAAATTAACACGATTTTAGTCAGAAACTAATAGGTTTTTAACACCCTTTACAATGAAGGAATTCAACAAGTGTCTCAGCAATACAAAAAGCGGCAAAGCAGCTGGGGGGAAGGGGGGGGGGGATGATGTGCAGGGAGCAGATCAAATGCTTAGGACCGGGCACAAAGAACTGGATCCTGCAACTTTTCAATCAATGTCATGAAACATCCCCAAGTTGTGGGGGAAGGCAAGGATAGTGGCACTCTTGAAACCTGGGAAGGCACCTGATTCGCCAAAGAACCATCACCCAATATCTCTTCTGTGTTATCTTTACAAACTGTATAAGAGACTTACTTTAAATCGTATGACAGAATCTATTGAGATGAAACTTAATCCTCAACAAGCTGGTTTTAGACCTGGAAAATCATGTACTAGCCAAATTCTGTGCTTAACAGAACACAAAGAGGAAGGATTCGAAAATAAAAAGATAACAGGGCTAGCTCTGGTTGACCTTAGCTCTGCATATGATAAAATTAACCACAGGCTGCTGCTCCAGAAGCTGTATAATGAACTAACAGACTATTGATTTGTTAAGATTATCAAGTCCCTATTACAAAATAGATAATTTTATGTTGTCCTCAATGGGAAAAAGAGCAGGTGGACAAACCAGGAAAGTGGTCTGGCTCAAGGTAGCATTTTGGTGCCCCCCTTATTTAATCTGTACACCAATGACCAACCAATGCCTAAGCATACGGGGACTGATGACCTCAGAAGTTAAGTCCCATAGTGCTCAGAGCCATTTGAACCTAAGCATACAAAACATTTTCTGTATGCAGGTGCCCTGGCAATTACAACACAGGGGAGGACCTTTGAGGATGTAGAACAGAAGCTGTAGAAAGCTCTTAGGGAAAAGTCAGAGTACCATAAAAACAACTTTCTTAAGCCAAACCCATCCAAAACACAACTCAGCGCCTTACACCTTCGATCCTTGCAAGCTAACCATAAACTTAATGTCTCTTGGAATTATACCATACTGGAGCATACTGACAAACCAACTTACCTGGGTATGGTGCTCAATAGATCTCTAACATACAGGTACCATTGCGAAAAGATGTGACAAAAGGTAACTGCCAGAAATAATATTCTGTGGAAACTAGCTAACAGCAAATGGGGCGCTAAAAATTCCATATTAAGAACCACCGCACAAGCCTTATGCTTCTCTACAGCCGAATATGCCTGCCCAGTATGGTTCAGATCAACCATTGCAAAGAAGGTCAGCATAAGTGTTAATGAAACATGTCGATTAACAATGGGATGCAGGAAACCTACTTCCCTATCAAAACTATACAGAGCTGCCAGATTTGCAAATCCCAACTCTCAGAGAACATCACATGACTTCACAGACAGGCTCAGCCAAACTATTGATGATTGGCATCGCCCTTTGGCACAGAGTGTAAACCCAGGTGATTGAAATCCCTTAAAAGTTTCTTAGCCACGGTAATAGAAGAACCACCAGCTAATTGCTCACCTGTACAGAAAGTGCCCAGCAGATTCAGCACAAACTGGAAGGCATGGAGGAAGACACTGAGCCGAATAAGGACAGTGGTGGCCCCAGTGAAGACAAATATGATTAGGTGGGGGCTTGGAACCATGGATGATAAATGTGACTGTGGCACTGTGCAGGATATGGAGCATCTGCTCGCCTGCCCAAACAGCCCTTATAGGTGCAACCCCAATGATTTATGGCTGGACAAGAAAGAAGCCTTAGACGTGGCCCTATACTGGGCTGCAAGATTGTGACCTGGTTTCTGGACATGGAAAAGTAAAATTAAAGTCTGATGAACAGTCGCCATTGAGGAGAACGTACCAGGTCTTATTACTTAAGAAGGCTTCGAGAGGCTGACATATCTGGGAACCTATTATGTATGCTTGTACCTTTGTTAAAAGGCTGCAGCAGGCATCTGAAATGCATTTCAGAAATATAGGACTATGGAATGTACCTGTTGCCCTTCATCCATAATTTGCAGTGTATCGTGTGAGAAAAGGGTGAGCTTGTGATATCCATCTGTTTTATTTCCTCAGTGATTGTCTCCAGTGTCTATGTACTGCGTTGCTACACTGGCTGAAAAATAGGGGGGATAGAAGTTCAACACTGACTACATTAAATGATGCAGCCGACAGGTACACAGTTGTGTTTCACAGTTTTTTACTTTCACTCTTCACAGCCCCCAGTAATACACAGTTATATGAGCAGTGCACTATTGTTTAACTTTCAATAGTCTCATTAATAGGTTGCAAGCAAACATCAACATACTACTACAATAGTTTGCTGTTGAACATCTATGAGCAGTAAAACAAAACCACACAGTTCACAGTCTTTCAAATAAATTTAACAGTCACTGTCACTGTTTTAACATACGGCCTATTTTTGTTACATTAATTTCATGGTTAAGGTGATGCATTGTTGTTGTTCTAACCAACACAGGTTTCTTGTCTGAAACTCGGCCATGGACTGACTGTCTCAGGACCAAAAATGAGGCCCTTATATATCATCACAATAATAGGCATTGAAACTACACATTGTTTGATGTTTAATTTACAGAAACTACAATTAAAATTTCACTCATTAAATTAACTGAATACATAAAAAAAATTGCGTCTTTTTAACAGTTTTTTCTACTACATGAGTTAAGCCCAATTATTTGTTTAAATGATGAAATTAACCGATATAGTTAAGCAAAAAATACTTTTGACAAAACTGGTAATTACTTTGGAATTCATGAAGAGCTGTCTTTGCTAATATGTTTTCAAATAGAGCCAAATAAATACTTTAAGAATCCTATTAGTTGTTCTTCAAAATGTTTATAATTAGTACAGAACTTATATTTGTTTATAAGTCAACAATAGAAGTTAAGTTATGAAACGATTATGGATTTCACCCTCTAACAAAAGTATTAACTAGAAATAGTCAAAATAAATTAGGAAATTGCTGACACACACAAAACTATGCATAAAATTAGATCTGGTGCTATATTCTTTAAAACTGAGGGCCAATCTTTCTCTTTTATGAAAATGCCGATTATCCTCACGTATATTAATGGCAATTAATCAATCATGAAAAAATGAATTTTAAGGAGTTAGATGGCAAAACAAGAGGGGACGTAAATATATCCCGGCTTGCTTCATCACAAGTGGCTCCTTCTTCTGGCAGAAGAGTTAAAAGGGAAGGAATAGGGGTGAAGAAAAAGGACTGGAGAGTCCATTAAATTTCAGGCATGCAGCCGAGCAAATAAAATTTCCTCCAACGATATTTCAGCCACGTATCATCCGGCCATCCTCAGAGTGAGTCACAAGACTGACGACAAGATGCCAAGCGCAGCCTTATATGCTCCACCATGGTGGTACTGCGCATGCAGGTAACGGATGCTGGTCGGCAGCAGAGAAATATGTTTACACATGCACCACCTGTGGCAAAGGCGTACAGACATTCGATTTGCTTATTGATGTATGATCGGTGTGGCAGTGTCACTATGACAACTTCTCTGCAGTTTAATTACCCCAAGAGCCGGATTCCATGCTTTGTCCAAATTAAAACCATTGTCTCTATTTATTAAATTATTAGCTAACCTAATCTCTATAGCTTCCTTGAAGACAGATTCCCAAAAAGAAGATGTGGATATTAAAATCTTCACAGCACTGTAATTCATGGAATGCCCTGTATCAATACAATGTTTGGCCAGAGCTGACTTGTCTGGCTGTAATAAGAATGTGTATCTTCGATGCTCCACACACCCCTCATGAGCAGTGCGTGTTGTTTGACCTATCTACGACTTCTCACAATTTCCACAAGGAATCTGATACACACCCACTTTACGAAGCTGTAAACTGCCCTTCACAGAGCCGAGTAAAGCTGCAATCTTCGTGGGGGGCAGGAAGATCACCTTAACACAGTGTTTCTCAAGAATACGGCCTATCTTCGAGGAAAGAGCACCCACATAGGGCAAAAACGCACTAGATCTGAAGAAATTACTTTCTTCTTCCCCATCACATACCTGCATTTTAGGTTTTGCATTGAACGCTCTACGAATTTGTTGCGGAGGAAATGCATTCGATTTAAAAATGCTCTTGAGGTATGTGAACTCTTCTTGCAAATTGCCCCTGATGCACTAAGGTCTTAAGGACACCTATGGTCTGTGAAGGGTGATGGCAGCTACTGGCATGAAGATACAGATTTGTGTGTGTTGGTTTCCAATATACGGCATGTCCTAATGTGCCATCACCTTTATGGCGAAAGGCAACATCCAAAAAGGGGAAGCAGCCATCTTTTTCTATTTCCATAGTAAGTTTAATGCTAGCATGGATGGAATTCAATTGCTCAAGAAAGTGATGTAACTCATCCATCCCATGGGGCCATAACACAAATGTGTCATTCTCGTACCTCCAGAAGACCGTTGTTTTAAAACTTGCTGAGTCCAGTGCCTTGTCCTCGAAGTCTTCCATGAATAAATTAGCTACCAGAGGGGAGGGGGGACTTCCCATGGCAACACTGTCAATTTGCTCACAAAATTCACCATTATACTGAAAATAAGATAATAAAAGCACATGTTCAAATAAGGCCGTAATGTTCTTATGAAAATGTTGACCGATAAGAGATAAAGAGTCCTTTAAAGGTACCTTAGTGTATAATGATACCACATCAAAACTAACACACACATCCGTACTATTTAGCCTGACATTGCTAAGTCTCTGAATAAAATCCATAGAATTACGAATGTGGTGACTACATTTTCCTACCAATGGTTTCAATAAGGAAGCTAAATATTTTCACCTGCATATTTTTCTGCCAAATGTTTGGCATCTTGTTGTCAGTCTTGTGACTCCCTCTGAGGATGGCCGGACGATACGTGGCCGAAATATCAGTGGAGGAAATTTTATTTGTGCAGCTGCATGCCTGTAATTTAATGGACTATTCAGTACGCCGCAAGAAGTTGAAAATGCACAGGACTGGAAAGGTTTAGGGAAAGGGGTACAGTTCAGAAAAGTCCCCCAGAACCCCGGGTCAGTGGAAACTTACCAGCTGGGATGTGAAGTAAAGACTTTCCTTCTCATCCTGTCCGGTAAGTCTCCCCTGACCAGGGGTTCTGGGTGAACTTTCAGAACTGTTCACCTTTCCCTAAACCTCTCCAGTCCTTTTCCTTCATCCCTCTTCATTCCCCTTCAACTCTTCTGCCAGAAGAAGGAGCCACTGACTCTGAAAGCTTGTAAAAGTCGAACACTTTTGTGTGTGTGTTTTCCTGCCACTGCTTGGTTAGTAGATTTTTTATCCATCCATTTACATTATTTCATCAAGTTTCTGCAATACAGGCAAATTCTGTAGAAGTCTCTCATGCTATGAATGTGCAATATCAGACGATCTGTTATGGCCATTACTTTGTCTTACCTGAACTGGCTTCCTACAAGTCAGCAGCCAGCAACTACAAACATTTAAACACAGCAGATAAAGCAAAGCACTGTTGTACACTAAGGGCATTAAACTCAATTTAACATGTAGCTCTCCATTTGTTCATGCTTTATCTTGCTCACAATGAAAACAGAATTGCAACAACAACAATAACAGAGTAACAACCTCCTTTTTCTGTAAAATTCTCAAGATAATAACATAATAAAGATAATGTCAACATTACCACATTAGCATTGGCCCTATCAAGTCAATGTGAATTATTCAATGGGTTCACCATTAATAGGAAAGTGTGCTAATGTCGCTTCAACAAATGTATAATGATATGTTGTTTTTCTCACAAGCATTACACGTTTTCATCCAATATGGGACATCCTTTTCTATACTGACAAACATTGATGAGATCATGTTCCCAGTCATCTTAATGCTTGGATGAGCCAAATTATGATAGTGTTGGAAAATGGGATATCTAAATGATTCTGCAATATAAGAACATATAGTTTGTGTTTACACATCACATCACAATACTGTTTTCCTCCATGTGTCAAATGGAATTTTAATTTAAGTGCTGTGTGACCACTGGACAGTAGGTGATGATGCTCTTTGTCATCTTCTTCTGTTCGGCTGTATCTTCATAGTTAATATGAACTAATTCTTTAAGCCTTGATAAGCTATCAGCAACATTATCTTTTTTAACAGATACATGTTGCAGATCTGTAGTAAATTGTGAACTATACTCGAGTTAACATCAATGGTTTGTCATTGCTTTCTCATCTTGTGCTTAAATGCGTATTTTAGAGGGAGAATGTTTGGTATAAATAATGAAGTCTCTTCCTTCTAACAGATACCTGAAATATTTGACAGCCATGTATAAATTAAGAGCTCTCTATCCTATATGGGATACAACCACTGTGTTGATGCGAGCCTTTTTTTGGAAAAAAAATATACAGTCAGTCAGTCTCCATTGTTTACCTTGCCGCTGTTGCAATGCAGCACCTGCAGCAAAATAATGTGCAAGCAGAAATAATGTGAGCTGGCTGTACAAACCAGGAAATGTCAAAATCATGGTAATTGCAATACCTTTTTTGCATTTTTGGAACTGATCGATTGATTCTTCTGTCCTGTCAATATGTCTTCAGTAATGTTTAGTGCGTCTTTTAAACAATCATCAGCAAAGCTTGGATTTCAGAAGCATGTTCCAAATGCCAATGATAAAAACTGATGATTCCTTAGAATGCTCCAAGTTCACAAACTGTTTTGGGTCATTTGTAATTCATTATTGCTGCAACCCTTCCTGGATCTGGCAGCTTTGTTCCTGCAAGTGTAATTAAATGTCCTATGACTTAGCTGTTGTAGAACAAATACTGATTTTCTAACATTTAATATAAGGCCATACTTATTCAACAGTTCAAAGAGTAAATTCAGATGCTCAACAAGCTGCTCTGGAGATCCAAATGCTATTAAAATACCATCTAAATATGGGAGACATATATCTAAATCTCTTTATAAACCTCTGAAATGTGCTAGGTGCATTGGAAAGTCTTGAAGGGCATAAATTAAATTTATAAAGACTAAAAGATGTAGTAATAGCTGATTTTGGTTTACCTTCTTTGCCTAATGGAATTTGGTAATAGGTCTTTGCGAATACATTTTTATTTTCAAGCATAAAATTTAAATCACCTCGTGGAACTGGATACCAATCAGGGAGATTCCTGTCATTCAAACAGTGATAATCTCCACAAACTTGTGATTGTGATTGATGTATAATAACATTATTTACCAGAAATTGAAACTCATTTTCAGTCATTTTGCAATTTTTTTGGGTCCACTCTATGAGCCTTAACTGTATATTGGTGGACCACTAGACATAGTGATACAATGTAGCACTTTATGCTTCAACACTTTTGGTACTATGGATGATTTTGTTAGTTCAGGAAATTTCTCCAAGAGACTGGAAAACTGGCATGTTGCATAGAGCACATTTACTTACTCTTTGGCATTTACAGTGATTATTTCTGCTGAAATTTTTAATTTGGTGATGTTGTCTAACAACTTTATATTTTTGAGACCAATGAGTAAACCATAATGATGAAGGTAATCAGCCCGCAATATGCCTCTTGATACATCTACTACAATGGCTGGCCATTCAGAATTGTATGTGTCTGGCATTTCAACTTTTATTTTGCCATTGGCAATGCTAAACACATTTTTCAGGCTTACATCATGTGACAAATTTTGAATGATAATAGCAATATTTACCATTTTTATCGAATTTTGCTCTGCTTCTACTTCTACTCTGCGATTTTCACCCACTTGGTTTTCAAAGCATCTTAATATCATTTTACAATTCTTAGGAGGTTTTACACTGACGGTGACAATGATATTGATGGAATGGAATGAAGTGATGCAATTTGAACCTCCTCAACAGAGTTCATTTTGACTATACAATTGCCATTTGAGCTATCTTATCCACTGTTTCATCAGATATAATTAAAATACTTTGAATATTACTAGGAAATTTTTCAAGCCATTTTAATTGGCTAGGTTTCACAGCATCAAGTTCTCAACCACTCAAAAGTTTTTGACACTCTTCACTTTCTTTAAATACAGTTAAAAAAAACAGCCTTTCGCAAAATAATATTTATTGTTCTCATCACTAAATTCCATACATTCTCAACTAATTTTGGCTCCAGCTGGGCAAGCAAATAGTTAAATGTAGTCAACTCTGTGTCTGTAAACTGCACTTTGGCTTGACAAAACCATACGTCTCGCTTTTCAATCCAAAATGATGGCAGATTAACACTTACCTTACCAATTTCCAGTTTAAACCTTTCATTATTCCCTTCCAGTTCATTGTCTGTTGACACACTTTGCATTTTTAAACACACTACACGAAAAATTCAAATCAAATAAAAATTATGTTTAAAATTTTGCCACAAATTATGTTGCAAATGTTGTCGTCTTGCCAGTCACATCATGGTCACCAATTTGTTAAACACTTAGTTCATTAAAGACTCAATTTCATGTGTACCTTTCCAATTGTTTATAATTTATCTCACACACAATGAAAACTGAATTACAACAAAAGAGTAACAACTTTCTTTTTTTGTTAAATGCCAAGGATGATAATGCTATTATGCCAGCATCACCATGGTAAACATTCTGCAGACACATACAATTACAAATATTAATTTCTCATGTTCCCACTGAACCAAACCAGTACCCAGCCAAAAATGACAGAACTCCCCGAAGAGCTCCCAGTTTTCTATGATCCAAGGGACTTGTGTAACTTAATGAACAATGTGGATGCAGTAAGCATTATCCCCAAATGCAAAATAGGTGCACATTAAGAGTGATATGGAAGTCAGTCCCTATAATATCTTAGTTCACTTTTTGAAGGCAAAGAAGACAGTCATTATTTATTTTCTTTTAGCACATTAAATTGATATGATTTATCTCTGTGTACCAAACGGTCTTTCCTGATAGTGTCAAAAATTGTGTACCAGTATTCTATGTTTTGAATTTTAAAAAATGAAACATGTTTGAAAGCCTAGTTGCCTCCACATTGTAAAATATCTAAACATGCTTTATATGCAAAATAAGTAACAGTAATGCACAAATTAAAAAGTAAAATAACACTGTCAACTTCTAAAACAATGGGAAGGAAAATCACATTTGCAACAAAACAAAGATATGTACTTTATTCACAAAGACAGTAAAAGTGTCTTACAAAAAATTCTGCTAACACAATGTTTTCAAAAATTCATTATATGTTTGTATAGATGCCTTTGCTACAGTATCACAGAATTCAGTATCAGTGCCTGAGACTAGTTTCTCCAAAGAAACATAACTTTCTTTTTTAGGGTTGTACTGAGCTCGATTTAGTGCCACTAAAAATAGGTGCCTCTGCCGTACTCTAAATTCACGACATGTCAGTATTTTTGAAGAGGCAGCAATCTGTTCATGCGGAACCTTCATCACGTTATGTACAAAATGGAATCTTGAAAGTAAAGATTTTTGACCTGAAATGAAACAAAAGCTACTGTTTACACAAACAGTTGTTTCACATTTACGACAAATATTAGGTTGATTACTGTCTTGTTTCAGGATATTATTGAAGTATTATACATATAATACTTATTAGCCTGTAATAAGAGTTATTCCATAAGTGCAAAGATTTACCCCCCTCCCCAAATCCATGGAGTCATATAAATACTACCAGCCACTTTACTGTGATAGTCCTTAGTGGATAATTCATAAAAACTGAATAATACTTTGTCATTATTATGAAAAGATTAGATTGCTATTTATCATATAGCTGAGATGTTGAGTCCTAGACAGGCACAACAAAAAGACTGCTAAACAAGTAAGCTTTTGGCCAAAAGGCCTTCTCCTGTCTTCTGAGGTAAAACTGACTCTGGTTACTGAGGCCAGACTCTGGCCTGGATATATGTTTGTTTGGTGGGGTGGGGTGGCGGGGGGGGGGGGGGGGGGGGGTGGCAAGAAGAAGGCCTTTTGGCCAAAAGCTTACATGCTTAGCATTCTTTTGTTGTGCCTGTCTGTGACTCAACATCTCCACTATATGGTGAGTAGCAGTCTACCCTTTTCATAATGTTGTCATTATTCCACTGTTCAAATAATACACTCCTGGAAATTGAAATAAGAACACCGTGAATTCATTGTCCCAGGAAGGGGAAACTTTATTGACACATTCCTGGGGTCAGATACATCACATGATCACACTGACAGAACCACAGGCACATAGACACAGGCAACAGAGCATGCACAATGTCGGCACTAGTACAGTGTATATCCACCTTTTGCAGCAATGCAGGCTGCTATTCTCCCATGGAGACGATCGTAGAGATGCTGGATGTAGTCCTGTGGAACGGCTTGCCATGCCATTTCCACCTGGCGCCTCAGTTGGACCAGCGTTCGTGCTGGACGTGCAGACCGCGTGAGACGATGCTTCATCCAGTCCCAAACATGCTCAATGGGGGACAGATCCGGAGATCTTGCTGGCCAGGGTAGTTGACTTACACCTTCTAGAGCACGTTGGGTGGCACGGGATACATGCGGACGTGCATTGTCCTATTGGAACAGCAAGTTCCCTTGCTGGTCTAGGAATGGTAGAACGATGGGTTCGATGACGGTTTGGATGTACCGTGCACTATTCAGTGTCCCCTCGACGATCACCAGTGGTGTACGGCCAGTGTAGGAGATCGCTCCCCACACCATGATGCCGGGTGTTGGCCCTGTGTGCCTCGGTCGTATGCAGTCCTGATTGTGGCGCTCACCTGCACGGCGCCAAACACGCATACGACCATCATTGGCACCAAGGCAGAAGCGACTCTCATCGCTGAAGATGACACGTCTCCATTCGTCCCTCCATTCACGCCTGTCGCGAAACCACTGGAGGCGGGCTGCACAATGTTGGGGCGTGAGCGGAAGACGGCCTAACAGTGTGCGGGACCGTAGCCCAGCTTCATGGAGACGGTTGCGAATGGTCCTCGCCGATACCCCAGGAGCAACAGTGTCCCTAATTTGCTGGGAAGTGGCGGTGCGGTCCCCTACGGCACTGCGTAGGATCCTACGGTCTTGGCGTGCATCCGTGCGTCGCTGCGGTCCGGTCCCAGGTCGACGGGCACGTGCACCTTCCGCCGACCACTGGCGACAACATCGATGTACTGTGGAGACCTCACGCCCCACGTGTTGAGCAATTCGGCGGTACGTCCACCCGGCCTCCCGCATGCCCACTATACGCCCTCGCTCAAAGTCCGTCAACTGCACATACGGTTCACGTCCACGCTGTCGCGGCATGCTACCAGTGTTAAAGACTGCGATGGAGCTCCGTATGCCACGGCAAACTGGCTGACACTGACGGCGGCGGTGCACAAATGCTGCGCAGCTAGCGCCATTCGACGGCCAACACCGCGGTTCCTGGTGTGTCCGCTGTGCCGTGCGTGTGATCATTGCTTGTACAGCCCTCTCGCAGTGTCCGGAGCAAGTATGGTGGGTCTGACACACCGGTGTCAATGTGTTCTTTTTTCCATTTCCAGGAGTGTACATTGGATTCTCAGGCAGACTGGGTATGTTTCCATGCTATGCCATATTTGCCTTGACCAGGCACACATTAGTTCTGTATAGCACAAATATGTGGTGGCCGAGGTACAATGATGTTATGATTAAGACAATCAAAGTTGATAGCATATAAGCACCCTTACTAAAATATTTTGAGATGAATATGATTATGATAATTTATACTTAAGAGTAAGATATAAAATCCCTATTTGATGTCTGATCCCCTTCCATAAAACTCTAACATGCAGTCATGCTCGCATGTGCACACACACGCATGCATGCACACGCACACACACACACACACACACACACACACACACACACACAGACACACAGACACACAGAGAGAGAGAGAGAGAGAGAGAGAGAGAGAGAGAGGGGGGGGAGGGAGAGGGAGAGGGAGGGAGAGGAGAGAGAGAGAGAGAGAGAGAGAGAGAGAGAGAGAGAGAGAGAGGGGGGGGGGGAGGGAGAGGGAGGGGGAGAGAGAGAGAGGGGGGGGGGAGGGAGAGGGAGGGAGAGAGAGAGAGAGAGAGAGAGAGAGAGAGAGAGAGAGAGAGAGCTAAAATTCCGTAACATGTACTATAGTTAGCTGATCATTGGGTAAAAAAGGATGAGGCAATAACTTAGAAAACACATTACACTCTTTTACCTAATAAGTTAGGTAGATAGCCAAACCAAAAATAAAATGCTAAAATCCATACCACATTTTTTATCACCAAAAATAGAGGTTAGAGCAGCTGGTAATCTACTTGCTGCACTTGTCATTATATAAAATGTATAAAGATAACTGTACATCACAAATATATTGTATGCTAATAAAACCTCTGGGTGCAGCAGGAACACGTCTTGTAGAACTATGGTATATCCATAGGCAAGTAAGAATTATTTTGTCACCTCAGATGCCAGTAAGATGAAAACTATAGAGGAATCATTTGCTTCACCTAGCCTGATTTTTGTTAATCAACTTCTGCCTATGCCCTTTCCATACATGTATGTGCCTCTGCCTGAACAGTGAGGTGATTTCCAGAAGTCATGGTATCCAGCAGAATGACACATCCTTTCCATACCTCTACAGGTGGAGAAAGTTGTCCTGTGGTACATGCATCTCATCTACTACATTTTTCTAAAGATCTCATCATTTGTTGTAAAAACTATAAGTTCTCTAGGTAAGTGTGTCTTGAAATAACTTTCAAGAAGTAAAACAGAGCAGCAATGTATTCCTGTTTAGATCCAACAATATAAACTTCTATAAAACACGTGTTTAAAACCTGTATGCAGTACAAGTATATCTATAAATCTAATAAGATAACGAGACTTCTTTCTGACTAGGATGTTGGTCAGTTCAATGTTTCATTACTGTCCACATTATGTTCTGGCAAGTCCTGCTTGGCCTTGTTGTTCACATTCAGTTCAAGACTATTTGCTCCACTGTGAAGCAAGCAATTACATGAAATTTCAGTGACGGTGGAATTGATGAATGCTATATATCAACAATAGAGAGGTCCCTGAAGCATTCAACTTGGGACTTGCTGAAGAGAAATGCAACATTCACACAGAGCACACAAATAACATTTTCTGGACTCATACTGCACACACCAAATGTATTTAATGTCACTGTGCAACAAATCCTAGAGATGCAACACAACATAACCGAATCATACATTCAACACCAATCACGAGATTCTGTTCCAGTTGCCTACCACCTATTAAAAAGCACTCTATTCTGCAGCTCACCTCAGTCATTACTGAACACCTACCTTGTCAGCAACTCCATTAGTCACCATCATTCAACATTGGATTAGTACTCTTCACTGAGAATGGCATATCAACTTGTAAACTACATCAGATAACAATTAGTGTCTTGGATTTTAAATTACTAACTATTCAGATGCATTTGAACTGTCACTAGAGGCAACAGTTGCATTAGGAACTGCAAAATCTTTCTGCTAGTCCCACAATGTTAACTGTACTACTTCATTTAGTGATTGATCTTCTGTCATCATTTGAAGGAAAACTTAAGTATTCTTATACTGAACTAACATGGGTTTGTAATCTTGGATTTAAAGCTGCACAAGCCAAAGTTCTGACAATTACTCTCAGCCATATAAGGTAAAAAGGTAAAACTGTTTGAACATCACATCGCTATAATTGGAGGTGGTTCACCCGTGCCTTCCTTCGAACTGACTTACCCAGTTAGCTACAGTGTGACTTACAGTTTATCTTGGAATCTAAACCAAGATGTGGCTCAGCATTTTTCACATTAGCTAATATTGGCAGAGGGGAAAGAAGTGATAAGCAGTGAATAAAAATCCTAGAATGGGCCGAGAATCAAACCTGAGACATGCGTATCCGTAGTCCGCCACCGAGCCACACCTTCAACTACACATGCTGCAATAAATCCATCTTGTCATGTGACACAAGTGCAGTTGAGCAAAATTGCAACAATATTAACTAAATACAACACTGAAAACTCTCAAGGTAGCTACCATCTACAACAGCAAAATCCATTGGTATCCACTAGTAGTAAATTTATTTTATTCACCCTTCAACAACATACTGCTCTAATTAAGATAGGACAAACTTTTCACACGGTGAGACTGAAACACAACTCATGTCAAATACCTCCTTTCAACAAAGGCTATCAGTGACAATGAACAGAAACATAGAGGCAGCTCTTCTGGTAGCATACAGTACCCTGTCATAGAGCACATTTTGCAGCAATATGAAGAAACAAGAAATACTGGCTGCAGTGTTAAATTTATTATGTCCCAATTAGTAAATAAATAAAAAAAATTCAACACTGCAACCAAGACTGCTTGTTTCTTCATATCATACATACTGGTTGCTGTACCAACTCTGGAATGAAATGAAAAAAGTTTCACATTTTGCAACTTAATAGCTGCGACCAAGTTGCCCTTAGGCAGACAGATTCTGACATAACTCCCTATCAGTTGAAACTAAACACACACACACACACACACACACACACACACACACACACACAGTGAATGAGAGAGAGAGAGAGATAGTTTCCTGGCACCCAACTAGACTAAAATTGTATTTGTTACTCTTACCAGTGGGTAACTCTTGTTTTGCGTATCCTTCCTTTTATTTCTGCCATCAATTTCAAAGTTCTCCATTCATACTTTTCTTCTTTTTTGTCTCTCTGTTGTCATAAGGCAGCCTGCATTGTCTTTTCTTTTCTCAGGTGCCGCTTTTACACCATTCTTTATCATAGCTGTTCCCCATCTCTTAACCGATTCTTTTTTTTTCAATCTTTTTTATATCTCTGTGACCTGTGAACTGCCTTCAATGTCACTTTCAGCATCTCATTTTATCAAATAACGTGTTTTCCACAATAGCATATGACTGATGACTTCTCTCTCACTCCGCCCTGCATTGCCACTTTTGAGCCAGAGTTAAATGTGACCATAGTATTTAATCCCCTAATAGTTAAATTGCTTCCTAACCTACCTTTTGTCTGCAGAGGAACTAATTCCATTATAAAAGCTGATGTTTGTGCCCAAATCTGTGGCTCCTTTGTAAGTAAAACATTATATTTATCTTTCTAGAAACTTCTTTGGAGGTCAATTTCTTCTTCTTCTTCTTCTTCTTCTTCTTCTTCTCCTCCTCCTCCTCCTCCTCTTCCTCCTCCTCCCCCTCCTTATATTTAAATCATCAGCCTTCTGATTGATCTGATGTGGCCCACCATCAACTCGTCTCTTGTACCAACCTTTTTATCCCAGAGTAGCACTTGCAACGTACGTCCTCAGTTATTTGCTGGATATACTCCAATCTTGTCTTTCCCTACAGTTTTTACCCTCTGCAGTGCCCTCCACTACCATGGAAGTTATTCCTGGGTGCCTTAACAGAAGCCCTATCATCCTGTCCCTCCTCCTCATCACTGTTTTCCGTATGTTCCTTTCTTCACTGATTCTGCAGAGAACCTACCCTTTTCTTATCGGCACACTTCTGTGGAAAACTATTTCTTGTGTTTAATATTACACAAGAAAAATAACATTAAAATTAAAATTGTATAACTTCTTGAATAGGAATATTAATAATTACACAACTGGGTTAAGAGAAAGCCAAGTAACTTACTTATAATCCAGAGCCTGGGTGTTGAAAGCAACATTTTCTTTAATTCTTCATCACTGAACCCCATTTCTTCCTTAATCACAAATGTACTCTCCTGGAAAACAAATTGTTAGTGAAAGTACCACAAATGAGACACATTATAAAAACAATGTAACTACATGTTTTAAGTGTTGTCATATGGCTTTGGGAAAGGGAGGGGGGGAAGGAGTATATGGGTTTATAAGCTGACAAAAATAACGTTGAATTGCTATTAGCGATCACCATTGGCCAGGGTCATTAGTTTTTGTGAAAGGCAGAATTCCACAGCCTCCCTGAGGACATTGACATAATAGCATAACACACGTGCCTTGAATTTTCATCATGGGACTGTATAGTGTGTTTAATGGGAGTGTTTGTTTGGAAACAGCTGATCCGTTGGACAGGGGCAGCCCATTATGGTGCATGTTTTCATCCAGTCTCTCTTACACTATTCTTATCGTCTGTCTGCAAGGAGTTTTAGATCATCTTTAACTGTGGCAAGGAGCACACCTGGATCTACATCCATAATATGGAAAACCACTGTGAAATGCATGGCAGGGGATACTTCCCACTGTACCAGTCAACAAGTGGTGTTCCTGTTTCATTCACATATGGAGCGTGGGAGAAATAACTGCCTAAACATCTCTGTGTGCACTGTAATTAGTCTAAGCTTTGTCTTTGCAATCAATGTGGGATTGATATGTTGAAGGCCATAGTAAATTCTTAGGTTCGTCATTTAAATTTGGTTCTTGAAACTTTGGAAATAGGTTCTGTATTCAAGCATTTGCCAGTTCATTTCTTAAGTGTCTCCATAAACTCTTCCATGGGTTAAACAAATCTGTAAACATTTTAACTGCTCTTCTCTGCATACAAAATGTCCACTGCTGGTGCTATTCAACATAGGTCCTGCACACTTGAGCAATATTCTATGATGTATTGCATGAGTGTTTTGTCAGCAATCTACTTTGTACACTGACTGCGTTTACGTAGTATTCTTCCCATGAACTGAAGTCTGTCTCCTGCTTTACCCACAACAGATTCTATAGCACTACAAATTGTTACACTTAAATATTTGAATAAATTTACTGTTTCCAATTGTGGCTCATTCGTATTGTAGTCACAGCATACTAAGTTTTTTTCTGTTAAGAGAAATACAAAATTTTGGATTTACGAATATTTAAAGCAGGTTGCCAATCTCTGAACATGTTTCAAATCTTATCAAAATAGGACTGAATATTTGTGCACTTTTTTTAGACAGCATTTAATTATAAAAAACTGATGTGTTTTCAAAAGGTTGAGGCTACTATTAGTATTGTCTGAAAGGGACCAGAGGGCAAACACATTAGATATTCTTGTGATGTAGGGCTGACATATGGTAGCAAGGATGTGGTGTGATGGGTTGATCCTGTGGTGACACACTATTTTGACACCTTGATCCAGAAAGGACTGTTCCTCTTAACTGGCGATTGCTACGCCAGTTTTTCTCGAACACAGTTTTGAGATGTTGCAACTCATGTTGGATAGAGACATTTTTGTCACAACATACATAGGTCCTGAGCATGATGTATGCTACATACATGGTTTTTTGTTGCCGTATCAGTGTGTGACCAGAATGTCCACAAATGGTAGTTGACTGTCTTTACCATACTCCATGGCGAACCTGATTTAGAATGTATAGAGTAATGATGATCCAAAAAATTTACGTGGTTCCATTTCACTTTGCAGGCTGAGGAGCCATGGTGGCACTTTAAAATTGTGAGAAAGGTGACAAAATATTTGAAAAAGGTGATAAAGTGTTCTGAAAAGGTGTATTTTAAAAGGTTACAAATTATTTCAATAAACAGCTATCATAAAATGAATTGTTTTAATTTTTGATTATCCTCTACTGAAATGGCCAGTTAAGACCAAAGAAATTTCTCTATTATGATCCTGGATAGGGTATGGTATGTAACATTGGCAATAAATTTTGGGTGTTGATAAATTAAAAGCAGCTCCACTGCAACCGTGTGTGTAGCAAGCATAGAGGCACAGAGGTGCCAATATCTAATTTCACAGGCAATCCTGTTTGTACACCACAAGGTGGCTGAGCCAAGTCACACAATCATAATGACACCGCAAAAAAGCTGTGCAACTACAAGTCGGTCTGTGGAATATTTCTCAAAATGGAAACACAGGAAAGTTGATTTGAACATGACTAGAAGCAATTTATTGGCACAAATGTGTTACTAACTACAATAAATAACCTCCGATTCTAGCACAGTTATGCACAGTCTGCCAGCAGCCTCACACCCATGGACTTAGAATGACAAACTGGATGAGCCATCACTCAGGCTCTGTGGCAGCACCAAACTTCTGCTTTGGAGGGCAGCGTTTCACGGCCAGGGTGATGCTGTCACCATTCTTCCACACCAGGGCAAACTTCTAGTCCTGTATCAGTAGCCGCCTAAGAGAACTCGGCAGAAGTATGCACTGCTGAGCTAGATAAACAGTGACAGCAAAGTAGGACATGTACGTCAAACTGTCATCCCGACGCCACGACTTTCTAACATCATCAGCACTGTCCGTGGACTACACCTGCAGAGGTCATATCCAGGGGCATCACAGAACTCCAATATTGTAACACAAGATGAAATGAAATACTGAAATTTATTCTGGAAATTCAACTCTAATAGGTACAGCTGTACTACCTAAAGCAACATATGAAAAATTGTCCCCAACCAGGACTGGGCAGTGGACACATTTTTAAGGGGTTCCCATCTGATATCTATGGAAGAGTGAGAATGGGTAACCCAGAGTATTTATAATCTGCAGACAGATTAGCCATGGAGTATGAAGAGATCAATATACTAACAGGAATGCAAGACAAGAGGAGTATTCTTTGCTAACATGAAGTGTGGGAGGAAGGGACATAGCAGAGACAATGTTGCTAAGCTCAGTGTGATAGATGTGGTGTGGCTGGAAACCACCAACTTGAGTATAGAAATGGTAAGGCAAACAGGGATAATTAAGCAGGTGTTAAAAGCATAGTGGAACCCCAGGATTGCCGTGCAGAGCTCTCAATAAATTTTGAAGCAATTAATGAAACTGTAGAGGTGGAATGTAGTATAGTGGGAAAAGTGAAGCTAAGTTTTTATTGGGCACAATGAAAGTTGGTAGCTAATTTGTAAGACCTGGGTGATGTGGCTAGGGACACAAGGAAAAGGCCAGTGTGCACCAGGGCAGTGTGCAAACTGCAGATAAAACTGCACTGCATAGGAAGTTGGAGCATCTTAGAGGTACAGATAGATTGGGAATGGAGAAATTGTTGTTTGAATTTGAGACTTAGTTTTATCCATGTAGGCATTTACCAGAAACACCTATAATACAGTATTGTATCCCTACAGGAACTATGTCACTGGTATATTCTAGACCTTACTGTACACCACAATATTTGCAACCAGTATTAGAAGAGCTCATTCATCAACAGCTAGTGGATGGGGGATGGGGTAACAGAGGAAAGCACTGTAGAGTCTGTTGTGACTACAGACATCTTAACAACAAAACCATAACCAATGCATATCCAATCCCAAACATCACTGAAACCAAAGACAATGTGGGGCAGTGTAAGTACTTCTCTACCTTAGACCTGAGGAGAGGGTACCAGCAGATAAAGGTATACATCGAAGACCATCTCAAAACAGGTTTCTTGGTCCCCTGGGACCATTTCCAGTGTTACAGGTTGCTGTTTGGAATGCTCTGGCAATATTTCGGCATTTGCTGGATGGAATGTTGAGGAGACTGAAACTTCACATGTGCATGGTATATTTAGATACTACATTTTTTTTATTTATTTATTTTTTATTTTTTATTTTTTTGTGTGTGACAGACCATATCAGATGCTTTTAGAAGATTACAAGCAGCAAATTTAGCACTAAGCATGGAAAAATGTCACTTTGCATTGCAAGAAATTACGTACGGTGAAACCTCGCTTTTACAATTTTCAAGGGACTTCAAAAAGTGGTGTACAATGTGGGCAATAACATTTTTAGCTGTAAAAGTTACGTATGGGTTAACCCCTTGCATTTTCACAATTCATGTATTAGATATGTACTTAACAGCCAACAAAATACTTGTCAGAGACTTGTTTGTTATCTAATAAGGATTATTATCTAATAAAAACAGCTGATTTAACTGGAACTGTCTGGGAAATAGAAATGTTTGACTGAATTTCATACATCATAATTAATATTTTTCAAAAGCCTGCAGCTCTCATTCATTATTTAAGTAATGACACATTGCACCAGTTACGTATTTTTCCATGTTTAGCACTATGTGCTTAGAGAATTTTGCACGTTATTGAGCGCAAATATTTACGTAAGTATTTTGTGTGGTGTTTGCATGTGTGTAGTTCTGCATCTCTTGCACTGCACTCATCTTCTTGAGATTATTACGTAATGATGCCTCCTGAGTTACATAGAAAGTGCCCCGCCCCCCCCCCCCCCCCCCCACACACACACACACACACACACACACACAAACTATTGTGCACATTGTTTGTAAACATTACAAAATGTACATATGTAAATACTGCACTTCAGAACGAGACTAAATACTTGAAATACATTTTGATCAGCATGAAAAAACTACGTATTTTGCACTGTATTTAGAGCTAAAACATTTGAGTGGTGCAAAGTGAGTGAAGGTGTCAATTAGCTCTACTAGTGGCCAAACAACAAAATACACTAAATATGGTTTGACAAAGGTGTCACAATGATCACCAAAACCACAAAACTACATATGCACAGTACAGACAGTTTGGAAATGGTTTTGATTGGTCATGATATCTTTACTTGAATGCACCTAGTTGCTCCCATAAGGCACATCAAGTAGAGCTAGGCAGCGGAAGGAGATACAGCATGAATTGTTCCAACTTTTACCCATTTATGGGTTCAAATCCGTCATACGAGCAACTGCAAGGGCCAATGTCGCAGATAGTGGAAGTAGTGCCACAATGGTACAGCGATGTAAGCGAGGTTCGTTGGATGTAGGAGGGTAGGTTACTGAAAACAGTTTTTGGGACTCCAGATGCTGGTGAGATCTGGGAACAGAATGGTATGATAGAGCAAGTGGATAGATGAGCAAGGAGGAAAAAGATATGATGGAACAGCACACTACACAGTTAACTAGTGTGGAACAAGGGATACTGGACAACATACAGGTACTGGTCCATGCAAATGCAATTATATTTAGGTAAAGTAGGCCAGGATTGTCCACATGATGTCCTGGAGCTATGATCATATTTTCAGAAAGTAGGGATGTAAGAGGGTTTGTTCTATTAATAGTACAGTAGTGAACTGCTACAAGCAAGGAAGCTCGTGGGAGCAAAACTTTTGGAACTCCATGATAATGGAATACTTATTAACATGAAAGACTGTGATATAACAGAGCAGACCTTTCACCTATAAGCCTCTCCTATAAGTGAACACTATGCAACCACTGTTGGACTGGCCAGAGAAGTCACTAGCAATCCTTCCAGTGAGAAATCTGACCTACCTGAATGAAACACGAGATCCTAATGTAGTCCTATCTTTAAACCTGCTAACAGACATGCAAGAGGGACATGTTTTGGTAGAGCAAATGCTTTCATATGTACAGAAATGCTAGCACATGATTAAGATCATAAGCACCAGGCCGGTGTTGACTCCATTTTGCGCAGCCTTAAGTG
Organism: Schistocerca serialis cubense; assembly: GCF_023864345.2. NCBI lineage: Eukaryota > Metazoa > Arthropoda > Insecta > Orthoptera > Acrididae > Schistocerca > Schistocerca serialis. The sequence goes on along the minus strand of NC_064639.1, from coordinate 450,048,432 downwards.
GATGGCCACTCATCAATGTGATTCTCCAGTACATCTGATACATGAGAAGGTATGAAGCATGCAAGACACTTGATATAGTAATAAGAAAGTGTATTGTAGTATATAATTAATTGTGATGTGAAAGAACCTCGAGCGGTGTTGAAACGAGCACCGTTGTTGACACTACGAGACACCATAAGGGCACGATGAAGGGATATTTATACAAACAGTTGTTTATTTTTGAGGGGTTAATGTTAAGAGGTAGCTCAAATGAGAATGGAGGTTTTTGTAGTTATGTAAGGATGGATGAACAAGCTGATGGGCTGAAAATTGTAGAGGGTATGTGCCCCATGTTTGGTTAACGTTAGAGGAAAATTGTGAATAATCTATGCCGTAGCTCTGTATGTGACATCTTCTGTTGCAAACTGATCATGCGTTCAGAGGACAGCTATGTAGGTCCACTGCTAAATTTTGGGTGTTACTTAATTACGAGGGTTGCCCAGAAAGTAATACACTGCATTTTTTTCCTCAGCCGAAATCAATGCTACAAATGTGAAACATTACATATGTATTATTTGAAGTCTCCTGAGTGAGTGCACCAAGTTTCTGTCACTCCTGACAGGTAGCATAGCTGCATGACAGTTCAAACTGGTGTCAACTGGCGTCTATAGGTGATGTACATTACAAGCAATGTGCCGTCATTGAATTTCTCACTGCAGAGAAAGAAACTGTGGAGAATATTCACAAACACTTGTGCAAAGTCTATGGAGCATCTGCAGAAGTACAGTTGGTCACTGGGCATGGAGAGTGAGGACATCAGAAGGCGGTTCAATGGAGCTCCACAATTTGCAGTGGTCGGGGAGACCATCCACGGCTGTCACACTTGACATGTTGCAGCAAGGTGCTGTTGTCATTCGTGAGGACAGATGCATTACAACTCAGCAGGTGGCACTGCAACTGTCAATCAGAAAAGGAAGTTCATACAGTGAAGCACTGGCTCCACCACCAGGACAAGAACTGGTACTGACAGGGTGTACATACCCTTGTTTCGCACTGGAGAACGGCCATTGAACGGGATGGAGATTACATGGAAAAACAAGGTGTATAGATAAAACACCATTATTTTGCGTGTGTAATTTTCATTATGTTCAATAAAGAATTGTTGAAGAAAAAAATGCAGTACATTACTTTCTAGGCAACCCTCGTAAAAGCAACTCCACTGCATCCATGTGTGAAGCAAGTAGGCAGACACAGATACACTGACATAAAATTTCACACACAAGTCTAGTTTTACACTGCAAGGCAGATGAACCAAGCCACACAATGATGGTGACACTGCAGAAGTGCTGTGCAACTACGAGCCAACCTGCAGAGTATTTTCACAGCATGGAGACACAGGGGTGCTGATTTGTACATGTCTGTAAGCAATGTGTCGGCACAACAAGTGTGCTATTAAGCACTATAAATACCCTCTGATTCTAGCACAATTATGCATAGTCTGGCAGCACCCTATGTGACAGTGTGTCAAGATGAGTCTCCATCATGCTACGGGCCAGCCAGCAGCCAACAATGGTCTGAACAGCCAGCTCCACCAGAACAGCTCACTGTTCTAAGTCCACACCTAAGGACTTAGAATGAACGACACAATGGATGAGCTGTTCCCCAGGCTCCATGGCAGCACCAAACGTCTGCCTTGGATGGCAGGGGATTGCAGTCAGGATGGTACTCCACCATCCTTCCACACCAGGTCAAGTTTCTAACACAGTAGCAAGAGATGCCGACAAGAATTCAGTGGATATACACATTGTTGGCACTGCTCCCTCAGGGCACATGCTGCTGAGGGGCAAACAGTGTCAGCCAAGCAGGGCGTGGACAAAAAACAGCCATTCTGCCGCTGCGATCTTCTGACATCATCGGCCCTGCCAGTGGACTATGTGCCTGCAGGCACGTATGCAGGGCCAGTGCAGGGCCACTGCAGCTCTTCAAAATTGAACCTCAAGATGAAATAAAATATATTGTGTCTTGCAGCAGGGCTTTCCTAGCCACCTCTGGCCAGCACCACCACTTCCACAACGCGCCACTCCACACACCTCTACACCACAGTGGCCCCACTCAACCCACATCACTAACGGTATTTCGGTATTGGTAATCATAATTCACATACAAAATTTACATCACATTTTTGCAGCTAATGACATTCTAAATTTCAATACTGGGAAAAGATCACAAAACAGTTTTGGATTACTGTTGCTTATGAGTCTCAGCAAAAAAGAAGTAATCATACTACATTTCTGGATTTTCTTTACACAGATTTTTCTGAATGGCTTGCACCTACCTTTCTTTTACCCTTTCTTCTACTTTCATGATCTGTGCACCCTCAAGCATGCCCTGGCCCACATTTGCTGCCTTTAAATAATTTTTTGAGTGCTTCTCTAATTTTAGTTGGAGGCTGCGGAGAGAACACCTTCTTGTGACTTCTTGGATGGTGGTTGTTCTTTTTTCTTTTCTTTCAGAGCACTTGTCTCATAGTAAACAGATTTTTTTTTTTTTTTTTTTCAATCTCCTCTTCAAGATGCTTTTCGTTTGTTTCATGTGTTTGTTTTTCTTCTAATTCAGGTTTTCTTTTCCTTTTACATTCTTCTGTATAAGCAGTATAAATTTTATGTGTTTGCTGTCCATACCTTAAGCAATGTGAGGCAATGGATACAGAAAGAAAATGGGAGTATTTTCCCAAAGCATCCCTCACAGTCAAAACACTGTTTAAAAATCTTTTTGTCATTCCTGCCTTGTCTTCTCCTAATGTGTGCTTCAAAATGGAATGAATACCTTCTCCCTATTTTCATATTTCCATCAGGGCAATGTAAAAGAAGCTTTAACAAGTCTTGAAACATTTGGGTGCATCAGTTGTATAGCTGATGAGTCTCTTGCTGTGATGTGCTGCTGCCAGTAATTGTCAATACCTTTGTTACCTAAAGCTGGATCATCTTTTTCAAACTGTAGAACCTCCCACTCGTCTAATAAGTATCTTGCCAGACATCAAAAAGCATAATTTTTGCAAATCTTTAATATTTCACTGCAGCTTCTGCTCTTTATTCTTTCTTTTGGGCCTAAAATCAGGCAATTCAGTGGTTATTGAACTATCTTTGGTAATTAACATTCTTACTGCTGGCACCAAGCTTGAAGGTTGTACCTGATCTGAAAGTTCTAACTGTAACGTATGTGGCACACATTTAATTTCAAAATTGTACTGATATTTTGTTGAAAGTGACTGATTAAAAATTAACTACAACCTTTAGTCTCAAAACTAACAGAGCAAGAACAAACACTGCAAAATAGTTCACTTTCACTCATTTGCAGAAACTTTACTTTTCAAACTCACTCTCTTTTCACGCCAATCACTTCGGAATTTGCATTTTTCCATCTCAAAAAGTTTATTTTTGAAACAGAACAGAGTATCACAGCAGCAGTTTTGTTACTAGAGCAAAATTCATGAATAAGAAACTTGGAAACAAAAGTAAATAACTTATTTTCTACTTAAAAAGAGCAAAAAAAGGGTGAAAAAGATGAGAACCTTTAAAACAAGATGACTCACTTTTCACCCTTTTTATTTGTAGCAAAAAGCTGGTTTCAATGCCAACAATTTTCGAGCAGTCATCTCAGTGTGCTCCATGAGTAGATTGACAACCAAGGATGACAAAGGATGGCCTATAGCTACACTGTCAGTTTCTTCGTGTTATTCCCCATTGAATAGTAAATAATGGATATAAGTACATGTTAGAAGAGTCTCACAAGCATATCAGCCCCCCCCCCCTCCCACTTACGCGCGCGCGCACACACACACACACACACACACACACACAGTGTGAGTTATGGATTCAAATAAGGGGGGCATTATGTCGACGGACACAGCTTCAGTTGTGCACATCCAATGACATGAACCGTAACTCAGCGAGAGTGGTGGGTCCGGACTTGCTCCCAAACACCGTAGTATGCGCTTTTGATGTAGGGGAGGAGGCCACTGACATACCCTGAAATTTTCCAGTGGTACCTGCCACCTGTGCCGCTAGTGTGAGCAAAAGCTGCGTCACAGCGAAACACCTATTTTGCATGCGAAAGGCGCAGTTACTAGCTGCACTGGTGTTCCTGAGGCAGCTACGACCACAGCTGTGGTCAGGAAAGTCCAGTTTTCCTGAAGGGGTTAATCCTGGCTGGGAACCAGACAGAAATAGGGGTGCGACTGCGAGGGGTCAACCTGACATGGAAACATCTTCTAGGAAGCACCCAGCGGTGTCTTACAGTGAGGTTTCCACCAAGAAACCAGCTGCCTCAACAGGCAAGGCACTGAGGGTATGCACATAGAAAAAGGCCTCCGTGTGTGAGCTGCCCAGTGGGAATGGCTTCCTAGTGCCTAACAAGAAGCACACTGTCAGGGCAACTACGCTTGCTCAGGCTCAGTCACAACCGGCAGCCAACAGCTTCATCAGCATCACAGATGTGCTGCCAGATGACAGTAATATACAGTTAAGTAGACTAGAGATGGCCACACCTACTTTAATTGTCATACACTGGTCAAGTGATTTTAAAAGTGTTTCAAGACACTCTTAAATTGTAGGGTACAGTCAAAGTCTTCTGTTGCAATTAAAACAGTTGGATAAGACACATACGAGACTGCAGTAAAACTGAAAGAGGAATATGATGCAGTAATGGGTGTGACACATGACCACGGTCTACCATACAACACACACTCATCCGAGCCACTAAAATTACTCAAGGCAGTCCTCTGAAAAACTACCTTTCCAAATGGACCCAGGTCACTTCAAAGAAGAGCTTGAGGGCCTGGGGTTTGGCTTCAGGGCGGTCTCTCATATGCAGAAGCCCCAAAAACAAGCAAACTCCACTATTTATGGTGATACTAGTGGATAATGTGGAGAATAGGAAAATAATCCAGCTGAAAGGCATTGTGAGTTTTACCAGTATTCAAGAACAAAAGTTTCGCAGTAAGGGCCAACAGGCACAATGTTTCTGGTGCCAGGGCCTGATGCATCTGCTCACACAAGATTATTAAAATGTGTGGTAATTTGACTTTAAATGTAAATTAATCACTGGAAAGAAAACTGTTAAAATTAACTGGAGCAGATGGCCATTGTTCATGATGGACACACTTTTGTTAGTGGCCAAATTGACTACCACAAGATTTAGAAATACCCCCATTAGTTTTGCAAGATCAGTATCTGTTATTGATGGGTGAAATGGAATCATAGCTAGGAGACTGTGTCCAGGTCATTTAAGGTCCTACGGTTGCACTGAAGTTTGCAAAATGATTTGTGATGATTGGCAATTAATCTCAGGAATGCAGTAGCAAGTTGCGAATGGATAAATGGCAGAATACTAATTGTATTTGGCCATTGTGTCTCCACGTCATGATCCGTTAAGCTTGTAATAGTCAATGATCATAACAATAAAGCATTAAAACATTTTATGTATCACGTATCTACCAGGAGAACTATTAAAAGCAGAACTCATGAGATTTTTAATTAATTTAAATTACTTTAATTGCAAATGGTTCTAAAACTAATACATGACACTTACATCACATTTGTCTACGCGAAAGAAAGATTAATTAATGATACAAAAGGAGTGCAGCTATAGTGCATCCTATCAATAGAGGCTAACAACAAGAGAGAGAGAGATCCGACCAGGAATGCTCTTCACTTCCTTTCTAAAATCAAAAAGAAAAAACATATTACAATGGATTGCAATCAGTCACAGGCTGACTGTCACTATATTTTTGAAATATTATCTAGGAAATAATAATTACATTCCACAAAATTAATTTACATAAGTTATTCGGGTCTGAATTTATTTACAGTAAATAAATAGACGAGTGCGCATTTTCGTGCTTTCTGTGGTTTTTGTGACATAAAGTTTATATGAAATTACATGGGTCTGTCCATGTAACACCTTAGGCTTAAACCATTTCATGAGATTTTGCACCATGCCACTCAAATGCATGAAATGTGCAGGGCTGCATGGAAGTCATACTTACAGCACAAAACAAGAAGAGATGCCCAAATGCTGTAACTGTACGCAAAAACATTTTGCCAGCTATCATGGCTGTGAAGTATTCTGAAAGGCTGACACTAAACAGCATACCAATAATACTCTGGCGACATGTGTAACACCTAGTCTGGTTTTAGTAATGTAGCGAGAGGAAGGGCTGCAGTGTCCGCCCCTCATACTAAACTGGTACAGCTGTACGTGGAAAAGTGAGCTAGCGGTCACGGGTCGCATGCTGACATAAACAACATTGGCCAGCATGCCCCGCCAATCAGGAAGTCATTATCGGGTATGAGCTCAATACAGAGTGCCCTGCTGCCCAGCCAGCTGCAGTAGACATTCACAGGAGCGGACTGACGACAGAATGCCCTTGTCATGCAAACATCTGTGTAAACGAATAATTGGTGCAAATGTAGATGATTTCACAGATGAGCTCTGCCCTCTACTGAAATCATTGGAGAATTGCTCCAAAATCTTCTGCATGTGCTTGGGATAGCAGTGCATTGGCCAGTGTGGCCAATTACCAAAAGGCAACACCAATGTGCCATTCTTAATGCAATCCACAGATTAACAGTATGCACATAGAATGTATACACCATATGCCCCTAAGTCAGAGAGTTTCAGCTGGGGCCGTGTGACCTCACACATTACCCTAATATGTCCACTGCTGTCCTGATGTGCTCAATATCATAGTAATTATGGGGGTCAATACACGTCACTACTGCTGCAATGAGTAGAGAGGCTCTTTCATCTGACAATCTACTGGTCTTTTTGACATGGATTTTTAAGGTGCGGAGCCACCTAAAAGATGTTGACAGTTAGGACAGGTGAACTGGGAACAGTTAAGAGACCGTCTACGAGACACTCTTGCTGTTACTCCAGATCCCAATGCCATCGGCACAGATGAATCGTTGTGGCAGCTCACAGCAGAAACACTATGAGCTGTAGATGCTGCCACTCCTAGAGGAGCACAAAGGCCTACAGACAGATTTTACAGGCCATCACTGAGAAAAATAGGACTTTCTGTGAGTGGGAAATTATGTGACATCCTGCCACCAAGTGCCATCTAAACCGGCTACACCTTGAAATAAAGGTGGCAGTGGAAAACCATCGGAATCAGGACTAGGCAGGCAAGGAAGCCATGCTTCATGTTGAAGATGGCTCTGCACGGAAACTTACAAGAAGACTACTGAGGAAAGGGCAACATTTTCCCTCCTCTGCAAGTCAGCGGAGTGACTGCTGATAGCAGATGACACTGATGAACAACACATGCAAACGGTACGACAAAAGTTGTCCATCTTCTTTGTGGGTGATGCAGGAGCTGTTATCACACCAATCACAGAGGAAAAAGTTGACTCCAACTTCGCTCTCTCAATGCCAGGAAGGTTGGTGGCTGCGACCAGGTGGAGGCTCTTATGCTGAAGCAACTCCACCTGATGCACTATGGCCCATTATAGACATTTTTAGACATGTCTTGAGGACTGGCAACTACCCCTCTGCATGGAAACATATCCTGAAAGAAGGAAAAGATGCAAGGCTTACACACAAAGGCACACAGGCACACACACACGCCCACACACACACACACACACACACACACACACACACACACAAAGGCTGCTGCATGTTGCTGAGGATGCGAATGGGAGCCTTGGAGAATATGGAGTATGCTGGAGCAGTACTCCTTGACGTCACCTATGCCTTTGACTTTGTGTGCCATGAGAGCCTCCTCTACAAACTCTGTGTACTGGGGCTTTCAAGACCACACATCAGAATCATCATATCCTACCTCTGAGAGTGGATTTTCCATGTTTGTGGTGATGATGGCATTTCCATTGTGAGGCCTATATGAGTGGGAGTGCTGCAGGGGTCTGTTCTCGGACCTCTGTTGCACTCCCTCTGTACTCCCGAAGTAGCTAAGTCAGAGAGATGACACCGTACTCTACGCATGCTCCCGAAGTATTGTTGTTATTCATTACCATCTGCAGACAGCATGTGATATCTTAGGAGCCTAGGCCACAAAATGGCATCTTAAGTTTAATGCTGTGAAAAGCCAGGCTGCCATAATCATGATACATAGAGTGCCCTGGGACCTTCAGCTGCTGCAAATTATGGTAGTCCTCATTCGTTGGTCTTGCATGGTGAAACACCTCGGGGTAAACCTCGATAGGCTTCTCATGTGGAAGCCAGATATGCAAGAGATATAAGAAAAAGCATATGCCCACTTAAAAGCACTTTGCCCCTTACTTAATCCAGAATAGATGCTTGCATCATACTGTGGGATCACATTATATCTACCACTGAACCGTTCAGTGTTAGAATATGCATCCACAGCTTGTGGAAATGCAGCCAACTGCCACATATGTTGGCTCCAAGGTACGCAAGATAGAGCCCAGCTACTCGTCTAGAGCCTTCCACAAAATTACCCAACTACAGCCTTGCATCAAGTAATGGACATTCCTTTGATTAGGGCCCATATAAAACAGACTACCTGACAGTCCTACAAGACATTGCGGCAGTCTGAAAACAGGCTTCATATACACACACCACCAGACATAGGATGCTGAATTCACATGACCTCACTGCCTGTGACTCTAATTGGTCAGCGTATCTTTTTAAGCAGGCAAGTTCAGAGATTTGCCTGCAAAATCAGTGTATCTTCAAACTTGTATCAACATTAGCATGGAAGGCTGGAGTGAGAAAATACTTTGAAGAACCATGACTACTGGCTGGTGACTTGTTGAATTGCATCATCATTCAAGACTACTTGTTTCTATCAAGAATGTTAGTCTCATTGTACACAGGGTATTTCAGAAGTGATGGTGAGTATTCAGGGATAGGACAGGAATGACCACTCGAAACAAAAAAGTCAACTAAACATGGGCTCTAAAATGCATACCTTAAGAGCTATTAGCAATTTTTGATCTTTTATACTATGAAACAAATCTCTTCTACTGCAAGCTCTTTGCTTTCCAAATTTTGGGAAGTGGCAGTATGGACCAAAAGAAGAAAAAAAAAATGGTCTGGTAAACATGTGCTCTAAAATGCTTCCCTTAAGAGCTATGAGCACTTGTTCACCTTTGCTACTTTGAAACACTTGCTACTTTAAAACACAACTCTTCTAATGGACAAGTACTCGCAGCTCATAAGATATGCATTTTAGAGCAGACGTTCACTTGACTTTGTTTCGAATGATCATTCCTGTCATATCCCTGCACACTGACTATCACTTTCGAAACAGCATATACACCTCAGCACCACCGAAAAACATTCACCAAGTCAAAGTTATGTATATCTCAATTATTAACTGTAGTTATTGTAAATAAACTTATTAATGTATTACTTCTTTGCAGATGTCCGATTGCCTTTCTTGCCCACCTGAATTACTGACACATCAGACATTGGTGATACATCTGGTGCTTTTTTGAGTGTGGCACTTGGAAACATGTTAAATTTTCATAATTTTTATGTGGAATATATTTTACTTCTTCTTAATTTGTGTATGCAATGGTAATTTCTGGAGAGCACTCACTCACTGCACTTATTTAGTTTCAGAGCCTACAATTTAACTCCTTGATAACAACTACTGGAGATTGAGGGTCGCACAACAAATCCAGCAAACAAGAATCAAAGAAGCACAGAATGACAGCAGCCAGGTCCCACCTCCTCCCTTCCATTGTTTTGATACAAAACAAGAGGAATGAACAGATTACCACCACAAGCTTGAGCAGCGTACAACATATCAGGTGATTTATGATGCTCTTTCTTTTTTTCTTAGGGAGGAGTGTCAGCCATATGAAGACGTTGTTAGCAAACTGGGTTATTTCTTCAAAGCTCAGATTCATAGAGCTGCTGTTTGTTTCAATTTTTTTGTATGAGTCATCGTAATAATCAGTCTTACAAGGAATAGATTGCTTAACTCAATGTCATGACTACGAACTGTAAATTTAACTACTCTTGTGCAGCCTCATTTCAAGATGAAATGTTTTGTGATCCTGTTATTCAAACACCTGCTGATAACAGAATATGGGCTAACATTTTAAAGCATCGCAAACCTGGTCTCAAGGACATGCTTAAAGTAACCGAAATTCAGGAAGAGTAAGTATTCACTGAACTTAATTTTAATATGGCTGTTGTTGCAACAATGACCATGAATAGCTGAGAGTGGCCCCTGAGTCATGTGGCCTGAGACAACTGCAACCACAGGCAACAGCACAAACACAGCGTAACACTTCCACCACTTCCTCAGCTAGTTTAAACTTTCCGAAGTCTTGCATGAAATGTTATGTAGCACTTGACTGCAAAAACTGCTTTCTCCACCATGTGCAATGCCGATAACCCCATAAATCAGGACAAACACATTAAGTGTGCATGCAAAAGAAATGCATATGGATATCATAAAATGGAAATAAATATAAAGTGTATCTGAAATGAATGTACAAAATGAGAGGCTGATAGAATGGGCCATAACAAGCATATTTCACGTAGCAACACGTGTCCGCACCGCATCCCTTAGTATATGGGCTAGGTGTTATTGAAACCATGTCTGCATCCCTTAGCATACAGCACTAAATGTCACTGAACAGCGTCACGCGCCACCAGGAGGGTAGGCACACATCATGCCATCCGAACCATCATGGTAGCAGGTCTGCATGGCAACATTTCAATGTATTTGTGGCATCAAAGTAAATGGGAAGTGGGCTGAAGTTTTGCATCCTTTCTTTGAAAACAGTTACAAGAAGTGCTTAAAATTATGCCCTCCAACTTGTACGCATGCCACGCAATGATGTTGGAGTGACTGTTGCATTCTTTCAAATGCTCCTGGCAAATTGGAAATTGCAACAAAGGCTGCCATAATGCACGCTATCAGCTCATTATCATTCTCAATGGGTGATTCATAGACAACAGATTTCAGATGGCCCCACCTGGCCCACAGCACCCTAGTCAGTTCCCACAAAAGGTTTCATGTACTGCATGTGCAAAGTGCAAAGGTGCACTATCGAGTTGGTACCACATTCGCCATCAAAAGACACTGAGTGGAACATGTTCCAACAACTCTGGCACAGTTTCTCATAAAAAGATTAAGTATTTGTTTGCGTTCAGTCACTGGGGAAACATGTATGGACGAACCAGGTTATCGCCTACCAAGCCAGACCAAAAGTTGACAGCGAAGCGATCTTGGTGACCATGAACGAAGGCAGTGTGCAGATTTTCCAATGCCCACATGAGCTGATTGTGACTGTTGATCATACCCTCTCGTGTAGAGGATGCCCCATCCATAGAAAGTACACAGTTCAGAAAGTGTGGTTGAATGGCACACCTTTGCCAAAACTAGTGGCAGAACCCAATTCGATGTGGAAAATCATCTGGGTGAAGGGCGTGAACCTTCTGTAGGTGGTAGGGATGCAAATCACCTTCCTGCCCCCCCCCCCCCTCCCCACACACACACACACACACCAAATTGAGGAATGATTTACACCTATTTTCCATGCAACACAAAATGCATACACCAGGTTTTAAAGAAGGCCTCAAACACACATGTTCCATTACACGAGATTTGCAGTGGAAAATGTACCTCAAGTGAACCTGTCTCTCATAGGGACCTGTGGATGGTAGTAAATGTGCATGGAACTGGCACTCAATGATTCGGAAACTACTGGAAGAACAAACTTTGTGCAGCATGAGCATTTCCATCTGCCTTCTACAGTGCATGTATCCCCTCTCCCCCCAAGAACAGCGGTATATTTTCTATCCGCACAAACACAATATTGTTCCCTTTTGCAGACAAACTGACACAGGGCAAACTAGACTCTGCAGTGTGGACAGGTGCTGCCCTCTATGCAACACCTATCAAACAGGCATTTACACAGCCAAAAGCAATCCATTTATATCCCAGTAAGAGGGAGAAAACCCAAAGTGTTGTTCCATCTGGAATATCTGCAACTTTGTTGACAGCAGCACTTGCAAATAAAGGTCGTAAAACTTCAACCCGATGTTTCTTTTTACCTTATGTCACAAATACATTGAAATCATTGCCCTGCAGACCTGCTACCACAGTGGCACCATATGCTAAGGGATGCGGACATGGGCTGCTACATGAAATATGCTTGTTATGACCCACTCTACCAGCCCTCTCATTTTCTAGATTCATTCTAGATATACCCTGTATGATTTATCAGTCTAAGTCTGTACCCATTCCTACTGGCAATCCACACTGGAATCACCAGCAAAAGCAACAGAATCACACAACATATCACACAGTCCAAAACTTACCTTCTCACCAGCTCTCCTCTAATAGATGTACAGCTAAACACTTTGTCAATCACAATTCAGACACAGACAGTCTTGCACAAGTCAGAACAAATAAATACATTCTGAGGATGAACAGCAAACTGTTCATCTCTCCGCAGATTTTCAATCAATATGTACCTTTTCAGTCAGATAATGGTGCTTCAGTCACACTGATTACCGGTAAGCAAAATACTTATGAGCAATTGGAACACTCTCAACTACAAAGATGATGCCTGGACCTCACAACCTACAACAGTTAAAATATCTCTGTTCTTGGAACATGCACTTTGCAAGCAAAATAAAGAAATTCGACTACATGAGTGCCTTTAACAGTAGGTCAGTCATGTTGTAGTCCCATTGTTTTTAGCATGTATGCTTTTGATTTATTTGATTTAGATATTCAGAGCACTGTGCATGCCATTGATATGCAACTTTTCCATGCCACTGTTCATCAGCCATGTGAAAAATGTGGACACTTGTTGAGCAGCACACTGGGACATGTGGCAAATTTTCACGCATATGTTACTCAAGGACAATCAAAACCTAAGCTTAACAACACCCATCCAGTACACCAGACCACTCGCAATGAAGTAGCCTCTTCATTCAACAGGTTAGAAGAAATTGGCGTTTTACAGCCTGTTTCTGCAAGTCGATAGGCATCTCCCCTTATGATCACAGGCAAAGCAAACAGGAAGATCAGGCTTTGTGCTAATTTTAAAGCTACAGTTAATGCTCAAACAGCGACTGATTCTTTCCCACTTCCAAGTACTGACAAACTTATGGATTGCCTAGCAGGTGGGTGATTCTTTACAAAAATTGATTTGGTTAATGTATATCTCCAGCTTTCCCTGGATGAGTAACAAAAAACATTTTTGGTGTTTAACATACAAATCAACTTGTATCAATACCAGCACCTTCCCTTTGGAAGTGTCCCTGCTTCTGCATTATTTCAACACTTTCTTGAACATGTGATATCTGATGTTCTGCCCTGTTCAAATGATTTCAGATGATGTCACTGTATCTGGAGAAACACCACAACAGCTCCTCAAAACTTTGGAGTCTCTTTTTCAAGATTTACCTGATGCAAGGGTCAAGTGTAGTTTAGAGAAATGTTCATTTTTCAATACCGAAATTGAATATTTGGGAAGTGTCATTGATGCCCACTGTGCTCATCCCTTGACTAAGCATTTAGAGGCCATAAGGAGATTATGTTCTCCTACAAATGTATGAGAACTCCAAGTTGTTCTTAGGCAACTGACATACTACATAAGATTTATTCCAAATGCAGCACAAATAACTGCTCCTTCACATTGCTTCTGGAGTAAAACTGTTCCTTCCAAATGGACTAGAGAATGCGAACAATCTTTTCAGAAATTGAAATAAGCACTGTTTAGCTGTTTAGTCACCCATATTTTACCCATTTTCGTCCACAAAAACTGGTACTGCTTGCAGCAGGTGCATCATCACACATGGAACAGAGGCAGTTTTATCTCACAAGGTTGGCAACATGGAACAACGTGTAGCATTTACATCTAAGACGTTGAACAAGGCCCATGTCAACTACAGTCAGGTGGAAAAGCCATAATTTATAGTGTCACCAGGTTTCATGAATATCTGTGTGTATGTGTGTGTGTGTGTGGGGGGGGGGGGGGGGGGGGAGGGGGAGGGGGGGGGGAGAAAAAGAAAAAATAAAGAAACTAACAAAAACACACACACACACCCTGACTGATAATAAGCTGCTGGCTGCTCTTTTTCATCCAGCAGTAGAGATACCTGATCATACAGTACAGAAGCAGCAACTTTGATCATTACTTGTTTCCAATTATCAAAATTAAGCTCTTTATCATCCTACGACACGGCATGCAAATCAGACACTCTGTCTCACTTACCTATGGGAAATTATCTGGATTTCGACACATCAGAAGTTTCTTGCCTCCAAACTGATCATTCTGCTTTGCACGCACTGCAAGCTTTTTCCACTGATTTTTGGTGGATAACACATGATCAATCAGTATAACTGCTCAAGTACTACAATCATTTGGGTTGGCCTCATAATCCAAAATCAATCTCGAGTGCAGCAGTTCCCAAATACCATGCACAATGCAACAGCCTTTCTCTTCAGAAGAGAGTAATTTTATTCCATGTCCCTAATGAACAAATATGAGTCCTGATTCCCACATCTTTGCAACAACATGTGTTGAAACTATTTCAAAGAGAACAATGGGGAATGGTTCAAACTAAGCAGCTAGTGCACCAACATTGTTCGTAGCTTGGGCTTGATAAACAGATAGAAGAAATGACTACCTGCTGCCAGACCTGTGCAGATAACCAGGCCAAGAAATTCGCAGATGGGCTCCACCTGATGTCCTTGGTAATATATTGATACTGATTTTGCTGGTCCTTTATGGAAACATGATGGCCCATTATTGTCAGTGCATGCAGCAAATATATTTTTGTTATTTCAGTGCATTTGACTGCTAGTGCTACCACTACCAAAGCACTTGCTTCTGTTGTTTGCTTTGAAGTTTTGCCATAAACAATTGCTTTGGACAATGGTCCTCAGTTTTCTTTGTTGGGATTTTAGCAATTTTGCCAACCAAACAGAATTCAATGTATCCGTATGGCACCGTTCACACTTTTACGGCTCAGATATCCAAACTTAGTGCTTTGCATACAAGGGAAATGCTTCATTGTAGTTCCTTAGCATGTTCCGTACAATGTCTGCACACGCCATTTTACCAGCAGAACTCTTACATGGTCATCACCATTGCACTTGCTGCATCTCTTTCACCTTCACCACTCTATTTCGGATGCTAACTTTGCAACCAAGTTCCACGTGAGGGATGAGGTTGTGTCTACAACAAGCCTGATAACTGGTAATCTGGTGTAGTCATTCAAGACATCCGGCCTTGCTCATTACACCAATTGTAGTGTGTCAGGCACCCATTGACGGCATCATAAGCAACTTTGCTTCCATGATTAAAGTGATCCCACTGAAGATTTTCACTTTTCAGACACAATGCCTGCAACCCAACATGCTGTCCCTCAGCAGCCCTTGCTGGCACTTAATATCCTGGTGCATGGATCTTCCAATGCCTCTGCTGGAGAGCTCAAACCTGCCTGCCTGCATATCCACTGTCATCAACAACTGCAGTAATGGACATTGAGAATGCATCAGTCATACAGCTTTCTGCATCCTGAGGATACTTTCCCAGCAGTTTGCAAGAAAAATGTCAGGATATCAACTGCACCCAATGCTCTGCACACCGCTATGTAGGAGATGAGACATTTAAACCTCCCAACAACATGCCGCCAGCGAGTTCCCTCTTCCCACACTCTACCTCTGATGGGAGCGACATGCATACACATTGCTGAATTCAAATTATCTCGGTGCTCTGACTGGCTGGCACGTCTTTTTAAGCAGCCACACTCAGAGCTTTGCCAGAAGAGTCAATGTATCTTCAGACCTGTATCTACCTTAATGTAAAGAATGCAGTGAAAAAGTACATCAATGTAGCATGACGCTACTAAGCATTATTACTTGTCAATAATTACTTAGATTCTATCGGCATTCAAGACTAGTTGATTCCATCAAGAATATTGCTCTCCTTGTATATAACTCAAGACCGCTGAAGAACTCACAGCAAATCAAATTGTATATAGCCCAGTCTTGAAGTGTATGTATTGTACATAAATTTATTAATGAGTTACCTTTTTGTAGGTGTCTGTTCACCTCAATTGCTGAACTTAATACATAGTAAACTGCTTTGGTTTGTGACAGCATCTGAGGGGACAGCAGTTGCAGGAAAGTCTCTCTGCAGAAGCACGACTATAAATCCAGTATTGCTGTTCATTCCATAAGTTGCAATGTGTTGACAAGAAGCACTTAAACTCTTCAGCTGTTGGTCAACTAGTTTCATATAACTCATATAAAATTGTTGTACCCATGGAACAGGTGTAGCGTTTTGATTAAGAATGAAAATGTGCTCGGTCTCTAGTTCAAACCCCGTCACTACTTAAATTTTGAATAAAAATTATCAGTAATGGCAGCTGAATGCATGGAAAGTCAGAAATCTCAACATGGTAAGGAAGTTAGAAAATCTGGAAATGGAAATGCTAAGGCTCAATCTAGATACAGTGGGGGTCAGTGAAGTGAAATTGAAAGAAAAGGATTTCTGATCAGATGAGTATAGATTATATATCAACAGCAGCAGAAAATGGTATAACAATAGTAGAATTTGTTATGAATAAGAAAGTAGGGGAGAGAGAGCGTATTGCTGTGAACAGTTCAGTGATAGGGTTGTTCTCATCAAGTTTGACAGAAAACCAACACCAACAATGATAGTTAAGATAAACATGGCGATGTTGCAAGCTGAAGATGGAGAGAGAAAGGATATGAGAATACTGAACAGGTAATTCAGTACATAAGGGGGGACAAAAGTCTAATAGCCATGGGGGACAGGAATTCAGCTTTAGGGAAAGGAGCAAAAGAAAGATTTACATCAGAATATGGGCTTGGTACTAAGAATGAGAGAGAAGAAAGACTAATTGAGTTCTGTAATAAATTTTAGTTAGTAATAGTGAATATTCAGTCCAAGACTCACAAGAGGAGGAGGTATATTTGGAAAAGCCTGGAAGATACAGAAAAATTTCAGGTAGATTACGTCATGGTCAGGCAGAGATTCCGAAATCACACACTGGATTATAAAGTGTACTCCAGAACAGATATAGACTCAGATCACAATTTAGTGGTGATAAAGAGTAGGCTCAAATTTAAGAGACTAGTTACAAAGAATCAATGCACAGGGAAGTGGGATACAAAAGTGCTGAGGAATGAAGAGATATGCTTTAAGTTCTCTGAGGCTATAGATGGTGCGATAAGGAACAGTTCAGTAGGCAGTTCCATTGAATGGGAACGGGCATCTGCAAAAAAACAGCAATCATAGAAGTTGGAAAGAAAAACATAGGTACAAAAAAGGTAACAGAAGAAATACTTCAGTTGAAAGAAGAAAGTAGGAAAATGTCCAGGGAAATTCAGGAATACAGAAATACAAGTCACTTAAGAACAAAGCAAATAGGAAGTGCAGGGAAGCTAAGGTGTACTTGTTGGCACAAATGTGAAGAAATCAAAAAAGAAATGACTGTTGGAAGGACTGATTCAGCATGTAGAAAAGTCAAAAGGACCTTCAGTGATATTAAAAGCAAGAGTGATAACTCTTAATAGTGCAACAGGAATTTCACTGTTACATGCAGAGGAGAGAGTGGATAGATGGAAGGAGTACACTGAAGGCCTCTATGAGGGGGAGAACTTGTCTGATGATGAGACAGAAGAAGAAACAGGAATCAATAGAGAACAGACAAGGGATCCAGTATTAGAATCAGAATTTAAAGGAGCTTTGGAAGACTTAAAATTGAATAATGTAGGAGGGTTAGGTAACATTCCATCAGAATTTTTAAAATCACTGGGGGAATTAGCAATAAAATGGCTATTCAAGCTGATATGTAGAATGTATGAGCATGGTGATACACCATCAGACTTTTGGAAAAACATCATCCACACCATTCGAAGATTGCAAGAGCCAACAAGTGTAGGAATTATTGCACAATCAGCTTAACACTTCATGCATCCAAGTTGCTGACAAGAATAATATACAGAAGAATGGAAAAGAAAATTGAGGATGTGTTAGATGACAAGCAGTTTGGTTTTAGGAAAGATAAAGGCACCAGAGAGGCAGTGCTGACATTGTGGTTGATAATTGAAGCAAGACCACAGAAAAATCAAGAAATGTTCACAGAATTTATCAACCTGGAAAGTGTTCAGCGATGTACAAAGGTGCAAGATGTTCAAAATTCTGAGTGAAATAGGGGTAAGTTATAGGGAAAGATGTGTAATACACAGTACGTACAAGAAGACTAGAAGACCAATAATGAAGTACTTGGATTAAAAACGTTGTAAGACAGGGATGTTGTCTTTCAGCCATTCTGTTCAATCAAGACATTGAAGAAGCAATAACAGAAATAAAAGAAAGGTTCAGGAGTGGGATTAAAATTCAAGGTGAAAGGATATCAATGATAAGATTCACTGATGATACTGCCATCCCCAGTGAAAGTGAATAAGAATTACAGCATTCACTGATTGGAATGAACAGTCTCGTGAGTATAGAATATGGACTGACTTGTAAACTGAAGAAAAACAAAAGTAATGAGAAGTAGTAGAAATGAGAACAGCAAGAAACTTAGCATCAGGATTGGCGATCACAAAGGACATGAAGCTAAGGAATTCTGCTACCCAGGCAGCAAAATAACTCATGACTGTCAGAGCAAGGAGAACATAAAAAGCAGTCTGGCACTGGCGAAAAGGGCATTCCTGGCCAAGAGAAGTCTGTTACTATCAAACATAGGCCTGAATTTGAGAAAGAAATTTCTGACAATGTATGTTTGAAGCACAGCATTGTATGGTTGTCAAACGTGGACTATGGGCAAACTGGCACTACAGAAGAATGTTGAAAATTAGGTGGACAGAGAAAGTAATGAATGGGATGGTTTTCTGGAGAATTGGTGAGGAAAGGAGTATATGGGAAACACTGACAAGAATTAGGGACAGGACGGCAGGACATCTGTTAAGACACCACAGAGTAACTTCCATGGTATTACACTGTGCTGCAAAGGGTACAAACTGTAGAGGAGAGACTGGAAAACATCCAGCAAATACTTGAGAGGACGTAGGCTGCAAGGAATACTCTGAGATGAAGAGGTTGGCACAGGAGACAAATCCGTGGTGGGCCACATCAAACCAGTAAAAAAAAAAAAGAGAGAGAGAGAGAGAGATTGGTGCTGTGTTTCTTGTTGTTCACTTGGTTGCAAGAACAAATATGAACAGAACAATATCAAAAAATGCTGATATTTTCTTTCTATGTATCAGGAATTACTGTACACCATGATTTTTTTTTCCACTACCCTGTGAAAATCGGACTGTACCTGTTTTGGAAAAGCTGGAAAAGAGAAATTTTTAAGTGAAGTGCCATTATTGTGTAGAGAGCTTACACCTGAGCCCACAAGTCCTGCTTACTGCTAGTGCCACAGCTTAGCAATTGTCTGACACAAATATATGCACTTCTCTTTGAAGAGTCAAAATGACAGGTAATGTGTTTTATGTGTGGTTCACTCATTCATGATCCCCTGTCCAAATATCACCAATGCATTGCAGAGGAGTAGGTATATATGAATATGACACATGTTGTATGTCAAAAATAGCATGGCAAGATAGCACTCAAATGATACCTTTGTCACATGCACCTGTTGCTTACAACACAATGAAATCAGGTGCCTAGTTTTGAAACTATAACAATGAATTTTTTGTCCTGAATATTCTTGACAAACTTGTCATATCAAATTGATATAAAAATCCAAGCTCCTGGCAATATTACCATTTGTTTTTGCCACTTAATACACCAAATCAGTCCACAAATGTAAATGATGTAATGCTGCCCCTGTGACCCGAGACTACATGAGTATCAGTGAGGATATATTGCCCATACCATTAATGACTTCTACACAATGTGATGTACTGAGCACAATCCTTTGTTACCTCCTAGTGTCAACAATGCACTTCCATGCATTGCTCTCACTGTGAACAATGCACTGTTACAAGTCTCATCTCTTGTCTCAGGGGAACAACTATATCACTCATATCTGTCGATTTCTGTCACATTTTAGGACAGCCAGCTGGTTTCCTGACAAGATACTGAAGTACACGGATAAAAGATTTGAATAATGAACCCATTAGACATACCAGGATCAACTCGCACAAACTAACATAATGATGTACAAAGTCTTGAAATGCAGGGAAAACAACATAAATATTACCTTCACTTTGTGCAAGTTGTACGTGATTAATTTTGGCTGTTTCTGAGCAAGCATGCGTAGTTCTGATCCACTCAAATTATACGTCTTCTGGAAGTGGCCAAGTCGACGATCAATTCTTTTGGTGCTTTGGAAAGAAAACAATGTTACAAACAGCTTCAGTAGGAATGTTACACTTATACAGAACAATGTGTGTCAAGAAGGAAAATTATCTTCACAAATTACCTAAACATAAGCCAATATGGATTTGTAGTTACTATTCTGGCTATGCCATCAGCAGTAAATTTTTTATACTGCAGATAATTTAGTCTTGTTGACAAATCATCAAGATTTTCTTTAAATATGTATGGATTCTTTGTTATGAATGCACCAAGTGCATCTGGTGGCACACCCAAATCATGCAGAAACCTGTGGAATGAAACTGCTTTATCTAAGATATAACAAACAAAAAAGAATTCTTAACAGCAATTCAGAAAAATTAATTTCACTGTTCTTCTGGAAAGTAATTATTATTTTATTTGTGGTACTAACTATAATGCACGTTTTCAAACTGTAATTGGCAGCACTAATTTCTGTAGGCAAAACCTGTTACTAAAGGCTTTGTTGAAAAGCTGGATATTTTATGTTTTTAACATATTTTTTTCTATGACTGCATCCAAAGAATCATTGCTGCTTTGATAACATCTGACACTCAAGTTAGACATTACACAAGCACACTTCAGATATTTAATTTATTGTTGGCTTTCAGTTTTGGAAAGGTTTCCAATCACGTGAACATTAACATATTACTGTTAGATAGCACAGTAAACGGCCTTTACAACAACAAAAATTCAAATGAAATCACTGGAGCTAAAGGACTGTGATCAATGCACACTGTAACTAGGAAAACCTTTACAAACTTTTGAGTCCTGTGGTGATTAATGTGAGAAGTCTCAAAATTTGTGTTTTCCTTATGAGTGCAACAAGAGTGAGCTAGAATTCCTTAGGATTACCTGCTGCTATCAAAGAATGCATGAAACTTATGCAAGTGAAATAAAACAGAGATGTAAAACAGAAATAAAGAGAGACAAGTTCTTAATTTCATTAAAACTGAGTGTAGAATACAGTTGTTTGTAATGTTGGTACAGCACTTATGAACAGCTTGGAATTTTCACATGCAGCATTGCTTCACTTCATAGTAACTTTCAGTATTTACAATTGGCATCACATTAAGAGCAGTCTCAGAGCCAACAAGTGGGGAAAGTTGAAACATGATATGCACAACTCCACTGACTTTGTACACTGCTTCAATCAATTGTGCTTCTACGGCGTGGATATTATGGTCAGTTCTGACATTGTCGGGAGTCCCACTTTTTGAGTTCTAGGCTAAGAGAGAAATTAGACAAATATTTTACCGAACTCTTCACACAGTGCCTGAAGCAAGCTTATTTTCTGTTTAATGGAACATTTTATGAACAAATCAGTGGAGAAGCAATGAACAGGCTGTTACTGCCAGTTACAAGAACTTATACATGGATAGGCTTACCAAATTTTTTTTACGTTCAACACAGAACATATTACCATATTTTCTTGGGTCCAACCCAGGGCATATTTTTGAAATTACTTAAAAGTCTTAACAGTTTATTCAAACATTAACTTTATTTAAACAGATATACTTTTCACTAGACGTGACTCTCTTCAGAAATGGTTTGTTTCCTTTAATTACATCATACAATTCACAACAAGAAAGTTATATTCCTGTTCCAGGTTAACACTTTATACACATAAACACTTTCTTTTGCCCACTGCAGAATGGTGAGACAGGAAAGAAATAGAGATAAAATCATGAAAAACATGTAGATGAGTTACTTCACACACAAAAACAATGTAAACACAATGCACCTGTTGTGTTGTGAACTGACTAAGTAGAAAGTTATGATGAAACCTGCAGCTATACCTCCTCATTGACATCGTCACTTGCTCCAAGGTCAACCGAGACAAGCACAGCCGAAAGAGAATGTTTAAAAGCATGAAGTTGAATATACAAGTCAGAAATTTTTAAAAAAATCCTCACCAGTCATAAAATTCTTAAACCTTGCACATTTTTGCAACTCCAGACATTACCCTGGATAGAACTAAAAAGCAGGACTGCTCAGTCTAATCCTGAAAGTATGGTAATGCTATACATGGAATATCCTGAGGCAAAGGCAGTAGATCCTATTAAGTTCATGCCAATACATTTCCACTGTTGGAATAACACACTGATGTCATGTGACTTGAGAAATATAAAATTTTTGTCAGCTGTATTTTGTGCATTTGAACTGCCTTTTTATATCAAACTTATAGAGCTACACTCAAAAATTGTGACATAAATTGTTTTCAAGAGAAACTGGTACTAGAGCAATAAATCAATAAAAATGTTGCAGCTAAAATCTACAGCACCAGATGGAAGGCATAATTCCTAACACAGAACTTGATTGATTAACTGTCCTATGCTGGTCAATATCCAACAATTTACTTTTAATTCCTACAGAAACACACCATCCAATACAGTTCATTCCCACCAACAAAGGGAAAAGTTAGTTGTTGTTGTTATTATTATTGTTGTTACTGTTATTAATCATATGGTAATTTACACTTCATTTTAGAAATAAAAATAAAATATGTACATAAGTTACAAATTTACCAATGTTTAATAAACATAATTGATCACATCTGCTGTAATGTCCAAGAAGGCCAAGGGGCTTCCAGGATATGAATTCTGAGGGCATTCTTCAGCAATATGTCTGTCAGCCCATCTTAGAACAGCACAGGTGCACTCCACAGTGCTAACCTTTCCCCATCTGTATAGTAGATCACTGCATGTGCCATAGTTAGTATGGACCACACTAGGTGCACTCCATGTTCTACGGGGAAGATCACGTTGCTATGGTTTGTTGTTGAGTGGGAGAAATCTATGAAGCTTATTACATCCAAGCTAGCAAACACAAAGGCTGAAGTTATGGTTCACCCAGTTGCTAGCTGTTCTGGATGCCTGGAGTGGAGTCTTATGAACTGGTAGCTGAGGTGGTTATAGATTTTCCTATATCTCTTCAAAATGGTTAGGTGGTGCAGTACAGCTCAGGGTTGGTAACCAGAATACCGGAGTGGTCTTAAGTGGACTGCTAACAGTCTGCATTGTTTGATTAAGTTGTGTTACCATCTTTGTGTGGCTGCTGTTTATCCAGACAGGGCTGCACTATTCTGCCCCTGAGTAGACAAGGCCAAGGGCTGCTGATCGTAGGGTTGAAGCTGCAGAGTCCCATGTTGTAACAAGCAATTTTTGCATATCATTTATTGAAATCAGTTTAGTTGCCATCTTTATTAGATGCTGCTTAACTGACAGTGTTCAACCAAGTATAACTCCAAGGTACTGAGGATGTTTGTTACAAGCCAGGCAATTGCCCTTGAAGTATATGTCCAGTTGACTTCGATATTAGTCCAATGAAAGCCATTGTTAAGGGACTTCTGGCCACTAGTGGCATTGCCTTTTGTTACCTGAAATGTCTGTCAGTCAACATACTGTAAAGAAATTGAAAATTAGTTATGTTTAAGATGAACAAGCCTCCTGAAAGCAAGTACATACTGCTTTCCATGTCAAGTATCTTGTTTTAAGTAAACACACTATTATAAAAGTCAATGAGTGGTGCATTAAACAGTAATTACATATACGACTGATACAGTCTATAAACCAGCTGTCTCCAAACACTGCCTGAAGTATTATCACGAAGTAACAAGATTAGCAACAAAGTGCAGATTCCAAGCCTCTTTGACAGCATAATCAATGGGTCTACTGAATAAGGCTGTCAAAGTATTTGGTAAACAGGTCAAATAAAGCAATGCTTTACACTTGACACTCAATTCATCTCTAATATCAATAACGATACATGTTGCACAGGGTTGTATCTCATGGAATGCAGATGTACAAATTATTTCAAAGGATTTGATGGGTACCTGAACTGAACCACCGATATAATACAAATAGCAATACAACACAAACAACACGGCAGTCTAGTTAGAGTCACAATTGTCTGTTGATGTTCACAAAATGAATCAGATGCACATACATTTCTTACTGAATTGATTTAAAAGCAAACCACAAAATGCAGGATTTTTGAATAGCAATGTTGAAAGACAGCTGACTTATTGGTTGTATCAGATGGGTATGTTACTGTTGCTTATTGCACCTCTCATTGACCTTTGAAAGTCTTTTCACATGCCACATTTGCACGGAATTCACTGTGCACCTGCTTTTAAGAGGCCTGTGGTGTCAGACTGCTGTCATCCACCACATGTGTTGTGTGTTGCTGTCACAGCTGTCAGTTTAAATTAGGTGCCAGCCAATGATGCTGTATGCAGCAGCAATGACTGTTTGTTCTTTGACTTCCTGCATTACATACTTCTTGTACTGTAATGTGCACACAGTTAACATCTCCTAATCTGTTCATTGCTCAGAGCTGTTATGTATTTGAGTGTGTTTATTCTGATAAATAAAGTTTCCATTTCATAGATTTCGAGTGTAATATTTCAAGCACTACCACTCGGCTTAATAAATACATGCTTATTAAAATTCAAACAGCCCTTATTCTAGTTGTACCTGACAAGAGGTGACCACAACTTGATTTTAAGCACAACCATAATTTGAAAAAAATTCACAAGAACCAAGACAAACCAGCTGTATCAAGATTAGTAATACATTTACCTCCTTTCTGGCCGCTCAACTCTGTACTGTGGTTTAAGAGAGCTTCTTCTATGTTGCCATCGTGGCTTATTCAACAAAGTTTGCCCTAGTAGTGATCCAGCTCGATCACTGTGGAAGTAAAGGACATCACAACTGCACCACCACCAGCAAATTTTTTTGACAAGATCAAGACAGAATTAATTCTAAGGGTCATAGCCTCACAGGAAGACAGAATTTGTCAAGTGCTGATGGAGGAGGATATTGAAGACCACAAGATGTCACAGAACCGTTGACACTTAAGCAACAAGGTAGAGACTGGTACTGTTCCAGATAATTTGCTGTGCACCATTTGGAGCAGCTGCCTGCCACCACAAGCCAAGGCAATAGTAGCGTGATGCCCTTGCAGACAGAATTCAAAAAGCCATTTCTCCTTCTCACATTAGCACAGTAACAGAGCTGTGCAGCAGTACAACAGTGACAGCACCATTTTTATGTGTTGATTATGACGCTACAATGGCAAAAAGGTCGATTTACTGTGTACACAAATTAAGCAAGCTGTTGCCTCAAAAGAGCACCAGCAATGATAAGAGGGCAATACCATAGACGATCAAGGAGTCATTTATTGACTAATACTATATCTGCTAATGCAGAGCATTCCATACGCTAGTACCATTGCAAGTTTGGCAGGCAGGTGTAAAACTGTACTGCATTGTGTTCCTTCCCAAACACCAGCAACCATCAGTCACAGGCACAACCGATTGCCTGTCAACGCTGCAGTGCCTGTTTCTAAGCGATAGAAAATCAGACCAATATTTGGTGGACACTTGTTCTGATTAAAGTATATTGCCAACAACTTCAGCGAATTAATGCAGATGCAACAGCATTTCGTTTGTCAGCAATGAACAAGTCTTTAATATCTAACTACGGAACCCAATTAATGGAACTGGATTTAGGACTGTGTTGCTTCTTCGTATGGGACATCTTGGAAGCGGTAATAGCTGCTTATCTTCTGGCTTATAACAGTTTACTGCCAGAGGTGGCGAACACTCGACTTGTCAACAGCATTACCAGCCTGACTAAAAAACTACTCTCTGTCCGAACAGGCCATGACGGCCCAACAGTACTGACTAACCACTGTGTCATTCTCACCCCACAGGTGTCACTGGATGCTGATATAGAGGGGCATGAGGTCAGCTCACCGCTCTCCTGGCAGTATGTCAATTTACAAGACTCAATCAAGTAGCTCCTCAGTTTGCCTCACAAGGGCTGAGTGCACCTTACTTGCCAACAGCACTCAGCAGACTGGATGATTACCCACCCAAGTGCAAGCCCAGCTGGACAGTGCTTAACTTCTGTGATCTGACTGGAACCAGTGTTACAACTGTGGCACCAGCCTGACTACTACAGGATCTTATCGCAGCACAGCAGTGACAGCCAACACAAGCGACTGACTGGAAGTTAGCCTCTTTGTTACAGCAATTCCCAACTTTGACAAGACCTCTAGGCACTCCGAAACAAGTGCTACATAATGCAGTGCACCATATTAAAACTATTGATGCCCCACTAATATAAAACATGCCTACGCATTTGGCACCTGATCACATGGCTATCACTAAAGCTAAGTTTGACACCATGCTCAAAGAGGCATTATCCGACCATCAGGTGCCTCCAAGTCATCTCATCTATACCTAGTGTGTAATAAGGACGAAGCGTGGTATCCTTGTAGAGATTATCGTATGATTAATGCCAGAACTGTGCCAGACCGCTACTCGATGCCACTGTTGTGGGACTATAATTATGACTTGCGAGGTGCAACCTTATACAGTGTACTCGATTGTGCTAAAGCTTATACCTATATCCCAGAAGTAAGGAAAGACAACAATTTGGGTTATCTGTGGTTATGTACATGACCTTTGGCTTATGCAATGCTGCTCAGATATGGCAGTGATTAACTGATTCACTTCTGCAAAGCCTGCCACTTTGTACTGCATACCTCAATGATATTCTTATCTTTTTGGTCACTGAGAAGCAACACCGACAACATCTTACTGAAGCGCTCAGAGGCTTAGAGCAGAATGGTGTGGTCTCAAACGAGGATAGATAAATGTGTGTTCAGGCAATCTGAGATTACTTTCCTTAGTCATCAGATATCTTCTGCACATCCCCTCCCATTATCAGAAAAGGTTGAAGCCATTCTGCAGATACTGGAGCAGAACACCATTACAGAATTACACCAGTTCCTAGGAATGCTGAATTTCTATTGGCGCCATGTACAACATTAAGTAAAACTGCAGGAACCACTAACTGCAGCACTTACTGGCCTGAAGGTTAGAGGCAATACTCCAATACAGTGGACCATTGTGATGTCCTCTGCTTTTGGTGCCACAAAAGAGAGTACGGTGAATGCTGCACATCTCACATACCATAAGCTTGACGCACCCTTAGCATTAGTGGTGTGTGTAAGTCAGACAGCTATTGGTGCCGTGTTACACCAATCTTCAGATGTCTCATGGTAACCACTTTTTTACTATTCTCGCATACTGTTACTGTCACAGCAGAAGTGGAGTATCTATGACTGTGAACTTCTTACTGTGTACATAGCAGCTGAGAACTTTTGGCCGCAGATAGAAGCAAAGGAATTTATCATCTACACAAATCATAAGCATTGATTTACGCCTTCAAGTAGAACAGCATCAACTGCTCACCTTGTCAGTATAATCACCTAGAACTTATAGCTCAATTTAGCACCAACATCAAGCACATTTCCAGAACTGACAATGTAGTTGCTGAATGGCTCTCATGCATAAACAATGTATCGAGTCCTTTCACAGAACTCGCATGGCACAACAAGATAACCAGGAGCTCCATAGTTTCCTAAAGATGCTATATCTGCATTACCGTTGAGGCTCTTCAACATTTGTGGTGAAGGTGTCAAGCTGTACACCAATGTCTCTCAGGGAACATCTCATCCTTTCATACCAGCTGCATTTCATAGACAAACCTCCAATACCCTACATAACTCGTGTCACACTGGGGCCCATCCAATGTTTTGCCTGGTGGTGAAGATAGCTTCACTTTTGTGTTGGCATGGTTATCTGGCTTTGATTGCCCACTGCACATTACTACCAACTGCAGCTGCTAATCTGACTTTGATTTTGTCAGCTCACCAAGTTCTATGGATATGTGCACCATAAGACCACCAGCCATCATCCGGTGAGCAATGGCATGATCAAGTGATGGCACCATTCCCTTAAAGCTGTACTCATGTGTCATGACATACAACTGGATGATCGCTAATTAGTCTGCAGAACACGTACAAGCGAGACAGATTCCTTATCAGTGGAACTTGGTTATGATGAAACATTATATCTCCCAGGACATTTTATTGATGCCAGTTCTCTGCAGTCATACACTCATGACCAACAATACTTCATACCTCATCTAGGGGACAACATTGCTCATATTATCCTTGCAAAGCTTCCAGATGTGGCACACCACCCAGTTTTGTGCATCACAATTTGGGAAACTGTCTTGCTTAATGCTACATATGGATGATGTGAAATCTTCATTACAACCTCCTTATCCTGGTCCATACCATGTTTTAAGACGAGATGCATGGAGGCCGGACACTGCAGCGAATGGCAAGAGCACAACAATTTATTTCAATCACATCAAGCCAATGTACATCTTCCAGGATGCACTACCAGCATCCTCGTCTCTCACTATCAGCACCACAGACACAACTGCAACCACTGCCCAATGCAGAACTGCAACTAGGGTGCATGACTCGATACGGACATCACATGAATTTCCTTGCGTGTTTTCTCAACAACATTCCGTTTCACCAAGGAGGCTGATTTAGTGTCAGATCACCTGCTACGTATGTTGTTGTGGCTGTCAGATTTAATTATGCACCAACCAGTGATGATGTATGCAGCACAAGCACTGACAGTTTATTCTTTGACTTTTCATGTTATGTTCTTCCTGTATTGTAATGTGCACATAGTTACAGAGCTTTCCCTGTTAGGAGCTAATGTTAAACACATATAGTGTCTCCTAAACTGTTCATTGCATTGAGTTATGCATTTGAGAGTGTTTATTCCAATAAATAAAGGTTCTTCATTTCACAGATCTTGAGAGTGATATTTCAAACACTACCACTTAGCTTAGTAAATACACACTTATCAATTTTGGACAGTCCTAATTATAGCTGCATCTGACAATCCTACTTTACCTTACAAATACTTAACTTTTGCATGTCTTGTTTGAAATGTCCACCTTGCATTCTTCTTTAGATGGGTACCGTTGGAGGAAGAGTTTACCAGACAGTTTTGTCTGAATCAAAGTTCATTATAGGTTACTGGGAACATAACTCCGTCATTGCCAGTTCCAAGCTCAGGGCCCCATCTCGCAAGTCATGGGGAAGAAGGAGGAGGAGGAGTAACAACCTCGTAAAAAAACCTGGGTCCATCTGGCTCCAGATGGTAGCACCAAGTCAGGGCTCCTACCTAGGGTAACAGGCGAAGCCCGGCCAACGATCTCGAAGGTGGAAGAGGAACGTCGCTTCCCAATGGCAGAGAGAGTGGAAGAGCCACTGAAACATATCAGGTAGCGGCTAAACTCCATGTTAGGGGCAGCTACCAAAGGCGTCTGTGTCCCCACGTCAAGGGCGGCCTGAACACATCTTCTGGGGCTAACAACTTCAGTTGTATAACTGAACGGACATGAGCCATCCCATCAAAAAATTTTTTTAGCTCGTGGAATGGATCGCACTATGGAATCCAGATTACCCCAGGGAGACAATACCCTGTTGACCAAGGTCGACGCAAGCAGGCATTCGGATTCTGGGGGACCTGCCTGTCGGAGCTCCCAAGAACCTCAAAGAAGATTAAAACTAAAAAGACTTTCAGAATTGGAACCATAAATGTACAGACAATGATTAAGACTAGTAAACTTAAACAGGTAATAGATGAGATGAAAGAGAGAAGCATTGGGATATTAGTGATGCAGGAAACAAGATACACTGACGAAGATACAGTGGAGTCAGAAGGCTTCATAATACTGAAGGGGAAACCAGGAGTTAAAGTGGGAAAGGAAAGACATGCACCTAGATGCTTTGGTACGGGGTTCATAGTAGACAAGAGATACGAGGATGGCATAACTGAAATGAAGAGCAGGTCAGAAAGGATATCAACACTGACCTTTCAAGCAGGGGACAAAAAGTATACAATAATAAATGGACATGCACCTACAAATTACAAGAATAGAAAAGACAAGAAAGTTCCAGATAGTTTCTGGGAAGAGCTAGATGATACACTGAAAAACATACCATATAGACATGTAAAGATACTCGTAGGAGATTATAATGCACAGATTGGAAGAGAGAAGCAACATAAAGGAGTAGTGGGTGAGTACCCTGCACACCAGCGGACAAACAAAAATGGAGAAAGACTAACTGAACGGTGTTGAAAACACAAAATGAGATAGATGACAACACACTTCAGGGCCAAACCGTGTAAGAAAAAGACATGGGCAAACCCATGCACCTGCCTTGGGGAATTTCAAATTGACCACATAGCAATCAGTTGGACAAATGCTAAAGAGATCATGAACACAAAGGTCAGGAAGAACACAAGAATAGAATCGGATCACTATCTTACAGAAATTAAGTGCCTTTGGATTCCAAACAGGGACAGACTGCCACAGATGAATAGAAGAACAGAAAACATAAAGGTAGACAGAGAAAAATTAAGACACAATCGATCCAGATATGAGGAAGGAATTGAATCATTCAATGAATGGGACAACATGAAGCGAAATATGACGAAACAGGGTGAACTATGGGGAAAGGAAGAAAAGAAATGGAAGCACTGGTGGTGGAACAAGGAATGTGCGGAAGCAGTAGAGACTCGCAGGAAAGCCTGGAGAGACTGGAGTAGCAAGAACGACCCGGAAAAATGGCAAGTTTTCTTAGGAGCAAGAAAGGAAGCGGCCCGAACAATAAGATGGACCAGAAGACAGAAGATGAAGCAGGAACTGTATGAGATTGAGACCAACTTCAGAAAAAACGACAGCAGACACTTTTTCAGGAAATTCAAAAAGACTCTGATTGGATACAAGGGTAGAGAACTATTTATAAGAGATAAGAAAGGGGAGCTGGCTGTCAGTGCGAAGGAGAACTGTCGGATTTTTGCAGAGTACTTTCACAACCTGCTGAACTGTGAACCACCTGGAGGAGAGCTGGAACTGGGGACTGACATGGAAGAGAGAGAGCCATGCCCTCCAACCAGGGATGAAGTCGCACATGTCATAAGCGATCTAAAGAATAATAAGGCAACTGGAGAAGATGGTATAGCAGCCAAGATGATAAAGTGGAGAGGCAACAAAGCAATAGACAACATGACCAACATAATTCAACAGATCTGGAGAACAAAGTAGTTGCCAGAAGGATGGAAGAATGCAATTGTAGTATCAATACATACGAAGGTGGATAAGAGAGATACAACAACTACAGAGGAATATCGCTACTAGAGGTCGGATACAAAGTGCTGTCAAAACTATTGCTCAAGAGAGTAGAAGAACAGGTAGAAAGTACAGTTGGCGACTACCAAGTGGTATTCAGGAAGGGAAGAGGTTGTATAGAACAGATATTTATCCTGAAACAACTCATAGAACATAGGGCCTTAAAAAACAAAAAGACAGTAATAACCTTCGTGGACTTCACAAAGGCATATGACTCCATCGGCAGACACACTCTTGTTAGGATCCTGAAGAACAGAGGACTTGATGGAACTACACAAGAACTCATAAAAGAAATTCTGACAGACACAAAAGCAAGGGTGAGATTCAGAGGAGCACTGTCAGAAGAATTTGAGATCAAGACTGGTGTTAAACAGGGATTGTCACCATTGTTGTTCAATATAGCACTGGACGAAGTGATAGGCAGTGGAGAGCAATAAATGAGGAAATGGGAATACCAAAGACCCGTGTGGGGGACAAAAAGGACAACAGGGCTCAAGTGGACTGCCTAGCCTTTGCAGATGACATAGCAATAGTAAGTGAGACGGAAGAAGACGCAAAGACACAACTCAACAACTTAAGTAAGGTAGCCAGAAAGGTGGGACTGAGGATCGCCTATAACAAGACAAAGACATTAAATATCACTGCAGACCGGGAAACACCGGAAGGCACTGTGCAAATGGTGGACAAATTTAAATACCTGGGAGCATTTATAACAGGAAGGAACAGGGGCAAGGAGGGAATAACAGAGAGGATAAAGAAGATGAGGTCAGTCTTCTGCATGATGAGAAAGATATACAATAAAAAGAATATATCCACAGAGGCAAAGATAAGCCACTACAAGGCAACAGTGAGGAATGCAGTATTATATGCTGCTGAGACGATGACACTAGGAAGAAATGGGGCAGAACAACTGGAGAAAGAAGAGAGGAAAAAACTGAGAAAAATACTAGATCCAAAAAGAGATGGAGAGAGGTGATGCGAAGACCTAGGGAAGAATTGTACCAGAACATGAGAACAATACACAGGGAAAATAAACTCAAAAGGGCAAGGTTTGCTGGACATGTAGTTAGGATGAGTATGGTCAGAATGACAAAGAGAGTGTGGGAAACAACAGGGAGAACAAGGAGAAAGACAGGAGCCAAGCGGGTTGTTGAATTTCGGAAGGACTGGTTAGAATTGGGGATCAAGGTCGAAGGAAAGGAAAATTGGAGGAACAAATATACACTGACCAATATGCCGGAGATCAATGACAGAAGAATACAGGAAAAGATTAGAGTGTCACCAGTGGAGCTGACAGGAGAAACAGAAACTGAAGATCTCGGAAGAAAAGCGGGAGAGAAGAAGAGAGGGAATGAAGAGGTTCTGGGAGAAGAAGAGGAAAATGCAGTCCACGAAGGGGCTACCCGTGGTCCTACAGAGGCTGTAATGCAAGAAGAAGATGAAGAAGAAGAAGAAGAAATTACTTGGAACATGTATGGACCAAAGGTTCTGAGCTGAATTTATGTGTGGAGGGTAGAGTGTTTAATTCGGTTCACATTATTTTTTTAGGCTTAATTTTCGGATGTCATGTAGATGTTGTTTCTGTTGTGGGGAGTGGAGAAGGTTTGGGGGGGAGGGAGGGCGAGGAGGGGGGACTGCACTAGTTTATTTTGTTTGGATAGCTTCCCCTCCCTCCTCTCCCAAAGAAATGAATAATTTTTGTTAATTATCTGTTTATTTGGATATTATGTTGGGGACAGGTACTGGAGGTGATTGTTGTGTGTTTGTCTCTGAATCACCTCAGATTTGTGTATTGGCTGACTTTGTTTGGTGAGTATGTTTTTATTTGTTCTTTTTTGTATAGTATATGTTTTTATGTGCATAACCGTGTTTTACTTATATATCAAAACTGATGTTAATGTAATTCCTTATGAATCTTTGGGTTGTATTGTTAGTTGAAGTTACTACCAACTGTTGTGACTGGAGGATACCATGGAGTTTGTTATACCTATTTCAATCAGATTAGATTTTTAATGATAGCTGGATGAGGAGTTTTGGTTTCTAGGCATTTTAGACTTCATTTGAGCAATATAAGCAATGTGAAATTTCTGATACCAGCTTTTGGAATGATGTGTGGTTCGTGAACATTATTTGAGCTGTACAAGTCAAGTGAAATTTCTGATCTCAGGTCTTTGCAGGTTAAATTGTTGGTATTGTAGAATTCATTTCTTTTATTTATGTTTATTGTGGTTTTTTGGATTTCCTTTGCTAGATTCTTTAGTAAGTTTTTGTTTTAGTGTATTTTTAACATCATTGTTTGTCTTTGCTCAGAACCTACTACTTACTGTGGTTGTCCCATTAGATTCATGTTCTTTTTCACATTATTTTGATAATATTTTGTATAATTTTTGTTTGTTCGCATCTGTAAAATGTGTTGTCATGGTCACCATACTGTATAAGTGTGAAATGGTGGTATTCACAGATCAAAGCTGACACACAGTATCACACATTTTGGTATTTACAGACAGATTGCATAGTGAGAGAAGATTGTGTTATGCCTCATGTAAGAAGGGGAAACATTCACCAGCACCAGTCTGGATTCAAATGCGGCAGGATCATGGCCTCTCAATATGACTGCTAGCACTGTTCAGGATCTTACAACTGTGATGAGAGTAACGAATCAATAGTTTCAGGATGGCCACACTCAATACTGTTCATGATTTCGTCAGCCCAGCATAACTAGCACATGAGAGGATAGACATTGTTCACTCAGCTGTGCAGGATTGAACAGTAATGTCATGTACCTTGAGTCAGGAAACTGACTTGGTCGCAGCAAGACAAGTATACACACGGACAATGTGACAATGTCTAGGGCATCACAGACCATTAGCATGGCAACTATAGTTGGGCTTCCATTGACATGGCTGTAGTGGTGCACCCAACAACGATACTGGATACCGGAATGACAAAAGAGGTTGCAGGCCTGTGTACTAAATTGCTCACTCCCGTATACCCTCAAATCAGATACGTATTTAATTGTGTATTCTTTCTATATCAGAGAATGTTTGGAGGCCTCTATTCTGACAATTAATCTCTCTGTGCTCCTGATTAACTGACCTCTACAAAGTAGTGCAAGTCCCTGGGAGCCACAATGTTTAGTTCATTTTCTAGTTCTTATTTCTGGATTACAAACTGCTCAATCTGCTGCAAAGTTCACACCAGACATAAAAAAAAGAATCTCTGAGCAGCAGAGAATGACTTAGGTCAATTTGCTGGGGTTTTCTTTAATACACTAATGGTCGTTAAAACTGCAACAGCAGCAATGATAGCAATGAAATTTAAGTCGTAGTGCTTACACAGTATAGTAGAAAGAATACATTATTAAATTTGTGTTTTTTGGGGATTTAAAGCATGCAGAACTTTGAGGTTAAGTCCAGTGTTTGATATCACACACCACAATGACGCATGACATAACTGTGTTGTGTGATGTCAGACATAACGGTTGTATGTTGTATTTGAATTGAGATTAATTTTTGGGTTTGATATTATTAGTGAGATGTTTTGTTTATGGTCAGATATTTAACTTTCTTTCATTTTTTGTTAGTTATGTATGTGACTTCAAAGTTCACACACAGGTACCTGCATGCTGCTGTAGGTGACAACACGTTGAGCACAATTAAAGTCCAACAGTTATTTGTTTTTATTGCTGAGAATATGAGTGTTGCATTTGTGTAGAAGATACGACACTAAGCAAAGGTGCTGCATCTCAGAAAAGCCAGAGGATGGTGGCATGACCACAAATGGCGTTCTATTTGGACCAGTTCTTGGTTTGTTATTCACGAGATTGCATTGATGACATTATATTCTTGTGATTGCTAGATTTATGTGTCAGCTGACTTTGTTTGGTTAGCATGTTTTTTTATGATTATGTTGTTTTACTGTAGTACATAACCTGCAGGTTTATGTGCACAATTGAGCTTTTCTTATATATCAAAACTGGTGTTAATGAAATTTCTTTATGAATTTTTGCTTTGTGTTGTAGGTAATTATGTAGAATTGTGATTGGCGGGTACCGTATTTACTCGAATCTAAGCCGCACCTATTTTCCGGTTTTTGTAATCCAAAAAACCGTCTGCGGCTTAGAATCGAGTGCAAAGCAAGCGGAAGTTCTGAAAAATGTTGGTAGGTGCCACCACAACTAACTTCTGCAGTAGAATATATGTAGCGCTACACAGGCATGCTTTGTAGGCACAAAGATAAATACTGGCGCCAAAACCAATGCGTCAGTAAATAAATTAAAAAAAAAAAATGGAAGACGAGCTTTTTTTCTCCGCCCCGAGTTTCGACCACTGCATTTTCATACATTATCCAACGAAATAATACAAATTCCGTATTGTTCATATTCGAATGTAGCAGAATTTCAATGTACTACGAAAATCCGACTGGCAAAACTGTTTGGGATGTTTGTCAATATGGCCAACTCTACGTTCTGAATTTTTTCCTACCTGTGAGAAGAGATGGTTGCTAATAGGAATCTCATGAAATGTGAATCACATGCAGTATTCTCTTCACCATAAGAGTAATACGAAAATAAACATTTTGCCATGTATTCTTTCGTGTTTCCTGCTATCACATTTAAATCCTGTCTGCCTAATAAACTACGAAACGAGTGAGACAACAGCATGCGCGGAAGAATATACGTATCGTGTCATGTTTATATTCGTATTATTCTTATGCCTAATAGTGATACAGTCAGAAATGAAGCACGGCAACTGACTAGATTTTTAAATCTAAGACGACTCTAATTTCTGTGCAGAATTTGACGTACTAAAGAAGCGGCCGCAAAGATTTTCAAACGGAGAAAAATTTTTGCCTAACTCTCCTTCAGAACATGTTCTATCATACGCAGTCTATTATTTGGTTCTTGTTGATCATTATCAAAGAAAGCAGCAGTGTAAGTAACAACAAATAGCAGTCTCTTGCCATTGTTTCGCTGATGAGACGATTCCTCTCTCTTGTTTTTTAATTGCAAGCGGCGATAGCGCGCACAAAAGCAAGCCATGCCGCGAGCGGCGACAGGCCGTAAACACGCACTATCAGAATGCGACAAACAATGTATGACACAGCACAGTAATGTATTTTCAGCTTAGAGTGACGTAAACACCAATAACAAAGAAAACGGCACTTATCAGATCAAAGCAAAATAAGCAATCGATCCAAACCAGACGAAGCACGTGAAAAAGGGAGGGTACCCGTATAAATACGGACGGAGCGCCTGACGCATAGCAATGGCTACCTGGTAAAGCTTACCTGCTAAGCTTACGTCTCGAACCAAACTACTGTAGCTGTATCGTCATTCATTATACCTAAATTGTGTCTCATATTAGAATGGGCCAACTTTGTTTCGATTTGGAGGTGCGACCTAAAACTTTTCTCTCTCCTTGAATTTCGAGTCTCAGATTTCAGGTGCGGCTTAGATTCGGGAATTTTTTTTTTCCCCCTTTATTTCGTGTCTCATTTTTCAGGTGCGGTTTAGATTCGAGTGCGGCTTAGATTCGAGTAAATACGGTATTGTGGAGCTCGTTTTACCTACATTGGTAAGGTTAAGTTTTCAATATTAGGTATACAAGCTTGTTTTGGTTTTGTAGTACTGTGGATAAGTTAACTGATCTCGATGCTGCCTTTTTCTTAATTTCAGCTATGTGTGTTGGTCTCGCCTATGGGCTTTATGTACTGTTACACACTGTACGATATTTCTATTAGTATTGGTCTTTCATGTTAAGCTATATAGGTGAATTTATCTTGCTGATCTGTCTTTCATGGTTTTCAAGATTTTTTGTTATGCGAATCATCTTGTTTTTTTGTAGTGCAGTCTGTTTTAATATTTCTGTAGTGGCATCAGTATTTCAAGTTGAGGTACATAGGTCAACAGATGTTTTCGATTTGCCTTACTGTGTTTTTTAAAACTATTGTTTTGTTAATGTGGTTTTGGTGCTATTAAGCTATACCAAAACCCCACTTTCCAGAGATAGTCCCATTAACTCCAATATTTATTACTAAGAATTTGTATGATTCTGTTGTTTTATGTTTATATTCCCCCCATGAACCATGGACCTTGCCGTTGGTGGGGCGGCTTGCGTGCCTCAGCGATACAGATGGCCGTACCGTAGGTGCAACCACAACAGAGGGGTATCTGTTGAGAGGCCAGACAAACATGTGGTTCCTGAAGAGGGGCAGCAGCCTTTTCAGTAGTTGCAGGGGCAACAGTCTGGATGATTGACTGATCTGGCTTTGTAACATTAACCAAAACGGCCTTGCTGTGCTGGTACTGCGAACGGCTGAAAGCAAGGGGAAACTACAGCTGTAATTTTTCCCCGAGGACATGCAGCTTTACTGTATGATTAAATGATGATGGCGTCCTCTTGGGTAAAATATTCCGGAGGTAAAATAGTCCCCCATTCGGATCTCCGGGCGGGGAGTACTCAAGAGGATGTCGTTATCAGGAGAAAGAAAACTGGCGTTCTACGGATCGGAGCGTGGAATGTCAGATCCCTTAATCGGGCAGGTAGGTTAGAAAATTTAAAAAGGGAAATGGATAGGTTAAAGTTAGATATAGTGGGAATTAGTGAAGTTCGGTGGCAGGAGGAACAAGACTTTTGGTCAGGAGATTACAGGGTTATAAATACAAAATCAGATAGGGGTAATGCAGGAGTAGGTTTAATAATGAATAAAAAAATAGGAGTGCGGGTTAGCTACTACAAACAGCATAGTGAACGCATTATTGTGGCCAAGATAGACACAAAGCCCATGCCTACTACAGTAGTACAAGTTTATATGCCAACTAGCTCTGCAGATGATGAAGAAATTGATGAAATGTATGACGAGATGAAAGAAATTATTCAGGTAGTGAAGGGAGACGAAAATTTAATAGTCATGGGTGACTGGAATTCGTCAGTAGGAAAAGGGAGAGAAGGAAACATAGTAGGTGAATATGGATTTGGGGGAAGAAATGAAAGAGGAAGCCGCCTTGTAGAATTTTGCACAGAGCATAACTTAATCATAGCTAACACTTGGTTCAAGAATCATGAAAGAAGGTTGTATACCTGGAAAAATCCTGGAGATACTAAAAGGTATCAGATAGATTACATAATGGTAAGACAGAGATTTAGGAACCAGGTTTGAAATTGTAAGACATTTCCAGGGGCAGATGTGGATTCTGACCACAATCTATTGATTATGAACTGCAGATTGAAACTGAAGAAACTGCAAAAAGGCGGGAATTTAAGGAGATATGACCTGGATAAACTGAAAGAACCAGAGGTTGTACAGAGTTTCAGGGAGAGCATAAGGGAACAATTGACAGGAATGGGGGAAAGAAATACAGTAGAAGAAGAATGGGTACCTCTGAGGGATGAAGTAGTGAAGGCAGCAGAGGATCAAGTAGGTAAAAAGACGAGGGCTAATAGAAATCCTTGGGTAACAGAAGAAATATTGAATTTAATTGATGAAAGGAGAAAATATAAAAATACAGTAAATGAAGCAGGCAAAAAGGAATACAAACGTCTCAAAAATGAGATCGACAGGAAGTGCAAAATGGCTAAGCAGGGATGGCTAGAGGACAAATGTAAGGCTGTAGAGGCTTATCTCACTAGGGGTAAGATAGATACTGCCTACAGGAAAATTAAAGAGACGTTTGGAGAGAAGCGAACCACTTGTATGAATATCAAGAGCTCTGATGGCAACCCAGTTCTAAGCAAAGAAGGGAAGGCAGAAAGGTGGAAGGAGTATATAGAAGGTTTATACAAGGGCGATGTACTTGAGGACAATATTATGGAAATGGAAGAGGATGTAGATGAAGATGAAATGGGAGATAAGATACTGCGTGAAGAGTTTGACAGAGCACTGAAAGACCTGAGTCGAAACAAGGCCCCGGGAGTAGACAACATTCCATTAGAACTACTGACAGACTTGGGAGAGCCAGTCATGACAAAACTCTACCATCTGGTGAGCAAGATGTATGAGACAGGCGAAATACCCTCAGACTTCAAGAAGAATATAATAATTCCAATCCCAAAGAAAGCAGGTGTTGACAGATGTGAAAATTACCGAACTATCAGTTTAATAAGTCACAGCTGCAAAATACTAACACGAATTATTTACAGACGAATGGAAAAACTAGTAGAAGCCGACCTCGGCAAAGATCAGTTTGGATTCCGTAGAAATGTTGGAACACGTGAGGCAATACTAACCTTACGACTTATCTTACAAGAAAGATTAAGAAAAGGCAAACCTACGTTTCTAGCATTTGTAGACTTAGAGAAAGCTTTTGACAACGTTAACTGGAATACTCTCTTTCAAATTCTGAAGGTGGCAGGGGTAAAATACAGGGAGCAAACGGCTATTTACAATTTGTACAGAAACCAGATGGCAGTTATAAGAGTCGAGGGGCATGAAAGGGAAGCAGTGGTTGGGAAAGGAGTGAGACAGGGTTGTAGCCTCTCCCCGATGTTATTCAATCTGTATATTGAGCAAGCAGTGAAGGAAACAAAAGAAAAATTTGGAGTAGGTATTAAAATTCATGGAGAAGAAGTAAAAACTTTGAGGTTTGCCGATGACATTGTAATTCTGTCAGAGACAGCAAAGGACTTGGAAGAGCAGTTGAACAGAATGGACAGTGTCTTGAAAGGAGGATATAAGATGAACATCAACAAAAGCAAAACGAGGATAATGGAATGTAGTCAAATTAAATCGGGTGATGCTGAGGGGATTAGATTAGGAAATGAGACACTTAAAGTAGTAAAGGAGTTTTGCTATTTAGGGAGTAAAATAATTGATGATGGTCGAAGTAGAGAGGATATAAAATGTAGACTGGCAATGGCAAGAAAAGCGTTTCTGAAGAAGAGAAATTGGTTAACATCGAGTATAGATTTAAGTGTCAGGAAGTCGTTTCTGAAAGTATTTGTATGGAGTGTAGCCATGTATGGAAGTGAAACATGGACGATAACCAGTTTGGACAAGAAGAGAATAGAAGCTTTCGAAATGTGGTGCTACAGAAGAATGCTGAAGATAAGGTGGGTAGATCACGTAACTAATGAGGAGGTATTGAATAGGATTGGGGAGAAGAGAAGTTTGTGGCACAACTTGACTAGAAGAAGGGATCGGTTGGTAGGACATGTTTTGAGGCATCAAGGGATCACAAATTTAGCATTGGAGGGCAGCGTGGAGGGTAAAAATCGTAGAGGGAGACCAAGAGATCAATACACTAAGCAGATTCAGAAGGATGTAGGTTGCAGTAGGTACTGGGAGATGAAGAAGCTTGCACAGGATACAGTAGCATGGAGAGCTGCATCAAACCAGTCTCAGGACTGAAGACCACACAACACAACAACATGTTTATATTTTCCCATCACGGTTACATTTATGAAATCATGTTCACATTGTGTCTGAGGCTTTGGGTAATGTCGCTGATCAAAGCCAACAGGTGGTACTGAACGCCCTATGTTACTCAAATTTTTCACACATACATTCAACATTTATTCGGTAAAAGGACCACAGTATAAATATCATGAAAACTGTGGCAGTAGCAAGTTAAAGTGAACATTCGTGACACAAAATCAACACAACTTGGGCTATCTTTGTTAGAAATACCAGTTTACAATACATGAGGGAAGAAATAATGACGGTGAAAGCAATTTTATTCAGTATGATTACAAACAGAGCCAGCAGCCTTCACAAAATACGTGGATACATCTGTTTCATTTTGGAAATATGTTCTCCCAAAAGCATTCAGGCTGTTATGTGCAGTGTAGTGATCTTTTAGTGACTGTTCAAGTGCTCTCTATGGTGTCCATGAGAGCACCTACAACAGCATCTTTAAATGTAATTTTATTGTTCTCACTCATATAAGAAACCTACATTGGAGTGACACTTGCACAATATTTTAAAATTACTGTTGTGTTGGTGGATAATACAGAACAGCTTTGCCCAACTAGACACAACCTAAGAAAAGTATTTATACATCACTTTCTCCATGACTGCAAACACTCATCTCCCAGTCTCTTTGATTCCGCATCCAAAATTCATCTTATCAAACCACAACTCAGGGTTCTCCATCAAAACTTCCTCATCCTGAGACAAACTTAAACGCCTGCAGAACTGCCTCCCATCAACAGCAGCTTGTGTCAGTAAATCTTGATCACAATACATGAACTCACTCAGTACCTGTATGCACATAGTTAAATCAATTAACTATAACCTGATATCAGCATCAATGTTTTCAAATGGACAAAGCTACAGATCACTCAGCCACAACAACCACACTTTCTTAAATTCACATTCATTGGCTTTGCCAACCCCCACAGAAACTGTCACCTTCCAACAAGCTAAACCACAGGCTAACCTACAGATCAGTCTGTGACCATGACCAGTTCTTTTTTTTCCCACATTCAATGCCTTAGCCATCTAACCATGAACCATGGACCTTGCTGATGGTGGGGAGGCTTGCGTGCCTCAGCAATACAGCCGTACCGTAGGTGCAACCACAACGGAGGGGTATCTGTTGAGAGGCCAGACAAACGTGTGGTTCCTGAAGAGGGGCAGCAGCCTTTTCAGTAGTTGCAGGGGCAACAGTCTGGATGATTGACTAATCTGGTCTTGTAACACTAACCAAAACAGCCTTGCTGTGCTGGTACTGTGAATGGCTGAAAGCAAGGGGAAACTAGAGCCGTAATTTTCCCCCGACGGCATGCAGCTTTACTGTATAGCTAAATGATGATGGCATCCTCTTCGGTAAAATATTTTGGAGGTAAAATAGTCCCTCGTTCAGATCTCCGGGCAGGGACTACTCAAGAGGACGTCGTTATCAGAAGATAGCAAACTGGCGTTCTAAGGATCGGAGCGTGGAATGTCGGATCCCTTAATCGGGCAGGTAGGTTAGAAAATTTAAAAAGGGAAATGGATAAATTAAAGTTAGATATAGTAGGAATTAGTGAAGTTCAGTGGCAGGAGGAACAAGACTTTTGGTCTGGTGAATACAGGGTTATAAATACAAAATCAAATAGGGGTAATGCAGGAGTAGGCTTAATAATGAATAAGAAAAACAGGAGTGCGGGTAAGCTACTACAAACA
This sequence comes from Schistocerca serialis cubense, assembly GCF_023864345.2. Taxonomy (NCBI): domain Eukaryota; kingdom Metazoa; phylum Arthropoda; class Insecta; order Orthoptera; family Acrididae; genus Schistocerca; species Schistocerca serialis. The sequence continues at coordinate 450,005,915 of NC_064639.1, read as the reverse complement.
GCATAGTGAACGCATTATTGTGACCAAGTTAGACATGAAGCCCACGCCTACTACAGTAGTACAAGTTTATATGCCAACTAGCTCTGCAGATGATGAAGAAATTGATGAAATGTATGATGAGATAAAAGAAATTATTCAGGTAGTGAAGGGAGACGAAAATTTAATACTCATGGGTGACTGGAATTCAAGAGTAGGAAAAGGGAGAGAAGGAAACATAGTAGGTGAATATGGATTGGGGGTAAGAAATGAAAGAGAAAGCCATCTGGTAGAATTTAGCACAGAGCATAGCTTAATCATAGCTAACACTTAGTTCAAGAATCATAAAAGAAGGTTGTATACATGGAAGAATCCTGGAGATACTAGAAGGTATCAGATAGATTATATAATGGTAAGACAGAGATTTAGGAACCAGGTTTTAAACTGTAAGACATTTCCAGGGGCAGATGTGGACTCTGACCACAATCTATTGGTTATGAACTGTAGATTAAAACTGAAGAAACTGCAAAAAGGTGGGAATTTAAGGAGATGGGACCTGGATAAACTGACTAAACCAGAGGTTGAACAGAGTTTCATGGAGAACATAAGGGAACAATTGACAGTAAAGGGGGAAAGAAATACAGTAGAAGAAGAATGGGTACCTCTGACTGATGAAGTAGTGAAGGCAGCAGAGGATCAAGTAGGTAAAAAGATGAGGGCTAGTAGAAATCCTTGGGAACAGAAGAAATATTGAATTTAATTGATGAAAGGAGAAAATATAAAAATGCAGTAAATGAAGCAGGCAGAAAGGAATACAAACATCTAAAAAATGAGACTGACATGAAGTGCAAAATGGCTAAGCAGGGGTGGCTAGAGGACAAATATACGGATGTAGAGCCTTATCTCACTAGGGGTAAGATACATACTGCCAACAGGAAAATTAAAGAGACCTTTGGAGAAAAGAGAACCACTTGTATGAATATCAAGAGTTCAGATGGAAACCCAGTTCTAAGCAAAGAAGAGAAAGCAGAAAGGTGGAAGGAGTATATAGAGGGTCTGTACAAGGGTGATGTACTTGAGGACAATATTATGGAAATGGAAGAGGATGTAGATGAAGATGAAATGGGAGATACGATACTGCGTGAAGAGTTTGACAGAGCACTGAAAGACCTAAGCTGAAAGAAGGCCCAGGGAGTAGACAACATTCCATTAGAACTACTGACGGCCTTGGGAGAGCCAGTCCTGAAAAAACTCTACCGTCTGGTGAGCAAGATGTATGAGACAGGCGAAGATATAAAGTGTAGATTGGCAATGGCAAGGAAAGCGTTTCTGAAGAAGAGAAATTTGTTAACATCGAGTATAGATTTAAGTGTCAGGAAGTTGTTTCTGAAAGTATTTTTAAGGAGTGTAGCCATGTATGGAAGTGAAACGTGTACGATACATAGTTTGGACAAGAAGAGAATAGAAGCTTTCGAAATGTGGTGCTACAGAAGAATGCTGAAGATTAGATGGGTAAATCACATAACTAATGAGGAGGTACTGAATAGAATTGGGGAGAAGAGGTGTGTGTGGCTCAACTTGACTAGAAGAAGGGATTGGTTGGTAAGACATGTTCTGAGGCACCAAGGGGTCACCAATTTAGTATTGGAAGGCAGCATGGAGGGTAAAAATTGAATCGGGAGACCAAGAGATGAATACACCAAGCAGATTCAGAAGAACATAGGTTGCAGTAGGTACTGGGAGATGAAGAAGCTTGCGCAGGATAGAGTAGCATGGAGAGCTGCATCAAACCAGTTTCTGGTCTGAAGACCATAACAACAACAGCCATCTAACTACAAGGCTGTGAATATATGAATCAAAATGTGAGGCCAGTGCAGCTGATGACTTGTTTTGAACATTCCCTTTGACCCATCCACGCAACTGGAGATAACCGAAGTGTCTGATTCCAACAATCGGCTTAGTCCCGTGATGTAAGACTGTTGTGGTGTGTGACATCACGATGGTGCGGAGCTTAGTGTGTGAGAGTGGCGTATTTGTGGTTGTCATTTTGATATGATCGGTGGTGCTCTCTGGTGGTGTGTTTGTGTGTTAGGTGATGTTGGTTTAGTCTGCGCATGTGGCGTGTTTATAAGTAGTGTATTGTTGTGGTCGGTGGTTCTCTCTGGTGGTGTGTCTATGGTTAGCATGTTACATAGCATATGGGGTTCATTTGCGTGGTAGCATTGCACGTGTGTGGTATCGGTGGTTACTGTGCTTTCAGCGGAATATTTTTCAGTGAGTCAACGATTTTGGTTTTGTTATGTCGACGTTATTCAAGTTTGTTTTTTTTCTGTTCATCGTGTGTGAATTTTGGTAAATCGGTTTGTTTATGTCTTTGGTAGGTGTGGATATGACTGACAAGGTCAACAGTTTTCAGTTGTCGCTGATGGTGGGGGACAGTTCGTTGTCTCTAATAAAATTTCTTCAGCTATTCGGCCTGTTGGCTGAAGTTGTGAAGTGTTCAGCATGTCGTGAAGAAATGAGGGTTGGTTTTTGGGGATTAAGTGTGGTGGTCGTGAAAGTTTTGAGACTAATAGTGTGGTATCGGCAGTCGCTGTTGACCTATATAGGTCAAGGCAAGTGTTCGATTCCAGTGGATATTGTTTTTAGTTGATTTTGGGAAGGTTGTGGTCTTTTTCTTTTATTGTTTTCGTCGTTTGGTTTACTGGCTTGTGTTTATTTTTACCCCCAATTTCACTCGCTTGTTCCGTTAGTTTCATTATATTTTTGGAGGAATATGTACTTGGTTTTTCGATCTATTTTTGTGTTTGTTGCCCTGTTTACGTTATGACGCCATAGTCGCGACATGGGAGTAATTGTGAATGGTTGTTTCCGACATATTGGTGACGTCATTGGTCAAAGCAGACGGGTGGAATCGGACGTTTCCGGTACATTAATTCAACATGTCAACACTGAGCTGTACACACCTCAATTAACACTATTTAATGGAATTGACTAACATTCTGCCCATGTGCCGGGAATTAATCAGCTTAAAATCGACAAACCCTAATCACACTAAACCAACAATACTTTGAGTCACATGCTATTTGTGAAATTTGTTCCTTAAACGACAATCCACGCATACAGTACACATTCCATTACGGTAAATGTCAGTGCCAACAGAACTGAAACACTGATGAGATACTTACAGTGAGACAGATCAGCAGCTAAATCTCGGTTCACTACAGAAGTTTCAGGGAACAAATCGTTGCCGTGACTGGAAATTGATACAGGTTACTTAAATAAAGGCACGAGAACTGATCCTACAGAGTTATATTACGTTTTCAGCTGTCCAAGTCAATAGTTAGGCTTCTGATTCAGCACCATAACCCCACCTACTATTGTTAATGAAAATACATTCATAAAAAATACCCACTCGAAATTAACTGACAATTTACTCAGAATCAAAACATAGAAAATATCTTGGACAGAGACCCACAGAAGTAACTTTTACTGACGGGAGAAGGCATACAAAAATTTCAACATCGTACCTTATATGCTTACTCATATCTCTCTCAAAATCCAGTTGCAGTATGTACTCCGGGCTGTTTCTGCTTTTCTCAATACGATGTAAATCGACACCGAGTTTGACTAACTGCTGCAACGTCGGCGATTTGTTGACATAAGCAGCGAAGTTAAACGCTGGCTTGAAATATGGTGCGTAGGTTGAGAGATCTTCTGTACACGAATTCGAAAGTGGGTACCTAGTTTCTCCATTTACTTCAGACGGAGAATCTTCAGCGCCAGTGTCCCCATCTCTTCTATCACACACATTCAAAACATCATAAGTTGTATGTTGTTCGACTTTAGCTGAGGAAAAGCACTTGATGTTCCTTGATAAAAATGGGAGAGTGTATTTAGGAACTTGTAAACATAGGTCATTATTTTGCGAACAGCAAACTGAACACCGACTTTGTTCCACTATACATTTATATACTTTCCTATACAAACCAGTTACGCCTTTCATTTTCAACATGTACAATAATAATATTTACATCACAGATTTCTACGTGCCTTGCACCGTAGAGATATTCAACACTACACAATACAATACACAGTACCGAACATAGGGTAGGTATCATCTTTGGTTAGCAACCGATAAATCGAAGTGTGGGTGAAATTTAGTAGCTAGAAAACGTGAAATTACTTATGTTTTGCCATCTAATGGTTTACAGCGGATACTTCATTATGCATAGCGGTGTCTACAGCAAGGGAAACCAACGTGACTTATCACAAAATCTTAAAACATTGGCCACTGTTACTAATGTAGTACAGATTCTGCAAAGGTAACCTCAATATGGAAACACAGTATCCGTTAACATCAAGGAACATAAAGATAGACGAAAAAGTTTGTACCAGATAAGCACAGGATATCGGCCATTCACAGCGCGAGAAGACTTCTTCTAATCCAATGAATAAAACAGGCGTTATAAACTTACAGTAGATGATAGAAAACTTTGAAATAAAACTTTAAAGCGACAAAAGGATATAAAATAAAAAATCTGGAGAAAAACGGCAAGTGGAGATAACTGATACACATTCCGCTGAACCCATTCAAGAAGTAACTAACCGGGTGAGGGATCAGCGACCTTCCCCAGTGTAAAATATGTATTAATTCAGAAGTAGTATCAGATATAGCAGGACAGATCTGGGTCCTTTCCTTGTTTTTCTGAAAACTCTAGACAAAACTATCGGAAAGTTACATCTCATGATTACAGGTAATTCATGTATTTGTACAGTGTCCACCTTAAAAAGGATATGAATAAAAGGCAGTTAGACAGGAAGAGAGTGTAAATAGAAACTGAAGTCAGTAATCATAGTGACAGTTTACTGGAATTAACTATATTTAAAGAAAAAGAGCTAGATGTGTACAGCACCAACTTCTCATTACATACATATGGGATCATAGATGATGTTGATACAGTTTTGACAGATAAAGAAATCTACACAGAAATACAGAATGAAACCCAGACATTAGTATCAAACAATACACACGAAAAGTTGGTACAAGCCCAGAAAGGGGTGTCCCAACACTGGTAGGCAGCACCGCATTTAGATCGCAAATATTACTCCTTCACCTAATAATCTTGAGTACAAGATGGTCTGTAGAACCATATATTACTCCAGGAATACAATGCAGGAATTGGTTAAATTATAACCATCAACCTAGCAGTGGAGATGCCATGTCAGGCACAATAAATGTGGTGGGCCACATTGAATGGATTTTTGTATGGAAGAGTCTCAGTGTCGTTTATATTGTTGCACCCCACATCTCGCCACCAACTAATGATTCCAAGCTTGCAAACACCAATAAGACATAAAACACAAAGTGGCCCAGGCTAAGATCGCAGAAGTAGTGAGAAATTCATTACAACAACAGACCACATAAGCTGAAATCTTAAATAAGCCGTTTGCATTTAACAGTTACACGAAATTCCCATCCCTAAAATCACTGGCATGGCAGTCTAGTAGCTCAAGATCTATTGGCTGCGTAATCCAGCCAATAACACAACAACAATGGCAACAACAGCAGCAAATACAGCGCAGTCTACAACACCTAGAGCAACAACAGTGTAGAGGCCGGCAAATGCTGTGAGTGAGACTGTCAGTAACTCTAAAAACCAACCTAAGTCACATAGCTACAACATTGCATGGCGTCAGGATTATGCACAGATGAACCAAGAAATGTAAATGCCACCATGAAGTATGAGGTATAGAGCATGGCTGTGTATGGGGTGGAAATGTGTTTGAGAATTACATTATCAACAATGGACCATGATTCACCCACAAAAACTTTGTTCCCAAGAAACTTTTACAGTGCTGTGCTGCGACATTATGGCCAGTGTGAACAGCGCCATTTGAAATGCACTGTGGAACGTTTTGACGTGTTGTGAAATGATGGTGTGATGGCTTTAATGGCCTGCAGGAGGTTGCTGTTAGGGCCAGAATAATCGACAAAAAATATCAATGATATCATTGTATTGACACTGAGATCTGTTGTTTCAGAAAGGGAATGGGTCAATCTATTGAGCCAGATACAACCATCAATTGAATGCCCCAGCCTTGCATGCGACTACAGAGCAGCTTTACCTGAAATTTTAGATGACTTTAGTCTTTATGTTGCAGTGTTTAGTCATTATGGTAGATCACCAACATTCACTTTGAAACTGGATAAACGACTGTCTTCAGTTGACATAGGTTTGTGCTCTTCAAATCTCGTTACTGATCACCAGTGGTATATGTCCACCCCAATACCTGAGCAGTCTGTGTGACGGATTGCTGTCCTATGGGCCAGGGTTCGATTCCCAGCTGGGTCGGGGATTTTCTCCTGTCCGGGACTGGGTGTTGTGCTGTCTTCATCATCATTTCATCCCCATCCGGCTCACAGGTCTCCCAATGTGGAATCAAATGTAATAAGACCTGCACCAAGGCAGCCGGACCTGCCCCATACGGGGCCTCTCAGCCAATGACGCCAAACGCTCATTTCCATTTTACCAATGGTATATCATCAGCTATCCTTTGGGACCAGAAAAGTATGCTACAGAAATAAACACACCTCAAGAGTATCAGTCAGCTCCCAGTAGCCCTTCAAGAATGTGGAAGGTTAAGAAAGTAGAATGGATAAAATATCAAGAATTAATAGAAAACCAGATTAAGATGCTAACAACATTGTCCTCACTAGTGGAAGGTTATTAAAAATTGTTTAGTATTATCAGTGATGCACTGATTGCATAATTTCCTACAATTAATCCACCCCACATACAAAGAGGAACATCAGCACCCAGGCGGAAAAAGAGTGACACTTTGTTCCTAGAAAGTGGGAAGTAGCTGTTAAAATATTCTAACCTCATATTCATGAGGTATAAACAATGACATACTAAAGCGAAACACACATTTTAGCAGCTAAAGAGAAATAGTTGGCATGATTATACACAGAAGATCAATAAAGACACTCCTTTGTCTGACATCCAGTCTATAGTCAAACAAAGAAGTAGAAATCAAATAAGCATCGTTGTTAAGCTATTGTAGAGAGGAATTCATTGACGGACTTGCACTCACAATGACTGACTATAGGATGCCTACATTTCAGTTATTTAATACTCACAGACAACCAGCACAAATATTGGAAACATCATTCACTACAGCAGAGGTCAGACAAACATTGAAGCAAAGGAATAATGCCCCACCAGTGATCGATCACCTGACATATTCAGTGATCCTTAGATTACTGAGACCTGCTAAAAAACTGCTTATCGAAATCTGTGATGCATTGTGGAGTACTGCTACATTTCCTATGGGGTGGAGCACACTTTTAGCTATTTCTGTCCTGAAACTGGGAAAGGATCCATATATGGCTTCTTTCTGTCAATCGGTTTCCTTGTTATTTTGCATATGTAAGACGTTTCAATGGATTATCAACACTCTCTTGGAATGGTGGCTAGAAAAATATGCCCTCTTACTACAGAGATGATATGGTTTATGGAAATGAAGATGAATCATGGTAAATCTCATGTTGTAACACTGGACATCAAACACACATTTATAGTACAAGGATATCTAACAGTAGCCTTCCTTGATGTTAGTGGAGCATATGACAATGTGTATGTATCAGCTGTGAAGCAAAACCTCAAAATTACATGGTGTGGTACCTCCTCCTTCTTGTAGTCTTTCGTGGGTGCTAAATTTTAGTTTAAAGTTGGCGCATGACGATGTCTTCGCTTTCCAGGCTCGTGTTGCATTTATTTTTATTTAAACACGTGGGATGAATCACAAACTTCATTAAAATCTCTTGAAACAGTAATAGCAGATGTAATGTAGCTTGATGTCGTGGTAAATTGTTTATTCACAAGTCTTTCTATTCGTCATTATTAAGTTTTCTGGTCAGATTACATGCTGAAAGTCAGAGAGGTGGCTGCAACATAGTCAGTGAAATTATTCAAATAAATGACAGTATCAAGGAGTATTTTTCCACATCAAATTTAACAAATGCTCGTTATCCAATAGATGGTTGGGTACGAATTTTCTAAAAAATGAGGCCAAACCTAGAAACGATTTTAATTGCTATTTGTTTATTGGATATGGCATATTTCTCAATGTGTCCAGTTTCTTCACATCTGGTTTGATTCCCATAGTTGATATAATGTGACCCAAAAATTTAATTTGATTCTTACCAAACTTAGACTTTTTAAATTTGCTGTTACACTATAATCATTGAACTTCTTATATACCTTTTCTAAGACTTCGATATGTTCTTCCCATGTTTCTGTAGTGACTAAAATATCATCTACATATAACATAACTCTGTCTAGTAACTCAGGTCCTAGCACTGTATCCAAGGCTGCTATAAACACTCCACCACTTATATTTAGCCCAAAAGGCATTACCAGAAACTGGCAGCTTCTTCTAGAAAATATAAAAGCTCTATATTTTCTGGATTCCTTATCAAAATTTATTTGCCAGAACCATGTCCTAAGTCTATGGAAGTAAAATGTTTTGTACCATAAAATTTTTTTAACAACTCTTCTAAGTTCTCTGGTTGGGTTGTAACAGGCACAATAATTTTAATTTATATCTCGAGCATCCAATACGAGTCTAATGCTGCCGTCTGGTTTGCTAACAGCTACCGAAGGTCTCCTATAGGTGGTGATTTGAAGGTTCCATAATATTCTGTTCCAATACCTTAGGAAGTTTTTTAGATATGGCTCTTTTCTTAGACCAAGGTATCAAATATGATGACGTATAAAAAGTTTTATGAGGATATATTTCCAGATAACAGATACAGCCTCATATTGTGCCTGGTTTACTTTAAAAAATCTTGATATACCACTGTAATGAATGCCTTAACTCAATCTGTTGTGTCCATAAGATCAGTAAACTCAGCTATTTTTTCATGAATAAGTTCACTGATCTATATGCCTATTGTATTTATGGACTGAGTATGCATTTCATAAGTTCACTAATCTCTATGTCCATTGTATTTATGGACTGAGTATGCATTTCATTGTACCAATTTACAATATTAGGTACAAAATATTTTATATTTATACCATTACCATACTTTAAAAGACAATCCACACTGCTCACCAGATTTAATGTAATCACATTACCACAATTAGCTAATGTAATAGAACCTACACCTAGGTCTATCATAGCTTTCATTTTTACATAAAAATTCCCATCCCCACATACATGGTACTGATAATTTATTCATGACCAAGAAGTTGCACTGTATGTCATACTTCTGGACTTTATTGCTGAGCATGATCTGGAACTTAGTGAATTGAATCTGCCCTCGAAATGCGCCTGTAACATTATATTTCAGAACAGGCAATTTTGGAATCTTTCTTAGCGTATTCAATTGCTTATATAGTTCATAATCTAGCAAAGATATAGTAGCACTGGCATCAACAGTAATGTGAACAGGTATATCATATATATGAGCTTTAACTACATCTTGGATTATGTTATTATCAGATTTATCTTCAACATTCTCTTTACCTAATTCGTCTTCAATATTTTTGCCGTCATTATATCTTAGCATAGCAACAGGTTTTGTGAATTGTCTCTCTCCTGCTGTGCGCCCAACCTCAGAAGGCTAAGCTTGGTCGTTATAAGTTTTCTGAATTCTTAGTCCCATTAGGTGGTTCATTGGTAACATCTATTACCCTAATAGAATGACTTTGTCCTGACCACGCCTTTGATATGATAAGTTGGTCATACCTGATTGAATCACACTGACTATTAATGGTGTTGGACATCTGAGGATACTGTTCATTATTAATAACTGCAGCGGAAGGCTGCCAAGCACTCTGGCTATTATTCTGCCAATTATTTGTGTTATTTCTTTTGTTACTTTGGGATTGCCAATTACTTTGAGAATTATTATTAGATCCATATGGTTATTATTATATTTTCTTTCATGACTACTATTATTGTTATGTGGTACATAATTAGGTTGATATTGACCATTGTCGTTTCTCATGCTATTAACAAAGTTTTCAGGATTATTTGGCTTGGTGGTATAACTATTATTACCATTCCCATTACCATAAACGTTCCCATTTCCAATTCTTTTCGCGTTGTTACCGTTAAATCAATGATAGGCATTCCCATTAATATAATACCCATTTCCATACTGATTCCCTTTCGAACCATTCCCGTTCCCTTTTTTGCTAAACTGATTTATATCTTCCTGTATAAGATCAATAGAATCTATTACGGACAGAAAGTATTCCAAATCACTCTCTGGTATATAAATTAACTTATCTCTAATACCAAGGGGGTAATTTAGGTTTTAAAATACGAATGAACTCTCTAGGTGCAATGGATTCATCCCAGTATCTAGTTTTATTAACAGTTTCCCAAAGTATTTTCTTAAAGTAGTCTTTTTAGGATCATAATGCTCTGGATTACTAACTTCTTCACATAATTTGTCTCGTTTGTTAAACGACCTAAATTTATTAATGAATTTATACTCAAACTCCTGACAAGAACCACAGAAAACAGCAGTGTCATTTGCCCACAAAGCTGTCTTTCCTACAATGTGAGAAATCACAATCTGAATTTTGTGCCTTTCGTTCCATGTTCTTGGAAATATATTCCTAAGGCTTTTAATAAAGACTACTGGGTATGGTAAATCTTTTTCTGAAGAGTACATTTGAAACTGTTGGTTCTGAATAATACTTTTTTCTATTTTTAGAACAGGTAATGCTGGACAAATATGTATCGAATCATTTTCTACATAATGTCTATTACTTTTCCCTTCAGCTGATTCACAAGCCCCCACTGAATCATTAATGTTGTTCTCTCTATTCTTAAAGCTAACACCTCTTTCACTTCTAATGGATGTTTAGTCTGCCAACGAGTCTAATTTTTGATTAATTTCCTTCTGCCACTTTGGTAGTTCTGAAATTACTTTGTCTTTAATCTTACAAAATTACTCTTTACAGGCATCGACATTGTCTGATGGTTTAGCACTGGACAGTTTATTCACTGATTCTGAAACTATAGAGTCTACTCTTTCATTTATTGCGCCACTCTTTGCCTCCAACCAATCAGAAACTTTTTCTTCCCACTTTTGAGCTTGTTTCGTTATGTGTTCCTCAATCTGGTTCTGATCAGTTAACCCTATATCGTCGATTCTTTCAGTCAATGACTCTATAGTCTTACTTAGACTAGATTCTTTCATTGTTATCTCATCTACTGACATAGTTGGTTGACTTACTAGATTAGGCAGATTTTCATATTTTTTATTGATGTCATCTAACTTTTGGTTCATATATACTAGATCATCCAAGATTTTCTGATCTCGTTCTTCCCTTTTCTTATCTTTCTGTTTCCTCTGCTCTTCCTTCTCTCATTCCCTAAGTTTTCTCCATTCTTCCCTTTCCTTGGCTTTGTGTTTTTCCCATTCTTCATTCTCTGCTAACTTCATTAAAATTAATGTTAATGGGTCAAGGTTAGTTTGTTGATTATTGATTCCTCCGAATTGCCTGCATTGTCAGTTGATTTCAGAATCATATCATCACTTTATTTATGAACTTCAGTGCTCACGTGAGACAATAATGTTTACTTGATATTACACTCTAATATGACTCATGCAATGAGAATTCTGAAAGTCTTGTTCTCACATAAATAAAAGTGACTGCAAATAAAGTAATCCAATTACCTTTGGAGGACAGTAAACTAGATTTTTGATAAAATTCACTGGTTGATGAGTTGCAAGTTCGTTTTATCTGTGAAAGTGAAAAAGGGTAATTTCACCAAGCACTGGAGTATTGTTTTTGTTGAATAAAAAAATAACCTTTGTTCTGTTGAATAAAAATTGCTCTTCTATGTGCATAGCCCATTTGTCGTAAAACTCCTTTTTACAGACATCATAACTGAATATATGTGCACTAGTGATTGCAACAGTAAGTTAAAACCATGACTGAAATATATTTTCCCGGTTGCTTAAAAATATCAAACGAAACTGACAGTGTGTAGAATGACCTAAACATTCTTGGAAGGGAGGGAAAATGTCTGAAAGAGGCAAAGATAATTTTTACCTGACATTAAGTGTAAGCTTTTAATTTTAGTGGCAACGCTTAATTGAACTTAAGTTCAGTCAATAATTTTTGTACAATATTGTAATGTTCCCCTGATTATTAAACGTTATGTCTGTGCTTAAACTACGAAAATTGACATTCTGATAGTGAAATTATCAGAATAATCTTGTGCCATTTGTACTGTTGACTATTACAGCTAATAATTCGACTAAAAATTAAAATGTTCAGCTCCTTTTATTCTAACCTCCTTTTGTGCAATGTTGGCAACAATCGATGATGTTTTACGATTTTCAGGTAGTTTCCACTATCCTTAACAGAGTGAGCACTATAGTCCTTTAAAGATCAAGATAAAAGTAATTTTCTCTTCTCTTTTCTATCTTCTAAATTTCGCTCACAATTCCAATTTTTTGGTCACTATCCAAGGACCTCTACTGATCTACACAATAAGTTAAACACACTGCCAGTGCTCTCTGCTATGCATGTGACCAACACAAGGAGGCCGAACTCTCTTTGGACCAACATCAAACTTCATTAAACATGGTTTGCTTATATTTTACGCTAATACGGAAACTTTAATGTTACACTTACCAACAACGTTTTTGTACATTCATTTATTTTATCATTTTTTAGTTACTTATTCGCCCTTAGACTATTTGGCACAACAACATCGAACATGTCAGAGAAATTACAAAAATAGTATTTATATATGTAAATGAATGAAAAGTAGGATAGGAAGTCTGGACAATATACAAACCCTCATTCTCCCAAATGCAGGTCTGGTTCACTAACATTGGCTTAACCACCTCTCTTGGTACATGATACGAAGGAAGACCAGAAATACGAGGGGCGTTTGAAAAGTCCGTCAAAGTCCGAGAGATGGCACCACCGGTGTGGATCGAGGTCATGTTTAGTTAGTAGCTTCTTTGTAAAGAACGCACACCAAGTTTCAGCCATATTGGTATATTTCTTTGTGTTTGGCATTCGAGTGAATCAAGGAAGTCGAGTGATTGTCAGACAATGGACGAAAAAGAATTTCGTGTGGTGATTAAACATTACTTCATGAATGGCAGAACTCCTCAGGAGACTAAAGAGAAGCTTGATAAACATTACAGTGACTCTGCACCTTCGATTAGAGCAGTTTATAAGTGGTTTCAAAATTTTTGGAATGGCCATATAGGCACAAGTGATGCTGAATATTCTGGACGCCCTGTGGAGGTTACGACTCCAGAAATCACTGATAAAATCCGTGATATGGTTTGGATGACAGAAGAGTTAAGGCGCGTGAGATTGTTAGTGCTACATGCATCTCGAATGAACTGGTACATAATATTTTGCATAAACATTTGGACATAAGAAACCAACCCGCAAGGTAGGTTCCGTGATTGCTCACACTTGACCAAAAACGGAATCGTGTGAAGTGTTGCAAAGGTGGCTTGCAGCTGTTCAGGAAGAGACCGCAAGACTTTAAGCATCGTTTTGTCACTGTGATGAAACATGGATCTATTACTATACTCCTGAGACAATCTAAACAATGGGTTACCAAGGGAGAATCTGCGCCAGAAAAGACGAAGATCATTCCTTTGGCTGTAAAGGCTATGGCGACTGTCTTTTGAGATTCGCGAGGGATAATGCTCATCAACTAACTGGAATAGGGTAAAACTATTACAGGCGCACATTATTCATCGTGAACGGACCGTTTGAAAACCGAGCTGCAAGAAAAACGCCGCGATTGGACCGCAAAAAAGTCCTTTTCCATCACAACAGTGCACCAGCACACCTAATCAGTTGTTGTCGCAAAATAAATGGAAATAGGATTCCAACTCGTTTCACATCCCCCCTATTCTCCAGACTGGGTCCCTTGGACTACCATTTGTTCCTCAATTTGAAGAGTGATTGCAGCAACTAACAGCTATTTTGCAGACTTGGACAATTCCAATTATTCGGAAGGAAGCAACAAATTAGAACAGCATTGGACGAAGTGTATAAGTCTAAAACGAGACTACATAGAAAAATAAAAAAGGTTTACCCCAAACACGTAAGTAGTTTTTAATTTTGCATGGACTTTTCAAACCCCCCTCATACATAGTGAATGGGAAGTCAAATCATTGTTATAACTATAACATGAACTCAGATATAATACACTTCTGAATAATGGAAACACATGAACACATTACATAGCACTGCTGAAAAGTGTAACACATGAACATCTGCCAACATCATTTCCATCACAACTAATCTTCCCTGAAGAGATGTATTGCATCAGACTTGAAAAGGAGAAAACAGCAAACAAATAGCAGAAGCTTTCTTGTGTAAAGACAAACACAGCTGAGATAGTACATCTGTACACAGATTAAAAAGTACTCAAATAACCAGGAACTTAGTGTTTCTGTAAAAACACTTCTCAACAAGAAATCATTTTAACTCTGCTCTAAAATTTGCTTCCTTCTCCTACCTCTTTATGTATGTTGACAATGCACTATAAAAAAACACCAAAGTGTTTCACATGTCCTTGAGAGTGAGTTGTTTTTGCTCACTCTAAATGGAGGGATCCACAACTGCATGTATTACAGCTTATAACACTACAACAGCATTTATGTAGCTTATTCGATCAAATACAAAGTTTGGTTTATTGCATACGATGCCCCAACAGAACAAATCAGTCTTGTCACGGAAAAGCCACGTATAACACTACTATCTGCTACTGCTACACCATAACCTTAAAGCTGGGAACAGGTTGTGAAATAAAACTATTTTGTTAAAGCAATTATGGTATAAAGCAACAGAGCAGAGTTACCCCTCTGAGAGGAATTTTGTTATGTTGACCGTGTTGTACCTAACGGAGGTGGCTTATCGGAAATGAAAGTCAGAATTACGTAAATATTTGAACAGTAACAAACGAAATTTTGCCTATCTGCACTGTTTAATGGATAAAGAAAACGGTCGCCAGCCTAACTAGGCAAGAGAATGATTAACATTCTCGTTTAAGAAAGTAGTTACTAGTAACTTTAATGGATAAACACAACCTATAATTGGCCACACACGAGTGCAATGAACTCTGACACATAGATATGTTTTAAGATTGAAGCTAACAACTGGAGCAGCACAAACTATTTGCAAAATTATAAGAGATACCGAATCACCCTATTACTTTCAGGCTTTAAAGAAGTTATGGTTTTTATAATTAGTGGTCTTCCCATTACTTGTTACCCAGCATTAATACAATAGACAAACTATGTATCTTGTTATACTATTAATATGCACTTCCAATACACAAGAGAGACAAACACTTAGCAATCATGAACATATAATTTTCTACTATTGCAGTTTCCCACTTTTACTACAACAAAACACAATGTTGACAAAATTGCAAGAAACTGATTCACCTTTTAGAATTTACAACAGGCAGTAATGTGATCATTCATCAAGCAAAACTTTATAAGCCTCAATCTTAAGAACTTTTAATTTTGAAGTTGGCATCAGCACATTAATAAGCAGTTTTACTGGGAAAATTATTTTCAGCAAGCTACATTAACTTTAACTTTCTTTTTACTATGTTCAAGAGGCATTAATGAGCAAAATACTGGGCTTTAATGTTCTTTTAGTAAGGACACTCGGATACCACTTTAGCTCAAATGGAGAGGAACCTGAGAGGTGTTATGATGAGGAGAAAAATCAGGGTAGTTACATAAATTCAGATATAAATTACCTTATATTTGAGCACACTAACACATCCATTAAGCTGATCCTTCACTGTACATCATTGTAGTATTCCGATGCAATGATTGCGCAATGTGATGGCAACTGCATGTTGGTAGGTAGAATTGCTGGACTCTGTCATTTCTTGGTGGCAAAGATAGATACAAATTCCAGAATAGTTCCAGCTATTTATCCCTCCATCCGAGGCATTGGAAAGTAGCAGAAAAAGCCTCTCTCGGAACCAGCACAATATGCATCTTTTACATGACAGTGCACGGTTTGGTAGCTCGTCCTCGACTCATAGCTCGTCCCCGACTGACTATCAGTTCCACCTTTTCTACGTAGGCCAACCAAAATTTGCGCACGCTACACAGTTCCGTTTCCGAGGGGAACCACTACACCATTTACATATAAACTAACTAAGAACCCTAAGGGAGGATCAGCAATTTACATAACACCAACCAAATACATTAAATAAAACAGAACATTTGCACATATTGACATTTCTACCAAAAATTATTCACACAAAATTACAATCATATACAGTAAGTTTTGTTCCCTCCAAATGGGACAAAGCATTTAAACGACAGATAGGCCTATACTACATCGCATAGAATCAGACCATGACTCAAAGTTTTTACAAAGAAAGGAGTATACAGTTTTGTGTTATCTATTCAAACAAACACATTTACAGAAGCACAGCAATGTAACATTAAATGAAACAAAAGCAAAATAAATCAGTACAGCATTAGAGCTATGATGTTACAAGCTATAGTAGCCACTATTAGTTTGCAGATCCCCGGGGGTAGCTCTTGTCATAAATACTCATTTGTATATGTATAGGGAGGTACTGTAATGAGTTAATGACACACAACTTGTTAAATACGGACTTGCAGTGAGTCATTGAAAAGCTATGTGACAATATTCGAATAGCCCTTTTCTGTAATGTAATAATTTCATTTAAATGGCTATTAGTTTTACCCAACAAAAACTATTCTATAAGCTACAAGGGACAAGGAGTAACGAAAGTAACTATTCTAGCACCCTCTGAGGAACATAACTTTAGAAACGATTCTCAGAGCAAAACATGTAGAATAGAGTCTCTGGGACAATTTTGTTATATGATCATCCAGTATAAGTCTTGGCCAACATACATTACTAAAATGTTTGTTTGTTACAGCCTTTCTAAGTCATTTCCACTCAATACCAGTTGGAGATCTTGGTTTTGATTCATTTTTCCAAATCGAATCTAATTTATTTTCTTCATATTACAGTTAGCATTCAGGCAGTGAACCATAGATGAGGACTGGATTAGTTGCTGCACACACATGTTCTTTAATGTCACACACTATTGTACTAGTACTGTCTACAAACAATATGATCTGAGATCAATTTTCTGAGCTCTTTGTGTCATTTACATAAGTAAGGAGCAGAAGTGACTTAACATCCTACCCTGTAATATACCTATTTCGACTTTCTGTGCATCATACTAATCTGAGTTGTGATTAAAATGAGCTGAACTAAGCTCCACATCGTATGATCTATTTTGCAAATATGATTTAAACTACTTGTCTACAACCCATTTCTCCCCACTGCTTAAAACTTAACTGACAGAACTTCATGGCTAACAGAATCAAAAGCCTTAGGAAGACTTAAATTAACTCTTACAAGGCTATTGCTGCTATCTAGATTTCTAAATATGTCATCTGTGTAATCCATTATCAATGTTTCTGTACTTCTACCTGTTCGAAAACAAAGTTAACTACTATACAGCAACTCATGTTTGTTTAAGTACTTGGTGATTTGTTGTTTCATTAATCTCTAAGGTTCTTTGAAGGGTATTGAGAGAAGTTATATGGGTGGATAGTATTCAGTTTTATGCCTATTACCACTATTGAATAAAGTTATCTCTTTTGAAATATTTAATCAGTCAGAGAACACTCCATCAGTTAACGATAAAGTGACAGTGTGTGCCAAGGGCTTTACAATTTGTGAAACAGTACAGATTATAATTGACACTGGTACTTCATCTACAACTGGCGACATTTTGAATTTGACGCTTTTTATCGTCTTTATTACGACGGTAATCTCAAAAGTAAGGTCTCCTATTTTTTTTATAAGTACATAGTCCTGTTTATTTCTACAATGGTTTACATCAGTTTACAACTTGAACATTTAGCCATTTTTCGACATAATCACCATTTCTGTCGATGTATTTTTGTAGATGCTGTGGCAGTTTTTGTGTGCCCATGTCATACGAGCTCGCCGCCATGCTGTTCAGAAAGTTATGAACCTCTTCTTTCACCTCGTCATCGGAGCTGAATCGCTTTCCGGCCAAATGTTCTTTTAACCTGGGGAACAGGTGATAGTCACTGGGCGCCAGGTCAGGACTATAGTGTGTGTGTGTGATTATGTTCCACTGAAACTGTTGCAGGAGAGCAACGGTTTGCCAAGAGATGTGTGGGCGAGCGGTGTCATGCAGAATGTGTAAGCCCTTGCTCAACATTCTTCTTCTCCGGTTCTGAATTGCCCGTTTGAGTTTTTTCAGAGTCTCACAGTATCTGTCAGCGTTAATAATGGTCCGAGTGGGCATAAAGTCGACCAACAATATCCCTTTCCGATCCCAAAAAACCGTTGTCATGACTTTACCGGCAGACCATTTTTGTTTTAATTTCCGCGGCTTAAGAAGGATACTGCCATTGGCGTGATTGTTGTTCGGTCTCAGGTGTAAAGTGGTACGCCCAGGTTTCGTCACCCGTGACAATTGAGTCCAGAAAGTTGTCCTGTTAGGCTGCAAGTCGGTGAAGAAATGCGCGAGAAGCATCAACTAGTTGCCGCATGTGGTCTTCAGTCAGCATGCATGTCACCCATCTTGCACACACCTTCCGGTAGTTCAATGTTTCCGTTAAAATGCTGTGAGCGGTGCTTCGGGAAACCTCAGGAACCGACGTTCAGAGATCATCCAGGGTGATCCGCCTATCTTCACGCATGCTTTGCTCAACCTTCAACACTGTCTCCTCAGAAATTGACGGTCTTCCGCTCCGTTGTTCGTCGTGAATTTCGGTCCGACCAGCTGCAAACTCTCTCACCACTTACGAACATTTTTGACATTCATGCACGACTCACCATACACTTCCGTCAATTGGAGATAGATTTCAATCGGCGCAGTGCCCTTTTGCGTTCAGAAACCGAATAACTGCGCGCAATTCGCACTTGGTGGTAACATCCAACGGCAGCTCCATTCTCAACGGCTACCAGGCAAAGGTTGAGCGCCTCGGCGCGGCGTGTGCATGTTTACACATAACGCGTGAAGCACTCTTCATAACAGTGTGACCAAATGCCACACAAACAAAGTTCTGTACTTATAAAAAAATAGGAGACCTTACTTTTGGGATTACCATCGTACTTCATGTTCACTAATAGGAGCTAATCTCATGCTGTATGGCAGTGGACGATAGTTCAGTTTAGCCTGATTCGTGAGATTTAAATTTTTTATTTGGGAATCATTTATTTAATAAGGCAGGTCTTTTTTGCCAATATTACTGTTATCAGCACTTATAAGTGTAATTTCCTGCTCTTCATGTCACTCCCCTGTAAGTCTTTACATATTCTATGAACTGGAGATATTCGGAACTTTTTATTTGAGAACTGAGACTGTTTAGAGTCCTACAGGAAATCTTAATGCCAGATGTAATGCTGATATTATGTTTAGTGGTCCTACATGAATGGTCCCAGTCCAGTTTCTCTGGAAACTTATTTCAAAATTAGTCTTGAAAGAAGAGAAAGCTGTGTAAGCATTATTTAGTAGTAAGAGCAGTGGTCAACTGAAATCCAACTATGTCAAAAGAAGAAGTGACAAGACGTCCTCACATTCTGAATAATACTGTCAAACCTTCAATATACTGGCCATCTGTTGGCACATATTGATGTACTGTCAGTACTAGAAATATTAACGAGCAATATTACTGGCCCTAAAAATATTCTCAATTTTGTAAATACGTACTGAGCGTTTGATGTCGAGAATTGACAGTTTGACAACACTGACCATTCAGATCTCAACAGAGCTTCGTGACACGGATACCACAGCGTCAGCGTGCACTGTTTAGTTTTCAATTCCTCTTTGTGCTCATCATTCTTCCGATTCAGTTTTCTAAGTAATCTTTTAACGTTAAAGAGTTTTAATTGGTCTATATGGGGGTAGTCGTTGTGTTTACTACTTTAGGGTGTCCAAAGGAGGACTCACTATGGCACTGATTTCTTTATTAATTTGAAAACATAGGAAGGCCTATTAGCTTCTTGCACTACAAAACAGTGTAGAAAAGGGCTTGTACTTCGAAAAGCACATCGTATATATGCAGTTGTGGGAACTGTGTTCCTCACTGAACGCAATAGGTGGATACCGTGGTTGGAAGGTAAAAGGAATGGATAAAGCATGGAAACGGTGTACAAAAAGATGTCCAAATACAAAACAGTTCCTTTATTGGAACATTAACAGGCACAATTAAATGCATAAAGCATTCACAAAGGCAAGTTGCTATAAAAACGTCAATGAACAAAAACTCTCAGTCGAGTCAGCCTGGTAATCCCACCACTCATGAAGGCATTGCAAGTACACTCTAGGGGTAGCCATCGTTTGTTTGTGGAGAATCAGTTTACACAGCTTTTTTAAGACAGCATGAGAAACATCGTTAATGTCTTTGACGTATGGTAAATGAGGCTAATCTACCACAGTGATCAAGAAAATACGCAAATAAATATAAATGAACTTGGAGGTGCTCTGAGTGTATCTAATCTAACACAGTGACCAAAGCAAAATACAATTACAAATAAACGAACGTGACGTACCTTGAGTGAAGCTAATCTAACACGGTGATCATAGCAAAATGGCTCTGAGCACTATGGGACTTAACATCTATGGTCATCAGTCCCCTAGAACTTAGAACTACTTAAACCTAACTAACCTAAGGACATCACACAACACCCAGTCATCACGAGGCAGAGAAAATCCCTGACCCCGCCGGGAATCGAGCCCGGGAACCCGGGCGTGGGAAGCGAGAACGCTACCGCACGACCACGAGCTGCGGACGATCATAGCAAAATACAATATACAAATATACAAACTTGGGGTATCGTAAGTGGAGCTAAACTAGTACAGTGACTGAAATAAATATAAAATATAAAGAAACGTACTTGAGGTACCATAGGTGAAGCTAATATAGCATGGTGGCTACAGCAAATATAAAATAAAATAAAAGAACTTGAGACATCGTAGGTGAAGCTGATCTAACGCACTTGGGGATTTCAATCCCTACCGGCCGCACACGAGACGCCGCAATGGCTTGCTTTTAGTTCACAAAAGGAAGTTGAATCTTAACGCATTCGCTATAATTTAAAGGGCTCCATGAAGCGTATGCTCCACGCTCAGGTCATGAAACCATCAGGTTGGTGCTAAGTAATGTTGCCATGAAGCTCTCCATCATCGCGGTTGCATTCAGTGCTGTACGCTTTAGGCACACACAAAACCGACTCTTCATGGGTCCTGCGCCTATCTGGCAGCATTTCGGCAAGCCGTTAAGTTTAATAATGAAATAACTTGAACGTAAACTTATCACAAAATGAAAAAATGTTAATTGTCTGCATATATAACATTGCAGGAAAAAATAATTACTTGAACAAGTCCCAATTACAAATCTACTAATTGTGTTTGCTGATATTACAGTAGCAAACGTCAAGCATTCGTATGACCTGCCTGTCGCCAGAAATCTCACAGATACATCTAACTCCTCGTCGAATGCGATTTGCTTTTTCACAGACATATTTGGCATCTCTGTTTTATGTCTCATCAACGTAAATAGTTTGTCGCAAGATGCAAGACTCGCCTGAAAACAGTTTATGAAATCTTTCAGGTCCGCGGTTATGGTTTTAGTGTGAAGTGCGACGATAAATATTGAGGTTGCAGCGATCACTTATATAACAGCGATCACTTATATAACTTGTGTTTGTTTGGATGCCAGACTGTCCACTGGAAACTAAGCCACTTACTTGCTGCGGCTGCGATTTCTAGCAGATACGAACTTTTTCAAAACAGTGTTATACTTTCCAGGTGCTAGAAATTTCCCACCGTCTGCTCCCTACCTAGCGTCATGTTTAATATAGGTCTATCCTTTCTCCCGGACAGTATTTTAAAAAATAGAAGATGTGAAAACAACGAGATTCATCCATTACACAATCAAATGCGAAAATTTGTAAACAAGCACAATGTTAAACACATCAAATTTGAGGAAGGGATTTATACTTTAAACAGTATTAATCAATGGAACGGTTTACTGGTTGTTTTTACCGATATAAAACAAGATTTTTACAGCCATTCAGATTTTCTGTGTTACAAATTTATAATTTTTTGGGCAAGTAACATTGTTAGTATATGGTAAAATATTTTTGTGAGTATTTTCTATCTTTATTTTCTAACTCATTTGATGTACTAGATTTAATCGTGTGAGGATGTGTTTTCAGATGATTAACTGAAGAGAGTGGCTTCCATAATAATACTGATAACATGAAAGCTGCATTTTGCGTGTAATAATGCAATATGTTTACTTTTTCACTATCAAAGAATCTCCATTGAACAAAATATTGAGTGGACCTATTAACACTGTTGAGATGTGGTTTGAAATTACAGGCACGACTTGGAATTACTGCACAACTTTATTTGTAACTCACTGGGTGGAGAATGAGACAAAGCTAACAACAATAGACTCGAATTGTATGTGCATACCGCTATCTATCGACAGTAAAGATTTTAAAAAAATGTGTCCTAAGTTCGTGGCTCTAGGACTGAAGTCCACAACCTTCAATACATTCCTCATGCTTTGGTTCAGGGAGAGCCTTCGTCAAAACATCTGTTATAATATCTTCTATTGGCAATTATTCCAGTTTCAGCAGACATTTTTGTAGAGACTGATGTATGAAGTGATATTTTATATGAATATTCTGAGCATTTGAGTCAAAAACAGAGTTATGTGCTACCTTTGCAGCTGAATTACTGTCACTAAATAAGGTGAAGTATGACAGCTCTCCTAAGTCCAGCTCCTACATGAATGTTGACAGGTGAAGCTCTTTCAATTATCTTCTGGTAAACCTTCCGGGATGTAAGGTCGTGGTCCATGAAACTCTTCAGCTCCTAACCTTACATCCCGGAAGGTTTACCAGAAGATATGTCATCCGGTCGTGAAAGCCTTCATACATCATGAAATTGCTGATTTGGATAAACTGAAGTTGTAGCCTGTAGATAAATATTAGCATCGAAACTTTTCTATCAAGCATCTGCAGAACTGAAGATTCCTCTCATATCCTTGATGTAGGTCAGTTTCTTGTCTATGGCACCTTTTAGACAGCTAAGGATTCGTTTAGCAGTTTGCGAGTGAATCAAATTATGACTGTTATTGTACTGGCTTAGATTAGTGACTGCATAGCACACTTGGGTTGAGTACCAATGGTGATGTACATCAGTGCTCCTTCAGTTCCCTCACTGGTTAATGAGTTCCATTTTCTGGTATTCGTAGCTGTTGCATATAACTTGCCACTCATGCCAATGGCATCCTTGCTGGTTTACAGTGATCTATTCTGAATCGAAGTAAAATTACTCTGGTATAACCAGTTTGACATAATTTAATTTTGTCAACAGACTGATTTACCTCGATGCCCAGATAAAAGCTTAAGGCATCAAGAAAGATACTCGACATCAAATTTGGCAGATAATCATCTTGTTTTATTTTGCCCTTTCTTGGTCTGCTGAAGCGACTATAATGCCATCTACATAAACGAGTATGAAGACTGGGCGTTTTCCTACACTGTCTACAAAAAAACACGTGCATCTGATTTGTGTATTGCAATCCAATTAATGTTAGAATTGTATTCAACTTGGCGTACCACTGTCGAATATATTGGCGTATCCCACAAATGGATTTTCGAAGTTTAAACAATTTATCACCGGATTTCAGTGTCTGGGGCATGTCACTAGCTTTCTTGACTATATAATTAACTTTCTCCACATCTTTCGTCTTTTATTAGAATTCGACTAGCGAGTTCTGCTGTTTCATGAGTAGTTCCGTGTCAATTTCACCATTGAGCAATGCATTTGTGATCTTCAGTTGTGAGATAAGCAAGTCAAATTTTACTGACAAAGCCAAGAGTAATGTAGATGATTTGGCTCGTGCAACTGGAGAGAATGTTTCCACAAAGGCAAACCGAGGTCGTTAGGTCAATGTTCGTGCAATTATTCTTGATTTTCCGCTCACCAAGACCATTAATTCTGCACTTATTCCTCAAAACAGTCATACAGTTAATTACCCCTTCATTTCTTGACCTGTTTACAATGTCTCAGGTATCATTTTTCACCATCGATCTGTTTTCGTCATACATAGCCTCAAATCACTCTTGATGATGTGGTTCACAAATGCACTGGCCTCTATTGCATTTGAAATGAAGTTAACATCATGAATTGAAACATCTGATCAGTCTACACCTGGCACAAACTGTTGAACAGGAGTGATGCTTAAAGAATTATTGTCTTCATCACATGATAAGTAATCATCGAGGATTGATTCTTGCTCTGTAGTATTCAAATCTGTAGAATGGTTCACCTGATAAAGATTTTGATTCAGTGCTTGAATCATCATTGAAAACTCCTCCCAAGGAATTCATGTTGATGATTCTTCTTTGGTGATAATCTGGTTCATCTTCATAGAAGTCCACATAAATTTGTTTGGCTCAAAACTGTCATGATCAAGGAACTTCACATCTCTTGACATGTTCATACGAAAATAAATAAAATAATAATTTTATCCACCACAAAATTCGGGACCTGTGGAACTAACAATATATTCTAAATAGCTTTAATATACTATACAGCTTATATATATTTAGAATGCTAGATAATTTTAGAACTGCTTTTATGACATGTAGCTCATCGATTGTGCACCATCTCTTATCTTGAATCAAAAAAAGGGTTTAACATGGAAGACGTGATGTTTGCAGATGAACTGAGTTTCTTCAACGTCCTAACAATTTCGCCTGTCTTGAAAATGGAGATATGTGTTAGTTTTCAATAGGTTCTGTTTCAAAATGCATTTAACTTTCAAGTGGTTTTCGAATTTTTTTTTTAAATTTGATTTTACTTACTGATTATTGGTGTGTAGAAGAGTAATAATGTAAGAAACAGACTTAACTACAGTATCGAGAAGATTTTCTCAATCGCAGCGCTTTAAAATTACTATCGAATATTTGTTTCTAGGTACATAACCATCATGACCATGTCTACCTTGGAACATTTCACATTTGCAAAAGCCTTAATTCTCCGGTGTAATTTTTGTAAGTTCAGGAAAAGAATGCAGCTCATGAAAACTGAATATCACCGTTTAACAGTAGAGTAAGAAAGTACACTGTAATAAAAAAAAAAACGACGAATCACGAAGGACTTACCCGAAATGGACGGAAATCGGTAGATGTGCTGTACGTGTTCAGACAAACAAATGATTAAAATTTCAGAAAAATTGGATAATTTATTCAAAATAAAGAGGACGTCATTGACGCCTTGGTCCACCTCTAGCTCTTATACATGCAGCTGTTCGGCTCGGCACTGATTGCTACAGTTGTTGGAGGTCCTCCTGAGGGATATCGTGTCAAATTCTGTCCAACTGGTGCGTTCGATCGTCGAAATCCCAAGCTAGATGCAGGGCCCTTCCCATAATGCTCCAAACGCTCTCAGTTGGGGAGAGGTCTTGCGACCTTGCTGGCCATAGTAGGTTTTGGAAAGCATGAAGACGGACAGTAGAAACTCTAATCGCGTGCGGGTGGGCATTATCTTGCTGAAACGTACGTACGGATGCATTCTAAGGACCCCGCGGATGACGACGAAAGGGACCTGCTATGAAATTAAATGGCGGCCCAGACCATCATTCCTGGCTGTTAGGCCGTATGGCGGGCTATAGTCTGGTTGGAATACCACCATTGTCCGAGGCGTTTTCAGACACGTTTTCGCTGGTCATCGGGACTCTGTCGAAGTGGTACTCATCACCGAAGCAATTCAACTCCAGGCCGAATGTGCTACACACCACTGCAAATGATGGACAGAAGTCAATGGGAGTCGTCACAAAGGACGCCGTGAGCTCAGCCTTCTTCCTGTGAGAAGCGTATTATGGACCTTGTAGTCACTGCATGTTCGATCGATGATAATGATAAATTCGTTGTTCAGGACTGCTCGAACCACTTGTTCTGTCGTCTCCCTAGGTCGACCGCTGCCTTCTTGAAGCTCTACTCGCCCACGGTTCACACTTTCCTGCCAACATCGTCAAATAGTAGCATCGCTCCTATTCAAAAGTCGAGCGATTCGCCGATTACCCCAACCGGCTACTTTGAGCCCACCTACACGTCCTCTTTCAAAAGCTGACACATGCGTATATTGTTCACGCACCTGTCTGCGAGGCGTAGTTACTGTCCACCTGAGTGAACGAAATGAAATTCGCGAACACTTTGTGCCCTGGCGTTGTCATTTCTCCTGTTTACTATCCTTTCCAGCTGCACGGATACAACTCTCTCCCCTCTACACCTCTATAACGAAAATAATCATGAAAAAAACTGCTCTTAATTAGGACCGGAATTATTTTCTTCTTGAAATGGGAAAAGTTTTCGCGTGCGGTAAAGCTTCCTGCTTGAGAACTGGCAGGCGCAATAATCTGCACAGCGGAACCAGACACGCAGTGACAGCCGACAATGCCAGCCTCTCACTGGTGTATTGGTTCAAATGGCTCTGAGCACTATGGGACTACTGAGGTCATCAGTCCCCTAGAACTTAGAACTACTTAAACCTAACTAACCTAAGGACATCACACACATCCATGCCCGAGACAGGATTCGAACCCGCGACCGTAGCGGTCGCTCGGTTCCAGACTGTACTGTCTAGAACCGCTCGGCCACTCGGCCGGCACACTGGTGTATTGGTGACGGTGCCAGTTTACACCGCCATCTACATCTACATCTACAGTCCAGAAGCCATCTGACGGTGTGTGGTGAAGTGCACATTGTGGTACCACTGTCACTTCCTCCCTTTTCCTGATGCAGTCCATATGGTTCGCGAAAAGTAAAGTTACTGGTAAGCCTCCGCTTGGGCTCCAATCTCTCTTACTGTATCTTGATGATCTTTCCACGACACATTCGTCGGAGGAAGCAATATATTCACTGATTCTTCGAGTAATATACGCTCTCGGAGCTTTAACAGTAGATCGTACCGTGTTGCAGAAAGCCTCTTTTGCAGCGTCTGCCACTGGAATTGCCAAAACTGTAAACTTTGACGACCCATGGATGAATGTGTGACGCTGCAGCGTGATTTCACCACGCAGCTGGCAATGATGGTAAACGGGAACACGTTGATACCAGGGCATAAAGTCTTTGCGAATTTCATTTCGCGTACTTAGTTGGACAGTAACTATGCCTCGCAGCTAGGAGCGTGAACAATATATCCAGACGTCAGCATTTGAGACAGGACGTGTAGTTAGACCCAAAGAAGTCGGTTGGACAAATTGGTGAATCACTCGGCCTTTCAATAGGAGCGATGCCACTATTCGACGATATTAGAAGGAGTGGATGAAGAACGGCCGAACAAAGCGTCAACAAGGAAGAGGTCGACCCAGAGGATGACAGAACGTGAGTCGTCAGGGTGGTTCCCACAGCCTCGGATTCATCATCATCATTGGTCCGACTGAGAGGGTCGGGTCTCTCTCCCACTATCCTTTAAACAATCTGTCCACCTACTTGGATAGGCTTCAGGTTGGTCTCCCCCTTCACTCTGCGATGGTAGATACTGGTTTAGACGACAAAAGCGGCGTTGGCAAAAATTCGACTAAATACCTACCACGCAAAGGCCACATAACACCAGTCCTTGGACAGCATCTGAAAGTTAGTTAAACTATCGGGCGTTCGGGATTCTTGCATGACTCGTTTGAAAAATGTCTAAAATTTCCTGTAAGCTGGTTTATTGTGTTTCAACCACAGAAAATGGCTATCAAGTTCTTATTTAATATTCCGACACTAATTACGCAATGTTACTGACTGTCTCTGAAGATCACACCCAAAAGCAGCCAGAAGATATTTAGTCCAACCCGATATTTTAAACGTCCTAAACAGTCACTCATCCACAAGTACCTGCGAGTTAACACATTCAGTAGCCTTCTTGTGAAGAAGTGCTCGCCCTAAAGTCTCGTAATTTGCACGAAACACAGTACGTGGAGTTTATGTGCAATTTGAAATGTTCACACGCGAAATCTCCTAAAGTAAACTACTCACCAAGTTCAAACTTTCTCAAAACACTCAAAACTGTAGTCACTTTTCATCAACCACACAGTAACAGATCAAACGCGCGAATTTCTTCATTTTGGTACAAATCTGATCAACGCAATTTAACAAAAGTGTCTACCAGGAGACGGCGCCCGAGCGACTATCTCGAATCATAGAGCTGAGGCACAAAGCCCTACTCAGTCGTTGACTGCCTATTGGCTAGTATGTTAAGCAGCCAATCAGGTCATCACGAGCACATCTATACTCGCAGTATTTCTGACGTCAAGCAATCAATTAGGCTATATAAAATTTAATGAAAACAAAATACGATTCCTTTCCACAAAATAAATTATTAATAAATTTAATAAGCAAAGCCCTTCTGGCTCCCTTTTACAAAATCGAGCACACTCGGCCATACGTCACAAATTCCTCAATTACACAACTTTGTCGTGCTTACATTTACATAGTTTTAATAAAATCTCACATTCTTACTCTACCTATGTCCTCGATTCATTCTATCAGTTTCTTCGAAACACTCACACGACCAAAACGCAATGAAATAATAATTTTCCAATGTACTGTTCAGTATGTCGGGAATCTGTGGCAATGAAACTAAAGAAAATTCCAGAAAATTAGGTTACATGAATGAAGCTATCCTCTTGGCTGCAGTTTTAATTGATACTGTAGATGAATACTTTACAATCCCTAACTCGGTTTTACACTGCCAGCCCGGTTATTACGTGTTTTGGATAAAAATTTATATCTCCAAAACTATAGAAATTATTTATTAGAAATTTTGATAGCATTATTGTGTTGTCCATAGAATTTTGTGTACAAAATATGAAAAAGATCGAATAATATTTAATAGTACTTCTTCAGATTCATAGAGAGTATGTGTAACGTATTGCACGCAGCGTTCATCAAGCACACAGGTCGCTCGGGTCAGTGGCCAGCGCCAGCTGCGCGAGCGTGAGAACCAACATCTGTGCTCCCGGCTCCACGGCAAGCTACGTTTTCAACACAACTCTTAATTATGTCCTACGTTACACAACGTGCAAGTGGTGCTTCAGTGACCACAAGGACCAGCAACAGGCGGCTCACAACTATAAATTCCCTGCGGACTTCTCTACAAAACGAGAACCAGTCGACTACAGTGCCACACGAAACCCTTGCGTCGTGCGTGACAGATTTGCAAGAATATTCATAGCAAAAATAGTACGTTAGCTTGACAATTACTTCTAAATTCGGCCTCGATCTTTCGAATCACGTCCCCCTGCGTATGGATCTCCATATGTTCTTATTTCTGCACCTCCACATGTATTCGTCGGAAGTTCGTGATAACGCAACCTTCGTCAAAACCATATAATTTCCGCAGACACTGCACTTGCAAAATTCAGCAATGACGCCTAATGATTGCAAAAATTTTATAGTTGATTTACGGTCACTCATTTTCTGAAGCAGAATTTTCGCAGTGAAAACAACTGACTCAACCATAACGAACAGCGCGAAGACCTTATAAATCACGACTACTTATAAATCACGACTACTTTCATTAACAAAAGATGCCTAAAACAAATTACGAGATGAAAATAAAACAATCTACATCGAATTTTTAATATACGCACGTAACGTTGAAATCCAGAGAAATCATTTAACGTTCATCGACAGCAATCTGCGGCACAAACAAAATAACATCACACATTACGTCATTGGTCAAAGCCCACGGGTGGTATCGGACACTAGGATTGACCCTATCACATCTACCAATTTCCGCCGCATTCGAATAATTTCTTCGTGGTGCATCGTTCTTTTTTTTATGACTGAGAGTGTATATTGTGAAAAGTCATGGTCCTGTAACTCTCCCCTGGGGCACGGCCGAAGATATTTTAATTTCTGAAGACTTCTCTCAGTTCAGAATAACACGCTGTGTTCTGCGCAGTCCAGGCTGCTAGCGGTCAGACTAAGTCGTGTAGGTTGTTTCACACAGATGTTCCGGAGGCGCATCACTGTCGACGTTTCCTTCAGAAATCTGTAACGAGATGTAGTCCCATCGCTCGACGTCTCGACTTACGTCACGATAATAGCGGTTTCGCCGCGAGTTCGTTGCTAGGCGACCGCGCGGAGGCCGGCCTGCGAGCGGGCGGCTGCAGCGGTCCGCCATGGAGGAGGAGCCCAGCGCGCCGCAGCAGCTCGCGGCCATCGAGGCGCTGCCACAGGTGACGGCTGCGCTCACTCATTCATTCTCTCAGTCGTTCACTCATCGTGTTCCGCCAGTCCCCTTAGAAGGACAGCGTTCACGGATAGGGAGCGAGTCACGTTATACATCGCCTGACAAAAAAGTGTAGCGCCCATAAGGCACGGTCGGATGACCGTGTACCTTGGTACACGTACACGTTATCAGTGAGTATGTATACGTTCAGTGTTGCAATTCACAGTGTAGGTAGAAGAGCGACCACAGTGTATTAGCGCTGGTCGCGTTTAGTGCTGTTACCGAAATGGTTCTGAGCACTATGGGACTTAACATCTGAGGTCATCAGTCCCCTAGAACTTAGAACTCCTTAAACCTAACTAACCTAAGGACATCACACGCATCCATGCCCGAGGCAGGATTCGAACCTGCAACCGTAGCAGTCGCGCGGTTCCGGACTGAGTGCCTAGAACCGCTCGACCACCG
The DNA here is from genome assembly GCF_023864345.2 of Schistocerca serialis cubense. Taxonomy (NCBI): domain Eukaryota; kingdom Metazoa; phylum Arthropoda; class Insecta; order Orthoptera; family Acrididae; genus Schistocerca; species Schistocerca serialis. The sequence goes on along the minus strand of NC_064639.1, from coordinate 449,975,153 downwards.
CGGCCAGCTGCTGTTACCAGACCACGCAGACTACACAAGAGGCACAGACGGCATCAGGTGTTGAGTGATCGCTGTGAAGGGCACGGAGATGCTACGTATTCGCGTGAGAGCGTTACGAGCGCCAGACAGAATTTGAAAGGGGTCTCGTTGTGGGTCTACATTTGGTTGGCTGTCCGCCCCGATAGCTGAGTGGTCAGAGTGACGGATTGCCGTCCTACGGGCCCGAGTTCGATTCCCAGCTGGGTCGGAGATTTTCTGCGCTCAGGGACTGGGTGTCGTGTTGTCTTCATCATCATTTCATCCCCATCCGGCTCGCAGGTCGCCCAATGTGGCGTCGAATGTAATAAGACCTGCACCAAGGCGGCCGGACCTGCCCCGCAAGAGGCCTCCTGACCAATGACGCCAAACGCTCATTTCATTTCCGTTTGGTTGGCTGGTCGAATCGTGCAGTATCCAGATTTGGGGGCTTTAGAACGCAACAGTTGGACTGCATGACAGCGTAAGGACAGGATCTGCTCGACAATGTCTGACTACCGCAAGGGAGGACTGTAACAGACTCGTGCCTGCCATGCGAGAACAAGTGACGGACCCCTGCAACATTCTGTGCTATCCCGCACCATTGGGCCACGAGGGGTAACCACACGGTCTGAGGCGCCTTGCGCAGCTCCCCCCTTCGGAGGTTGCAGTCCTCCGTCGGGCATGCGTGTGTGTGTTGCCCTTAGCGTAAGTTAGTTTAAGTTAGATTAAGTAGTGTGTAGGCTTAGGGACCGATGACCTCAGCAGTTTGGTCCCATAGGAACTTACCACCACCCCGCCATTGGTCCACGACTAACAACAGTTGGACTGAGGAATTCACTCCCACGTGTAGAGAGCACAAACGTTTGCGTTTGAAGTGGTGCATCTATCCGGAAGCACCGACTGCTGATAGGCCTAAATGGCGTGTGAACAGCATTGTGTGTACAACAATGAATCACGGTTCTACAATTCGCCGGATGACCATCGTCGGCGAGTAAAGTGGCGACTTCGGGAGAGGTCCTATTCTTCCAATGTTTTGGAGAGACGCAGCAGTCTTGCTCTTGGCGTCTTAATGTGTGAAGCCATCAACTGTGACTTATGGTCACGGCTGGTAATGACTGAGGCAAGTCTGTCGGCATAACCGTACGTCAATGACATCCTGCGGCCTCATGTGTTACCTGTCATGCGACAGTATCGTAATGCCATTTGTCAGTAGGATAATGCTCGTCCACACACGGCACGTGTCTCTATGAAGTGTCACCGAGAAGTTGAGATATTTCCATGGCCAGCAAGATCCTCAGAGCAGTCACCCGTAGAACGTATGTCCGAGGAGCTCCGACGGTAACTTCGTCACAGTATCTGTATCCAGGATAGCAGTTACCACTTACAAAGCTGTAGGACAGTTTTCCTGACACAATACAATGGCTTGACGACACCCTTTCCAACCGCCAGTGCATACATGCAGACCAGATGGGGTGCAATATAGACTGATAAGTGAGTTCATATTGTAAATTACACTTGACTTCGCGATGGCAGAAATAGAATGACATACCCTCTCAAATAGTCAAGTTTCACTTTGTTTTCTCCCCCACTTCTGGGCGCTTCACCTTTTCTGTCAGACAGTGTATATTAACAAGCAGAGGCAATCACTACTGACTACTTCTGTAAAGAGTGCTAACATCAAATTAGTGACTTGCTTCAATCAATGTAAACTCATACCTATGGTAATTACTTCTAGATTACTGAACATATGCATGTTGGGAGAAAAACAGTTACTTCGAAAGAGCCACCTCTCCACGTTTTATGCTACTTAACTACCATAAATATTTAAAACCTCTACGAAAACATTCTGATGTTACAATATTAGCTCTCTATACAGGATGTCCTAGAAGGCATTGTCAGTATTCAGGGATACGACATCAGATGCTCATCTGAAGCAAAAAACTACATGGACGTAAGCCTCATACCGAATGGTTTCCGTGATAGACCACATTTGATGTACATTTGTTTTTGGGCTAGTGACGCTCGCGTATATGTATTACCATCCAAGCCTCTTTGACGTCTTGTTCTAGCCCAGTGTAACTCATTGGTTTCAAATCTGTTCGCTGGGAGACGTCTTTCTGCCATTAAACCAGCCCTTGCACGCGCGAGTGTCAGCGGTGCGTTGTGAGTGAAGTAGTGCGGGGGACCGGGAGTGTGTCGAAGAGAAGCATCGGTTAACTGGTTTCTACAACGCGCTCGCTGACATGCCACACATATGCAGCATATGCACTTATGGTGTACGTTTACGGCTTCTGAGGTGGTAGTGCTCCTGCCGCTGTCGAAGAATACCGTCGGCGCTTTCCGACATGCCGAATTCCTGATCGTGGAGTGTATACAAAAGTTTTCAGCGCATTCCGTGCAACAGGCAATGTTCCAAGTCCCCACATTCTTCCGAATGTGTAGCTCGATGACCCGTTCAGGGACAGCAACACATCGTTGAAATGGTGCAGTGTGGTCCTACTGCCTGCATATGGGGACTTTCTGCATATATTATTGTCCCACGAATATGTGTACGGAGAACATTAAATGCGGAAAACTTGTGTCCATTTGACAAACAGCGTGTCCACAATCATCACATTGGCGACAATGCCACACGACTACAATTTTGTCAGTGGTTACACGACACTGTCATTTGCTTCATTTAATCCTATTGACTGACAAAGTCGTGTTTACACAGAATGGAGTCAACAACATACGTAATAATCAACAGCGATCGCAGGAAAATGCGCTCACTACAGCGGAACCGAATTTTCAATTTCGTTTCTTGCTCAGTGTTTGGTGCTACGTGATCGTAACATGTTGATGGGTCGAGTCATTTTAGAAAAGCGAATGACAGGCCAGAATTAGTTGCATTTTTTGCAAACTTCATTTGCTGGCATCTAGAGGGTGTTCCTTTGTCAACGCTGACTGTAATGTACCTTTATTATGACGGGGTCCTTCTACATTTTACCAGACGTATAAGAAAACATCTCGGCCGCACTTACCCTAACCGCTAGATTCGTCGTCGCAGTATAATTAACTGGCCACCAAGAACGCCAGACCTTACGCCACTAGATGTCTGTTAATGGTGTTGCATGAAGTGTGAGGTGTGCAAACAAAAGGTGAATGTGCAAGATGAACTGTTTGGATGCATCATGGACACTGCTGACCTCACTAGGAAACGTGTAGAGGCACTCAGACAAGGAACACATGTTCCTCCAAGAGTGCACAAGTGCATTGAAGTTGACGGTGGGATATTCGAGCATTTATTGTGAATTGTTCAAAAGCTGTAATGTGACTTGTATGACAATGCACAGCGGTGATGTGTTAAAATTATGTATTTTTTTCAATTGATACTTTGTTATAGGCGTGTTGTAATGTTTGCTAAATGCTGTACATGTGCAAACTTGACAAAGTATTGAATAATATAGAAAATAAATAACAATGTACTTTAAACGTTTTCTGTTTCGAAAACCAGTAGAATAGGGCATATGGCCAGATGAAGTTTTTTGCTTCAAACGATCGTTCGAGCCAGTCCCTGAACATTGACCACTCCTTCTGGGACACCTTGTGTAATGGTAAAATCAGGATCTATCTTACACAAGTATTAGAGTTAGGCAGAATTTACATTTATGAGTTCAAGTATTCTGATTTATTGTAGGAGGATCAGTAAAAGAATTGCTCTTTTACTTTGTGTTTAAATATTTCAATTTCCTCTTTGTTGTCTGCTTGCAGTCTGCTATAGTCTTTTGACCAGAATATAGAATTCCATTCTGAACCACCTTGCAGGTTGGTGCAGTGGTTATTGTGTGCACAGAATACCATGGCCGTTAGGTTCGCAGACTGCAGTAGTGGTGGGGGCTGTGGGTAGGTACTGTAGGGGAAATGCTGAGCTCTGGAGAGGAAGTATCTTTCTAAACTGAAGCCTATGCTCACAATTTTTATAAATATTAAGCAGGGCCCCTCCATGCCCACACTTACATTGTGACCATTCGAAAAGACCTGTCACCTCTGCTTTGGTTAATGCCTAAAATGAACTCCGCCCGAAAATGCAGCGATTTATTTTCGCTTAGCTTGTTAACCATTTGTAACTTTCAGAGTTGCAAGTGGCGAATTTTGAGTAAAACCTACACATATCTCTTGTTGCAGTGTTAAAATTTACTTCTTTTGCCAAAACACAGCGGAGTTTATACAGTCTCACCTCGCTAACATTTTGTGCAGAAGCAAATGCAAGAGAATTCTGAAACAGTGGTTTACTAAGTTTATTAAGTGAGGAACTGAAGAAAAGTAAGGTCAGTATCATATGAAAAAGCACATCCTCGATACAAAATAAATTTGTAATGTCTTCACTTATGTTGTTCCAAAACTCACAGCATTTCTCATTTCACCAGCTATCGATGGCCCTTAAAAATTACATTCTTTCAGCGAAAAAGTCGATAGTTAGTGGAATAACTCGACAGATGATGAAGTTTTGCATAATAACCATACAGCAAAATATTCTCCTCTTCTGCTACCATTTGGAAAAATCCCACTTCGATATCTCAAACCGTTTATGAAATACGAGGAATGTTGTGGACATTTCACTCTGGCATCATCGCTGCCGCGGTGCGATTGGAAATGAGTGTGCTACATCAAATCAGTTTTCTCGAGATTGGTGAAAGATAGAGACCTCCACCCAAGTCTAAAGTAAGATTCAATATTTTAGCTAAATTTCGTACGTAGTAAGATATTATGTAATATGCATCAAACGCAAATTTGTAGCGACCATTATTTTTCACTGCAAAGTTTTTCTAATTTTGCGCAGCGTTTTACATCAACGTAAATATCACAATAACTGTGAAGATTTAGGAAATGGGCGCGTCATCATGAACCTGACATATACAGCTACAAGTTAAGCAAAAAATTAAATTTTTTTACCAAATAGTTTCCGAAAATCGTTTGAGAAAGACTGCTGGGCATGCACCTCGATTTTGTCGCCGCCAACCGGCCGAGAAGTGACAGACAATGTCGGCCTCCCATTCTGAATAAACGGAAGAACTCGCTCAGAGCTCTGGACGAAAACTGATCTGTGCCCATGGGTCAACGTGTCCTGCTCGGAGAGCGTACTGGACTCGCTTTCGGGAGAAAACCCATCTCCGGCCATCCTGATCTAAGTTTTCCGTGATAGCCCTAAACTGCTCAAGGCAAATGACAGGTTGGTTTCTTTTAAAAGTCACGGTTGGTTTCCTTCCCCATCCTTGAAACATTCCAAGCTTGTGCTCCATCTCTAATGATCTCGGTGTCGACGTTAAAAGGTATGGGAAAGGTAGGAGAAAAGTGTAACACTTTTCAAGCAGAAAATCCGCTATCATAACATTGTTCAGCTGAGGATTTCAACATATAAGGGCTGAACAAAAAAAAAGGCTGTACATTCGAGAATCGGTGTGCCAATCAGGCAAACTCGCCGTGAGCATTGAGTCAATCATCCACCCCCCCCCCGCCCCCCCCCCCCCCCGCTCCCCCCGTCCCCCCTCCCCACACGTCAGTATGTCCTGCTGTGTGAAAAAGTGAGTAGCTGTCTGCTACCAACCTTACCAATATGTCATAGAAAATGAGGGTTCCTATTTTAAAAAAATGCAGTTGATATCCGTTTGACCTATGGCAGCGCTATCTAGCGGGCCAACCATGGCGCCATCTGGTTTCCCCCTCCAAGCTAGACAAGTTTCGTTCTTTGTAGTTTTTTTCGTTTGACGCTTATTTCGTGAGATATTTGGCCCGGTCACGATCAATGGACCACCTTATATATATATATATATATATATATATATATATATATATATATGTGTGTGTGTGTGTGTGTGTGTGTGTGTGTGTGTGTGTGTGTGTGAAAGGGGAAGAGAGAGAAAGAATGAATGACTCTACTCAAGCACATAGAGTCATGTACAAATTAACATATAAAAGTATTACAGGTAGCTTAAAATTAATGTAAAAGTCAATGGTAGAAATCCTTTCGTTCATAAACTGACAACTCATGTCAGTTGATGAGCTAGGTGAAGTGTCGTGTAAACCAGAGATCTTCGGACACAGTTAATTTAATATTGGCTCCCGTTGAAACAGCATACAAGATTGGACTCCTCCCAACCGACGTTGGTCAAGAGGCCTGTAGATAGTGTAATGGAACACCAGAACTGGTAAAGTAAATGAATTATATGAAAAGGAGACAGCTGCAGCGGTTTTAATTTTCATTTCACATTGAACAAGCGAAGTCCATCACAAGGATGGAGATCCAAAGATTTTTCAGATGATCTGCCTCAGCAGACACAAGTATTCTCATTGGGCATTTGGCTCTATTGCCTGCTGCATTCGTTTGGAAAGTGCTGCTTCATGCCAGGGCTCATAACAAATTTATTTTCAGTAGGTGCTGGAAACCAATAGCCCATAGGTCAGTTTAGTATGATCCTACCACAACTCACTTTTGTTGCATTAGAGAAAAACGAGTGCAACAGATGGTGGCTGAATCGACTTCGTATCCGAGGACACAACCGCTTCGCTTCAGGGATTCGGGATGGCGAGCCTGCCCTGGGTAGAGTCCACTTCACAGATTAACGACGAGGGCTAGTGAGCCGGCCCGTCTACATCTGGTTTATGGGCGGTCTCCGGCGCCCAACTAGATAAATACCGGGGTTGTACTCACGTCCTGTCCCAGACACACGTTAGTGTTAGTCAAGTCTCAGTTGGAAGTATACTTTTGTGAATGTTGAACATTGTACTTCAAGAGAAAAATTTGTTAATTAGCATATCAAGTGATGCTTTAATAGTCAATATCAGTTGTAAATTATCAAGCACCTCTGTGGGAAAGTTAAGAAAATCTTTTTATCATTCACGTAATAAAGTGAAGTAATATTTCATATGTTGTATTTCCAATGAGCCATCTTCAAGAGTAGTCAAAGAACCGACAGTTACGGCCGGACGATTGTAATTTCGTCTGGTCACAACAATATGTAACAACGAAAAAGTCAGTAACTAAGAAAATGAAAAAAAAGTGGTCTTATGCATACATAAGCTTTTTCCTTCTTTTTCAGTCTATTTTTCATTTCCCACAGCCCCCCCTCCATTAGAAGGCTATTAAGAAAGTAAGATCCGATAGATTGTGAAGTGAAACACACAGTGAAAATCCGGATAAGCTTTGCATAGATGTGGTGTAGAGCGCGTATTTGTATGCTTGTTGATCTCCTCACGTCGCTCTTCTTAGTTTAAAGTGTACAATGAGCACATAAAGATGCCTAGAAAATAGTGTCTCCCGCCAAGTATGGGTGCCCACTGAGAGATTTCGCCTGATTCATGCAACCCCATATAACATAGCTGTCATGTATTTTCTCCTTCATGACAATTCTTGACCGCACACTGAAGAAGCAATGAAGACGCCCCTGCGCCGATTTTCATTGAACTGTTTGATCACCCACCATACAACCTGGACTAGGCTTCCTCTGATTTTCATCCCTGCTCACATGAACCGCTGGCTATGACGACAACATTTTGGCACAGGCAAGGAGCTGCAGATCAGCGTACAGAATTGACAAAAAGCACAGGCGGGTGCCTTCTGTGACAAAGGTATTGGAAAGTTGGTACAATGCTACGACAAATGTCGCAGTCGGAGCGGCGACTATGAAGAGAAGTAGCTGGAAGGAGTAGCTATCTGTAGGTAATAAAACGTTTTGGATTTTCACTATGGTTTCCATTTCGTAACCGACTGGACCTTATTTTCCTAATAGCCATTGTGAGACGATACTCCATAGGCGTGCAATTTCATTAGGAGTTTGTGAGGAACGGCGTCGTAAACTTTGTAATGCCATAACCTGAATGCCAAGACTAGTGGCCGTCCGGATAATCTAAGCTGACGCTATATTGAAAACGGTGCCACTAGAATTTTGACAGGAGCGTGTTGAAACAGTAACACTTAACTAAATGCACCTTATTTTATGTGGTACTTTGGACACGGAGGACGTAGAAGATAAGTTGATGTTTTGGATATTCAGAATAGTTTACGTTGCATTTGAGGTACATATTCGCAATTCGTCGGAGACTGCTACAGCTCATACTCGTTGGTGCGCTCGCCGTCCGTCAACAGTCCAGGGCGTTTGGAGTTGACAGCGGGCTTCAGTTTTCGCGAAATGTCTACGTGCTCCTGTGCGGTAATTGTAGCGCCTTGTCAGTGAGCAGAGGGCCATTGCAGTCAAAGAAAACGGTCATCATGACTTTCCAGGAGCTGGCGTGCCTGTTTTTTTGACAACACTGCACAAGTTTCTCTGGGAAGCCCTAACAGATCCTCCACACAGTTCCGATCTCCTCCATGCGGTTTCCATATTTTTAGAGCCCCAGAGAAAGACATTCGAGGCCGTCGATCTGTTTCTGACAAAGAAGTGCTCGCCTGGGGTCCAGTAGCCAACCGCAAACATTGTTTCATGAAGGCAATGACCGTCTTGTTTCACAGTGAGATAAGTGTATTAACAGCTATGGCGATTCCGTTGAAATAATAAACGATTTACTTACTTTTTTTCCACATGTCTTGTTTTAGTTTGATTGCCCCTTGCACGTTGTTTCGTTGCGTTAGGTGCTGTCTAAACCATACATCAGAGTACTTTCTAATATTACATTAATTTATAGAAGCACTACTAGCTGAGCACACAGCGTTCCCTGGGTGTGTATTTATTTCAGTTTTCTATCTGTCCATCTCCTTTACCCCCTCTCTTTATCAGCCTCCTCCTGCCCCTCTCTCTGTCCAGCTCCTCGTCCCCCCACTTTCAGTTCATCTGCTGCCCCCCTCTCCCAGTTCATCTCCTCCCCTTTCGTTTCTGTGTCCATCTCCTCCTCTCCCCTGTCTCTGCCAATCTCCTCCTCTTCCCATTCTCTCTCCATTTCCTTCTCCTCATCTGTCTGTTCATTTACTCCTGCCCCATCTCTCTGTCCATCCCTTCCTCCCACTGTCTCTGTCCCTCCCCTCCTCTTTTCTTTCTCTGTCCATCCCCTTTTATCCCCCTCCCCTCTATCCATTTCCCCCCTCCCCCTATCGTCATCCATCTCATCCACAGTCGTATCTATGCATATCTCCTGCTTCTCCCTTGCTGTCTGTCCATCTTCTCGTTCTCCCTTCTCTCTGCATGTTGTCAATCTCACCTCAATAGGTGGCTGGTGGTTCTTATCTCTATAGTTTTCTTTCCAGACTGCAAGTAATATGTGTACCAAATTTCACTGATATCGTCCCATACGTTTATGATGAGCTTTTTACCTGTGGGTTTCACATATGTTTAATATATTTCATGTGGATTTGTACATACGTTTCACCTGTATATCTAGCGAATTTCGACCTGCAGTTTCATTTTCACCCAGCTCAATGTTTATGACATCGTATCTCCTAAACTAAGTGTCATAAAGTGATGTCATTTTGCTGGTGTATTCACTGGTATACGTTAATACTGTGTCCAAAATGTGTCATGGACACAGATAGTAGTGAGGAAGAAAAAAATTAAAACGTCATGCCTCATGTGCAGTTTTACTGCACGAACAGCGAAAATGTAGTAAGCGATAAACATTTTTAACCCTTCATCATTTTGTTGAGTCGTCAGCGACAAAAAGTTTGGGAAGATTTGAAATTATGTTTAAAGTCTCTAACAGCTCTGATTCTCAAATTCTGGATGGTTTAAATATAGGTGTTCTCGCGTCCTGGGCTACGCTGCTTTTTCACCACCACTCATTTTATACAGTAGTTAGATGGTTATTACCCCAATAGTGATTCTTTCCAGACAAGAAATGAAATGTGTACCGAATTTGGTTGAAATCGGTACAGTGGTATAAAAGAAGATGTGGAACATACATACACTACTGGCCATTAAAATTGCTACCCCAAGAAGAAATGCAGATGATAAACGGGTATTCATTGGACAAATATATTATACTAAAACTGACATGTGATTACATTTTTACGCAATTTGGATGCGTAGATCCTGAGAAATCAGTACCCAGAACAACCACCTTGATACGCCTGGGCATTGAGTCCAACAGAGCTTGGATGGCGTGTACAGGTACAACTGCCATGCAGCTTCAACACGATACCACAGTTCATCAAGAGTAGTGACTGGCCTATTGTGAAGAGCCAGTTGCTCGGTCACCATTGACCAGACGTTTTCAATTGGTGAGAGATCTGGAGAATGTGCTGGCCAGGGCAGCAGTCGAACATTTTCTGTATCCAGAAAGGCCCGTACAAGACGTGCAACATGCGGTCGTGCATTATCCTGCTGAAATGTAGGGTTTCGCAGGGATCGATGAAGGGTAGAGCCACGAGTCGTAACACATCTAAAATGTAACGTCCACTGTTCAAAGTGCCGTCAATCGAACAAGAGGTGACCGAGACGTGTAACCAATGGCACCCCATACCATCACGCCGGGTGATACGCCAGTATGGCGATGACGAATACACGCTTCCAATGTGCGTTCTCCGCGGTGTCGCCAAACACGGATGCGACCATCATGATGCGGTAAACAGAACCTGGATTCATCCAAAAAAAGACGTTTTGCCATTCGTGCACCCAGGTTCGTCGTTAAGTACACCATCGCAGGCACTCCTGTCTGTGATGCAGCGTCAAGGGTAACCGCAGCCATGGTCTCCGAGCTGATAGTCCATACTGCTGCAAACGTCGTCGAACTGTTCGTGCAGATGGTTGTTGTCTTGCAAACGTCCCCATCTCTTGACTCAGGGAACGAGACGTGGCTACACGATCCGTTACAGCCATGCGGATAAGATGCCTGTCATCTCGACTGCTAGTGATACGAGGCCGTTGGGATCCAGCACGGCGTTCCGTATTACCCTCCTGAACCCACCTATTCCATATTCTGCTAACAGTCATTGGATTTCAACCAACGCGAGCAGCAATGTCGCGATACGAATACCGCAATCGCGATAGGCTACAATGCGACCTTTATCAAAGTAGGAAACGTGATGGTACGCATTTCTCCTCCTTACACGAGGCATCACAACAATGTTTCACCAGGCAACGCCGGTCAACTGCTGTTTGTGTATGAGAAATCGGTGGGAATCTTTCCTCATGTCAGCACGTTGTAGGTGTCGCCACCGGCGTCAACCTTGTGTGAATGCTCTGAAAAGCTAATCATTTGCATATCATGCCATCTTCTTCCTGTCAGTTACATTTCGCGTCTGTAACACGTCATCTTCGTTGTGTAGCAATTTTAATGGCCAGTAGTGTATATAATTACATACACATACGTATATACACTTGTATCCAAAATTAAAGCAACAAACGGAAAATTTTGCAAGGTTACGTTTATTTTGCCGCAGATCAGTATAAACAGGTGATAGTAAAGTGAAAACAACGTAAGAATACAGAACGTAAACAACTCCATCGTGCATAACGGTAGACTATCATGTTCTTTGTTTTTTCCAGCTTGTCAGATTTGCACACACATTCTGGCAACTGGTTAATGTGATCAGTGTGGGTTGTGACCAACTATGACAGCAATACGGGCCTGACAACGATGGGGCATGCTGTAAATAATGTCATCAGTCTGATCTTGAGGCAACAACGGCCGTTCTTCCTGCAGAGCTGTTCGCAAGTCTTGGAGAGTGGTTGGTGAATGCTGACATGGTGCAACGCGTCTTCTTGTGCATCCCAGACATGCTCTACGTGATTCAAATCGGGAGAGCGAGCAGGCCACACTCCGTGCAAGATCCTCCGTTTCCAAAGAAAACGTCAATCACCTGTGCTCTATGAGGTCGAGCATTATCATACATCAGAACGAAGTCTGGGGCGTCAGCTCCTCGCAACAACCTGTTTATACTGATCTGCGGCTAAATAAACGTAACCATGCAAAATTTTCCGTTTGTTGCTTTAATTTTGGACACAAGTGTATATACGTATGAGGCCCCAAGATCTCGTCACGATACCTGACAGCGGTAAAACCTTGCTGATTCAGCCAGACAATCTCATGAAGAGGTGTTTGTCTGGTCAATATAATCTCTGTCCATACCATTAGGGATCCTTCTCGATATCGGTCTGTTACCATAATGTTTGGTTCCCGAAATGGCGTTCCACGTTCACTCCAGATGCGAATCTGTTGAGAATCATTCTGCAGACAAAATCGGAAGTCATCTGTGAAAAGAACATTGGCCCACTGTTCGAACATCCAGGTGGCTTGTCTACGACTCTGCTCTAGACGTTCTCTTCTATGCAGACGCATCAGAGGTACCCTTACAGACGGTCTCTGACAATAAAGGGCTCTCTGCCGAAGCCTTCTGTACACGGTTTGCCACGATACAAGACATCCAGTGGAAGCTACGAGGTCAGATGTCAGATGCTGTGCAGTACTAAGGCGGTACCGTCATGCCCTTACAGCCAAATAATGGTCCTCTCTTTCTGATGTCACACGTGGTCGGCCCTGCCCTGGTCTTTGAGATACAGTTTCGGTCTCTCTAAACTGTCGCCACATCCGAGAAACAACATAACGATTCACATTGAGCTATCAGGTTACATCAGTGTGCGACTGTCCTCTTTCCATTCTTCCACCACAGAGAGTCTGGTAGGAGTCTTCTCTGTGCCATACTGCACCGACTGTGGCTGTGCTCACGACGATTGTGGATGTGGGACTACCTGACAGACACTACCCTGATTGAGAGGTGCCCTGACACCATCGTCAGCACTGTTGTCCATTGACCAAATGCCATCTTCCGTGCAAAACACAATTGTACAGACATCTGTTGACAGTTTGCGTAATTGTTCAAATGTGTGTGAAATCTTATGGGACTTAACTGCTAAGGTCATCAGTCCCTAAGCTTACACACTACTTAACCTAAATTATCCTAAGGACAAACACACACACCCATGCCCGAGGGAGGACTCGAACCTCTGCCGGGACCAGCCGCACAGTCCATGACTGCAGCCCCTTAGACCGCTCGGCTAATCCCGCGCGGATTGCATGATTATAATGTGAATTAAACACAGGATGGGGAGATAGTGGTTTCTTGCTTTAATTTTGGACACCAGTGTATAAATTTATACATACATATACAGAGGGGTACAAAAAAATCTATCCACTCTTTAAAAGTCCATAACTGGCAAACTAACTGACGGAGTTGTCTCATCTTTGGTAGTGTAATAGTTTGTAGTTCCGGCAATCGCCACACAAGCGTTGTATTGCGTTGTTTTGTTTTGTCAGATGACAGTCGCCAGATAGTCAGTGTTTCGTTCTTAGTTGCACCTAGTTACTCACAAGGGAACCTCCCCATCGCACCCCCCCCCCCCCCCTCAGATTTAGTTATAAGTTGGCACAGTGGATAGGCCTTGAAAAACTAAACACAGATCAATCGAGAAAACAGGAAGAAGTTGTGTGGAACTATGAAAAAATAAGCAAAATATACAAACTGAGTAGTCCATGTGCAAGATAAGCAACATAAAGGATAGTGTGAGCTCAGGAGCGCCGTGGTCTCGTGGTTGGCGTGAGCAGCTGCAGAATGAGAGGTCCTTGGTTCAAGTCTTCCCTGGGGTGAAAAGTTTACTTTCTTCATTTTCGCGAAGTTATGATCTATCCGTTCGTTCATTGACGTCTCTGTTCACTGTAATAAGTTTAGTGTCTGTGTTTTGCTACCGCACCGCAAAACCGTGCGATTAGTAGACGAAAGGACGTGCCTCTCCAGTGGGAACCGAAAACATTTGATCCAGAAAAACACGTCTGATATATTCTATACAACACTGGTGACGGCATGTGCGTCACATGACAGGAATATGTTGTCTACCCACCTAACTTGTACACTTGGCGAATGGGTAAAAAGATTCTTCTACCTTGCCCTATTTAGGTTTTCTTATGGATGTGATAGTCACTCCCAAAAATTGATGAAAATATAAGCGTTTGTTACATAAACTGAAAATAAAAAGTTAAACTTTTCACCCGAGTGTAGGCTTGAACCAAGGACCTTTCATTCCGTAGCTGCTCACGCTAACCACGGGACCACGGCGCTCCTGAGCTCACGCTGGCTTTGATGTTGCCTATCATACGCATGGACTACTCAGTTGGTATATTTTGCTTATTTTTTCATAGTTCCACACAATTTCTTCCTGTTTTCTCGATTGATCTGTGTTCAGTTTTTCAAGGTCTATCCACTGTGCCAACTTATAACTAAATCTGAGGGGGCTGCGATGGGGAGTTTCCCTTGTCAGGTAAACATGGCTGGCGCAAGGCTTACATTCGATGATAGGAAGTCAGTTTTGAAGTGGTATTTTAAGTACGAAAACATTAATGAGGTTCAACTGCAATGGCGAAATGAGTATCAAACAGAGCCACCGACACGTTTAACGATTCGTCACATTCGAGACAAATTTGAAGCCGAAGGCTGTGTTAAAGATGTACACAAACAACGATCTGACGACCTGTAACAGTAACAAGTCCAGCTAACTCCCGTCGTGCGTTACAAAAATTCACTCGCTCACCACAGTAGCCTGTGAGACAGTGTGCCCGTGAAACTGGAGTGAGTCGCTCAAGTGTTCGGCGAATTTTGAAGACAGCAGAGTGGAAGTGCTACATCCAATGATTGCTACACGCAATGAACGAGGACGACCCAGATTATAGAATATAGTACTGTGAGTGGTTTACTACCATGGTGTGGAACGATGAAGAGTTTGCAGAGATGACTGTGTGGTCTGATGAGGCACAGTTCAAACTCAATGGTACAGTAAATCGCCACAATTGCATCTACTGGGCCGCCGAAAATCCGAACGTCCATGTAAACAAAGCCGTGAATTTGGCAGGAGTAGATGTGTGGTGTGGGTTGTCTTACCGGGGCTTGATTGGGCCATTCTTCTTTGACGGCACAGTTACCGGTGAGGTGTACCTTCAGAAGCTTCAGACACCCATTTTACCCGCCATCCGAGACTAGTGTGGAGACGGAAGAGTTTACTTTCAACAAGATGGTGCCCCAGCCCACTACCAAAATCGTGTTAGTTCGTATTTCGACGAAAATCTACCAGGAAGATGGATAGGCGGTAGAGGTGCTGTGGAGTATCCCCCACGTTCCCCAGACCTAACTCCTCTGGACTTTTACCTGTGGGGAACACTAAAGGACGTCGTTTATCGACAGAAGCCACGCACATTGGATGAACTTCGAGAATCCATCGTACATTCATGTGCAAATATCCAACTGAACACGTTGCAGTCAGTAGTTTGTGCTGCAGTTCGACGGCATCGTTTGTATGTGGATGTTAATGGTGGCAATTTCGAACACCTACAGCGATATCTGTAAGTTGGACTTTAAGCTACACTGTCACCAAAAATGAGACAACTCCGCAAGTTATGGACTTTTAAACAGTGGATACATTTTTTTGGACCCCTCTGTATGTTCACATATATATATTTACATACATAGAGTCATACATATGTACATGTTGTTGTTGTTATGGTCTTCAGTCCTGAGACTGGTTTGATGCAGCTCTCCATGCTACTCTATCCTGTGCAAGCTTCTTCATCTCCCAGTACTTACTGCAGCCAACATCCTTCTGAATCTGCTTAGTGTATTCATTTCTTGGTCTCCCTCAACGATTTTTACCCTCCACGCTGCCCTCCAGTACTAAATTGGTGATCCCTTGATGCCTCACAACATGTCCTAACAACCGATCCCTTCTTCTAGTCAAGTTGTGCCACAAATTTCTCTTCTTCCCAATTCTGTTGAATACTTCCTCATTAGTTATGTGATCTACCCATCTAATCTTCAGCATTCCTCTGTAGCACCACATTTCGAAAGCTTCTATTCTCTTCCTGTCTAAACTATTTATCGTCCATGTTTCACTTCCATACATGGCTACACTCCATAAAAATACTTTCAGAAACGACTTCCTGACACTTAAATCAATACTCGATGTTAACAAATTTCTCTTCTTCAGAAATGCTTTCCTTGCCATTGCCAATCTACACTTTATATCTTCTCTACTTCGACCATCATCAGTTATTTTGGTCGCCAAATAGCAAAACTCATTCACTGCTTTAAGTGTCTCATTTCCTAATCTAATTCCCTCAGCATCACCCGACTTAATTCGACTACATTCCATTATCCTCGTTTTGCTTTTGTTGATGTTCATCTTATACCCTCCTTTCAAGACACTGTCCATTCTGTTCAACTGCTCTTGCAAGTCCTTTGCTGTCTCTGACAGAATTACAATGTCATCGGCGAACCTCAAAGTTTTTATTTCTTCTCCATGGATTTTAATGCCTACTCCGAACTTTTCTTTTGTTTCCTGTACTGCTTACTCAATATACAGGTTGAATAACATCGGGGAGAGGCTACAACCCTGTCTCACTCCCTTCCCAACCACTGCTTCCCTTTCATGTCCCTCAACTCTTATAACTGCTATCTGGTTTCTGTACAAATTGTAAATAGCCTTTCGCTGCCTGTATATGTACATACATCTAGTCTTATATTTGTAAGGATTTACAAGTCGTCATTCTTGTGTACTGTTGTGGTGTTTTGGATAAAAATTTATTTGTCTGCTTACACGGGTGTACTGCTCAGATACTGCCATGTCAACCGTCACTTGCTGTGACGTCATTTTAGTCTGGTGTGGAAACGCGGCTTGTCGCTCGTAGCGACTGTCCCCAGGTGTGTAGGTTCGGTTGACGGCCCGCGAGGCTGGAATGAGTTGGCGACCGTGACAGGAGTGGTGTGCCCATGGAGGTAGAATAAGGGGATTTGGCGCTACAGAGTTCCGCTGTACGTTGTTTTGAGGCCAGTGGGCGGGGCCTGCCGCCATCTTGGATCCCCCAAAACATTAGCAGACATGTTTTAAAAATTGCTTCTTGTTCGTTATTTCTGTCGCGTGTACGCGATATTTGTTTTATATAGGAAATGTTACACTGTTTTAGTGAAAAACAGAGCATAAGGAACGCAACTTCAAACGTTTTCTGGTCTTAAATGCGTATTCGATACAGTAATACGACACGAAAATATGACCCTTCTGGCCTCAGTACTGTAATGCCTTTTTGTTTATACGCTTCGAATAATCGAGAGCAGAAGTATGTGCCATGAAAAGCGTGCTTTCGTAATCCATTTCTATTCACTTTCATTGTGTTTGTGTCGATAATTGATAAAGCCAGAACTCCAAAAGTAATAATTGATAGTTTAGAGGCACTGATTTGTATTCGTTACATTTTCAAGCCAATGTAAATTTTAAATGTTCAAGTTTGCAAGAAACTTACCTGATTTCCTTTGGTGTCCCATAGATGTATGCAGGGATAATATAAACAAGCCAGATGTCACGTCAACAAAGTGAAAGATTCTTTAAATTACGAAGGAAAAGAAGTGAATTTAAGATTGTCAGACGCACTGTAGTTTACACATCTGCTTTGTTTTTAAATTGTACCTACCAAGTGACATTCAGTGTGGCAAATAACAGCAATTTACAGGGTAACACGATAACACAGTGATCAATGTAATGATCTAAATAGCCTGGACTTAGATAAGGAACTTTGCTTTAACAAATATGTAACCCTTTAAGTACTTATAATTTAGCCACTGTAACAGGTGTTCAGGCAATACTGACCTTACGACTTATCTTAGAAGAAAGATTAAGGAAAGGCAAACCTACGTTTCTAGCTTTTGTAGACTTAGAGAAAGCTTTTGACAATGTTGACTGGAATACTCTCTTTCAAATTCTGAAGGTGGCAGGGGTAAAATACAGGGAGCGAAAGGCTATTTACAATTTGTACAGAAACCAGATGGCAGTTACAAGAGTCGAGGGACATGAAAGGGAAGCAGTGGTTGGGAAGGGAGTAAGACAGGGTTGTAGCCTCTCCCCGATGTTGTTCAATCTGTATATTGAGCAAGCAGTAAAGGAAACAAAAGAAAAATTCGGGGTAGGTATTAAAATTCATGGAGAAGAAATAAAAACTTTGAGGTTCGCCGATGACATTGTAATTCTGTCAGAGACAGCAAAGGACTTGGAAGAGCAGTTAAATGGAATGGACAGTGTCTTGAAAGGAGGATATAAGATGAACATCAACAAAAGCAAAACAAGGATAATGGAATGTACTCGAATTAAGTCGGGTGATGCTGAGGGAATTAGATTAGGAAATGAGGCACTTAAAGTAGTAAAGGAGTTTTGCTATTTGTGGAGCAAAATAACTGATGATGGTCGAAGTAGAGAGGATATAAAATGTAGGCTGGCAATGGCAAGGAAAGCGTTTCTGAAGAAGAGAAATTTGTTAACATCCAGTATTGATTTAAGTGTCAGGAAGTCATTTCTGAAAGTATTCGTATGGAGTGTAGCCATGTATGGAAGTGAAACATGGACAATAAATAGTTTGGACAAGAAGAGAATAGAAGCTTTTGAAATGTGGTGCTACAGAAGAATGCTGAAGATTAGATGGGTAGATCACATAACTAATGAGGAAGTATTGAATAGGATTGGGGAGAAGAGAAGTTTGTGGCACAACTTGACCAGAAGAAGGGATCGGTTGGTAGGACATGTTCTGAGGCATCAAGGGATCACAAATTTAGTATTGGAGGGCAGCGTGGAGGGTAAAAATCGTAGAGGGAGACCAAGAGATGAATACACTAAGCAGATTCAGAAGGATGTAGGTTGCAGTAGGTACTGGGAGATGAAAAAGCTTGCACAGGATAGAGTAGCATGGAGAGCTGCATCAAACCAGTCTCAGGACTGAAGACCACAACAACAACAACAGGTGTTCCACACATTTTACTGAAGATTTAACAACTGCACGTAGTTACCTTACTTTTATACTAAATTATTGCATTTTAAAACATTAGACCCCATTTCCAGGATATTTCTTACCAGGACGTTTCAGTTACTTGTGAATAACCACAAGAGCTCTTCGCATTGGACTGATAGGAAATCTAAAGTCAAATCACAGAAATAAAACCATACTGTAAAACTTTAGAGTGCATCAGAATTTCAAGTATATACGAGAAAATAGCGCTTAAATAAGTCCACTTACGAATGAAATGTGATTTGTTTAAACTTTAGACTATAATCAGAATGATCAGTACACCCGTAAGCGACGGAAGCCGGCATTTTTTATCAAAACACTTCACGACTACACGGAATCAAACCACCGGAGGCGAATGTTTTGGTGTAGCTAACATGGCGGATCTTCACTTTGATCGGCTTCAAGTTTGTGACGTCATGACAACTCCTCTTATTTTTACCTCCATGGGTGTGCCGCAGCCGCTGCTGGCGCTGATCCTGGAGCAGCTGCCGGCGGCCGAGCTGAGCCGCTGCGGCGCGGTGTCGGCGGCGTTCCGGCGCGCGGCGGCGGCGGCGCTGCGGGCGCGCCTGAGCCGGCTGTGCCGCACCGTCCGCCTCGAGATGTCGGCGCTGGAGCGGCGCGCGGCGCAGGCGGCTTTGGCCGGCGGGCGCGAGGCGGGCCGCGGCCTGCTGCACGTGCAGCGCCGGCACTCCGTGCTGCGCCTCCTGCTCGCCGTCATCAGGGTCATCCGCGCCTGCTGCTGGAGGTACGCCCAGCCCCACTCGCTCCGACATAGTTTTGAGGCGTGCGTCCGCTAGCAGGAAACGTCCGCAAGTACACTATCTGCTCAAAAGTATTAGTGGACATAATCGTCAGGTGTCTCCACCCTTCGCTTGCTTGGAGTCTCGGTTCAAATGGCTCTAACAAGGGAACCTCCCCATCGCACCCCCCTCAGATTTGGTTATGAGTTGGCACAGTGGATAGGCCTTGAAAAACTGAACACAGATAAATCGAGAAAACAGGAAGAAGTTGTGTGGAAGTATGAAAAAAAATAAGCAAAATATACAAACAAAGTAGTCCATGCGCAAGATAGGCAACTTCTAGGAGAATGAAAGTTCAGGAGCGCCGTGGTCCCGTGGTTAGCGTGAGCAGCTGCGAAACGGGAGGTCCTTGGATCAAGTCTTCTCTTGAGGGGAAGAGTTTAATTTTTATTTTCAGACAATTATTATCTGTCTCTTCGTTAATTGACGTCTCTGTTCACTGTAATAAGTTTAGTGTCTGTGTTTTGCGACCGCACCGCAAAACCTTGCGATTAGTAGACGAAAGGACGTGCCTCTCCAATGGGAACCGAAAACATTTGATCGCAAGGTCATAGGTCATAGGTCAACCGATTTCTCCACAGGAAAACACGTCTGACATATTCTATACGACACTGGTGACGGCGTGTGCGTCACATGGCAGGAATATCTTGTCGACCCACCTAACTTGTACACATGGCGAATGGGTAAAAAGATTCTTCTACCTAGCCCGATTTAGGTTTTCTTGTGGATGTGATAGTCACTCCCAAAAAAGTGATCGCATCGAACGGACGGACGGACAGACAATAATTGTCTGAAATTAAAAAATTAAACTTTTCACTCGAGGGAAGACTTGAACCAAGGACCTCTCGTTCCGCAGATGCTCACGCTAACCACGTGACCAAGGCGCTCCTGAGCTCACATTATCCTTGATGTTACCTATCTTGCGCATGGACTACTCAGTTTATATATTTTGCTTATTTTTTCATAGTTCCATGCAACTTCTTCCTGTTTTCTCGATTTATCTGTGTTCAGTTTTTCAAGGCCTACCCACTGTGCCAACTTATAACTAAATCTGAGGGGGTTGGGATGGGGAGGTTCCCTTGTCAGCGCTATGGGGCTTAATATCTGAGGTCATCAGTGCCCTAGACTTAGAACTACTTAAACCTAACTAACCTAAGGACATCACACACATCCATGTCCGAGGGAGGATTCGAACCTGCGGCCGTAGCAGACGCGCGGTTCCGGACTGAAGGGCCTAGAACAGCTCGGTCGCAGCGGCCGGCGCTTGGACACTGCTGCAGACAATTTCAGTAAGGTGTCTGAATGTCTATGGAGGAATGGCAGCCCAGTCTTGCTAAAGAGCCCAAATTAGAGGAGGTACTGATGTTGGACAGTCGGGTCTGGAGCGAAATCGACAGTCGAACTCGTCCCAAAAGCGATCCATTGGGTTGAGGTCGGAACTCTGTACACGCCAGTCCATTTCAGGAATGTTATCCTCAAATATGCTGCTTTGCTGCTTTATGACAGGTGCACTGTCACACTGCTGCAGTCATCATCTCCAAACTGTTTCTCTGCTGCACCCAGTACACAGCGCTATAAAATGAGTTCATATACTTCTGCAAACATCATTTTGTTAATATCACTAAGGGGACCACACCTTAACCACGAAAAACACCCCTATACCGTAACACCACTTCATCCGTACCTGACTGTTGGCACTACGCGTAATAGCAGCTAAATTTCCGCAGGCGTTCCCCAAACACGAACCCATTCATAGGATTGCCACGGCATATGGCGCGATTAGTCGCTCCAAATCACTCATTTCCAGTCATCCTGTGTCCAATGGCGTCGCTCATTACACCACCTCTAGCGTCGCTTAGCACTCACTACAGAAACACGGAGCTTAAGAGAGGTTGCTCGTCCACTGTGCAGCATTCTTTGTAATTCCCTAAGCACAGTCATTGAGCTAGTTGGATCACCGGTAGCGCTTCAGGACTCACGAGTGATTCCTCTCACGCATTTCATCTGACTTTCTACAACAACCCTCTGAACATTCAACGGTCCCTGTCCGTCAACCCATGAGGTATTCTTGGTCTTGGTTTAGCTGTGGCTCTCCCTTTTCGTTTCCACTTCACAATCATGTCACCAACAGTCGACTTGGGCAACTTCAGAACGCTGGAAATGTCCCTAATGGATCTGTTACGCAGGTGTTATCCAGTGACTCGTTCACGTTCTAAGTCACTGTGCTCTCCTGACCGACTTATTCTGCGAAATTAGAATTAATGTAATACGTTCAGCTTCTGACGGGCGTTGATATATATCAACGGGGACAGGTGAAAATGTGCTCCCCGACCGGGACTCGAACCCGGGATCTCCTGCTTACATGGCAGA
This sequence comes from Schistocerca serialis cubense, assembly GCF_023864345.2. NCBI lineage: Eukaryota > Metazoa > Arthropoda > Insecta > Orthoptera > Acrididae > Schistocerca > Schistocerca serialis. The sequence continues at coordinate 449,953,191 of NC_064639.1, read as the reverse complement.
CGCTTTACCCATCTGAGCCACCGAGGGCACAGAGGATAGCGCGACTGCAGACACTATCTCGCGCACGTCTCCCGCGAGACCCACATTCTCACCTCGTATGTTCACACACTACATTCGTAGTGTCCCACCCCAGCACACTCATTACTCGTGGAAGACATTCTTACCAAGTCCCGTAAGAGTTCGGGAATATCTGTGCATCCGCACAGAAGAAGAAGGTCATGGCCAGTATTGCCAGAACTATATACTCATATGCATATATACTGTCTGTTCTTTCGGACATGTCCGAAAGAAACAGACACCATATCGATATAAGATATAAGTATATAGACTTATTCTGCAGTCTGCTTCTCTGATGACAAGACAGTACTCCCAGCTCCTTTTACTGAGCGAGCTGGCGCACACTGGACTCACACTGGGGAGGACGACAGTTCAAATCCCCATCTGGCCATCCAGATTTAGGTTTTTGTGATTTCCCTGAATCACTTAACGTACATGCTGCGATGGCTTCTTTGTAAGGGTATGGCGACTTCCTTTCCCATCCTTCTTTAATCCTACCTTGTGATCTGTCCCCAATGACTTTGCTGTCGATGGGACGATCAATATATTAACCTTTTTTCCCCCTTCTTTTATACTACCGGATCCACTTCTCGTGACATCTAGATGTCAAGCTCGTATTATGTACGAATGGCCGAATACCTTTTTATAGTGTACTTGCTGAGGAATTTATAGTCCAATAAAAGCTTCCGACAAGTAGGTTGGGTAATTTAGTTTTGAGGAACTTGCTACAACTTCTTGCTCAAGTGTTTCCACTAGAGTCGCAGCGCGAGATACGCAAGTGGCGAATTTACAGCGCCGTTCGTAAGAAATAGAGCAGTTGGTACCGTTGATGCATGATTATTACCAAAGGAAAATATTGAAAAAAAACCAGAAGTTAAGGAGAAAGAAGTATTTAAGTCAAGAAATGGGTGTATATTGAATTTTTCAACATACGTTTTATTAGTTTCTTGTGCACAGAGAGGCGTAAATTGTGTTTTTTTTCTTTTTTTTACGTCTTCAAATCGCTTGGTCAATTTTAATTTCAGTATCTCGCTGTAAATACTTGCAGAAAAGTTTCCATTAGGCTCGTGGCGTGGGATAGGCAAGTGTTGTCTCAAAATCTGCCGCAGTATTTTCCAGTGCATCATCTATTCTTCGTGTCGCTAAGTCAGTGCGCTTTCTGAATTAACAGTCGCGTTCTTTCCTTGGTCCACATGAATATCTCACTTTATCACACTGATAATTTCATACCGGTATTGAAAATACAAAACTTCCGCAGATTTGAGAAAAGCTTCTAGCAATCGCCAAGTTCGACAAGTAATTGAACCAATACGCAGGAAACTGTTCCCACTAACTTTCGGCAGCTGCCTCTGGAAGTCCACTTTCTAGGGATGTTTCCACATTTCAGATTTTGCAGAAGCAGCTTTTACAAGTGACTTTCGGTTGTTCACATGCTAGAGGACATACCTGTACGTTTTAAAGTACAGGGTCTCATTGTTCAGTGCAACTTGACATTGTCACCACGACTGGGATTCTATTACCGACTAGTCGCCAGCGGTCTGGACAGTGACAGGTAAGGAAGGGATTCGTATCTTGGAGGGATCACAGATTGTTACCGACTCTCCCACAGATGCTTACAGTTTTAACAACAGTAAGAAAATAAAGAAACTAAACTCCGTCCGAACAAGTCTCGGAAGGCTCAACGATACAGACTGACCGCCGTGTTATCCTCAGCTTATAGGAGTCACTGGATGCGGATATGAAGAGGCATGTGGTCACCACACCGCTCGACCGGCCGTTGTCAGTTTACGAGACCGAAGCCGGTAGTTCTAAACTAAGTAGCTCTTCAATATCCCAACAGCGCTCGGTAGACTGGACGATCACCCACTCAAGTGCTAGCGAAGACAGACAAGGCTTAACTTCGCTGATCTGGCGGGAAGCAGCGTTACCACTGGAGCAAGGCCATTGACAGCAAAATAAATATAATGTTTTAATGTGCAAATAAAGTGTTTAATTATAATCAGATTTGTACCACCAGGCGCCGCCAACCACTACGACTGAAGAACTTTGCTATAGAGGTGATGTAACACTGATTGACGTCATCCAAGCTCAGTTCGACTCGTTGCCCAGAGCCGTCGCTGCTGGTAGAGGTGGCAGCTCTGTGTACTGTCTTCCATAAGGTATTTACCCCCACCCCCAATCAGCTACATCTTCCATCGACACTGTATACGCCGAATAAGTACAATCTCGTCATTTTGAAAAGTTCCTTTCGTCCGTCTTTCGGAGCTTCCATAACGTCGCACGAAGTCACGCTCGTGGCTGCAATATCGACCCACAGTACTCTTGGCGATGTGCAGTGCGCGAGGCGAATTACGCGACGCACTGCTCCGCGCATTTAACTGGAAACGTTTACTGGTAGACCCGGATTAATTGTCTATACTGCTACATTCCCAATTCAATGTAAATGAGGGTCAACAGTGTCGCTTCAACCCACGAGATAGGGTTAAACTTCACCACTAAACGTCAGTAATTAAAAGCTAACTGCTGGCCGGGCTGGCCAAGCGGTTCTAGGCGCTGCAGTCTGGAACCTCGCGACCGCTATGGTCGCAGGTTCGAATCCTGCCTTGGGCATGGATATGTGTGGTGAACTTAGGTTAGTTAGGTTTAAGTAGTTCTAAGTTCTAGGGGACTGATGACCTCAGATGTTAAGTCCCATAGTGCTCAGAGCCATTTGAACCATTTTTAAAAAGCTAACTATGAGGAGCAGTCAAATGAAAATGGAACAGCCACCACAACGAGATCACGGAATGGTTCCATTCCAAAGTAATCACCACACGCGTTCAGACATTTATCACAGTGGGAAACGAGACGGTCACTTCCTGTTTCGTAGAACGCGTCGGCCGCTGACTGATCCACGATTGCACCCACCCTTGCTCTTCCTTGTCCTACTGAAGCCGACGTCCACGCATGACTTTCTTTAGATGAGACTGTAAAAGCTTCAGGCTACTCGGAGTATGTTGCAGTGTTTCCGAACCAAATCGCTGAAATATAGCCTTTGTACGATTAGTAGTATCATTGAGCGCTTATTGAGGAACAGGATCATTCCATCCTACAGCACTCCGACAGACCAAGGAAAAATGGCAAAGCCAACAATGGGAACATCCCACATGTTCCCAGCCAGAGAAATCCAGAGGCGTTCACACAAGTTTCAGTAATCTCATGATGATCCTCTTCTTCTTCTGCAGGGGTCTTCTGCTCCTCGAGTTGTTCGAACGTGGAACCAAAAGCTGTGCACAATGTTATGAACACATTTTGCAGAAACTGTGATGTGCCATATAGTCGAAACATCCAGAAATACTGTGGGATGGAATCATCCTGTTGCTCGCCAAGAGAAACTGGAAAGCACTGAGTAGGATTTCACGCCCTCTCCCAGGTACACACATCCAATTCTCTCAGTCTTCCGTACTGCCTAAATAGCTTGACTGAACAAAAGGATCTCTTACTCCGAACTTGTGACATACACAATATAAAATACCGCCTCTGTATAATGACTGTCTTGACAGGGAGTACTCAGTGAATTATACCTAAGATTACACAATGTTGGGCAATATGTTGCCACTGGATTGTGAGAGAGAGGTGGCAAATGAACTTGGGGACAGAGAGTATCCCTTGTAGCGTCCCTGGTGACATGGCATTACATCAGCCACATTAGAAGACGGACCAATGCTCGACTCCAAAAGCAACATACACACATCACCTCGGTTCCCAGAGTTCTGGAACCTGTACGAAAATTGGAATAGAAATCAACATAAACATCATTTCCGCCCTTTCTATTGCTCATGAAAACTAGACATTGCAAGTTGTAACACGGTACAGCGAGATCCTCAGAGGTGGTGGTCCAGATTGCTGTACACACCGGTACCTCTAATACCTAGTAGCACGTCCTCTTGCATTGATGCATGTCTGCGTTCATCATGGCGTACTATCCTCAAATTGATCAAGGCACTATTGGTCCAGATTGTCCCACACCTCAATGGCGATTCGGCGTAGATCCCTCAGAGTGGTTGGTGGTTCACGACGTCCATAAACAGCCCTTTTTAATCTATCCCAGGCATGTTCGAAAGGGTTCATGTCTGGAGGAAGTCATTCACAAGATGTGCACGATGGGGCTGCGAATTATCGTCCATGAAGACGAATGCCTCACCAATAGGCTGCCGATATGGTTGCACTATCGGCCAGAGGATGGCATCCATGTATCATACAGCCTTCATGTCTGAAGGAAGTCATTCACAAGATGTGCACGATGGGGCTGCGAATTATCGTCCATGAAGACGAATGCCTCACCAATAGGCTGCCGATATGGTTGCACTATCGGCCAGAGGATGGCATCCATGTATCATACAGCCATTACGGCGCCTTCCATGACCACCAGTGGCCTACGTCGGCCCCACATAATGCCACCCCAAAACAGCAGGGAACCTCCACCTTGCTGCACTCGCTGGACTGTGTGTCTAAGGAGTGCAGCCTGACCGGGTTGCCTCCAAACAAGGCTCCGACGATTGTCTGGTTGAAGGCATATGCGACCCTCATCAGTGAAGAGGATGTGATGCCAATCCTGAGCGGTCCATTTGGCATGTTGTTGGGCCCATCTGTACCGCACTGCATGGTGTCGTATTTGCAAAGATGGACCTCACCATGGATGTCGGGAATGAAGTTGCTCATCAGGCAGCCTATTGCACACAGTTTGAGTCATAACATGACGTCCTGTGGCTGCACGAAAAGCATTACTCAACATGGTGGCGTTGCTGTCATGGTTCCTCCGAGCCATAATCCATAGGTAGCGGTCATCCACTGCAGTAGTAGCCTTTGGGCGGCCTGAGCGAGGCGAAATATGCCTGTCTCTCTGTTTCTCCTCCATGTCTGAACAACATCGTTTTCCTTCACTCTGAGATGCCTGGACACTTACATTGTTGAGAGGCTTTCCTGACACAAAGTAACAATGCTGACAAAATCGAACCACAGTACTGACCGTCTAGCCATGGTTGCACTTTAGACAACATCAGCCGAGTACCTCTTTCCTGGTGGAATGACTGGATCTTATCGGCTGTCGGACCCCATCCGTTTAATAGACGCTGCTCATGCATGGTTGTTTACATCTTTGGGCAGGTTTAGAGACATCTCTGAACAGTGAAAGGAACTGTGTCTGTGATCAATATCCACAGTCAATGTCTATCTTCAGGAGTTCTGGGAACCGGGGTGATGAAAATCTTTCTTTGATGTGTGTATATATAGCCAACAAAATGGAGGGCTCTGATTAGCCCAAAACACAAGGATGTACTTTCCTACCATGTGTCAAGGTAAAAAAGCGGCAGTGGGGAAGAGACGGCAGTGGTGAGTAGTTGCATGTCAGGTGTAGATCGCACTCAACATGATAGAATGAGCCTTATCAGTTAAATTGTGGCACTGTTTAGAGTTTGTTAAATGTAACTGTCATTTTGTTGGTGCGATATGTGAGTGTAGGACCATTATAATCTGCAAATGGCCCAGATAGATGATAAATGATTGCGTAAATACGTTTTGTAAACCATCACAAAGGAAATTAATAGATTTAAAAATGCTAGGCCAACCAAAAATATTATTCGGCCACTAATTCCTGTCAGACTTTGCATCATTCCACACCGTTACAGCAATATCCTGATCCTGAGTTCAACCAGTCCACAACCATTGCTTCTACTGTGCAGAGGGGACACTATCACCTGGAAGACACAGGTCAGTGTACTTCAGGTACCTACAGCGAGATACGACGGATGTGGGTATCTCATTCAGGAATGTTGGCGAGTTCAGATGATCAGACACCAATAGGTTCTGTGACCAGTCTTTTTAATGGAAAGGTTAGTGTTCAATCAGCCCCAGAGAGCATGCCACTTCTCCACTGCATGACAGCGGTTGGCCGACTCCTTGCTGTCACGAGTTCCAACAACTTCCGGAAAGAATTTCATATACAGGCCTTTTTTTAGGCAAATAGCAGCAGAATGTAGGCATTCTCATTGGCCACTTTCTGCTCCAGATGTCACAACTTCTGTAAACTGCTGCGTCCCAACAGGAAATGAAGAACTTTTTCTGTGACGGAAGTTGGAAATACCAACCATTAAGGGGAAATTACTCTCTGTCTAACTCAGCCATATGGGTTCTGGCTGTAACCCATTTAAGGGGATTGAAGAAAGACCAGACTATCAGCTCCAGGGTGAGGAAACACCCATTCCCCCTGAGTCTAGCTTTGTGAAGTGGTTAAAATCCCATAAACTTCCGACCAAATACTCCTTCGCCATTGCCAAGTAGAATGAGTGCTGATGGGCTAGTGGTATGCCTTTATGTACTATAGCTGTCGGGTGTGCCGACACTACTGCTTGTGGCATCGCCATATATGGGTATATGTTGACTCTGCTTTTGATGCAACTGCTTCAACCACGCGGTCGTTGGATCCCACACCACACTGAGCTGCATGCTGCTTCCTCTATTAAGCGTGTTCTCACTGATTTCACATTCGTAAACAGCAACTAGCTATAATGTCATCCTGACTAAGTTGAGGAAGATCAACTCGGCTGATAAAATCGCCTGAGTTGCTAATAAGATGTTCACAGTGGCTGACAGAGGGAGGAGAGTGGCGAAGTATTCTTACACAGGAAATAATTTTGCAATTTGATATCGTTCTTGGCTTTGCAATTTTAGTGGCTATCAGTGTGAAGCCCCTTTTACAGAATCGTCTTTCTTGTCTGAAATGACAACTCGAGACAAGTGAGCCCTTGGTGTTTTGTCCCAGTACTGTGTCTCGTCTATTTCGGGTGGTGATTTTCTTTTCCACGTCAGCACCATAACGTCGTGTTGTGAGAGCTGTCTGTTGTGCGGTTTGCCATCTGAACGGTGAAAGTGAGGTTGTGACGGACTGTCCTTTTACGAAAAAATCGAAACATAATAACGGAATGTGGGCGCAAACGAACGGTTCTAAGCGCTTCAGCCCGGAACCGCGTTACCGCTACGGTCGCAGGTTCGAATCCTGCCTTGGGCATGGATGTGTGTGATATCCTTAGGTTAGTTAGGTTTAAGTAGTTCTAAGTTCTAGGGGACTTATTATCTCAGATGTTGAGTCCCATATTGCTCAGAGCCTTTGAACCATTTTTTTTGTGGGGGCAAACAATGATAATAGAGTTTATTAATGATAAAAGCAGAATTCATAGTGGAAGTTCTTGTCAAAGGTCGTGTGGTGAATTCCTTACACTCTTGAGAACTGACTGAATAGGAAAAGTCTAATCCAAACATTTCAGAACATGTGCATTTATTTGTTTGATATGTTTGATAAAATATATACTGCAAACACATAAAACAGTACCTAGAACGCAGTAAACAGCGCCTTTTTTTATCCCTTGTGTATTCCTTGCTAAATGCCAAACCACATCGAAAATTATTTTTCTCGTCAAATAATTCTGACTTTCCCACCGTTGAAATAACTTTCATTGAAACATGTGTATCTGTTTACTTTCTTAGTTATGCGTAGTGGAGGGCTTTCTCTGTAAATGTAAGTACCATTTGCTATCAGAGGTTTCATCTCTTCTGTAGAAATTCATTAATAGGAGAAAAGATGAAGATTTTGTGTAACTTTTCAGTGTGTCAGGAAGACAAAGCAAACAATACAGTAGAGATGAAGAAGAAACGAAAGCACGAAATCCATATCTATAACAGGAATTGGCTCAGCCAGAAAAGGTTGACTTTCGATGTTGGCAGGCTACGCAAGAAAGGAAGAATGAATCAATTGTTGGTGCTAATAACGATCATCCTCCTTTACCTCCTCTGCAGATGACGTGTTACTGAGCACATTTGTTCTGTGCATGCAGTACACGTGAGGCGCCTAGTTGTTTGCACTGCACTATGTGGAATACGAAGGTTCTGTTATAGTTCACTAACCTGCTGTCTTTAAGTTGATGTCCCCAGCGCAGAAAACAGCACGCAGGTCGTAGGTTCTGTATCTTGAGGCTGAAACTGACTTTTAGCGAGGCTCTGTTCTGAAATAATCTATCACTTCTTTGGGATGCCGCTCGCGTATTTTAATATAGCCACACGAGAAGACTACATGATCTTAATACAACTCGTTCTGATACAGCAAAGTACACGATGAAACACAATGTTTACGAAAATGTTTCTTTACATTATTTGTGTCGCTTGTCTGTGCCTCATGACTACCGGAGTGAATTTTTTGATTCTGAATACTGCCAAACACATTCTGCCACAGACAACATCACTGTACATCTCGACTGTTTAATCCAGAGTGACGAACAGGAACTTAAATAAAAATTAGGAACACATCCTACGACAGACAACATGTCTGTTCTTCTCGACTGCCTAATCCAGAGTGACGAACAGCCCGAAATGCTTCGCGCGCCATACCAGAAAAGGCGTGACCGAACGCTCCCGAAGTGCTTCGTCTGCAATTTCGTCAGTCTTTTGTTTTTGATTTAAATTGTTTTTAATAATTCTAAAATGACTGATTGATAGTCAGCTGTTGAGACATATTTATATTAAAAAGTGAAGTCATTCCAAGCCGGCCGCGGTGGCCGTGCGGTTCTAGGCACTTCAGTCCGGAACCGCGTGACTGCTACGGTCGCAGGTTCGAATCCTGCCTCGGGCTTGGATGTGTGTGATGTCCTTAGGTTAGTTAGGTTTAAGTAGTTCTAAGTTCTAGGGGACTGATGACCTCAGATGTTGAGTCCCATAGTGCTCAGAGCCATTTGAACCATTTTTTTCTTTTTTAAGTCATTCCAATGAGTATTTTAACTAATAATAATAACTATAGTTTAACGTTTTGGCACCCTTGCTCCAAACACAGCAGCCAATCACAGAACAGTAGCATTATGCAGGCGGTCTTTCTCACGGGAATGGTACAGAATCTAACATCTGTCACAGGTACCTCACACCACATTTCGTCATCTATACTTCTTGCATCTCCACTGCTCTGGGAACAGCTTCTTGGAGCCTAATATGATGGCTGACTAAGCCTGAAATATTACAAGACGCCGCCAATAGTCCCTCGTTTCTGCGCATGCGCAGTGTGTAACATACTCGGAAATTTAGAACTCCACATTAAGCACAGTCTATAAGTGACTGACGTCACAGACACACTCGCGTCTGTCGGTTGCTGATTTACACACAGCACGATAGGTGCAGGCTCTTCGAGCAGTCGATTTTGACCTGAAAGTCGCCCATTGCAAAATGGACTTCAGCTGTCGAATACCCCACATCACAGTGGAGCAATGTGGCGTGCTAAGTGTGGGTGTGAGGAAACGTTAGCGACATTTTCACAAGCCCCACCCATTTACCCGCCTCCACACCTACCCCCCCCCCCCCCCCCCCCCGCCACACCAACCAAGAGTGCATCAATATGATCTTTGGTAGTCCTCGTCACTGTCGTGTTTTTGTGCGAGGAAACGTTAGCGACAGCTCCGGACATTCGCACAAGCCCCACCCATTTACCCCCCTCCACACCTACCAGCCCATTTACCCCCCTCCACGCCTACCCCCCACCACGCCAACCAAGAGCGCATAAATATGATCTTTGGTAGTCCTCGTCGCTGTCGTGTTTTTGTTCGTGGTTTTATGTTTTACTGCAGTTGTTCATACTAGCAGTGTTGTGCTGTTAGTACTTCTTAGCAGTTTGTGTAATACTGTCAAAATGAAACATAGATATGCACTCTCAATAAAGTTGTCATACACAAGGTACCTAAACTTGACTGTTGTGGCCAACTGCTGTCAAAACTGATATCTAACAGACATTAAAGTACGATAAGATGTGTTGGAATTACACTGACGAAATTTTGTACATATGTTTAACAATAGGCAGCTCTAAAGCTCTCAAACACTGAAGAAGAACTCAAAGTAATTTCGTGTCTGCTGTAAGCAAGCAGTCATAAGAGTCCACAAGTAAAAATTCACCCATTACACAGGCAAATATTAATGAAGAATGTCACTGTATAAATATCTGACTGCTTGCATTACGCATTTCTACATCTGGGTGTTAAAATTACGAACAACTTCAGTTGGAAAGACCACATAGATAATATTGTGGGAAAGGCGAGCCAAAGGTTGCGTTTCATTGGCAGGACACTTAGAAGATGCAACAAGTCCACTAAAGAGACAGCTTACACTACACTCGTTCGTCCTCTGTTAGAATATTGCTGCGCGGTGTGGTATCCTTACCATGTAGGATTGACAGAGGACATCGAAAGGGTGCAAAAAAGGGCAGCTCGTTTTGTATTATCACGTAATAGGGGAGAGAGTGTGGCAGATATGATACGCGAGTTGGGATGGAAGTCATTAAAGCAAAGACGTTTTTCGTCGCGGTGAGATCTATTTACGAAATTTCAGTCACCATCTCTCTCTTCTGAATGCGAAAATATTTTGTTGAGTCCAATCTACATAGGTAGGAATGATCATCAAAATAAAATAAGAGAAATCAGAGCTCGAACAGAAAGGTTTAGATGTTCGTTTTTCCCGCGCGCTGTTCCGGAGTGGAATGGCAGGGAGATAGTATGATTGTAGTTCGATGAACCCTCTGCCAAGCACTTAAATGTGAGTTGCAGAGTAATCATGTAGATGTAGATGTAGATGTAGATCCCACTCTTTATTCTTTAGTCTTAATGAGGTAATCAGAAACAAACCAAGACATCGACTCTGCCTTGTTTATGCACAACATTGACTTCAGACAATCGAGATAATGGACAGCATCCTTGGCGATATTACCAATTTATATTTCGCAACAGAATTTCTTACACTGCGCGACGTGACGGAAATTTGCGCTCACTGCAGTTAACAAATACCAGATTTTTTGATATAGTGCAGATGAAAGCTCATGAAATAAAAAAGACAGGGTGGATACCATTTTTTTTCTTTCTTATTGATGATTTTTCAACTCGCATATTAATGAACATATTTCTATTTCTTTTCACAATGGTACCGGAAAAACTGTATTTCGTACTGACTACTGATTTTCTCCCTTGTTATGACTGGCATATCTGTGATACGAACAACTTTGATGTCGGAACATGCGGCAGACCGTGGGCGGAGCTTAGGATATGGATCGGTGTGGAGGGGGGTGACTGGGCGGGACTTGTGCACCGTCCGGGGCTGTCGCTAACGTTACGTTGGGCGTCCCGGGCACACAGGTACATGCGTCGCGAGCGGTGGCCGCTGTGCATGGGCGCGGGCCCGCTGCTGGACGAGGCGTCGTCGCTGCTGGCGCTGGCGGTGGAGCGCGGCCCGCGGCTGCCGCACGTGGACCCGGGCGACGCGGCGCGGCTGCTGCTGCGCGCGCACGACTTCCTCGACCACCTGGACAGCCGCGTCGAGCCCGCGCTGCCCGCGCGCCGCACGCCCTTCGGCGTCAAGCTGGTCGACCTGCTCGACTGCAGCCAGACCGCCGCCTGCCACCTCGTGCTCACCAGGCAGGCCGGGCAGCCGCTCTTCCTCCTCTCCGGCAGGTACCAGGTACCTCACACGCACCAACTTCACTTCCTCCTTCTTTCCTTTATCGAATTTCGATTCCCCCCGAAGGGGGCCGGGCTGGCAGCAGCTTAGTACGCCGCTCTTCAGCCCACAGAATTTGTTTTAAAAAAATGAAGATAATAAATAATAAAAGCAGGCGATAAAATCGGTGACTTAATGGTAAAATGGCGGAAAATTGTGGAACTTAAAACATAAAGCAAAGGGTTGATGATGCTAATAAAATACACAGGAAGCAGACAGCTAAAATAGTAGACAGAGAATTACAAAACACGGCGACAGTCTGGTTTCTGTTCGCCAGAGATATAAAAATCACACCCAGCGACAGCACTACTTCTGTTCGCAACTCGTCGGAAAGATGCACGTCACTGAACACTCACTTGAACACTGCACTAAAAAGTTGGCTCAAATATGACACACTACAGCTGAGGGCAGACGGGGGGGGGGGGGGGGGAACTTGGACAGATGATGGGAAAGAAAAAGGGGAGAAGGAGAGCAAAAACGAAGTGGGGGGAGGGGGGAAGGAGTCAACGGAGGATGAGGACCCACGAGAGGGGGGTGCTGGGCAGACACAAGAGGGGGAGGGGAAAGGCAGAGGAAGAGAATGCAAAAGGACTCGAGGTGAGGGGTGGGGGGAGAAGGGAGCCAGAGAGAGGGTAGTCGGGGAAAAAACAGGATGGAATGTGAGGAAGAGGGAGCCCAGGGAAAGGACAGAGGAAAGGAGGGGGAGCTGAGGATAAGAGTTGATAGGAGGGATAAATGGAGGGAGAGAGGGCATTATCTGGGAGGCGAAGTTGATGGAAGCCACCTTGGGAAAGGAGATGAAGGGTGTAGAGATGGAAGGTAGGGGGGACACAACAGTGAAGGCACGGCAGAGGGCAGTGGTTGGAGAGGGGAGGAGCAACCAGGGGATGAGGGGGATCAAGGTGGTGGGAGTTGTAGAGTATGCGGATATGTTTGAGGAATAGGAGCAGATGGGGGAAAGGAATCAGGTCGTAGAGGATCCGCATGGGGGACGGGAGGCATATACAGAAGGCGAGGCGGAGTGCAAAGCGCTCGAGGATCTGGAGGGACTTATAGAATTTAGGGGCGGGGGATATCCAGGCGAGACTGGCATAACAGAGGATGGGACAGATTAAGGATTTGTAGGTGTGGAGGATGGTAGAGGGTTTCAACCCCCATGTCCGGCCAGAGAGGAGTTTGAGGAGTTGGAGGCGGTTGTGGGCTTTGGATTGGATGGAGTAGAGATGAGGGATTCAGGTGAGGTGACGGTCAGTGGTGAGGCCAAGCTAGGTGAGGGTAGAGGAGAAGCAGACAGGATGGGTGCAGATGGTGAGGGAGAAATCCAGGATCTGGAAGGAGCGAGTAGTACGACTTACGATGATTGCCTGCTCCTGTGTCTGGCTTGTTTCCTCTTTACATATGTGCTCTCAGCATTCTGTGCTCGACGCGGCTTCGTTGTGGTTGTACTGCTTGCGAAATGCTGCTGCCTGTGCCGAGAGATGGCGTTCTTGCCGCTATGAAATACAGGGTATATCAAAAATAATCGTCCGATTTTTAAAAAATCATAATATTATGTTATTTGAGATACGTGCGTGAACAACGTATTGTTGGAAAGAGCAAACTCTTGAGTTTTACACGGTCCCCGCTAGGTGGCTTGTTTCCTCTTTACATATGTGCTCTCAGCATTCTGTGCTCGACGCGGCTTCGTTGTGGTTGTAGTGCTTGCGAAATGCTGCTGCCTGTGCCGAGAGATGGCGTTCTTGCCGCTATGAAATACAGGGTACATCAAAAATAATCGTCCGATTTTTTAAAAATCATAATATTATGTTATTTGAGATACGTGCGTGAACAACGTATTGTTGGAAAGAGCAAACTCTTGAGTTTTACACGGTCCCCGCTAGGTGGCTTGTTTCCTCTTTACATATGTGCTCTCAGCATTCTGTGCTCGACGCGGCTTCGTTGTGGTTGTACTGCTTGCGAAATGCTGCTGCCTGTGCCGAGAGATGGCGTTCTTGCCGCTATGAAATACAGGGTATATCAAAAAGAATCGTCCGATTTTTTAAAAATCATAATATTATGTTATTTGAGATACGTGCGTGAACAACGTATTGTTGGAAAGAGCAAACTCTTGAGTTTTACACGGTCCCCGCTAGGTAGCAGCAGTGAGCGCCCACTTCAGTTCTAGTAAAAATGGTGTCTGGACAACAGAAAGCGTTTTGTGTTCTACGTCTTGCGCAGTTCGGTTCAGTAATAACTGTTCAGCGTGACCTTCGTACTGGGTATGGTGTGGATCCTCCTACGGAACAGAGCATTAAACGATGGCATGAACAATTCCGAGAAACAGGTAGTTTGTGTAAAGTCAAATCGCTGCGCCGTCCCAGAGTGTCTGACACAGACGTCGAACACATCCGCCATAGTTTCACAAGCAGTCTGCAGCAATCGACAGCTCAACATGCCCCCGACGACCGTCTCGCGTGTGTTGCGACCACGTTTACACATGAAACCATACTAAATTCACCTACTGCAAGCTCTTCATGAAGGTGACAAACAACAACCTGTGGAGTTCTGTAATTTCGTTCTCGGCAAGACGGGGGATGACAGTTTTCATCCACGCTTAGTGTTTAGTGACAAGGCAACATTCCATTTAAATGGAAAAGTGAACCATCATAAATTGAGAATATGGGGTAGGAACAATCACATGAAGCTACACAACATGAGAGGGACTCTCCAAAATTTTGTGCAGTTTTATGGGAAAAGCTGTGTTGTCCATTTTTCTTTGCCAAGAACACTGTTATATGAAGCACATATCTCAATATGCTTCAGAACTTTCTTTTCCCACAGTTGGAGACTGATTCGGACGACTTAATTTACCAACAGGCTGCGACGCCACCACTCTGGCATCCGGAAGTTGCGGGAATTTTTAAATCAAAGGATTACTGAATGGTGGATTGGTCACATTGGACCAAATGATTCAGCCTTACATTATTGGCCTCCAAGGTCACCGGACCTGACTATGTGATTATTTCTTGTAGGGGTTTTTGAAAGACTCTGTGTATGTGCCATCGTTACCAACAGCAATGAAGGAGCTGAGACATCGCATAACAGCATCTGTGGAAGCTGTAGCTCTAGACACGCTCGCTGTAGTGTGGGAAAAGTTTGCATACCGCATTGACATATGCCGTGCGTCCAAGGGGATTATACTGAAGACCTATGAAAAGCTATGAAAAACAACTTTTTGAGTTTCTCGTTCATCAAAAAACAAAATTAACTGTATATGTTTATACGAGGTTTGTCCGGAAAATAGTATAAAACTTGAATAACGTCTTTATGTTACAAGTTGCAGTCACCGACAGTTGTGACTACTGCTGTAATCAATCCCCTCAACGCTCAGTTCGAGTCAGAGCACTCTGCGTGATGGTGGAAGTGTGCGGCAGCTTGTTGACAGTTACCCTTTTTCACCTGCCGTCGGCATGGAGCTCTCTCTGATTGAGGAACAGCGCGTCAACATCAAGTTTCTTGCAAAGTTAGGCAAGAATGGCCGTGAGATTTTTGAGTGTTTGAAACAGGTTTACGGAGACAATTCTCTGAAGGAACCAACCGTGAACAAATGGTTAAAAAGGTTCCGGGATGGCCGAGAAGAAGTGAACGATGACCCGCGCCCAGGACGCCCCTCGACATCGAGTTCCGATGCAAATGTTGAAAGAATTCGGGCTTGTGTTCTTAAAGACCGTAGATTGACAGTCAGAATGATTTCTGACGATCTGTCAATTCCCAAAACAATCGTTCACGAAATTCTGACACAAAAACTTGAAATGAAGAAATTGTGTGCGAAAATCGTACCGAAGCTCTTGACGCCAGAACAGAAAGCAAAGAGGGTTGAGTGCTGTGAGGATTGGTTGGAAGCAGAAGAACGAGGGGACTTTCTCAACCGAGTCATCACTGGAGACGAGTCCTGGTTTTACGAATTCGATGTGGAGCTCAAATCTCAAAGCAAGGAATGGAAACTAGCAGGAGAACCGAGAACAAAAAAGTCACGAAAATCAAGGTCCAATGTGAAGACAATGGTGATTGTTTTCTTTGATTCTAGGGGCATTGTTCACAAGGAATTTGTACCTCCCGGCCAGAGAGCGAACGGAAATTTTTACGTTGACGTTCTGACACGCCTCAGAGCTCGTGTGGCCCGAGTTCGACCGGAGTTGGCAAAAGGGGGCAGGTGGATCCTTCATTACGACAATTCGCCCGCTCACACGTCGCTCGTTGTGCGCGAGTTTTTGGCCCGAAGTTAAATCACCGTGACAGACCACGCGCCTTTCACCCGATTTAGCCCCGTGTGGCTTCTTCATGTTCCCGAAATGCAAAATGGTGCTTCGGGGGCGGCACTTGGGAGATGTGGAAGCAAACAAGGCGGAAACGACACGGCAACTGAACAACATCACAACTGAAGACTTTCAGCAATGTTATCAACAGTGGAAACGGCGTTGGCAGAAATGTATCGCGTCTCAGGGCGAGTACTTTGAAGGAGACCATATTGTAATACCTGAATAACTGTAAAATAAAGTTATTATTCAACTTTTATACGTATTTTCCGGACAAATCTCGTACGTTTCAAAAATATAGACGTGCCAACTCGGTTGTTTCTTTTTGATTCACCCACTACTTATGCGATTTTAAGGAAACTACTCGTTGAAAAAAATTGATTTTTACACATCTTACAGCTTGATACCTTCGCTCGACAAAGGACTCGGCGTCTTTTAGTTATACATCATAGTTACTGTGCTGCATCAAGTTAAATAAACCGTTGCACGAAATTTTAAAGGATTTGCGGAGGTAAAAAATCACTCAAAAATGGCTCTGAGCACTATGGGACTTAACATCTATGGTCATCAGTCCCCTAGAACTTAGAGCTACTTAAACCTAACTAACCTACGGACATCACACACATCCATGCCCGAGGCAGGATTCGAACCTGCGACCGTATTGAAATTTTATTTGAAATTGAGAGCCGAACGATATCTCAATTCACTCTCGATTTACAGATTTTTGTATTTGGCAGGCAGTGCACGATGCGCTCATTTCCATTCCTGCGCATCGGGAATCGTGTGGTCGTAACAATCGTCTTATTTCATAAACGGTTCAAGATATCGGAACGAGGTTTTTTTTTCAGATGGTAGCACGTATGTTGTATGATAAATACACAAAACTTTTCTATTCACCGAGATATGGAAGTAACTCGTCCGAAGCAGGGAGAGATCGGCAGAATGATATGGGTAAACATTTCAATAGCGCTTCAGGAAAATCTTTGGGTCGCATTTAAACATGTCCTCAGCACCTGTAGAGCGGTAGAATTAACTCGTCCACAGAAGTTAAAGGCCCCTAGACTGTCAACAATACAGCAAAGGCAATAAGTCAGTTGTCGAAAATGATTTTGGGGCAATAATACTAAAAAAAATGAAAACACGAACTTATTTTCGACACAGAAATACATGTAGAGGTCAATTAATCTACAAAAGACGTCCAAAGCGGTTTCCATGCTGTTCTAAGCAAACATTACATCTTTCCAAAATTGACTTCTAAATTTTGTTGCAAATCGACCAGGACTGTAGGTTTTCAAATGTTGAATGGATTCGTTCCTTCAAATGCTCAACATCACGAATCTTGACGGAACAACCCTTGATTTTTAGGTTTCGGCACTCAATCGGTTCTAACGGAATCCTTATAGGATCACTTTTCGTCCATCTGTCTGTCCGACTGTTGAGACCCGACCAGGACTGTAGGTTTTCAAATGTTGAATGGATTCGTTTCTTCAAATGCTCAACATCATGAATCTTGACAGAACAACCTTTGATTTTTGGGTTTCGGCTCTCAATCGGTTCAAACGGAATCCTTATAGGATCACTTTTCGTCCGTCTGTCTGTCCGACTGTTGAGACGCCTTCTTCTCAGCAACGGGTAGAGGTATCAAGTTCAAATTTATGTGAAATACTAACGCCTACGCTCCCTTTGGGGTGCAAAAAATTTAATGCAATCTAAAAATATGGCCGTTTATTGATACTCACACACTCACTCATCTAAACCTGTAGGGTACTTCCCATTGACCTAAAATCATCAAATTTGGCAAGAAGCAAAGTTTCACAGCACAAGCAAAAGGAAAAAATCCGAAGACTTTTAATTTGTTATTATATCACATAAAAATTATTATTATTTTGCGATTACAGACTTACATTGCATTCGTTCAAAATGGGTCAAATGGCTCTAAGCACTATGGGACTTAACATCTGAGGTCATCAGTCCCCTAGACTTAGAACTTCTTAAACCTAACTAACCTAAGGACATCACACACATCCATGCCCGAGGCGGGGTTCGAACCTGTGACCGTAGCATCCGCGTGCTTCTGGACTGAAGCGCCTAGAACCGCTCGGTGACAGTGGCCGGCATTGCAATCGTAATCCGTCTAAAATTTCAGCAATTACTGAAGGGATTATGATTTGGTAGTCAACAATCGGTAGATTAATTCACAAGGAAGGATTGTATATACAATTTACAAATATTTCGCGTTAACTGGCTGAACTACAATGAAGTCAAGTCCGCTGACGTTGTGGAAACGATGCTTTTGCCATCTAGTGATGATACGTGTAAGGCCGCCCGGGTTTGCATCTCTCTGTCTGTCAAGACCTCTTTTTCTTAGGAACGGTTAGAGGTATCAAGTTGAAATTTATGTCAAATAACAAGGTCTATGGTCCTTTGGCGGTGTAAGAAATTTAACCTTCTAAGACAATGAAATCAAAAGATACAGCCATTTAAGCCACATATTTTGAGACCCGCGTACTCATTCATCAAACCTATAGAAGATCTGTATACATGCATAATTAAGTTTGTACGGAACGCTCAGTGTGCGAGCCGGCCGGTGTGGCCGTGCGGTTAAAGGCGCTTCAGTCTGGAACCGCGTGACCGCTGCGGTCGCAGGTTCGAATCCTGCCTCGGGCATGGATGTGTTTGATGTCCTTAGGTTAGTTAGGTTTAAGTAGTTCTAAGTTCTAGGGGACTTATGACCACAGATGTTGAGTCCCATAGTGCTCAGAGCCATCAGTGTGCGAGTCACTTAAGTATACCCCAGACTGAACAATCCATGTGTGTGATACCTGGGGACCGTGGAGGCCATTCTATAGTACCCCGTCTGTCAAACGATTCCTCATAGTTATCGTTTAGAAAGGCTCTCACAATAACTCCATAATACAGGGGTGCTCCATCTTGTTGCTATATCAGGTTTTCCTTAACCGGCAGCAGATGCTGAGAAAATGGACTCTTTTTCCAGTTCTAACAACACTTATTAACGCTTATCTAAGTAATTTACGGAACTGATTGTACTGTTAAAAAAATAAGGCCCGATTATCCTTCGGCGAAATTCACGCCCAAACACTCACGTGCGTATTGGTAGAGTACCAGTAGACATAGTTGTGGTTTGTTTACTCTTCCATTCACCTTGAAAGTCGCTTCGCCGCAACAAAAAATGCTTTTCTAAGACTTGGGATCCCTTCTTGTCAGTCGGTATATATCTCAGGGAAATCCATACATCTGTCCAGAAAACCTTCATTCAGACCTTGAAGTAAAGTAGACCTATATGGTTTGAATTTTTGCTTTCTCTGAATGCTTCGTAGACTTTATCTAGGTATTCCATTCTCCTTGGACATTTTTCTTTGAGATTTAATCGGTGGTTGCACAAAATATTTCGCGAAAACGGTAATGTTCACTTCTGTCGTAGCAGACTTTGGCTTACCTGAAGAGGATATTCGCTACCGATCCAATCTCTTCAAATCTTAAATTTAATCTGCATGTATCTTGTTTGAAAATGTTCTACAAACAAATAGCAAACATCATTCCAATTATGGTAATGTGTCCACCATGCCTGCAGAACAAATACACGCTGTTCTGTAGTTAACTTTCTATTCATTGTTTCTCAAATAATAATAAACAAAAGAACATCAAACAGCTAGTGTCAACTGACAACGCGCTAAAAATATAATGGAATGTATCCGACAGCAGATAAGCTTGAGTTAATAACGAAGTTAAATTCATTGCAGATGAATTATAGAAAGGAAGTGAAAAAAGCACCAGTGCTACGGAAAGAGGAGTTGCAGTTGCAGTTTCAGCCAACACTATGGTGCCTCGTTGCCATTAACTTTCCGCAAAGGCAAGGAATGCATTGTGGCTCAAGTATAACTACAATCTAATCATTAAATACATATGTACTCCCTTCTTTATTTGTGTGTATTGTTTCAAACTTCGTTGTTGCACACGTTTTCATCACGATTGAAGCCAAATAACACAAACAAAATTACGGAGGCTTTCTTACAGGTATACCGTCTCGGAAATGGGTGTTTTTTGCTTAATTGTATGGGTACATGAAATGAGCGAGCGTCACCGTCAGAAAGTGCCGACACCTCAGTATCATTTGTGGATTCCTTTTTTATTTAATACATGTTTCTGTCACTTTCTCCATTCTGCGCACGCATTTCAGAGCCCACGTGATATCGACTACATGAAATTTGAACTTAGGTGCTTATATCATTATTTCACCAGTTTTCTAACGTGTGTGGTATAAGGAAAAGCATATAAATCCACAATATCACATGTAACAGCACTCACACAGTACATCACAGCTTTAGAAAATTGAGTGCGTTACAATATCTCTCGTAGGTAGCTTCGAAATTTTCACCTTCAACATTTGTCAATTTCATAATTGCGTGTGTTACATTTGACGACTGATTGTTTGGAGAGTGATTGAAAATGACCTCGTGTCGAAATTGCAGTCGCAATGAATAATGTTTTAGCAGCCCAAAGCTGAATGATTTCATTTAAAAAAATTACTAAAGTTACCTGCATTCTTCTTCCTCTCTTCCTATACCACTCCTTCAGCCATCTGACCATTCTCTTTTCTCTCCATGAGCGCAAGTTTCAAATACCAACTGGCGTCCATATCCGCCATGTTTGCATACCCCACATATGAAAATTGCGCAGTATCATTTCGATGTCTGAGGCAACCTTTAATATATTGTACGGTAGTATTAAACAATATTACTGATAGAATAGGAGGAGCTTTATCGTTGTGAGGTGTGCGAGACAAATTATGTGACTTATAGCTCATCAGATTTGCACAGAAACGTTTCTTAGCGGACTCGGATCAATTCTCAGTGCTGTTACACTGTTAAATCGGTAAAAGCAAGGGTCGCCATCATCACTTTGACCAGTGAGACGGGGTTAAACTTCTCAGTACTCCAGTCTCAATAATCCAATCAGCGTAGCTATCCAACTGCTCTGTGAAAAATTCCGAGATCCCATCGTTGGACCTCAACGTGTACACAAGCGTGCTCAGGGTTCAGTGCACCGCCTCCAGCTGTCTCCTAGCAGCATTCCCCGATAGTCCCCCACAAAAAGAAAACAGCATGACAGTTTTAAGTCAGTGAGGGAAAAGTTACACACAAAAATATCTTACTCCAGTTTACAGAGAAACAAATTGTGTTTATTGGTTTCAATTATATCCCGCCAAGCGTGCTTCATTCATTGAACACTACATCCAGCTGGCTACTGGATCCGTGAACTGGTTAAAGAGCACGTAAATGCTCATTAAATCACACTACTCCCACCCAATAAACAGCATTTGCCTCAATCACATTTCCGTGCCCACGTACGGGAACAAAGTTTCAGATTCTTGTAGGCTTTTCATACTTGAAAAATATATAAATACTAGGTTCACTGACTATTGTCTTCAGAAATACATACTTCTGTCGCAGAGGGCTCAAGATTTTCCTCCTACAACTCGTGGGGGCATGATTTGGTATGTTCCTGATTACTCCACGAAGCTGTTTCAACACCGAAGCTGTCCACCCCCGGTAGCTGAGTAGTCAGCGTGACAGACTGTCAATCCTAAGGGCCCGGGTTCGATTCCCGGCTGAGTCGGAGATTTTCTCCTCTCAGAGACTGAGTGTTGTGTTGCCCTCATCATCATCATCATCATCATCATTTCATCCACATCGACGCGCAAGTCGCCGAAGTGGCGTCAAATTGAAAGACTTGCACCCGGCGAACGGTCTACCCGACGGGAGGCCCTAGTCACACGACATTTATTTAACACTGAAGCTTTCCTGCCAACCAGTTTCAAGAGCCGAATGCGAGCAACTTCGTTGACCATTTCCTGCTGCTTCTAATAGGACCACTCTGATAAGACTGCTTCCTGCTTTTTTTTCCAACAAATATCGGAAAATATCGGCCACTATGGAAGAATGGCTCTCCAAAGAATAGTATAATAAGCCCTAACCATAGCCCATTTATAAGTGTTACTGAATGTCTGACCCATCTCCCCAGGCTGGACAAAAGCCCGCACACCTGGACAACGGAAAACAGCTCTGGCGTCCACAATAGCTAACAAGACGAGCAAATGTGCGCGGACGGGAATGATGTCCTGCAAATTAATAACAATTAAAGGAATTCCAATGGATTACAGGAAAAATTACCAATTTGTTTGAAACAAGTGTAGTATTCCTCAAAGTTTCATCTACATAAATTTTGTAAGTCCTAAATTATCGCATTATTTTTTTTTCATTTCGTTTGGGTCTTCTGTGGACCACGGTTAGCTTATGCTTTTCTGTTCCCTGCCTATTATACTCCAACTTCCAGCCTCCCTCTGTTGGTCAGTTAGTGCGCTTCGCTATTTCCCGAGTTTCCTAAATTATGCAGTGTCTATTACTTTTCTTTATGTGTTCCTGACCGTCATGTCTTCTATGCTTACGCCTACTTCTTTTGAGTCTTTTCTAACTTCCTTCATCCATGTCATGATGCTATTGCATATCTTCATGTACTCCTAGATGCTCCAGCGCAATCTTCTGTCGCTCATTCTACGGATATGCCCGACTAAATTTAGCCAATTTTTCTCGTTTCACATGTCAGCTCACTTGCCCCTGCAATCTCTATGTACAGCAACTTATTTCTCCTTTGCTTCTGCGTTGTATCCATATCAACACAACAACACCGTGAAACTGTTCTATGAGCACAAATGTCACTACTGTAGCCGACGGTGGCTGCTTGACCCCGGAATCTGGCGAGCTGGATTCACGAAGAGGAGAAACTCAACATTTGGAGCAGTCGACAGGGAAGCAGAGACACTGAACACAGCGTACGGAAAAGCATGGAGAGAGGTACAATACACAACTGGCACGAATGACTGAAATGACTAACAGGCAGAACCGCGAGTATGGCATGATGTGAAACCTAGGTCCATGTGAGTCGATTTCAGCATAAGAGATGACTGCGCCCAGCATACCGCCGCCGGCAAATAAACTCTTGGGTCAGCAATTCTATTCATATTATGTTCTTCCTACGCTGTCCCTGATAGTTTTCCACACTACTCTACTACGAGACTCACTCCAGCTCATCTGAATCCATACGTATGTCCGATGGTGGGGATATTAAACCCATTTTAGAGTTTGTTTCGGATTATACAGCTAGGTAAAACATAAAATACTTAGGCTGAAGAGTGGCGCTATCCGTATCCAGTCCGCCCTCTCATGGGGAATTCAAATAACAAAAGAAACTGATGTGCAGATGGTCACTTGCTGTCACGTTTCCACTTCATTCAGCGTCTGTTCACTTTCTGAACATAGAGTAACACTGTCATCAGTGTATCCTCCTCAGAGTTGCGTTTTTCACAATGTGTGTACACTATCCGATTAAAAGTATCCGGACTCCCGAGTGTTATGCGAAATTAAGCTCTAGATGTCGCGTGACGCAGACTAGCCGGTGTAAGAGGTGACGAGGCGTACTGTGTTGTCAGTGGAGAAGGAGTGACAGAAGAATGGTTCGGTCAGGAGAGAGAAGTGTCTTCCAACGTGGACTAGCCATGGGACGTCAGCCGGCCGATGTGACCGAGCGGTTCTAGGCGCTTCAGTCCGGAACCGCGCGACCGCTACGGTCGCAGGTTCGAATCCTGCCTCGGGCATGGATGTGTGTGATGTCCTTAGGTTAGTTAGCTTTAAGTAGTTCTAAGTTCTAGGGGACTGATGACCTCAGATGTTAAGTCCCATAGTGCTTAGAGCCATCTGAACCATTTTTTGGGACGTCACGTGAGAAAGAAATCCATTAGGAACATCTCAACCCTTCTAAAGCTGCTCAAGTGGACTGTTGGTGGTGTAGCTGTGAAGTGGAAACGCGGAACAACAACCAGAGTTACACGAAAAACAGGCGTATCTCATGTGCTCGTGGACAGGGACTGTCGAGCATTGCAGTTGTTGGTCCTACAAAATCAAATGAAATCAGCAGAAGGAATCAGTGGTGATTTCCAAATTGCTACCAGCAGAAGAGCTAGTACACTGACTGTGCACAGGGAGTTGAGACCAATGTGGC
The DNA here is from genome assembly GCF_023864345.2 of Schistocerca serialis cubense. NCBI lineage: Eukaryota > Metazoa > Arthropoda > Insecta > Orthoptera > Acrididae > Schistocerca > Schistocerca serialis. The sequence continues at coordinate 449,929,213 of NC_064639.1, read as the reverse complement.
ACAATGGCCGAGCAACTCCACACAAGGCAGACATATCTGCTGTCGGTGCTAAGCAGACGTTCCAGGTAGGGTAAAGAGCGACGAAACTCCATAGTGGATGGCTGGAAACGAGTAATTTGGAGTGATGAATCAGGTTATCGCTGTGGAAAGCTGGTGTAAGGGTTCAAATGGCTCTGAGCACTATGGGACTCAACTTCTGAGGTCATCAGTCCCCTATAACTTAGAACTACTTTAACCAAACTAACCCAAGGACATCACACACATCCATGCCCGAGGCAGCATCCGAACCTGCGACCGTAGCGGTCTCGCAGTTCCGGACTGTAGCGCCTAGAACCGCAAGGCCACTGCGGCCGGCGCTGGTGTAAGGGTTTGGGTTTGACAAATGCCTGGAGAACGTTATCTGCCATCACATGTAGTGCCAACAGTGAAGCACGGAGGAGGTGGTGTTACGGTATGAAGGTAGTTTTCGTTGTTAGGATGTGGTCCGCTTATTGCGCTAAAGAGAACTCTAATTGCGATAGGATATGAACACTTTATACATAACTGTGTTCTCTGTACAGTAGACGAACAGTTCAGAGATGGTGATTGACTGTATCATCATGACAATGCAGCCTATCATAAGCAGCACCTGTGAAGCAATGGTTCATGGACATTTCTGAAATGGAATGGTCAGTCACGAGTCCCAACTTGAGTCCAACGAAACATTTTTGAGATGATGTAGAAGGTCCCCATCATTGCCCTTTCTGGCTTCAGCTCTTGAGGAAGAGTGGCCTGCCATTGCTCCACAGACACTCTGATGCTTCAGTGTCCCCAGCACGGAAGAAGCCATATTAATGTGATATAACATGTGTACAGATACCTCTGATCAGTTACCGTAGGTGTAGAACGTGAGTATGTGTGCGTGTACGCTGCGAGACGGTGGGGCACGGCCTGTGTTGTGGTGCGCCAGATGAGCTGCGTGCGGGACGCGCCGCCCGTGGTGTGCCGCAGCTCGGCGCCGGTGGAGCTCAAGCTGCAGGCGGTGTCTCGCTACGTGCGCGGCTGCGTGGGCTGGGGCGACGTGCTGAGCACGGTGCGCGAGCTCTGGAACCACGAGGACGCGGCGCAGCTGGCTGGCGCCAGTAACAGCGCCGGCACCGGCGCTGGCGCCAGCAGGCCCGCGCCGTTGCCGCCGTACAGCCAGGCGCACCGCAGGCAGGCGCAGCCGGAGCTCGACCCGGCCGCCGCGCTGCCAGGAACGCCCATCAGGTGGGGGCAGCCTCGCCATTTCTCACTCGGCCTGTCTAAGCTGAGAGCATCCTGCCCCAGAAAATGTTTTACCTGGTTATGACGTCCTTTGGGAACGGAATACCTAGAATAGCATTCTGCAGAAAAAAAGACGTAGCGAGAGGCAGAGGAAACCCAGAATTAGGTGGCAAGATAACATCTGGAAGGCGTAGCTAGGATGGACCTCAACACCAAATGGAGTGCACTCGACAGAAATCAATGGAAAGGGCTCTTAGAGCAGGGGTTTGTTGGATGAGACCCTTGCCAACGTAATCAAACGAAACTACATGGTTCTAGAAACCTTTTCAATTCTCAAACATCTATGACATATATATGCAAATGGAAGCGGAGAATAAAACAATTGTACTAAGGCCAGGATTCAAATACAGATTTCCTGCACTCTAGGTAGATGTGTTAACCAGTAAATCACCATACCACAGTGGCTTTGCACACCTGCACGGACTACCCTAGCATGCCTCGCTCCTCAACACAAATTCTCATTTACGTTTCAGTTCAATTGTTATCCCCTCTAGAATCGAACAGTACTGCAAAAGCTCTCCCAACTGTGTTGGAATAGCACCTAAGCATCGCACAAAACGAGGGCTGCTACCTGAAACCCAGGCATAAGTGCTTGAATTAAATGACCAGGAGACCTGTGTCGAAATCGATGTGTTGGTACAAATTTTCATTTGTCGCTTCAGTCTGCATATATACATAAAACTAACGATGACCATGGATAATAAGTGATAAATTAATTACATTATTTTCTTACTAAAAATTTTATGTAACACAACCCCATGATGTTTTACAATGCTGTACCAGGTTCCAACAAGTCAGTGATCATTTGCAGATTCTCAGTTGCTAAAAAGAGGAGATCAAAATAATTATACAATCCACAAAATCTGCCATGAAACCATCTTCACTGATAAGTCAACATTATGACAACCCGCATGATAGTATGTCGACCCACCACTGAAAGAAAATCAGGAGCGTTTCTCCGTAGTATGGATTTGATAATTCCTTGTTAGGTTTCCAGAGGTATGTGGCACCAGATGTCTACAGACTGGTGGTTTGTGACCATGGGGCTGGCACCATTGAACGTCCCAGAGATGTTCCATAGGGTTCAGATCAGGCGAATTTGGTGACTGAGACATCAAAATGAGTTCACTATCACGCTCCGGAAACCACTGTAGCGCGGTTCTGGCCTTTTGCTATGGGTGGTCATCGTGATGGAAGATTCCATCACCACTGGGGCAGACATAAAATACGAAGGTACGCAGATGGTCTGCAATAATGGTCATGCACTCAACAGATGTCATAGTGCCTTCGTTTACTACTACAGGACTCATGTGACCCTAGGTGAATGTTCCCCATAGGATTATACTACACACACTGGCCTGTGTGACCAGCCATTCGCCTAGATGCCTTTGTATTCACACACAACCAACGACCTGGTGTAACAAGAAACATGACTCATCGAGCAAGTGGCACATTTCATTGATGCACAGCCCAATCTCGATGATCCTGTGGCACTGCAACCACAATAGACGATGTCGTTGGGCCAACATGGGAAATGTATGGGTAACCCTTGCCGGTCTCCATATTTTAGACAGTTAGCTGAGCAATGTTCCAGTTATGCCTGACCTAGCTTCGTACTCCATTGTCAAATCTGTCACAGATCGGCACCTATCCTGCTTTACATATGGGTCAAATGTCCGACTTCCCTTTCTGTGGTAAGTTGCGAACGTCTAACATCTATTCATCAACTCATGGTTTCACTGTCCTTCAACCACTTTCCCTAGATTCTCATGACAGTAGCATATGAACAGCTGACTAGCTGCCTCAGTTCCGAGATGCTCTTCCCCAGGCACTGTGCCATAACATTCTGCCCTTTGCCAAAAAATGTCTGTGGATTTCTCCATTTGTCTGAAATGCCATCAATGCCATTCAGTCTCATGATGTTTTGGTTCATCAGTGTATGTAATGATGAAAAAGAATAAAAACTACACAATTTGTATATTATGTAACTTTATTCTTTATTATTAACTAAATGAAACTATATGGCTCCAGAGACCTTTTGAACTCTCAATATTCATTCATTCATTCATTCATATCATTTTTGCCCTTATGGACAGTGTTTGAACTCAAATATCTCATGATGACACAATTTTAACTTTTTTCCTCTCTTCCTTTCCTCTTCCCAAAATCTCTTCATCCTTTGACTATGCCCTTGTTTCCTTTGTTCCGTCCATAATGCTACCGCCTTCCTCTTCCCATTTACCATAAATTTTGCGTTCCTAATTTTGTTCCTGAATTCCTTTCTGTCTTTTATCATTTGTTTGTTGATACCCAACTGCCTTATGTCTTCCTCTATTTCATGATACCAATTTGTTTTAAGGCTTGAATGTTTTACTACATCAAAGATTCTCTTTGTAAGTCTGGTACTCTCAATTCTCTGTATGTGTCCGTAGAAATTTAGTCTGCATTTTCTGATCATGTCTGTGAGTCTATCAGTGTGTTGGTATAACTCATTGGTAGGTCTTTTCATCCATGTGCCATCTTTATGTATTGGTCCGAATATTTTCCTGAGAATTTTGCGTTCTATTTTTTCTGTCTCTATAATGGCTGATGCTCCAATTGTGGTCGTTTCTGACGCATATAGTGGTTCCGGTAATGCAACTGTTTTGTAGTGTCTAATTTTGGCCTGTCTTGATATGTTTTTCTTATTATAATGTGACCATGTGAGTCTGAAATCTTTCTGTTCGTTCTATGTTGGATGCCTTGTTTGATACTCTTATTTGTATGTATTCCCCTAAATATTTAAATTTTTCGACTCTTTTTACGGATCCATACATCGTTGGCGTCATGTGTACATTGTTGGTTTGTTGTTCCATGTATTGAATCTTCTCATACGATACCTGTAGACCTGTTTTGGTAGCTATTTCATGTAGGTGTTCCAGTGCTTCCTTTTCCTCCTACATCTACATCTACGTGATTGCTCTGCTATTCACAATAAAGTACCTGGCAGAGGGTTCAATGAACCACCTACAAGCTGTCTCTCTACAGTTCCACTCTCGAACGGCACGCGGGAAAAACGAGAGCTTAAATTTTTCTGTGCGAGCCCTGATTTCTCTTATTTTACCGTGATGATCATTTATACCTATGTAGGTGGGTTATTACTAAGTATGGCTATGTCATCTGCAAATGCCAGACATTTTATGATTGTTCTTGTTTCATGTGTTCTTTCTAGCTGTATTCCTTTACTTGTTCTACCCATTGTTTGACAATTTTATCTAAGACTATGTTAAACAGGATTGGTGAAAGCCCATCTCCTTGTCGGACGACTGTGTGTATCTGGAAGGGTTCCGAAATTCCTTCCATGAACTTAATCTTCGAGGTAGTGTCTATGAGCGTCTGTTGTATAATTGCCCTGGTTTTTCTGTCGACGCCAAATTCTTCCAGTATGTCAAAGAGCGTTTGTCGGTCTATGGAGTCGTACGCTTTTTTAAAGTCAACAAAGGTAACTACAGTGTTTCTTCCCTGTCTGACTTTCAAAAGTGTTCTCAAGTTCCAGATCTGTTCTATGCCTGATCTCCCTCTTCTGAAGCCTACCTGGTATTCCCCTACTTGCGGATCTGCTTGTCGTTTTAGTCTGTTTCATAACACCTTTGCGAGAATTTTGTATGTGACTGGTGCTAGAGAAATACCTCTGTAATTATTTGGATCTGACTTATTATCCTTTTCAGTAGTTGCAGGGGCAACAGTCTGGATGATTGACTGATCTGGCACTGTAACAAGAACCAAAACGGCCTTGCTGTGCTGGTACTGCGAATAGCTGAAAGCAAGGGGAAACTACAGCCGTAATTTTTCCCGAGGGCATGCAGCTTTACTGTATGGTTAACTGATGATGGCGTCCTCTTGGGTAAAATATTCCGGAGGTAAAATAGTCCCCCATTCGGATCTCCGGGCGGGGACTACTCAAGAGGACGTCGTTATCAGGAGAAAGAAAACTGGCGTTCTACGGATCGGAGCGTGGAATGTCAGATCCCTAAATCGAGCAGGTAGGTTAGAAAATTTAAAAAGGGAAATGGATAGGTTAAAGTTAGATATAGTGGGAATTAGTGAAGTTCGATGGCAGGAGGAACAAGACTTTTGGTCACGTGAATACAGGGTTATAAATACAAAATCAAATAGGGGTAGGTTTAAAAATGAATAGGAAAATAGGAATGCGGGTAAGCTACTACAAACAGCATAGTGAACGTATTATAGTGGCCAAGATAGACACGAAGCCTACGCCTACTACAGTAGTACAAGTTTATATGCCAACTAGCTCTGCAGATGATGAAGATATTAATGAAATGTATGATGAGATAAAAGAAATTATTCAGATAGTGAAGGGGGACGAAAATTTAATAGTCATGGGTGACTGGAATTCGATAGTAGGAAAAGGGAGAGAAGGAAACATAGTAGGTGAATATGGATTGGGGGAAAGAAATAAAAGAGGAAGCCGTCTGGTAGAATTTTGTGCAGAGCATAACTTAATTATAGCTAACACTTGGTTCAAGAATCATGAAAGAAGGTTGTATACATGGAAGAATCCTGGAGATACTAAAAGGTATCAGATAGATTATATAATGGTAAGACAGAGATTTAGGAACCAGGTATTAAATTATAAGACATTTCCAGGGGCAGATATGAATTCTGACCACAATCTATTGGTTATCAACTGTAGATTAAAACTGAAGAAACTGCAAAAAGGTGGGAGTTTAGGGAGATGGGACCTGGATAAACTGACAGAACCAGAGGTTGTTCAGAGTTTCAGGGAGAGCATTAGGGAACGATTGACAAGAATGGGGGAAAGAAATACAGTAGAAGAAGAATGAGTAGCTTTGAGAGATGAAATAGTGAAGGCAACAGAATCAAGTAGGTAAAAAGACGAGAGCTAGTAATAATCCTTGGGTAACAGAAGAAATATTGAATTTAATTGATGAAAGGAGAAAATATAAGAATGCAGTAAATGAAGCAGGCAAAATGGAATACAAACGTCTCAAAAATGAGATCGACAGGAAGTGCAAAATGGCTAAGCAGGGATGGCTAGAGGACAAATGTAAGGATGTAGAGGCTTATCTCACGAGGGGTAAGATAGATACTGCCTACAGGAAAATTAAAGAGACCTTTGGAGAAAAGAGAACCACTTGTATGAATATCAAGAGCTCGGATGGAAACCCAGTTCTAAGCAAAGAAGGAAAAGCAGAAAGGTGGAAGGAGTATATAGAGGGTCTATACAAGGGCGATATACTTGAGGACAATATTATGGAAATGGAAGAGGATGTAGATGAAGATGAAATGGGAGATAAGATACTGCGTGAAGAGTTTGACAGAGCACTGAAAGACCTAAGTCGAAACAAGGCCCCGGGAGTAGACAACATTCCATTAGAACTACTGACGGCCTTGGGAGAGCCAGCCCTGACAAAACTCTACCATCTGGTGAGCAAGATGTATGAGACAGGCGAAATAGCCTCAGACTTCAAGAAGAATATAATAATTCCAATCCCATTGAAAGCAGGTGTTGACAGATGTGAAAATTACCGAACTATCAGTTTAATAAGTCACAGCTGCAAAATACTAACACGAATTCTTTACAGACGAATGGAAAAACTGGTAAAAGCCGACCTCGGGGAAGATCAGTTTGGATTCCGTAGAAATATTGGAACACGTGAGGTAATACTGACCTTACGGCTTATCTAAGAAGAAAGATTAAGGAAAGGCAAACCTACGTTTCTAGCATTTGTAGACTTAGATAAAGCTTTTGACAATGTTGACTGGAATACTCTCTTTCAAATTCTAAAGGTGGTAAGGGTAAAATACAGGGAGCGAAAGGCTATTTACAATTTGTACATAAACCAGATGGCAGTTATAAGAGTCGAGGTGCATGAAAGGGAAGCAGTGGTTGGGAAGGGAGTGAGACAGGGTTGTAGCCTCTCCCCAATGTTATTCAATCTGTATATTGAGCAAGCAGTAAAGGAAACAAAAGAAAAATTCGGATTAGGTATGGAGAAGAAATAAAAACTTTGAGATTCGCCGATGACATTGTTATTCTGTCAGAGACAGCAAAGGACTTGGAAGAGCAGTTGAATGGAATGGACAGTGTCGTGAAAGGAGGATATAAGATGAACATCAACAAAAGCAAAACGAGGATAATGGAATATAGTCGAATTAAGTCGGGCGATGCTGAGGGAATTAGATTAGGAAATGAGACACTTAAAGTAGTAAAGGAGTTTTGCTATTTGTGGAGCAAAATAACTGATGATGGTCGAAGTAGAGAAGATATAAAATGTAGACTGGCAATGGCAAGGAAAGCGTTTCTGAAGAAGAGAAATTTGTTAACATCGAGTATAGATTTAAGTGTCAGGAAGTCGTTTCTGAAAGTATTTGTATGGAGTGTAGCCATGTATGGAAGTGAAACATGAACCATAAATAGTTTGGACAGTAAGAGAATAGAAGCTTTCGAAATGTGGTGCTATAGAAGAATGCTGAAGATTAGATGGGTAAATCACATAACTAATGAGGAGGTATTGAATAGAATTGGGGAGAAGAGGAGTTTGTGGCACAATTTGACGAGAAGAAGGGACCGGTTGGTAGGACATGTCCTGAGGCATCAAGGGATCACAAATTTAGCATTGGAGGGCAGCGTGGAGGGTAAAAATCGTAGAGGGAGACCAAGAGATGAATACACTAAGCAGATTCAGAAGGATGTAGTTTGCAGTAGGTACTGGGAGATGAAGAAACTTGCACAGGATAGGGTAGCATGGAGAGCTGCATCAAACCAGTCTCAGGGCTGAAGACCACAACTACAACATTAGGGAATAGATCAAAGCACATTTCCATTTCTCTGGCAAGTTCTCTGTCACCCAAATTTCTGAGATAATGTTACAAATTTGCTTGGTGATGTTTTCATCTTGGAGCTTCCAGATCTCGTCAGTAATACCTTTTTTTCTGCTGCTCTGTTATTTTTCATTATTTGATAATTCTCTCTATCTCTTCTATTGTGGGTGGATTAGAATTTGCGTTGGCTGTGGCCTTTTGGAAGGTTAATTTTTCTGTAGGTCTCTTTCAATGCAGAAGTTCATCAAAGTATTGTTTGAGGATTTTGCAATTTTCTTTCGTGTTCGTTTCGAGGGATCATCTGTGCTTCGGAAGCAGAGGCTAGGAGGTTGATAAACCTTCACATTTTTGTTGAATGTTCTGTAAAAATTTCTAGTGTTATTTCTCTTGAAATCTTCCTCAATTTCTTTCAACCTGTTGTTGTCGTATGCCCGTTTTTCTATTCTGATTTCCTTTGTTGGTTGTTTCTGAATCTCGTGAAATTCCTTCCATGTTTCTGATGTTCTGTTACTGCTGAATTTCCTCCATGCCTGTGTTCTTCTTTCAATGACAAGATCACAATTCGCGTTCCACCATTTATATTTTCGTTTCCTAGGAGGTTGCCCCCAAAGCATTGCCTTCTGAATTGTCTTCGCGAAGTCTGTCCAAGTTTCTGTTGAACGCCGATTAATCTCTTCAGCAACTTTGTCCCTGTTTATCTTCAACTATTCCGGATCAGGCTTGACTCTATATATATATATATATATATATATATATATATATATATATATATATATATATATATATATGCAGGCTGAAGTGCTGCATGGACTACCCTAGCATACCTCTCTCCTCTATCCAAATTCCCAGTCACACCTCATCCCACTTGGTATTCTCCTTAAGCTCGAACAGCATTGCAGAAGCTCTCCAACTGTATTGGAATAGTACCTAAGCATCGAACGAAATGGGGATCCTCCCTGAAATCTAGGTTTGGGTGCTTTCAATCAAATGAAATTACGTGGTTCCAGGTGTAAGGTTTTTAGGACGGAACAACAGCTGCGTAAGCTGTAAATATTTCTGGTTTAATGTTGCAATATTATCACAGAAATACCCGCATTTATACAGTTTACAATGTGACAATGTTACAACTGTTGTCAAACGCCGGCCGGAGTGGCCGAGCGGTTCTAGGCGCTACAGTCTGGAACTGCGCGACCGCTACGGTCGCAGGTTCAAATCCTGCCCCGGGCATGGATGTGTGTGATGTCCTTAGGTTAGTTAGGTTTAAGTAACTCTAAGTTCTAGGGGACTGATGACCTCAGCAGTTAAGTCCCATAGTGCTCAGAGCCATTTGAACCATTTTTTAGTTGTCAAACGAACGCATCTCATCTTCAGAAAGTGAATTAATCCTAAACACAACAATGGTAAATTTTTAGTATAAGTTTCCTTACAAAATTATTCTTACGACTACATCATGATGTTGGCCAGTGCTATGACAAATCATACAATTCCAGTTCAAAGTTCGGTACTATATAGGATGACAATCAAGTCCATGGAGGATGGTTAGTTTTGTGAAAAGTTGAGCAAAAGATTATCCAAGGTCGCTCGAGTTTACAGTGGACGCAAGCTGGTGAACCAACAAGTTTATGCCTCTGCCCACGGTATTTGCCTTAGCTGCGATGAGCTGTCGTCTGCAGGACTACTGTCATCCTCCGAAATTCCTGTAAAAACTAATTAAGCCTTTGCTGATTTTTCCAGCAGAAACTCTCCCCATGTTTCTTGTTATGCGAGAAAACATGTACTCATCCCTAGTCTTGGAACATGGCAATATGCACACGAATGGTTTGAGCAGCTAGCATATTAAAATGCCTTCTCGGTCCTTGCAAGAACTTAACTAACTGGCTGGTTCGTTTCTCCACAGTTGGAGCTCAACGACGCTCCAGATAATATCTAGCTGAATGTCAGCCGCAGTGAACGCAGTGTTCACAGTAATTCCTCCTCTGCGTTGTACAGAGCGTTATGCGCCCCATTCTGCACTTGACGCCAGCTCAGAGCAGAGTCCCCAAAAATTTCGCTCTTGTCTTTCTCGTAGCCGAACTGTCTCCCCACCTGGGTTCTTTCGTTCTCCACGTCACAGCTTTTTTCGACCAATAGGAAAGTTCCTCATATTTTGTGGAGACTCTCTCTGCCAATCACAAGGGCTCTACCATTAAACTGCATCGAAATCTCGGCACTTTACTCGTTCCTAGTTCGTTTCCGCCAATGGGACGTTTTGTGCCCGCTTTAGACGCCTAAAAGTTACATGCGTACATCACATGTGCACCACTCGCTGTTCACGTGATCGACTGAGCCACTGGTTTTGTTCTTATCCATTTGGAATACCGAAATGCAGATTTGTAAAGCTTCTTTCTGTTTTATTTCTGGTGGCCCGTTACTTGCTCTCCAGTATGCGTCACCTGTCCAGTCGCTGCCTCCCGCTGCGGGACGCCGCCTAAGAGGTTTTCGTGGTGGCTCCCTTGGTGCGACCTCTGCTTCTGCCTGCACCTGCTTCCACATAAAACGTTTCCTCTCGCTGCTTGTTTCACCTTGTACTCATTGACATGCATTATATAGGAGCGGCGTGCTAATACTGTCGATTGAGTGTCATCCCTTTTGCATTGCATACTTATAAGCAAATCTGCTCATTACCGCCAAAGTAAGTTAGGTGTCATATTTACCTTCCCATTACGATGTATAAAACTCTTATGTAAGGTGCGAAATTGACCTTCATTTATTCTGCCACCTTACACAGAGACCTTTTCAAGTCTCAAACATCTATGATGTATACATGCAGACTAAAGCAACAAATGAAAATTTGACCCAAGGACGGGATTCGATCCTAGGTCTCCTGCTCACTAAGCAGATGCACTGACTACTACGCCAGCCTGGCACATTAACTTTCATATTATTACACAGCACTTTCTTAGCAGATTTCATGAACGCTACAATGGTTCTTCGCGTCCTCTTTCGATCTAGTGATGGTCTGAAAACGACCACAGGCTAGTGAAACCAGCTTTGTCGAATACTAAGGTGATTGTAGTGTACAAAAAATAAAAAATAAAAAATTTATCTCGTCCTTTTGGTAATTAGATAATCTCCTGCCGGTAGGATGTTAGAGTTCGGGTAAAGGCATCAAGGTCACTGAAGCAAGCAGGACGAACACTTAATTTTATTTACAATACTGGCCGTAGCCAGCGATTCACGAAGTGCACTAACACAGGCTAGCTCATGAAGCAAACACAAAGCTAGTCCCTCTGCTAGTTCACTTGCCAGTCTTTTCATACTGATTTGTGTTCTGCACCAAAAACTGTCATTTGAAGTGAATGACACGCAGGTTCATTTTTTGATGTTGGCTGGCATGGTAGGTACACTGTAGCACTTGCTGAGCAAGTTACTGATCTTACAATTTGACATACACAAACAGCTACACAATCACAAACAATACTTAATATTTTATGTAGGGCCTACTTTTTTTCTTGGGGAACGTTGTGTCAGCAACAAATTAAAATAGTTCCAATCTCCTTATATCTGAATACTGACGTTCGATTCAGGCTGGACGCAGCATTTGATTTGCACACACCATGTGCTTCCGTCACATTTGAACCCTCTGGACATGATGTCAGATCCTCCTCCCACTAGCGAGAACAAAGAGCAGATTTATGTAGTTCACTTTTGCGCATGCACAGCGTAAGCTCTTTGGATACAGAAAAGCACGTTAAACATGAAGTAAAGACGTTTCTGTTGATATGAAGATATTCTTTGCGGATTATTTGTTTATGAAGATAAAGAGGTGAGCAGATTTGTTTAATTGAAATCCATGTAAATAACTAATAACTTTTACAATTTTATTACACAAAAGAGATCGAATTATCAATTTGTAGCGCTCATCAATGCACCTAATTTAGCTAGTCTCTTGTTACATAAGATAATTAATTAATCTCTGAAAACCTTTTAATTAAAAGCAGCATACGATTTTATCCAAGACAGATACACTAACAGCAAGGCAGTATGTATCGGTAGACATGATTATACACCATCTACAACATTTAGTTTGTAAGATTATATTTTTTAATTGTCTTATAAATTAACTGTATATAAATTTACATGGTTTTGCCCACAATTCGGAATTGTTTATGACGTCATAGCTCCTGAACTATGTGTCATACAATGATATAATTTTGTCGGTACATTCACCAGTTACCAGAAAAAAAGTAGAAAAAGGAATGAAAACATCGTGCCTGATGTGGCAGTTTTACTGCATGAACAGCGAAGATGTAGTAAGTAGAAGATGTAGTAAGTGATAAGTTTATCATTTTGTGCAGAGTGTCAGCAAGAAAAAGTTTCTTAAAGGTTTGAAACCATATTTAAAGTTTCTTGCAAGTCATTAAGTGCTCTCATTCTCAATCACAGGATGAATAAAATCTGGGAATTCGCGCGTCGTGGCCTACACTAGTTTTTCACCCCCATCCCCTCCCTTTTGACAGGCAAGTGTTTCTTATCGCAACAGTGATTCTTTCTAGGCAGTAAGTGATATGTGTACCAATTTTACTTCAAATCGGCCCACTGGTTTAGGAGAAGATGTGGAAGATACATGCATACAAATACTTTTACAATATGTATGGATATCACCGTGAAATCATTCGGCAGTATATACAGGATGATTCAGCTGCCCCTACCAATGGATTCTATACAACCTGCAACACCTCCAAAACCCACGTGCAAAATTTTCATATTTTCCTGCACACTATATGCAAACTGTTAGTCTACAGGAAAAATTAGTGGGATGTTTTTGTAACAGATTTAATGTACTCCAACTTTCTACAGGGATATGTTTTCGCTAGAGGCCGTAGTTTTCGAATTATTCGAGAAAAACGTCCAAAAATGACCTTCAATCACGTTTTTCTCCAATAACTCGAGAACAATGGCCTCCAGCGAAAACATATCCCAGTACAAAATTTAACAACATTAAATTTCCTACAAAAATGTCCTGTTCATTTTTACAATGAAATGAAGACCCTTAGCTGCTTACAGGCGTTGACATACGTCAACGGGGACAGGTGAAAATGTGTGCCCCGACAAGGACTCGAACCCGGGATCTCCTGCTTACGTGGCTGACGCTCTATCCATCTTTTCTTTTTATCTCATTTTGTTCGCTATAGTTCGTTGCAATTGTTCGTGGCGGACGTCCCCTGACGCCCATTGAAGTTCATTATTGATCCAGTCACTCAGTTTTTTTTTATTACAGAGGGCAGCTAGCCCTCTGACCGAACACGCTGAGCTACCGTGCCGGCTCCATCTGAGCCACCGAGGATACAGAGGATAGCGCGACTGCAGGGATTTATCTCTGGCACGCCTCCCGCGAAACCCACATTCTCATCGTATTGTCCCGCACTACATTCGTAGTGCCCCCACCCATTATACTCATTACTCGCGGCGCGTTGCGATTCCCGTAAGAGTTCGGGCACTGTTTGTGCATTCGCATAGAAGAAGAAGATGCTCAAGTGGCTGGTGAACCTTAACTATATACACTCCTGAAAATGGAAAAAAGAACACATTGACACCGGTGTGTCAGACCCACCGTACTTGCTCCGGAGACTGCGAGAGGCCTGTACACGCAATGATCACACGCACGGCACAGCGGACACACCAGGAACCGCGGTGTTGGCCGTCGAATGGCGCTAGCTGCGCAGCATTTGTGCACCGCCGCCGTCAGTGTCACCCAGTTTGCCGTGGCATACGGAGCTCCATCGCAGTCTTTAACACTGGTAGCATGCCGCGACAGCGTGGACGTGAACCGTATGTGCAGTTGACGGACTTTGAGCGAGGGCATATAGTGGGCATGCGGGAGGCCGGGTGGACGTACCGCCGAATTGCTCAACACGTGGGGCGTGAGGTCTCGACAGTACATCGATGTTGTCGCCAGTGGTCGGCGGAAGGTGCACGTGCCCGTCGACCTGGGACCGGACCGCAGCGACGCACGGATGCACGCCAAGACCGTAGGATCCTACGCAGTGCCGTAGGGGACCGCACCGCCACTTCCCAGCAAATTAAGGACACTGTTGCTCCTGGGGTATCGGCGAGGACCATTCGCAACCGTCTCCATGAAGCTGGGTTACGGTTCCCCCCCACCGTTAAGCCGTCTTCCGCTCACGCCCCAACATCGTGCAGCCCGCCTCCAGTGGTGTCGCGACAGGCGTGAATGGAGGGACGAATGGAGACGTGTCGTCTTCAGCGACGAGAGTCGCTTCTGCCTTGGTGCCAATGATGGTCGTATGCGTGTTTGGCGCCGTGCAGGTGAGCGCCACAATCAGGACTGCATACGACCGAGGCACACAGGGCCAACACCCGGCATCATGGTGTGGGGAGCGATCTCCTACACTGGCCGTACACCACTGGTGATCGTCGAGGGGACACTGAATAGTGCACGGTACATCCAAACCGTCATCGAACCCATCGTTCTACCATTCCTAGACCGGCAAGGGAACTTGCTGTTCCAACAGGACAATGCACGTCCGCATGTATCCCGTGCCACCCAACGTGCTCTAGAAGGTGTAAGTCAACTACCCTGGCCAGCAAGATCTCCGGATCTGTCCCCCATTGAGCATGTTTGGGACTGGATGAAGCGTCGTCTCACGCGGTCTGCACGTCCAGCACGAACGCTGGTCCAACTGAGGCGCCAGGTGGAAATGGCATGGCAAGCCGTTCCACAGGACTACATCCAGCATCTCTACGATCGTCTCCATGGGAGAATAGCAGCCTGCATTGCTGCGAAAGGTGGATATACACTGTACTAGTGCCGACATTGTGCATGCTCTGTTGCCTGTGTCTATGTGCCTGTGGTTCTGTCAGTGTGATCGTGTGATGTATCTGACCCCAGGAATGTATCAATTAAGTTTCCCCTTCCTGGGACAATGAATTCATGGTGTTCTTATTTCAATTTCCAGGAGTGTATATACTAAGATGGTATCTGTTCTTACGGACATGTCCGAAAGAACAGATACCATCTTAGTATATATACTGTTCATTTTTCTATGGGACTAATCGTTTGCATGTAGCGAGTGAGAGAATACGAAAATCTGGAGCGTGGGCTTTGAAGGTGTTGTGGGTTGCAGAAAACTCATAGGTAGGGGCAACTGAATCACCCTCTACAGAATGTTCATTGTTGTGAATGTATTGTGCGATCTGCTTTAGAGGCACAGGAGAACAGTCTCCAGAATACAATAAATACCGCTTAGATCGTGTAAGTGCTGCAGTAGGAGCAAGTGGTAGATGGCAGGTGGTGTCTCCGGCAGGCTGGTGTTCTCGCGGGAGGGCAGCCGCGAGGGGGACGGTTCGATTCTTTGCTGCGACGTGCAGCTGCAGGGCGATGCGCGGCTGCACCTGCCGCTCGACCTGGAGCACCTGGCGGGCGACGTGCCGCCGCTGGCGCCGCCCCCGCCGCCTCCGCCGGGCCGGCGCCCCTACCGCAGCTGCGAGGAGCTGCCCGCGCGCCCGTTCGCCTCCTGGCTGTCGGTCGGCGCCACATCTGAGGACAGCACGCGCTCGCAGCAGGAGCAGGGCGACATCGCGTGCTTCGAGCAGGCGCACTCTCGCCACGCCGGCGCCTACACTGACTCTGAGAGCGCCGCCGTAGCCAGAGACGTCGTGGCCAGCCTGCTGTCAGACGTGGTGCTCGACACAGTGCTCGTTTCCGGAGACGAACCCGACACAGAAGAAGTCGGTGTGCAGACATCCAACGACCTCCTGTATTTGGGCGGTAGCAACGACAATATGGACGGCGCCTACAGGGTCTTCGAAGATACCCTCTTGCAGTCTGCCGGTTCGGAGGACAGCGTCAGTAGCTGTCCCACAGGTGCGTACTGTGTCTGCCTGTGGAGTGAGTGCAGTGTACTGCACCTCTCGACAGCACTAGGCTAGGATCGTAGAGTGACGTTTGTGTAACTTCTTTGCTTTACACTGCTCAAACGAACTAAGGAACATGACTTTGGACGTCTGCCATACTCCACTGAGCAATAACTGAGGACTGGGTATGTTACCGAAGTATACCTTTATCTTTCACAAATTAAGTACTCGACAAAATATCATTCTACCCTCATCCATTTACATAACAAGGGCTGAATTGTCAGGCAAGTATGGAAAACAAAGTGGGAACAACCATTCATCCCCTCATGCTGGGAGCTTTTCAGTGGACTTCGAGAGCTTCAGAAACGTGTATGCCTTCCGTGAGCGTTTAGCACCGCCTGACACATCGTGGTATGCTCCGTATAAGTCTATTGAGGTTATGAGAGTTCTTGGAGAATCTGCAGTGGAACACAGTGGCCACGAACGCGACTTTCAGGCATGCCCCACACATGCTCGATGACATTTGGGTCGGGACCCACCTCTGACCATTCCACTATTTCAATGTGCAGACGTCGAAAGACATCCCTGGTGAGCCCGCAACATGGTCCTGGCATTACTGTGCATGTGAAGGCCACCATCGTACAAATCAGCCACTATACGGTCTCACAGGATCTGTTCGATGTCCTGCCTAGCGGCAAGAAGACCATGGCCAACCAGAAGATCCGAACAGCTGTCAACACCGATGCCTCCCTACACCATCACAGTACATCTGCCGAATCTGTCGATTTTGTGGACTACATTTGGCAGGTCCCGCTCACCATAGCGTCTCCAAGTACTCACATGGCCATCACCTTGCGTCAGAGGAAATCTGGACTCGTCTGTGGATAACGCGTTTCACCAGTGATGAAGTCATCAGTTTAGGTGGGAACGGCTGAGCTGAGGGCGAGGTCGAAGATGCTGTTCTGTCAAACGGGGTAGTCGCGCAGGACGTCTGGGTCTTAAGATCCTTTCTCGTAACCCGAGCCTTACAATCTGATCGGACACAGCAGCTCCAGTGGCCGTTCTGAGTGCTTTGGTGTTATCCACACTACACCGCAGCGCACAGACCACCAGACACAGGTCTTCGAGGGGGCTGTACTGCGTTGGCTGCCTTGTCCTACTCGCCTTGTGTACTGTCTCGAATTTCTCCTCTTTTTAAAAAGTTATTTTTTAGCAACGATGAAGAATGATTGCTGCCACAGTCGCAAATCGAAGCACGTCAGAGACGAACAGTTACTTTACATAGGCAAGTACAAAAAAAGTCAAATTATCACTGTCTTACTACTATGAGGCATTTCATGTCTGCAAAAATGAGACATCTTGCAATAAAGTATTAATATCTTAGAGCTAATTTACCTGACTACATGGCTATATACACAACCTGATTACAAGTATCCAGACAGCGCTATGTAACGCTCCTTTC
The DNA here is from genome assembly GCF_023864345.2 of Schistocerca serialis cubense. Taxonomy (NCBI): domain Eukaryota; kingdom Metazoa; phylum Arthropoda; class Insecta; order Orthoptera; family Acrididae; genus Schistocerca; species Schistocerca serialis. The sequence continues at coordinate 449,911,743 of NC_064639.1, read as the reverse complement.
TCGTATATGGGACATACAGCAGCAGTTTTCCATTCCTCCGGCATTACCTCTTTTCTCCATACCCCTTTTATCAGTTCGGCTAGCCATTCATGTATCTTCTATCTCCCTTCCTTGATGCACACTGCTGATATCAAGTCTACGCCAGGGGCCTTCCCATTTTGTAGCCTTTTTATTGCCTCCTACACCTCCATCAGAGTTGGTTCTTCGACAGCGCTTTCTAGCGACACACACGGAAATACAGTATAGTTGCATGTATTACATTCGAAAACACAACAAATAAAATGACCAGTCCAGTCCCTACCAAATTCAGTGTCAGCGCTTATTTCCGCCGACCCCCTTCTATTTCCTGCTGAATTTGTTGAATCATAACCGGAAGCTGGGACCAGCTGGAAGGGTAGTTTTCTTCCAGGCTTCTAGGAGTTGTAGAGGAAACTTAGTACACGAAGTTTTGATGAGGGACGCATGTCAAAGAATGTATCGTTTGATATAAAATAAGTTTGAAGATCGGATCACTTTCAAATCTCCCACTTCACGGAACGTACACAAGCTGAGAAGAGGGCCCCGTCGTCTGTCCCTGTTGTAATTACGAAGTCATGTAACACCTTTGTCAGACTGCAACAACGGCTGTGAGGAACTGGAGTAATTCGCTGTGGAGCTCAATGGGCGCGCTGCGCCATCGACATTGAAGAGGACGTCCTTCGTACCGTAGAAGAGATCCCATGGGCAAGCAGTCGAAACATTGCCAGAGGCATGCGCTCCTACAGAACATAGCTCAGAGCTCATTCCGCTGCGTGCATACCGTGAAGTGGAGGGTTTGAAAATGATTCGATCCTAAAAGGCGTTTTACATCCAAACGGTACATTTCTGGACATGGGTTCCTTACCAACAGTGCATCTACTAAGTTTTAAGTGAGGAGAAAAGGAAATTACTCTGCATCACTGGACCGTTTTGTGCGTTGATTTGCTGTTGTAGACGAAATGTGCATTCACCCCTTCAGGCTTGAAACTACATATACTCCTAAATAAAAGCAGCCAGTAGAAGACTAGTACTTGAAAAAGCCAAATCAGTTTCATCTGCTGCTGCAATGGCTACGGCCAGTTGTTCCTTGTATAGAAAATAGAATCTTCTTATACATTATTTTGCACAAGGTACAAAAAAAAAAGTGATAAGTACTATGGAAGTCGTCTGATGGAAAAGGACGCGATTGGCGCCTAACTCATATTTGTTCGTGACAATGTAAGGTGTTTTGGCAATAGGAAAGCTGGGAGCTTTGAAGCATGAGTTGTTGTAACAACCACACTATTCCCTAGGTTTGACACCTGCAACCACTTATTTCCACTCCTAAAGAAATCTGTGACTTTGTTTGCGTTCTAGAAAGGGGCCACACCGTGCCGTGGATTTTGCAGATATTCGAGGATAGCATTTCATGGTTGGTTTTACTCATTATGAAACATCCAACCCCTAAATCACATTTGGCTTGGTGCACTGCAATGTGCAGCCGTCAGATATGCTGGCTGAGACAATGGACAAGATTGCCCCAGAAATAGAGTAAAATAATACTAATTTGCTGCTTCCGACCAGAGTTTTCGACAGGTTTTACTTGGTTATCTGGCGAATGCCCTCCAAAATAGGAAGGCTTGCTGAAAATTAATGCCTCCGAATGTTCTGTGTGAAAACTCTACAAGAATTATAAATAAAAGAAATGTTATTAACATTCTACGTTCATATATCCATATTTGCAGTCCTCTGCCGCTACAGGGCAGCGTCGAACATGGCAGTGTGTAACGTAACAGAGTCGCTGCGAGAAGGACCCTCAGAAAACCGAAAGTACGAATTCGAACAGTTCTTTTACACTTGGAGAACCCTTTCCTTCATCATGACAATCCCAGAACACACACGAGCTTTGCAACATCTGCAACAATCGGACGCGATGGGTTAACTGTGACCGATCATACTCCATACAGTCCGGTCTGGGCTCCATCTGATTTCATCTTTTTCCCAGAACTTAAAGAACGCTTTCGAGGACTTCACTTTGATGGTGATGAAGCGGTGCAAGCAGAGGTAATGTTGTGGCTCCGTCAACAAAGTCAAACATTCTACAGTGACACTATAACCAAACTGGCCTCTCATTGGGAGAAATGTGTTCGTAGTCATTGTGGCTACGTTGAGAAATAAGTATGTAGACACGAAGAATTAAGATGAAGAAAATTAGCAACTGTTGTTGTTGTTGTGGTCTTCAGTCGAGAGACTGGTTTGATGCAGCTCTCCATGCTACTCTATCCTGTGCAAGCTTCTTCATCTCCAAGTAACTACTGCAAGCTACACCCTTCTAAATCTGCTTATTGTTTTCATCTCTTGGTCTCCCTCTACGATTTTTACCCTGCACGCTGCCCTCCAGTACTAAATTGGTGATCCCTTGATGCCTCAGAATGTCTCCTACCAACCGTTCCCCTCTTCTAGTCAAGTTGTGCCACAAATTTCTCTTCTCACAAATTCTGTTGAGTACCTCCACATTAGATGTGTGATCTACCGGTTCTTCTGTAGCACCACATTTCGAAAGCTTCTATTCCCTTCTTGTCTAAACTATTTATTGTCCATACTTCAGTTCCATACATGGCTACACTCCATACAAATACTTTCAGAAACGACTTCCTGATACTTAAATCTATACTCGATATTAACACATTTCTCTTCTTCAGAAACGATTTCCTTGCCATTGCTAGTCTACATTTTATATCCTCTGTACTTCGACCATCACCAGTTATTTTACTTCCCAAATAGAAAAACTCATTTACTACTTCCAGTGTCTCATTTCTTAATCTGATTCCCTCAGCATCACCCGATTTAATTTGACTACATTCCATTATCCTCGTTTTGCTTTTGTTAATGTTCATCTTATACCCTTCTTTCAAGACACTGTCAATTCCGTTCAGCTGCCCTTCCAAGTCCTTTGCTGTCTCCGACAGAATTACAGTGTCATCGGCAAACCTCAAAGTTTTCATTTCTTCTCCATGGATTTTAACTTCTATTCCAATTTTTCGTTTTGTTTCCTTTACTGCTTGCTCAATATACAGATTGAATAACATCGGCCAGAGGCTACAACTCTGAATCACTCCCTTCCCAACCACTGCTTCCCTTTCATGTCCCTCGACTCTTATAACTGCCACCAGGTTTCTGTACAAATTGTAAATAGCCTTTCGCTCCCTGTATTTTACCACTGCTACCTTCAGAATTTGAAAGAGAGTATTCCAGTCAACATTGTCAAAAGCTTTCTCTAAGTCTAGAAACGTAGGTTTGCCTTTCCTTAATCTTTCCTCTAAGATAATTCGTAGGGTCAGTATTGCCTCACGTGTTCCAACATTTCTACGGAATCCAAACTGATCTTCGCCGAGGTCGGCTTCTACCAGTTTTTCCATTCGTCTGTAAAGAACTCGTGTTAATATTTCGCAGCAGTGACTTGTTAAACTGACAGTTCGATATTTTTCACACCTGTCAACACCTGATTTCTTTTGGATTGGAATTATTAGATTCTTTTTCAAATTGAGGGCATTTCACCTGTCTCATACATCTTGCTCACCAGATGGTAGAGTTTTGTCAGGACTGGCTCTCCCAAGGCTCTCAGTAACTCTAATGGAATGTTGTCTACTCCCGGGGCCTTGTTTCGACTTAGGGCTTTCAGTGTTCTGTCAAATTCTTCACGCAGTATCGTATCTCCCATTTCATCTTCATCACGTCCTCTTCCATTTCCATAATATTGCCCTCAAGTACATCGCCCTTGTATAGACCCTCTATGTACTCCCACCTTTCTGCTTTCCCTGCTTTGTGTGGAACTGGTTTTCCATCTGAGCTCTTGATATTCATACAAGTGGTTCTCTTTTCTCCAAAGGGCTCCTTAATTTTCCTGTAGGCAGTATCTATCTTACCACTAGTGATATATGCCTCTACATCCTTACATTTATCCTCTAGCCACCCCTGCTTAGCCATTTTGCACTTCCTGTCGATCTCATTTTTGAGACGTTTGTATTCCTTTTTGCCTGCTTCATTGACTGCATTCTTATATTTTCTCCTTTCATCAATTAAATTCAATATTTCTTCTGTTACCCAAGGATTATTACTAGCTCTCGTCTTTTTACCTACTTGATCCTCTGTTGCCTTCACTATTTCATGTCTCAAAGCTACTCATTCTTCTTCTACTGTATTTCTTTCCCCCATTCTTGTCAATCGTTCCCTAATGCTCTCCCTGAAACTCTGTACAACCTCTGGTTCTGTCAGTTTATCCAGGTCCCATCTCCCTAAACTCCCACCTTTTTGCAGTTTCTTCAGTTTTAATCTACAGTTCATAACCAGTATTTTGTGGTCAGAGTTCACATCTGCCCCTGGAAATGTCTTACAATTTAAAACCTGGTTCCTAAATCTCTGTCTTACCATTATGCAATCTATATAAAACCTTTCAGTGTCTCCAGGCCTCTTCCACGTATACAAACTTCTTTCATGATACTTAAACCAAGTGTTAGCTATGATTACGTTATTCTCTGTGCAAAGTTCTACCAGGGGGCTTCCTCTTTCATTCCTTTCCCCCATTCCATATTCACCTACTACTTTTCCTTCTCTTCCTTTTCCTACTATCGAATTCCAGTCCCTCATGACTATTAAATTTTCGCCTCCCTTCACTATCTGAATAATTTCTTTTATCTCATCATACATTTCTTCAATCTCTTAGTCATCTGCGGAGCTAGTTGGCATATAAACATTTACTACTGTGGGAGGCGTGGGCTTCGTGTCTATGTTGGCTACAATAATAACTGACGTTTGTTTTATTTAAAAAGCTTTACGAGTTTTTAGATAAAAATACAGGTACGTAGTTTAATAAATCATTGTTTTATATTAGACGATTTTTAGATAAAACGACGTAACAGGGTTGAAAAAAGAACACGAAAATATGTTTGTAATGATTCATATACACATCTTTTTTAAATTCTTGAATTTCTCCCGTAGTAGTAGTTGATGTACCTTCCACGGTGTAAGGTCTATTCACAGTGTCCAGCGAACACAATATTTCACCAGTTAGACATGACGCCATAGTCAAATGTGCAAACGCTTGTCAGTGCACCTCACGATGGTGCCATGTCTGATCGCCGAAATTTTGTGCTCGTTGGACGTTAGAGCCGGCTGTACACTCGTGGACTCTTCGATCCACTTTCTTAAATTTTAAGCACTTCTGAAAATGAGAAGACATTTTTAGTCAAAAGTCCACAGAACTGACAAAGCATTTATAATACAGGATTCTTAAAAGTGACTAGTTGCTGGATTTTTCGCCAGTAATCAAATGCCTGTTTTACACGTTAGATAATCCTGTACAACGTAGACTGGACCAAGAAACTTTCAAATGGTTTCTAGAGTTAGTGAGATGAAGTGTGCAATTACAAAGAGAAAATGTGTCATTTTTCTTTGTTGTTGAGAGATGTCTCGAGTTATGATAGTAAATCGAGTAGATAAAATAGTTTGCGTGGGTGTACTTTAATGATTCGAAATTATCAAATAATGATAAAAAATTTAAAAGGAGAAATTGAAAATAAACTACATTCCTTTTCTCATTTGGCTGTTAGAGGACAATGCGTGAAGCCATCAGTGACTTCCTTACCGGAGTATTATCGATAGATTTTTCAAACGTTTTTTCTTCCAGTCTTTGATCACAATGTAAAGACATTCGACGATGACCGGTTTCAGTCAGTAATGACCATCTTCAGATCTGCAATACAAAAAATATACAACTAGTGGGCAGTCTATCTTTAAAAATAATACAGTATTTCCTACCACGATATACTCTGATACAAACTAGGAATGTATAGATCTTTCACAAAACCTGAAGAAATTCTGGTCATGTAAAGGCTGTTAGCGGCGCGAAATTTTGTGGTCATTCACTCGTGGACAAGATAGAAACTGAAATTTATGCTAGCATAGTGAAATTTTAAAAAAATTACAGTTTCAAATGTTCCTTCACAAAAGAGCATCCAGGTGGATTGCTCTCATTTCTTTTCACACCACTGCATAGTTCGCCTTTGAGAATCCACCGGGTAGAGCGCTAGACTCTCGCGAAGGTGGTCCCCGATTCAATCCCGGGTAGGAGCAGGCATTCTTCTCATTCCAGTCCTTCCAGAACAGCTCAAGATCCATTCAGACCGCTGTCAGATTGTGTACTGGGGATCTTTCTCGGGGGTAAAATGCCACCGGGGCGATGGGCTCGCCACCCTCCCCATCCTAGTGCCGTGGTGAACGAAAGGCTGCACTCTACTTGCAGCCAGGTGAGTTGCGCTTCCATGGGATGAGCGCAACAGACTTCGCCGTTTGCAACTGCAATGATGAGTGAAATAGATATTAGTATCAGTGGCGTTGAGAAAAATTTAAAATCGTTAAAACTGAACACAGCTCCGGAGCCCAATGGAATCCCTATTAGATTCATCATCGAATTTGTGGCTGAGTTAGCCTCTCTTTTTAACCATGGTATACCGCAGATGCCTCGAATAAAAAATCGTGCCCATTGGTTGGAAGAAAGCATAGGTCACATCTGTCTACAGGAAGAGCAGCAGAGTGATCCACAAGACTACTGTCCAGTGTCCTTCATGACCATTTGATGTAAAATCGTAGAACATATTCTGACCTCAAATTTAATGACGTATTTAACAGAATGACCTCCTTCATGCCAACCAGCATTGATGCCAACTCGCTCTTTTCTCACATGAGATACTCAAATCCATGGATCATGCAGGCCGTGGGAGTACCTCATCGTCACGCAGACACTCCATAGAGACATGTGTCATATGTGGACGAGCACTATCCTGATGAAAAATGGCATCACGATACCGTCGCATTAGAGGTAACATTTGAGGATGCAGGATGTCTGTGACGTACCGTTTTGCGATTAGAGTGACCTCGATCGTTACCATCCATGACCTGAAGTCATACCTGATGGTTCCCCACACCATGACGCCATGAGTAATATCGCTGTAATTCCCCAAAAAATTGGAAAATTGGGACCTTCCACAAGCCATCACTGTACTCGGCAATGATGATCACCTGAAGAAGCGCAGGACTGTGACTCATGAGCAAACATGACGTGACGACTCTCATCAGCCGTCCATGCTTCTCGCTCACGGCACCAGTCCTAATGTAGCTATCTGTGTTGTGGTGTTAACGACAGTGTACGCATGGGACTGTCAGGCTGCAGCTAGCCCCAGACCAATGTTGTTGTATGTCACAGAATGTTGCATGGAGTCAATGGAGCCCATTGCTTGTTCTCACATGGCAGGTGCAGATAAGAATGGGTTATGATGTGCCTGGTGCACAATATGGCAATTCTCCCTTGTGGTGATGAGACGCGTTCAACCGGAACCTGCCCTCACGATCCCACGCTGTCTGACATCGGGCCACTGTCACAACAGAATGCCTCACAAGTCTGGATTTTACTCTATTCAACCATCCAGAGGAACGGAAATGTACCTTCCTGTCAGGTGCGAAAAACACTAGATCTCATTGGTACGTTTCTTCACAGTGATCGCTCGACATCTGACGCCGTTCGCGCCCCTTACACACCGTACCAAGCCTGGTAACAACACTAAACAAAACAACACTTGTGCACTCTAGTGGCTGTTTTCTGGGTGTTTTACTTTTTTTTAGGTAGTGCAGACTACCTGGCGTTTATAATTTCTTCGTCTTTATGTAGCTGTTCGCAACTCTCACGTAATAATTACGAAAATCTCTCGCCGCACTGTCGCAAGTAATTAGTCCGCAAAGTTCGCGTTTCTTGAGAAGGCCACGTAGGCAGAAAGGCAGTCCACAGTTGCGATTCGAACTATTTGTCGCCGACATATAGTTTTGATCGTGACTGTACAAAGTGCGTTGACTTATAAAATGTTTTTCCTTTATTGTTATTTCATCCCACTTCCCCAAATGGGCGTGGGGGGAGGCACTGTCAGCGGTATAGTCAACCAGCGTTCAGCCAAATGACAACAAAAACTAAATGAGAAAAAAAAGAAGAAGCAGAAAAGTGAGATATTTGCAATGAATTTCAAACTTTGAGGTGAATATAAAATGAACGTTTTTTTATAATAAAGAGATATGAATTCTTGAATTTGTAGTGCAATTTTAAAACATGATGCCGAAAAACCGATGTTTAAAAGAAGCTCTTTCCTGGCACTAAAACTGAGAGGACATGCCGTAGGATAAGGAGTCTGTTATTGAAGGGAAAAAGGTTTGCCGGTAAGGTGGGTAGGAATGTGGTGGTTTAAGGATGGAGGGCTGGTGTTAGTATCGATGGGTTAGGAATGACTGTTGGCTTAGAAAAGGGGATGGAGTAGAGAGAGGTATGGTGAGGCTAATAGTTGATGGAGAAATGAGGTGGGGAAAGAAAGGCAGATCGGGACAAAAAGGGAAATGTAGGAAGTGGAAGGAGAGATAGCCCTGATGAAGTGGAATGGGTTGGCTGGACTTATAGCTGGTAGATTGGGGAGACGCTGGGGTGGTGTGCATGATCTGGGAGGAAGAGATGGTCGAAATTTTTTTGGGAGCGTATATGGAGAGTATGTAGATGTGGGGTTGATGGGATGTGTTGCTAAAGGCGCGGCAGCAGAAGAAGATTGGAGAGGAGAGGGGAAACTGCAGGATTGTTGAAGTCGAGATTGTGGACGGTTCAGAGCTGTTCAGTGTGAGTGAAGACAGGCGGGAATTTCATGAGTTGGTAAAAGATCTTGTGAGGGAAGGTATGTTGTTGTTGTGGTCTTCAGTCCTGAGACTGGTTTGATGCAGCTCTCCATGCTACTCCATCCTATACAAACTCCTTCATCTTCCAGTATCTACTGCAACCTACATCCTTCTGAATCTGCTTAGTGTATTCATCTCTTGGTCTCCCTCTACGATTTTTACCCTCCACGCTGTCCTCCAGTGCTAAATTTGTGATCCCTTGATGCTTCAGAACATGTCCTACCATCGATCCCTTCTTCTAGTCAAGTTGTGCCACAAACTTCTCTTCTCCCCAATTCCATTCAATACCTCCTCATTAGTTACGTGATCTACCCACCTAATCTTCAACATTCTTCTGTAGCACCACATTTCGAAAGCTTCTATTCTCTTCTTGTCCAAACTATTTATCGTCCATGTTTCACTTCCATACATGGCTACACTTCATACAAATACTTTCAGAAACGACTTCCTGACACTTAAATCTATACTCGATGTTAACAAATTTCTCTTCTTCAGAAACGATTTCCTTGCCATTGCCAGTCTACATTTTATATCCTCTCTACTTCGACCATCATCAGTTATTTTGCTCCCGAAATAGCAAAACTCCTTTACTACTTTAAGCGTCTCGTTTCCTAATCTAATTCCCTCAACATCACCCGACTTAATTCGACTACATTCCATTATCCTTGTTTTGCTTTTGTTGATGTTCATCTTATATCCTCCTTTCAAGACACTGCCCATTCCGTTCAACTGCTCTTCCAAGCCCTTTGCCGTCTCTGACAGAATTACAATGTCATCAGCGAACCTCAAAGTTTTTATTTCTTCTCCTTGGATTTTAATAACTTCTCCAAATTTTTCTTTTGTTTCCTTTATTGCTAGCTGAATATTTGCTGAATATACAAATTGAATAACATCAGGTAGAGGCTACAACCCTGTCTCACTCCCTTCCCAACCACTGGTTCCCTTTAATGCCCCTCGACTCGTATAACTGCCATCTGGTTTCTGTACAAATTGTAAATAGCCTTTCGCTCCCTGTATTTTACCCCTGTCACCTTCAGAATTTGAAAGAGAGTATTCCAGTCAACATTATCAAAAGCTTTCTCTAAGTCTACAGATGCTAGAAACGTAGGTTTGCCTTTCCTTAATTTTTCTTCTAAGATAAGTCGTAAGGTCAGTATTGCCCCACGTGTTCCAACATTTCTACGGAATCCAAACTGATCTTCGTCGAGGTCGGCTTCTGCCAGTTTTTCCATTCGTCTGTAAAGAATTCGCGTTAGTATTTTGCAGCTGTGACTTATTAAACTGATAGTTCGGTAATTTTCACATCTGTCAACACCTGCTTTCTTTGGGATTGGAATTATTATATTCTTCTTGAAGACTGAGGGTATTTCGCCTGTCCCATACATCTTGCTCACGAGATGGTAGAGTTTTGTCAGGACTGGCTCTGCCAAGGCCGTCAGTAGTACTAATGGAATGTTGTCTACTCCTGGGGCCTTGTTTCGACTCAGGTCTTTCAGTGCTCTGTCAAACTCTTCACGCAGTATTTGCTGAGTGTAGGATAGAGAGCGAGGGAGGTGGTGTCATCAGCGTACAGAAGGAGTGGGCTGGTGGAGGTGGTTTAGGCATACAGGCCGTGTAGAGGAGGCAGAGGAGAGGAGAGAGGACGGAGCCTCGGGCACGCTTGTAGTGGGATGGAAGGTGCGGGAATTGGTGTTGTTAATTGTGACAACGAATGGGCGATTACAGAGGAAGGATCCAATAAGGCGGTCATAATTAACTGGAATTCCGTAAGTCTGGAGTTTGAAAAGTAGACCGCAGTGCTAATCGTGGTCTTCGTGAGCTAAAATGCAGCTTTTCACGACTAGCGCAAGAAATTTTCTCCGTCCCCTCTTAGTGGTGTGTGTTTCTACATTAATAATACAGGCTGTTTCAAAAAGATACTTTCAATTTGTACACCAATGAAGACTGAAACTTTTGGTGAATTTTAGCTTACGTATCGAAACTATAAGCGTTTCTTGGTTCCCTTCGCCAAGTCGCGGGTTCATGCAGTTGCCACGAGGGGTCTCCCTCATAGACTTACTAAAAATAAAAGACCGCCCACTGGCGCTAGTGTAGCATTCCCATACTCCGACATTTGGGGGGCAAGACTGTGTTTGCATTTAGTTAATGATGTCGAATATCTGATTAAAAGTTGCATACACAGCATGCAAACAAAGTTCATAAGGACTTTGTTTCCCTGTTAGAAACAAGTGTGAATATGACATGGCTAATTTAAATTATATTGGAGATTACAATTATTCAAGTCCAAACTAGTTGAAGGAAAAATATGATAAAGTTGTGCGAAGGAAGGTAGATAAAATTGTGCCGTACAAAAATAAAATTGGAAAATAAGAGGAATAGGAAGTGTAAAGGCATATTAAGGAAGAATCGAAAGTGGAACACTTAGTCACTATCTGCTATTTCGTAAGTTTCATGAAACTATCTAGGACCGATCAGTTGCCGCATTTTGACTCATACTTGTAACAAACGACTCATTTAATCTTGAGTAGATATCTACAGTATAACTTCCCGTCTTTTGATGTGGACCTACGGGGGCATTCCGAAAAGTAATGCCGTCGAAATTTTTTTGCGACAACTCTTAAAGTTTTTCAAATAAAACAAACGTTGTTAAGATTCCACATCTTTATTTTTCATGTGTACATATTTATTTCCTACGAACACATTTCATCCGACGAGAGACCAGTTTGTTGATACCGTCACTGTAGAACATTTGGCACTGTTGACACAACCACAACCTCACCTCTGCTGGTACCGCTTCATCTCTGTCAATGTGAAGTCCTCGAAGGTGTTCTTTAAGAAAATCGGACGGGACCAAGTTGCGGCAGTACCGAGGATGATCAAAAAAACGGTTCGAATGGCTCTGAGCACTATGGGACTTAACATCTGGGGTCATCAGTCCCCTACAACTTAGAACGACTTAAACCCAACTAACCTAAGAAAATCACATATGTGCATGCCCAAGGCAGGATTCGAACCTGCGACCGTAGCAGCAGCGCGGTTCCGGACTGAAGCGCCTAGAACCGCTTTTTTTTTTTTTTTTTTTTTGTTAGATCTCATTTTGTTCTATATCGTTCGTTGAATTTGTTCCGGGCGGACGTCCGATGACACCCGTTCAGGTTCATCGTTGATCCGTTCACTCAGTTTTTTGTTATAGAAGGCATCTAACCCTCTGACCGAGCACGCTGAGCTACCGTGCCGGCATTACCACCGAGGATGATCTATGACAGTGAACCCAAGACGGCGAATTGTTGTAGATGTCGCCATGCTCGTATGTGGTCTGCCATTGTCATGCTGAAGGAGAGGATGCTCGATGTGTGAACGAACTTTTATAATTCCAATGTCGATTACAGCACGCTGTTTCTCACGAGCCGATGTAGTTACGTTACACACCGATATGTTAAAAGCTGTAATTCGGAGCCCTCTAGCGCCAAAGCGCTGTGAATATGTAGACATGAGGAATAAAGATGTAGAGTTTTAATAATGTTTGCTTTTCTAAAAAGGCTGTAAGTGTTTTGACATAAAAAATTGTTAGGCATTACTCTTCAGCGAGCCCTCGTAATACATAGTGGCCACGACATCTTGGTAGATGATTGTTGCAGTGTCTGTGTGTTTATGGGTTGCATTTTTTCATATGGCTTGTCAAGCCAATGGCAGCACGGCATCTCTTGCCGCAATTGTCACAAGTGTATCTGGCTGCTGAGGCAGGAGCAGTGGTAGCATTGCGAAGCTTTTTCTGCCTTAATCTGTCTAACAAGCCTTCATCATGCTTCGAAAGCTAGGAAACTACATTCATTTAAGACAGACTTTATTATTCAGTAGGAGTTTGAAGTAAACATCATTTTATTTTGTTCTTCAGTTACCTTTCGCTGTCTCTCATACCCTTCAAGTCACTAGGCCAACATTCATATTTGTCCCTGCTAATGGCGGGTTCATTGCGGGAACAGTTAGCTCATCACTCCGCTGCAGCACGTAGGGCCTCGCCGGGTGTGCATCGAGCTAGGATGCCGCTCAACACAGCAACAAAAAACGTTTTGGGTTCTCCGTTTCAACTAGTGTAATTCCGTTACACCTGTGCGGCGTGTTTTTGTCGGGAGAATCGTACTGCATCGCCTCAGTTCAAAGAATTCGACAATAGTACAATCAGATTCAAGCAGATACTATGCCTATCCGGTGACGTTTGCCTTTTAAGTCATACGCGATTTAAGTGTTACGAGTTTTTCAAGCTGGTAATAAACGGCAAAACGTAGATTTCCGTGAATCCATTTTGGACGTGGAGATGGCAGAAACGACATCCTTTCCCGTTTATTGTTCAGTGATGAGGCTACTTTCCACGTAAGTGGAAAACTGAACCGCCACTATGAAAAACATGCGGAACACAGCAGTTTCATGTCACAGTCGAGCCGGAGAGAGATTCTTCTAACCTTCGTGTATTTTGTACCGCTTCCTGATAAAAGATTTACGACACGTTCTCTTTTTTCAGAAAAGATAGTTACCGGAATCATTTACGTCGATATGTTGGAGATATGGCACTTCACTCGACAGCAAGAACGCGGCGAACATTTTATTTTTCAACAGGAGGGAACGTGGCCGCACTGGCATGTAACTCCCTTCTTAAAGATATTAACCGTGTCCGACACCCAGAGTGTGCATGAAAATAATCAACACCGGAGATGGAGTAAAACAACTAATATTTAGGTTTTGGATGCGGTACTGTAATAGGTTCGCAGTAAACGGAGAGAGCAGACAACCCATCTGCTGTGCGTGCATTCTGGAGCTATCATTCGCTATAATATTAAAGTTGCTGCCTTAGCGATGCAAACTGCATCCACGGTAACTGTCCCCCCCATTTGAAATTGCCGTATACAGATTACTTACGCGATGTGTAGCGCCATGGAAAACATCAATGGCAAGAAATGTGGGACTTGTTACAACAAACGAAAGGTGGATAATATGCACCATTACAACCTTTCATTTTCTAGAAGGCCGTGGTTTACGAGGACTCACTTGCACTGATCAACGATTTCCACCGTCATTAGACTGTTTTAACCGTACCTCATTTTCTCTGCACGTACGTATAATCAATATTTTCTCCTGTATGTGAGTGGTGAGTCAGAAGCTGATGTAAACTACATCTTGTTTTCGCGTCCCAAATTTGACTTGAAAGATCAGAATTTTTGTAGTCATTGGTGATTATAGACTACCACCTTCCCCATTCAAATTCTTTCATTTTGATTACTATAGGCAACGTCTCGATTTAGTGATAAACGACAACACGTGGATTTCTGTGAATATCGAGGCGAATGTCTTTAGTAATTAATTGCCTTAAGAGTATAGGGAAAAATCCGTGATTTTTAATAGTATTCATATTAAGTTCATTCAAAAAGAAACGAGTGGGAGACTGTAAAATGAAAACGGTTGAAGGGATCATAATACCTTTACCTACGGGAGAAGGTATGGTACCAGTAAGAGCGCTGAGGATCCAAATTCTCCGCTAGAGGGACACGGGCGAACACAACGAGCACTTGCACTCGTCAATGGTCCATTTTACTCAATAGGCTGGAAACAGGAAAACTGAGGCTTGAAAACAACAGCATAGGGGCGTAATGCATTTCCGTACAGCGGAAGGAGTGTGGGGAAAGGAAACTCATTCAAGGATAGCACAAATACAGGGAAAAAACTTAATGTCCGGTGTGATTCCGACGCTCATTCCAGTCTCTGGGATAATGGGTGCTCCGGTAATTCGCCGGTCTTCAACAATAAAGGCATCCACCTGCTGGACTATGATATTGGGATCGTTCGTCACTTGCCAATGACATCCGTCCGTCCTTGAATTGCTTGTGCCTGAGCATAGACCCTTGCAACCCTCTCCGCACATTTGTGCCACCCTTCGATAAATTTACGTTCCCCGCGCTTCTTCCGCTGTGAGGTAACGTACTACACCCCTTTTCTATTCTTCCGAAGCCTCCGTCTCTCTGTTTTCAGCACGACTGAGTGCAGTGGACCATCGACGCGTTCAGTGCTCGGTCTGGGGTCACGTGGGTGTTCGCCCGTGTCCCTCTCGTGGCGAGTTTGGGTCCTCAGCGCTCATTCAGCGACCACACCTTCTCCTGTAGGTAATGACATAACGATCCCTTCAGCGGTTTTCATTTTACAGCCTGCGGCTCGTTTTTTCCTCTAATGTTTTCATTTCTGTGTATCACGAATAGTTAAATTTAAGATACAGAGAGAATTGATAACACAAAAATGTCTAGTTTACTTACTGTTTGTTAAAAATTAACTACGGAAATAATTTGACAACTTGAGCTTTCAATTTCATAAATATGCATCTATGCATTTTCTCCACACAGCACGAATGTAATGAAAACTTGGATTTTTTGGCGGATAAAGATAGTACAAGCTCGACCAGCGAAATAAGACAAAGATAAAAACAAAAGCATCTCTTAACAATGAACTGCTGTAACGATGGGTCGGCCATACAGAGAACGCGTTGCACCATTAGTCTCCAAGGGGGTCCTGTTCTCAAGCCAGGATTTTTTTTTTGAGGGGGGGGGGGGTGAGGTCTAAAAGAAAATGTGTAAGTGACTGCCCTTCCAAAACAACTTTGAGTAAACTGTCGTGCTACATAGTAATAGAGTTCAAAGAAAATTCTTTTTCATCCCAGAGTTTAGTTAGGCATTAACCGTCTCAATACCAACATATTTTGAAGAATATGTATTAACGCAGGGGAGGATACTTATGACAACCAAAAAAATAAAAAATAAAACAAAATTTTGATAACTTTTGTTGACTTTTATTAAGAACAAACTTTTTAAAGATATACTGATGTGCAAGTAGGGTCCAGAACATCTTTTAGCACACTCTTACAAGGGAATCTCCTCATCACAGTATGTGTCAATAGTCCGATGTTGGACAGCCTGGGGACTAGATGATGGGTTCTGGTCGATCATGTCTGGCCACCAGAAGGGAGGATTGCCATGTTGTGCAACATGTACATCATAGATCCTTCATATCTCTGCCCACAAGCGAAGAAGAATCTATGACTCCCCGCAACATTCTGCGTCATGCCCCATCACTGGTCAGGGCGTAGCAGCATCCACACTTGATTCAGTGGTAAGATGGCCCAGTGGATAGCCCGTCAAAAACTGAACACATATCAAGCATAAAAACAGCAAGAAGGTGTACCGAACTGTGAAAAAAGAAGCAAGATGGAAACAATGAAGGGTCTCAGCTCAATATGCACAACATCAAGTGAATAGGCAGAGCCACGGCGTTAGACTGTAAAGCAGGAGATTCGTGTTTAAATCTCCCTCATGCCCAATCTTCTTTTCTTTTTTTTTTTTTTTTTCAAAAGTTATGAACTGTCCGTCCAGCCACTGACATGTCTATCATCCTTCTGCGCGAACAAAGATTTTGATTTACTCCTTGAAGGATATACAAGACAGAAGAATCAGGCATTGTACAGTTTTCATGTAGGGGTGGATATGATTCCATTCCTACAGGTTGTATACCTGCTGTGCAGCCGGATTTTGCAGAGATGCACAGATACAAAGAGGACTATTGTTTTCGTGATCGTGTGTCTATTATCAAAGTTCAAGCTCTCACACAGAATCAACTTCACTCTCCAAAATTCCATGACATGTTCAGATTTGATTGGACATGGACAGAATTTGATGGTTTACATGTGGAAAACTACAAAACCTTTAAAAACATATGTTTCGATAGAACACAGGGAAAACTGTGCGACTGTGAAACTTGCAGTCATTTATTGCAGCTTATATGGAAAACTATTATCTTTTCATCATTTCTTTGGAAGTGATCACATGCAGTTTCATACAAACACCAAAGTAATTGACTAATTAATTAAATAGATTGAAAAAATTTGCGGGAAATAGCACAATTGTACTACTTTCAGCATTCACGAGCTGCTTCGAATAACCTGAAGCAGCTCGTAAATACCGAAAGCGGTACAACTGAGCCATTTCCCGCCAATTGTTTCAATTAATTTCATTAATTAGTCAATTATTTGATCTCAGAAGTGGTGCCAAGTTTCCGAGAGGGTGGGGAGGGGTAGGGGTGATACGGAAAACCACTTAACCAAACAACAGGTTAAAGACCTGTCAATCAAAAGGTTGGATTGTCCCCCGGGGGTCATAATCCTCTTAGCAGAACAGTGGTTGAAGGACCTGTCAATCAAAGAAGAATAATAGGTTTCCTCCTGAATGTAGGCAACTGGCAATGTGCGCTGATGCCCCTGCTGCCCTACTACTGACGAGCACCACAGTGCTGTGACGCGCAGCTGGTGTGTTACAGAGGCGGACTGGAGCTACAGCTTCAGCATGAGCATGAGCCTGGAGCGGCAGCTGTACGACGGCGGGCTGCCGCACCAGCAGGTGCTGGTCATGCTGACGCACTCGCTCAGCAACGCCGACGTCTCCTCCTACACCGACGTCGACCTCTGACCGTGGCGGGCCGCCTGCCCAGCCACCTGTCTGACGGCTGCTGCTGGCTGGCTGCACTCTCGTCCACGACACTGCTCTCTGCCAGCGCAAAGTCTTCGATGAAAAAAGGGATATACGTCACCTGTGTCATTGGCGGTGGGTAACTGTGGTTTGCCCCTCGATCTGGAGAAAGTACACAGTCAAAGAAGGGACTGCATACACGTTGACGAATGTCTGCTCAGACAGGAAGACCATATCGGTTTCTACTGAACAAAGTCGCTGGATGCTGGCAACATAAGGCGAAATCCATATTAAAACATTAACACAGCAATTAACTCTAATGGCATTTAAGAGTATATACATTGACTAACAAAAAAGGTGAAGCAACCACATGAAAGAAGGAAACAAAATGAAACTTTATTGGTTGAGAGCGTCTGTGACATTATCTCAGTGATTACAAAATCGAGTCAAACTTACAAACAGCTTGCCCCAGTATAACGCTACTTATCAGTGTGACGTTCCACCCCCTTTGGCCTGGATGTGCTCTGATTCGGTTGGGAAGGATATCATTAAGCCATTGTATCCTCTTCTGATGCAAGCTAGCGACAAGTGTAGTAAAGGGTCCTTCATATCCTGGATGCTGGTGCTAGGACAGAATTGTAGTCCAAGATTGTCGACACAAGTTCTAATGGGGACGTCGTTGTCGACACAAGTTCTAATGGGGACGTCGTAACATAGATAGGTCATAGAGACATGTGCCATGTGTAGATGACTGCCTTTCAAAAAGGCATCAAGATAGTATCGTATGAGAGGCAGTGCATGAGAGTACTGGATGACTGTGACGTACCGTTGTGCCGTCAGAATTCCCTCCATTACTGGCAACCGTGTCCTGGTTTCGTACTGTATGGCTCCCCATACCATGACGCCGGGAGTACACCGTTGTGTCGCTTCAAAACAGTAGATGAATGGGACTTCTCCACAGGTCGCCATCATACTCGCCAACGATGGTCATCCCAGGTAGTGAAGCATCACGACTCATCACTGAACACAGGGCAACGCCTTTCATCACTAGTACATACTTCATGGTCACAGCACCACTTCAAAAGCAGACGTTCGTGTAGTGGTGTTAATGCAGCCTATGCATGGAACGGTAATTCTCAAGTGTGGATGCTGCTACGCCCTGACCAGTGATGGGGCATGACGCAGAATGTTGCGGGGAATCATAGATTCTTCTTCGCTTGCGGGCAGAGATATGAAGGATCTATGATGTACATGTTGCACAACATGGCAATCCTCCCTTCTGGTGGCCAGACATGATCGACCAGAACCCATCATCAAGTCCCCAGGCTGTCCAACATCGGACTATTGACACATCCGAATGCCCCACAAATCTGAATATTCCACGATTCGATCAGCTGACCAAATCTAGACTTACATTCAAACCTGTTTCAAACTCTGTCAGGTACTGATAATGCTGTCTCACATGAGTACGTGCCGTCTCCGTATCCTTCACAGTGATCACTTAGTATGTGACGTTACTCACACCACTTTTATACCCTTCGAAGCCTAATAACAACACTAAACACGAACAATACTCATGCACTTTGGTGGCTGTTCTACATGTCTCGCCGGCCGTGGTGGCCGAGTGGTTCTAGGCGCTACAGTCTGGAACCACGCGACCACTACGGTCGCAGGTTCGAATCCTGCCTCGGGCATGGGTGTGTGTGATGTCCTTAGGTTAGTTAGGTTTAAGTAGTTCTAAGTTCTAGGGGACTGATGACCTCAGAAGTTAAGTCCCATAGTGCTCAGAGCCATTAGAACCATTCTACATGTCTCAAGGAATTGCAATATACTCGTCGATGGTGTCTATGTGAGCGAAATTACATTGACATCAGGGAATTTCTTGTGGATGCTTCACTTTTTTCTCACCCTGTGTATTTTCTAGTGGCACTGAAACTGAATAACATTCTTCACGGCTTGTGTAATGAAAGATTGTCATATGAAGTCTAAAAATTTAAGAAAAATAGGATGGTTGACATTTTAATTAAGGAACTGAGTACGTTGGACGAAAATTCCTCATCTCCAGGAGTCATCATAGTAACAGAGTGTAACACTGCCTACAGCCTTTATAATGGACTCAATTAAGTGAGGAAGAGAGTTCACAAGTTTCTTCGGGTACGCCGTATCCACTTGTAGCCGCTCATTGACGATTAAATCCCGTGGATCTACGAAAATGCCGGAATGTCATTGTTATATGTCACCCGCTGCTTCAAAGAAGCCCCAAATATTTTCTGTGATATTATTATTTTTATTGTTGTTGTTGCGGTCTTCAGTCCGAAGACTGGTTTGATACAGTTCGCCATGCTTTTCTATCCTGTGCAAGGCCTCTTCATCTCCGAATAACTACTGCAATCTACATTTTCCTGAATCTCCTTACTGTATTCATCTCTTGGTCTCCCTCCGCGATTTTTACTTCCCACACTTCCCTCCAATACTAAACTGGCGATCCCTTGATGCCACAGAACGTGTTCTACCAACCGATCCCTTCTTTTGTCAAGCTGTGGGACAAATTTCTTGTCTCCCAAATTCTATTGAATACCTCGTCATTAGCCACTTGATCTACCCATCTACAATATTCTTCTGTAGCACCACAATTCGAAAGCTTCTAGTCTCTTTTTATCTAAACTGTTTGTCGTCCATGTTTCACTTCCATATGAGGCTACACTCCAGTCCTTTACAAAAGACTTCCTGCCACTTAAATCTATACTCGATGTTAACAAATTTCTCTTCTACAGAAATGCTTTTCTTCTTATCGCTAGTCTACATTTTATATCCTTTCTATTTCGGCCACCATCAGTTATTTTTCTGCCCAAATAGCAAATCTCATCTTCTACTTCCTAATCTGATTCCCTCAGCATCGTCTGATTTAATTCGACTACATTCCATTATCCCTGATTTCCTTTTGTTAATGTTCATCTTATATCCTCATTTCAAGACACTGCTCTTCCAAGTCCTTTGCTGTCTCTGACAGAATTACAATGTCACCGGCAAACCTCAAAGTTTTTATTTTTTCTTCCTCACACATAATTCCTACTCCTAATTTTTCTTTTGTTTCCTCTACTGCTTTTTCAATGTACGTATTGAATAACAACGGCAATAGGCTATAACCCTGTCTCATTCTCTTTTCAACCACTGCTTCCCTTTCATTCCCCTAGACTCATGACTGCCGTCTGGTTTCTGTACAAGTTGTAAATAGCCTTTCGCTGCCTGTTTTTTGTCACTGCTATCTTCAGAGATTCAAAGAGAGTATGCCGGTCACCATTGTCAAAAGACTTTTGTATGTCTACAAACGCTACAAATATAAATTTGCCTTTCCTCGAACTATATCCAAAGATAAGTCGTAGGGTCAGTTCTTCCTCGTGTGTTCCTACATGTCTGCGGAATCCAAAATGATCTTCCCCGAGGTCGGCTTCTACTTATTTTTCCATTCTTCTGTAAAGAATTCGTGTTAGTATTTTGCAACCATGTCTTATCAAACTGGTAATTCGGTAGTTTTCACACCTGTTAGCAACTGCTTTCTTTCTTCAAGTCTGAGGGTATTTCGCATGTCTCATACATCTCGTAGACCATATTGAATTACGACCAGGTTATTTTGAGTGAGGAAGTCGAAGTACAATAGGATACGTCTTCGTAAAACCAGCAATGTATGCGCGCAGCCCTGACAACACAGTTGTCATTAACTTGGAGGACTGGACTGTTCACAATATACTTTTCCTCAAGATGTCGAAGACTGGATAAAATTTGGTTACCAATAATATTGGAACGAACATCATGGTTCACATTCGCAGTGACCTCAATGAGTGGAGCATAGTTATGACAAAAAAAATAGCCCCAAAACATCGCAGAACACTCTCAGGCCGGAAGTATATCCTTCACACACAACTTTATAATTTACTCACTTACCTCCTTGAGTTTCCATAGAATCACGGCCTGCCCTCAAGCGACATATAACGTTCATCAGCCTGGAAAAACTGTTTGAAATGCAGGCTGCACTGTGTGTCAGAACGGGGTACGTGAAACGTTCAGTTTCCTGCTGCAAGAGGGCTCTTTGTCATAGGTCCAGCTAAAGCTACTCTATGAAACAAGTTATGACATAAAATGTTTGCGTTATACTCGCATTTGAATGATACACTCGTTACTACCAAATCTGCCCTAACGCAGAATTCTTGGTGCACAATCACATATTTTCTCACAGCTTGCACTATCACGTTCACGCACATAGCTCATTCTCTCAAAAGTAGCCAAAAAAGCACAGAAATTGCGGCCGGCTGTCTAAAGAACAGTAGCTTAACCCGTAGCTGGTGAATAAAAAGAAACCCGCGCGAAGCAGATACACGCAGGGACTAATGCGTTTTGGCACCTCTCAGCAGGTCATTTGCTCTTCGAACGCTGCAATGATCACATTGCGAAAGATGAGTTGTCTCGCATTATAAGCATTTTTATGGCACATGTGGTATTGTCAGTCCTGAATGTTCTTTTCAGTCTTTCAAAAGCTTATAGTTGCTTCGAGGGATATTATTAGAGGAGATGTGCCACTCTTAGAGGACTGGGTCAATGCACATCTTCAGGGAGAAGAAAGTGAATTCAGAAATTAAACGTACCTCTATTCGTTATTGCATCACAAGAAAAAAAGATGAGGAGGTCCATGCTTCCTTTTTTTTAATGAAAAATATTTAGATATAGTCTCACCCAATTTTCGCTATACACAGTCTAAATAAGCTTCTCACTGACATTAAATTTATCTTTGAAATTTACAACAAAAGAATGTAAAAATTTACATTCTCCTTACACTTCATTGCCCTCTTGAATTCTGAAAGTTATGGTTCGCAGTCACCTGACTTCCAGAATACGACTAAAGTTAACTAACAGTCCTGAGGCATAGTCGTTTAATTAAAATACAAATGTTTTATTTCAGTTGCACTCTGATTCACAAATTGATAGAAATGACTTTTGTGCAGCAGTTTTGAGCGTTTACTGGCTCGCTCAGGAAGTCCGGAATTGCATTAGCTGTGGGCCGAATAAATTTTGTCATTAACCCATTCCGGCTCAGTATCGCTGGAAAACGCAGTGGAAAGCCCCCAACTGAAGCTTCAGACTTCCATATTATCCATAATTTTTTATTGCAAAGTTTCTTTAAGAAATGATACAATTACAGAAAATGATAAACAATACAGAATAATTCTTCAGTTTGTTAAAAATAAAGAGTACTACTTTACGTAACATGTATTATATGTATATGAAAGGACGAATGTACCTAAGTCACTTTTCCATAGTTTTCATGAAAACAAAATAACTAACTTTTCTTGTGTGTTATTAAATAGTGCTTTGGTAAAATTATGTATTAAAGTCTGTACATAGACGTACAATTAGGTATATTTCGACGCATAATACCTAATAGGAGATCAGAAAAAAATTTATTTTGTTGACTTAGGTATCTTTTAACGCTCAATAAAATTTAAAATATGGTTTTGCTTCAAATAGCGCAGGTTTTTATTAAATAATGAGTAAAATATGTTATCTGTATTACAATCACCAATCATTAATAGTTAATGAATGTTATTGATTTACAAACGCTCGTTTTTCTGAACCTCTCCGTCCGCTACACACCGTCAGGTGGCTGGCGGAGTATGGATGTAGACGTAGATATCATTGAGAGAAACAGAAGCTAATGGCCACTGTAAAAGATGATCGTAAAAATCTTTGCGTTTTCTACAATATACAGCACAACTTTTTTAAGTCTTCCGTTCTGCAATTTTTGATAGGTATTTTTCTTTGTGGATGACTTCATTAACTTCATTAGTTTTCTTGAGGATACAGATATTCAGTCTTTGAAAACCATGTGATCTTATGTATTCAATTGTTTTTACAATACTTCTGTGTTCATGGGAGTGCTCAAAATAGTGGTATTTGGAAATATTAAATTTCGCTCTTTCATTTCTTGGAACGTGTCTGGTTTCAAGAGAGACCAACTTCTCATAATAATGAGGCCAGCAGGTGGAACACCCAATGAACATGTCGGTCTCAACCGGCTTAACTGTCCCTGTATGTTTTTTCTCAGCGATAGCTATAAGCTCTCAAACTTCAATGGAGTGTAGATACGGTGAATTTTCAGTCGCATGGTTTTATGAAAGTCCATGCAAAGGAAAAAACTACACGTATCGATTAGGGTAAGACAAACTCTTGACAATGTATGGTTCTTGTTTTGACTAGGTCAATTATCTGAAAACATGTCTAACTCGGTAACTGTCTCGGGTACATGGTTTTTAATGTAGTCCGACCGCATCTCGTGGTCGTGCGGTAGCGTTCTCGCTTCCCACGCCCGGGTTCGATTCCCGGCGGGGTCAGGGATTTTCTCTGCCTCGTGATGGCTGGGTGTTGTGTGCTGTCCTTAGGTTAGTTAGGTTTAAGTAGTTCTAAGTTCTAGGGGACTGATGACCATAGATGTTAAGTCCCATAGTGCTCAGAGCCATTTGAACCTTTTTAATGTAGTCCAACCAGAACGAAGCGGATTCGTCGGGTCCTTTGTGAGCCTGCCCTTCGATGTAGATGTAGTAATGGGCTAAACCTGTTTTAGAGTTGAAAATGCAAAAAAAGTTCACTCAAGCAATAAATTTCATAAACAAGAATCTTCGGTAAACTTACGTTTTAAATACAGTCAATACAGGGCCTAAGATGTTTTCATTTTCTTCACTCTTTTTAAGTCGTTTCATTAAGAGCAGATGTGAACTGTTTAGCTCACCTCATGTGCACCATTAATTCTGCAGTCTCGACTCTTTTCACAGTATTCTGTAAATGAGGGCAATGTATTCGCACCTTCTTTTTTCCTCGCCAAAAACATAAGTCACTTTGTGGTTTTCGGAACTTTAGATTATTTTTTTAAAATATGTATTAAAAATCTCATACTTGGTATTTGCACCAAGATGTTTTAGCTTATACGAGTCATATATTTTTTGATGGACAGTTCAGATGACAGATACGTAAAGTTTGTATCAGATGCATAGTGCGTTTTGTACACAGGAAATGAGCTTATATGTTCATGTATCCCCAAAATTTGCAGCGTTACTAATGGTTGAGTGTTAAAAGGAACCAGAGTCCCTAACTTCAGAAAACGCTCTGGCTGTGACAAATAAAAGGAAGCTTGACTGAGGCACTTTTTGACACATTTGCTTTGGTTTTTACAGTATCTTAACGTTTTTCGTTGCATTTCGATGTTTACCGTTTCTAATACATTGTCCTTACCTAGCATAAGGTTTTTGTAATATTTTATCAGCAAGGTTAACTAACTGTTGTTTCTTTCCAACTTGACTATATAACGTAAGTTTGCTTTTAGTTTTTATTTACATAAATATTACTTTCGTAGAACAATTTTTGATAAAGTAGTGTCGTGGTGTAAAAGTTCAAATCGTCGCTGTGAGATGAACGTTGTTGATAGCTGGGTTGCAGTGACATTAGCGAGGTGGGACTAGGGTTGCTGTCCGTCACCGTTATGGATCTTCTTGTCCCGACATGGCCCAATTTTGACCCGATTTTGCAAAATACTGTTCCAAGTTTGTCTCAAGTCCTGAAGTAACGCCATCTGTTAGTGCCCACGTAAATGCAGCCTCAGTTTTATTTATGTCAACAAGTTTGTGTTGACAACGTTGTCTCAAGTACGGCGTTGCATGTTACGTATCCTGTAGCGGCGATGCAAGCACCTTCTAGACCTAGCGCCATCATTCGAGAAAATACCAGACTTCTCCATAGTACGGGGTTGGAACTATTTAAGCAGCGTTAGGTGTAAGAAGCGGGCAGTTACCACTCGAACATCGATGTGATAAGACGAGTCTTTCTAAGCGTAATACGAACAACGAGTGCTAATTAGTAATATTTTAAGTGTTTACTGCGGATATGTAGGGCGTGAAGTGTGTAGTGAAATGTACTTCGATGACTGAAGTGTTATTGTCAACTGTTTACCGTTTAATAAACTTATCACAGCTTAAGAAAACACCTAAGGATAGAAAGAGAGAGTGTCACTTTTCGGATGATTATACAAAGGAGTGGTCTTTTGTCAAACTCAAGGAGGTAAGGCAGATGTGAGGCACCACATTTCTACGGAGAATCATAGAAACAGATTCGAGGTAGTATCAACATCAAAGCCTATTTCTACATTCATGATTAAAGAAGATAGCTAGGAAGAATTGCTCGTTGCTGCTGCAGAACTAACAACAGCTTATAAAGTTGTTGAGCATTATCATTCCTTCAGATCTCTTGAGTATACCGTAAAACTGAATGCCGCAGTGTATCCTGACACAGCAGTGTGCACCCAGGACCAAGGCTACAGCGATTGTTAAAAACACTCCGTGTCTGAATGCATAAAATAATTGCACGAAGTTCCATTTTACGTCATAGGCACCGACACATCGAACCACGAGGCTGAAAAGACGTTTCCTTTAGTTTTTCAATTCTTTACTGAAACTGAAGGAATCCAGCAGAAGCTGTTGAAGTTTGATTATTTGAATAACGAAACATCGAAGGCAGTTTCAAAGTTTTGTCTAGACACTTTAAGACAACTGCAAATTCCATTAGATAAATTAATCGCTTTTGGTGGAGACAACGCCAACTTCGGAGAGCTCCATCGACGCGGCCAGCGGAATGTGTTTCACCAAATTAAAGAAGAAGCGCTGCTATAGTCTTAACTGTCGACATTGAAATAATCGTCATGAAAATATTTAATGTTTTTTTCAATATACACTGCAATAACATGAAAGCTGAAAGAGTTCTCCTTCTACGTTGATGTCAATCATCAGACTCTTCTATCTCACTGAAAAACAAGATGGCTGTCGTTAAGGCCCGCAGTTGAGAGAATTCTTCGGCTTTGGATTTCATTTAAACATTTATTTGACGCCCAAGACAGGCCACCTAATATAATTTCACATTTTTTCAGTTGTCCGACCAGTGAAATTTACTTCTGTTTCTGTAGACAGACTTGGACATATACAATAAAAAGAATATATGCACAGAGGCAAAGATACGCCACTACAAGGCAACCGTGAGGAATGCAGTATTATATGCTGCTGAGACGATGACACTAGAAAGAAATGAGGCAGAACAACTAGAGAAAGAAGAGAGAAAAATACTGAGAAAAATACTAGGTCCCAAAAGAGGTGGAGAGAAGTGGATGCGAAGACCTAGGGAAGAATTTTACCGGAACATGAGAACAATAGCCGGGGAAATCAGACTCAAAAGGCCAAGGTTTGCTGGACATGTAGTTAGGATGAGTATGGACAGAATGACGAAGAGAGTATGGGAAACAACAGGGAGGACAAGGGGAAAGACAGGAACCAAGCGGGTTGTTGAATTTCGGAAGGACTGGCTGGAATTGGGGATCAAGGTCGAAGGAAAGGAAAATTGGAGGAACAAATATACTCCGACCAATATGCCGGAGATCAATGACAGAGAAGAATACAGTAAAAGATTAGTGTATCACCAGTGGAGCCGACAGCAGAAACGGAAATTGAAGATCTCAGAAGAAGAGCGGGAGAGAAGAAGAGAAAGAATGAAGAGGTTCTGGGAGAAGAAGAGGAAAATGCAGTCCACGAAGGGGCTACCCGTGGTCCTACAGAGGCCGTAACGCAAGAAGAAGAAGAAGAAGAAGAAGAAGAAGAAGAAGAAGAAGAAGTAGTAGTAGTAGTCAAACTTGGCTCTCTTTGAAAAAAATATAAAAAGCGTTGAGAAGAATAAAGTCTCCATAGTCTAAATAAGAAATATATTAATCGACACTCAAAGCACTCTGAATAAAAGGAAGACTACCAATTTTATTGGCATACAAACCGAGATGAATTTGAACAATTTAAGGAATGAGAACCCTAACTAAGAACTAACTAATCTGATTTCGAAATTTGAGGAAGAGACAACGGCTGTCTATACCATAGCATTTGATTACTTAGAGAAATGGGCTATTTAGTTTAATAAATATCAAGTATTTGATTGGGTGACACTATCTGAAACCCCAGATTGGGTGACGACTGAAAACACTATTATATACCTGCCTAAAAATTGTGTTAAGATTTCAGGCGACAATTGTTTTCAAAAAATGGTTCAAACGGCTCTGAGCACTATGGGACTCAACTGCTGAGGTCATTAGTCCCCTAGAACTTAGAACTAGTTAAACCTAACTAACCTAAGGACATCACAAACATCCATGCCCGAGGCAGGATTCGAACCTGCGACCGTAGCGGTCTTGCGGTTCCAGACTGCAGCGCCTTTAACCGCACGGCCACTTCGGCCGGCTGTTTTCAAGAATGTTTGTGTCTGAAGAGCTTTTTGTAAACGAAGGGTGACTAGGTATAATGGAAGTAAGAAAGGTGGATTTACTTTCTTAAGGAAACCGAAAATCCCGAACACAACAACACCGTGGAAAGAGTATTTCCGCTGATGTCGGCCCAGTGGACTGATGAAAGAATTCGACTGCTGCCAGGGAGTGTGGAATCAGTCTAACAGAGCCAGTTTAACTACATGCTGACTTGTGTGGGGTTTTATAAATACATAAAAGGGAAAAAAAAGACTCGCTGAAAAAGATTAAATCTTCCCAGAAATATGGCGTACCAACACCTTCTACCGCAACAAGTTCAATGTAATTGTGTTCTAAAGTAATTATATCAAATAATTCTTTCACTTCCTTTCTACACCCCCATCTCAGAGTTTCCCGACGTAGTTGTGGCAACCCTACGTGGGACAGGTGTCGCATCGCCGCATCAGTACGGTGGCGCCGTCTTCTGTCTGTCCCTGCTGCATCTTCCGATTGCTCTTCTCCATCACACTGAACGATTGCACATCAGAGTTGGTTTCATACAACATTGGTACGCCAGTGTTAGCACTCTACAGTTTGTCTTACCCTACACAAAGAAAAATAGTTGTAACACATAGGTTTTTTGCTCCACAATAGTCTAAATGAGCTGTTTTTTGTTCGATCCGTATTAGTTAATGGGGATTTTTACTTTTCTTAATGAACGTTAGCCTACATGTTAAAAGTCAATGTCTTTTCGTCTTTACTTTTAACATAGAGGTTTTTAGCTATGGCGCAGAGTTTCCTCTTTTATTTGTGTTTATACATTCAATAATGACCAAAACTAGCAATTTTTATAATATCCTTGTATGGTTGGATTTAATCACGGTCTCCAATTAGTTCATAACTGCACTGTTCATTTGCGTACATTTTAAAAATGGTAACTGCCCGTCGCCGCGAGCCATATTGTCGCTGCGGTTATCCGCGCTCTCCACAGTCTGGCGTTGCCATTCGCGGGCGCGATGTTTACTTCTCCGGGGTGACTTAACATTGTGATCTGCGAAGTACTTCACTTTATTTGAAGAGTCCATGGGCTACATCATCTGCCATGTGATTTGCTGAACAATTCAGTATCCGCTACCACAGAAGGTAAGTACCCACTTCACTATATTTTTTCGCTTTACTGTCTCACTGCACTCTTATCATTCATGATTATCACTCACATGAGCGTCCACAATTGTGCTACTCATGCTAACACGAATACTTCACCTGTACTGTTATGCGCACTGAGACACATATTTCCTTCATTTGTACACACGTCGCGTTCTATTGGTTTCATGCTACTGTGCTCTTCGTAATTTATATCCTCAACGGATTGGAAATTTTTATTTTTATTTACTATAATTTTAAAGTTTTCATTAATACTCTAAATTAATTAGTTTAACATTATTATTTCCATTGATAATTTACCTTCTGTACAATACATTCATGACTTCAGTATGTAGCCAAGGGTTTGATTCACACAGATTTTGTCTTTGCCTGTTCTTTTTATTCTTAAATTGTGTTTTAAATGTACGTATCTACATCTTTGCCTGTTTATATTACATACAATCCTAGTAAAGCGTCCTTCTTAGTTCCCAAACATCCCGAGCGGTTTCATTTCCCCGGGACTGACAAACGCAAACAAACACCTTGCAAAACACAGACGGAAGCTACCGCATTAACACAAGCGTGCGGGACTTACAGGGCAAGTGCCACCGAAATCGAGGCTTCACAAAGATCATCGTAGCCCGTTTGGTTGTATGCATGCACGAAATTGCATTTACACGAGAATAGAAATCAAGAAACAACCTATTAGCTACTTGTGAAAGTCTTCTTTTCTTACTCAACCACTTAGTTTACATATAAGTGTATTTACAGATTTCTGTGCTTCATATTACTCAGAATTGTTTCTTCCATTAACTTGTCCTTAATAGTCCATTGCCTTGACAATACCTGATTGGGCTCACTTGCGTTATTCCCTGCTTATATAGTTCGTTTGTTGATTTCACTCCCCTTAGTGTCCTGGCGTCACATTATTGGTAACGGTTCGTCGTTATGCCTATACCTTTAACAAAGTCCCACTCCATTTACAGGTAACTTACGATATTAGTGAACCAGATGTTCCTTCTTCACACCCACTGAAGTTAGTCCCTGCTCATAGTTCATGATCTCTTGTACACTTATAGTTCATCTTGAAACGTCCCCTTAGAAAAATTATACATGACTGTGCTTAAACTGACACACAATATTTTTTAGCGCAACGCAATCTGACTTTCAATAATCCCTACAAAAGAATGGCCCTGACTAACATTAACCTATACCTTTCACAAATCACTTACCTCACAAAAATCTTCGTTACTCGAACTACTGCAATACAGCGAGCGCCACTACTGCCAGCTAAATAAAAGATTCAAACTACGGAAGGCACTAACTACTGATAGGCATAGTTAGCAAATGAAAGATTTTAATAGAGAACAAACAATGTATTTACCTTAATAGTCATAATATATATAGCAGTCCATGACATCCAGTCGTACAAATTTCAAAACTCCGCTATCTCTCTCCCCACATCCACCATGGCTGGCAGCTCACCTCCAACTGCGCAACGCTACGCGCTGTTAACAGCCAACAGCCCAACACTACAATGGCAGACAACAATGCAAACTAGCCACAGACTGCACACAGCACAGCCAGTGATTTTCATACAGAGCGCTACGTAAAGTTGCCAATAAGAAAACATAAACAGCCTACTTACATAGCCCCCATGCTCCCCCCCAAAAAATTTTACAAATTGTTTTGGGCAGTGGCCAATAATGATTTGATAAAATTTTTCATAATTACAATAACAAAGATATCAAATGCACACACTTATTGATACAATGTTGGTCAAAAGCTAAAATTTTCTGACAGTCCATAAAGACAGTCATGATCATTCATCACAGTAAAATTGCAGTGTTTTTCTCAAAGTCTGAGCAGTAAAAGAAAATGCACATGGAAGTAGTGGATTTCCATGCAGTCTTGAAAAAGTAGTATTGTCCTTCCAACGGAAAGACAGTGCTGACTCTTGACATGCAGACAGGTAATGCGCCACAACAGAGCAAACCCACCGCAGAGTCAGTCGAAGTTTTGAAGAATACTGGTAAGTAGGTCGTCACAGAGTAGACCCACTGTAGTCCTGATAGAGATTATGGTATTGGTGGGCCATCAAAGATGCAGACCCACTATAGTCCTTGTAGAGATAATGGTATTGGTGGGCCATCAAACGTGCAGACCCACTGTAGTCCTTGTATAAATAATGGTACTGGTGGGCCATCAAAGATGCAGACCCACTGTAGTCCTTGTAGAGATGGCCAGCAGCCATCTGTTGCAACTGAGCAGGTGCACAATCACCATCGAAGAGTTTTGTGGAGAATATAGCAAGTCCATAAACCACCACTTGTCCACTCACAAAAAATTTGTTTGAAATGTCCTTAGAACCAGCAATGCTGTTATCCAGTCCCTTGCTGAATTATTATCACACGTGCAAACACTATCAGTCCCTACTTCTCACATATTGTCCATATACTATGACCAACAGAAACGTGTGCAGTGAAATGGAACTTACAAGTTAATAATAGGATGAACTGGTGTCAATTACAATTTTATAACGTAAGAATACAATAACAAAGGTACAAAATACAGAATTAAAAACATAACAATACAGATAACATTTGTGGGACAGGCTTTACAAAAGAATCGAAATAACATACATCAGTGTTACAGGAATTATGACATAAGTAAATATATAAAATAATGAGAATAGTTTTCGAAACATTAATTTCACACTTGAGCATTGAAACAGAACAGAACTAATAATGTCTAAACATCTTAACGAAGAAAATAACATAGTATTTGAAAAATTCTACAACATAAATCTTATTAGCTAAACACATAAAGACAGGAAAAAAACAAATATACAAGAGTACACAAACACATAGCAGAATAACACAGGGAGAAAGGACAGGGTTTGTTTTCAGTGTAACATTTGGTACTGCAGTATTCTGCAAAAAGAAATTTTTTTTTCTTGGAGATCTCCCTTCGTTCATCATTATTCCCAAAAAGTCCTATCTATACCTGCTTTCTGTACTTTTTTCATATAACTTCTCAACGCATGTATTCCAATTCATCGCAACTCATTCTCTTATATAGTCTACCCCCTCTTAAGCTAACTTAAATCTACTGAGCTCAGATGCTAAACTAAGGGACGAGGCAATGCAGCAACACAAAACAATTAACACAAACAGCAATGACAAAAAAAATGGAAATTGGCAAAGCAAGCAGCACTAAAATAAATTAGCAGAGCAACTGCAATATTACAACTAATATGAGGCAATGTGCAGCAAACAATAAAAATAAATCAGTAGTAAAACTGGGTTAACAGAGTAATACAAAGTCAAATTCAGTAACACTATGCCTGGCAAACAGCAGCAGCAAATGAAATAACTTATACTTAAACATGACAAAGCTCAAGCAGAAAAAATATTACTTTAACAATGGCCATGTTTAATATCTATGTCACATCTTAACACTAGGGTGATGCATCACCTTAACTTACACTACTAAATAAGATACCCAGTCATTGACAAAAATTATGTATGCAATTCCTGTGAAGGGAAATGTCTTTTTATGCTCTCTTTTCTAAGAAAGTATATCATAAACGTATTCTTTACTGGGTCTGTAGACAGAAAATAGTGATATTAGTACATCTATTAAATTTTATAATAACCAATACTGCAGTGCAGCTAGAAACTAGATATTAAAGAAAATGAGCAAATATGGACAAAGGAAGGCATGAAACATCATTCATTAGCCATATGGCATTTCATAAGGTAGTAAAAAAATCTCTCAACTAGAAACACAGTAGTCATAATCAGGTGTATAGACATAAAAATATTTCTCGTCATTTCATTAGGCATTTCAGTAAATATCATAAATTAAGAGCTCCACAGTGTTATCATATGTTTTCAAGTTTGAGTGTGTCGTATTTGCGATGCTTTCTACAAAGGAATGTCAAAAGCGAGGATAATGGCCCCCTTTTTTTTTCTTTCACCTGTGCCTCTGAAACGCACACCCTAATGGCTTTTTTCCAGGCGACTGTCGCGCAACTCATTGCGTGAAGGTGATCACTTAACTTTCTTACCAAAATATGTACAACACCAGTTTGCATTACAGTGACAATTTCATATAAAAAATTTGACAGGTCGAGAATTTGCGTTGCAAATGTGTAGAAACAAAATCCTATGAATACAACAGTGTTCAAAAAGTTTTCGTCGGCATTGTGATACATTCACGGATATACACACCTTTCATAACTCTTAAAGTACTATTCTTGGTTTCCAACATCCTTTTTCACAAACCAGAGTCCCTAACCACTACTCATTATTCCTTGCTTTATTACACATATACATATTCGTAGACACTTCTTCAATATTTCATCATAATAAATATGTAGCATAATCAAATTCCTCATATAGCATCAGCTTATTGATTATAAACATACCGCAACAGCGTAATACACATCGTCATCATAACATCATGAAACCTCAGCCAAATCTCAAAATCGTCGTAGCTTCCTCCAATAATTTCAAAACCTAAAAAAAATCTCTGCCACTTCAATAGTGTCATCTACCTCAAACGTACTTTAAAAATCATGATCCCATACCAAATACATCATTCAAAGCCCTCATAGTATCATAATGGTTCCGAAAAAATATGGTTCACAAAGTACAGACAAAATACAATTTCATAAGTGTGAAGTTATCCTACTGTGTAATTACGTAAACATCTGTCACTGATGTAGTAAAATAAAATATTTGTCTCTCTCAGTTAAATGATCAGATAGCTGTGTAATTCTGTGTTAGAGAAATATAGTACCGATGTGTAAAGTTGTATAAGCAAATACCATATTAGCTAGGGCTCCTTGTGCTTGCCACACACATGGTACACAAAGTAAGCGTGTACCCCCTGAGGATTAATGTAATTATACCCTCACGTGTTACAGATTACAGCAATGGAATGAAATGTATCACGGAAAACTTTATTTTCATTTGAAAAATCTTGAAAAATAAATGGTTTAAGTACAAAATTAATCACTCAAATGCGTGTCCTGTAGCGCTAAACTGTGCTCTTGTTGTAAGATAATCTCTGTGGAAGTGTTGCAGTTATCGTCCTCCGAAAGCTAAGTTCTGCAGAAGTCAATGTACTTACCTCATGATATACAAAAGTGAAATGCTTTGCGTATAGATATCTTAGTTATTACGCTTATTGTCGTGATGAAGAAAGTACAGTGCTGTAACGTATTGATGTGCTACGGAAAAGGCTGTCTCATTGTAGCTATACCACAAAAGTTACTACTAAAACATGTTTTACTTTCCAGAATAATTCAGAAAAACTGTGCAGATATAAAACAGATACAGCACAAAAGCAACATTGTAAATTGTCACTCATTAGTAGCGTCGTGATAAAATCGTGTAGCTGTCACATAAACTAATCACTGTGTCATCTGGTATCTCACATACAGTACTTTAAATCCAGAATGTATTTTCAAGTAAACCAAAATGTTGCATTAAAATCTCATTAGCAGTACCAGTATATGTTCTAAGTAAGTAAGTCTTATAGTCGTTACGTAATCGTGCAACTAACAAGCAAGAATGTACACACACAATAACACTGTCTCGTCTGTTCACCATACCAATGCATTCGTAATTTCTGTTTAAATATGTTCTCTTGATTCTTGAGTGGATATTTAACTTCAAACATTGTTGCATGTTAACAGTTTCTTAAGTCTGACAAAGCATACTAGAAATCTGAAGTGAAAAATTTTATGGCAAAGACTAAGTTAAAAAGCAGAGTATCTTTCAATAAACGGTTTTACATGTGAAATGTGGTGTAAACCTTTATTCTTCCTAGTACGCAGAGTTTCAGCTTCAACGCAATTATCATGTGGTATACGTCGGATTCTGTAAGGTCCATTGTAAACTAGAAAGAATTTGTGACTCAAGTGTTTCTTCTTATGTGACAATGAATGAGCTATAATGAGAACTTTCTGACCAATATATAATTTCTTTGCATTTGCTTTACCGTGTAGTTTTCTCCTTTTGTCTGCTGTAGATTTTATATTTTTAATAGCCAAATCAATTATGTCCTTGTGTCGAAGTTTACGTGTATTCGGGAAAGGTACAAGCTCTCTGATTCTGTTCGGTGGTTCTTCATTCTTCAGTACAAGAGTAGGTGGTAAAGCAGTGGAGTCATGAGGCATTTCATTCAGCACATTTTGAAATAAGTGTAAATATCTGTCCCAATGCTGATGCTTTCTGTGACAATAAAGTTCTGCAAAGCTTATTGATTTCTTTCATAAATCGTTCAGACAGGTTACAATGTGGTGAGTACAATGAAATAAAAACAGGTTTGATTTTATGTTTCCGAAGCATGCGTGACCAAACAGCAGATCTGAATTGCAGCCCGTTATCTGAAATGACTTTAGCAACGTGGCCAACTTCAGGTAAGAAATTTTTAACAAAGGCGTTGGACACAGACCGTCCAGTGGCTTTACGTAACGGAGTGAAAGAAACAAATTTTGAAGTAAGTTCAACAGTGACTAGAACGTACGAAAATCCATTCAATGTTCTGACAAGGGGTCCCAGGAGATCAACTGCAGCAAAGTCTTTTAATTTAGAAGGAATGATAGGAAACAACGGAGCACGATGTGAGATAGTAGATGGTTTCGCCTTTTGACAAAGTTTACAAATAGACAAGACTCTTCGAATTCTCTTTTCCATATTGTTAAAATAACAAGTCGTTCGAAGAATATGAAAACATTTTCGTGGACCAAAATGTGCGTACCTGAAATGAATGTACCAAATGAGCTTATTAACAAAATCGTCTGGAATGCAAAGTAGCCATAGCTTGTCATCGACAGTGCAGCGTTTGAAGAGTGTGTTGTTTCTAACCAGATAATAATGCCGAATCTGAGTGTGCATCTTTTCATGCCATTTACTTTTGGTGTCTTTCCAAATCGGATCTTTATCTTGCTCATGAACAATGTCCTTTAAAGATGTGGTGATGAAGTTTTCAAAGGTGACTTTCTGAAAGTAAAGAATACGGAAATTTTTCTCGAGGTTGCCTTCTGTGTTACTTTTCTCAAGCCCAGCCGGTGCGCGTGACAGTGTGTCCGCAACAATGTTCTCCTTGCCGGGAATGTAGACTATTATGAAGTGGAATTCTTGCAGAAACAATGCCCAACGTTTTAACCTGTCAAGATTTAATTTTGAAGACATAAGAAATTGTAATGCACGATGATCACTCTATACTTTTACGTGCTTACCAGAAAGAAAGAAACGGAATTTGTTAAATGCCCAAACGATAGCTAAAGCTTCTAATCCAGTAACGGAATAATTTTTTTCAGATTTTGTTAGCACTCGGCTAGCAAAAGCAATGGTTATCTGAACAGCAGTGTCATTTCCTGTGGTTTCTTGAAATAAATGGGCACCAAGACCGACTTTAGAAGAATCCGTGCTAAGGCAGAAATCTTGTGACAGATCTGGATGAGCTGGTATTGGCGCGTTAAGTAACGCTTCTTTCATAGAATTGAATTCCAACTGTGCTTGTTCGTCCCAGTTCCAAATAGTATTTTTCCAGTGAGAGAACAAAGTTTTGGTGTAACTAGAATAAGCATATTCAGAAAACGACGGTAAAAATTTACGAGACCTAGAAAACTGCGGACTTGTTTTTTTGTGGATGGAACTGGAATGGCTCTGATTGCTTCTAACTTTTCAGGATCCGGCTGAATCCCTTCAGAATAAATAATATGTCCCAAAAACTTCACCTTTGTCCTACCGAACTCAGACTTTTCCAAGTTAACTGTAATTCCAGATTCTGCAAAAATATGTAACACGCTGTTGAGGATGCGATTATGTTGTTCCCATGAGGCTTCTGCTGTTAGAATATCGTCCACATATAAGGTGATGTGACGTTTTAAGAACTCAGGTAATATAGAATTTAGCCCGCAAATGAATGCTGCCGAAGAAATGTTCAAACCAAAAGGAAGTTTCCGAAATTGATAACAAACACCGAAACAAAGGAAAGCTGTGCATTTTCTACATTCTGGATGAAGTTCGATCTGATGAAAGCTGGATCTGAGCTCAAAAGAAGACAACACTTTTACACCATTAAAATATTGAAGTAGTTCTTCCAACGTTTGCGGTCTGCCTGTTTCAGGAATGATGATAGTATTGATTTATCTCGAATCTAAGACAAGCCTGATCGATCCATTTTTCTTCTCAGCAACATGTAATGGATTGTTGTATGAGCTTACTGCAGGCTCAATAATGCCCTCGTCAAGCATAGATTGTATTTCTGTTCTAACACGGTCCCTATAATGTGCCGGAATTACGTATGGTCTAACACAAAATTTAGTATGCTCACGAACACGAAATTGGTATTGAAATCCCTTGATTGTTCCTGTTTTGTGAGTAAAAACTGTGGAATGTACTTGTAAAATCTCAAAAAGGTCCTGCCTATCAGTGTCATTACAATTCTCAATTGTTTGAATTTTATTCTGAATTAAATCATTAGTATCAAATGCGCCGTCGATATCGTCCCTGTCAGTACTTGCAGAGTGATTGTTAGTGTCAAGTTTCGTCGAAAATTCCGAACTGTTGTCTAACAGGAGGTAAAGCCGATTAATTTCTTCGTCATGGTTTGAAAGCCAATCTTCAAATTTCAAAGCTACTGACTTACCTGACTTACCTTCCTTTCCTAAACTTATTTCAGCATCGTGAAAGTTGAAGATTGCTTTGTATTCATTCAAAAAGTCTACCCCCAATATAATTTCCGTCGACAATAATGGTACAATATGAAAGTTCATAGGGAAGCTGTGGCTTTGACAAAAGAATGCTAAGTTGGTTTGCTGGCGTACATCTACACTTTTTCCAAAGATTGCACCTTGTAATTTAATCCTACGTAAGGAAAGTGTGGGGCAATCGTTCGATTTGTTGCATTTGCTAAAGGCTGTTACACTAATTACTGAAATGGGACTGCCAGAGTCAAGTACTGCCGTAAATTTTACGTCATTTACTGTAATGTGAATCACAGGATATGCAATGTTGATATGTTTTACGTCATGTTCCTGGAGTAAGATGTCCCTAATGTCTTCCATTTTTACGTAATTACTAGCTACAGCAGCTGCGTCGTCAGTTTCAGAAGTACGTTTCGTGGCTGCAAGCTGTATGAGTCATTGTCTATTGTCTCTTTGTTGGCGCGCGTCGTTATTGGGATTTGGAGACCTAACTTCTACAAATTCACCTTGTCGAGAGGGCCCTGCCCTGTTTGAATTTCGCCAGTTCTGATGCAATTCAGGTCTGTCGTTATGATCATATCGTCTGTCGTCATGTCGGTAGATTCCATAGTTTCTTTCTTGTCGGTCATGTGGTGGAGAATTTCTCCCAGAATCGTAACTGCGCGCTGGACCGTTACGTCTGAAGTTATTCTGTCTCCCTTGATAATAATTATTTTGGTTCCCATATTGTCTGTTTCTCTGGTTGTCTCTGTGATAGTCACTACTGTGGAGAGGTGGTCTTCCCCTGTAATTGTTACTACTCTGCCAACGGTTATCATACGGGTGGTGTCTGTTTTGGTCACGATTTGCGTTGTGAGAATAGCCTTGTCATGTCCAGTTATTATTTCTTTCATCGCGGAATTGCGACGGATGTAACCTGTAATTGTTGTGTTCATGTTTTCGCGTTCCGCGATTGTCAGTGTCAATTTCTAATTCTTGTAAGAGTCCCTGAAAAGCTTCAAAGTCGTCTTTGCAACGTCCTGCCAAAATAATATGTCGTAAATGTTCAGGTAATTTGATTAAGCAAATGAGGATGAGTTCTGAGGGGCTGTATGGGTTTGACAGGTACTGATTCTTGTGCAACATGTTCAAAATATTTCACAAGACTGGAAAACTCAGATTGTTCGAAATGTTTCATCATTATGATGCTATGTTTTACTCGGTCTTGTGTAGCTTGAGACCAATATGCTGAGAGGAAGGCATGATAAAATTCTCCTTCACTGTGGCAATCGTGAACGACCGATCGCATTCTTACAGTTGGTTCATTCTCTAAATAGCCACACATAAATTCTAATCTGTGCTCTAATGACCAGTTGGGAGGAAAAAAATGAGAGAATTGATGAAGGCACACTTGTGGATGAATGTCGTTGCCGGAATTCTTAGATGTTTTGAATTTACGTGTAGTAATAAACAGCTTATAGTCAAAATCATCATGTCGGCGAGTCGCATATCGGTCATTGTTACGTCGTGTCGGCGGTTCCATCTCAAAATTCGATAAACCTTGCCAATTTCTTTCATAATTTCCGAAATGCCCTGTGTTATTATTTTGTGACTTTTCCGTATTTCTAAGTTCCTCTTCCCGTGTTGGAGCGCGAGTGTCCTCTGAAATATGTAATTCTTGTATTACTTGTGCCAACTGATCTTGTACTTCCCGAATTTCTCTTTTATACTGTGTATTGATTTGATTTTGATTTTGTTTGAATTTTCTAATTTGTTCATACTCTTCAGTGTCAGTGAAGGCTACAGGTCTTGTGTCATTCAGATCATCATCTACCTTTGTAGACTACTTTCTCTGATAATGAACTAATTTCCTCCATGTGTCTTTCTGAACCAATTTTCAGAGTATCTACTGTGTCCTTTAAGTTTTCCTGAGTTTTTGCAAGTTGTGTAACCGAATCGGTAGATGCAACTGAGTCAATTTTAGCTTGCAAGGTCTCATGATTTTCATGAACAATAGTTTGCAGTTCTTTTATGGCTGTTTCGTGATTCTGTAATACATTTTCATGCCACGAAAAAATAGGTTGAAAATGCTCACAAATTTGTGTTTTTACGTCATTACAGACTTTTTGACATTTCGATTCAATGTTATGTAACTCAGTAGTTAAATCTTCACGTGTTTGTTCAAGCGTGGTGTCTAACTTTCGAAGATTTTGTTCCATTGTGTCTAACTTTTGAAGATTTTGTTCCATTGTGTCTAACTTTTGAAGATTTTGTTCCATTGTGTCTAACTTTTGAAGCTTTTGTCCCATTTGCTGCATTAATTGTAATAACAATGCACTGGTGTCTGAAACATGTTTCTCAGTGCTTTTCGGCAGTGAATTTGCACCGGCAACATTCACATTTTGACAAGTGGAAAATGTTTCTTGACTCATTTGAGAAAACGGTGAGAACCCAAAACCTGAGTCTACAGTATTTGCAATATTGTGTTCTGTCATTCCCGATTCCTGAGGCGAGCTGTTGCCAACCGATCAATCGATAATGCTTCCCTCTTCACCACCTGTTTCACTGTCCACACCATTATTTGACGCCCGCTCCATTTCCCTATGCACAGTTACCAAATTACTACTTTGAATGTCTGTTAATTCATTACACAGTGGTGCTGGTAAGCTACGCTCGTCGTCACTATTATTTCTCAGTTTACTTTGGAGCCTAGTGTTACGTTTTTCACACGCCATTATTGTCACAATATTTCACACGAAAACACAGAAAAGCACAATTTGAAGAGCAAAAATAAGAGAACACATTAACATAGCGCTGAAAATAATATCTAGTTAATTGCAAGCGCAGCTGCGAAATACTTGGTGCAAATCTACATGCACGCCACAACTGTTTTACTCTACAACAGTGAAAGACTGCAACTACAGAGGAGATTCTCTCTACAATTACGCGCTAGCAATAAACAAAAGCTACATTAATTACACAAACTACAAAAAAATCAGAAGATTCCAGTGAGGTATCCTCGGCTAAGGGTCGACAATTGAAACGTCCCCTTAGAAAAATTATACATGACTGTGCTTAAACTGACACACAATATTTTTTAGCGCAACGCAATCTGACTTTCAATAATCCCTACAAAAGAATGGCCCTGACTAACATTAACCTATACCTTTCACAAATCACTTACCTCACAAAAATCTTCGTTAGTCGAACTACTGCAATACAGCGAGCGCCACTACAGCCAGCTAAATAAAAGATTCAAACTACGGAAGGCACTAACTATTAACAGGCATAGTTAGCAAATGAAAGATTTTAATAGAGAACAAACAATGTATTTACCTTAACAGTCATAATGTAACATTACGAGTCAAGACAGCTGTAACGGAACTTGAATAGCGTAAAGTTATCGTTAAAAACGCACGCCGCGCGATTTGTTACGATTTGGTCGGTCATAATAGTAGTAACATGCTTTTGAATACAATTAAAATATAACGGCGATACCTGTTTAGCGTTATTGGAAATAATATGTAATAAATTAATGAGTAAGGTAGCCGATCCTATAAGAAGAGGTAGAATTGGGCATATTAAGGTGTTTTGCTTTATATCGACTAAGCCGATGATACGGCGTCTTTTTTTTCCGTTCACTCTTAGAAGAAAAAAAAAAAAAGCAAGTAACGAAGCGCTAATTGTGCGTTGTGAAAAATATAGGGGCGAATTTTAAATAGCTACAGTGTATAATCAGACTAACAAATGGACATTCAGTTACGCGAAATAGCGGACAGCGAAGTGTGGTCATTAAATTGAGTACACCTACAGGGCGGTCAATTCCGGGATAAGTCTATTCGCATCTCACGAGGGACGCGGTATTGAGACCGGTTTTTTTTTATTATATCACGGAGAGCGGGCTTCAATTTATAAAAAGGAGAAAAGCTGTATCATTATCATTGACTGTTGGTGTTAAGCAACCAAAACTGTTCATCAAAGGGTTTCGGTGAATGAGTGGTGAATGCGAAATGAAACTGTGAACGAAGTTATGTTAAATAAAGCAGAAGAGACAAGACAGTTTGGTCGTATCTGTTATTATTCCATAAACCGTAACATTTATTCTCGTTGTACGAAGCCTTTATAGACTATCGTTATGACAATTTGCTTTGAAGGGATCTCGTTACGAGTTAAGTTTTGGGGACCTGGTCACAGGGGATAGTTCATAGATCCTAACTACTGCAGCTATTCTGGAATCAGGTGCTACCGTGACCGTTGTGTGTTGTCAATGGCTTAAGGTCATCATATCTCATGCTCTAAGATCGACGCGCCTTTCCTCTTGGTATAACGGTGTCTCACGGTAACCACGACAACGCCGACGGCGAAGGAAGATACGGTAGAATAACATATATAGCAGTTCATGACATCCAGTCTTACAAATTTCAAAACTCCGCCATCTCTCTCCCCACATCCACCACTGCTGGCGGCTCACCTCCAACTGCGCAACGCTACGCGCTGTTAACAGCCAACAGCCCATCACTACAATGGCAGACAACAATTCAAACTAGCCACAGACTGCACGCAGCACAGCCAGTGATTTTCATACAGAGCGCTACGTAACGTTGCCAATAAGAAAACATAAACAGCCTACTAGCACAGCCAGTGATTTTCATACAGAGCGCTATGTAACGTTGCCAATAAGAAAACATAAACAGCCTACTTACAATCTTTCGTTATAGTACAGAAAGAGAATATTTAGAATATACAGTAACTACGCTGTTCAACTACGTATTTACCTAGACTAATTTGAATGGTTACTTTGAGCATTGCAACTTAGTATCGTACCCCTTGTACTGTAAATCATTCCATCCGAAAAATGTCTCTTGATTATTCGTGGTAACTAAGACCTATCCATGCTTGTATCATTCCTTTGCTCATTATTACCACGAGAAATCATTAGGCACAAAAGCACTGCCAATCTGATTCGTTTACTGTAGCTTACAGTAAAAGAACTACAAACATGACAACATATCAAACAACATATGGAAAATAACTCTTTTCACTACTGGACATATCTTGTTTCTGATCCTCCACTGCATATCCTCTTATTCTCTTCTCTTATACCATGGTGTTTAGTCCGCAGTTTGGGGACAAGAAAATAAGCTGTAGGGTTTGCGTTGATAATCTTTATCAACCCTGGGTTTGGCAGAAAAGATGTGGATGTACTTTGTCAACAGATCAGCTAGTTCGTTTTGTTGTGTTGATTGAGGCACCGCGATTATTTTATCTTGTTATGAATGCGACTCGTGTTACAACCCACATGCACATCATTTGTGTCTGACTTCACATCATCAAAATTGTGAGACCGAATGTCATCAAAATACAGCAATTTCCGCTATATAATTCTCAACCTACTACCACGGCAGTTTCTGCCATGCCGCGCTTTCGTTTTTAACAGATCCACAATAACTTCCTTACCATTAACTGCCAAAATCCACTTTCCACGAGAGGGGCCAGTTACACTGTTCCATTCACGCAAAAATTGTAGACATATTATGTAGGACGCGGATAGTCCGTTCGCCGACAGGGACGTGCATTTCATTGCTCCGCTCCCAAAATCTAGTTCGAACTGCTCCTACCACTTAACATACTGGGATTTCACGGCAACAGCTCCCGAAAGTCTGCCGCCCTGCATTGGTAAGATGGATAAACTCCTCCCGCACAGGCCATGAAGGCCTAAAGGTACCGACCGGCCGCAGTTTCCGAGACCGGAGCCGCTACTTCTCAATCAAGTTGCTCCTCAGTTTGCCTCACAAGGGCTGAGTGCACCCCGCTTGCCAACAGCGCTCGGCAGACCGGATGGTCACCCATCCAGGTGCTAGCCCAGCCCGAAAGCGCTTAACTTCGGTGATCTGACGGGAACCGGTGTTACCACTGCGGCAAGGCAGTTGGCCTCTGGTATCTTTAGGATTTCTAAATAGAACCTTTCGCTGATATCACTGATCTGCCTCCTGCATAGTGCGCACATCGGTATTTATTTCAAGTTTAATGTTTTGATTGCAGTTCCCAAAACGATTACTTTTTCGTCTGCTTTTTTTCTATCTGTCTACTGATCTTTACACCCTATGTTTTAACTTTGTGCTTTCAACTGATTATTG
Organism: Schistocerca serialis cubense; assembly: GCF_023864345.2. Classification (NCBI taxonomy): domain Eukaryota; kingdom Metazoa; phylum Arthropoda; class Insecta; order Orthoptera; family Acrididae; genus Schistocerca; species Schistocerca serialis. Next base: position 449,868,192 of record NC_064639.1, on the reverse strand, counting down.
AGGCTACCTGTAAGTGCTTTGTGTTGATTATCAACACCACTAATTGGTGGTTTGAGTTGATTATCAAGGCCACAAACTTGTGCCTTAATTTGACTGTTAATGCTGTTACCTTGTGCTTTAATTTGTATAGGCTAAAATTTTTAACATATTATTCATGCTCAAAGGTGCTTCACTGTCTCGCTCTACCGTACCTTCATGTTCTGATTCTACCTCATGGTTCTCGATCGGTTCTTTCTCGATTTGTGGCCAACTGAGCATACCAACAGATTCAGTCGCATAACCACTATCTTCCACGTAAACTTTTTCATTTGTTCCGTCCATTAGTTCCTGTTTTCTTTGTGACGGGCTCCTCATTTGAATCTGATCGTTTACGTACTCGTGGTATACTACGTACGCCAATTGCCATTCTGCAGCGCTATTGTGTATTCATTTCTGTTACTGCTGTCGGGTTCCATGATGTTTGTCGGTATGCCCTATAGTGTCTCGTCCTGCTCGCTTTTATCTACTAATGTTTTTATGTCCATTTAGCCGCGCGGGATTAGCCAAGCGGTCTAATGCGCTGCAGTCATCATGGCCTGTGCGGCTGGTCCCAGCGGAGGTTCGAGACCTCCCTCGGACACGGGTGTGTGTGTTTGTCCTTAGGATAATTTAAGTTAAGTAGTGTGTAAGCTTAGGGACTGATGACCTTAGCATTTAAGTCCCATAAGATTTCACACACATTTGATCATTTTTATGTCCATTTAATACAGAATATGAATTACAATTTATTTTGTAAACTCCCGTATATTTGCTGTTATTTGTTTTTTATAAATTCACTGCAAGTTGTGACGCTGAACATTCAGTGCTTGTAATTTGATGTTTCTGGCCTCGGTTTACTCCACAAGATACGAACACTTTGCCTGTTAGCCACCGATTAACTCATGCCAGTGATGCCACAATGGAGCTATGCAGTTCGACCGCCAGATCCACCTTTTCTATTCCCGTCAATCCAGTCTCGTTGCAAAGGGGCTTCCCTCCATGTTTTACATGATTACAAATCTACATGTCCTACGCATGAAAAAATATTACAAGTAAAGTTCTAACATTTCCAGTCTTTTGTAGTATATTACTTCGAAATTGATGACGTGGATTAATTACATAAATGGTCATAAATAATGAATAAAACATTTACATAAATACATCAAAGAGCACGGTTATACGGAAATCACATTAAGTAAAAATAGACAAAGAATTTAGGTAAGACAGTTGTAAGTAATATCGATAATAGCGTTACAAGCTGTTGCGCTCCAGCTGCCGTTCTCAGTTCGATTGTTACGAGCTGTACCGGCTGTCGCTGACTGGTTAGCGTCGTTGCCAGAATTTCTCCTTAAATCTTGCTGTAGGAGGTCTAGCGGATGTAGAACTAACATAAACTGTTCCAGACCCACCTCCTGCGTGTGCATCGCTCTCTCGTTTGTATCTGCAGGTAATTTAGTCTTCAACTGCTTGATTACGTCTTTGAGGGACATGGGCTTATCCCAGCATCTCGTCTTGTTCAAATATCACTCATAATATTTTCGTAACTGCGCTGCATCGCATTGTCCAGCTGAAAAAGCAGTCACTTCGTGCCACTGATCTTGAGCATACGATAAATAGAACAATTACAAATATTTTGTATTGCAAACTAAAAATTTCCAATTGGGCAGAGGGGTTATGATACACTTACGATAAACTCTCAAGATTCGTAACATTAAAAGGCATTCGGCTATTCAAGGATGCCCTCACCTGCTATTTTTGCTCCTTATCGCGATGGCCGCCATATTTTATTTTGATAATGGATATTTTCCTCTTTAAATTCCAATACATACAAACTGGTATATCTTTTGATTTCCTTTTGTTTTTCCTTTTGTCCTTGGATTCGTCTTTATAATTTTTTGTCGCCACGCATCGTATTCAGGGTAATACATGTAACAGAAAAAAATATTTCTAAAACATTTACCTGCAATTAGTCCTGTTACGGTCGCCAGTTGTAATGTATCCTTCCTTAGTGGCAGAATAAAATTTGGGAAAAATATTTAGCAGTAAGCAAAATGTATGAGACGCAAATAAGAAAGGCTTGCTTCGTGAAAGGCGCAACAAGTACGAAGGCACGATGTGGTTACCAGTGTAAAAAAACGCCATAAAATTTATCATCATTTGGTTAAGTTTTAACTTTAGTATCATACTTCTGCCATCACTATTTTGATGTCCTCTCGCTGTATCAGACCTTGGTAGCTAGTGTGCGTTGTCATTGTTTGAAACCATTGACCGTGTATATTGACTTTGATGCGCAACCAAGTGGCAAAAAGTATGAAATCCGACTTCGAGGAAAAATGATGCAAGGGTTCAACTTTGTATGTACGTAATAGTAAAACTACCCTGTGTGATGAGCTATCGGCCTTTTTGCTTCCAAACAATGTGTGCTCAGTCGTGATACACAGATCTGAAATGTTTAAAACTCGTCAACCACATTAAAATACATAATTCCAAAGGTTTCTACGAATGAGTGCAGACACATTCTAAGAAACTGCATTGTTATTCATTAATAATTACAAATTACACAAAGTAGTTACAGGTACCTCTGCTCACTAATGCAACACAAAAAGATCAGAAGAGGAAGTCCACGCTTGCTTACTTTTGTTTTTTAAGAAAATGAAAGACATTTAGATATAGTTTTTTCTATTGTTCCCAATCCACAATCGGCGGATTAAATAATCTTCTGACTGCCATTCAGTTTATACTTGAAATTGACAGAAATGTTAATATTTACATTCTCCTCATAAGATATGCTTGAAAGCGCATATCTGTCCTATCTTCGAGTTGACAACAAAGTTGATAGAGAGGAAAGAAAAAACACTGATCCAACAGCTCCACTTTCCTGATTATTCGAAGGCTTCGTAAAAATCTGACATAATTGTTACTCAATCGGAGAGTACGCATGCATTGCTGACAAGCTGATGGGATTCAGAGGCAAGTGCAGGTTTAAAATGTAAATGTCCAACAAACCTCGTAAGTACAGACTGAAGTTAACGAACCAAAAAACGACTCCAAGACGTAGATACTTCCTCAATGGGTATATTTACTCAAGGAAAGATAGTGACGGAATTACCCTCTCGGCAGATGAGAGAAAAAACTTTCAAACCAACGCAGGCTGTTTGCGGCTTTCAAATCCCATTTTTGTTACGTGTCAACTGATAATTAGTTTTCTTCGATGGAAATGGTGAACGAGTTACGGAAGAAAGGCCTCACCTATGTGGCAACATTACATAAAGTAAGAGGGAGAATAGCTTTCCTCTCATCACGAGGCGGAAAGGAAATGTCTAGCTTGTGCAGATTTATCAAAGGTGTCACTCTGGTATCATTTGTAAGAAAGACAAATAAATCAATTCTCCTAGTATCATCTATGCACCACAGTGGAAATACGTATTCTGCAGGGCAGAAATTGTCGTTTTTTTATAACAACACTAAGGAAGACGTTGATGCAGCGACAAAAAGTGTACAGTGAACACTAGCTGTTGGGCCAATCAGTAACCACTTGTTATCTTATGTGCCATGGTCAAAATCAGCCTGGTCGATTCATTCGTCCCCTTCTCAGCTTTCCCAGCCAGTTCAGTGCAAAGTATGGGGTGTTCAAAAAGTCTCTCCGCAGTGCCATATGATTGGTAGTCGCGCGTGCCGTATGCCGCAGTGAATATACCGAAATGAAACTCAGTGAAATACAAGTTATTAATTCATTGAATATTCGTTTTTACTTACAAATTTTCACATTAAATGTTGAAAGTGTCCCCACTGTTGTTTAATACTCAATTCAATACAATTGAATACACAATTCAATTCGTCTAATCATGTTTCCAAACACAAGCTGTAACATTTCTTCTGTAACACAACCAGTGAAAGTGGGTATTGCAGTTTTCAGTTCATCGATGGATTCTGGATGGTTTTTATAGACAGTTGCTTTCGCTGCACCCCGTAAGAAAAAGTCAGGTGGTGTTAGGTCAGGCGATCGTGGAGGCCAAAGTCCCTGTGAAATTATGCGATCACCAAAAACATCAGCAAGCAGTGACATTGAAACGCGAGCTGTATGCGCGGTTGCACCATCTTGTTGAAAATAACCGTTCAGTATTTCACTTAACGCAAGTTCTCCTATGAATGGGTACAGAATGTCACTGCAGAATATTGGGAGAGTCCACTTGAAGGGGAAGTAACCCAGGCAGGCGAACAATGGTGGTGGTGGTGAGTGTTTAACGTCCCGTCGACAACGAGGTCATTAGAGACGGAGCGCAAGCTCGGGTTAGGGAAGGATTGGGAAGGAAATCGGCCGTGCCCTTTCAAAGGAGCCATCCCGGTATTTGCCAGAAACGATTTAGGGAAATCACGGAAAACCTAAATCAGGATGGCCGGAGACGGGATTGAGCCGTCGTCCTCCCGAATGCGAGTCCAGTGTGCTAACCACTGCGCCACCTCGCTCGGTAGGCGAACAATCACACGGCACACGTGGCTAACAATCATATGGCACTGCGGAGAGACTTTTTGAACACCCCGTAGAATTGAGTTTGTGAAGTCGCTTGGTTAGGAACCTTTGGAGTCTCAAGAGTACACACCGCTTGAGCTGCTGCTAAGCCGGATCTTGGGGGGTTGTTTGGGGAAAGAGACCAAACAGCGAGGTCATCGGATTAGGGAAGGAAGTCGGCCGTGCCCTTTGAAAGGAACCATCCCAGCGTTTGCCTGGAGCGATTTAGGGAACGAACCGTCGCCCTCCCGAATGCGAGTCCAGTGTGCTACCACTGCGCCATCTCGCTCGGTCCTAAGCCGGATCTGGAAAGTATCTGTACCAGCTGTATGGCTCCACACTGATCAGGTAAAGTAGTGAGATGTGGAATATGCCCAAGGAGAAGTGATCGCCGAAAAGGAAGTCCTTTGAGCAAACTGTGAGGTGCCTATGTGTGCTCAGTGTACGGTTCGTAGCGAGACTCCGGAAACACTTAACACTGAAATTATGTAACCAGATTAATTTATGTGATAAACACTACGTTAGTCAGATACTGATGCGGAGTCAGAGCACGTATGAGAATTAGTCGTTATTAAACGAGTATTGTAGGAAAAATATTTTTTTTATTAATGTTGACTTCGACTTATTTCCCAGTTTGATACTCAGATGTGCCTCCTGTCAGTTGTTTTTTGTGTTATTCCAAAATGAAACGAAGAAAAATACTGTTAAGTACTACTAAAACACACATTTAGTATTCCAGTTCCTTGAAACTATTTTCTGCGTTGGAGTAAGTGTAATCCCCATGTCACCATTTACGTATGTAATATAGTAGCTCACCAGTTACGGGTTAAAACAGTCAGTGTACGCTCTGAAAGTTCACCTGTGGTTATTAGTTCTGGTATACTCGCTCAATACTACATAATTCAGCAACATTCAGTAGTTTGAAGTTCCGATTTACGACTGCTTAGCTCGTCACGCGGAATTTTTAAGCCTATTGGAAGAAAGTCGTAAAATTCTAGAAAATCCTCAAAACTTCTGAAATTTGGATTTACTTTCCATCAACTAGCGAACTCTATACTTTCTGAAAGATACGTAAAGTGAAAATAATCAAACCTATACTTCCCTTAAGGACTGAAGCAAAGGTTTTGCTTCTACATCCTTACACTGGCTATATTACGTGAAGGACATCGTGCCAAGTTCGAACCATTGCTCGATTCCACCATGTGATTCACATGCTCATTCTTCATTAATTATAACAAATAACAAGATTCATACGACAAATACAGGCAGCATTCACTCGCTCACTCTCTTGGATAGCATAAAGGACCAAAATACTGTCAAACACTCGAAGAAATATTACCCTTTGGAAGATGAGAACAATCGATAACATAAACTGTTAAATAAAATATTGTTTAATTATTTAGGTGACTAAGTGTTGATTTTAAATCATCCTCTGATGCAATTATGGAAATATGGCAATGTGTCAGAATGTTATTTCAGTGGTGAGGGTGCGTATTGACTTATTGTCAATACTAGAAGTATTGACGAGCGATACTGATGGCCTCAGAAATATTCTCAGTATTGTCAATACATACTGATCGTATGTATCGATAGTTTGACAATATTGTCCTCTCAGGTGTCGACACAGTTCTATGAGCCAGCCACACGACGTTAGTGTGCACTGTTCATGTTTTCCATGTTATATCTAAGGTTCAATTTTTCAAGTAGTCTTTTGACACAAAACAGTTTTACTAGGCCTACGCAAGGGTAATCATTGTACACTGATCGTCATGAAAATAGCTGCACCCATCAGGTCAAAATGGAGTGCGATTATTGTTGGCAGGCAGGTAAATTATACCAGCATACGAAATTATTACACTTTTAAATGTGAAGGACGAACATTTGTTGCGCTACATGGCCACAAAAAGCATGTACAGTATTTTACGGTGTCGGGCGCCATGATTGTGAATACAAGCATCCAGACGTTGCGGCAGGAAGTTGTACAAGTCTCGAACGTAGTCTTGTGATCATTCCATCCCATGCTGCTTGCACGATGTAATATTATTGGGATTTCCGTAGTATCAAAGCTGTGAGTACCCTTGGAAAGGCATTCACCTATCTTTATATTAAATGATCAACTTATGAGATGAGACCTATTCTTTGAAAGACATTTGTTTTATATAATTTACATAACTGTAAAGATGCGCATCTAGCGCGAACGCTAATACATCGATTGCGCAGTCAAAGAAACATTTTAACAGAAGCTGAACTGAACGTTCCGCTTCGATCTAAATAAAACATGACAGTAAAAACTTTTGTATCGTACTTCTGCTTGTAATGTGAAAGCGTAAAGAAGGTCGTCTTTAAGCCATAAAAGTGAGCGGTCTTGGCTGCGTGCAGACAACATTATTAATTAATAAAATTCGAGTAATTTATGTTCGATACTGTAAACAGGCAAGTTATTGTTATGAAGGTGTTGAACGGTGCAAGAATTGTCTCGAAGGAAGTAGAAAAGTAATGACTGTAATTTGTGACAAAAACGTGAACCAAGAAACTAGTACAGGACAGGCTGAAATCTGATCGCACCAGTTAGAAAAGTACTTATGTAAGTTATACTGTCTATAAATAAGCCCTAATTGCGTGTGAGAATTGTTTGAATATATTTAGTGTTTACCAGATTTCTTATTCTATTCTTTGCCTTTACACTTTTTTAACCTTCATGCCATATTATTTTTATAAATGTCAGACAGCCTTTACTACAGCAGAGCATACTGCGGCATCCTGGTCGTAGACAGAAGGTCGCTCCTTGTCTTCTATACAACTCATAGCTGCCCCATTTATTAATGATTTCATTTGCAAATGCAATTTTTTTATTGTTCATTGTTAAAGGTCCCTTAGGTAATTATAAAATTCATACTGATTACGTAAAGAAATCCGGGTTGTTCTTTTCCAAATAGTAGAAGTCTTTGCGTAATCAAAAACTAGTCTCCTCCTGACAAAGATCAGGCGCCGACCAGAAGACGGACGTCTTCGACCGCTTTCGTGTTTCCTGTGGCAAAGCTGTGCCAAACTGGGAACACGACATTCTAGTAGATTAAAATTGAAAAAAAATTGAAATATATTTAACTTATTTGTTTTTTCATGCTAGAACCTGCGAGCATAGTTCTCACAGACTGGTCAGTGGAGGAGGAGTTCTGACGGGACATTCCATGGAACCCCACACATTCGCTATTGGGGAGAGATGGGACATAGCGGCTGGCCATGGCAGGGCAACCGCAACTGCATGGCACGCTCGGGAGGTGGCAGCAGTATGGGGACGAGCGAGCGCTGTCCTGTTGAAACAGGGCATGTGCGTGGGCGTTCACGAATGGCAGAGCCATAGGTTGCAGGACCTGCCCCACATACCGCGAGACTGTCTCAGAGCCCGTTACGAACTCTAAAGGTAAACGCTCACCATACGATATCACCCCAGCACTAATCCCCATGCTGGCGGGACGTGTGATGGGAGACCACAAAGTACCTGTTCTGCAGGTTACACGTCCGACATTACCTACACCATATGAAAATGGTACCTGTTCTATCGGACATGTCCGAAAGAACAGATACCAGTGGTGATCTTGCAGCTCTCGAAGAATGAAATTACAATGAAGTCCAGACCTTTAGTTGCTTACGGGTATTGATAAATATCAACGGATACAGTTGAAAATGTGTGCCCCAACCGGGACTCTCCCTGAATCCTCTGCTTATATGGTAGTCGCTGTGGCGGAACCGGTTTATAGTATTTCGTGACTTTAATTACTTATAAATGATATTTCAGGTAGATCAAAAAAATATAAAACCAGTTACCTATTGTCAGCGTAACAATTCGTTTGGTCTCAAAAATGATTATCCCGGCTAATATTTGTCACTCTGTTAAAGAAATCTCCACTTGATGTTGTGTAGAAATGTTGTCTGTAAATTCGTGTGAGTGGCACTAAATTGCATACCAATTATCAGATTTTACACAACTGTTACTTAACATGGAAGCACTTTTCTCTAGCAAAAGGAACATTTAGTCACAAAATACTACCCGCGCACAACACTGACGTATGACTCCTATTAAAATATTTCATGTAAATCGTCAGAAATAATTAGGCTTCACACATCAGCAATTAAGAAATTGATGTTAGGTAACGTGCTGTGAACACTATTTTTAAAGATTCAATCTGAGTTGAATTCCATCTTTCAAAGTAGATTCGGGACCACCGGTGCACATTTATTTCCATTCATTTATTTCTAACAACATTTATGTTTATTAAAATTCTCGATTCGAAACTGTCGCGGATATACACTCCTGGAAATTGAAATAAGAACACCGTGAATTCATTGTCCCAGGAAGGGGAAACTTTATTGACACATTCCTGGGGTCAGATACATCACATGATCACACTGACAGAACCACAGGCACATAGACACAGGCAACAGAGCATGCACAATGTCGGCACTAGTACAGTGTATATCCGCCTTTCGCAGCAATGCAGGCTGCTATTCTCCCATGGAGACGATCGTAGAGATGCTGGATGTAGTCCTGTGGAACGGCTTGCCATGCCATTTCTACCTGGCGCCTCAGTTGGACCAGCGTTCGTGCTGGACGTGCAGACCGCGTGAGACGACGCTTCATCCAGTCCCAAACATGCTCAATGGGGGACAGATCCTGAGATCTTGCTGGCCAGGGTAGTTGACTTACACCTTCTAGAGCACGTTGGGTGGCACGGGATACATGCGGACGTGCATTGTCCTGTTGGAACAGCAAGTTCCCTTGCCGGTCTAGGAATGGTAGAACGATGGGTTCGATGACGGTTTGGATGTACCGTGCACTATTCAGTGTCCCCTCGACGATCACCAGTGGTGTACGGTCAGTGTAGGAGATCGCTCCCCACACCATGATGCCGGGTGTTGGCCCTGTGTGCCTCGGTCGTATGCAGTCCTGATTGTGGCGCTCACCTGCACGGCGCCAAACACACATACGACCATCATTGGCACCAAGGCAGAAGCGACTCTCATCGCTGAAGACGACACGTCTCCATTCGTCCCTCCATTCACGCCTGTCGCGACAGCACTGGAGGCGGCTGCACGATGTTGGGGCGTGAGCGGAAGACGGCCTAACGGTGTGCGGGACCGTAGCCCAGCTTCATGGAGACGGTTGCGAATGGTCCTCGCCGATACCCCAGGAGCAACAGTGTCCCTAATTTGCTGGGAAGTGGCGGTGCGGTCCCCTACGGCACTGCGTAGGATCCTACGGTCTTGGCGTGCATCCGTGCGTCGCTGCGGTCCGGTCCCAGGTCGACGGGCACGTGCACCTTCCGCCGACCACTGGCGACAACATCGATGTACTGTGGAGACCTCACGCCCCACGTGTTGAGCAATTCGGCGGTACGTCCACCCGGCCTCCCGCATGCCCACTATACGCCCTCGCTCAAAGTCCGTCAACTGCACATACGGTTCACGTCCACGCTGTCGCGGCATGCTACCAGTGTTAAAGACTGCGATGGAGCTCCGTATGCCACGGCAAACTGGCTGACACTGACGGCGGCGGTGCACAAATGCTGCGCAGCTAGCGCCATTCGACGGCCAACACCGCGGTTCCTGGTGTGTCCGCTGTGCCGTGCGTGTGATCATTGCTTGTACAGCCCTCTCGCAGTGTCCGGAGCAAGTATGATGGGGCTGACACACCGGTGTCAATGTGTTCTTTTTTCCATTTCCAGGAGTGTATTTTTGCTAAGATGGCGGCAGACAGAAGATAGTCAATTTTTCTATTGTTATTCTCGATTTATGTTATCAAGGTAATATATGTAGATAAAACTCTTTAAGCCTTTTATCTCTATTCTTTACCATTTAAACTCATTTTCAATGATAAATACCGACATAGTTTTTATACCAGCTACTAGTAAACTCTGCTGTAAGTTACTAGCGCTAATGGCTGCGCTCCTAATTCCGGAGCTGAAAATTAACACTTAAAAACATTACTTAGATTGGATTACAATTGAAATAAATACAAATTGAAGTCTAGACAATAGCGACTCTATTTTTCAAATAATAATTAACAATATATAGTTGCAGGCTTTCTCTTTACAGACCTTACGCGTCTCACGTCCGAACAGTTCATCGGTTAGCACAGGAAGAACAACTGAACCACAATTATCACAGATAACAAAAAAAGATTATAATTGTCGTTTTCCATGAGTGTACTTCTCTGACAATAGTTTTAATTCACAGAGTAATTAAATTATTACAGAAATAATGAAATAATTATCGTCATTTTTACACGATGCAGTCTTTTTTATACGTAGTATCGATAATATTTGTTAAAGTTTGTAAACTTAGTTCATTTTAACATCTTGTGGCTAGAACATAGTGTCGTGGATATTACACCTATCCGTCCGAGCCACAGAGGACACGGGAGAGTGCGACTGTAGGGACTGTTCTCTGGAAAGCTCCCCGTGAGACACACATCTCCAACTTACTGTCCACACACATGACATGTCCGAAAGAACAGATACCATCTTCATATAGATAAGACTTACCGAGCACTGAACTTCAGTGCGGATGCACTCACATTGCCCGAACTCTTACAGGAGTCGGTAGATTGTCTAGTGTTATAGATTTTGCTATTCACACACATTTAATCAAATATAACAGTAATGATGATAATGTCTGGCAATGTTTGCCAACAAGATAAAGAATGCAACCTATAACACTACATTGCGTACTCACGGCAGTTCTGCTCTGCCGTTTTTGGTACGACTTGGAAAGAGAGAGAAATTAATGGGATTGGAAATTGAACACATTAATGACCTCCCGAATACAATCGAGATACGGCGATGAAGTGCGAACCTGTAACAAAGCTTACATGTATTGAAAAATCATGGTGGGTTTAAAGGAAAGAATAAGCAGAGATTTTCTGTAAATATATTCTCAAAGAACAAAGGCGTTAAACTAATAGACATTAACAAATATACAATGAATACAAAACTTCAATTTTTATGTTTGTCTCATACATGGAGGAGTTCAACAATCGCTGCTTTTGTCTGTCCGAGATTTCTTAAAAATTTAATGTTCTGGCATGCGCATAAGTACTTTTTAGCGTCACACGGTTTACCGAAGCGTTTTGCTTGGTGATTTACATGGTTTTTGACACTAATAAAATATAACTTGTAGCGGTGCTACACAATACGTCTTAACAAGTCGGCGAACAAACGTAAAAAGGTAATGAAGTCTCTAGAACATTTCTTAACAAATGATGGATTGTTCTTTCAAATGTTTCGCAGCTTATTGCTATCGAGTGCTGTGGCAATGATTTAAATATCTGTGCCCAGTGGGTCATAGTGTTTATTTGAAATATTTTAACGCTGGACTCGCGACTTGGTGTAGGCGTACATTATAAAGCATTTCGTCTCTTTACACATGCGCTGTGGCTTAATAACTTTACGAACTACAGCCCGATGGCTGTTCCTTTCTTTTATGACAAATATCTCATTTTCAAAGTATCTGAAATACAGTAATATTACAATTGACTGCCGCGAGTGATGAGTATAGTGGGCAGGGGCACTACAAATGTAGTGTGTGGACAGTAAGTTGGAAATGTGGGTCTCATGGGGAGCGTGCCAGATATCAATCCCTGCAGTCGCACTATGCTCTGTGTCGTTTGTGGCTCAAAGGGATAGAGTGTCTACCATGTGAGCAGGAGATCCCAAGTTCGAGTCCCGGTCGGGGCACACGTTTTCAACTGTCTCCGTTGATATTTATCAACTCTTATAAGCAATTAAAGGTCTGGATTTCATTGTAATTTCGTTACCTACACCAGGCGAATCGGCCAAACATTACGAGGATATGAGAGGCAGACGTCGTAATGATCGGCGTGCTGGGAGTCCTGTGCCGTGCTGCAGCCTGCCAATGGTACCAGCACTTGCGGGATGTTGCGTAGGAGGCAGGGCAGCCCGTTGAATGGCCTCTGTCGTTGCCGTAGGAATGCCAGCCAAAGGGCTAGGCGCAAACTGAGACGCGGGTGGCGCGACGCAGCGCAGCGCGCATTTTTGTAACTGGTTCAAATGGGACCGCGCAAATTGCGACGCGACGCGACTGGGACGCGACACGCCCCTGCTCCAGGTCGCGCGGCGTTGTGGTTGCGGTTCAGTTTCTCGCGCCGCGCGCCACGCGAGCGCTACTGGAGGGATGAGGCCGGGAGCGGGAAGGCAGCCCTCCCATGTGTTCACTTCGGCATGGCGCATATGGTCAGTGGAAGTGTTGCCCATCCGAAAAATGCGGCCGTACTGTATACTGAATTTTATTATCACTGATTAGTGTTTCATTTTTCGCACTCCATCTGTTTTCGTTAGTTCATCATAGTTTTCAGTTACATATATCTGTACAGTTCTTGTTTTCAGATCGTAAGAGGGGACAGATGATTCATCGCGAAGGTAGTGAATAAGGAAGTAAGGAATATTATAAAATCACATGATTTAGAAGCAAGGCAGGAAAGTAAAACAAGGTTATCTACACTAGTGGACATTAAAATTGCTACATCACGAAGATGACGTGCTACAGACGCGAAATTTAACCGATTGGAAAAATATGCTGTGATATGCAAATGATTAGCTTTTCAGAGCATTCACACAAGGTAGGCGCCGGTGGCGACACCTACAACGTGCTGACATGAGGAAAGTTTCCAACCGAGTTCTCGTACACAAACAGCAGTTGACCGGCCTTGCCTGGTGAAACGTTGTTCTGATGCCTCGTGTAAGGACGAGAAATGCGTACCATCGCGTTTACGACTTTGATAAGGGTCGGATTGTAGCCTATCGCGATTGTGGTTTATCGTATCGCGACATTGCTGCTCGCGTTGGTCGAGATCCAATGACTGTTAGCAGAATATGGAATCGTTGGGTTCAGGAGGGTAGTAACAGTCGAGATGACAGGCATCTTATCCGCATGGCTGTAACGGATCGTGCAGCCACGTCTCGATCCCTGAGCCAACAGATGGGGACGTTTGCAAGACAACAACCATCTGCACGAAAAGTTCGACGACGTTTGCAGCAGCATGGACTATCAGCTCGGAGACCGTAGCTGCGGTTACACTTGATACTGCATCACAGACAGGAGCGCCTGCGATGGTCTACTCAACGACGAACCTGGGTGCACGAATGGCAAAACGTCATTTTTACGGATGAATTCAGGTTCTGTTTACAGCATCATGATGGTCGCATCCATGTTCGGCGACATCGCGGTGAAGCGTGTATTCGCCATCGCCATATTGGCGTTATCACCCGGCGTGATGGTATGGGGTGCCATTGGTTACACGTCTCGGTCACCTCTTGCCCTAATTGACGGCACTTTGAACAGTGGACGTTACATTTCAGATGTGTTACGACCCGTGGCTATACCCTTCATTCGATCCCTGCGAAACTCTACATTTCAGTAGGATAATGCACGACCGCATGTTGCAGGTGCTGTACGGGCCTTTCTGGATACAGAAAATGTTCGACTGCTGCCCTGGCCAGCACATTCTCCAGATCTCTCAACAATTAAAAACGTCTGGTCAATGGTGACCGAACAACTGGCTCGTCACAATACGCCAGTCACTACTCTTGATGAACTGTGGTATCGTGTTAAAGCTGCATGGGCAGCTGTACCTGTACACGCCATCAAAGCTCTGTTTGACTCAATGCCCAGGCGTATCAAGGCCGTTATTACGGCCAGAGATGGTTGTCCTGGGTACTGATTTCTCAGGATCTATGCACCCAAACTGCGTGAAAATGTAATCAAATGTTAATTCTAGTATAATATATCTGTCCAGTGAATACCCGTTTGGTTTGTTGGCACATGAATACAGAGGACTTGAAACTGTAGACAAATTTGGTAAAAAATTTCCATAATAGGTCCTCATACCACAAAATATCAAGATCTGAGTTTGGGTTGTTGGCTTTGGGAGTTTCTGCCCGGGCTCTACTTTCCTATTACTAGCATTCAATTCATTTTTATAAATACCTATAACTAGTATTCAATCCATTTTTACCAATAATGTGTCCACAATTTTTGAAACATTTTGAAAAACCTACTTTTCTCAATATTCACAGTTAAGACCTGCATTCTTATACCTTTCTGTTAACACAACTAAATGGAACCAATGCTCTGCCGGGGGCAGCCTGTGATGATACTATCATCAAGATAGTAATGTATTTTCTTAAGAACAATATGAATGTTATCCATTTTTGCTTGCCATACAGCTGGGGCAAGTCTAGTAAACTTATACAACCCCCAAGGAGTAACAATGGTTTGCAGGTCTTGAGATGGCTCATCCATTTCTAATCGTAAATACACTATTTAAGTAAGGTTTGGTGAATTGCTCACCTCCTCCTAACTTAACAAAAATCTCAGTACTTTTTGGTAAGGGGTACTGATGAATGACAAGGTTTGAGCTCACAGTTACCTTAAATTCCACACAAATTCTTAATTTAGGTGTTTGGCCTTTAGTCTGCTGAATGATAGGTAGAGGTCTGCGAGGATAAGAAAAGTGCAATCCGCATCCTCACCGCATCCGCAAGGTCCTAATCCGCAACCGCATCCGCAGCAATTAATCCGCATCCGCAAGTTCCTTATCCGCATCCGCATATATTTAAGTTTTGAATGAGTAATTAATAGTAATAGCAGTACTTGGAATTATGGTATGTAATGACATAGTTATTGTTAGGGTGCCATTTCTGCGACAACTTAACTACTTTTGACTTCTTAAATCACAGGAAATGCTCTATACCTACTCTAAAGCAGACCATTCCAAACAGGAAAGCATTGGCGCTCCGGAGCACACGCAGTAGCGGCTCGGATCTCTTGAGATTGGAAACGCTATTTAAAAAAATAAAATTCAATGTAATAGTATCAAATGATGAAAATACGTGTATAGAAACAATTATATTTCGCTGCTCTTGTGCCAAGGCAGCTGAAAATGACGATGGTTTTAAACTGTTACTAGCACATTGCATCATTTACCGACAGTTTTTTTTGTACTCACTGCTTAAATGTGTCAAATTTTGAAGCCATTCATGTCAGCTGATAATTATATTATAGCTTAAGCGTTCAGTCCTCGTCATTTCCAGGTGAAAATATTTACAGTATTAGGCCTACACTACAAAGCGCTGGCGCACCTGTGAAAAAGTTAAACTGCCAGCAATAATTGACGTTGTCTGGAAGAAATAACTCCTCTTCCGAAGAGTGACAACAAAGTCGGTGGTTGTAGAAATTAGGAGTCCATTTAGCTTTAGCTAAAAATACGATTGAAATCTCGAACCTCACCTTTTGGCTGATTTATCGAAATAAGACCTAGCGATAAATGAAATGTCTGTTTCATTCTCAACTAAACAAAGTTTTTCACACTTTAAAACATCCTCAACATTGGTCTGAATTACTAAGACAAAATTTGCAATAGATTTCGCAGTTAATACTTTCAATGTCAAAAAATAATTTTTTTCAGAGTTTAATGGAACTGCAAAAGATTTCAAGATGTCTATATAAAAACCACTGTCCCATAACTTCAAATGTTTGCACTGTTCCCTGTTAAGTAATACCGAGTTACAGTTAAAATGTTCAATTTTGTTACGAATTTCAGCACTTATCTTTACTAATTGGCTTGTAAATTAAAAGACACATTATTATTTTGGATGATTTGAATATTTTGTACGTTTTCAATGTGATCAGAATAATCTTTCACGGGCTATCGCAGTCACAGCTTGTTGGTGGTCGTGAGCCGTAGTTTGAAGTCCCACTTGTAATAATTAATTACAAGGCCCGCCGTGCCACCGCTCCGGCCGGGCTGTTCACAAAGATCGACAATGCTCGGCGGCTGCAAATGTTACTGTAGTGCACACTAAAATTTAGGTAGGCACTTATGAGATCATCATTTCCTAGTTTAATAATATTGACGTGTTAGCTGTTGAATGTTCTTGTTGCGAAGAGTAAAAACTTAGAATTGAGCTCTTTAATATGAAAATTACAACAAAACAAATTGCTTGTTAAATATTTCCTTCTTTTGCCTAATGCTACTTAAATGTTCTTGTTGGGAATAGTAAAAATACTAACAATATGTCGAGGAAATTCTTTACTATAAATATTACAATAAAAACTCACAGGCTTCAGATTAAATATTTTCATCTTCTGCTTGCTTCTGATTCAAATTCTCCAAAAGAAAGAATCAGATGAAAAGAATTGTAACTAATTCAGATAAGCCCAAAAAATACAGTGAAGTAAGAGAAGCTGTACAAGTACCTTTTTACTTTGGAAGATTATTATGCAGGAACGTGATGTCATCAATCGTCTGTGGCTTCAAAGACGTGCGTCTGTCCTGCATTATTTGTCCCGCAGTAGAGAAGCTTCTCTCAGATGGCGCGCTAGACGCTGGAGTGCAGTGCACGAAGTATGCGAGTTTGGAAAGACGCGGATAGACGTTTTCACGTCCATGCCACCAAGCTATCAGGTCGATGCCTTCCGAAGATTGGACTTTATCATTCGTATATCTGAGAATTTCATCTGACACGAAGTCAAGATCTCTCGTCGATTCATCTTTTGAGGAATCTTCAAATTCATTAAAAAGTACGTCAGACTTCTGTTTTTTTTTGCAGGAATTCCAGATGTTGTTTCCTCCTTATCTTTTAACTGTGGACAGTTTCTCGCAACATAATTTTTCGCTTCCTTTACAACTTCATCTTTTTCGGCACTGCTAAGAAATTTTAGGTTTTTATATTTTGGATTCAAAAACGTTGCAAGTTTATCGGTTACTGCTATGTCCCATTTTCTGATTAAAATAGATTTGGCTGTACTCTTTAAATCTATCAGAAATGGGCTGTCGCTATCATTTTTTTTTTTTTTTTCAAGGAAGAAGTTTTAACTTCCACAACACACATAAATAAAGCGTAGGGGTTTTGGAGGCTTCGGGATCACAAGAAGCTATTTTAATATCTTCCAATATCCCCTTGTCTATAGAATCAATCAAATTAACTTGGTTTTTCTCTGGCAAAATTGACAGAACTTCAAACCATTGTGAATTAATAGAATCAAACATATCCAATTTACTGTTGCATCGTGTGTCTATATCTCCTTTCAATGACTTCTGAAGGCGATTCTGAAGACCAGATCTTTTAAAGAAAGTTCTGATAGCTTGACAGGAATTTATTAGTCGCTGCACGTCACTCTTCTTATCATTCGCATCTCCTCGAGTCGTGTGCTCCAGCACAGTATTAAGAATGTGTGCTAAGCACAAGAGCCTCTTGTATTGGCGAATTGCTGCCACAATATTTGGATCTCTATCCGTAACGAACACGATGTTATTCACAGCACTGAATAAATCGAACGACCGTAGTATCTTAATTAGTTCAAGTTTAATGTTTTCTCCTGTTTTTTTTAATCTTACTCTCAAAATTTCTGGTGCACAACACTCGATCCTCAAGTTCCACTTCTTCATAATTAACATAATGTGAAGTCACTCCCATATAGTTTATTTTACGGTACGAATCAGTCCATAAATCGACAGTTAGCGCTCGACCTATATCTCTGAATATATTCTTCACTTCTGCGGAGACAGTTTCACGCAGACGATCGGCCGTTTCCTTCAAATTTCTGGATATGGTGGTTGGATGAGGCAGCAGTTCCTTAGCACTCAGCTGCACCGTACTTGGCCCGCACATCAATAAGAAACTGTGCCGTCTCGAGAAACCCAGATTCACACACAACTTCGAATGGTAAAATGTCTTTTCTGACAGGATTGATAAGTTTTTCTGTCGCGGCTGTCTTCAAATTTGGCGGAACCTCAGGAACTTTCACATCTCTCTTTGTATTTAAATAAGTAATTACACTACTTTGTCCAGCCTCACACGAATGTTTTAGCAAATTTGAAGTTCCACTTTTGTGTCCAGTGTAGGAATATACTTTTTTACACGCAAAACAAGCCACTATATCTTTTATCTTTTCGTTGTCATCAAATACGTATCCCAATTTTTTCCAAATTGGCGATTTCAATTTGCTTTCCTTCACTGATGTAAAATCACCTTTTTTCACCTTACACGAAATTGTATCCATAAATATGGCGTTCATTTGAAGAAAGAACTCTCACTGATATTTGCTACGATGCACGTTGTCACTCGGTCACTACAGAGCGCTAACTGAAGGCAGCGGAAAACTGTAACGGGCACCTGTCTGGTAGACAGTGGGCAGGTTTGCCACCCAGAGAGCACTTCACAGGCCACACAGAAGACACGGTCGCGGAAACGGATTAGGCGCAGGTCTCTTGGGTACAGCTACGTCGGTCGTAGCCAGGGGCTGAGGGCAACAGACATCCGCTCTACCCGGGCCCTGCAAGATTCCAAGAATGTCAACAGACTTGAAGTTTTCAACTAACATTGCAACATACGTACTGGGCAGATGCCTTGCTCATTATCCGCAGATGACCCGCGGATATCCGCGCCGGTCGCGATTTTATCCGTCAAGTAACAAATACCGCGGATATCCACGGATATATCCGCGGATATCCGCATCCGTGCAGACCTCTAATGATAGGCACAACAGGTGTAGTCCATCTGGCTTTGGCTAACTCCTCATCTGACAACTTGACAAAGGATTTTTCCTCAAATATGTTCTGTATTTTATTTTCTATAAGAAGTTGGTGAGGTAGGGGATTGACCAGGCACGAAGAGCAATATATTGAGCCCCTTCTTTTAGCACTAGTGTAACTTTGTCACCTTGTAAGGTCCCTGATTCTTTTGTGCAAATCTCATGATAGTCCTTCACAAGTTGTTCTACAGAATTTATTTCTGTGTGTAAAACTTCTAATTGTTTAGCTTGATGTAATTTGATAATACCGTCCCATTTAAGTGGAATGGATCTTACCCAGTCTCTCCCCAGTACAGTAGAACTGGCAGATGACTTTACAATATATAGAAGCAATGAATAGTGTTCTTTGTGAACTTCGACAGCAACGTTAACTACATACGGTATACAGAGCCCTTCACATGTGTGTTATCGTACTGAATAATTTTTGTAGTGACTGTGCAAAACTTATCATCCAGGAAATACACTCATGCTCATAAATTAAGATTAACGCTGATACATGGTGAAACAACGCTCTCATGAGCAGTTTGTGGGTTAACATCACCTCGGGGTATGACCATGCGGTGCATTTGACCTGCTGCCGTCGCAATGTGGCACTGGCAGCAGTCCATATATGCAGAAATGTGTTGGTGCATGTCAGAGAACAGTACAGTGAGTAAGTGTCCAGACATTTTCAGACGTGCTAACGGTGACTGTGTGTCGAAAATGGCTCAAAGACCTCATATTGATGGCATTATGAGGGGTGAAATACTAGGGCGATTGGAGGTTGGCCAAACACAGCAGGTCGTAGCACAGGCCCTCCATGTGCCATGAAGTGTGATCTCAAGATTATGGCAACGATTCCGGCAGACAGGAAATGTGTACAGGCGCTACAGTATGGGACGTGAACAGTGTACAACACTACAAGAAGACTGATACCTCATATCTCTCCGTCAGTGCCCGCAACGGTCACAGAGAACTGCATAGCCTTGCTCGGGACCTTACTGCAGCCACTGGAAAAGTTGTCTCCAGACACATAGTCTACAGACGACTGAACAGACATGGCTTATTCGCCCGGAGACCTGCTAGGTGCATTCCACTGACCCCTGGCCACAGGAGAGTCTATAAAACCTGGTGTCAAGAACACAGTACATGGTCATTGGAACAGTGGTCCCAGGTTATGTTCACGGATGAGTCCAGGTAAAGTCTGAACAGTGATTCTTGTCTCGAGTTTTCATCCAGCATGAACCAGGAGCCAGATGCCAACCCCTTAATGTCCTTGAAAGGGACCTGTATGGAGATCGTGGTGTGATGGTGTGGGGTGGGATTTTGATTGGTGCACATACACCCCTGCATGTCTTTGACAGAGAAACTGTTATAGGTCAGCAGGTGTATCGGAATGTCATTTTGCACCAGTATGTCTGCCTTTTCAGGAATGCAGTGGGTCCCACCTTCCTCCTGATGGATGATAGTGCATGGCCCCACCGAGCTGCCATCGTGGAGGAGTACCTTGAAACAGAAGATATCAGGCGAATGGAGTGGCCTGTCTGTTCTCTAGACCTAAACCCCATCGAGCACATCTGGGATGCTCTCGGTCGATGTATCGCTGCACGTCTTCAAACCCCTAGGACACTTCAGGAGTTCCAACAAGCACTGATGCAAGAATGGGAGGCTATACCCCAGCAGCTGCTCGACCACCTGATCCAGAGTATGCCAACCTGTTGTGCGGCCTGTGTACATGTGTATGGTGATCATATCCCATATTGATGTCAGGTTACATGGGCAGGAAACAGTGGCATTTTGTAGCACGTGTGTTTCGGGATGGTTTCTCAACTTATCACCAATACCGTGGACTTACAGATCTGTGTGATGTGTGTTCCCTATGTACCTGTATTATTAGCACCAGTTTTGTGTAGTACCACGTTGTGTGGCACCACATTCTGCAATTATCTGTAATTTATGAGCATGAGTGTATTTGCATCTTGATTGTCATATGAGTGGCATGTGCACCTGTATTCAATTCCAACAGGAATTTTTCTCTGTGCACCAATTTTCCGCGCCTTTTTTTCTTTATCTCCTCTCTCAAACGGTGCAGGAGGGTGCAGTAGTATGATGCATTTACAGGTTTGCTCTTTTGCAAGTAATCCACCATAATTACTGTGGTGTCACCGCCAGACACCACACTTGCTAGGTGGTAGCTTAAATCGGCCGCGGTCCATTTAGTACATGTCGGACCCGCGTGTCGCCACTGTGTGATCGCAGACCTAGCGCCACCACAAGGCAGGTCTCGATATACGATAGAGCACTCGCCCCAGTTGTACGACGACATTGCTAGCGACAATACGGACGAAGCCTTCCTCTCATTTGCCGAGAGACAGTTAGAATAGCCTTCTGCTAAGTCCATGGCTACGACCTAGCAAGGCGCCATTAGCCTTACCTACTTTGAGAGTTATAGTATAAATGTCTCAAGAAGAACGCTGTATTCATCAAAGAATAAAAGTTAAGTATAAAGCAGCTACGTACTTTTCTTGCTACCATTCAATAGTTATCCTGTTCCAGACTTGACGCCAGTCGGCGTGTGTGTACGCGTGCCTTTCTTTCGGCTCCCTTCCCAGTGTGGCGTAGCAAGCTTGTTACGCCACAACAGATTGGCGACGAGGCAACGGAAAGGGTCTTGTTCTTTCTGATTGCTTACATTTATGTGTGTCATGGCTTCGCCACAATCTCCAAATGTACTGTCCGAATTTTATCGCTTGCAGAATCAGCAGACGCAGGCGTTATTGGATGCCCTTGGACAGCTCGTCCAGGGTCAACGTGCACTGCAACACGATGCAGCAGCCGCCGCTTCACCGCTACCGCAGCCACAACTCGCAGTTGCACCGCCTTTTAGGCACTACAACCCGGCGCACGAATCGTGGACAGAATGGTCCCGCCAGTTTGCCTTTCATCTAGCCGCCTACAGAATTCAAGGTAATGAGCGGCAGCCGTTTTTGCTTTCTCGTGTCGGTGTGTCCACCTACCGTGTGATAGTGAAATTGTTTCCCCGACGTGACGTAGCAACTCTGTCCTACGATGAGATTTTGTCTGCTTTACATGCCTATTTCAAAGAAACAGTTAATGTGGTTGCCAAACGGTATACGTTTTTTCGTACAAAACGTACGGCCGGTCAAACTAATAGGGAGTGGGTAGCAACATTGCAAGGACTTACTAGGGACTGTGCCTTTGAATGTGACTGTGGCCTTTCTTATTCAGATACAATGGTGCATGATGCAATTGCACAGAACGTTTCTGATGTTCGCATACGGGAGCAAATTTTGAAACTAGTAAATCCCTCCCTTCAACAAGTGATAGACATATTGGATAGACAAGACACACTTGACTGTGCTCAGGAATCTTTTGAAACTTCGCCAGCCGTGTGTAACATTAACCGGCCCGCCGGGCGAGCTGCGCGGCCCAGTAAATTGCCCTCGCGCACGTCGACGCAGCTGCCGCCATGCTCTAAGCCACGTGTGCCGCGCCAGCACACAAATGCAGTGAAATCATGCCCGCGGTGTGCTACTCGACATTCGCGTGAACATTGCCCGTCACGCCAAGCTATTTGCTTTTTCTGTAATAAGAAAGGACATGTTGAAAGTGTTTGCCAGAAAAAGCTCCGATCAGACACTCTTAATCATTCCAGGCACTTTGCTTCGCGCCGGAATCGAACCACGGACACTCAGGCTCGTGGACCTTCACCCATGGACATTCATGTCGTTACTTCCACCCCGTCCAGTGCCACTTTCTCTAACAGTGACTGTGTTCGTCCCACAAAAACTGTGCGTCGATGTCGCCGGAAATCACGTCGATTAGCAAGTGATTCTGTACCAGTGTCTGTTCAAATTGCACGAGACAGTCGCTCTTGTCGTCAGCAGGACAATAAACTTTTTGTAGATTTGGACTTTGATGGCAAGGTCATACCATTCCAGCTCGATACCGGAGCTGCAGTTTCATTGCTCAATCACGACAGGTACAAACAACTGGGCGCACCTCCGTTGCGTTCCGCAAATGTTAAGCTCACCACATATTCAGGACAGAAAATTCCTGTGTTAGGACAGTGCAGCCTTCTTGCAACATACAAGGGACAAACAAAACTTGTGTCATTTTACGTTCTTCGTTCTTCTACTGCAGTGAACTTGTTTGGCTTAGATTTATTTCAATTGTTTAACATGTCTATTGTAAATCAGGTCCTATCAGTGAATTAGACTGTGCCTTCAGCCAGTGTTTCTAGGTTATGTGACGAATTTGCAGACATTTTTGCACCGGGCTTAGGTTGCGCTAAAAACTATGAAGCATATTTGGAACTGAAAGTCAATGCGCAACCGAAATTTTTCAGAGCGCGCAATGTTCCCCACGCAGTGTGTGATGAGGTCGCCAGAACATTAAACGATCTAGAATAACAGGGTGTAATTGAACGTGTGCAAGCTTCTCTCTGGGCCTCACCCTTAGTAATTTTGCCAAAACCTTCCGGACAATTGAGACTTTGCGTGGACTTCAAGGCCACAGTGAATCCACAACTAGTGACTGCTACTTTTCCTTTGCCCCGCCCGGAAGATCTTTTTGCTAAACTGTGCCCAGGAAAATATTTTTCAAAGTTGGACCTAGCCGATGCGTACTTGCAAATACCGGTGGACGACGAATCCCAGCGCGTATTGGTGGTTAACACGCATCTTGGATTGTACAGGTTCAAAAGACTGCCCATCGGGCGTGCATCCGCCCCTGCATTGTTTCAGCAATATTTACAAACTATTTGTGCGTCGGTCCCTACTGCAGCAAACTATCTGGACGATACAGTGATCTCCGGACAGACAGAAGACGATCATCTTGCGAACCTACGAACATTATTTCAGGTCTTGCGACAAAATGGTCTTCGCTTGTGGAAGGACAAATGTGTGTTTTTTGCTCGTGACTTACCATACCTGGGCCATGTCATCAATGCCCAAGGCATACATCCGAGTCCAGAGCACCTCCGTGCCATGCAAGATTTGCCTACCCCTCAAAATGTGAAGCAGCTGCAGAGTGTGTTGGGTAAAATTACCTACTATCGTCGCTTTTTGCGCAATGCCTCTTCCATTTCAGCTCCGCTTCATCGCTTACGCCGTAAGGGTGTTCCGTTCGTCTGGACGACGGAATGCGAACACGCCTTTCGCCAGTTGAAATCGGCGTTGCTTTCTAATACTTGCGTCACGCCTTTCGATCCCCAGAAACCCCTTTTGTTGATGGTAGATGCATCGGATTTCGGGATCAGTGCTGTGCTTGCGCACAAAGTTGGCTCCCATGATCGCCCTATTGCCTTTGCGTCCAAATTGCTCTCGTCTGCGCAAAGAAATTACTCACAGATAGAGAAAGAAGCTTTGGCTCTCGTGTTTGGTGTTACTAAGTTCCATGATTTCTTGTATGGTCGTCACTTTACCATCATCACAGACCACAAACCTTTGACGTCACTTTTTCATCCGAACAAGCCTGTACCTCCGCGTACAGCGCAGAAATTCATTCGCTGGTCTATTTTCCTCTCGCAGTACCGCTACGATATCTTGTATCGGTCCACTGCTAAGCACGGAAACGCCAATGCGTTGTCCCGTTTGCCTGTTGCTGAGGATAAAGCATTCGATTCTTCTGAACTTGCTTGCCTGTTCATTGATTCGGAAACCGATGAAGTGGTCGAATCGTTTCCGATTGATTTTCGTCGTGTCGCTACAGCCACAGCTGCTGACCCTGTCCTTGCTACCGTTTTGCGTTTTGTTGCTACGCAATGGCCTTTGTCAAAGTCTCGGATCGAGGATCCGTTGGTTCGCCGATTCTTTTGTTCGACGTGGTGTTTTGTTGTTGTAATGATCAGTCCAGAGTCGTGGTCCCACGTTCGTTACAGTCCTCTGTTTTACGGCTTCTTCACCAAGGACATTGGGGTATAGTGCGAACGAAACAACTTGCTCGTCAGCACTGCACTTGGTTCGGAATCGATGCTGCGATTACGAATATGTGTTCTTCTTGCATGGCGTGTGCCGAACAACAATCCGCACCGCCGCGGAAAGTCTTTGCATGGCCAAAAGCCACTTCCCCTTGGCAACGCTTGCACATTGATTTTGCTGGTCCATTCTGGAATGCTTGATGGTTGGTTCTGGTCGATGCCTTCAGTAATTTTCCTTTTGTTGTCCGGATGTCTTCCACGACGTCCTCCGCAACCATCCAAGCGTTGTCTGCTATCTTTTGCATTGAAGGTCTTCCGCAGACTATTGTTTCCGACAATGGCCCACAATTCATGTCCGCAGAATTTCAGTCATTCTGCCAGGCCAATGGAATTCAACATCTGACATCCGCGCCGTTTTCGCCTCAGTCAAACGGTGCCGCTGAACGATTGGTCCGGACTTTCAAGTCACAGATGTTGAAACTGAAAGAGATGCATTCTCGGGAGGACGCATTGTTGCTCTTTTTGTCTTCGTCTCGCTCTCAGCCCCGAGATGGTCGCTCGCCGGCTGAGTTGCTCCACGGTCGTCCTCATCGAACCTTGATGTCTTTGCTGCATCCGCCGCATCAGGTTCCTGTGCAGCGGCAGACTCCTGCTTTTGCTCCAGGCGACGTTGTATTTTATCGCAACTATCGAGGTTCACGGCGTTGGCTCGCAGGGCGCATTCTTCGCTGCCTTGGCCGCGCGATGTATTTGGTTTTGGGGGCCTCTGGTGAGGTGCGTCGGCATCTCAATCAGCTGCGCCTCTGTCGTCGCACGGGTTCTGCCGCTCCCCGTCTGCTTTCAGCGACGGTGCCGTCCGGTCAGCGCCCTGGGGACCCATCTACTGGCTCGCCTCATCCCCAGGTGTTACCGACACTGCCTTCCATTTTGCCCCATGGCGACGCGCCGCCGCAGCAGCCGCCGCCGCCGCCGCCGCCGCCGCCTGTTCTCCCGCCGGCGCCGCCCGCATTCGACGTTTCGCTGCAGCCGCCAAGCGTCTCCCTGGGTCACGCGCCGCCGAACGCTTCCCGTGACCAGCCATCCTCCGCCCCAGTTGTACGACGACATTGCTAGCGACAATACGGACGAAGCCTTCCTCTCATTTGCCGAGAGACAGTTAGAATAGCCTTCTGCTAAGTCCATGGCTACGACCTAGCAAGGCGCCATTAGCCTTACCTACTTTGAGAGTTATAGTATAAATGTCTCAAGAAGAACGCTGTATTCATCAAAGAATAAAAGTTAAGTATAAAGCAGCTACGTACTTTTCTTGCTACCATTCAATAGTTATCCTGTTCCAGACTTGACGCCAGTCGGCGTGTGTGTACGCGTGCCTTTCTTTCGGCTCCCTTCCCAGTGTAGCGTAGCAAGCTTGTTACGCCACAACAATTACCACTTCCACATCACAGAAGACCCATGCTATCACCATACCAGCTGATTTTTGCACACAGAATTTTTTTCGAGTAGGGGATGAAGGGTGTCTCCATTGTTGTGACTGTTGTTTGTCTCAGGTTCAAAATGGTGAACTCATGTTTCGTCCATGTGTATACCTTGCACGAAAGCTGTCTTCATGCACTTCAATTTGGTGGACGATTTCTTCTCAACACTGAACACTCTGATCTGCATTCAAGTCTTTCGGGACCCACAAAGATGAAACATTCCACATTCCCAAAATATCCATAAAAATGTCGTGAGCATGCCCATGGGAGACTCCAAATGTGGTTTCAATGTGCTGTAACGTTGTTCAACAATCCTGCAAACTCATATCATGAATTGCAGTGACTGTTTCATCAGTGGCAATATGTGACAGGCCTACCGCTCCTTGGCTCTCCTTCCACATCCATACTTCCACTTTGAAGTCGGACACCCAGTTTTTCACTGTTGCATAAGATGGAGCACTGTCCTTAAGTGTATTCCACGTGTCCTCCACAATTTCCTTGGGTGTCATTCCCTTCAAATGAAGATATTCAGTCTCAACACGGTTCTTGATTCATTCTATATCACCATTTTGCTTATGCTGTGGTATGCATTGTATCTTAGAAGCAAAAATAATGAAGCTGGAGCCACGAAATTTGACTTGCTTACTTACAAAGGGTCACCATAAAAGTAGGTGGTGGTGTTTGTGTGAGACATTACGGTAACTATCTTGGGCTAGAAACTTTTAAGCCACCCCTCGTATACCATCTACAGTGTTCCATAACAACCAATGTGCTCTCTGAAGGGGGTGGATAATATCCAGGGTGTCCCAACAAGAATGGTCAATATTCAGGGATATGACAGGAATGATCATCTGGAGCAAAAAACGTCTGATAAACATGGGCTCTAAAACACATACCTTAAGAGCTATGAGCACTTTCTTCACTAGAAGAGATGGTTTCACAGTATCGAAGATGAACAAATCACAGCTCTTAAGATATGCATCTGAGAGCCTATGTTCGCTACACTTCATTGTTTTGAATGATTATTCCTGTCATACTCCTGAATATTGACCATTCCTCCTCATACACCCTGTATTTTGTCTAATGAGCTTAATTGCCATGGCACATAGTACACTACTGTGTTTTCACATGAAACAGTGATCTTTCATTGTGACAAGTTTCATCAAAATCGATAAACACAGTGCCAGTGGGGGAGCAGCTTAATACATGGGTCTTCTTGTGTGACACCGGATAATGTGGAAGACACTAAGGAAAGAGGTTTTGTGAATCACCAAAGTAGTTTCGTGAGTATAATATTCACTTGTTTGACCAGCTGTACATATGATAAGGAAACATGAAGGATGACAGAAATGGATATAAAAAACCTAAGGCCATTTGAAAGAAAACTCCTGTGAAAAATCTATGGGCCTGTGAGAGAGTCAGAAGGTTGGACAGTATGACTCAGCCATGAAATACAACAGCTTGTACATGGAAAAGATACAGTGACATTTGTAAAATCTCAGAGACTATGTTGAAAAGGGCATATGGAGAGGATGACAGTTGACTGGATGTCCAAATGCATAATGAAAAGTAGATTGTGTTGTATCTGAAGGAAGGACCAACGAAGAGCTCAATGTCTGGAAATGTGTTGCCTGACTGTACCAAATGGAGGTCTGAGGCTGGAAGTGAAAAGCAGAGAAGTAATGTAGGTCGGTAGATTTTTAAGGAGGAGGAGGAAGAGGAGGAAGGTATCTCAGTAATTGTGCCCAGCTCAAAGTAGGATTGATTTGCATAAACACTGTTTTGCATTTGTTACTTCCACTGCTCAAAACGTCTTTGCCTTTCATTTCTGTGAGGCTGCACAGGAGTTCCATCAGTTGTGACTTCCAGCAAGGCATATGAGTGTGTTTATAGCACACTGTTCCTCGACTCAGTTAATTAACTTTCATGCAATTGACACACTGTAAGAACACAGTTCAGAAACAGTAGTTCATTGCTTCCCCATGACAAATAGTTCCTTTCTTGGTGGACACTGCACAGGAAGCTCCAAACCCAGTCATTTATTCGTTTTGCCTCACCACAAAGACTTTAGCACCAAATGCTAAGTGGTGCCAGTATTGAAACCTATCGTAAATTGCTTCATGTCTGATTTGTGATGGATATTTGTGCATGAAAATCTCGGAACGACCATCATGTTATTGACACGGTACTTGACACTGATATTTCCCCCTCCCTCCGCCCCCCCCCCCCCCCTTACAAAGTCTCTGGTTGACTTTCTTTTGTAAACATCCATAACAAATATGATGTAAAAAGACACAGACATAGGTGTCAGAAGCTTACTGTGGTGCTAAGGATACAGATGTTAGTTAAAAAATCTAAAGCAGCTGTAAGATGAATCGCAGTATGATTGGAACACTAGAAGCACTGCAAGGCTGGTAGATAGCATATTCCCAAGAATTAAGGATGAGGAGGAGGAGATTTCTATTTAACGTCCCGTTGACAACGAGGTCATTAGAGACGGAGCACAAGCTCGGATTAGGGAAGGATGGGGAAGGAAATCGGCCGTGCCCTTTCTAAGGAACCATCCTGGCATTTGCCTGAAGTGATTTAGGGAAATCACCAAGAATTAAGAATAGGCTCAGTATGCCCGACAGTGACACTACTCGAAATATGGTGTACCTATTAACACATTGTGGTCCATATCCCAAACATCTATGTCAAGTGGGATGGATACACACACCAGAGTGGAGAAAAAGGATCTGCTGATCATTTCATTTTCAGCTCCTCCCATTTCCAAGTAGATAGGGAATGCATAATATTAGCCTGTGATTTGCAAACAATTGTAAATGAAAAAAATATGATGGGCTACACTTAGTATGACTGTACATTGAATATCTAAAAAGAAACCTCTGAACTTTTAGTCTTTAAGATTAAGTGGACACTATGAATATTAAAATAATGACAAAAGATCAGAACAACAAATTTAGAAGACTATCAAGAAGTGTTACCTCCATAATAGAATAATGACAGGCATGAATAAAATCTACTAAGAGAAACTATAAAATAAAAATTAAAAATAAGTAGCAAATATGATGGCCACAAACATAGGTATGTGTAGACCCAACGATTGCTGAGGCACACACATACCAGTGGGTGCAATATAGAATAATGTAGCAGCAACAGGTCTAGATTAAAGTGTAGTTGTAGTTAGATGGCAAACCTTAAGCTCTTCAGAGACTGATAGTAACAGATGTAACAATATAGGACTGAACTTATTCACTCAGAACTTTAATTAAATTCCTTTTATTTTTCATTGCATTTTTATTTGATTATGTTTTCAAGATTTTGTTTTATTTCTACATTAATAACAACAATAATTACTGTTAACATACTTTATAATGATATATACAATATAAACGCATTGTATTTTCTCATTAATATCTGTGAGTTCCTTACAATTTCCATGACAGTCTAAAATTTATGGTAATAGATTGAATCGAATTGAACTGTCTATGTGGATACTTTCCTTGCTGTAAACAAGTCCATTTCCTGACTGCACAATCCTGCATGGCTGAGCAAACAATATACCTGTGCCCTCATCTTATATGGCATTAGCTATGGCCATCCTGGACTCTTAGATTCCACATTCTCATGGCAGTAACTGGATCCTTATCAATGTGAGAAGCAAGAATACGGAATGATCAACTGCAATATCTACAGGCAACAATCCTGCTACTGTCAAGTTCCAACACGGGGACAGAAGTTTCTCCTCCTTACGTGATGCATTACGCTATCTTATCACAAACAACAAACATTCATGTGTAATACTGGTGATCATTCAGCCTCCCTGTGACAACTATTAAATCAGTCCTAATCATCATGTGAATGTTGCAATTCATATTCCCGTGCTTGCTAAGAAAATTTAAGAGGTATTCTGCCTTATACAAGACACCTTTGTAGTTTTGGTTCCCTTCAGATATGTTTCAGCTCTTTTTGTGCTATCTTCAGTGGGCTTATTTATTTTCCTTCTCACATTGAGCTACTGAGTAAGTATGCTAGTAGCTTTAGGTCTACTATGCAATCTACTACTTGTCAGCTTTTTTATGCTGTGGTGTTTTTACTTCTTTGAGTCAAGATAGCAGATGTATTTCATTTGTTTTTGTACTTACACATTTGTTTTATAAGATTTCTTGCCAAGCACAGAGATTTTGCTACCATCAAAAAAAACAATGACAAGCTGTAGATTGTAGTAGGCCTAAAGCTACTGGTACAAATACGCAATTGCTCCATGTGAGAAGGAAAATTAGCAGACCCACGGAAGATGGCATAAAAAGTGCTGTCTACGTGAAAAGAAAACTACAAAAGTGTCTTGCATAAGGTGGAATTCCTCTTATATTTTAAATCAGTCCTGTTATATCAAATAGTGTCCCATAACATCATTCCAGATGTTGAGGCAATGCAGACAGGTCTCAAGAATCACTGCCTCTTACATTTCGCACCTTCTTTTGTAGACACTTGGATATCAATATGACCACCAAAAATTGAAGTGAGACTCATCACTGAAAACCACAGAATGCCATCTAGTATCCCATATGACCCTGATTAGGCTACGCAATGTCTTTATTATTTGCAGTGTTGTGTCAATGGTAAACAATGCATGATCTCAACCTAGCTTCCAGTAATCTGTTCCTGATGATCTGTTGTGACATATTACCTGTAACCTGTGCTCAGATTTCAGCTGTTGCCACCTGTCGCCACCTGTCCATTCGCCTGAGTCAAACAATGCTATGATCTTCTTGTGGTATTGTAGTGACAATTCTTCTTGCCACACAGTCATCCTCAGTCCACTGATACAGTATTTCCTGAATTACAAAAACCATTTGACTCCGTATCACAGCAAAATTAACTAACAAAATTAACAATTATATGAAATATAAAATGAAATTTGCGACTGGATTATTCAAGAGTGTGGGACTCATACCAATATGTTTAAAACGGGATATTGAATGTATAGAAAGAAGGGTGGCATGAACAGTAAAAGGTTTGTTTGATTCCTGGGAGAGTGCAAGGGAAATGATGAAAAATTTGAACTGTAGACTGTCGAAGACGGATGCCAGTTATCCCGTGTAAGCCTAGTTATAAAGTTTCAAGAACCAATACTAACTGGAAAATCCTGAGATATTCTGCAGCCTCAAATGTAATGTTCCCTTGTTGACTGTGAAGAGAAGATCAGCCTAATCAGGCATTTAAGCAGTCATTCTTTCTGTGCTTAATATGCATTTGGAAAGGGAAGAAAGTCTAACATGTGGTACCATGCAAAATATCATGAAGTGAGATCAGTCTCTGAGTCACTGTTTTTCCTCATTCAATTGAATCCCTCACCTCACAAGGGGTCTTGAATTGGGGTATGGAGTATTTTTAATATTTTGGAAGGTGATTGGTGACTTGTAAGCAGCCATAAAAAAGATGCAGTTCCAAAACATGGATGTTCAATCATTTGCTTGAAAGAAAAACACCTGACTACACTATGTTTTTTCCTTTCCATGAGAGCTATGGGGAGGGGGGTGGGATTGGGGAGAGGTGGGGGTAGGGAGGTGTATAGCCCCTTGCCCCTGGGCATGGGTGCACTTGCTTCCTTCCCCCTTCTAAATTTGATAGAAATTAAAGGTAAATAAGATTAGCAGTCAGTTGATGTGGGGAGCAATATCAGAAGAAGTTACCCCACAGATGACTAAAAATGATATAAACAAGGTTTTACTAGAAATTATTTTTGTTAAAAAGTATCATATTGTTAAGCAAGCTTATAAGTTCAGTACGTCCTCTGCATTTTGTAGATAACTGTAAAATATAACACACTGGAAAATATTGTTTACTTCTTTTGTCACAAATTTGATTTCTAGGAAATTTAATCATTGTTACAAATGGGTAATTTCAAAGTGCAGCGCCTAAAATATTTTAGAACATTTTAACATACAAATACTATGGCCAATATTAAATTTCTTCAGCATATCCCATGGGATCTGCTATGTTTGAAATTAAACAGATCTAAAATGATTGTTAAACTGATAGGATGAAAGATCACATGGACTCCAAATTTCAGAGTCCCATTGCAGAAATGTCTCATCCTTCAGGGCACAATAATGGTAGTGAAAACTCAGTATTGCATTTATCTTCTATTGTTCGTTGGTTCATGGTCTCACATTTCCAGAAGTCTCACTTCACATTCACAAAGTTGAATGGTTTCATAATTTGCAGCAATCTAATTTATACCACTGGACTGGCATATAATTACAACTTCTGCATCTTATTTCTTTCGGCCATTCAAAAGTCTCTAT
Organism: Schistocerca serialis cubense; assembly: GCF_023864345.2. NCBI lineage: Eukaryota > Metazoa > Arthropoda > Insecta > Orthoptera > Acrididae > Schistocerca > Schistocerca serialis. The sequence continues at coordinate 449,835,345 of NC_064639.1, read as the reverse complement.
TACTACTTAAGTAGGTACACCCTAGTAGAAAAGTCATCATACAGACTCTAGAAAACAAGCATATAATATAGTTTGAAGATTGTGAGTTTTCATTCTGTCTTGAACATGAACACAAAAATAAAACTTCCTTTAACAAAACTGCATTTTGTGCTATTTTCACTGTGGTATACATGCAGGATGTCTTTTCTGAAGACTCTCGGAATGATTAGGTTAGATTAGATTAGATTCAGTTTTTGTTCCATAGACTCCAAAATGAGATGATGCTTGTGAGTGTGGAACATGTCAGAAATTATAACATAAGAGACATAAAACATTTGAATATAATACTTACTACCCTGATCAATTGTCAGGAGATTGTCAAAATAGGTGAATACATTACAGTAACCTGGAACCGCTAATATTTACAGAATTAATACATTGTCAGAATAAAATGTTGTTATGCACTTTTAATGAATTTATCACACACAAAACACCTAATCTTGACTGTTGTGACCAAGTGCTGTCAAACCTGAAATCTAACAGACATTTTTACTTAAGCCGGTCTAACAGTCCCTGTTGATGTAGTTTCTGGCCACATTCACAGAAAGAAAGTGTTTATGTTGCATACATGAATGACAAGATTGTACACCTAATCCAGCCTGAGATAAAAGATTGACACATTCCATAATTTCTGAGTGGAAAATACATTACCATACCAAAGAATTCCAGTAAAGTAGGGAAGTAGGGGCGCATCAGCCTTAGTCTCATGAAGCCTTGCAGAGAGAGGTACATATCCATTTTAAAAGAACTCATTATTTGCATGTTTCAAATGAGTCATTGAAAAGAAAACAGTCAAGGATGGAATAACAACAAAATGAAAACTTGTCGTTAGTAATTTAGAAGAACCCTCCCCTTTCTCTCTCTCTCTCTCTCTCTCTCTCTCTCTCTCTCTCTCTCTCTCTCTCTCTCTCTCTCTCTCCCTCCCTCCCTCTCCCTTCCTCCCTCCCTCCCCTGACGTAACAACTTTGATGAGACTTCCTCTTGGTGTTGCTGCCTTGGCTTGTCTGAGTAAGCACCTCACCACAATTAATGAGGTGCTGAGCTAAAGAAAATGGAAAGAATTATCTCACAGATATTGGGCATAAGATTTTATGTTAAGATTCATTACACAATGACAGTTGCCTGCAGAATGACAGCCATTTATTGTTCAATAATATTACATTTTTATTATTCCTGACATTGTGTTATTTAAATAATCCTTGATTTTGTAGTATGAGTCATTTAAGAAGCACTAAAATGATTTAACAAACTAAGAAAGTATTTGTATTTCAATCTACTCTTTAATCTCCTTGGGCAGTTATTTCCCTGTAAAATATGATTTCTTTTGTTTTGGATTGTTTATTCCTGATAAAAGTAAGTTTTGTCTGCCTTTTATTTCCATTACAGAATTTTTTTTAAATATATGAATCATAGCAGACCAGCAGACATTAGATTTTGCGGCAACCAGTGTAATTGTTGCAAGAAGGAATATGTTTTTCCATGATATTACACTTGTAGTCTTCACCATTTTTTAAATAATAATGCAGAACTCATTGAAGTATATGTGGGTGGCAGGTGGAACATATTGCTTAAAAGAGACTTTAACAACTATTAACTGACAGTGTAAAGTGCTACATATCTGAAAAAACTTTTTCCCACTCATATGTGTGGGGAGCTCTTTCTACTGTGAGGCCCTTTAGTTTTTCTCTGAGCATAAAATACTAAATAAAGGTGAGTCACATGGTGCCTCAATACATCATCAGAAAATTATGAGGAGAACACTTGTGAAAATGGTTAGAAGAGTTATTTCTGTCTCTACCACCAATGGAATTCAAATTTTTCTTATCAGTATAGTTGACATACTTGGTTTTGATTACACGAGGGGGATTGAAAAGTTTCTAGCCTAACATACAAAGAATGACAGAAATTTCATAATACAAATTTATTTTTCAATGTATTACTCGTGTACACAAATACATTTGCGGGCATGTAAAGTTTCCAGTGCTGCAAGGGCTTTGTGCACCAGTGCATTGTCCCGATGCAAATAACTCCGCGTGCCAAGTTTCTGCAGCTTTTTTTCTTTATCTCTTCTCTGAAACAGTGCAGGTGGGTGCAATAGTATGATGCATTGATAGTTATGTCCTTTTACAAGTAATCCACCATAATTTCACCTTCTGCGTCACAGAAGACCGATGCCATCACCTTACCAGCTGATTTTTGCACCCGGAATTTTTTTGGGATAGGGGATGAAGGATGTCTCCATCGTTGTGACTGTTGTTTCATCTCAGGATCAAAGCGGTGAACCCACATTTCATCCATGTCACATACCTTGTGAGAAAGCCATCTTCATCTGCTTCAAATTGGCAGACGATTTCTCCACAACACTGCACATGCTCCCGACTCTGATCTGCATTCAAGTCTTTCAGAACCCATTGAGATGAAACTTTCCGCATTTCCAAAATATCCACAACAATTTCATGAGCATACTCATGCGAGAATCTAAATGTGGCTTCAATGTGCTGCAGTGTTGTTCGACAATCCTGCAATATTGTATAGTGAATTGCAGTTACTGTTTCATCAGTGGCAATGATGACACACCTTCCAGTCCTTGGCAAGTCTTCCACACTCATTCTTCCATGTTTGAATTCAGACACCCAGTTACTCACTGTTGCATAAGACAGAGCACTGTCCTTATGTGTATTCCACATGTCCTCCGCAATTTCCTTGGGTGTCATTCCCTTAAAATGAAGATATTCAATCACAACACGGTTCTTGATTCTCTCCATATTTGCCACTTTGCTTACACTATGGTATGCAATGCATCCTAGTGCCAAATCTACAAAAGTTCCAGCTGCAAAATTTGAGTTGCGTATCCACAAATCGTCACTATAAAAGTAGGTGGTGGTACTTGTGCGAGACATTACGGTAACTATCTTGGGCTAGAAACTTTTCGACAGCACCTTTTATACCAGGTCACATGTTTTCTTTCTGCCATGTCTGTCATCAGAAATAAAAACCTAGTTTATTTTTATCTTTTTTAAAATCTATGTCCTCTTAAAATTCTGATTTACTTTTTTTCATTCACCTTTTATCCTGAGCATAAACATCAGTTATCTGCATTTGCTTGTGTTCAAGGGCAACTAAACTTCGAACTCTGCTCTGTCTTCATCATATATAATTCACCACTTTGTCCTTAAAAGTCCTGTTGTCACATTTTTTAGTTATCTTCCTGTTTTACCTGGAAATTCTCTTAGCAAATTCCCTTTGTGATTTACCTTTCCTCATGCAACATTGCTTCCTAACTTCTCTTTTAATTCATGGGGAATAAAACTGTTATCCTGAAAGCTGGTTGGAGTCACAGTTGGGAGAAATAATTTTTAAGCCCTTGTCTGGTCATGCAGATTTAAATTATAAAAAGTTTTCCTAAATTAGTTCAGGTATGTGTTGGTATGATTGTAAGGTTGTGCAGCATGTTGATACCTTATTGCCACTTGAAGCATTAAATTTCTCATGTTCATGGAAACTGGAGACATGTCTACTTTTTTTCATTGTGGTTTAGTATCCTGTTGATGATGACACAAAAATAATAGAGTACTATGAACGGTTCAACTTTAAATTTTCTTTGTGCTAGAATACAAGAAATCTGATCTAGTGACACTTTTAACCCTTTTGGCAGTTCCGTTTAGGAAGGAATTTTTTAACTTCACAAATAATTTTCATAGTACAATACTGTTTAATTCTAAACCAACAGATCTTTGTGCATTTTCCAATGGAAATTATGGGCAGATGCGCACTGAAGTACAACCTTAGCATAGGTTCAGACACAGAATGCTACAAAAGCATGTAAGTTCTTCTTCAGTTTCATACTCCTGCAATGTATAATGACTCATGACTGACTCAATACTTATTTTACATGAAAAATTAGCCATTAAAGTACTCCCAGCCTTCCACCTAGGTCCTTTGTTTCATTATCACTGTCAATCTGTGTGGCCAGTGGCCAGCAGTAGTCACCTCAAACTGAAATATTTAACCATAATTTGTGCTCTACTGCTCACATTTCACATGCCACTCGCCCCTCAGGAAGATCTTAAGCACACAACTCCAAAACTTATATTGACAACAAAATAAAGCAAAATATCATTCTGAAGGCTTGATACATTTTCTCATTTGCGACATCTGTCAAGGCCATAAATTTCGCACTTCTTGGATGTACCTACTTTAAGGCAGTTTATAAACTAGTGAAGCTTCCATTGTTGTCAAGACACATTAGCATAAAAACAATTCATGACCGTATAACACATTATTTACATTACCGCCCCAGATACTTCTCAGTATAAACCCTCCACCATGTAGAAAGTTTAGTGAAATGTATAACTCATCATTATCACAACACTTCATGCCATTCAGTATCACATACACACATATACAATGTGAATATGCAGTTCACTCCCACTACATTTGAATTTTTGGCTGGGTTGATGTCAACTGCGAAGGATGATGTTTCAGAAATAGATAAAAATATTTCCGATCCTCCTGATTTTGACCAAGGTTTTCCTGGGAGGTTTCCTTTTGTTGTATGACATATGGCAGAACTGATAAGCCCCTCCATCTATTCTCAATTGGGACTCCCACCACCCCACTACGAACTCATCTGGTAAGAAAGCCCCTGGCTCTTCAGTGGGTCATTACTACGACAATCCTCTCTATCTTTTGGGGTAAGGAATGAAAATATTAAAAATAAATAAATAAAAATGAAAAATAGTGCATTTCTTGAGCTGTACATTTCACTGAATTTTTTGTATTGTGGAGGCTGCTGTAATGACACATTCCGACACAGAGACATACAGTACCTTAAAGGCTGCGCCAAAGATTAAATTGACAGGCATGTAGATTATAATCTTTGTAATGTTCACATTGGATTCTCTTTTGTTTCATACTCCAAGAAGGAGCTAAGAGACACTTTCGATTGTTGCCTTGTGGAGCATGGACGTAATTTTTGGAGTGTGCGGAAAGGCAGCCATATTGTTAGTATTTATGGTTTGTACGACGAGCAGAGCAAGTCTTATTGTGTTGTGAATAAAAAAATAGTGAGAAGTATCTAAGTTTTACGAGAATTATTTAAAGTGACACAGCATTTTATTCCTTGGTTTCCACCGTCTTCATGAAGTGAACCGATGCCGACTTAGGAAGATACACACGGCCAACAAAGAGAAGAAAACCGATGGCGACTAATGAATTAATATTGTGGCAGAAGGACTAATTCTACGTCTAAGGTGAGAACTCTGATTAAATCAACAATGACGTAGAATTCAAAATGTAATTAATCGGAATGGTAAATTATATTACAGGCAGCACTGAATTTGTCCCAAGGTGGTCAATAAAGTCCGTAAAAAAAATCCTTTCAAAAATTCTAATGTTACAGTTCCATGTCCATAATTTTTCCTCTTTTCAAAAAACCAATAAATTTAATTTTTTTTATTTATTTCGCCACACTGCTGATCACCAATATTTGGCTCTTTGTCTTTAAAGTGCCTGTATGTTTTGGATAGTATTGTCTGAATGATATTTCCTCCTTCCTAACGGGGTGAATTTGTTTGGCGCTGTTATTATATTGGGTTGTCCTGGCATTTAAGTGTTGGTTATTATATACATTGTCAGGCAAAAGTGCCTGTTTAATTCATTTACTTTTTATACTGCTCTCTTGGTTTTATTTTCTTATTTTGTTTTATTATATTATATTTTTTGTTTCATTTTCTTTACTTTTATTTGTTTTTATTACTAATCCAGATGAGCAGCTTTGGTCACTTGCTTCTGAATTGCTTGGGATCATATTGATCAGTTGATCTGGGGATCAATGTGCAACCTTTCGTCCAGTTTCATTACTCCTTTGACTTCGTGTAAATCAGCTGTTGGAAATCAATAGGGTCCTATTTTGTATGGCTTGGAGCCTTTTTATATTTATCTTTGCTGTGTATCCCCACACAATACACACATACTCTAACATAGGTTGTATAAGACTGCAGTACACTCTAATTCTTTCTTCAGCAGATAATGCACTATTCAGATTTAATATAGGATAAAGTGTGCTCAACCTTGAACTAACTTTTTTTCTTCTATTCACAATGTGGACCTGCCATGCAGCTTGTTTTATTCATTGTGGTACCTAGATAATTAAGTGTTGACCTCCATTATATGAGGGTTGCCCAGAAAGTAGTGCACTGCATTTTTTCTTCAACAATTCTTTTTTGAACATAATGAGAAATACACACACAAAAATATGGTGTTTTATCTACACACCCCATTTTTTCACATAATCTCCATCCCATTCTATATCCTTCCTACAATGCAAAACAAGGGTTTGTATGCCCTGTCGGTACCAATCCTTGTCCTGATCGTGGAGCCAATGCTTCACTGTGTGAATCTTCTCCTCACTGTCCTCAAAATGTCTTCCACAAATGGCATCCTTTAATGACCCAAACAAATGGAAGTCTGGGGGGGGCTAGGTCAGATGTGTCAGGTGTGACAGCTGTAGATGGCCTCCCCAACTGCTGCAAATCACGGAGCTCTGCCAAACCGCCTTCTGATGACCAGTGACTGACTACACTTCTGTAAACAGCAGATGCTCCATAGATGCAGAAACGTTTATGAATATTCCCGACAGTTTCTTCTCTGCAGTGAGAAATTCAATGATAGCACACGGGTTGTATTGTGTGTCACCTACAGATGCCATTTTGAAACTGTCCTGCAGCTATGCTATCTGTTGGAAGTGTCGGAAAATTGGTGTACTCACTCAGGAGACTTCAAATAATACATACATAACGTTTCACATTTGTAGTATTGTTTTTGGCTGACAAAAAAAAGTGCAGTGAATTACTTTCTGGGCAATCCTCGTACATTTCTGCTTTGGAAGGTCAGTACTGGTGTTGGTTGGCGATGAGGGGGGTTGTTTGCCTAACTTTTTGGTAAACATGATAGCCTGGGTTGTCTCTGCATTTAGTATTATTCGCCCCTTTTCTGCTCATGTCACTGTCTGGTTTAAGATGCCTTGGAGGAATAGGGTAGTGATCTTATAATTCCCTAAGAGTGCAAAGAACATGATATTGCGTGTGTATTGCCCATTTCTTACATATGCATCTATAGGATGTCAGCTGTATAAAGGTTGTAGACTATGATCCATGTAACTGATCTACATGGGACTCCCGTACATTTGTATCATTTAGTGGAGTGTACACTATCTACTTTCCCCTTAACGCTTCTCCCAGAAATATTGCTTTGCAGCAGTTTTACCATCAGCTCTGGGAAGTCTTGGACGCATAACCTGTAAAGTAATTCCGTGTGCCAGACGTCTTCATTAAAAGATTTGGCTGTGTCTCATAGTACCATTCCACAGTTGCCTTTGAAACTGAATGCTAGGGTGGCAGCCTCCATCACCTCTATTAGTTGCTTTGTCACAAAGTGACACTCCTAGAAGTCAAACTGCTGTTTGGGTAGTATTTGCTCCTTTTTGGTGTGCTACTGTATGGGGAGTAACAGAAGGTGTTCATATAATTTGCTCAGTGTGGGAAATAGATTCTAGGGAATAGGGGGTCCTTTCCAGGTTTGGTGACTGCGATAACTTCTTTATGCTCCCATGCTTTTGGAAACTTACATGATCTTGTAATCTTATTGAAGGTATTCACAAGGTGCTCAGTTGCGACAGGTGACAGATTTTATTTGGTATCTCGTTGATGATAACATCACGGCCTAGCATCTTTTTGGTGAGTAATGCTTTTATGTCGCCTGCTTCGTCTTCTGCTGTGAATGGTGGTGATGCATTATGTTCATTATCTTCTGCTGCAAGAAAGGTCTCGAGTTGCCTTCTGGTGTTGGTTTCGTGGGCCCTGTCCTGTGGCCCTGACATTCAAAATTCTCTTTCACAGATGTCTGCGAGTGCACTAGCCTTCACAGCAACGCTAAACGTGAGGCCTCACTCGCTGTGTACAGGCGGCATTCATGCATGCCTTCTTATGAACTACTTGGTCGCAAGCCACAGGCAGTTGTCTTCCACCTTAATGGCAGACAGACAAGCAGACCATTCCAGGTTTTGTGCTCATCAAGTACTGCTCTTAGCTCTCGTAGCAATCTGTTGAATAGTCTCCTGGTTCCTGGATTTCGAATCAACTTCCACTCTTTCACAATCCTATTTTTGTAGTGTGTCTGTGCAAGCAGATGTAGTGGGTGTTGCCTACTATGATGAGCGCTTTCTGGAGGCCTGGGTGTTGCCTCTTCTGCTGGTTACTGGATTGTTTGCATCAGCTATTTTAGAGCTTGTCCCGTATTACCCTCAATTTGTAGTGGGGTTAGGGTGATGTCCGCTGTTAGTTCGTTTCGGAATTGCTCCTAATTTATACGTTTGAACAAGGTGTGCTGATGGAGACTGGGAGCCATTCTCCCACATCTATTTCTAGAAGCATGGGATTGTTCTGTTTAATGGATTCACAGCCTCGATGCCTGTAATCAGCTTGGTTATAACTATGTCTAGCACATCAACTCTCCTACCACCTGGAGGGAAGTGTGTGAATTCTTCTGACCACCACACACTGAGTTGACACGTGTGCACAAGGTTTTGTAGCTGGCAGCCATTGCTGTTGATTATTCTTGAGTACCAGTCTAGGTGTTTAATGCTGAGGTCTCCCCCAGTTAGGAGCTTACCTATCACCTGTGCTAGTGTCGTTACGTCATCTTCACTTTAAGATATTGCTGGGTGGTCTGTACGCTGCCACAAACATCAGGGGGGCGTTAGCCATGTGTATTTCAATAGCTACCATTACTGTCAGTAATACATCTGGCAGGGATTCACCTGGTGGTGTGGGATGCCTCGTTTTACAAATATTGCAACCACGCATCTTGCTGTAAGACTATCTATACGGTAGCTATTGTAGTTTGGTGCTAAGGCCCTCACTCCTGGTTTGAGATGAGTGTTAGACACCAAACAAACGCCAGTGTCCTCGTCTTTCAGGAATTCCATGAATTCCTGTACCTGTTTGCGGATTATGTTTGCATTAAAAACGCACATGGTTAATTCCTGTAAGTGTAGGCATCTATTCATTGTGGGGGATGTTGGGTGATGCGGAATTTCTTGCAACTATTAGCAAGGACAAGTGGCATAGCTTCTGTAAATTGCCCTGTTAGCTGCTGTGTCATGGAGAGTGTGTGGTTGACTACCTCATGAGCTGGTTTATCGAAACTGCTAACAGTGCAATGTCGCACTGGCGTGTGGATGGATATGTGACCACAGCATGCAAGTTTGCCCTTGTTTTGGTGGCCAGTTTTGTACGCCTTCTGCATCTCTTGGCAGGCTTTTGGGTGCAGGTCCTGTCACGTTCGCGGAATGGCGCTATTCGTCCGTTACAAGGCTGGATGGGTCGGCGCTGGAATTTTATGTGGCGTACCTCGTTGGGGTTGTCACTGTTGTGCATAGATACGCTGTGTGTCGCACCTGTGTTGTAGTGACATTGTGCTGCTGTCTCAGGAGCCGCTTTCTACCTTCTATCCTGTTCTGTTGTCTGGTGGTAGCTTATACTGTCCCTTATTACCATTTTGGATAACTTTTCCCCTTTTGAAGGTCTTTTGTTGGGGTTTCTGCCGCTGCTGACGCTCTACTATATCGCCTTCTGTCAGAGGGACATCCCTGATAGCTTTCTTGATGGAGCCCCTTGCAATTTAAATATTTCGCTCCCCCCCTCCCCCCCCCCCCCCCAACCCCTTCCCTTCCGACTTTTTGGGACAGTCTTTGGAGGCATGTTTCCCTGCACAGTGCACATAGTGTGGATGCCTGATATTGTCCCTGGCTACATTGCATACCACTTGAGAATTGTAGCGTTCCCTAAAACGGTTTTTCTCTCTCAGATTTTCGACTGTAACTTCCAGCGACATTATTCTTTTTACTTCAAAAGTTTCTTCTTTTGTGGCGTATCTATTAGAATCACTGTGATGAGTGGCCCTTTGTTTCTCACTAGTCTTACTATGTTTATGTCGAAAGCTTGCCTTCTCAGTTACCTTCTCCCAAGATGTTGACAGTGGGATTCCTCTAAAAACTACTTTGGCTTAGATATAGCAAGTTTAAATGTAAAAAATGGAATACTCTTTTCTTGCAGCGCGTTTTTCACTGTGATGTAATCCTTGGTAGATTTTAGGGTGATTTTTGTCCTGCCTCCCCCGCTGATTTGGCGCTGTAATCTCTATTTTTCAACGTGATTTTTGCGGGTACATGTAGAGCCTTGTACGATTCCAGAAACTCCGCTATGAATAGCGGAATTTTATAACTTTTGGTCGCTACTGGTGGCGGACTTGAGGGAATATTTGTCTGTTGGTTTTTCACAGGTTGTGTGTGGTGATTATGTCGCGCTAGAGCAGCGAGCAGTCCAGGCTACCTCGAAGAGCTGCTAGTTGCCGCGTAGTTTTATGTCGATTTCCGTAACATGTGTGGTATTTGATGGTTTTCTGCTGAGTCCCCTCCCTGTGACTCCAAGGAGTACTCAGACCTGCCTTCAAATGGTTCAAATGGCTCTAAGCACTATGGGACTTAACATCTGAGGTCATCAGTCCCCTAGACTGAGAATTACTTATACCTAACTAACCTAAGTACATCACACACACCCATGCCCGAGGCAGGATTCGAACCTGCTACCGTAGCAGCCGCGTAGTTCCGGACTGAAGCACCTAGAACAGCTTGGCCACAGCAGCCCGCTACCTACCTTCCTAAGCTCGGATGGGTTTTCGGCTTGATGGACGTTTCAGCGAACCTTATCTCTGTCTAGGCAGAACATGAGGTCCTCATTTGGAAAGTTCCCTACACCTTGGAAGAGTGGAGACAAATTAAGTATATGCGGCAGCAACAAACGTTCTAGCCAGTTGGCAAAACAGCCCTTAACAGTAAGGAGAGGGACGCATTGAATGGATAAAAAGAACTTTTTTTCCCACTCCTAGGAGAGGAGCGGCTGATGGGAATCCGGCCCATTTAGAGTCGCAGTTCTGTTCAGCCAATTATCAGATAAGCTGATAGTGGGGCAAAATTGGGGATCCCGCTTGTAAATAAACAGGAGGGGCTTATCAGTCCCGGCATACGCCTTACAATCAAGGGAAACCTCCCGAAAACCTTAGTCAGAACTGGAGGATTGCAACCCTAATACTTTATTTCTGAGACTGGTTAACGACTATATGAAGTTGTATCAATATGGGTTATCAACTACTACTACAAGGTACAGAGCACCATATTAAAATGAACGATGCTTCAAATATTGTTCTCAACAGTCACCAAGTAATTAAATCCATGAGTTTTACGGTAGTGCTGCCATTAAGCGTAGCTAACGTGCAACTGTGGACCTGTTATGCAATATTGCCGGTAGATGGCGGGTGCAGTCTTATGTAGCAAACTGCCACGCGCTCATTAGCATAACGAACAACATTCAGATCCGATCTCTGAATAAGAAACCTGCTGTGTAATCTTTCCTTGTATACAGAATATAGGTGATTTTATTCTTATCTACTTTGTGTGGTTGTGCTGAAATACTGAAAATTTATACGTCCAAGCCTGTAATGCATTTTAATGTCATTTGGCGTTAATTGCTAGTCGCCATCTTTGTTTCAAAGCTAGATTTGCATTAAAAGCTATCCAGCTACCACCATGCATTGAATGAACCAGCGTGGCCAACCGTATGATCTGATCGTACATGTACGATAATTTAAGATGATTTACGAACGTACGATCCACACCTCGGATGAAACGTTTACTATTATTAAGACTTCATCTTTCTTATTATTTTAATTTTTATGGTTTTTTAACTTTGGCAATTTATTTCACAAATACGATTTTGAGCAGCCTTCATGCCAGCCTGTTCAGCTGTAGGATTCCCCAATTTCATTACGCTGCAGCTGCATAACTCAACTTGGGTTATTCCCCGATATGAATCGTCGTAGGGATTCACCGAATAGACTGCGTTAACCATGCGCAGTGCTGATACGTTATGTTAAAAGTCTTACAGTTAACTTGTTGACTCAGGTGACGACAGTGCATGGCAGTGAGCAGTTAATAAAGTGTTAGGTAGTGAAAAATAGTGAGAATGGAAACAGAAGTTAGCGATAGCGGTCCTAGTATTCCCAAGAAATCTACAGCGGGTGTATTTAAATACAGTATAAGAGGCGAAAACAAAAATGTAGAAAATTCTGGGAAACAAACTCCGAATCTAAAAGGTTGGTTGCGCGTGATGAATCGAACACGGAAAGGGCTAGATGTAGATTCTGTAACATAACTTCTGTGTACGGACTGGAATGCGTTACAAACATTCTTAAAGTGAAAATCACGGCAAAAAATGTAGGAGGTGTCATCTAAAAGCTAGATATTCTTAGCAAATTTGTGAAACCAGCTACTGCTGATACCTCTTCAAATAATCAGGCTCACAGTGCAGAAATTAAATTGCCAGGATTCGTGACAGTGTTTTTCATCACCTGGAGGCGTAGTTAAAAGTGTCTTTACTGATTCTAAAATCGCCGGCTGTACATCTGCGTCGCAATAAATGTGTCCAGATCGTAAAGAAGGTGACAGGAGAGAGCCGTTAGAACGAACCCACAGAAAATCTGAGACATACAAAATTCAGTGTTATTAGTGATGAGTCAACAGATATAGGTTCTCTCAAAATGTCCTATACCGTAATTAGATATTTTGGTAAAGAAACAAAACTGAAAGTAAATTTTGAAATCTTCCTGAACGTGATAAATCTACGAAGGTGAAATTAGCAAACACCTTTACTCAGATCTAATGCTTTCATTTTCTGAGTACATTGTTCGTGAAAACAATATTAAAGGATTTGCTTCTGATACTTCTAATTTTGTGATGGGGATCAAGAACCTGTTGCTACTCGGTTAACTGAAAAATGTCCTGGATTAATTATTCTCAAATTCATATATATTACTCGCTTCGCGTATGTGCCAATGAAGCTCGTAAATGTCTACTGTGGCTAGGAACATTTATAACCATTTCGAAGCTAGCGCTAAGAGACACAATTGCATGAATTTCAAACTTTTTTAGACCTCAAAATTCATAAAACGTTGCATGCACCAAGACAACAGGGCTATATTGGCAGACCGTTGTAGTGGGGATTGTGGAACATTGGAACACTTTGTGTCTCTGTTTTTATTTTTTATTTTATGTACCTAGAGGAGAGGCTGGTTGCGGCAGAAACTCGCTGATCTCTCAATGACTGTTTTAAAATTATTTTATTTATTTTTTGACTATATTTTATCTAAATTCATAGATTTAAGTAAGTATTTCCGGAATGGTAAAGTTGTTATCATTGACTTACGTGAAAAGATGGTAGAGGGGTACAAGGAAATGCTGCTTTTCTACATGGACCGGCAGTATGTCAATCAGTGATTGACATTGACCCCAACAACAGGTCGAAATTTCTTCCCGAGAGCCAAAGCTCCTAAGCAGTTGAAGGTCTGAAGGCCATTCAGAAAGCAGATATGTATAATAAACGGGATACTGTGAAAGACTCTCACCGCAAATGGAGGGATTTCAGAATGCAGGATTTTCAAAGCTGAGAAAGAGGTATAACTTTGATGATGAAGTATTGCCATTGCTTGCAGTTTCAACGCCTAAAAGATCTCTTTCAAACAAAGAAAGGAAAAAGCCCCTCTCTCGTTCTTACGTCAAAGTTGCCAAAAATAGTCTCTTCCGATGATGACAGTCACCTACGTCAAATCTGTGGTGGAAACTGCCTAATGCAAAAATAGACGAAAATATTAAGAACTGTTCAGAAGTAAGCGTATTTTGGGGGTACATATTGAACACAAAAACTTTATCCGGCAGGAGGTAGAATTGCTGGCTTTACCAGAATTTGTACTCTCGTGTTTACCCCTTCCGCATTCAAATGCTGACTGCAAAAGAGCTTTTAGTAAGATGAATCTTATGATAGTGAGAAACAGGAATAGGCTTGTTACAACTACAGTGAATGGATGTTTGCTTGACAGCCAATGTGTGAGGAGCAGCAGCTCATACAAAAATATTGTTAGTGCTGAAAATAAGCTCAGAAGCTTGAATAAAGCACAGTTGTACTCCCGGCCATCAACTTCCAGTTCTTATGTTCCTGACGCTCGGAATGATGATCATGATGCTTACATTTTGAAGTCTTCTTCCAAGGTAAGCAAATAACGAAGTAATTTTAAAATAATTTAATGAACGACATTTAATTTTAATAAATTAGTTCTTAATTCAATATCGATGACATTGAAATGCGGAGAAGTTTGCGTGAATTAATTAGAACAGGCCTACTTTTATGTTGTGTATGTGATCACCTAACGAAATGTACGATAATTTCGATGCAGTTGCACGATCCAGTAACATTGAAAGGCTGGCAACGCTGGAACAAACTAAAAAAAAAGGATAGCAAACGAATGCAGTATCATAAAATACACTTAAGCTGTATAGTTCAAATGGAGATTGCGATACGTCGCAACGAATATATGTATCGACAGTAAATCGAAATTATTTCCATAAGATCATTAATTATTTATTGGAAAGAAAACGAACAGAGCTATGAATACATCTGTATATCATGAGTTAATCGAAATGGTAATCACAAGAATAAGTTTGTACTTACAGGAAAGAAGACAAATCGAATATCGCAGCGTACAAGTCTAATAGGGACCACTATAAACACTACGAATTTAAAAAAAAAAAAAAAAGAATATTCAACACAAAGAGGAAAGACTGATAAATAGATGAAACACTCTTCTGAAACAGAAGAGATAATATTTTTTTATAGGCAACAGACATTTAAAAAAAAATTCCGGAAACCAACAAAAATTAGCCAACCAATAACACTATAAGAAATGTCAATTCAAAATACGCACCAAGAAAGAACTCACATCAGCAGTTACCATTCGCCATTGGTCAAAGCCGTGGCTGGTATTGCGAATTCCTCTTGCTCTGGAAACCTGGCCCAGAGCTTACATCCTCGTCATAGATCGGGTAACAGACTTGGTGTAATCCCGAGAGGTGAGAATAATAATAGGACAACGTCCTATCATTAAAAATTTTGTATGAGCAACGTGGTGCTGCTTATTGATGCAAGACCGCGCACATTCGCCGACACAACGAACGATGCGCATTTCTCGAACTAGCTCAGGTAATTCAAAACGAGTAGAGCAGCAAACGTCGATAGTGACTCGTACAGAACGGCCGTTACTAGGCAACTGTCCACCATTCCTAGGGCACGCTTCGAAGATCATTACGTCCCGATTTTTCGAGCTAGAACATTCCCATCGATAATAAAGCAAAAAGCACGGCACAAAAATGGTTTCAGAGTTCTTTCAAGCATGACATTTATACGGAACTTAGGCATTGCCGTCCACATAATGCAATAACGGCCCCAAGATGGGTTTTCAATATCAGTTAAAGTACATATGTGATAAGTTAATTACTGGTCAAGCTTGTGTTCATTTCCTATGAAGGACGGTTGTCGGTTGTTATTGTTCAGATCATTGGCGTGTTTGTTCTGATACAGACTATTATCAGAACAAGAGGAAGGAATAGGTGAAAACCCAGCGCCATGTCACAGTCTGTTCTTCACGAACAGGGCCGAGGGCGCTGCCAAACCTAGCGCTCCGATGTCCCATACTATGGATGGATAGCCTTCAACAACACGCCCTCACTTCGCGAGACACAGCGCAAAGATCTGGGATGTATCACAGGACACTGGAGTCAGTCTTGTGATCAGGAACAATGTGCCACCATATGTGCTTTTTTTGCCAGCCAATTTTTTTTTGTGATGGCATTCTTTCGTCCAGCGTGATTGGTAACGTTTATTACTCCGTGACCTCGACTTCGAGTCATGTTTACTTTGTTCGACGGCTTGTAAAGCGTGTCGGCACTATATCCCGTAACTAGTGTCATTGCAGCCATTTGACCGTACTGTGGCAGTTATTTCTTGTTGCTCAAGGAAAGATAC
This sequence comes from Schistocerca serialis cubense, assembly GCF_023864345.2. Taxonomy (NCBI): domain Eukaryota; kingdom Metazoa; phylum Arthropoda; class Insecta; order Orthoptera; family Acrididae; genus Schistocerca; species Schistocerca serialis. The sequence continues at coordinate 449,819,338 of NC_064639.1, read as the reverse complement.
AGTGACACCAAACTGCGTTATGAAAGTAGTTCTCAACTTTTGAGCTTTTATGGCAAGTTTCTTGAAGATTGTGAGTGTCTTTACATGTCACATTGCAAATGCTCGTATATTCAGTAACACACGCAAATTAAATGTTGCTACTGATAACAGGGCTCTCCTTCAAATACAAATCTGGGTTAATAATTCGGTTTGTGACCTTACTTATGGTTTCGTTTTGTTGCTGGATTCGTAAATCGCCAGCGTCAAACTTCAGCCCCATATAACCACACTAGGAATGTCTTGTAGCACTGTGGTATTCCTGTACAGTCTCCTAATTAATGTTCTTACTTAAATGTGTACTTAGATTTATTGGTGATCTCCTTCAGTTTGTTTTTTACGGAAAACACGGATATATGGGCATAGACCAGAGCAATAGCTGCTGGCAGACCGTTCAGATCTGTCATTGCCATTGAAATGCACAGATTTATTTTATCACAGTGCTCAAGCAATAATAAAACATTTTAATAACAAATATAAATTTACGAAAGAAAAAATACTGGTCATTATATTCAGAAACGAGGACACACAACGAACATGGAAATGAAATTTCAAGAACTATGGGACCCATGTAACAAGCAGACGGGTAACACTTTCAGTCATAAGGTAGACGTTAAAAATTAACAGAAGCAGAAAGAAAGGATGCTAAGGAACTTGGATTAACGTGTGTTGTGCAATGCAGAAAGCCCTATTTAATTTAATAACGCCTGTGTGTGTGTTTGTGTGTGTGTGTGTGTGTGTGTGTGTGTGTGTGTGTGTGTGTGTGTCAATGCCACCTGTTAGTGGCATTTGAAACTGTTCCAAGTTTTGTATTATCTATGCTAAGTTACAATTTTTATTACTTGTCAATGATAAATTTACGATTTTGTATTAATGGGCCGCGCGGGATTAGCCGAGCTGTCTCAGGTGCTGCAGTCATGGACTGTGCAGCTGGTCGCGGCGGAGGTTCGAGTCCTCCCTCGGGCATGGGTGTGTGTGTGTGTTTGTCCTTGGGGTGATTTAAGTTAAGTAGTGTGTAAGCTTAGGGACTGATGACCTTAGCATTTAAGTCCCATAAGATTTCACACACATTTGAACTTTTTTTTATTTTACTAACGATTTAAATAATATGAAATCAGTAAAATGCGTAGTATTAAAGACGATATTCATTTATAAACATTTTTTGTTAACATTTAGCAAAACACACACACATTAGTACGCCACCACAAACTGCGTCATGGATATCGACAATGCACCGAATTGCTCTACAATTATCTCGTTCTCAAATTTTGGTTTGCCTATAACTATTGCCACCAAATTAATTTTCAAAGAATCGGTGTTTTCACGTCAGCACAATCGTTTCTTGGGACCGCTTTGACTACAAAATATCTTCATTATTATATTGCTTATGGACTTCCCCTTCTTATATTTTGTGTGCATGTGTTTGAAAGTGTTCCATAATACTGCCGTGTTGCATATATTGTATCATAAAAGGAAGTGTTGTTAGGCTTAATAAAAATCTTTGATCTCTCTTCAGTCAACCTTGAATCGTGTTTTCTAATTTGAACCATTTTTAAAATAGAGCAGTTTTTACTGCTTGCAGTTGCATTTATGTTAGTTGCAAAATTTGCATCGACCTCCAATCCACATTCCTTAGTAGGGGAGATGAGTAACATAAAAACCCAACGGCCACATTACAAATAGTGGTGACTGTATAGACAGCACAAAAATTAATTTACTGTTGTATTTACACAACGACAAATATATGAAATATGAACTGATTGCGACGATAGTGTCTGGCATAGCGTCAATGGAGGCAGCATGGCAGAATGTATGTATGCTGTATAGGAAAAATACAATTATAACTGGTGATATAGGTCTACAACAAAAAGGTTTTTGAGGTACAGAAAAACTGCAAAGACGTAAATTACAAAATTGGTTGGCTTCCAGATTAACAAAGGAATAGAGAGTGACTACTTTGATCAAAGGAAACTGAAAATTCAGTAATGGATCAAAAATGTGAACTGAATGCAAAAACGGTTTCGGGAACGAGTCAAACGGTGAAATCTATGAACTGATGAAAGTACTATTAGCAAGGAACACTAAAGTAGATCCACACAGTTCTGAAATGAAATTGTCAGAAAGTTAGATGCAAAAAGATTCAAATGCAATTGTCAGGAAATAATTTAGCATATTTATTAAAGAAGTGAGATGGGAGTTTTATGTTATCAGACTCATACATTGATTGTAGTATGAAAAATAGGGAGGGATGGCTGCACTCTTTAGAGGTCATGTCGATGTAAAATAAGACATAAATGAGAAACTTACTGCCAATGAAGTCGAAGTTTTTTCAGCATTTGACCAGTCAGTGAATGTAGAGATTGAAATAGTGGAATGTAATGCTAAAGAGAAAATCCAAGAATTAGAGATAGAGGTTATCAAAACTTGGGCAACAAAGTCTCAGAAGTTGAAGTAGGTGTTTGTGGAAGAAATAAATCATTGGAGAGTCTCATCAACCAGCAGCTTTATGAACTGAAATTCCAAGATGTAGAAAAACTTAAAACCATTACCAGTACTGTCAAAATTTAAGAGAAATTAGAGATTTTAGAGAATGTTCTTCATCTTTATACTATTTCTCTGTTTAGTCTGGCATGTTATTGGAATACAGGAATCGATGCTGAAAAGTATGACCCCAAGGGAACCGTCTATCCATTATGACCACAAGGGAAACGTCTATCCAGTAATTTTCTTTGATTCGTGTAACAAGACGATTCTATAGCAATAATCCCAAAAATTTAAAACTTTCATGTTCGAGTTTTTCATTGAGTGAGAAACTTATATTTACAGCTTGCGCAGCTCTGTGAGAAATACTTAACTTCCTAGGACTTACCAAATGTAATGATTATCCATTGCCTTATGCCATCTATGACTTCTCGAATATTTAAATAGCTGCTTTTTCAGTAAGGGGACTGGTACTATTTTAGTTTTTCTGTATTTTTATCTGCAAAAACTACAACATTCTTCTGAAACCGCAAGTGAAATATCATTTTTAAGTATCACAGAAATAGCAGGGGACCCAAAATTAACCTTGTGGTACTCCATGTCATTGCTTCAAATTCTGAGCATCGCTATGTGACTGCTTTGTGTAATTCAGATAAAATAAAAACCACGAACTTGCTACGCCTAACATTCTGTAATATTTTAAATTTTTTGTTAGGGTATCATGGTTCACACAGTATATTGTCTATCAAAGTTAACGCAGCCTTTTCACTTGACAGCCCTTTTTGCACCTGATGTTTGTTACTTAGTACATTTTCTGTGCTAAGCGTTTTATCTTCTCGAAAATTTTTAATAATGCTGACGTAATGAGATGGATTGCTAATTCGGTACTAATATTGTGTCTGCTAACGTTTTGTCTCCTTTTTTGTGAAGTGGCTTGAAAACATCGTATTATATCCCTTTGAGAAAGTTCTGCTGTGAAAAGATTCGTTACAGAAGTAACTCAATATTTTACTAAACTCAGTTGGACAACATTTCATTATTGAACTACTGTTTTCATCACAGCCTGTGGAACATTTATCTTTAAGAAATTTGAGGTAACTGAAAACTCCTGTTGGGTGTAGTTACTTTTTCTCAAACTTGCTTCGAAAGGAGTTTCTTCAGAACTGTAGAGTATCTTCTAAGGAAGTACTCAAACCTAAATTATCTCCTACTGCCAGTTTTGTTTAAAGAAATTTCTTCATTTTCCTGATTAATTTTTCCTAACTAATTTTTTACTATCGTTGCTGTAGGAGCGTATTCTTTCTTGAAAGTACATACATTTTGATATGTTGACGATTTTGCTTGAATTTATGGTACGGTACATGGCTGTTGATATACTTTCCGGGATGTGAGGTCGTGGTCCAAGAACTTTTCTGCTTTTCAGCCATGTCACCCGGTCGTGAAAGCCTTCATTCTACAATATGATACGGTACAGTTTCTAATGTGATTTAATCGTGTCATCACTTACCCCTTGTTGCCAGTTAGTCTTCTAGTGGTTTTGTATGATACTCTGACCACATCTGCAATCCAGGGTTTAGTTCCATTTAATCCGCATCCGTCAGTGAATTACTCACGAAAAAATTATTTAGAAAATCCATTTTCATATTAAGATGGCTTTACAGTTGGCTGATGCTGCCGATTGTGTTACTAAATCCAAAAAATAATCAAAATTAAAAGAACAGTTTACAACATATCACACACACGCATATAATTAAATTTACCTTTCATACCATCATGTTTAAGAAAAAGAATTACGTCCCGGATATCACGAAAATAACGTTCGTTAACAAAAATTTATGCCCCGGGTGAGGATCGAACTCACGACCTTAAGGTTATGAGACTTACGCGCTGCCTACTGCGCTACCGAGGATATGCATCACGAGCGCTGCTTGACTGTATATTACGCAGCAGTATCTGGTATATGTTTGGTTTATGGGAGCTGTGGTTACTATTTACAAACTTACGGACATAGTTTATAAGGCGATATATACTGAGTATACTTCAATATTTTTTCCCAAGAAGGCAAATCGTTTTTTTTATTGCACCCCAGTGGTCGGTAAGTTTTTTCTTTGGACCAAAAAACATACTTTATATAGGAGTTATTACGTATAGAACACATTAAACTAATTTTAGCACACACACACACACACAGACACACACAAACTGCATGGACAGTATCTCCGAACTTCCAGATGGAGATGTAAATTTGTTTATTGAAAACCGCGAGTTAATAGCTAAAAAATCTTGGAGAATAAGTCGAGAATTGCTAAATATGACGTTTTTAACATGGAAATTGCAGACACAGAGGCGCAAGTCACAAGGACATATTTGAATATTCCAAGGTCATTGGTCCTTTATTGTACAATGCCTGCATAGACAATATTGTAGTTTTGTGATTAATTTCCATAGGGAAATTGTTTCCAAATTTTCAAATTCTTTAAGCATGGACTGCTATTGGTTGTCGAATTACATCGTTAAAAAGACAATACACTCTGTCTCCATATCACTAGCTTTTATTTGTAATAAATGTGTGGAATCTGCAGTATTTCCAGAATCACTCAAGGTATCAAGGTATTCCACTTTTTTAAAAAAGGGAACAAAGCTGTGGAGCGCTCTCAATTGCGCCAATACTTTCACAGATATTTTAGGCACTTCTACATACAAATAAGCAGCTACTTTGGAAAACACAATCTCCTAAGTAACAATCAGTTTGTTTTTTGCAAGGGGAGAAACACAGTAGCCATTTCGGAAATTGTGGATCAAACTTTAACAACTCTTGAAGACAAAGGCATGGTATCACTGCTGCTATGTGACCTAAGCAAAGCATTAGATTTCATTCCTGTTGACATACTAAAAAGGAAGCTGGAGTTTCATTCGGTGAATGGAAGCACATTAGCTACGATGCATTCTTATTTAAGCAACTCAATGTTTTACTAAGTTCAGTTGAACAACATTTCATTATTGAACTACTGTTTTCACCACAGCCTATTGAACATTTATCTTTAAGAAATTTGATGTAACAGAAAACAATTTTTCTCTGTCAGAAACGTAAATTCTTCCTTGATGGAAATCAGCACAGGTGTTAAACAGCGATCTATTCTCAGACATTTTCTTCATTGCAGCAATCAATGATTTTACTAATAACATAGCTCATTCTGCCATGTTATGCAGATGAAACAACGCTACTTACTACACAGAGGAAAATCCCTGATCTGAATAGGTAACAAAAGAAACCCTTGATGCAACCTTGGACTGGTTTGCAGCTAATCAACTCCTGTGTAATCCCGAAAAAAATCAGCCACTCCTAATGGGAATTTCTAGCAAAATAGAAAATATGTCAGTTAAACTTTTAGATATTTACATTGACTCCAAAAAAAAAGTCTGCTGGGAGGAACGTATCAGTTGTGTGTGTGAAAAAATATCTTGGGTGTCAAACACCATTTTGAAGATAATGGATTTAGTGAGCTTGGATTACTTTAGAGTGGTGTACTTTGTACTATTTTAGTCACACATGTCATATGATCTGATAGTATGGGCACAATAGCCTAATATCAAGAATATTTTTAAAATACGAAAAAAGTCCTACATGTATTGTGGTAAACAGGACACATGGAGCACTGTCGTCCTTTTTTTTCTTCTTTTTTTTTCAAGGCTCAAAATACAATTACAAATTTTTACTTGTGCGTCCATGATCTACATTAAAAATAATATTTCAGAATTTGCTGCTAGGGGAGAAACTCACAGACACGACACCAGAGCTAAAGCTAATTTATATACACTGAGGCACAGGTCAGCAAGAATTAGAAATTATCACAAAGTGAACCCATTCAAAATTTTCAACAAATTACCACTCTATGATCAGTCTATCGATCTATTTTTTTTTAATTAAATGGCACAGCTGGCTATCAGATTACCCATTTAAACATGTTAAAGAATTCTCTGTGATGCTTGCGGAGCATATCAACATTTAACAAATTTTTCTATATTCTACTGTATCATTATATGGTGCATTTATTTTTGTACAATTATGCTTCTACGTTTTGTATAATTATGTCCAGTATTTTCTATCCCATTATTATTGCGCAGTCTTTGCAACATACTGCATCAGAGTATAGCTTATGTACACTAGCTGTTCACTTTAGTTTATTTATATATACTTGTACGTATTACTACATCCTGTATTATACAGCAATGAGGAAGTCTGTTTCACAGTAAAATAATCACTGGTGAATAAAAAATTCTTGATTCTTTGTGACATCAGAATCTGTACAACATTAAATGTTTTTAATTCCCTTCCATCAGATATCGTCTCAAAAATGAGATCGACAGGAAGTGCAAAATGGCTAAGCAGGGATGGCTAGAGGACAAATGTAAGGATGTAGAGGCCTATCTCACTAGGGGTAAGATAGATACTGCCTACAGGAAAATTAAAGAGGCCTTTGGAGAGAAGAGAACGACTTGTATGAATATCAAGAGCTCAGATGGAAACCCAGTTCTAAGCAAAGAAGGGAAAGCAGAAAGGTGGAAGGAGTGTATAGAGGGTCTATACAAGGGCGATGTACTTGAGGACAATATTATGGAAATGGAAGAGGGTGTAGATGAAGATGAAATGGGAGATATGATACTGCGTGAAGAGTTTGACAGAGCACTGAAAGACCTGAGTCGAAACAAGGCCCCCGGAGTAGACAATATTCCATTGGAACTACTGATGGCCATGGGAAAGCCAGTCCTGACAAAACTCTACCATCTGGTGAGGAAGATGTATGAGACAGGCGAAATACCCTCAGACTTCAAGAAGAATATAATAATTCCAATCCCAAAGAAAGCAGGTGTTGACAGATGTGAAAATTACCGAACTATCAGCTTAATAAGTCACAGCTGCAAAATACTAACACGAATTCTTTACAGACGAATGGAAAAACTAGTAGAAGCCAACCTCGGGGAAGATCAGTTTGGATTCCGTAGAAACACTGGAACACGTGAGGCAATACTGACCTTACGACTTATCTTAGAAGAAAGATTAAGGAAAGGCAAACCTACGTTTCTAGCATTTGTAGACTTAGAGAAAGCTTTTGACAATGTTGACTGGAATACTCTCTTTCTAATTCTAAAGGTGGCAGGGGTAAAATACAGGGAGCGAAAGGCTATTTACAATTTGTACAGAAACCAGATGGCAGTTATAAGAGTCGAGGGACATGAAAGGGAAGCAGTGGTTGGGAAGGGAGTAAGACAGGGTTGTAGCCTCTCCCCGATGTTGTTCAATCTGTATATTGAGCAAGCAGTAAAGGAAACAAAAGAAAAATTCGGAGTAGGTATTAAAATTCATGGAGAAGAAATAAAAACTTTGAGGTTTGCCGATGACATTGTAATTCTGTCAGAGACAGCAAAGGACTTGGAAGAGCAGTTGACTGGAATGGACAGTGTCTTGAAAGGAGGATATAAGATGAACATCAACAAAAGCAAAACAAGGATAATGGAATGTAGTCTAATTAAATCGGGTGATGCTGAGGGAATTAGATTAGGAAATGAGGCACTTAAATTAGTAAAGGAGTTTTGCTATTTGGGGAGCAAAATAACTGATGATGGTCGAAGTAGAGAGGATATAAAATGTAGGCTGGCAATGGCAAGGAAAGCGTTTCTGAAGAAGAGAAGTTTGTTAACATCCAGTATTGATTTAAGTCATTTCTGAAAGTATTTGTATGGAGTGTAGCCATGTATGGAAGTGAAACATGGACGATAAATAGTTTGGACAAGGAGAGAATAGAAGCTTTCGACATGTGGTGCTACAGAAGAATGCTGAAGATTAGATGGGTAGATCACATAACTAATGAGGAAGTATTGAATAGGATTGGGGAGAAGAGAAGTTTGTGGCGCAACTTGACCAGAAGAAGGGATCGGTTGGTAGGACATGTTCTGAGGCATCAAGGGATCACCAATTTAGTATTGGAGGGCAGCGTGGAGGGTAAAAATCGTAGAGGGAGACCAAGAGATGAATACACTAAGCAGATTCAGAAGGATGTAGGTTGCAGTAGGTACTGGGAGATGAGAAAGCTTGCACAGGATAGAGTAGCATGGAGAGCTGCATCAAACCAGTCTCAGGACTGAAGACCACAACAACAACAACCATCAGATATTAAAGTCCACATTAATGTCCTATCCACATTTAAATCTGAATTAATAAAATCTCTCATGGATAAATTGTTGTTATTTCTTGAGGACTATATGTAGGTTAATCAGTAATTGTTTTTGTAAATTTGTACTGTCGTTTTTATTTATATTATATGCCTTTCTATTTATAATGTTAATCATAACATGTCTTCCTTGTATATTGTGTAATGATGTGAATGTGATTCATTCCACATCCTTGTCATTCATCAGAAAATGGATCAATGGAATTCGAAATTAATAAATAAAGTAAGCAAGGCTAAAAAATAGGTCTTGGCTGGCAACTTCAGCGTGTGTTCACTGCTGATGTACAGTTCAAAAGATTATTTTGCTATGAAAACTGGGTAATCAGTATCTGTTACATTTCTCAAGTCAACATATTTACTGCTATAATCCATTTTTTTTTCAGCTGACTCTAGAATGACACATTATAAATGCATGAGTTATTACTAAATATTGATTTACTAAAGTCTTTACTAAGTAATGCTAGTGAATACAGTATATTGAATAGTTTTAACTCCCAGTTATTTCTTATGTGTAAGAAGAATTAATCATGCTGAAGAAGGATAAACCCCATGAACTGAACTGTGAGATTGAGCTAATGAACAATGTAAGTGCAAATGAAGCAATTATTCATGAAGTGGATCAGCCTGCTCTGATGGATTTCTGAGCATAATGCCAGTGAAAATTTAAGGAAAAGAGGGAAGTTCCCGAAAATGTCTCAAGGAACTTGATTAGCTAGGCCATCAAAGCGATCTATCACACATCCAAGGAAGAGCAGGAGTGTTTTCCATATCATAGTAGCCTGTCACAGTATATGTGCGAACCATAGGCCGCATCTATTTTCCACTGTCCATCTCTGTCCACCAATGAGGTTAGAATAAAAAATAAAATACTGATTTCTTTGCTGACTACTTCCCATTTGGCAAACTACCTTTGGCCAGGTGGACATCGCAGAAAGCGAGTATCATCTGCAGTACTTGTCGTAACTTGTGCTAAAGTAAGTAGTTATAAATTAAGTTAGTACTGTTCGTGAGTTCTCTTGCAGAAAGCCTTCAGTAAATCGAGTGAATCACCAGTCAGTTTAAGGTCCTGCTGAGTAGGTGGGGTTTGTTTGTGGGGGAACAGATTATCGCTAATGGGCCATGAAGAATGTGTTACTCACTAAGCTGTAGATAAACGTCGAACCCAACTCTGGTATTTGAGTACACAAAACGAAAGAAACTGCAAAGTCATATTTGTCACATCGTGGCTTGTTCCTTGTTTTTTCAGAAGCCTTCATCTTCTTTAATATTTTATCCACCAACCTTTAAAATCTAGAATGTCAGATTTGTCAACTTCTGTAACTATAAATTTTCCAGGTTTTGTACTGCTATGTAGACTATGTGTTATTTGGCGAACAGTGAATATCATATCATATATTCTGTCGAAGCTGAAAGCTGTGTCCTCTAAGTGGAAATACTGTTAAGTAAGTTTGAAATGTCCAGACGCCTTTCAAGCGAGATTATTTTCATCCTCTTGTAACAAAGTAGATTTCATCTTATTCTTTTTCGGGTCTAATTTTCAGCATCATTAGAAACACATTCATCACCACACATACCACAAACTCGGAAGACACGATACACGCAACACACAACTCTTAAACGCACCTTTGCTAATTGCTCAGTTTTATAAGGGCTCCTGTCAGTGACTTACGCCCATTTCAAGCAAACTGTGATTTTCAGTTCCATGTCACAAGGCAACCGAGTGTGTTACAGACGCCGTTTTAAACACAAATGATATATCTACCCTCATAATACACGAACCACTATAAAACACGACTTATCCAAAGTAGTGATTTACGCCCTTTTAAAAAGACCGATTCACGAATGAGGCATGGAAAAATGATTGATTTGTGCGCTGTTTCTTGCCTAATTTTATCCTCAAGGCTTTTAAGGTTTAGACAGGCTATGTAGGGGACTGAATAATATTTGTATTTCTGCTCAGAAAGCCGATTCTCGGATTTTTCTCGTACGTACGGTGTCTGCCTCAGAGAGTCGGCCAATTATAGTTTTTCACCTTTTTTTTCACACTCTGTCGCCAAAGAAGCCTGTGACAACGCACGCAGATTTCTTCATATACATTCCGTATCCTCTGAGTCCAGCTGAGTTTGAGTCCAGTACACTTTATCAGAATTCCACTACGGTCCATCCAAGTGCTAAGTATGTAGTCTCCTTTGTAGAAAGTCGGCAATGTTACGGGTAAAACGTGACCTTCCATGTGATGTAAGTAAACTGCTCCTATGCAGTCGCTTTATTTAATATGTGTGGACACTGTTACTCCTAAATATTTGTATGCATTACTCTTTTTCTAAACAAAAGTTTGAGGTTACTCTCACACTAAATATAATGCAGCCACAATTACTGGAGTTTTCACCATAGCTGATTATTTACTTCTGTATAAAACTTCACTGTAATTAACTTTATCTAGCATTACAACAGGTTCCAAATTGTCAGCAGTTCATGGCTGCTGTCGTCTTCGTTCCTTTTACCTTTGGTATCAGCAGCAAGATGTCTGTCTTTCATAAACGAAATTCGTACCTAAGTCGAAATTCCTGACGTGATCACACTTGTATCATTGGAAAGTTTTCGCTTTTTAGATGCAGGAGAATAGGTAAAATAGTTATTTTTCTTGCACTGCTCATCTTACCTTAGCCCTTAAGCTAACGTACAAGGAAACACATGACACAAAGTACAATCATGTATATAACCAGCAACAGGAGTATGTGAATAACCAAGTGAGCCATGTCCCGTGTGCCAGTTCACTCACAGAACAAGACAGTGGATTGGCTGCCAGTGCAGTGGTATCAGATGGAAAAAAAATTATATCGGGAGTTTAATAAGAACAAGTCGGAAGACTGCGGAGAAATAATCCATATTTTTATATTAGTGATGTGAAAATGCTTCAATAATGCTATAACGTGAAGTAAGAGCAGAAGAATAAAATTTTAGTGTAATTATGGTACTGAACTCACCCAATATTTTAGAATGAAGGCTTTCATGACCTGATGACATAGCTGCTGGTAAAGCTTTCTGTTCCTGACGTTTCGTCAAGGACTGTGCTGGACATCCTCTAGGCGCTCCTCCATTGAGGAGAGCGGACTTCCGAGAGCGAATTATGTACTGTAGGAAAGGAGACGTGGTCAAAGTAACACGTGATGAGCAGAGATAGTGAAACGTCCCCTTAGAAAAATTATACATGACTGTGCTTAAACTGACACACAATAATTTTTTTAGCGCAACGCAATCTGACTTTCAGTAATCCCTACAAGAGAATGGCCCTGACTAAATTAACCTATATGTTTCATAAATCACTTACCTCACAAAAATCTTAGTTACTCGAACTACTGTAATACAGCAAGCGCCAATACTGCCAGATAAATAAAAGATTCAAACTACGGAAGGCACTAACTACTGATAGGTATAGTTAGCAAATGAAATATTTTAATAGAGAACAAACAATGTATTTACCTTAATAGTCATAATATATATAGCAGTTCATGCCATCCAGTCCTAGAAATTTCAAAACTCCGCCATTTCTCTCCCCACATCCACCACTGCTGGTGGCTCACCTCCAACTGCGCAATGCTATGCGCTGTTCACATTCAGCTGCCCAACACTACAATGGCAGACAACAATGCAAACTAGCCACAGACTGCACACAGCACAGCCAGTGATTTTCATAGAGAGCGCTACATAACGTTGCCAATAAGAAAGCATAAACAGCCTACTTACAATAGTCCTTGTCAAAGATAAAACCTAACTATCAGTTGTCATCTTGTCAAAGAAAAATTTTATCTTTGCCTCCAAACACGTCTCCGACGATTGTCTGGTTGAAGGCATATGCGACACTCGTTGGTGAAGAGGACGTGATGCCAATCCTGAACAGTCCATTCGGCATGTTGTTGGGCCCATCTGTACCGCGCTGCATGGTGTCGTGGTTGCAAAGATGGACCTCACCATGGACGTCGGACGTGATGTTGCGCATCATGCAGCCTACTGCGCACAGTTTACGTCGTAACACGATGTCCTGTGGCTGCACGAAAATCTGTAGGTAGTGGTCACCCACAACAGTAGTAAGCCTTGGGCGGCCTGGGTGAGGCATGTCACTGACAGTTCCTGTCGATGCTGTTGGCCATAGCTTCTCCAACTTACAATAATATAAAGATGATGGTCATCCTTGGGCAACAGGCGACAATGAGCAAAACACAGTAGGCCTACGGAACAACAAATAGGGTGTTGATACCTTTTGAACTTAGAGGTACGTGTCTGTGCTTCTTACGTGTGCATCTGTGTGTTTATATTCTTTTGATATCAACGTGGTAAGTTCGGCTACTTTCTCCGATAGTGTACTTATTTCCTCAGTGTGTTTTTCTGAACCAAGTTTCAGAGTGTCAATTTGTGTTGAAATCGTATCTAATGTGTCCTTTAAGTTTTCCTGAGGTTTTGCAAGTAGCGTAACCGAATCGGTAGATGCAACTGAGTCAATTTTAGCCCACAAGGTCTCATGATTTTCATGAACAATGGTTTGCAGTTCTTTTATGGCTGCTTCGTGATTCTGTAATGCATTTTCATGCCGCGAAAAAAATAGGTTGAAAATGCTCACAAATTTTTTTTTTACGTCATTACAGACTTTTTGACATTTCGATTCAATGTTATCTAACTCAGTAGTTAAATCTTCACGTGTTTGTCCAAGTATGGTGTCTAACTTTTGAAGCTTTTGCTGCGTTTGTCTCTGATTTTGTTCCATTGTGTCTAACTTTTGAAGATTTTGTTCCATTGTGTCTAACTGTTGCTGTGTTTGTCTCTGGTGTTGTTCCATTGTGTCTAACTTTTGAAGATTTTATTCCATTGTGTCTAACTGTTGCTGTGTTTGTCTCTGGTGTTGTTCCATTGTGTCTAACTTTTGAAGTTTTTGTCCCATTTGTTGCATTAATTGTAATAACAATGCACTGGTGTTTGAAACATGTTCCTCAGTGCTATTCAGCAATGCATTTGAAGCGGCAATATTCGCATTTTGAAAAGCAGAAAATGTGTCTTGACTTATTTGAGAAAATGGTGAGGACGCAAGACCTGAATCTACAGTATTTGCAATATTGTGTTCTGTCATTTCGGATCGCTGAGGCGAGCTGTTGCCGACCGATCGATCGATAATGCTTCCCTGTTCACTAATTGTTTCACTGCCTACACCATTATTTGCAGCCCGCTCCATTTCCCTATGCACAATTACCAAATTACTACTTTGAACATTAGTTAATTCATTACTCGGCGGCGCTAACAAACTGCTTTCGTCTTCACTGTCATTTCTCAGTTCACTTTGGAGCCTAGTATTACGTTTTTCACACGCTATTATTGTCACACGACAACACAGAAAAACACTATTTGAAGAACAAAACAAGAAAACACATTAACATAACATTGAAAATAATATCTCGTTAATTGCAAGCGCAGCTGCGAAATAATTGGTGCAAATCTACATGCATGCCACAACTGTTTTACTGTACAACAATGAAAAACTACAACTACAAAGGAAATTCTCTCTACAATTACGCGCTAGCAATAAACAAAGGCTGCACTAATTGCACAAACTACAAGAAAAAATCAGAAGATTCCAGTGAGGTATCCTCGGCTAAGGGTCGACATATGCAACGTCCACTTAGAAAAATTATACATGAATGTGCTTAAACTGACACACAATAATTTTTTTAGCGCAACGCAATCTGACTTTCAGTAATCCCTACAAGAGAATGGCCCTGACTAAATTAACCTATACGTTTCACAAATCACTTACCTCACAAAAATCTTCGTTACTCGAACTACTGCAATACAGCGAGCGCCCCTACTGCCAGCTAAATAAAAGATTCAAACTACGGAAGGCACTAACTACTGATAGGTATAGTTAGCAAATGAAAGATTTTAATAGAGAACAATCAATGTATTTACCTTAATAGTCATAATATATATAGCAGTTCATGCCATCCAGTCCTAGAAATTTCAAAACTCCGCCATTTCTCTCCCCACATCCACCACTGCTGGTGGCTCACCTCCAACAGCGCAACGCTACGCGCTGTTCACATCCAGCTGCCCAACACTACAATGGCAGACAACAATGCAAACTAGCCACAGACTGCACACAGCACAGCCAGTGATTTTCATACAGAGTGCTACGTAACGTTGCCAATAAGAAAGCATAAACAGCCTACTTACAATAGTCCTTGTCAAAGATAAAACCTAACTATCAATTGTCATCTTGTCAAAGAAAAATTTTATCTTTGCCTCCAAACACATCTCCGACGATTGTCTGGTTGAAGGCATATGCGACACTCGTTGGTGAAGAGGACGTGATGCCAATTCTGAACAGTCCATTCGGCATGTTGTTGGGCCCATCTGTACCGCACTGCATGGTGTCGTGGTTGCAAAGATGGACCTCACCATGGACGTCGGGCGTGATGTTGCGCATCATGCAGCCTACTGCGCACAGTTTACGTTGTAACACGATGTCCTGTGGCTGCACGAAAATCTGTAGGTAGTGGTCACCCACAACAGTAGTAAGCCTTGGACGGCCTGGGTGAGGCATGTCACTGACAGTTCCTGTCGATGCTGTTGGCCATAGCTTCTCCCACTTACAATAATATAAAGATGATGGTCGTCCTTGGGCAACAGGCGACAATGAGCAAAACACAGTAGGCCTACGGAACAACAAATAGGGTGTTGATACCTTTTGAACTTAGAGGTACGTGTCTGTGCTTCTTACGTGTGCATCTGTGTGTTTACATTCTTTTGATATCAATGTGGTAAGCTGCAGGTCTATCCTAATTCAAAAGTGTTTTTTCGCGCATGTGTTGTAGCCTGCCACTAGATTCATGATTTTTATCGCTACTTGCTCCAATTTTAGAATCATTTTTAGAAACATTTCTGTCTTCTGATATAACACAAACTCTTGGAGACAAAAAAATAATTCAAATATTTCGTAAATCACGTAGCAAAGGGGTGCAAAACAAACATTACGCTTACGACGCATCTAACGCTCTCCTTTCTCGCCGCTTGGAGCGCTAGTGTCTCTCCAGCTGTCAAACGGTAACAACTTCTACAGCCGAGCGTGTCGCGACGGTTATGTTAGACTGTGCTTTGTAGTAACTGACTGGTTCTACAATACTACTGAAACCTTCTCGAGAGCATGCAGTCGATAATTGTTGGACAGTCAGATAGTGGCAAGATGAATCTTACTATGTCACTGCCAACACACCCTGATGGGATTCATTTTGACCATGTGTATTTATTTTCAGATACGTCATTGCAACCCAAATACCAGCAATTATAGATGATATTGTCTGACATGAATGGTGTAACATATGATATTGAGCAATAGCAACAGTATTGCATCACCAGAAAGGGAAATGCCAAACACTGTGTTCATAATTGGTGACAATGCTATGTAAAACCAGGAACAAATATGGAATTATTTCCGTTTTCATCGTCATATATGGTTTGGCGTCTTTTATTTGAGTCAGATATATTCTGTTTCTGAAGTTGGTGGCGAGGGATAACACATACATTATTAATTTCAAACAAGAGAATATGAATTTAAAATACATTTATCAAGCTCATGAAGGAACTGAAATGACGCTCATTGAATCTATAACCACATGCACCAATTGCTAGGATTGCACACAGAACTTTTGTTTATTGTTAGAACAAGAAAATTGAATTACGAGTGATATAGAAGAAATTTACAGGAGTTTCTTTTTAAAGATGATGTACTAATACATAACTGTCAGTATATCGCATCTCATGGAGAAATGCAGTTGCATGGTGCATTCACACAAGCTAATGCATGCTACCCTGAGAACCAAATAAGTGAATGGGCTTACAGATATGAACAAAACTATTCATATAGGTAAGAAATGAGAACCATCGTTTCAAATTGTATTAAGTTTACAGATCATAAAGTTACAGGAAGTGTGGAAAACGTTTTGCTTCATAGAAAAGGAAAATTCGTTAACATTCGTGACAGTAGGAGCAGGGTGTTTAGATTATGCTCCAGAATTAGTCACGACTGAAATCATTTTCCAATACATGAAGGCACTGCTTTAATTTTTAAGTTGCACTTACTATGTTTTGATCTAATATGGTAAATGAATGTGTTTTGATACAATCACATTTCTATATAATGTGGTTTGAAATGTTAATGTCAGTTTTTCATTGATTTTATTATTTGGTGAAGGCCATGACATAAGAAAATGAAATTATTAATATTTTGTTGACGGTAGATGGATGTGTTACAGTCTTGCACTTAGTCGTTCTTCCTCGTGCGAGTGAAGGATCAGGTGCCAGACACTTGCTGTTCTACAGTAATAAGTTACTCACCTCTTTGCTGCAGAATGATGATGACATCTCAGAAACAACATAACAATTTAATGCTTTAGAGCAGTATTACAAATAACACTGTAATCTACCTTATATGACACAACAATAGAATTTCGACTGCCTTCTTGTGTATAATGTTTTGCTGTTCATGGTGTTGGAGATGTAACTTTTATCATATAACTGAGTCAGTGATCTTGTTCCACTTTGATCGGTATGCGGTAAACTTAATTTTTTGCTTTTACCATGCAGAATAGATATGAATCTACCTTCTTTGTGATTTTGAGAGGGTTCAAAATTATTTAAATGTGGATCTCAGTTGAAGTACCTAAAGCAAAATGTGTATCCTTATGTCATAAGTAATGATAGTGATCGAATGAGTACAGTTGTGCAATCAACACTAGATGTGAACAGCAAGATCAGTGTAGTGGGAGAAGAAACAAGACAGCAGGCAAATAACTCAAACTAGGAAATATGTTTTGAACACAATTCCTTTTGAACTGTCAGTTGTGATGTACATAACAGTTTTGATCTGATTCGTGCTTTTAAGCACTAAATTACTATGGGAAAGACTATGAAATGACCTAATCTGACTTAACAGAATTAAAGAGCATACCACATTTGGGGTGAAAACTCATCAAACTGTATTTTGACCTCAGCTGCATTTAATACATTTTGAAATGATGCTCCCCGAATGAGGGTTTCTATACCTTTGCTACCTATTTTGACCACTTTTCAAGGTAACAACTACCTACTTTCGCTACTTTTTATACACATAATAAATGAGAGTTTCTAAACTTTTGGCAATTTTCGCAGGTCACCCAAGTACCCACTTCCAGCTAAATGAAAAGTAGATAGTTGACAAAGTACAGTAGCGCTCATTTGTTACCCACATGCAAAATTGTACCTTTACAGTACAAAAAACATGTGTTCTACAATTTTCTACACTACCAAAAACACTAGTACACAGCTGTGTAAACGTTTAAGTCTCACGTTCCTTCTGATAGCTGCCTAAAAATAAGCACCATACAAGTCACTGCATCAGTTGACATTTAGGTGTGATGTCGTACTCTCTGACTTTCAAAAAACTATTGTGAGCTGTGTGCCTTAACTATTTTCCACCAGCTGATTTAAGCAAGGATGAATGGAGTATTGCATTGATTGAGTTGAAAACATGTAACAGTATTTCTCACATCACTGAGTCAAATAATAAACTATGACCAGGCGATAGGAAAATTGTACAAATACCTCCAGACTCAAACAATACTGTTGATTTGAGTGCAATCTGTACTGTATTCCGCAGAACTTAAGTCAGTTTGTTGCATTTGTGGTGAAAATGCACGTCCATGGGCTCGCATTTTCACTACACATATAGCACATTCATACCTAATGAGGAATGGCTTAAGTCTGTTTGATAGATTGGCTCATTGTATGGTATGTGAACATTTTCGATGTAAGACCTACAAAATGCTCAATCTGCGACACATTCTCCTTGTGTTTCATTAGACTGATAACCTTGTTGTTGGCAGGCTTTATACCAACAGGATTATCAGCTGCATATCCAGACACGTCAAATGCATTGGAGTGACACCTTATTACTTCCTATGAAATGTAACTATTCATATAGGCAAGAAATGAGATTACTGTATTTTCAGCTACCTATTTTCATCTACTTCTCAGTCACCCAACTACTCACTGTCAACAACTTTCAAAGATCACGATCTGAAAGACACACATAATAAGGTACTTTTAAGATTTTTGGCAAGGTGAAGAATACAAAAACAAGTATTTTTGTACATAATCCTTATTGAGTTACATGTGTACATTTACCCCACACCTAAAATAATTCTTCCTTTATTTTTGTTTGGTGTAGTTTTAATAACATCCAGGTAAATTTCTAACTTGCAATAGAAAGCTACTGCAAAATCACTAATTCATGTTACCAAATTCTAATAAGTACATAATTTAGTCCCTGTAAACTATCTGTTTTAAGGCCATAACAATTAGCTCCACACCTTCTTTCAATTCTTCTACCTAAGTGCATTCAGTGATTTTAATTTTGCCTTTTATTTCCAACATTACACTACTGTTATAGCATTCCATATGTTCTTGTGTTTACATTTTCAACTCTTCTCTCTCACATTCTTGCGGAATTTCTGTATAGAACTCCAGGCTACATCTCTAACTAATGAATTACTGTTAAATGTAGCCATTAAGTAAGTTTTAAACTCTGCAAACAGCTCTTCTATCAGATGCACAATGTATAGTCCACCATATTTAGATACACTATTGCCATCCTTTGTAAGTAGAACCAAATGTGAATGGAGATGTATGAATAGATTTTTCGTGTTTCTTTTAATATAGCAAATGTTCTAGAATCCATGATTTTCTGGAAACGCTCTAACATATGATCACTTGCTATTTATAGTAAATTCTGATATTTTGTATCACCCAGTCACATCTATGTTCTTCCATAAACTGCATTTAAAGCAATTTTAAGCTTTGCTTGCATATCTACATTGGCACATTCTTTTCCTCGTAACAGTTTATAGTCTTTGTGACAATTGTTCTCGCCAAATACTCCAGTTTCCGTTTTCTGACTTTGTTTCCTTCCATTTTCAGTTTTCTTTTGCATATTCATGAGAAATTATGTGCACCTAAAGGAATAATTTTTTAATAGGGGACATTGGTTCTTTTTCTTAAGAGCTGTGAAATGACTTCATTTATGGGAAGAAGTCATCATTCGACAATATCTGTATCTGACATTATTAAGGGAAACAATTTTTGGACTGAGAAAAATATATTTCTCCAGCTTCACTATAAAACTTGTGAATGATATTTATATCATCTTTGTTGAAGTTCGTATTAACAATTTCATTATAGTCCACTGACAAATAATTAAAACTATATGCAGACAGAACATGGATTACAATCTCTTCTTGTTCTTGATTGTGTGCTGGTGTATAGGTAAACCTTCCAGACAAATGCGAAATACTCAAAACACAGAATAGCAGATGTTTTGCAAGTTGTACCCAGGACCTTGGGGGGTAACGGCTATGCACACATGCCCCCCCCCTCCCCCCACATACACACAAAAGTAGCCTACAATTGGACTGCAAGCTCAATCAAATTTTGACGAAAAGTTGAAGTGACAAATGATCATGTGATGGGAAGTTCTGCTATTCTGAATCTTTAGAGTATATAAGGAGTAGCCCCTTCTGTGGTAGCAGGAAGTATCAATAAGGGTCTCTTCAAACTGTTAAACATCCCTCAGTTATTAGTGAAGAAGATGAGATCAACAAATGAATGCTTTGGTTTGTGGTTGTTATTGATGAACGTGGACAGTCTTGTTACTGAACCTGATAACATAAATTACGGCGAAAATGGGATGTTCCATAGCAAGAAACATGTAAACGTACTTCTGCCCACTAGAGAACCATGCTCTACTAAGAACAATTAGAGAAGGGACGATCTGCAATGTTAAAAAGAAACATTGTAATGGGTTTAACAATCATCTATGTGGTAAATTCTCCAAGTTTATATCTATGAGACATATGTCAAGGCAAAACTACAATTTCTCCTGCATGGGAGCAACAACATTATAGCAAGAGGAATACTGGAAAAGATAGGTAAAGAAGCACTGAAAACCACTTCAAGGTAAATAAAAATCATGTGGAAATACCACAAAGAGTGGAGTTGGCTGTCCTGGAATTAGATGTTCTGATGGACCATCTGCCAAGGTTATTGCAGCAGCTCTGTGTAAATGGCTACCATCTTATGGACCTCTATTATAACACAAGATTCTGCTGGTATTTTTAACAAATTATGAAATCGCAGCTTCTGTAAGCAAGCGGACTACAAACGAAACAGCAAAGTCATTGTGAACAATTCTAAGACAGTTGGAATAGATTGTTTAAAGTAGCCGTGCAGTTTGAGGCGCCATGTCACGGATTGCGCGGCCCCTCCCGCCGGAGGTTCGAATCTTCCCTCAGGAATGGGTGTGTGTGTGTGGTTCTTAGCAGAAGTTAGTTTAAGTAGTGTGTAGATCGAGGGACTGATGACTGCAGCAGTTTGGTCCCTTAGGAATTCACACACATTTTTGAACATTGTTTAAAGTAGCTGAGCTCAAATAGTGGAATGAAGACATATAATAAATTTATACAAGGTGTTAAAGTGTCATATATTTTGATAGATGGTAGCACCCACCAAGACAAGAAAAACAGTCCAATATACATAGGCTCCAAAATGCATATCTTAAGAGATATGGGTACTTTGCTACTGTGAAATACATCTTTTCTATTGAATAAGTGCTCACAGTTGTTAAGGTATGAATTTTAGAGCCTGTGTTTACTGGACATATTTTTCTTGTTTTGGTCTGTACTACCTCTATCCAAAATTTGGAAAGGAAAGAGCTTGCCTTAGAAGACAAGTGTTTCACAATATCAAAGATGAGCAAGTGCTCATAGCTCTTACGTTATGCGTTTTATAGGCCATGTTTACTGACTTTTTTCGTGTTTTGGTGGATTCTACCACCTTCCAAAATATTTTATACTTTTTTTTAAACTCTGTATGTCACATCACAAGCCCAATAATGAACAAAGTTTTAAGTAACCACCTTATTGATTTTATAAAGCATCTAGAGATTTTATAAAGCATCTAGAGATTGGACTTTAAGAAGCTTTTATGTCTTCCTTAGGTAAAGAAAGTGGTAGACTGGAAGCTATGACATACAGCTACAGAGTAAAGAATCCGCCTGATCCTGTGGAGGACTGTCTAGGTGTATTAAACATCAACCTTCAGTATTTCCAATGTGCTTCACTGTACTCTGTGCTAGTCACTTCTATTGTGTCAACTAACGAACAACATACAAAACAGCTGTTATGTTGTGTTTAACAGTGTTTTAGTACAATTTGTCTACCAAGCCAATAAGAATACCCAAAGGTTGGCTGGTGCACAAGTAAAGCTACCATACAATCAAAAGTAATGAAATTTTATAAACAATATTCTGTCTATAGCTGTAAACTATTTGGCAATTTTTTATACAGACTGGAACAAAGACGAGAAAAGTATTATACATAAGTATTGTATTAAAGCTGAAGGAACATATTTTTCTCAAAAAAAAGTTTCAAAGGGCTCTGAGCACTTTGGGACTTAACACCTGAGGTTATCAGACACACATCCATGCCCAACACTGGATTCAAATCTGCAATCGTAGCGGTCACACAGTTCCAGACTGAAGCGCCTAGAATCTCTCGCCACAGTGGTCAGCCATATTTTTCTCAATACTGAACATTCTTCACAACAACACCGGGTAAAGATGTTGCTGAACTGGGACTGGTCCCCATGAATAAAGTTATTCTCCAGGTCTTAAGATGAAGAATCAATATATCGAACAGATTTAAGCTATGGTCCATTAAAAGAATTACACCTTTAAGTGCAGAAGAAAAAAGGAAAATGAAAGAATTCAAAGTTAGAAAACTGGAGCATTTGGTAAGATCAGTTGCCCCAAAGGAATTGCCACTGGTAAAGGAGCAGGTCACTACAGACTGCAGACCTGTAAGCAAGGCCTACAAATTACTTTAAAAACAGTTTATAAAGAAAGTTGGATACAGGTGGGGAATACAAAATATCAGCATTTACTATAAACAGCAGTGGTAAGTTATTATATGTTGTAGTGCTTGCAGAAAATGAGGGATTCAAGGACATTTACTATATGAAAAGATACACAAAAACTGTTTATAAGCATATATTCCATTTGATTCTGCTTAAAAAGGATGGCTATATTGTATGTAAAAGGGGTGGACTGCACATTGTGAATTTAGCAACGGAAGAACCATTTGCAGAGTTCAAAACTCACAGAAAAACTACACTTAACATAATTAATTTGCAAAAAAATTCTATACAAAAATACTGCAATATAATCCAACTCAAATTTAAATTTCAACTCAAGATATTTATTGTTCACCTCTCATTCACAGAAATTTGTACAACAGAAGTAGTAACAATATCACCAACTTCCCTTACCATGATCGGAACTCCTCCACCTTTTCCAACTTGCACAGCACTGACAACAATGCTTATGTGCTGAAGACATGTGAAGTTAAAGATACTCTCGATACTTATTGCCTCCAAAAATATTACAAAATACTCAACAAACATTATATTTAAATTAAACGTAAAGATTCACTCTGGGGGCAGCCACTTGAGATGTTTCATATGAGAAGAGATCAGGCTAACAAATCATTGATAAGGATGCTTTAATGGGATACAGGTGCGGAGGAGGGGTTCATGAATCATTGATAAAAGGGGGGATGAGAGTGACGGCATAAATCAATAGTTCTTGTAGGACCATATACCCTCAATATCTCCCAGCCAATAATGCCATACAACTTGCAACAAGGCAAATTTTTTGTTAGGTAAGTAGCTGACAGTGGAAGAACCCTACAGAAATGACAGAACTTCACAGAACCAAGATTTTATTTCATGTGGTGTGTGCTTTGTTTGCAGATGGCAATACTGGTGTACAAAATGGATGATGTTAACGACTCCTCATTCTGATAAGCACCAGGGTAAAACAATATTTTGTCCCACAGGGCTGCCCACTTAGGGTGGCCATTTACTGCTGGGGTAATCCTTAAGGCCTCGAGCCAGTTACACAGATATGGAGATAAAATTTACAATATTCCAACTGACAAGCAGATTTTTTATTTTTTGTAGACTGACAAGAAGAATCAGCGGGAATGGTGTGATTGGGTAGTTGTTACTTCTAGAAAATGTGATTCAAAACTTAAATAACGAGTAACAAAGCAAGAAATGGGGTCCCAGTCTCTTGGAAGCTGAAGGTAGATGAGGCCCAAGCAATGAAAAGAAAGCTGCAAAGATGTGTCTCCAGAGTTGCCTGCTACCAATCTGCTCCTTGACATCACTGTTTTTCGCAAATTAACACAATTTCCGTCGTACTGTGAGGGTTCCGAATATACTGCAGTGAAAGAAACAAGTTGTGCTGGATTAGCAAGGACTGAGTATTTCCTACACTTTGGTAACTTCCCTCCTCAGTGTGTGTTCGAGAAATTTGTACTGCGTACATTCAGCATGTCTTTGTCTATATGATGACACAATATTATAGGATAATTTATTTATGCTATATAGGGTGAACACGAACTCCTGACAAAATTTCAGAGGTTGTTTACCTGTATTTTCTGAATACTTTGGTGTAAAGAACCTACACTGTTTGATCAAAAGTATCCAGACGTCCCTACATAATGCATAATTGACCACTAAATGTCAGAAAGAGGGAACTGGTATAGTAAAATGAAGCGAGGAGTATTGTGTTATGAGTAGAGGGGCAGTAACTGCAGAATGGCTCAGTCCAGAGAGCTCAGTGACTTTGATTGTATACTACGTCAGTGGACATCACCCTTATAAAGCTGGCCAACTTGGCTATTGGTGACGTGATTAGGAAATGGAAATGTGAAGGGACAACTATAGGTAAACCGAGATCAGGCAGACCTCAGGAGCTGCCGAACAGGGACTGTCGAGCACTGTGAAGTGAGATTGCAAAAATTAGCATGAAATCAGCGGAAAGGATTACTCATGTGTTCCAAACTGCTACCATCAGTCCAGCTAATACATGACTGTGTGTAGGGCGTTAAAAGAATGAGGTACAATTGCCACACTGCTCGTTATAAGCCATAGGTTTCTGTAGTCAATGCTACACAGTTCCTGAGGTAGTGTAAAGAGCGATGCACCACTAGAGAATGGATAACTGGAAATGAGCGATTTCGAGTGATGAAACAACTTACACCCCGTGCCAATCCAGTGGAAAAGTTTGGGTTTGGTGAATGCGTGGAAGTCCTTACTTGCCATCATGTATAATGCCAACAGTTCAATATGGAGGCGGTGGTGTTAGGTTATGGTGATGCGTTTCGTATGTGGATCATGATCCCCTCATTGCTCTTAAGAAAACGCTAAATGCGGAAGGACATGGGCACCTTTTACAGCATTGTGTACTCCGTTCGGTACAGGAACAGTTAGGAGATGATAACCGACTGTATCAGCATGACAATATATCCAGTCATACAGCAGCATCCGAGAAGCAGAGGTTTGTGGACAGTAACGTTCCTGAAATGTACGAGTATGCATAGTTTCTCGACTTCAACCCAAAGGAACAACTTTAGGGTGTGTTATAATGTCGGCTTCATCCTGGACTGCAGCGTCCAACAACATTGCCTTCTCGATTTTGGCTCTTGCGGCAGATTGTCCTGTCAATCCTCCACAGACGTTCACACATCTTATTGAAAGTGTCCCCAGCAGAGTTCAGGCCGTCATAAAGGCGAAGAGTGGACACACCCCCTTCTGACGTCCACTATTAAGTGTCTGGATCATTTTGATCAGATAGTATGTGATCACTAGTACATCATTACAGAGTAATTGCATTTGGGTTGATTCCTTAACCTCATCTACCTTCGTATCTGCACTAAACTCAAAATACATTCAAAGAAAAAACAAAAATGACGCATCACAAAGGAATTATCCGAAATGAACAAAACTCGATAGATATGATGTACATGTACAGACAAACAAATAATTGCAGTTTCAGAAAAATTGGATGATTTATTCAAGAGAAAGAGCTTCACAAATTGAGCAAGACGATAATGTGTTGATCCACCTCTGGACCTTATGCAAGCACTTATTCTGCTTGGCATTGATAGAGATGTTGGATATCCTCATGTCCAAAAGATGCATTAGATCATCAAAATCCCAAGCTGGTTGGAGCGCCCTGCCTATAATGATCTAAACGTTCCCAACTGGGAAAAGATCCAGCGATCTCTGCTGGCCAAGTAAGGGTTTGGCAAGCACTAAGACAAGCAGCAGAAACTCTCACCATATGTGAGTGGGCATTATCTTGCTGAAAGAAAGCCCAAGATTGCTTGCTATGAGGAGCACCAAAATGGGGCGTAGAACGTCGTCGACGTACCGTTGTGCTGAAAGGGTGCCACAGATGGCAACCAAAGGGGTCCTGCTATGAAATGAAATAGCACCCCATGCCATCACTCCTGGTTGTCAAGTTGTAGGGAGGACGAGAGTCAGTTTGGCACCCCACCGATGTTGCAGGCGTCTCCAGAGATGTCTTCACTGGTCATTGGGGCCTGGAATCTCATTGACTGGATTAGAATTGTATTCAGTTGCGAGTCACACTTCAAACTGAGCCTCGATTACCAGCCACGATATGTGTGGAGATGCCCTGGTCAGCAGCGACATATTAACCTGACTGTGACCTGTCACACGGCCTGAAACGCAGGAGCGATGGTCTGGGATGCCATTTTTTTAAATAACAGGACCCATTTAGTTGGAACCCTTACAGGACAGCAGAACATAGCCAATATTCTACACCCCATTTTGTTGTCCTTCATGCCAAGCCATACTGAGTTTACTTTTCATGAAGATAGTGTCCGTACACATATGGCGAGATTTTCTCCTTCTTGTCTTTTTACTTGCCAATCCTTACCTCGGCCAGCAGAGGTCGCCAGATCTCTCCACCTGAGAATGTTTCGATCATTAGAGACAGGCCCTCTAAGCTTCTTGGGATTTTGATGATGAAAAGCACCACTTGAACAGAATTTGGCACAATATCCCTCAGGAGATCAATCAATTACAAACCGAATACCTGCTTGCATAAGAGCCAGAGATGGACCTACACATTACTGACATGCTCATTTTGTGAATCTTTTTCTCTTGAACAAATCATTCAACTTTTCTGAAACAGTAATTCTTTGTTTGTCTTTACTTGTACATCACATCTATCCGTTTCTGTCCCATTCGCATAATTCCTTCATGATGAGTCCTTTTTTTTTTTTTTTTTTTTACAATGTACCTGCACAACAGCGTAAATGTTTGGAGGTATATGCTGTGTGTCTTGTATGGTACTTGGGCTGATAGCCTTACTGCCCATATTACTTTTCGTCCTCAAAACTGCTTTCAGTACAGCTGTGTTCTGTCTCGGGTTTGTTTTTCCAGCAGCGTTAGTTGAACGTTAACAGTGATGCACAGCAGCATGGATGAGTTTACTGATGAGGTGGTGGCACCTGATGTATGGGTTCATGGAATGCAGTGGACGAGCAACGCAACGACGCTATGCTGAGCTGTTCCCGCATCTCTATGGAGTTTTTGAATTACACTGTGGTTGCATACTGTAGGGTTTTTTTGCTCTTGTAAAGGTATTTTCGCAGAAAGTAAGGTAAATGGGGGTAACAAACAGAATAAAACGTATTACACTATTACTTTGTAAACGCCACCAGATACTAGCAGCCCATTTACATCAAAATACTCTGGAAACATTCCTCAATAACCTCCGAAAATTTTTTTTGTGGTTTTCGGATTCACCCTGAACAGCTGAGTTGACAACAGTATGAACACAGGTACCTGCTGATATGTTCTATGGTGTGGCTGGTATTCAATTGGATCGATGATGTATATGGAACACACCTCAACGTTTTCTCCATATCTTCGAATTCTTATACAAATATACATTTACCTATAAAAATGACCATTGGGTTGTAATTGGCCAATAGTTATAAAACAGCTTGTTGTTCTGGTCTTCAGTCTGAAGATTGGTTTGATGCAGCTCCCCTAACTAGTCTACTGTGTGCAAGCCTCTTCATCTTGCACAACTACTGCAACTGACCTGTTTAGTGTAATCATGCCTTCATCTTCCTTTACATATTTTGTCTCTCCACACTTACCTCAGAGCTGTGTGGGATAGCCGAGCAGTCTGAGGCGTCTTGTCACGGTCCATTCAGCTTCCCCCGTCAGAGGTTCAAGTCCTCTCTCACGCATGGCATGGGTATGTGTGTCATCCTTAGCGTAAATGAGTTTAAGTTGGATTAAGTAGTGTGTAAACTTAGGGACCGATGACCTCAGCAGTTTGGTCGCATAAGACCTTACTACCACTACCAACTACCTTGATTTCCAAATAGAGAATTTCTTGCTGTCTCAGTTATTTAGTTAGTTAGTTAGTTAGTTAGTTACATGTTCCATTGATCAATAGCATGGAAAAACTGTTATGATGAGGAACGTGTCAAATGCACAAGAAATGCGCACAGGAAACAAGGGTTTTTTTTTACGTTATAGTGTTATACCTAAACATTTCTGTTATCTATCCCATTCCCTTAAGTGGCACAAAATGCATATATTATATCTCCAGATTTATTACTCATATTCAAGAGTTCGTCTATGGTATAGAAGGAGTTGTCAAGGAGGTATGATTTCAATATGTTTTTGAAACTATTACTACTGTCTGTCAGACATTTTATTTCATCTGGTAATTTATCAAAAAAATTTCTAGCAGCACATTTTACCCCTTTCTGTGCCAAAGATAGGTTAAGTAAAAGACAGTGTAGGTCTTTCTTTTTTCTGGTATTGTAATCATGAATGTCGGTGTTGATTTTCAACTGGTCCATGTTGTTGAGAAAAAATTTCATTACTGACTAATTGTAGTGTGAAGCAGTTGTAAGAATTCGTAACCTTTTAAACAGATGCCTACAAGATGTGCGACTATGAACCCCACACATTATTCTAACTACTTTCTTTTGAGCAGTGAATACCTTTTGCCTAATTGTTGAGTTGCCCCAGAATATTATTCTGTATGACATCAGAGAGTGGAAGTATGCTAAGTATGTTAGCTTACTAATATCTACATCCTCAAAATTGGCAATTATTCTGATTGCAAAAGTTGGTGGACCTAGTCGCTTTAAGAGGTCCAAAATATGAATTTTCCAATTAAGATTCTCATCTGTTTGTACACATCAGTCTATCCATTCTTTCAATCAAGTTTTACCATACATTTCGTTTGTTTCCAGTTAGTTCAGAACCTGTTCATTAGTTATCCAATTTATTCATCCAGACTTCAGCAGTTTTCTGTAGCATCACATTTCGAAATTTTCTATTGTCTTCTTGTCTGAATGCTTATCGTTTATATTTCATTTCCATTCCAGGCTACACTCTAGAATGATACATTGAGAAGGTCTTGCTAACACATAATTACATCCGCCTGTTAGCAGATTTCTTTTTTGGAACACTTTCCTTGCTATTGCCAGTTTACATTTTACTTCCTCTCTTCTTTGGCCATGGTTTACTTTGCTACCCAAATAGCAGGGAGGGAGATGCATGAAAAGTTACTGCTCTATGCATAACGTTTAAATTTATTACTTTGCCGCTACTAACTCCATTCGCAATAGATTTTGCAGACAGCGTCCACATTTGCCGCTGAATGTTCCTACAAAATTGTATCACATTACGACACATAGTTCAGGACGTATGACGTCATATACATTAAGCACAAGGCCAGATGCTGCATGGTATGGGCATGGATGCACAATTGTTAATAAATACGTAGGCAACACCGGGTTTCTCTTCTCGTGTTTCAGTAAAAATATAATACACTATAATCCTATCTCACTCCATTCTGAACCACTGCTATCCTTTAATGTGCTTTGACTCTTAGAACTGCAGTTTGGTTTGCGTACATTTTATTCAGATAATGCACAGTCTCGGCTTTTCTCTTTATTAAATATTAATTTCTTGTGAAACACACAGATGTATCTATAAATACAATAAACCTGTAATGCCTTTAAAATAGATTTTTGTAATAAATAATCAATGTGTTAAATCCACCTGTTGCCATATGCAGTCACATCTACTCTGTTTACTGTTTTAAGGTAGTAGTATTCCAGGTTGTTGAGCCTTTACTTTCTTAATACGCAATGAAATGCAGCATTACAGCCCATAACTTCACCAGCAATCAACCAGTTTGAAACGCTGACCGTGTTGCAAGTGCCTTCACTGTTTGTTGTCCTCGTATGTAACTTGTTGTTTATGAAAACAGATCGACAGCCGCGGCCGCTACGTGAGAGTTTCAGGCCGAGGTGAGAGTGTCTGCAGGAGCAAGCGCTTGTAGAGGTCGACGTCGAAGCGCTGCACGATGCGCGCGTTCCTGGGGCTGAGCTCCCGGCTGTAGTCCACGAAGGCAGCGCCCCTGGCGAGCGCGCCCGACACCTCGACGGCGAGGCGGTAGCGGCCGCTGGCGGTGACGAGCGCCGGCCGCAGCAGCACGGCCGCCGCCACGGGGTCGCCGCTCAGCCAAGGCTCCTCGTCCGACGCCGCCGCCGCCAGCTGCGCGCGCTCCGCCCTGTTCAGCAGCGACACGCGCTCACCGCCCACCGCTCCCAGCACACTCTTACGCCAGCCCTGCCAACGACCGAGCAAAATCTCCACGCTGTTACAAGGGGGCACCGGGAATAGCTGCAAATTTTTTTAGATTTTTTTTCGAGAAAATTGTAGCGCTATTTTTATATGATTACTTCGTAATATGGCACCAGTACTGTACAGGATGCTTAGAAGTCTTTGCATCAGACGCGTGTGGGTGACAGATCACATCGAGGGGAACAACGTTTCCTAGACACTACAGTTGTAAAACTACTGTAGACTATCAAAAATCAGCGTAGACTACGGAAGTTTTCCTAGTAGCTTTTGTCAGTTAAGATCGTAACTGCATTACCTGTACGTTAGGCGTGTTGCATACCTATTGGGCGGTATCTCATTTAGATCACTTTGTCTGCACATGTGGTCAGTACCCCCAGAAACCAGCAGCAGTGAAACAGTGAGGATATTTAAAGAGCTGCATTATTTAAAGAATATTTTTGTTCTATATAGCTATTCTGCTGTCTGTTCCTTAAAAATAAACAGTATTTATATCAAAATTGAAACTTTCAGTATTCAATTCTAGTTTTATTCGAAAACTAAAGAAAAATACAGATTTATCTCATAGCACTAGAAAACGCATTTTTTCTTCAAAAGAGGTAGAATAAAAAAACCTGCAAAACAAAAACATATCACACATTTCTTCAGCACTTTGTCGAGCTTATATAAAATGTGTTTCTGTTATTCATAAACAACTTATTATTGTAGGAAACTCCTGCCTTTGATCACTGATAAAGAACGTTCTATTGTCTTATATGTTTGTGTGTGAAAGCTGTACTTGCATCAACATTGGTAAAATATCGTCATCTCAGGAGCGACGAATTCAATAAAAGAACGCCTACCGTCGGCAGGAAGTGTCGTGAGCGTTTTGTCTCTATTAGAGTTGCACTTTACCAAAACTACGGTTCGGTATTTTTGGTACAGTTCATAAATGTGGAAGTAAATAGTAGGATTACCTGTACTATTACATAAATTTACGTACTGTTACATAAATGCGGGGAAGTTAGGTGATCAACTAATTTTTATTACTTATAAAAAGCAAATTATATTTTTTCAGAATATAAACTACTCAATCGACTAACACACAACTTTAAGCAGTTCTAATTATGTGCAGAACAAACAAACAAAAAACAAAGAAGCCGTCGGCTCCTAGTTTATTCATTTATGTTTTTTTCCCTACCAATACTATACTTAATCCTACCATTTACTTCGTCATTTATGTACGGTATCAAAACTAGTCTAACATAGGCAAAACGTTCGCGGACACTTCCTGGCGACGTTCTGGGACGACGAGATTTTACCGAACTAGCAGCGTCTACTAATTAGGTGTACTGCATCTGCCTAGTACATGCTCCAGTAAATTGACAAATTGATTTTCAACGAGAAAAAAATTAAGAATGAGTGTCGCTAAGTGGAGAAAGATATTTTACAAACTCGGTTTGTCCTTCCGCGCAGGGCAGGTGACTGGATTATGACAACATACACTGCGTAGCGCCAATGCAGAATGCCTACGCCCTGCGCCCGCAGGGGGATCATCAGTTGCAAAAGATATCTAGTGTCAGCGAATATTTTGTCTCTAAAAAAAATTGTTTCCCATGACATGATCCACCATCCCCAGACTTCTGATGCAAAGACTTCGAGACACCCTCTCTATTCATCACATTTCCTGTTTCCTTTTGTTCTGCTATCAGAAATATCAAACACTTGATTCATTACGTCACAATGCATGTATAATTTTACAAGAAGCATTATAATTTAAATAAATTAGGTAGCAAATCCATTAATTTTCTTCACTTAATACTTGTGTCACGTCCTTGATTCTAAGAGAGAATGACAATTTGGCTGACTGAACCTACACGCAGAGTAATTGTAATCCCTTCGTGTTACGTGGGGATCGAACCTGGCTTCTCTACATGTCAAATACACTGTCATATGTCGGTTTTTATGTGTGGGGATTGGAGGAGCTCACATAGGAGCAAACATAGCCAACAGGGTCGCCAGGGAACTACAATTAAAGTGTTACACTGTGAAACACCAATCTCATATTTATATAACTTACTTTGTTAATAATATAAAAGAGTATTAATTAGTGAAACTTTTATTACATTCGGAACTGTTACCCATCATCAGCGCCAGTACGATGGGTGATCCCAGGGTGCGGATAATTCTTATATTAAGTAAAAATTAAAAAACAGCCTTGATCATATAACATATTTATTTAAAAATGCCGACCCGCTTCAATTTATTTTATACCAATATCAGACCATATTCCAACCGTGGCAGTCAGAGATGGCGACACAAAGCAGGAACTGCAGGTGACATCCATGTTTCGTACATAAGAATCCTCCTCCATATCACGGTCTCCGCCTGCCATGTTTGTAGAATGGTCTAATGAAGGCCTGAAACAGATCACCATTTTTAAATAAATTTATTTATGTGGTGAACACGGGTTTTTAAGTTTTGTTACATGTTGTTTGTAGATCACTGCTTTTCCACTTATGATTACAAAAATAACTCTTGTATTTGTTGCGACATGGAAATAAACAGTCCTCAAATGTCATCGTGAGGAATTTCTAACCAGGGAAAAAAAAACATAGAAGATTACATTATTTCCGTTGAAGAGAATGGCAGCGTTGTAGAAGACTGTTCATGTATAGCAAATATTTTTGATAATTACTTTCTAAAAATAGGGTAGAAAATTGGTGCAATTACCTAGGAAGAAAAAGGAAAGAAGTACGCCGAAGAAGCAGAGCAGAGGACTTTAGTGAAATTAAAATTAATTTCACCTCACCTTCTGAAATAACGAAGATCACCATGACTCCAGAAAGTATAAGTTCAAAAGGGGTAGATAAAAGCTCCAATGAAACAGAAAACAGTTGTGGCCCTATAATACAGCGACAGAATTATTTATTGCATCACCAATTCTTACTTCATAACTTCGTGTTTGGCGGCTGTTTGCTTCAGGTTACAGCAGTCCACTGTTGTTAAATCATCGGTTACATATTCTTGCATTAATTGTTTCATTTTCTTTCACATCTTTCCAACAATATGCAGCTCCTTGTTGTCACTTACAATGAAGCAGTGTTCATACAGTCATTTTGTGTTGACACATTGAAGTGAAAAGATGGGTGGGGCAGTCGAATTAACGCCAAAGTATTACTTATTTCCATGTATATCAGTTTGTCTCAACACAAGACAGATATCCTCTAAGATAGGTTTTGGTTAGGTCACAATTTAGAGGGTACTAAAAAAATATACGGCGAAAGGGGATGTTGATCATGAGAAAGGAAGAGGCAGAAGAAGGGCGTCTACAGTCGAACAAGATAGGTTGTTGAAAAGATTTTCTCTAGTGGATCGTCACCTGTCATCAACTGAACGCGTCGCCTGTCTTCAACTAAACGAAAGCGAGAGTTGGGAGAAATTTATGACGTCTCAGCATCCAACAGAACAGTTAGAAACAGACTGCTGGAAGCCGGATTCGCTGCCTGTTTACCTAGAAAGGAGCCTTCACTGACAAAAGCAATGCGACTACAGCAGTTGAAATGGGCATAACAACATGTGACATGGACGCCTGAGTTGTGGAACAGAGTAATGCCTTCAGATGAGTAAAAACTATAGTCTGGATGGCTCTGATGGCAAAGTGCCCGTGCATCGCAGAGTGGGTGAAGAGCTTTTGCCTTCGTATATAACATAAACAGTCAAACATCCAGAAGCACAGATGTTCTGGGGATGCAGTTCTACCCACGGAGTAGTTAGTTGGACTTCATAAATGGCAGCTTACGACCACAGTAGGAGACCTGTTTGGAGATTTTTCCAGTTGCATTTTCCAGGATTAGACTGTTCCTTGCCACAGAGCTTTGAAGGCAAGATCTGTGAACAACGTTTGTATCAAGCATGAAGCAGGTATAGGATGTCAAATTAAACACCTTTCAGCCGTCAATTTTCAGCCTTCTTTTATTTGCCAACCAGTTTCGACGTTTATTACGCCGTCGTCGCAGGTGATGGTTGATGGTGGAAGTGGTCACTGTAGCAATTATCTACTAATACCAGTATTGCTGGCCCCTGTTTCGGTCACAAGCGATGTAGATTATTCCTACACGTCAGTCAGGGGCCTGAAGATGCCGTAATAAACGCTGAAACGGGTTGTCAAATAAAAGAAGGCTCAAAACTGACGGCTGAAAGATGTTTAATTTGACATCCTATATCGAGCAGCCGAGTCCCGCAACCATCGCTAAAAAGATGGACATGCAGAAACATGAAGCAGTTATTGTTCCAACTTAATTATTACGCATTTCTACATATAAGATAAAAACTTTCTATAGACAAAATGGAATTTTCAATTTTATAATGACCTGGAAATAGCCCCAGCTTCAATCCTATTGAGAACTGTTGGAAAGTTAATAGCAAACACTATCGCTAAAAGGAAGTCGGATTAGGTAGGACCTACTGGAAACTCTTGTGCATGTGTGGTTTCATGAACTGAGTTAGGAATACATTAAAAGTTAATTCTCTCTATGCATATATGGCGCAAAGTGGTGATTAAGGCACAAGGAGAATCGACCAAATATTAAATGGCAAAAGTGGATTAAGATGAGGTAACTGTGTGTGTACAACCACTAAGAACTATCAGTATTATGTCGTAAAATTAATATTCAGTGTTTCTTTTGAGATTAACTATCGTAGTTCAGAAGAAGAAACAAATCAGATGATATATGCAGTTTCTTCAGGAAGTGCAAAAACGTAAATAACTACTCATTTTACAGAAATAAATCAAGAGAATAAAATAAAATTTATAGAAATTATTGTGCATACTTGTTTGCTATAAATACAGAGAGAAATCAATCCAGTTTAACTAATATATTCAACAATTGCAATAAAAGTATTAAGTTGTAGAAATGGATGCAATAAAATATTCTATTGCTGTATGTAATGTTCTTAGAAACTAATGTATTACTTCAATGTCGTCCGCCCCCGTAACGCTGCGGTAGCGTTACTGCCTACCTCGCAGCGTGCCCAGGTTCGATTCCTGGCAGGGGCCTGGGTGTTTTGTGTCCTTAATCAGCATTGACTCGCAAGTCGCAGAAGTGGCGTCCACTAAATACCCATTGCAATACGGTGGCCGAACTCCCCCGAATGGGGCTTCCCGGCCAACAATGCCATACGATCATTTCCATTACTTCATTGTCATGGTCTTCTACATCTACATGTACATTTATACTCCGCAAGCCACCCAACGGTGTGTGGCGGATGGCATTTTACGTGCCACTGTCATTACCTCCCTTTCCTGCTCCAGTCGCGTATGGTTCGCGGGAGAACTAATGCCGGAAAGCCTCCATGCACGCTCGAATCTCTCTAATTTTACATTCGTGATCTCCTCGGGAGGTATAAGTAGGGGGAAGCAATATATTCGGTACCTCATCCAGAAACGCACCCTCTCGAAACCTGGACAGCAAGCTACACCGCGATGCAGAGCGCGTCTCTTGCAGAGTCTGCCACTTGAGTTTGCTAAACGTCTCCGTAACGCTATCACGCTTACCAAATAACCCTGTGACGAAACGCGCCGCTCTTCTTTGGATCTTCTCTATCTCCTGTGTCAACCCGACCTGGTATGGATCCCACACTGATGAGCAATACTCAAGTATAGTTCGAACGAGTGTTTTGTAAGCCACCTCCTTTGTTGATGGACTACATTTTCTAAGGACTCTCCCAATGAATCTCAACCTGGCACCCGCCTTACCAACAATTAATTTTATATGATCATTCCACTTCAAATCGTTCCGCAAGCATACTCCCAGATATTTTACAGAAGTAACTGCTGCCAGTGTTTGTTCCGCTATCATATAATCATACAATAAAGGATCCTTCTTTCTATGTATTCGCAATACATTACATTTGTCTATGTTAAGGGTCAGTTGCCACTCCCTGCACCAAGTGCCTATCCGCTGCAGATCTTCCTGCATTTCGCTCCAATTTTCTAATGCTGCAACTTCTCTGTGTACTACAGCATCATCCGCGAAAAGCCGCATGGAACTTCAGACACTATCTACTAGGTCATTTACATATATTGCAAAAAGCAATGGTCCCATAACGCTCCCCTGTGTCACGCCAGAGGTTACTTTAACGTCTGTAGACGTCCCTCCATTGACAACAACATGCTGTGTTCTGTTTGCTAAAAACTCTTCAATCCAGCCACACAGCTGGTCTGATATTCCGTAGGCTCTTACTTTGTTTATCAGGCGACAGTGCGGAACTGTATCGAACGCCTTCCGGAGGTCAAGGAAAATGGCGTCTACCTGGGAGCCTGTATCTAATATTTTCTGGGTCTCATGAACAAATAAAGCGAGTTGGGTCTCACACGATCGGTGTTTCCGGAATCCATGTCGATTCCTACAGAGTAGATTCTGGGTTTCCAGAAATGGCATGATACGCGAGCAAAAAACATGTTCTAAAATTCTGCAACAGATTGATGTCAGAGATAGATGCCTATAGTTTTGGGCATTTGCTCGACGACCCTTCTTGAAAACTGGAACTACTTGTGCTCTTTTCCAATGATTTGGAACCTTCCGTTCCTCTAGAGACTTGCGGTTCACGTCTGTTAGAAGGCGGGCAAGTTCTTTCGAGTACTCTGTGTAGAATCGATTTGGTATCCCACCAGGTCCAGTGGACTTTCCTATGTTGAGCGATTTCAGTTCCTTTTCTATTCCTTGGACACTTATTTCGATGTCAGCCATTTTTTCGCTTGTGCGAGGATTTAGAGAAGGAACTGCAGTGCGGTCTTCCTCTGTGAAACAGCTTTGGAAAAAGGTGTTTAGTATTTCAGCTTTACGCGTGTCATCCTCTGTTTCAATGCCATTAGCATCCCAGAGTGTCTGGATATGCTGTTTCGATCCACTTACTGATTTAACGTAAGACCAGAACTTCCTAGGATTTTCTGTCAAGTCGGTACATAGAATTTTACTTTCGAATTCACTGAACGCTTCACGCATAGCCCTCCTTACGCTAACTTTCACATCGTTTAGCCTCTGTTTGTCTGAGAGGTTTTGGCTGCGTTTAAACTTGGAGTGAAGCTCTCTTTGCTTTCGCAGTAGTTTCCTAACTTTGTTGTTGAACCAGGGTGGGTTTTTCCCGTCCCTCAGTTTTACTCGGCACGTACCTGTCTAAAACGCATTTTACGATTGCCTTGAACTTTTTCCATAAAAACTAAACATTGTCAGTGTCGGAACAGAAATTTTCGTTTTGATCTGTTAGGCAGTCTGAAAGCTGCCTCCTATTACTCTTGCTAAACAGATAAATCTTATCCTTTCTTTATATTCCTATTTACTTCCATATTCAGGGATGCTGCAACGGCCTTATGATCACTGATTCCCTGTTCTGCGCTTTCAGAGTCAAAATGTTCGGGTCTGTTTGTTATCAGTAGGTCTAAGATGTTATCTCCATGAGTCGGTTCTCTGTTTAATTGCTCGAGGTAATTTTCGGATAATGCACTTAGTATGATGTCATTCGATGTTCTGTCCCTACCACTCGTCCTAAACATCCGAATGTCCCAGTCTATATCTGGTAAATTGAAATCTCCACCTAAGACTATAACATGCTGAGGAAATTTATGTGAAATGTATTCCAGATTTTCTCTCAGTTGTTCTGCCACTAATGCTGCAGAGTCGGGAGGTCGGTAAGAGGAGCCAATTATTAACCCAGCTCGGTTGTTGAGTATAACCTCCGCCCATAATAATTCTAAGGACTATCCACTTCTATTTCACTACAGGATAAACTACTACTAACAGCGACAAACACGCCACCACCGGTTGCATGCAATCTATCCTTTCTAAACACCGTCTGTGCCTTTGTAAAAATTTCGGCAGAATTTATCTCTGGCTTCAGCCAGCTTTCCGTACCTATAACGATTTCAGCTTCGGTGCTTTCTATCAGCGCTTGAAATTCCGGTACTTTATCAACGCAGCTTCGACAGTTTACAATTACAATACCGATTGCTGCTTGTTCCCCGCATGTCCTGACTTTGCCCCGCACCCTTTGAGGCTGTTGCCCTTTCTGGACTTGCCCGAGGCCATCTAACCCAAAAAACCGCCCAGCCCACGCCACACAACCCCTGCTACCCGTGTAGCCACTCGCTGCGTGTAGTGGACTCCTGACCTATCCAGCGGAACCCGAAACCCCACCACCCTATGGCGCAAGTCGAGGAATCTGCAGCCCACACGGTCGCAGAACCGTCTCAGCCTCTGATTCAGACCCTCCACTCGGCTCTGTACCAAAGGTCCGCAGTCAGTCCTGTCGACGATGCTGCAGATGGTGAGCTCTGCTTTCATCCCGCTAGCGAGACTAGCAGTCTCCACCAAATCAGATAGCCGCCGGAAGCTAGAGAGAATTTCCTCCGATGCATAGCGACACACATCATTGGTGCCGACAGATTTAAATGAGCCATTGTTAGGGCTCTGTCTCGATAACTGCCGCCCAATGTCACTCCTTACACCAATTTGTAAACTTTTTGAGAAGGTAATGTGTTCCTGGGTTGTCACGGACCAGAGTAGTAATAAGACACTTAGCCAGTTACAATTTCGATGTCAAAAGGGCCACTATACTGAGACCGATATTTGTATAGTTCATTGAGCACACATTAATATCATCAAATAATAAAATAAGACCAGTAGGGATTTCCAGTTACTTTCGTTGTATCGATCATAATATTCAATTACAGAAGTTACGTTTTTATGGAAAACGTAGTTCAGCACGTGCCTGGTTTAGTTCTTTAAGAAATAGTATTCAGAAAACTGCCTTAGGCAGCTCGGCTTATACAAAAGGGGAAGCCATATCATCTGCATACGGAAAAATGGGTAGCTTTGAGGGATGAAGTAGCGAAGGCAGCAGAGGATCAAGTAGGTAAAAAGACAAGGGCTAGTAGAAATCCTTGGATAACAGAAGAAATACTGAATTTAATTGATGAAAGGAGAAAAATATAAAAATGCAGTAAATGAAGCAGGCAAAAAGGAATACAAACGTCTCAAAAATGAGATCGACAGGAAGTGCAAAATGGCTAAGCAGGGATGTCTAGAGGACAAAGGTAAGGATGTAGAGGCCTATCTCACTAGGGGTAAGATAGATACTGCCTACAGGAAAATTAAAGAGACCTTTGGAGATAAGAGAACCACATGTCTGAACATCAAAAGCGCAGATGGAAACCCAGTTCTAAGCAAAGAAGGGAAAGCAGAAAGGTGGAAGGAGTATATAGAGGGTCTATACAAGGGCGATGTACTTGAGGACAATATTATGGAAATGGAAGAGGATGTAGATGAAGATGAAATGGGAGATATGATACTGCGTGAAGAGTTTGACAGAGCACTGAAAGACCTGAGTCGAAACAAGGCCCCCGGAGTAGACAACATTCCATTGGAACTACTGACGGCCTTTGGAGAGCCAGTCCTGACAAAACTCTATCATCTGGTGAGCAAGATGTATGAAACAGGGGAAATACCCTCAGACTTCAAGAAGAATATAATAATTCCAATCCCAAAGAAAGCAGGTATTGACAGATGTGAAAATTACCGAACCATCAGTTTAATAAGTCACAGCTGCAAAATACTAACACGAATTCTTTACAGACGAATGGAAAAACTAGTAGAAGCCAACCTCGGGGAAGATCAGTTTGGATTCCGTAGAAACACTGGAACACGTGAGGCAATACTGACCTTACGACTTATCTTAGAAGAAAGATTAAGGAAAGGCAAACCTACGTTTCTAGCATTTGTAGACTTAGAGAAAGCTTTTGACAATGTTGACTGGAATACTCTCTTTCAAATTCTAAAGGTGGCAGGGGTAAAATACGGGGAGCGAAAGGCTATTTACAATTTGTACAGAAACCAGATGGCGGTTATAAGAGTCGAGGGACATGAAAGGGAAGCAGTGGTCGGGAAGGGAGTAAGGCAGGGTTGTAGCCTCTCCCCGACGTTGTTCAATCTGTATATTGAGCAAGCAGTAAAGGAAACAAAAGAAAAATTCGGAGTAGGTATTAAAATTCATGGAGAAGAAATAAAAACTTTGAGGTTCGCCGATGACATTGTAATTCTGTCAGAGACAGCAAAGGACTTGGAAGAGCAGTTGAATGGAATGGACAGTGTCTTGAAAGGAGGATATAAGATGAACATCAACAAAAGCAAAACAAGGATAATGGAATGTAGTCTAATTAGTCGGGTGATGCTGAGGGAATTAGATTAGGAAATGAGACACTTAAAGTAGTAAAGGAGTTTTGCTATTTGTGGAGCAAAATAACTGATGATGGTCGAAGTAGAGAGGATATAAAATGTAGACTGGCAATGGCAAGGAAAGCGTTTCTGAAGAAGAGAAATTTGTTAACATCGAGTATAGATTTAAGTGTCAGGAAGTCATTTCTGAAAGTATTTGTATGGAGGTAGCCATGTATGGAAGTGAAACATGGACGATAACCATTTTGGACAAGAAGAGAATAGAAGCTTTTGAAATGTGGTGCTACAGAAGAATGCTGAAGATTAGATGGGTAGATCACATAACTAATGAGGAAGTATTGAATAGGATTGGGGAGAAGAGAAGTTTGTGGCACAACTTGACCAGAAGAAGGGATCGGTTGGTAGGACATGTTCTGAGGCATGAAGGGATCACCAATTTAGTATTGGAGGGCAGCGTGGAGGGTAAAAATCGTAGAGGGAGACCAAGAAATGAATACACTAAGCAGATTCAGAAGGATGTAGGTTGCAGTAGGTACTGGGAGATGAAAAAGCTTTCACAGGATAGAGTAGCACGGAGAGCTGCATCAAACCAGTCTCAGGACTGAAGACCACAACAACAACGGAAAAATTACAGTGGGAGTCCCACAGGGTTAGATCATTGGTTCATTACTGTTCTTTATTACTGAATCTAAAGGTAGAATTAGTCCTCTTTACGTATGGCACAAGCATTATTGTGAAGCTGAGCAAAGAAGCATCAACGGAAAGACTAGTAAATGACGTATGTTATAAAGTTGCTTTCTGCACAAGTGAACTAGCTTTAAACTTTGAAAAAACGCAGCTCATTCGACTTTGTACTGTCAAAAATATCCCACTGCATATTAGCCTAATATAGCAACAAGAAATAAATAACAGGTAGAAAGTTCTAAGTTCTTAGCTAAGTGCATATTGCTGAGTACTTAAACTGAAAAGACCTACCGAAATAATTGAGATCTACTACCTTTGCCATAAAAGTAATTGTGAACTTTGGGAATATAGAATTAGTAAGTTAACACATTCTGCATATTGTGATTCACTAATGTCTAATTAGATAACATCATGGGGTGTTTCCTCGTTTTGGCGAAAAGTATTCACTGCGTGAAACATAGTAATGAGAGATTTGTGTGAGGTTTTTCACAGGTACTTCTTGAAGGAATAGTTTAAGAAGCTGGGAATATTTCAAACAGTTATATTCACAACACTAGAAGGCAAAATCATCTGTATTACTCTTTAATGAATCCAACTTGGACACAGAAAGAGATGAAACATGCAGCCATAAAGCTATTTGACAATCTATCCATAGAGGAATTCGTGAATAGAAACAATTAGTTGTTAAATGACCAGCATGTAACTATATATATACCTGTATATATATGAGTGTGTGTGTGTTCTATATTTGTTGTGTTGGCGCATTCCATGTCATAACATTTATGGTGAATGTTATCTAACGAATAGTAACTAACTAACTGCCTGAAACACACACTGCATATTACTGAAGATACTGACTGAAAGCTGATATGAAAAGATATGTCTTCCCATTGTATCCCAGACATGTTTATATGACATGTATGTGATAAATCAGGGGTATATCAAGCCAGTCATGGACCTG
The DNA here is from genome assembly GCF_023864345.2 of Schistocerca serialis cubense. Classification (NCBI taxonomy): domain Eukaryota; kingdom Metazoa; phylum Arthropoda; class Insecta; order Orthoptera; family Acrididae; genus Schistocerca; species Schistocerca serialis. The sequence goes on along the minus strand of NC_064639.1, from coordinate 449,777,102 downwards.
TGTATTCCCCAAGACGTTTGTGGTGTATATTGCTATGTGGTCTCTTGCATTATCGTGCTGGAAAATTTTATTTTGTTCCCTGGTCATCATTTGTATGAGTACAGGGTTTATCACGCCTGTCAAATACTTCGAGCATTCGCCACCCTTCAATAATTACCAAATCATTTCTGTTGTCATATCCAAAATCTCCTAATACCAAGATTCTGGGAGTTGGTAAGGTATATATCTGGAGAACCTCTGCTTCTAGTGACTTCCCACCAGGTCATCTATGGACAGGTTGGTTGCTGGTCAGACCACCACAAATAAAATCGAAACTCATTGCTCTCCCAGTTGACTGACTCTACACCAAGCCTGTCTGTGTTTGTGCTACGGTGTCAGTAGTAGAGGATGCATAGCAAATCTAGGTCTCAGTCCTGCTTTCAGTAATCTGCTGCAACTGTGGTACAGATGATCAGCAAGTGCAGTACGATAGTTTAAGAGTTTCGGGTGGTTTCCATTTTTGTATTATATTTAATTTTCACGAATTACTGAAAAACTTGAAGGGAATGTTGAAGTACAGTTGTATTCAACTTGCTGTAGCTATGTGGAAATACGACTTGAATTAGATTTCAGGTGGCGGATGTTGAAATAGTAAACAATAATAAATAAATAAATAATAAATTTGTACCCAACAGTTCGTGTTAACACGCTGCCTGTGACCTCTGTCCGGATTTCAGTTGCTGACTTCCGTCTGTTCGTCAGAACCATTCGAACAATCCTATCATGTTCTCGTGGTGTAGCCCTAATGGAACGATCCACGCCTTCTCTTCTTGACACACTATTGTTCTGAGTCCATCTAGCCTCTCCGCAGTCCAGTGCTTACATAAACAAATTGTATTACTACACAATACTCGTCTTAATCGACTTTTACGTAACGCGTGGCACAAATCACTTTACATAGCTGCCAACAAGAAAATGCACATTGCATTTGTATGGCAGCTGGACCAAAATTGTTGCAAGAATGGCACCTCATAACAATTAAGGCACTCTACAAAATTTGTCCACATTTAGGAGATATTTTCCTGGCCATCAGTCAGTCCTCATATTACGCGTGAGTCTTACATCGTGCGTCGCTAAGCCAGTGTCACTTGTGATGCGAACCGTCTTAACTACGATGTCCAGCGCGCAACAACAGTTCCGGATCACTGACTGAATTCAGCAGTGGGTGCCGGTGCCATAATGTGCGCATAAGCACTCTGAGACAAAAAAAAAGACGCACCACGAAGGAGTTATCCGAATGAAACGGAATTCGACAGATGTGACGTACATGCACAGACAAACAAAAAAGTACAGTTTCAGAAAAATGGGATGATATATTCAGGATAAAGAGATTCACAAACTGAGCAAGTCAATAATGCGCTGGTCCACCTCTAGCCCTTATGTAAGCAGTTATTTGGCATGGCACTGATTGACAGAGCCATTTTTGATGTTCCCCTGAGGGATATCGTACAAATTCTCGCCTTGTATGGGCGGGAATTATCTTGCTGAAATGTAAGCCCAGAATGGCTTGTCATGAAGGGCAACATAATGGTGCGTAAAATGTCGTCGAGGTGCCGCTGTACTGTAAGGGTGCCGCAGATGACAACCAAAGTAGTTCTGCTATGAAATGAAATTGGAGACGCCCCAGACAGTGGTCGGATCCTAGACTGAATGTCGCCAGTCATACGGCCCGACAACCAGTAGTGATGGTCTGGGATACCATTCATTTCGCAGCTGAACCACTTTGGTTGCCATCTGCGGCGCCCTTACAGCACAGCAGTATGTCAACGATATTCTACGCTCCGTTTTGTTGCCCTTAATGAAAAGCCGTCCTGGACTGATATTTCAGCAAGATAACGCCCGCCCGCACACAGCAAGAGTATCTACTGCTTGTTTTCGTTCTTGCCAAACCCGACCATGGCCATCAGTGTCGCGGAATCTCTCCCCAGATCGGAATTATGCGCAGGCCTATCCAAACATTTCCAGATTTTGACGATCTGATGCACCAGTTGGACAATATGGCACGATATCCCTCAGGTGAAGATTCAACAACTTCATCAGTCGATGCCAAGCCGAATAACTGCTTGCATAGGGGTCAGAGGTGGACCAACGCATTATTGACTTCTCAGTTTGTGAAGCTCTTTCTCTTGAATAAATCGTCAAATTTTTCTGAAATTGTAATCTTAAGTTTGTCTGTATATGTACATCACATCTACCGAATTCCGTCCCATTCGGTTAACTCCGCCGTTGTGCGTTGTTATTTTTATTTATTTGTCTTAGAGTGTACCTGGGCTGTCCCAAAGGCGGGGTGACCACGCGCTATAGATTCATCTAACTGCGTTTTACACTTCTCTTACAGTTCTTTTATTTTGATTACAACATGAGCAGATACTACCTTGTCCTGGTAATGCCAATGAGGAAGCCACAGGTAACAGCAAGTGATATAGGAAAAGATGGTCCGTAAAACCCTAACTGTAAATTCTTTCTACAATTCTTACTTCTTCTTTTTACAAAATAGATAAAGCTGATATTCCCGTCGTGCACACTGAATACTTGTGCAGTGTACAATACGGTAATCATTTATTTCCATTCCCATAAATAAGGATAACTTCGTTCTGTGCATTATATTTTCAGGATATGTTTTTCAATAAATTCATATGATGTTTCCTATTTTGAGGAAGCTTTAACAAAAGTCTGTCGCGCGAAATATCGCCAGGTACTCACCATCGTTATGTGATTTCTGGAAAAAATTGTCTCCCAGGGAACTAAAGTTATCGGTTTCTTTTCTGCGCTGGACGTGTTGTACGTGTCGAAAATGAAACTCGCAGCCTCGGGGTCCATGTAAAAATTAAACTCAACTCCTGGCTTCACATTTCCAATCCCTGAATGAACGAATAAATAAATAAAGGCTGATTATTATATTCAAGGTGTTTAACCTATCAAAACAAACAATAGTAATCTAGGAATGATATACAGAACCTTAGTGTGAGCATGACAAAACTGAAAACATGTTAGAAAGCTGGAAATCCACACATAACACGTACACCATAAAACTACCAACAATACAGTTCAAATATCTCTCGTCTTTTCACGTACCAATCCGTTCACAGTATTTCTTTGCCCAAGTCATATGTAGTGAAAGATTGTCTATCAATTTCCCCACAGTTATATTTAATAAGAAATTAAGTATAAAAATTATGTTTCCCTTGCATCTTTCTCACCAAAATTAGTTTAAGTTCTGCAGTTGTACTAAGCAAATTGTTGTAAGGTACTTTACCAATTTCTAATGTAAACGTGGTTGTGACACGGTTAAGAAATACACCATTAGTATAGGGCATTTCCAAAAGTTTTATTCAACTCAGTGAACTATGTAGCACCAGCATTTCACATTATTCAGCAACAACCTTGCGAAGCTGTTTACACTAGGGATAAATCAAATGAAGTAGCACAGTTTTAAATAGTCTGACCCTTTATTTGGAAAGGCGGAGGTTCTAATCTTCGTCCAGCCATCCTGGTTTAGATTTCCGGGATTTCCCTAAATTACTTCGGGCAAATGCCAGGACGGCTCCTACTTTCGGACCATTGTCGACTATCTGACCGCTCCTTGTCAAACTAGACATGTAAGTACGTCAATCACTGTGTATATGAATTATTTTAGTCCTGTTGTTATTAAACTATAATATTACTACCTGTCGAATTTCCTCGTAAGAATGATTTACGGATGAATAAACTGCTACTACAATGAAGAGCAAAAGAAACTGGTACACCTGCCTAATATCATGTATGGGCCCCGCGAACACGCAGAAGTGCCGCAACACGACGTGGCATGGACTCGACTAATGTCTGAAGTAGTGCTGTAGGTAATCGACGCCGTGAATCCTGCAGGGCTGTCCCTAAATCAATTAGAGTACGAGGGGATAGAGATCTCTTCTAAACAGCACGTTCCAAGGAATCCCAAATATGCTTAATAATGTTCATGTCTGCAGAGTTTGGAGCCAGCGGAAGTGTTTAAACTCAGAAGAGTCTTCCTAGAGACACTCTGTAGCAATTCTGGATGCGTGGGGTGTCGCATTGTCCTGCTGGAATTGCCCAAGTCCGTCGGAACGCACAATGGACACGAATGGATGCAGGTGATCAGACAGGATACTTACGTACGTGTCACCTGTAAGAGTCGTATCTAGACGAATCAGGGGTCCCATGTCACACCAACTGCACACGCCCCACTCCATTACAGAGCCTCCACCAGCTTGAACAGTCCCCTGCTGACATGCAGGGTCCATGAATTCATGAGGTCGTCACCATACCCGTACACGTCGACCCGCCCGATACAATTCGAAACGAGACAATTTCGGTGTTGACGGGCCCAGGCGAGGCGCAAAACTTTGTGCGTGCAGTCATCAAGGGTACACGAGTGGGCCCTCGGCTCCGAAAGCCCATATCGATGGTGTTTCGTTGAATGATACGCACGCTGGAACTTGTTGATGGTCCAGTATTGAAAGCGGCAGTAATCTGCAGAAGGGTTGCACTTCTGTCACGTTGAACGATTCTCTTCAGCCGTCGTTGATCCCGTTCTTGTAGGATCTTTTTTCCGGCGGCAGCGACATCGAAGACTTGATGTTTTACCGGATTCCTGATATTCGCGGTACTCTCGTGAAATGGTCGTACGGGAAAATCCCCATTTCATCGCTACCTCGGAGATGCTGTGTCCCATCGTTTGTGCGCGCGCTATAATTCCACGTCCAAACTCACTTAAATAATGATAACCTGCCATTGTCCACCCCCGGTAGCTGAGTGGTCATTGCGACAGAATGTCAATCCTAAGGGCCCGGGTTCGATTTCCGGCTGGGTAGGAGATTTTCTCCGCTCAGAGACTGGGTGTTGTGTTGTCCTAATCATCATCATTTCATCCCCATAGGTTAGTTAGGTTTAACTAGTTCTAAGTTCTAGGGGACTAATGACCTCAGCAGTTGAGTCCCATAGTGCTCAGAGATATTTGAACCATTTGAACTTGTACCCGGCGAACGATCTATCCGACGGGAGGGCCTAGTCACGCGACATTTACATATACCTGCCATTGTAGCAACATCAACCGACCGCAGCGCCGTATTCTGCCTGTTTACATATGTCTGTATTTGAATACGCATGGCTATACCAGTGTCTTTGGTGCTTCAGTGTACTATTACTATGACTAGACTATATTTTCTACATGACTGAAGATAGAACTTGAGGTAAACTGTAACTTACACGCAGTATGCCTCATTTATTTTCAAAAGTGCCTTCCGGATTTGCAGTGATGTACATACAACAGCGGAGAGCAAAAACTGCGGGCGTACTACACTCTAAGGTGGTGCGATCACATTTAGTGGGGTTGCAGGTCCACAGTGCCTTAGAAAAAGGTTGAACCATCAGGGGAGTATCAGCAGTGTCAAAGGTTGTCAAGAACGCCACGTTTTCGACTGCGAAGCGTGTGGAAATCGATGCCCAAGGGAAGGAGTGGTTTCATTGACGCCCTTTATGTGGCCTTTTCGTGTCGATTTTGGGCGACGGTGTGTCTGCAATGTTTTCCTCGGCCACCCATACCAAAACCACGTGATTTCATCACTGGACATCGCGGTTCAGACCTCCATCGCAGAGGCGTCGAAGGAAGGGGTGAAATGTGGGTAATAGGGGGTGTGCTGATCTTCCCATCGTATGACACGTCCACGGTGGCGTTGGGCAGAATTGTGCTGAAATTTAGACACAATTACGGAGGAAGGTTTAGGGCAACATTGAGCAAAACTTCAAAATTTGGTGTCGCAATGGTAAACAGTTAGGGGTTTCGAAAATGTGATCCTTTAATTATGGTGCACATTAGATATCAGGGTGTCCCAGAAATGTTGCAACAAACTTTGAGGAATTGTAGAAGGTGTCTTGAGGAACAAATCAAGGGTAGAAACCCGTGTCCACAAACGCCATCCAGCGCCACTACAGAGCATCGAAGTTATAGGAGCCAGTGCCTGCCACTAGGTCACCCCTATGGCAGCAAATGTGACTTTGTGCTCTGATGGACCGAACGTAGTGTTCTTTGTTACTCGGTGATCGCCACTGACTGCCACGATCGCTAGTGGAGAAGATGTAGCAAGCTGCTGCGTAGACGGACCTTGTCTCCTACGAATATTGCTTTGGTGGATGATGGCTTTGGATACAGATTTCCACCTGCAGCTCATTTTTCTTCGTATACGGAAAAACAATGGAAATTTTATATGCTTCCAGGAAAAAAATAATCTGCAGAGGGAAACCCGTGTCCAAAACCGTCGTCCACCGAGACAATAGAGCATCACATTCTACGGAGACAAGATCTTTCTACGCAGCAGCTAGCCCCATCTTCTACAGTGGCTACTGTGGCAATCTGTCGCGATCAGAGAACGAGAAACAATATTGCGAGAAGTTCTTCCTACGAAAACTTCACTATACAAGTTACATTTGCTGCCGAAGGGGTGGGCTAGTAGCAAGCACCGGTGCCTCTAAATTCGACTCTCTGTAGCGTCGTTGGATGACATTCCCAGACACGGTTTTCTAGCCTCGATTTCTTCCTCAAGACATCCTCTACAACCCCTAGTAGTTTGTACAACATCTATGGGACAGCCTGTATTGAATATGTTGTCTTGTGAGGAACGTTTTTGAAACTCTCTGTATTTCAAACTACTCTGCTGACGGCAGGCAAGATGAGATGAACTTGTAACGTCCGAATGGGACGGAGCAGTGCAGAAGGCACTGCATTCGAATTCTAGAGGTGCAAGTTTCAGATTCCTGTCTGCCCATACTGATTAATTTTGCTATGATTTCCTCAAACTGCTTCGGGCTAATATTGAGATATTTCACTCAACAAAATGACGCTAATGACCTAAATGTCAACTGGACAATAATCACAAGACTTTCTTCATTTTCTGTCTGTGATGTCAGGTGCCACTGAGAATACCGAACTGGAGTAAGCGTTTATAGCGAATAATGGAGTGATCGACCACATCTACTTGCTGATGAGGAACTTCAAGTACTGTCTGCAGTCCGAGGAAACCATGCCAAAGGACATCACATGTTCATGTAGAAGCTAAGAAACGTATCTTCAACCAGAATGCTACCTATTCCTAGTGACATCTAGCGAGAGCAGCTGATAGGGCCATCGCCTTGGTTAGGCTTTAGGCGTGTAAAGGTAAAACTTTATTTCGTCTTACGCTGTCTTCTTATGCCACAGATCTAATGATGGGGTAACCCGAAACGCCTCACGAAAAGTTAAAAATAAATAAAAATGGTTCAAATGGCTCTGAGCACTATGGGACCAACTGCTGTGGTCATAAGTCCCCTAGAACTTAGAACTACTTAAACCTAACTAACCTAAGGACATCACATACATCCACGCCCGAAGCAGGATTCGAACCTGCGACCTTAGCGGTCGTGCGGTTCCAGACTGTAGCGCCTTTAACCGCTCGGCCACTCCGGCCGGCTAAATAAAAATCTTTGGCGTCCAAGAGAAGTGTATAATCACTTGTGAAGCTGCTCATTACCACTTTAACTCGGTTCATTGAGTCTCTGCTTGGTTACATCGAGCCGATAATAGGAACTGGTAAAGTGTAGGTTACCTGTGATCAGTTATCGTTATCTTAGACACTAACAAGGCTCTGAAGGCATTGTACCGGCTCGTGTCTTTGACGTACGGTATTTTGTTGCATCAGCAACTGATTACAGCCATCACACTCAACAGAATAGTTGTCAGATGAAGCTATTAAAAGCTGCTTTGGGGACCTTAATAGAATCTGCGAGCTGTGAAAATGACTTTAATTCTGTCCGGTAATCGACCTGTGTGAGAGGGAAGGATTTCCAAACTGGTTTGGTTACAGTTCCACATAATTAAAAATTCCCGGCTACGACGTATGTCAGATGAAACGGGTCTGTTGTGTCCCACATACACTAATCACAGATCGTAAGGGGCTGTTGTAACGCCAGCGTTGAATAACATGGCAAACACTGGTAATCTTCGTTCATTATGCGATTGATAAACACAATCTAATGACTCTTCCGTTGCGTTTTCACTATTGATTCTTATTTATTTAACCAAAGAAATGTTGTCTTTTTCGCCTATTCAGGCGCTCTGCTTTTAACGTACACATGACCGGTACTGTTTCAAGTCTACATGACCATTTGGCTACAAAGGCCAGTTTTCCAGCATAATCTCCGTTGAATGCGAGGGCTTTACGCCACCTTACTGGGAGGGCCTGTATGCTCGCATGGTACCACTTTACTGGCCGACGTCGGAGTCAACGTCTTGCTGCATCCATAACTTCCACATCATCCACGTACTATTTCCCGTGGAATGCATCCTTCATTGAGCCAAACAGATGGAAGTCGGAAGCTGCGACATCCGAACTGTAGGGTGGATGAGGGACAAAGCTCAATGAAGTTTTGTGAGAAGCCCTCGGGTGTGTAGACTTGTGTGAGGCCTTCCGTTGTCATGGAGAAGGAGAAGTTCGTTTGTATTTTTGTGATGATGAACACGCTGAAGCTGTCTCTTCAATTTCGTGAGGGTGTGTGCTGCCGACGGCACACGGGAGACAGCACGAGTTTGGGCGCCACGCCTCGCTCAACGACTCACCGTGCTTTTGTTTACTGCCAGGTCTCCTTAGACATTCTGCAAGCGGCTATGAATATCTGCGATGCTCTGCTTTTTCGCCAAATGAAACTCAATGACTGCTCTCTGTTTGGAACTCACCTCCGTTACGGACGCCGTTTTGCAGTCTATGTAGAGCGCCGCCACTTATCGGAACTTCATGAAACTACAGGGACTGAAGTGGAATAATCCACAACGTCCCACAGAAAATTCTGCATTTTTTCAACCGATATTTGCCAAGACAAAAAAAAATGTTCTGCATTACTTATTGAACGACCCTCGTATATTTTCTGGAAGTATATCGATACGAGTAGGATGTTTCCTCACCTTCCACACTGGCCCCGAGCACGACGATGTGCTTGAGATTGTACAAGAAGTCTGGGTCCTCCTGCACGGCCAGAGCTATGTTAGTCAGCGGGCCCAGGCACAGCAGCGACAGCTTCCCTGCAAACAAAAATAACTTAAAAATACGGCGCTCATGTGATCATGTCTTACACATAAAAATGGGGGAGGATATTTAAAGAGACACACATGAACGCTGATCAAAATCTTTGGCAAACATTTTTGGGTCTAAAATGCAAATATCTGCGGAAATTGTGACAACGTCTCAGAGTTAGTTCTCACACATGCTGAAATGGCATAGAGCGATAACAGAGTTGCTATTCGGGGTATCTAACACATTTTATAAAGGCAGTACAGTAAAACACACATTTATGTACCTGTACGGCACCTTGAGCTAGGAGTGGCATTCGTGTTTCCAGTATTTCTTTATTCAATGATTGTTCATATTCCCCCTGCCTGAAGCGGGCTGGCAGCGACAGAGTTGCCGCTCTGCAGCAGTTACAGTATACAGGGTGGTCAGACTCAGTGTGAAAAGCTTGTAAGGGTGATGCAGGATAATTTGCGCTAAGAAATAATTGTTAAGCAAAAAAATCGTTACGCTTCGCCGTTTCCGAGTTATCAGCGTTGAAATTAGCCAACCAGGCCGTTGCGCGCGCAAATTCAAGCGTCCCCCTAGAGACAGTGTCGCCAAACGTGTTCTTCGAGGACAGCAGAGTCCTCTACCAGCCCAGGAAACAAGTGGAAGTATACGCACTCAGCGTCTTGGAAAACTGCAAGTCGACAGAGTACTTATTTGTGCAAAATGAAACAGCTGGTTGATAAGAAAGGACAGCCGCCATTGTAATTGTGTAGTCTACGAGGCGAAGAGACGTTTCATTGCATCTTTCAATGTATTTTCCTTCAGTTGGCATTTTGTGAGGTGGACGTACTATGACGAGAGGTACTGCGATCGCCGAGACGTGCTGTACAAACTCAACAAGTCCTGTCTGTCATTTCGCGAATTTTTAGGAAATGGCAGAAAAAGCAGCAGTCAGAAATCAGGGAAAAATATTTCTGTTTGTGAATGTAAAATGATGATACCAAGTATGCTTTATTTTTATGATATTCTTTTATTGATGGATGATTATTATGAGGGCATAGGCCATATAATGGAACAGAAAATTACTGATTCCTTCAAAATGCAACTCTCCAACATATGAAGTTTTACGAAAAATAAATAGCACTTCATTGGCGGAATTGAAAACAAACTTGTATGTCCCTTGATAGAACTTGGTTTACCTAATAGCCTCCCTAAATATTTTTCCAGAATGTACTGATTCCGTTCTGTAGGAAAATAAATTGATATAAAGGCAAATAAAAATTAAAATCTATTGTGATAGCTGTAATTTACAGGAAAGAACTTAAGAAGGTGTTGAATTTGTGGTGGATATCGTTCCATACATTCTGTAGTTTTTGGTTTATTCGAAATTTCCTACCAGAATATGAGAGCGGCAAGAGTAAGGTCTATCTTGCTAAAGAAGCACATGTATTATTCACAGTGTAAGACGTCGTGGTCTCCTGACCTTCATTGCTTACATATTCCGCCCTCACAATCATATTCCGCACATCAAGACGCTTCATTCGAACCCAAACTCGATAAGATAAAGTCAATGTTGTATGAATTCATGTAAACGATATGCAAGTAACAAGCAAGCGCACCGTGGTTGAAATACTCGAGTCTGGTGTACACACATACATTCCAGACATGACGATCACAAAAGCTTTTAGTTCGGGAGAGAAACTGCACAACGGGACGCCGGTCCCTTCAGAGGACGACCCAACCTATGTCGGCCGGTGACCGCCCGTGTAGCTGACAGCGTGGGCCCGAGTGAAAGGGGGGAAAAATGTTCGGCTTAAAAGCAAATTCCGCTACATTATGTGGGAGCGGCCAGCCTACACATTCTTTACACATAGCACGCAGTTTCAGAGATTTTCACAGGGAGACAGCAAACGCCAAACGCCAATGCTACAGGTTTCCGGATTGGTCGCCTTAAACGAAACGTCATTCTCCCGTTTTAGAAGAGCAGTGCTGATTGGCAGACGATATTTCTGACGCCTTGAGGAAGGAATAATGGAAGAGGCCGAAAGATATACCCCTTCACGTCTGGCATGGAGAGGCGCCATTCCGTTGTCGCTCTTGGAGCGAGGAACAAGTCTCTCCTCAGTACTTCACTGGGAGAGCACCTCTGTCAAGAGCGAATCGAAGTGCTACTCTATATTGAGTCCTTGCAATTAAGCGTTGTTCACTGTGTTGGCCGACACACTTATTGTGTGGTGTGAATGGACTGAGTTATAGTTAAACGCCTGCGAGAGAATTTTTGAGCAGCATCGCGGTGGACTGGTTATCTGACTGGTGTACCACGCCAATAGTTAGACTAGGGGCGAATAGGAATCCTTGACTTCATCAAGGCATAGGGAGAGTTCGATTGGCGAAGGTCAATCCAGGTAGAACGAGAGTTATCTTATTTGTCAGCAGCGAGCGGCGCAGACAGCAGTCATCGCAGCTTACAGTATTGTGCGCTACAGCTATTGCGAGCCCCATATTTCCTCCACTACAGTACACTTCACTGCATTTCACACTTGACAGCCTCGACCGTACCTAGTAACATTCTAAAGGATAATCATTCAAGTTGAGTAGGCGCACCTCTCAGCCATTCTGCCAAGTCAAAAACCATCTTAAACTTCGTATAGAAATTTCATTAGCGAATCCTATCCTTGAGAGGTAACTTCACATTCCGAAAAGAACCAGGATATAACTTGTTCAATTCAAACTAAAAGTGCCATTGTGATTTTTCAGAATTTTTGCAAAATAAGTAATAACTTTCGTTAGTTTCATGTATTTCATACACTAACTAGCACTACTCCAGTACCCAAGTATCCCACTAGTTAAGTAAGAAATTTTGTGAATTTTTATGTCATTTCCTTACAGCAGACGACTCCAGAAGATATTTATTGCTGAAAGTTTTTCAGGCATTTCTCTTTAGAACGTTAGGAGCGTCTGTCTGACTTCTGTAGTAGTGTGGGGGTGGAAATTGCATCTTGCAGGAGCCACAGGGTAAAGGGTACATCTCAGATTAATCCGTTGCGCAGAATAACAGATCAACCCCACACCTCAGAACAGTTCATTGAACGTTTTAAACAGTGTATTTCGCAGACATATAAAATAGATGTTCAAGGAAAAAATCAGTGTCCCGTAACAATATTTCGAGCAAAAATTTGATGCGATGTAATGTAACAGGGTAACAAACTTTCGCCGCAGTTACTGCTTACCGAATATGCGTAATTCGGTAACCGAAACCAGAATGAAATTGTCAATTCCTACATGGCCATTCATTTAAAAAAGTTAGAAAAGTTGTTTTCGTTCTGTTTACAGCACTTTACACTTCATGTCTCTAATGGAATGACCATAAGTCAAATGCAAAAGTAAAAGAGGAGACAACATTAACTGCAACTAAAGTGATCGCTAACAAATTACGCCGCACCCACCGTATTAGAATAAAAATATATGCAATTTTCTGTTCCATTTTTTTTTTTACCATGGTTGTTGGTGTATAGAGACGATCCCAACAAGCGCTAGAAGTGCACATTTTGGCAACATGGAGCACATTATAGACGCAGTTTAACATGGCTGAACAGGGAAAGCTGTTGATTCTTTGATGAAACAACCAGTTCGAAATTTATCTCAGAAGATTTGTTGAAAACACCGGGAACCTATATCGAAATTGTCCGACTACAGTTTGGGACCAGCTCCTGTGGACTCCACTGCAGTTGTTACAAAGTCCAAGTTGGAAAAAAACTGGTTAGTAATTTCGTAGAGAACACATTTAAAAAATATGCTGCCTTTCGCCTGCAGTAACACTGTCCAATAGCTCTAAACCAAGATAGTAGCACACAGCATCATCGCGGTTAGTTCCCCGAATTGCAGTAATCTTCCTGCAGACTTCAGTACGTTGTATCCATCCTCCGGCTGTTCTATGTTTTTAATGCGAGTCTCAGAACAATGGTCTTGTTATGTCAACACTGTGGCCGTTGGGACTTTAGCTTCAGCGTCGCTCACGGCAGTTCGGTGTACTGGCCATATGCTTTAGAAGAGGAGGCTGTCAGTAAAGCCATCAAGCGAGCTAATGAGTTCTTCACCAGTGACGGCTTAGTATAGCGTCATTAATAGGCGCAAAGATATTTCCGGGAAGCATCAGTACATATCCCGGCAGCAGTTAGTACTTGTGAGTGTATCTATGAATGATACAGCTGCTATACAACGTCGTGGCATGACTCTGGACGGAATGACAAACACAATGGACGGCCACACACCCAAGTGCCGCCCATTAGGACCTGTTTAGCATCCTGCAACTGACTATTGCAAAACTGCTGTGCATTAAAAAAAATATAGGTGGCGACAATAGCTGCTACTGAATTTCGAATAGCAAATAGCCAATCTCCATCAGCAGCAGCAGTAGCAGCCGGAGAGGAGGGTATAATCTTGCGTCCTTTAGGATTACAACCCGATGTAACAACAGTGTGCGAGAGCCAAACCTTCCCAAACCACACAGACTTATTAAAAAATTCTCGAGAAAATCGATTTCGAAGTTCCCCGAGGGACTTGAATTCACAGTTTCTGGAGCTGTGTGGCTCTGTTGGTAGCGCTCGAGACTGGTAACCGCTGGTTCGAGTAACGCAGACAACAAGTGGAGTTAACATTGTCTGTAGAGACGCGCTCTGTCGTACCGCATTTCCGGTCAACACACATGCTATTTTCATAAAAACTTATGATCAGATACGTGTTAATTACCACAGATTAGATGACGTAGGTATCCGAAATGAATGAAAATCTAACGATTACCAGATTCGAGGGCTACCGACGGAGCCTTGCCACAGTGGTAACACTGGTTCTCGTCATATTACTAAAGTTAAGCACTCTCGGGATTGGCTAGCACTTACATGGGTCACCCTCCAGGTCTGCCGAGCGCTGCTGGAAAGCGGGTTGTACCCAGCACTAGTGAGGCCAATCGAGGAGCTACCTGATTGAGAAATAGCAGAGAAGGTCACGAAAGCTGACAACGGCCGGGAGAGCGGCGTGCTGACCATATGTCCCTCCATATCCGCTTCCAGTGAAGCCTATCGGCTGTGGATGACACGGCGGCCGGTCGGTACTGTTGGACCTTTCGAAGCCTATTCGGGTGGAGTATTGAGAGTTAGTGAATTAAAGTCGCTCGAGGAACTTCTCAGTCGATTTTCTACAGAACTTTTGAAAATTGCATGGAACGGCTTTCTATCACTGATATTTGAGTCCCGAACTTCAAGTATCATAAATATGAAAAATTACAAAAATCCGATTGCCCTGTTGTCCCCCTGTAAATCTTTGGATTCGCATTACGAAAGGTCGGCGTTCAAATCAATGTCGAGCCATCCGGATTTAGGTTTTCCGGAGTTTCCCTAAACTGCTTAGGGCAAATGCTGGGATGGTTCCTTTGAGAACGATATACCGCTTTCCTTCACTATTCTTCCTCAATCCGGGGAAGTGTTCCGCCTATAATGACCTAGTCGTCAACGGGGCGTTAAGCCCTAATCTTCAATATCAAAAATTACAAGAATCCGATTGCGTATGGTTCCATTGCTAAACACTGTGCCACTTCGCTCTGAAAAGCTATCGGAAGCTTGATTTGGGTCTTGAGTTGTTAAGGAACTGTCCTCTAGCTATTACTGAGTTTGACTTTAAGATTCGGAGTTGCGGTTGTGACCAACGAAGCCGTGATTATGGATGGGATAGTGAAGAAAAATACTGTAACTGCTGCTAGGAAGGACAGATTACCGCACAGGTCTCTGTCTCAGAAGCATGAGTTAGGTAAGTCACCCTGGGACATGATACGTAGTTTATGGACATGAAGATACGGTGCTGTACATTCCTCGGGGAGCCGTGGTGAGCCAGACTCAGTGAGCAGAGATTACCCTATGGGGTTTTATTGCTCAGATTTGCAGGATTTGTTTGGTTTCAGTACGTCTTTTAGGAATCTGAGGAGGGTTTAGTATTCAAGTATATGGTAAAAGAGGCGAGAAAGAGAGCATCGTCTGGTTCGAATGGCTCTGAGCACTATGAGAGTTAACAACTCAGGCCATCAGTCCCCTAGAACTTAGAACTACTTAAACCTAACTAACCTAAGGACATCACACACATCCATGCCCGAGGCAGGATTCGAACCTGCGACCTTAGCAGTCGCGCGGTTGCGGACTGAAGCGCCTAGAACCGCTCGGCCACCAAGGCCGGCAGCATCGTCTGACTGAGAACATGAGGTGGTGAGACTAATTCCCCATAACGTGTAGGTGGTGACAGAATTTAGCAGGAGCAGAAATCCAAAAATCGTTGCTAAAGGTAACGAGAGGCTAGAAGGGCTTTTGTGGATGTACACTGACCAGCCGAAACGTTGTGACCACTGTCCACCACGACACTGGATGCTGCCTGGTGGTGTTGCGGGCACGTGAGGCGGTAACAAAAGTATGTATGCGGAGCAGACAGGGACGGGGGATCCCCCTAGCGAAGATATGGGCTGCAAATGCGGAAATCCACTTTGGCAAAGGGCAGATTACTACACTCCTGGAAATTGAAATAAGAACACCGTGAATTCATTGTCCCAGGAAGGGGAAACTTTATTGACACATTCCTGGGGTCAGATACATCACATGATCACACTGACAGAACCACAGGCACATAGATACAGGCAACAGAGCATGCACAATGTCGGCACTAGTACAGTGTATATCCACCTTTCGCAGCAATGCAGGCTGCTATTCTCCCATGGAGACGATCGTAGAGATGCTGGATGTAGTCCTGTGGAATGGCTTGCCATGCCATTTCCACCTGGCGCCTCAGCTGGACCAGCGTTCGTGCTGGACGTGCAGACCGCGTGAGACGACGCTTCATCCAGTCCCAAACATGCTCAATGGGGGACAGATCCGGAGATCTTGCTGGCCAGGGTAGTTGACTTACACCTTCTAGAGCACGTTGGGTGGCACGGGATACATGCGGACGTGCATTGTCCTGTTGGAACAGCAAGTTCCCTTGCCGGTCTAGGAATGGTAGAACGATGGGTTCGATGACGGTTTGGATGTACCGTGCACTATTCAGTGTCCCATCGACGATCACCAGTGGTGTACGGCCAGTGAAGGAGATCGCTCCCCACACCATGATGCCGGGTGTTGGCCCTGTGTGCCTCGGTCGTATGCAGTCCTGATTGTGGCGCTCACCTGCACGGCGCCAAACACGCATACGACCATCATTGGCACCAAGGCAGAAGCGACTCTCATCGCTGAAGACGACACGTCTCCATTCGTCCCTCCATTCACGCCTGTCGCGACACCACTGGAGGCGGGCTGCACGATGTTGGGGCGTGAGCGGAAGACGGCCTAACCGTGTGCGGGACCGTAGCCCAGCTTCATGGAGACGGTTGCGAATGGTCCTCGCCGATATCCCAGGAGCAACAGTGTCCCTAATTTGCAGGGAAGTGGCGGTGCGGTCCCCTACGGCACTGCGTAGGATCCTACGGTCTTTGCGTGCATCCGTGCGTCGCTGCGGTCCGGTCCCAGGTCGACGGGCACGTGCACCTTCCGCCGACCACTGGCGACAACATCGATGTACTGTGGAGACCTCACGCCCCACGTGTTGAGCAATTCGGCGGTACGTCCACCCGGCCTCCCGCATGCCCACTATACGCCCTCGCTCAAAGTCCGTCAACTGCACATACGGTTCACGTCCACGCTGTCGCGGCATGCTACCAGTGTTAAAGACTGCGATGGAGCTCCGTATGCCACGGCAAACTGGCTGACACTGACGGCGGCGGTGCACAAATGCTGCGCAGCTAGCGCCATTCGACGGCCAACACCGCGGTTCCTGGTGTGTCCGCTGTGCCGTGCGTGTGATCATTGCTTGTACAGCCCTCTCGCAGTGTCCGGAGCAAGTATGGTGGGTCTGACACACCGGTGTCAATGTGTTCTTTTTTCCATTTCCAGGAGTGTATTACGCAGAGTCTGTGAACGAGTATCTCGAAAACGGCGAAGCTGGTCGAATGTTCACGTGCTACTGTCGTGAGCATCTACTGAAAGAGGTAGAAGGACAGTGAAACTACCATTAGGCACTAAATAGAAGTTCACGACCTTTCAAACAACGTGGATTTAGGAGGCTTGTCTGCTCTGTAAAGCAGGATAGATGCTGATCTGTGATAGCTCTGCCGAAAGAGCACAACCTGGTGCACGCACAAGTGTATCGGAGCAGACCATTAATCGTACTTTGTTGAACATGGAGCTCCGCAGCAGACCACTCCTACGTGTTCACATGTTAAGCCAACGACACCATCAATGACGATTGCAGTGGGCACGAGACCACTGGGAGTGAACCGTCGGCTCTTCGGGTGAATCACATTTTTGTTGCACTAGGTCCATGTCCGTCTCCATAAATGTCGTCATCGAGGTGAACGGCGGCTAGAAACGTGCAGCGCGCCACGGACGCAGGCTGGGGGGAGCTGTATTATGCTGTGGGAAACATTGTCCTGCGCTTTCATGGAACCACCTGCATCCCTTCATGCTTGATGCCTTCCCCGATGGCGATGTCGTCTTTCAGCAGTATGTTTGTCCATGTCTCGGAGCCAGAACCGTACTACAGTGGTTTGAGGAGCATTATTGTGAACTCACGTTAATGTCTCGGCGACAAAATTTGCCTAATGTAAATCCTATGGAACCCATCTCATTATCGGGCGCCATCACCGCGTACGCAAATCAGCGGCCCGTTATTTAAGCGATTTACGAGGCGTATTCGGGAAGTACGGTCCAATTAGGCGCGAAATGGAAACCACTGTGAAAATCCGATGTGTTGGGCAGTGTCTGTAGTGTGCCTGTCGACCGCTTCACGTCGCTCTTTTTAGATCAGAGAGCAAAGTAATCACATAGAAATACCGAAAAGAACAGTGTTCCAGCCAAGTATGTTGGTGTCGTAAGCGATTTCGCCTGAAGCTATGCAGCTCACATAACATAAATGTCATGTTTTTCTGTCTTCAGTGAAGACGCTTCTGCAGCGTTTTCGGTGGGAAATGCTTGATCAATCACAATACAGTCCTTAATTCGCTCCCTCCGTTTTTCATCTCTGCTCACATGAACCGCTGGCTAGAAAGACAACATTGTGACACAAACAACGAAAGCAGACCAGGGTAGAGAATTGGCGGAAAACACAGGCGGCTGCTTTCTGTGACGAGGGTACTGGAAAGTTTGTACAACGCCACGACAAACGTCTAAGTCGGAGCGGCGACTGTTTAGAGAGGTTGATGGGAGGTGTTGCTAAGTGTTGCGAACAAAAAATTTTGGATTTTCACTGCGGTTTTCATATCGCGACCGATCAGACCATACTTTCCGAACAGCTCACGTACATGACCTGTGCGTAGACCTCTAATTCTACATACCTCCACAAACATATCAGCAAACTGGTGGATCCTTGATACGCAGAATCAGTTATGTATTTCGTTTCAAAGATGTCAAACAAGATATTAAGTAGGTGGCTATAATGTTTTGGCTCATCAGTGTAGGTGGCAGTGGAAGATCCTAACTCCCATTTTCTGTCTGTTAATAGTTTTAATCCGTTGTGGATTTCGTGCTGGACAGTCAGTAAACGGAACTTCACGTTATTTTGCAGTCGACCCATATTTTTGCATGGAATAGTCGCGTATGGTAATGTGAAGTCGGGGTGATTGAATTCACCCTATGATAAATAACACGGTTTAAGGGACAAGAGTTGACTGTTAAGTGCAGGAGATGCTACCAGGACATGCAGTTACCACAATGGATCTTTGAAAATGCCGAAGGGTTGTGTGGAGGTCAAGCAAACTGGTGTCGTTAGCATAATGGAGCCAGTGGACGGCAGGGGGGAAGGGCGGCTGTGTTTGGAAAGTGTTACAGGAGGTATTGCTACTGATGTGTGTGTGTGTGTGTGTAGGTGCTGAGCATGATATGGAGAGTGCAATACCAGGCTCCTTGGCAGCCATCTGGACGAGCGCGTCGGAAGCGTTGAGGTCGCGCAAGTAGCGGTCGGGGTCCGGCGAGGCATCTTCGTCTAGCTGCAGGTCGCCGAAGCCGTCGGCGCCGAAGTAGGGGGCGGTAGGCGGCGGCGGCAATCCCAGGGGTCGCTCCGCCCCCGCGTAAACAGCCACCTGCAGCAACGACAGCTCCTCTCACGTAAACGGCTGGTGGAAGAACACTGCCGACCATTAAAATTGCAACACCATGAAGGTGGTATGCAACAACCGTCAAATAAGCATGATCTGTCCTACATGCTCGGATATACAATCGATAGTACGAGGATCACCCAGAAAGTAATGTACCGCTTTCTTTTTCTTAGCCGAAAACAATGCTACGAATGCGAAACGTTACGTATGTATTTTTTGAAGTCTCCTGAGTGAGTGCGCCAAGTTTCCGTCTCTTCCGACAGCTAGCGGAACTACATGACAGTTTCAAAATGGCGTCTATGAGTTGTGTATTTACAAGGAACGTGCCGTCATTGAATTTCTCACTGCAGAGAAAGAAACTGTGGGGAATATGCACAAAGTCTTGTGCAAAGTCTATGGAGCATCTGCTGTCGAGAGGAGTGCAGGTAGTCGCTGGCACAGAGGATGAGGTCATCAGAAGGAAGTTCGGCGGAGCTCCACTATTTGCAGCGGTCGGGAGACCATCCTCGCCTGTCACACCTGACATGTCGCAGCGAGCTGATGTCATTCGCGAGGACAGACGCATTACGACTCTGCAGTTGGCACTGCATCTGTCAATCAGCTCTTTGATATTCAAAAGCGTGTGCAAGATGGGTCCCGCGGTGTCTAACGATGAATCACAAAGCGCACAGAAAAAACATTTGTTTTGATTTGTTGCAGCGTTCTGAAGCTGAGGGGGAGGCCTTCTTGTCTCGGATTGTGACAGTTAATGAAACCTGAGTTCACAATTTTGAGTCCGAAACAAAATGGCAGTCGATGGAATGGTGCCATTTCCACTTCTCGCAGAAGAAAAAATTCAAAGCAATTGCTTCTTCCGGTAGGGTCATGATCACCGTGTTCTGGGACTATAAAGGTCTGATTCTCATTGATGTGATGCCAAGAGGCGGTACCATTAATTCAGAAGCATATGTCAACACATTAACAAAACTCAAGACGCTCTCCAGGCGACCTCCGAGCCAAAGCAAGCCAGGAGATGTTTTGGTGCAACTTGGTAACGCTCGGTCCCCGGCCCCACACAAGTCTGAGGACTTCTGAATACATCGCAAAACAGGGTTGGGCAGCGTTACCCCATCCAGCTTACAGCCGAGACCTAGCCCCGTCGCACTTCCACTGGTTTGGGCCATTAAAGGATGCCATTCGTGGAAAACATTTTGAGGACGATAAGGAGGTGATTCACACAGTGAAACACTGTCTCCTCCACCAGGACAAGGATTTGTACCGACACGACATACACGCCCATGTTTCGCGCTGGGGGAAGGCTATAGAACGGGATGGAGATTACGTGGAAAAATAGGGTGTGTGGATAAAACACCATTCTTTCTTGTGTGTAATTCTCATTATGTTCAATAAAGAACTGTTAAAGAAAAAAATGCGGTGCATTACTTTCTGGGAAACCCTCGAATTTCGCACTACCGCAACAATTAGATAGATCTAAGGCCATCTAC
Source organism: Schistocerca serialis cubense (assembly GCF_023864345.2). Classification (NCBI taxonomy): domain Eukaryota; kingdom Metazoa; phylum Arthropoda; class Insecta; order Orthoptera; family Acrididae; genus Schistocerca; species Schistocerca serialis. The sequence continues at coordinate 449,756,379 of NC_064639.1, read as the reverse complement.
GCATAACCGTATATGCACGTTTGTTGTTGTGAGCTTACTGCTGAGCCAGAGACATGTCCCTGTCGATGTCAGAAAGAGCTGTACCAGGTGACTTTACGGACAATCAGCTCACTCCACATAGAATCGTGTGCATTTAATTACACGTATTGATTCACAGATAACTTAATAAGTTTAGCTCATTAAACATGGGTGGCACTAGCATATGTGAAGCATGTGTGTGATAAGTCACAAGATAGTAAACCTATGGAGTTTCATTAACCCGCTAAATGAAACAATGGTCACTATAAAACCCTGTTCATTATAACTTGCGGTGTACTTCGTGTTAAACACACGTATATAAAGACATCAAATCGCTAAGTGTTAATACAGGCTTACAACGAAATTAAAGTAACAACATCTTGACAAGGTCGGGTAATGAAGTTGAGGTGAATACGTTTAAGTCGACACACCGGACCTCGACACTAATCCGCCGGGCGGATTCGTGTCAGGGACTGTCTCGCCTTCCCACTCCGGAAGCAGCGCCTTGGACCGCGCGGCTAGCCGTGCGGTCTACGAGTTATGTGAATATGTAATCGATTGGTTCAGGAGGGATCTCAGCAGGCCCGTCGATTAGCGTTTGAGAGGAGAGCAACTCTCCCCTTGGAGAACCGTTTGGTCATGTCATGTAGCTTGTATCAGGAAACTGACTTCTTTACAGCAAGACAAGTATCATCGGTGGCAGTCTGACGACGTCGGAGCACCACGAACTGTCAGCATAGCGACCACCTTGACAGAGCCTCAGAGAGAGGCCTACCAACAGCGTTGCGCCCAACGACAACACTTGATACAGTTGCCGTAACACGCCGACTTTTCAGACAAGTCCCGGTACTGTACACAGCATTTAGATAAAAGTATCGGTGTATGAAGGCCCTGAGGACAATGAACATTACCAAGTTACATTCGTCTCGTCATACGGATACAGTATCTGGAGTAATGGTACGAATCGCCATTGAGTATGCAACACGATCACATTTGGTTTGCATAGCCGGTAAATTGGACAGCAGACATAACATTTCTGACTTGTTCAGCCTGGTGGCTGTGACGTGAGGGATGTCATCTTTCCTCGCATGAGCGCATATTGCCTGTGCTTCCTTGACCTATCTGGTTACGGAGGATGTTGGCCTCGACAGTGCATTCTCCAGACCTGTTGTCGATTGAAACTACTGGTGCTGTGTGGCAATAGGCTACAGCGTGACCATTCGCCGGCCAGTAAGATTGAAGAACAGGTACATAACTGAAGCAGCATGACATAACGACCTCGTGCCTGTCATCTAAGCTTATTTCGACTCGATGGCCCACAGCGTTAGAGCCGTTCCTGCCGTCAGACATGAAGGTTCTGTGTATTCAATTTCGCACACTGTGTCCCCCGAAATCGCCTACAAATGTAGTCCTGTAGTCTTTGGACACGTGTCCGAAAGAACAGACGACACCATATTGATCCAACAGCCTCTACAAACTAAGGCGCAAAGGAATTTCAAACACTGCCAGCGAGTGGGCATTGATTTAAATCAATGCGGAAAGTTGAAAATTTGTGCTGGACAGAGATTCGAATCGAGATAACCTGCTTACTAGGAAGATGCACTGACCACTACGCCATCCGGTCACAGTGGTCATCGCAACTGCACGAACTTCTCTAGCACGGCTCCTTTCTGAGCCAAATTCTCGACTTATCCGCACAGTACTAATGTAGTGCCGCTTGCTCATTATCCTCGTTACTCACGTCCTTTCTCCGATGTTGAGAATTTCGATCTGACTGGAGGCGTGTTGAGGCAGTCAGTGTAGTTGCAAAAACCACTGTGTCCGGACGGGTCAGTAGTCAGTGCAACTGCTTAGTGAGCAGGGACCTGAGTTCGAATCCTGGTCTAGAACAAATTTTGACCTTTCGCTACTGATTGAAATCAATGCCCACTCGCAGCCAATGTCTGTAATTCCTTTGAGTAAAATTTAGTTATTTAATATCCTTCTTGGTGTGCAGTTGTAATAGCCAGTAGAGTAATAACGAAGTCCACGATCATGTCTCTTTGGCAACGCACTGTTGACCGACAGCTGTTAAGTGTACATTGTCCGCCAGCGTAGTTATCGGTTGGAAGTACGGAGAGGCCAGTAATTAAATTCCCCCCCCCCCCCCCCTCCCGCCCGAAGCTAATATCTGCTTTCCCAACCTGGGGCCACAACCTCTCCCCAAGAACTTCCCCAGTTTGCGAAGTACTTGGGGATTTCTTCGTTATCTGGTCCACGGCCTGCACCACATAACTTGAAACGTATGTTCAGCTCAAGCACTTTATCGGCTAATTGTTTCTCTGCTTACCGCAGCACAAAACAGCTTCTGGTGGCAGGTAAAATGCTTCATATGAAATCGGAATATCTTTGAAAACTGACTCAACTCCGGTGAATTTTCTTTTAGCTCTCGTTATGACACTCGCGTATCGCAGTGAAAAGTGTATAAATATTTACAGCCACCAAGTGCTCCGTGTAAGTAAAAATCTTTGCCGTAGCTGGTAACAATGTATGTAATTTCATTTTATACATTTTGTCTTGTGATCGTGATGTCCCCTCACAACTTATTTAAGAACAGTCCGTAATTTAGTCACATTAGGTTGAGTGAATAAAACTACACCGTAATAGGCAACTCAGTAAACAAGCAATCAACAGTTGTGGGGAAACTTCGGCGCTTCCAGGATTGGTAAATCAACCGCTCTCTCATGAGCAATTGATCTTAAATATATCGCTTTTGATAGTTCTTTAAATGAAGCTGCAGACTTTGCAGGTGTCATTTGAATCATTTTCCATTTCTTTATGACATCCATTAATTCTTCTGTAAGAGCCATTCAAACGAGCGACGGATGGCTACTTATATCGTCTACTGCCGCTCTTCTACGACAAACGAGTGATTTAGGAAACAATTTCAACCATTATTTCGAAAGCCATTCCGTCTAACTTCTGCCATGGAACATTAACTGGTATGTTTAGCAGCAGTTGCTGCTGTTCTCTGTATGTATACTACGATCTGAGAAAAAAATTCGAGTACAGAAATTTGTTAACTTTTTGATGGATCTTTTATCTTGGGAACTGTAAGCTATATTATAGAATACATTAGATTTTTCACGGATGACAAGTGTGTTGTGTACATCTTTCCAGTCTGTATTTCGCAAATACGTTTTACAGCCGTGAATTCCTTTCTACAAGTAGATACACATTGGCTTTGAAATCTACATCTGCATGGATACTATGCAAATCACACTTACTTGCCTGGCAGAGGGTTTATCGAACCACCTCTACGTATAGACCTGTATCAATACTGATACTGCTGATTTTCACAACTCTTATAAATTGTATGAAGGATAGATAGAGGATGTGAAGCAACTAGAGACTTACGTATAGCTGTAGAACTGGTATGTCCTAAACATTTAAATTAAAATGTGCACTTAGTATTACGTCATTCTGTTAAGAAGTTAAAAACGACAATGCATCTAAATACATCACATTTAAGTCAAAATCAACAGATGAAGCCAAGCGTGTTGAGACTAATACTATGAACATCCCATGAATTTTTAGTTCTAGAACACAAGATACAAAATGCAGCTCACTGCGAACTCTTAAGAATATCGTTTTGTTTAGATTTGTATTCAATCTTAATACAAGGGGCAATTCCGCCTTCAGCTTCACTTTTCACAGTGGTCTGTGTTCTCTGAATAACTATAAATTCGAACGTAAGGTCCTGTTTCAAATTTCATTGTCGCTATTTAATGACGCTCCCTTGTAACAGAGGACAAGACAATGCTCTTATTATCTACATTTTTGAAAAAACGCGCCCTAACTGGAACCTGGCTAAGTTATTTCGCGAGTGAAATTTGACAGTAGTGAAGAAGGCGGTACTGACGTCGAGCCTGTGGGCGGCGCGCAGCGTGGAGAGCACGTTGCGGCAGACCTGCCGGACGGCGGCGTTGCCGTGGACGCAGGTGACCGCCTCCAGCGACACGCCCGGGGTGGCCAGCGCCAGCAGCAGCGCCGCCGCGTCGTCGACGCCCGCGTCGGTGTCGACCAGCAGGCGCACCGCCTCCCCGCGCTGCAGCTGCCGCCTGCCGACAGAGCACACCCACCACCGTAACCCAGCCCACGTGTAATGCAGTGACGTGACAAAAGGCGTGGGATAGCGTAATGCACATGGTGTAAAAGGGCAGTGCATTACCTGAACTGTCATTTGAACTCAGATGATTCATGTGAAAAGGTCCAAAATGAGATTTTCACTCTGTAGCGGAGTGTTCAAAAATGGCTCTGAGCACTATGGGACTTAACATCTGTGGTCATCAGGCCCCTAGAACTTAGAACTACCTAAACGTACCTAACCTTAAGACATCACACACATCCATGCCCGAGGCAGGATTCGAACCTGCGACCGTAGTGGTCGTGCGGTTCCAGACTGTAGCACCTAGAACCGCTCGGCCACCCCGGCCGGCTGTAGCGGAGTGTGCGCTGATATGAAACTTCCTGACAGATTAAAAGTGTGTGCCCCCGAGTGCGAGTCTCGGTTCTGCACACAGTTTTAATCTATGAGGAACTTTCATGTGAAAATGGGTCTCACGTGATTATGGCTGCACGACGGGAATTGGCCGACATTGAACACGGATTAGGAAATCGTTACGGACTTCAGTTTCCCAAGATCCTCAGTGTCACGAGCGTGCAGAGAATACCAGATTTCAGGCATTGCTTCTCGCAAAGGACAAGGCTGACGGGGATCACCTCACGACCGAAAGCGTTTGTGTGCACTTGTCGGTGCTAACAGTCAAGCAACACTGCGTGAGATAATCGCAGAAATCAATCTGGGACGTACGCCAAACGTATCTGTTACGACGATGCCCTGAAATGTGGCGTTCATAGGCTACGGCAACAGGCTACCGGTGCAAGTGCTTTTGCTAACAGCATGACAACGCGCACGGTGACTCTGCTAGGCTCTGTAAGTAGGCTGTTTAGGTTCTTATATTGGTAACGCCATGTAGCGCTCTGTATGAAAATCACTGGCTGTGCTGTGTGCAGTCTGTGGCTGGTTTGCACTGTTGTTTGCTATTGTAGTGTTGGGTTGGTTCAAATGGCTCTGAGCACTATGGGACTCAACTGCTGAGGTCATTAGTCCCCTAGAACTTAGAACTAGTTAAACCTAACTAACCTAAGGACATCACAAACATCCATGCCCGAGGCAGGATTCGAACCTGCGACCGTAGCGGTCTTGCGGTTCCAGACTGCAGCGCCTTTAACCGCACGGCCACTTCGGCCGGCTGTAGTGTTGGGCAGTTGGCTGTTAAAACAGCGCGTAGCGTTGCGCAGTTGGAGGTGAGCCGCCAGCAGTGGTGGGTGTGGGAAGAGAAATGGCGGAGTTTTGAGAGCGGATGATCTGGACGTGTGTCCATCAGAGACAGTAAATTTGTAAGACTGGATGTCATGAACTGACACACACACACACACACACACACACACACACACACACACATATATATATATATATATATATATATATATATATATATATATATATATAATGGCTTTTGAACACTATTAAAAGCCGGCCGCGGTGGTCTCGCGGTTCTAGGCGCGCAGTCCGGAACCGCGCGACTGCTACGGTCGCAGGTTCGAATCCTGCCTCGGGCATGGATGTGTGTGATGTCCTTAGGTTAATTAGGTTTAAGTAGTTCTAAGTTCTAGGGGGCTGGTGACCACAGCTGTTAAGTCCCATAGTGCTCAGAGTCATTTGAACCATCATTTGAACACTATTAAGGTAAATACATTGTTTGTTCTCTATCAAAATCTTTCATTTGCTAACTATGCCTATCAGTAGTTAGTGCCTTCAGTAGTTAGAATCTTTTATTTAGCTGGCAGTAGTGGCGCTCGCTGTATTGCAGTAGTTCGAGTAACGAAGATTTTTGTGAGGTAAGTGATTCATGAAAGGTATAGGTTATTGTTAGTCAGGACCATTCTTTTGTAGGGATTTTTCAAAGTCAGATTGCGTTGCGCTAAAATATTGTGTGTCAGTTTAGTGTTGATCAGAATAGGTAAAGAGCGAAGTGTCTGAGTACGTTCAGTTCTGCTCAGCTGTTTGAAAATCAAATAATGTAAGAGGTTTATCGACACAGTAATTCAATAATTTTTCTAAGGGGACGTTTCATAGCTCGTCATCGGACCACTTGGACCCTAGACTGCCGGAAATCCTTGGCCGGCTCTGACGAGTTCAGATTTCAGTTTTAAAACCTGATGGCAGAGCTCGAGTTTGACGGAGACCCCACAAAGTCATGGACCCAAGTTGCCAAAAAGGCCTGTGTAAGCTGGTGGTGGCTTCATAATAGTGTGGACTGTGTTTACATGGGATTGTCCGGGTAATCTGGTCCAGCTGAACCGATCATTGACTAGAAATGGTTATGTTCGGCTACGTGAAGACCATTTGCAGCCATTCACGGACTTCATGTTACCAGACAACGATGGAATTTTTATGGATAACAATGCGCCAATTATTTGCGATCGGTTTCAAAAACATTCTCGACAATTCGAGCGAATGATTTAGACACGCCGGCCGCTGTGGCCGAGCGGTTCTTGGCGCTTCAGTCCGCAACCGCGCTGCTGCTACGGTCCCAGGTTTGAATCCTGCCTCGGGCACGGATGTGTGTGATGTCCTTAGGTTAGTTAGGTTTAAGTAGTTCTAAGTCTAGGAGACTAATGACCTCAGATGTTAAGTCCCACAGTGCATAGAGCCATTTGAACCATTTTTTGATTTCGACATCCAGATCGGCCAACATGAATGTCATTGAACATTTATAGAACATAGTCGAGAGGTAAGTTCGTGCACAAAATCCTGCACCCGCGACACTTTCGCAATTATGGGCGGCTATAGAGACAGCATGGTTTAGTGTGTCTGCAGGGGACTTCCAACGACTTGTTTAGTCCATGAAACGTCGAGTTGCTGCACTACGCCGGGCATAAGGAGGTCCGACACGACGTTGGGAGGTATCGCATGACTTTTTTGACATCAGTGGTATTACCAAACAGAAAATTTGTTTGATAGAATGGGTGTGTCCTACAGCTTTAGAGAATAGGCGCTATATGCTAGTCTATGCGTCTGCTCAGTTTTGAAGTGGCCCTAGAGTTTTTCCCTTGGTAATGCAAGAGGCAAGCAAAGCAGGGCAATGCGCAACCGCTAGGCGTAGTGCCAACAAGGAAGCACTGCCCATGTTACATGTAATGCGGTCAAATGGAGGTAATTGCTACACACTGAAAGAGGTGGGTGTCCAAGAGGACAGTACAGCAGAATGATATGAAGAGAGAGAGAGAGTAGGATGCTGTCATCAAGTTGATCACACAGAACAAAATGAAAAGCTGTAAGGCGGGCATATGATCACTTATTCAGAGTACCGACGCTACAGTATACGTCCACCACTGCTCCTCAAAGCCGATGAGATACCTTTCAGCTACAGCCAAAGCAGGACAAATGAAATAATGATCGCCTCGTAGTAGCATGGCGCGCGGCAGTGGCTCGATCTACTTGTAGTCAGTTCACAGTGTATCAGCCCAAGGGTAGGACCGTGGCCACAGTTTTTGAGCTTGGAACAGCGAATCCTGCCAGGAGGACATTGCCACTGCAAGCCGCAGTGGTGCCTTTTGAGTCAAGACTGATGGGAAGCTGTGGGCGACATTCGCCACGAGGCCTGCTGGAGGGCTACCTGGTGGGACCAGGGAGCAGCAGCAATCTTCATTGGGGAGGGCTGTGCCGCTGCCGCCACCAGCATACCATTCCTGTAGACATAGTCCAGTTCTGCGGTAGAGCTACCAACGTTTTACCATGGTTTTGAGGGAGTTTACCAACATTTGACCACAATTTTTAGGGAGGTTTAACGGAGCTTTTGCCACAATAAATTTCAGCTGCACAACTTCGTCACATTTTAATTGCAAAGGGTGACAACAGAAATATCAATATAAATAAACTAGCAAATTTTGCTCACATATACTGTATTACGTCATACAGTATGATATTTTGGGCTAACTCCACAAACCTAGAGGAAGTTTATAGAGTGCAAAAGCGTGTAATAAGACTCATTTGTGGTGTAAATTCAGAAATAAGCATTAAACTCAAGTATTCTAAATATGTTTCTTATATTATATTTCCTCACGGGTTCCATATCTAGAGGATCCCTTCATTTTCGGTTCTATAGAATCAAAAATGAATCTAATCTAAGCATAACAATTTATTCGTTCATTGCATGTACTGCACAAATATAATGGCTATAAAATTTAACAAATTTGCATATATATATTACGTGTACCCTATAAGTATTTGTTTATAGAAGCTGCAGAACTGGTTGGTTGGTTGTTTCGGGGAAGGAGACCAGACAGCGAGGTCATCGGTCTCATCGGATTAGGGAAGGACGGGGAAGGAAGTCGGCCGTGCCCTTTGAAAGGAACCATCCCAGCATTTGCCTGGAGCGATTTAGGGAAATCACGGAAAACCTAAATCAGGATGGCCGGACGCGGGATTGAACCGTCGTCCTCCCGAATGCGAGTCCAGTGTCTAACCACTGCGCAAGCTGCAGAACTCTGCAGTTCCTTATCTTCCAGTGCAAATTTAAAAATTCTCTGTAGTTACAATCAAAATTGATTTCAATCAGTTAATCAGTTCTAAGCTGCTACCGTTTCTCTGATCAGTGCACTTATTGTTCATTAGAGAAAAAACCGCCGCACGGGATTAGCCGAGCGGTTTACGGTGCTGCAGTCGCGGACTGTGCGGCTGGTCCCGGCAGAGGTTCGGGACTTCCCTTGGGCATGGGTGTGTGTGTTTGTCCTTAGCATAATTTAGGTTAAGTGGTGAGTAAACTTAGGGACTGATGACCTTAGTAGTTAAGTCCCATAAGATTTCACACACATTTGAACACATTTTTTAGAGAAAAAACCGCTTTCGAAACTTTTGAAATGTTGTTGCGTTGTGTGAATCAATTGCCGGCCGATGTGGCCGAGCGGTTCTAGGCGCTTCAGTCTGGAACCGCGCGACCGCTACGGTCGCAGGTTCGAATCCTGCCTCGGGCATGGATGTGTGTGATGTCCTTAGGTTAGTTAGGTTTAAGTAGTTCTAAGTTCTAAGGGACTGATGACCTCAGATGTAAAGTCCCATAGTGCTCAGATCCATTTGTGAATCAGTTTAGAAATAAATAACGTAACGAACGTGTTTAAACATGACCGTCTCTATAATTCTCTTTCGCGAGTCCTTATTACTTCCGTGTCTTATATGTACCACAGTCGATCGGTACGAGGCGAACACATCGGTGGTTTGCCAGTATTGACCGAGAAACAAGTAAACATTCCCCCTCTGACAACGCCTCTAGGCACGTAGGTTCTGTCATTTTATCTTAGCTCCTCGCATTCCCTTGAGAAAAAGCGTCTTCTTCGCTTAGATATACACTAAAGACTCGAAGAAACTGGTACACATGCCTAATATCATGTAGGGCTCCCGCGATCTCGCAGAAGTGCCGCAACACAACGTAGCATGGACTCGAGTGAAGCCTGAAGTAGTGCTGGAGGGAACTGACACTACTAAGGACTGTCCATAAGTCCGTAAGAGTACGAGGGGTGGAGATCTCTGCCGAACAGCGCGTAGCAAGGCAACCCAGATATGCTCAATAATGTTCATGTCTGGGGAGTCTGGTGGCCAGCGGAAGTGTTTAAGAGTCTTTCTGGAGCCAATCTGTAGCAATTCTGGACCTGAGGGGTATCGAATTGTCCTGCTGGAACTGCCCAAGTCCGTGGGAATGCACAATGGACAGGAATGGATACAGGCGATCAGACAGGATGCTTACGTGTCACCTGTCAGAGTCGTATCTAGACGATTCAGGGTCCCGTTACACTCCAACCGCACATGCCCCACACCATTACAGAGCCTCCAGCACCCTTAACAGTCCCCCGCTGACATGCAGGGTCCATGGTATCATGAGGTTGTCTCCACACCTGTACACGTCCATCTATTCGATGCAATTTGAAACGAGGCTCGTCTGGCCAGGCAACATGTTTCCAGTCATAAACAGTCCAATGTCGGTATTGATAGGTTCAGGCGAGGCGTAAAGCCTTGTGTCGTGCAGTCAAGAAGGATACACGGGTGGGCCTTCTGCTCCAAAAGCCCATATCGATGATGTTTCGTTGAATGGTTCGCACGCTAACACTTATTGATGGCCCAGAATTGAAATTCCATCAGTTTTTGCACTTCTGTCACGTTGAACGATTCTCTTCCGTCGTCGTCCCGTTGTTGCAGGATCTTTTTCCGACCACAGCAACGTCGGAGATTTGATGTTTTACCGCATTCCTGATATTCACGGTACACTCGTGAAATGATCGTACGGGAAAATCCCCACTTCATCACTACCTCGGAGATGCTGTGCCTCATCGCTTGTGTGCCTATTGTAACACCACGTTCAAACACACTTAAATCTTGATGACCTGTCATTCTAGCAAAAGTAACCGACCTAACAACCGCGCCAGACATGTGTTGTCTTATATAGGCGTTGCCGACCACAGCGCCGTCTTCTGCCTGTTTACATAGCTCTGTGTTTGAATTCGCATTGCTATACCAGTTTCTTTGGCGCTTCAGTGTATGTCAACAGTAGTATCGATTATTACACGAAAACTCTTCGGCATGTATCGTCATGAAACTTGAACTGTTGATAGTAGTTCGTGGGATTAATTTTTACAACTACAAATATAGAAGAAACAGGCGGTCAATAAGGCAGGTGGGACAATTAAAAAATATACACTACTGGCCATTAACATCTCTCCACCAAGAAGAAATGCAGATGATAAACGGGTATTCATTGGACAAATATATTATACTAGAACTGACATCTGATTACATTTTCACGCAATTTGGGTGCATAGATCCTGAGAAATCAGTACCCAGAACAGTCACCTCTGGCCGTAATAACGGCCTTGATACGCCTGGGCATTGAGTCAAACACACCTTGGATGGGGTGTACAGATACAGCTGCCCATGCAGCTTCAACATTATACCACAGTTCACCAAGAGTAGTGACTGGCGTATTCTGACGAGCCAGTTGTTCGGCCACCATTGACCAGACGTTTTCAGTTGGTGAGAGATCTGGAGAATGTGCTGGCCAGGTCAGGACTCGAACATTTTCTGTATCGAGAAAGGCCCGTACAGGACCTGCAACATGCGGTCGTGCATTATCCTGCTGAAATGTAGGGTTTCACAGGGATCGAATGAAGGGTAGAGCCACGGGTCGTAAGATATCTGAAATGTAACGTCCACTATTCAAAGTGCCGTCAATGCGAACAAAAGGTGACCGAGACGTGTAAACAATGGCACCCCATACCATCACGCCGGGTGATACGCCAATATGGCGACGACGAATACACGCTTCCAATGTGCGTTCACCACGATGTCGCCAAACACGGATGCGACCATCATGATGGTGTAAACAGTACCTGGATTCATCCGAAAAAATGACGTTTTGCCATTCGTGCACCCAGGTTCGTCGTTGAGTACACCATCGCAGGCGCTCCTGTCTGTGATGCAGCGTCAAGGGTAACCGCAGCCGTGGTCTCCGAGCTGATAGTCCATGCTGCTGCAAACGTCGTCGAACTGTTCGTGCAGTTGGTTGTCGTCTTGCAAACGTCCCCATCTGTTGACTCACGGATCGAGACGTGGTTTGCACGGTCCGTTACAGCCATGCGGATAAGATGCCTGCCATGTCGACTGCTAGTGATAGGAGGCCGTCGGGATCCAGCACGCCGTTCCGTATTACCCTCCTCAGCCCACCGATTCCATATTCTGCTAACAGTCATCGGATCTCGACGAACGCGAGCAGCAATGTCGCGATACGATAAACCGCAATCGCGATAGGCCACAATCCGACCTTTATCAATGTCTGAAACGTGATGGCACGCATTTCTCCTCCTTACACGGGGCATCACAACAACGTTTCACCAGGCAACGCCGGTCAACTGCTGTTTGTGTATGAGAAATCGGTTGGAAACGTTGCTCATGTCAGCACGTTGTAGGTGTCGCCACCGGCGCCAACCTTGTGTGAATGCTCAGAAAAGCTAATCATTTGCATATCACAGCATCTTCTTCCTGTCGGTTAAATTTCGCGTCTGTAGCGCGTCATCTTCGTGGTGTAGCAATTTTAATGGCCAGTAGCGTATTACTATAATACTGGAATCCTGGGAAATAGGGGAGAGCTGGTCACTCTAGCTGCGGACCCTACTCCTGTAGGAGGCCGCGCTATGACCCAGCCCAATGTCGCACACTCCGTGCAGGGTCAGTGGGTGCTTACAGGGGCTTGCGAGAGCGTTCTGGTAACCCACTGCCCTGCGCTGCTAACGCCAGAGGCAGCGCAGACAATACTAGCCGAGCTGCGGCCAACTTGCCGCGACGTCGCCGGGTGCAGAGTACGCGGCCCAACAACAGCAACGGCCGGCGTGGCTCGTGAGCTGCTGCCCGGTGCCACTGCTGGCAGCCGTGAGTGGAGACACGGTGCACTGCGGAACAATACGTGCTTGTTTCTGAATGAAGTTTTATGAGCCACAGAGCAGGCCATCTCCCACTGAGACACGGCTCACCCATGCTCGAGGGGGTACGGTCCGCCCTGACCGTGACATCGACGAACCAGTACCGTCACCTAACGCGCCGTCCGGTGTCTGAACGATCACAGCTTACTGCTCAGTTTGTCTGAATCAAAATGGAGCCCGTCAACAATAGGCGTCATGTGTACTACAGTTTGGTAAGAGTGATACAGGGATTACAGTCCCGCGTGAGTTTCATCGACGTTTAGGGACACATCCACCAAAATCATTCGTTTTTTTGCATCGTCAACTTGAAGAGAAAGGATTTTTATGCAAAGGTAAGAGTTCAGGTCGACTCTGCGCTCCCCATGCAACGCGAGGAAGCATTTGGCAAACTTCTATGCTGCGTCTGCAGATTTTTATCACGTTTAGTTTTCAGTGATGACGCTACATTTCATATCAACGGTAAAGTAAACCGAAGAAACGTGCACATCTTGGGACTTCTCAACCTTCATGGTATTGTTGAGCACAAAAAGAGATTCGCCGAAAATGATCGATTATTGTGCCATATTTTATAAAAAAATATTTAGGGCCTTTCTTTCGATGAAAAGACAGTGACTGGAATATCTTCGAATGCTGTTGGCTTGGCTTTTACCACAGTTTGGTGAGGACTCTAATGACTTCATATTCAAAAAGGGTGGGGCTCGGCCGTACTGGCACAACGCTGTTCGCCAGTTCCTCAGTGACACACTACCTTAACGCTGGATAGGGCGCATGGGACCCCGAGACGCATGAGTCAAGGAGCACAAATGCACCTATGCTGACGGACGCGTGCAAATTGGCCATTCGACTGATTAGAAGAGGAAATTGAAGAGAAGCCACTGGAAGGACAATATGAGGTGGACACTTGACTGAAATGCGAGAAACACGGAGCCTGTTACAACTGTGCCGTTACAGTTTTGGTGCAAATCTGTATCTACATATAAAACACTTGTGTGTGTACGTACTGACGGGCTCCGTGGCCACCTACTGCCACCAATTTTTGCTTGCGGTGGTAGAGAGCCCTTGGTCTCACGCTGTTAGTAAGGGAGCTTGATCGCGGCAGGTGGCAATCGGTGAGTCTTACGAGCAAAAATCCGCGAAACATGGAGCAAAAAATACTCTTAGGAAAAGCTATATACTCTGTGACTTATAAACTTTACCGTAAATGGAAAATGCGTGTATTGTTTGATTCGTCCGATATAATACCATGTTTACGTGGTTTCGTCATTCACACTTTAATAACGACGTGTAACATCAAATAGATCAGTTTTTAATCTCTCAGCGCGTAGCGTTACCCGCGCTTAGATATGTCTGCGTAAAGTATTGTTAATGTCAGTATGGATGGAACAGCGTGAGGACTGTATACGCGAGTATAATACTATAAAGTTCAAAATCCACACGCGATAGCTTTTTCTAAGAGAACTAAGCGTTCCGCAAAACGCATTATATTGAGGTATTTGCCAATCACAATCACCCACTTGCACCAACCACAGAATGCATGAAATACGTTGACGACTCTTATCACCAATACATTGCGTCGTTAATGAAACAATAGAAGCATACTGACATATACGGTAAAGACCGTGAGTCATATATTATTTAGATTTACCTAAGAGAATTTATTACTCCATGTTTCGCGGTTTTTTGCCCATCACACTCACCCACCGCCACGCACCGCGACTCAACTACCTTACTAACCGTGTAACTGCGATAATATCCCTTAAGGAGGGATGTTGATGAAATTGACCGAAAATGCAAATTTTCGATTTATTTTTTATTTGTTAGTACAACTCATGGACAATAAGTTCTCAAAGTTTCAGTGTTGAAATCACATCTGAAGTGCCTGAAAATTAATTAAAAGTATGACGCGGCCTCCCTGCCACGCCAAGCTCGGAGGGATAACAACCCCTATATTCACAAAGAGAGGCTTCAAAATTGTATACTGGATCTTGTCAAGCCCACTTACAGGTTTCTGGCCGATCCTCCACTTCTCGAAAAGTGTGTTCATGGCAAAACTCAAAATCCAAATGAGTCTCTAAATTCACTCATATGGAAACGATGCCCTAAAAACACATTTGCATCTGCTACAGTTGTCAGAATTGCAACTTATGATGCAGTTATTGTATTTAATGATAGGAACGTCGGGAGGATGAAGGTATTAGAAAGAATGGGGTTCAAGATAGGTAATTTTACTCTAGAAATCCTGAGAAAAATAGATTTACAGCGCGTCTCTGCAGCTGAAAAGTCAGTTGAAGACTTGGAAAAGGAAAGAAGACAGACAACGAGAAACCAGAAGAGAAGCCTTGAAGGGAAAGACGACCCAGAGTACAAATGTGGTGCCTTCTGAAGAAGTGACATAAAGAAAAAAGTTATGTTGAACTTTAAATTGCGTTTCCTGAAAAGTTTGTTTTTTAATGTCTATGTACCTTTTCCTCAGATTCTATGAATGCTAGAATTATGAAATTTTGTATACATTGTAAGTAGGCTGTTTATGTTTTCTTATTGGCAACGTTACGTAGCGCTCTGTAGGAAAATCACTGGCTGTGCTGTGTGCAGTCTGTGGCTGGTTTGCATTGTTGTTGGAATATCTGCCATTGTAGTGTTGGGCAGCTGGATGTTAACAGCGCGTAGTGTTGCGCAGTTGGAGGTGAGCCGCCAGCAGTGGTGAATGTGGGGAGAGAAATGGCGGAGTTTTGAAATTTGTAAGACTGGATGTCATGAACTGCTATGTACATTATGATGTTTCAACACTATTAAGGTAAATATACTGTTTGTTCTCTATTAAAATCTTTCATTTGCTAACTATGCCTATCAGTAGTTAGTACCTTCCGTAGTTTGAATCTTTTATTTAGCTGGTAGTAGTGGCGCTCGCTGTATTGCGGTAGTTCGAGTAACGAAGATTTTTGTGAGGTAAGTGATTCGTGAAATGTGTAGGTTAATGTTAGTCAGGGCCATTCTTTTGTAGGGATTATTGAAAGTCAGATTGCGTTGCGCTAAAAATATTGTGTGTCAGTTGAAGGACAGTCATGTATAATTGTTCTAAGGGGACGTTTCAACATATTTCTGTAAACCTAATAAAAGTTGTCTCAAGAGCAAATTTTGAAATTCTAATTGCAAGCTGAGATATGGGGCAAAGTGCTTGGAATTTTGCATTAATTCATAATTGTACTTTTGGAATTATAATTAAAAAATTACAAAAATTCTCCTATTTGACCTATTCCAAAAACCTCACGAGAGAACCTTACAACATACAAAGAGATGAAACAGAGATATTTTTCTAGAAATCTCTTGAATACTTTCTGAGAAAAAGGAACATACATTATTTTTTGAAAATAAAACTTCAAATTTCATTCAAAAAAAGTTGAATATATATAATCAAAGGATTTTTTGTGTAAATGTGTTACTTTCAGGTAAAGCGTGGCACAAAATTTCATTGCCATATCTCCAAAACTGTGGATTTGGTGCATTTTTGAAATAGTGCGTATTTTCCATGAGATACTCGTCTGTATGTATCTCCTATGCAGAATGGTACTCAAGCCTTCTCCTATGACATACATTCTGAACCTGACCTTGCCGAGTCTCTCACCTAGTTACTATAATTTTACCGCCAGACCATGGAAGACAATAACTTTTCACAGCAGTAACAAGATGAGTAATTGAAGATTCAAGACAGGTACATGATACAACATGGCATTACATGTAGTATGAGAGCAGTAGGTAGAGTGAATAAATACCGACCTGTCAGCGGCGTCGTCGGGTCGCTGTTGGGACGGCGGGTAGAGCAGCAGCACCGACACCAGCGCCGCCAGCAGCAGCGCGGCGCCCAGCAGAAGCAGCCACAGGGACCACCTGCGCACGCGAGCGTCGCCTGGTTACATCTTTACTTGCAAAGCTCGAGATTGCTCTACAATAACTTTATAGAGGTAACTGAGAAATGCCGACTTTTTGTAACAGCTGGTGTGCTGCTTCTCTACTCCATCCTGCTACCGTAACGGCAGCGCAAGTAAAAGTTCAATTATTAGCTATAAAGAAGCTTTGAAAGAGCTGAGATGTTGTAGGAAACAAGCTGTAATGCAGACGCTGCTACAATCCTGCACACGGCAGACTTATCCAAACCCACAACTTCCATCCACTGAATTGGGACTGCAATAACACTGCTTTTCCACCCTCTGTTCTAGTTTTCATCTTCGTCCTAGCAGCTTCCTTCCTACTCTAAACACTGGCTCCCGAAAACAGGTCTATATCCAGACCTATATCGCAGAAGAGCTTCTGTGAAGTCTGGAAGGTAGGAGACGAGGTACTGGCAGAGCTGAAGCTTTGAGGACGGGTCGAGAGTCGTGCTTGGGTAGCTCACTTGATAGAGCACTTGCCCGCGAAAGGCAAAGGTCCCCGAGTTCGAGTCTCGGTCCGGCACACAGTTTTAATCTGTCAGGAAGTTTGAGACCTATATCCCCCAGAGTATAATTATAGGACGAACCTGATACGTTAATGAGCTAAAAGATCATGACTACTGAATATCGCGAGACTGAATACTGTCTGCCGGGCCGGCCGCGGTGGTCTAGCAGTTCAGGCGCTCAGTCCGGAACCGCGCGACTGCTACGGTCGCAGATTCGAATCCCGCCTCGGGCATGGATGTGTGTGATGTCCTTAGGTTAGTTAGGTTTAAGTAGTTCTAAGTTCTAGGGGACTGATGACCACAGATGTTAAGTCCCATAGTGCTCAGAACCATTTAGCCGGCCGATGTGGCCAAGCGGTTAAAGGCGCTACAGTCTGGAACCGCGCGGCCGCTACGGTTGCAGGTTCGAATCCTGCCTCGGGCATGGATGTGTGTGATGTCCTTAGGTTAGTTAGGTTTAAGTAGTTCTAAGTTCTAGGGGACTGATGACCACAGATGTTAAGTCCCATAGTGCTCAGAACCATTTAGCCGGCCGATGTGGCCAAGCGGTTAAAGCCGCTACAGTCTGGAACCGCGCGGCCGCTACGATTGCAGGTTCGAATCCTGCCTCGGGCATGGATGTGTGTGATGTCCTTAGGTTAGTTAGGTTTAAGTAGTTCTAAGTTCTAGGGGACTGATGACCACAGATGTTAAGTCCCATAGTGCTCAGAACCATTTAGCCGGCCGATGTGGCCAAGCGGTTAAAGGCGCTACAGTCTGGAACCGCGCGGCCGCTACGGTTGCAGGTTCGAATCCTGCCTCGGGCATGGATGTGTGTGATGTCCTTAGGTTAGTTAGGTTTAAGTAGTTCTAAGTTCTAGGGGACTGATGACCACAGATGTTAAGTCCCATAGTGCTCAGAACCATTTAGCCGGCCGATGTGGCCAAGCGGTTAAAGGCGCTACAGTCTGGAACCGCGCGGCCGCTACGGTTGCAGGTTCGAATCCTGCCTCGGGCATGGATGTGTGTGATGTCCTTAGGTTAGTTAGGTTTAAGTAGTTCTAAGTTCTAGGGGACTGATGACCACAGATGTTAAGTCCCATAGTGCTCAGAACCATTTAGCCGGCCGATGTGGCCAAGCGGTTAAAGGCGCTACAGTCTGGAACCGCGCGGCCGCTACGGTTGCAGGTTCGAATCCTGCCTCGGGCATGGATGTGTGTGATGTCCTTAGGTTAGTTAGGTTTAAGTAGTTCTAAGTTCTAGGGGACTGATGACCACAGATGTTAAGTCCCATAGTGCTCAGAACCATTTAGCCGGCCGATGTGGCCAAGCGGTTAAAGGCGCTACAGTCTGGAACCGCGCGGCCGCTACAGTTGCAGGTTCGAATCCTGCCTCGGGCATGGATGTGTGTGATGTCCTTAGGTTAGTTAGGTTTAAGTAGTTCTAAGTTCTAGGGGACTGATGACCACAGATGTTAAGTCCCATAGTGCTCAGAACCATTTAGCCGGCCGATGTGGCCAAGCGGTTAAAGGCGCTACAGTCTGGAACCGCGCGGCCGCTACGGTTGCAGGTTCGAATCCTGCCTCGGGCATGGATGTGTGTGATGTCCTTAGGTTAGTTAGGTTTAAGTAGTTCTAAGTTCTAGGGGACTGATGACCACAGATGTTAAGTCCCATAGTGCTCAGAACCATTTAGCCAGCCGATGTGGCCAAGCGGTTAAAGGCGCTACAGTCTGGAACCGCGCGGCCGCTACGGTTGCAGGTTCGAATCCTGCCTCGGGCATGGATGTGTGTGATGTCCTTAGGTTAGTTAGGTTTAAGTAGTTCTAAGTTCTAGGGGACTGATGACCACAGATGTTAAGTCCCATAGTGCTCAGAACCATTTAGCCGGCCGATGTGGCGGTTAAAGGCGCTACAGTCTGGAACCGCGCGGCCGCTACGGTTGCAGGTTCGAATCCTGCCTCGGGCATGGATGTGTGTGATGTCCTTAGGTTAGTTAGGTTTAAGTAGTTCTAAGTTCTAGGGCACTGATGACCTTAGAAGTTAAGTCCCATAGTGCTCAGAGCCATTTGAACCATTTTTTGAACTGTCTGCCGGTGTCGCATGGACGTGGCGCAGTAAGGAAAGTATGTAAGCGGAACAGAGACGAATGCCAAATTATTTTAGGGAGTGTACGGGGCCGGCCTGGGTGGCCGAGCGGTTCTAGGCGGTACAGTCTGGAACCGTGCGACCGTTACGGTCGCAGGTTCGAATCCTGCCTCGGGCATGGATGTGTGTGTGATGTCCTTAGGTTAGTTAGGTTTAAGTAATTCTAAGTTCTAGGGGACTGATGACCTCAGCACTTAAGTCCCATAGTGCTCGGAGCCATTTGAACCATTTGACTGTACGGGCCACGAATGGGAAACTCCACGGTCATAGCCGAGTCTCTCAAAGTGCAGACTGTGACGGCCCGGCGTCATCTCGGAAGCGGCGAAACTGGTCCGCTGTTCGCGGCTACTATCGTGAGCATCTATGAAAAGTGGTAGAACTTTGTGACGGGTAAAAAGTTTTTGGGTGCCGTCAAGGACTTGTTTCAACATACTAACTTAGCTACTGGCAGGTATTAAATAAGTGATGAATGGTTTTAAATGTATGTATGTTCTATAATTAAATTCTCTATGTGTGCAACTAATGTAGAAAAGCGAGTTTTCGACCGCACTTGACAGAACGATCGAGTTGCGGCAAAGAGTCTGCTCGCGCCTGCAGCAACAGCCACCAACTGTCCGACCCAGAGATATCGTCACATAGAACTGGCCGCTATTCAATGAGACGAAGGCCGCCGAAGGATTTACCTTTAATTGTTAAAAGCAATGGAGTTATGAAGTGATGTCTGAACTGGTTCCCCTTTGGTTTTTGGTATTTAGAAGTTCAGTTCTGATTTGAGTCTTGCTTGTGAGAATATCGCCAAGATGTTTTATTGAATTATTGAGTTAGTATTCGGTCGGTGTTGTAGATCAAAACTCAGTGTCACCTAGTTGTTAGACGTGTTTTGCAGTGCATATGATTCAATTTATATTGCTCTGCGAGAGAAAGTAGGGTAAGTTAAACTGATTGATTTGAGTTTATTCTGGAGTCGTAGCGCTGGAGAGATTTTTGCTACGATCGTATATGTGGAGGAATTGGTTAAATGGCGCTGCAATAGCTTGGATTCAGTTTGTTTAGGAAGTAACGGCCTAGCGTGCTGTTGTGAAGCTACGCTCTAATTGCGTGCTGTTGTAAAGATACACTCTAATTTCGGTGAAACTGTATTCCGTATTTGGAGGAGTTGATGTTTGAAGGTATTAGGCAGTCATTGGACTGGACTTAGAGTACGATTCGTGGTATTCCTGGTGCGCACAAGACTCTAGAAGTGTTTGTGGTTCAAGTTTGTGGTTGAGCGGTTGCGGTATTTGTATGATTTTGGACGCCCTCTCTAAGGTAACTGAGCGTTGAGAGATTTATGTTGGTGTAAATTTTGAGTGGCTTAATAGTTGTGAACTTGGGTACCATTGAGTTCAAGTCTCAGATGATGTTTTATACAGCCAGGAACCATGATCTGCACGACTTATGTATAAGAGGACAGAATTAATGTTGCCGGTGAATTTTGTGACACTAATCATTGAAGACAGCCTTCGTAACCTAGCGGAACCAATTAATATTATTCGACGATATTCACTTTCATTGTTTGGTAGGGTGATGAGCAGAAAAATGTAAATTAGGGGCTGTTAGAGGGAAGGCGGTTGCCAACACCTGAAGTCGAGGAGCCTTGATTGCTACATTAAAGTTAGCACAAAAATGGTGGTGGCTCCTATGATTTTTTTTCTTTTTTGTTTATTGTCCCATCCCGATTTGTTGGGGCTCAGATTTTTTTTGAATGTTGCTCGTTCACATGGAAGTTGTAAGTGAAATACTAATTTGATTCTAATAGAGAAAAGTCAGATTTAATTCTGAGTTCGGAGTCTAATTTTACAGTGGAAAGAATTGAATCCCCACTGAAAGATACGCAAGTGACGTAAATAGCAAAGAGCTGCATTGATGTAAAGCAGTTAAAAGTCAGTCTTGAAAAGTTAAGTCAGTTATTCAAGGTCAAAGAGATGGACGCATAGAATCACTGTCTTTTGAGATTTTATTACGATTTAAAATCAGTAATTAGAGAAAGAGGTCTTAATTAGTTATCATTTAAGAAAAGGCAAAGGTTTAACCTCCTTTAGTCACTTAAATGTTATTTCAAGGATTTATAGAGAAAGAAATAAGAAAAAGAGACAGTAAGAAATAACGTTTACAGATCGTAAATAACCAGCGATAGCTATACTTACTGCGGGCTATAAAGTTATTCGCTGTCATTAAGAGGTCTTAATCATTTAAATTATTAATAATATACCATAGTTGGCGCAAGTTACGGGTTATAATGTATGCAATTTTACTGATAAAATACACTCCTGGAAATGGAAAAAAAAACACATTGACACCGGTGTGTCAGACCCACCATACTTGCTCCGGACACTGCGAGAGGGCTGTACAAGCAATGATCACACGCACGGCTTAACGGACACACCAGGAACCGCGGTGTTGGCCGTCGAATGGCGCTAGCTGAGCAGCATTTGTGCACCGCCGCCGTCAGTGTCAGCCAGTTTGCCGTGGCATACGGAGCTCCATCGCAGTCTTTAACACTGGTAGCATGCCGCGACAGCGTGGACGTGAACCGTATGTGCAGTTGACGGACTTTGAGCGAGGGCGTATAGTGGGCATGCGGGAGGCCGGGTGGACGTACCGCCGAATTGCTCAACACGTGGGGCGTGAGGTCTCCACAGTACATCGATGTTGTCGCCAGTGGTCGGCAGAAGGTGCACGTGCCCGTCGACCTGGAACCGGACCGCAGCGACGCACGGATGCACGCCAAGACCGTAGGATCCTACGCAGTGCCGTAGGGGACCGCACCGCCACTTCCCAGCAAATTAGGGACACTGTTGCTCCTGGGGTATCGGCGAGGACCATTCGCAACCGTCTCCATGAAGCTGGGCTACGGTCCCGCACACCGTTAGGCCGTCTTCCGCTCACGCCCCAACATCGTGCAGCCCGCCTCCAGTGGTGTCGCGACAGGCGTGAATGGAGGGACGAATGGAGACTTGTCGTCTTCAGCGATGAGAGTCGCTTCTGCCTTGGTGCCAATGATGGTCGTATGCGTGTTTGGCGCCGTGCAGGTGAGCGCCACAATCAGGACTGCATACGACCGAGGCACACAGGGCCAACACCCGGCATCATGGTGTGGGGAGCGATCTCCTACACTGGCCGTACACCACTGGTGATCGTCGAGGGGACACTGAATAGTGCACGGTACATCCAAACCGTCATCGAACCCATCGTTCTACCATTCCTAGACCGGCAAGGGAACTTGCTGTTCCAACAGGACAATGCACGTCCGCATGTATCCCGTGCCACCCAACGTGCTCTAGAAGGTGTAAGTCAACTACCCTGGCCAGCAAGATCTCCGGATCTGTCCCCCATTGAGCATGTTTGGGACTGGATGAAGCGTCGTCTCACGCGGTCTGCACGTCCAGCACGAACGCTGGTCCAACTGAGACGCCAGGTGGAAATGGCATGGCAAGCCGTTCCACAGGACTACATCCAGCATCTCTACGATCGTCTCCATGCGAGAATAGCAGCCTGCATTGCTGCGAAAGGTGGATATACACTGTACTAGTGCCGACATTGTGCATGCTCTGTTGCCTGTGTCTATGTGCCTGTGGTTCTGTCAGTGTGATCATGTGATGTATCTGACCCCAGGAATGTGTCAATAAAGTTTCCCCTTCCTAGGACAATGAATTCACGGTGTTCTTATTTCAATTTCCAGGAGTGTAGTATCGCAGAGATAGCTATCGCTATATCGCTGGTTTGCAATGAAGTTATAACTTTGGTTGCTACGTTCTGAATTATCGTAATAAGAAGCGGTTTATTAAATTTAGCTGAAAAAGGGTGTACGAAATTGAGATTTATCGTAAGTCAAATGTTGGTCACTGTAAATATTTTTAGGTGATTTTTTTTTTTATATTAGTGAGTGAAAGATATTCGCGTAATAAACTATTGCACCCGCAAACGAAATTGACACTCGGCGCGGTGGCTGATGGGAGCGACTGCAAAGGCATTTCCCATTTACAACCGCTCCCATCAGCCAGCGCACCGAGTGTCAACTTTGTTTGCGCGTTTAATATACAGATCGCTAGCGTGAATAATGTAAATAACCAGCGATAGCTATACTTACTGCGGGCTATAAAGTTATTCGCTGTCATTAAGAGGTCTTAATCATTTAAATTATTAATAATATGCCACAGTCGGAGCAAGTTACGTGTTATAATGAATGCAATTTTACTGATAATTGTTGAACTGTTGTTGTCAATACCAGTCCACATTACGGTTCACTGAACGAGCGTATTTATGTTTCAGATAACGTGCTGTCTGCACAAGATTAATCAGATCCTAATAACTGTAACGAGAAGTACCGATAATAAAGTGTGTTGACAGTCCACCACCTCAACGCATTGGAATACTACTGATGAGTAGTACTGACAGAGAGTGTGCGATGTAGGAGGGGCATGTAACCTGGGTACTTCTGTTATAGTCGTATGTGTAGTTTGTGCATGGTTTCTATTACATTCACACGATTAAACAACGTGGACTAAAATTTAACGAATTATATCAGTAATAAGTCGAGGTGTGTCTAATCTTGAAGGCAGGGCTATTGTCAGTATACAGGTTAGAGTCACGTCTCGCCACGTCACCCTGTATAGATCAAAGTGGCACAAGACAGAACAACTTCGAGCAGGCGATAAGGTGCTAGACGTCGGCGCCTCAGCGGAGAACGCGGAGATCGGAGGCTTGCCTTCTCTGTAAGGTAGGATAGTCGGCGATCTTTGTCAGATCTGACGACAGAGTACAATGACGAGGCAACTTGCGAGCTTTAGTTAGTACGTAAATCCGGCCCGCGAGTCACGAAGGTTGCCCATGTCTGCTTAGAGCATCAAAGATTGTCAGTTTAGCGACAACTGTTGTTTCTCCACATGAAGAGGCAAGTGAGAGGCGTGCCAACAACAGCACTTGACGCTGGAGTGCCGCCGCGTCGATTTTTCAGACCAGTCCTGGTTCTGGGTGCAGCTCCACTATGGACGTCTCTGTGTGTGGAAGCTCCGAGGGGAGTGAACGTTGCCAGATTCAAGTTGTCACACCACGTGGCGCCATCTTATGGGGTTCTATTGGGTGCACAAAACGATCACCTGTGTTTCGTATTGTCGGAAATTTAGACAGAAGGCTTTAAATATCCGACATGTTTAGACCAGTGGCTGTGTCTTATCTTTGAGGTCTCCGTGACTTTATATTTCAACAAGATAATCCATTATCATATTCTGACCGTCCGTTCTGTCCCGCGAAGATGTGATTCTGTTGACTGTGTTAATCTGTGAGCTGTTTTGGACCCACCTCTCACACACATTTCTGAAACCAAATGTTACTGCAATGAATTCATCCAGAAGATATATGGAGATTTCTGGAAACAGTGTGTTTATCTCGTCCAGAGCCGATCGGCGGTCACCACTAATCATTTCTTCGATCTTGTTCACCACCTCATGAGTCACGATTGAGGGACGCCCACTCCTTTCTTTCTGATGAACATTCGTTCTGCACCTCTAAGTTCACACTACCTGTATTAGTGCGGTTCATCATACAAGCAACATAAACAGTTCTGACCTCGATAAAAATCTAGAATGGTGCTTTTCCGTTTTCAGGAAAAACCAGATGGCGCTCCTCACCTGGCAGTTACCGGGATTCGTAACAGATACGGTAATTCCCTCACTGCACTATACAACAAGAGCTTTCAGCTGACTGAGAGAAACGAACGTACGTTTACTACCAACACCTTGGTCTTGAACGCAGTGCTGCCAACTTTGTTGAAAAAAAACTGAGTCTCGGTACTCTTACTGTTTTGATGTGCTTCGTAAGTACGGGAGCACATATACAGTACAATGATGACGTCCCATACTCCTTGACACAGCGTAGGGGACGATGCGTGAGACCCGCACAGCCATACTTGGCAAAGTCCTAGGTGGTTTGCTATTGCCTTCCTCCGACCGCAAAGGGGATAAATGATGATTATGAAGACGACACAACAACACCCAGTCAAATAGTTCAAATGTCTCTGAGCACTATGGGACTTAACATCTGGGGTCATCAGTCCCCTAGAACTTAGAACTCCTTAAACCTAACTAACCTAAGGACATCACACACATCCATGCCCGAGGCAGGAATCGAACCTGCGATCGCAGCGGCCGCGCGGTTCCAGACTGAAGCGCCTAGAACTGCTAGGCCACATCGGCCTGCAACGCCCAGTCATCTCGAGGCAGGTGAAAATCCCTGACCCCGCCGGAAATCGAACCCGGGACCCCGTGCTCGGGAAGCGAGAACGCTACCGCGAGACCACGAGCTGCAGACATACAGTATAGTACCCAAAGTGGTTTCCGACGAAGTTAGGCGCCTCTGAAGGTTCTCACTCGAACTGAGTCGTCAATACTTATGTATAATGTAATTTAAAACCGCCACCGCGTTTTTCTGTCTGTATGTGAAGACTAATCTCAGGTGATTTTATTACGCTTTTCAATAACAGACACTATGTTTCACGAGAAACAGCTACGTCAGACAAGTGCGGCCATAGACTAGTTGGTGCTATCGGTGCAAAGCAGCTACTGGTCGCTAGTTCAACTATCATTATATATGAGATGGAAACCACTTGCCCTAAAACAACGAAGATTAGTGTACAGAAAAATACTGACAAGACACTGTCTCGCAACACAGCGTCATGGAGAGTACATCGCTTCAGGCACTGAACAGAGATTCTCAGTTTGATACGGCTTAGAATTTTATAACTGTGGATTTAAAACAAGTTTACGTGACACATTAGCAAGGAAAATTCTCACCATTAACGCAGAAATTGCATTTTTGGGAGCAAAGTGAATAAATTATTGCCCACAAGTTAGGCAGATCTGCCTTTGCAGATCTTGGGAATTCACGTAGAACCTATGTTTGGACTTGCGCCCCGTATATGTGTAGCCATATCCTAACCAGAGCGTCACCTCGCTAGGCGTACTAGTGTAATGCGGAAACCAAAGATGTAAAATACTGTAAGTAATTACCAACGAAATTGTAGTAACTCCGAGACCACCTTTCATAAAAAGGTGTCAGATGCAATGGTACAACTGGAAAAGCACGAAGGAGGAGATTAGTGTTTAACGTCCCGTCGATAACGAGGCTGTTAGAGACGGAGCACAAGCTCCGATTAGGGAAGGATGGGGAAGGAAATCGTCGGTGGTCTTTCGAAGGAACCATGCCGGAATTTACCTGAAGCTATTCAGGGAAATCAAGGGAAACCTAAATCAGGATGGACGTTCGCTGGTTTGGCCCGTCGTCCTCCCGAATGCGAGTCTAGTGGAAAACAACAGGGCACAAGACTTCTACAGACAGACATTAAGGTCAAACGCCTTTTCTCTGTAACGTTAATGATGCCTGCGCGCGTGATGCGCCGTTTATTATTTAAATAAATACTTATTGCCGACGGCAGCTTACACCTTGCGATCCAACAACCTCCCAACAGCCTCACTCTTCTCTCTTAAAAAAAACTTGGGTGTCGTCTTTTGTTATTGCAACACCACTTTCAGAAATGAATTTCACTGGTTCCTAACCACAAATAATCTTTCACTTTATTTTATTTTGATGTCAGATTTGGGATGGTTGCAGCCATATAAGTTACAAACCGATTAAAATATCCCTGTTAATGTGATTCTAAACGCTGAAAACGTAAATATATGGTTATTTATTCGTGCCATTGTGTGAGACGAATGTATACTTACTCATACAGGAAGGGGAATAGACACCTGAAAACGACGGGGCATGCTGTGAATGATGTCATCAGTCTCATGTTGAGGCAATAACGCCCATTCTTCCTGTGGAGCTGCTCACAGTCTTGGAGAGTGGATGTGGATGCTGACGTCTCCCTAGTGCATCCCAGACATGCTCTACGTGATTCAAACCCGGAGAGCGAGCAGGTTACGCCATGCGTGCAATATCTTCCGTTTCCAAGAAAACATCAAACGCCATTGGTCTATGAGGCCGAGTATTATCGTCCGTCAATACAAAGTCTGGGCCCACAGGACGTCGCAACAACCGCAAATGGGATCGCAAGATCTCGTCACGATACCTCACATCAGTTAAACCTTGCCGATTCACCCGTACAGTTTCATGAAGAGGGATACGAGTGGTAAACATAATCCCTGCCCATACCATTAGGGATCCTCCTCGATATCGTTATCTTTCCAAAATGTTTGGTTCCCGAAATCGCGTTCCACGTTCCCTTCAGATGTGAATCTATCGAGAACCACTCTCCAGGCTAAATCGCGACTCATCTGTGAAAACAACATTGGCCCACTGTTCGACCATCCAAGTGGCATGTTGATGACTCGACTCTAGACGTTTCCTTTTGTGAAGACGTGTCAGAGGTAGACATACAGCAAGTCTCTGACAATAGAGGCCTCTCTGCCGAAGCCTTCTGCACACCGTTTACATGCCGGCTGCCGTGCAGTACCAGGGCGGTACCGTCATGCCCTTACAGCCAAATAATGGTCCTCTCTTCTTCAGCCACACGTGGTCGGCCATGCCCTGGTCTCTGGGATACAGTTTCGGCCTCAAACTGTCGCCATATCCGAGAAAGAACAGAACTATTCTTAAGCCATCGGTCCACATCAGTTTGCGACTCTCCTGCTTCTTTTCTTTCCATGGCCCTCCAGCGCAGAGAACCTGGTAGCCATCTTCTCTATGCCAAACTGCACCGACTGTCACTGTGTACACAGCGACTGTGGATGTGGGACTACCCGGCAAACACTACCTCGTTTCATAGGTGCCCTGACGTCATCATTGGCATGGTTGCCCGTTGGCCGGAATGCCATCTTCCGTGCAGAGCACGATCGTACGGACATCTCGTTGACAGTTTGTATGATTATATCGTGAATTAGTCACAGGACGGGAAATAGCGGTTTGTTGTTTTAATTTTAGACACCATTGTAATTACAGCTTGCATCTGTAGATTGTGGTATCTTCAAGTTTCATCGTTAACCCTCCACTCCACTGCGTATTTCCACATAGAATTAGTTCACGCCTGGAGATAGGCAACGCGATGAAGAGATATGCGACGCGGGCTGCCGTTCGCGAAAAATTCGTGTCAGTGAACTGCACGCAGATACTGGCATTTGCGGTGTGCCAAACGGAGTCCATATCGAGCGTCTATGATATGAGTTAAAAACTTGGAAAGATGCTCTGTACACTGAAGTGTATCTGTTTTCTGTATGTCTTGTAGCTTTTGCGCAGTTAGCATCTCAAACCCTGGAGGTATTTATGAATAACCCATGACACCCACCTCGGCGTGGCATACATTTTTCTTATTGTTGCTGCTGACTACGACATTAACTGAATTAACCATACATTAATGCCTTTCACTCCAAAAAAATTGATCGTGAAAGAGGTGATGCAATACAAGCCCAAACTCGATGTTGATGCGGCGCTAAACTCAACCCTACTTTTTTTCTTTTTTCCTTTCTTTCCAGGGTATAGTTAGAAAGAGAAATAATTCTCTTTTAAACCCAAGCTACAATCCCGAAGTCTATTAAAGGTGTAGCTAATCACAGCTAGTACCAGAAATCTGCTTGTTTTGTTGGAGGATGACGAGTACGGAGAACTGGTTTCAATTAATTAAGTAAAATGGGGAGGACGATTCTAGAGCGAATCGTTAGTATGCAATACCTTATAGGAAAGGTGTTTCCTCGTTTTCACGAAAGAACCAGAAAGGTCGATGATATATTTCGGATTTCTAACCGAGCTGAAGGCCCCATTCTTAGCACTTACTGGCATACAAACCTCAAATCATACAGTCACTCAGTCGCGCCGAGAAAAACTTAGAAATCTCGTGTAAAAGGCTTTGCTCTGTGTTCCGACGATTACTTCTTCAATTTTCAGACACGGGTCTCCCAAGAAGCGTCATGAAAGTACCTATACGAAATATCACAACGTGTAGTAAATACTTCTCTGTCGTTTTATGCATGTAGAAATAGACTACTATTATTCGACACGATCAAAGCTGCTATAGCACACATGCTCTTGAAAGCGGAAACGAAATATCTCGAAGGGAGGGGGTATGGTACTGAACTAAGTGGCTCAATTAGGACAACGTCATTCTTATTCGCCAGCAGTGGACCTAAATCTCCTCCCATCCATCCTCGTTTCGATTTCCTGTGGTCTGAAAGGGCTCTGACGAATGTAGTGGTACCTCCTTCAACAACGCCACGGCCTGCTTTCTCCCTCATCCTTCAACAACGGTATTCTCCATTCATAGTGGCCCCAAAGTCCTTCGTAGTCTTTTGTGAAGCCAAATCTGTGGTCAGTTCGCTGCGTTATTGTCAGCAGTTCCATCAACAAATCGGTCATTTCTTTGCTGAAGGAATCATCCTGGCATTCGCCTTGAGTGGCTTAGAGAAACCAAATTAACATAATTCAGAACGGCCGGATGAGTACTTCAAACCCGCTCTTCCAAAATATGGCTGCAGTGCCAGTGCGCCTACTCTGTTGATCGTACTCTACATCTACATCTACATCCATACTCCGCAAGCCACCTGACGGTGTGCGGCGGAGGGTTCCCTGAGTACCTCTATCGGTTCTCCCTTCTGTTCCAGTCTCGTATTGTTCGTGGAAAGAAGAATTGTCGGTATGCTTCTGTGTGGGCTCTAATCTCTCTGATTTTATCCTCATGGTCTCTTCGCGAGATATACGTAGGAGGGAGCAATATACTGCTTGACTGTTTGGTGAAGGTATGTTCTCGAAACTTTAACAAAAGCCCGTACCGAGCTACTGAGCGTCTCTCCTGCAGAGTCTTCCACTGGAGTTTATCTATCATCTCCGTAACGCTTTCGCCATTACTAAATGATCCTGTAACGAAGCGCGCTGCTCTCCGTTGGATCTTCTCTATCTCTTCTATCAACCCTATCTGGTACGGATCCCACACTGCTGAATAGTATTCAAGCAGTGGGCGAACAAGCGTACTGTATCCTACTTCCTTTGTTTTCGGATTGCATTTCCTTAGGATTCTTCCAATGAATCTCAGTCTGGCATCTGCTTTACCAACGATCAACTTTATAGGATCATTCCATTTTAAATCACTCCTAATGCGTATTCCCAGATAATTTATGGAACTAACTACTTCCGGTTGCTGACCTGCTATTTTGTAGCTAAATGATAAGGGCTCTATCTTTCTATGTATTCGCAGCACATTACACTTGTCTACATTGAGATTCAATTGCCATTCCCTGCACCATGCGTCAATTCGCTGCAGATCCTCCTGCATTTCAGTACAATTTTCCATTGTTACAACCTCTCGATACACCACAGCATCATCTGCAAAAAAACCTCAGTGAACTTCCGATGTCATCCACAAAGTCATTTACGTATATTGTGAATAGCAACGGTCCTATGACACTCCCCTGCGGCACACCCGAAATCACTCTCACTTCGGAAGACTTCTCTCCATTGATAATGACATGCTGCGTTCTGTTACCTAGGAACTCTTCAATACAATCACACAATTGGTCTGATAGTCCATATGCTCTTACTTTGTTCATTAAACGACTGTGGGGAACTATATCGAACGCCTTGCGGAAGTCAAGAAACACGGCATCTACCTGTGAACCCGTGTCTATAGCCCTCTGAGTCTCGTGGACGAATAGCGCGAGCTGGGTTTCACACGACCGTCTTTTTCGAAACCCATGCTGATTCCTACAGAGTAGATTTCTAGCCTCCAGAAATGTCATTATAATCGAACATAATACGTGTTCCAAAATTCTACAACTGATCGACGTTATAGATATAGGTCTATAGTTTTGCACATCTGTTCGACGTCCCTTCTTGAAAACGGGGATGACCTGTGCCCTTTTCTAATCCTTTGGAACGCTACGCTCTTCTAGAGACCTACTGTACACCGCTGCAAGAAAGGGGGCAAGTTCCTTCGCGTACTCTGTGTAAAATCGAACTGGTATCCCATCAGGTCCAGCGGCCTTTCCTCTTTTGAGCGATTTTAATTGTTTCTCTATCCCTCTGTCCTCTATTTCGCTATCTACCATTTTGTCATCTGTACGACAATCTAAAGAAGGAACTACAGTGCAGTCTTCCTCTGTGAAACAGCTTTGGAAAAAGACATTTAGTATTTCGGCCTTTAGTCTGTCATCCTCTGTTTCAGTACCATTTTGGTCACACAGTGTCTGGACATTTTGTTTTGATCCTCCTACCGCTTTGACATAAGACCAAAATTTCTTAGGATTTTCTGCCATGTCAGTACATAGAACTTTACTTTCGAATTCATTGGACGCCTCTCGCATAGCCCTCATCACACTACATTTCGCATCGCGTAATTTTTGTTTGTCTGCAAGGCTTTGGCTATGTTTATGTTTGCTGTGAAGTTCCCTTTGCTTCCGCAGCAGTTTTCTAACTCGGTTGTTTTCCATCTCTCACGATCTTGCTTGGCACATACTCATCTAACGCATATTGTACGATGGTTTTGAACTTGGTCCACTGATTTCAACACTATCTGTACTTGAGACAAAACTTTTGTGTTGAGCCGTCAGTTACTCTGTAATCTGCTTTTTGTCACTTTTGCTAAACAGAAAAATCTTCCTACCTTTTTTAATACTTCTATTTACGGCTGAAATCGTCGATGCAGTAACCGCTTTATGATCGCTGATTCCCTGTTCTGCGTTAACTGTTTCAAATAGTTCGGATCTGTTTGTCACCAGAAGGTCTAATATGTTATCGCCACATCAGACATTCCGTACCAAGTACACCAGACATCGAACGAACATGGGGCGTCAAATCAGGAGAGCGAGGAGGCCATGCCATTGGACCTCCCCTTTCGATCGAAAACATGGGATGTGAACAACTGAGTATCTCACTTACATGCACAAAAAAGTGTTGCATCAGACATTCCGTACACAGAACGGTACATTTTCTCTGCTGAACCCAAGGCGCGTGTGCATTGTTTGTCCTTGATGTCACTGACATTCCAAGCTTCCACTGTTTCGGGATTATTGCCTAGACCATACGTTCCTGTTAGATAGTTGTATTTCGACTCCTATAGCAGATCCTTCAGTCCGTGTGCAATCTTTTGAGTCGCGCTGTATATAGCACCAGAGTGCCGCCTCACTACGACAGGAGATAACGCTGCTATTTGCTCGTTTCGTCGCTCGCCGACTTCACCGCTTAACTGCGACTCGTTTTATTTCTGTTTCCGTGTGACTGTTCCCTACTGGATGGCATGCAGATAATGTATGGCTCTACAAGTATGTTCTTATCTGGTGACTTTGCTGCGACGCACAGTAGATAGCAGGACGAGAAAAACCGGCACTGTCTAATTGGGGAAGTTTCTTAGTCTAAAGTCATCAGTGGCGGAGATTCCTGAAGTACATACATGCTGCAACTCGGCTGTCATGCAGGCTGAGCATAAAGTTTTCCTATGATTGCAAAATAATATTTTTAAGTAGCTACGCTAGATGCAGCTATGCGTTTTGTTGAAAATGGAAGTTCTTGTGGTACGCTTCTAAATGTGCTCCCGCAGCATTTGATTTTTTTCTCTTTCTTGTTGCAGGTAGCGTAATTTAGGAATGCTGTTGTCACAATGGCCTCTGTATAGGAGAAAGCGCAATGTGTTTTATGGTTTCAGAAAACACGACCTCCTATTACAGTTAAGCGACAGTCCTAGAAGAGACTGGCAGTATTGGCGACACGGCAAGAAGCGGTAGACGCGGAGTGAGAAACGAAGCTGTTCGTACCGTGTGCACGGCATTTCATAGCAGTCCGCGGAAATCGACGCGTCGTGTTCCCATAGGAACGGGCATATCTTAGAGCACTGTGGTGAACATTTTACACAAACGGCTAGATCCCTGTGTATACAAAGTACAACTGTTACAAGCAGCCAGATGGTAGGTACAGAGGTGCTGATTTTGCTGAGAGCGTGCTGAAACGAATCGATACAGACTATGACGCCCTTAACTCTTAATATACCAAACCTATGTCGTCAACGTTGTTTACCAAGCTGCGGTCTTTGGGGACCCCTTCCTTTTTTTCTTAATTGCTCAACACAGTAGTGTAGATGGTTACTCAGATTAGGTTCTCCGTATATATATTTAAATTAAATGAGCATTGTTGACATGTTGCTTTATCGTCAAACCAGGTAAACTGAAGAATGTGCGCAAATCGATTCCGTGGCACGGCAACAATAAAAACTGCACGACGAAAATTTTCGTCTGTTGTCCGCAGTGCAGAAATTGATTCCTTTCGGCACTGAACACTCCAATAATCACTATCACACCAAAAAATGCACTAAGTTCTACATCTGTCCAAATTCTCTTTTTGTTCAAGCGGCATTTGCACTATAATGCTGAAAATGCTGAACGACACGTTATGCTTCAGCATTAATGAAGGCGCTCTAAATTTTATATTAAGGATAATGTGTTCAGTTCACCAGTTCATGATGTGCAAACTCTTGCTGCACGAATACCAGATGCTGTACAGGCCGTGACGGAATAGATGTTGGCAAAGACACTGAGAGAAAGTAAGTGCCACCTAGATGTTCTATACACAATAGACAGGGCACTTGTGGAAGTGTGTCCATAAACATCTTAAGGAACTGAGCTATCACATGGAACAAACTGCGTAGTTGTATCTAGTATGGCTCCTTAGGAACACTTTTTTTTTTACTCAGCGAATAACTTTGTTCTCATTGTGTTCGTCAGTGTCGTAAAATGAAGCAACTTTTTTTTTCAGCTTACAGTATGAGAGGATTCGTCAGAAACGTCCCGGCACAGATTGAATAATACGTTATGTTTATCATACAGGCAAAAAGAATTAAATACTCCTATTATTCCTCTTTTGCAGGTGAAGTTTTATTATTGTTTCTAAGAAATATATTTCACCTCACTTTATGAGATTCTACAGAGGTCCACAAAGAAGTAAAAGCGGTAACTGTTTGTTCAACTTTGTTAGGAGATATGTAGTGTTTCCTGGCAGCATATTTATGTTATCTTAATATTCATATTATTTACAAGTGCAGGATTGCGATTTAGCACTTATGTTTATGTGTCCTTTGTTTTCTGTCCATCCGTACGTCTTCTGTCAACTACAAGTCACAGTTTTGCATCCCACTGCACATAACCATGCTGCTACAGCCTGGCTGCGCACCACATGAGCTGATCGCTTACAAAAGCTTCGCTGAGCAGTTCTTGAGTATTGCTCGAACTCTCGCACCTTCGCTTAAATAAATTAACGGAAAAGAGAGAAGATTAAAAGAAAAGAAAAGAAGGATAAACTGAAAAGTATTAAAATATCCCTAGTCCAGTATTTACCGAGCAAAGTTGTGAGGGATGAAAAAGCCCACCGTGGATCAGTAACCACGTAAGAAAGATCCTAAGAAAGCAATAATGTTTCATCATAGATTTAAACGTACTCAGAGCCTAAATCAGAAACAAAAAATCAACGAAGTATTAGGAAAGCAATGCGCCAAGCATTCAATGAATCCGAAAGTAAAATTTTGTCAACTGATGTGACAAAAAATCCAATGAAGCTTTGGTCGTACGTTAAGTCAGTAAGCAGGTCGATATCACGTATTCGGGCACTCAGTGACCAGACTGGCAACGGAACGGAAGATGCTGAATTCGGTCTACCAAATGATAGATGTTGACATAAGTGATTGCGAATCATAAAATCACCCAGAATCGCCCAAAAAAGGAAAGATATCTATCCAGGATGGAGATACCTGTGACATGTGAAAAAACTTGTTACCCTTTTAGAAGCAGTCTGTCGTAGGTCGCTAGAGGAAAAAGCGTACCAAGCAATTTCCCGTTTGCAAGAAGGATCTTCGATCACATGCATGTAACTGTAGGTCTATATCGATGACGTCAGTATGTTGTAGAAGTATGGAATATGTTTTATACTGACGCATTAGCTACTCTAGTAGACGCTTTCCTGTGGCTCTAATTAAACGGAAAAGAAAGAAAAGAGAAAAGACATGTTTCCAATATGTGTGGGAACTGGATATACATCTCAGTCTTCTCCCCGCTGTCCCTGTCAATCTCTTCCTCCCCCTCTATTTGTCTGTCTCCTCCTCCTTCTCTTTCTCTCTGCCCGTCACCTCTGACCCGTTCTCTCTGTCCATCTTCCCTCCCCGCTCCCCCCCCCCCCCCCCCACACCGTTTCCCCTGCCAACTCTCTCCGTCCATCTCCTTCTTTGCACTTCCTATGTGCGTTTCCATTTCCTCTCACGCCTTTGTCCACCTCCTCTTCCCCCGCCCCCCTACCCCCTCTGATCTTGAGCCTTGTTTATTATTATGGCAAATTCAGATCCTGTAACATCATTGTAATCACTCGCTGATAAGCTATAAGCACAACTTTCTTGTTCGCTAACAACGCTTCACTATTGTGTGTGTGTGTGTGTGTGTGTGTGTGTGTGTGTGTGTATTACATATATGTATGAGGGGATGTATTTAGTCATATCTCTGCACTGAACTATTTCACAGTTGATACGTGACTCACAGTATGTCACACAGATTACTTCTCGTCTCACTTAGTGAATAAAAATTTCAATTTGTAATCATACTCCTCTAAGAAACAACTTGAAGCTCCCACTTACAACGCAACCATTGAGGTGAGCACCAAAATATTTTCGAATTCATGTTCAGACAGCCGGGAATTAGAACACTGTGGGCCAGCGTTACTTTCATAACGTAAATAAGCACATCGGACAACAATACTATAATCACCTCCAGGTGACATGACGCTAATACAAATTGTAGTGGGACGGGAAATTGAAGCGTCATCCATCCACCAGTGTCAGCCCAGTTTGCAGGTGAATATAAATTTAATTTAGGGTTTTGTTTATGTATTTTTGTAATATTTGTAATGGCTGTGAAGTATCTAAAGTTTGTATTTATTTTTATGTTTCATGTACGGAGAGGGCGGCGCAACGAACGGAGACAGCATCTTCACTGCCGGGACCAGAGAGAAAATTGCTGGCCACTATACGTCGCGGGTCGACAGCCAAAGAGCAACAGCAGATCCTGAAACCGAGTTGTTGCGTCGTGCTTCTAAAAACTGGAAAAATAAGAATTTGTAATGTTTCTACAACAATGACGTCATAGAAAGTTTAATCATGTTGTAAATGTTCAGTCCTATCTTGTCAAGGCTCAGGTTCACGTCTATATGTAGGAACATAATAAACTAGTGGATGCTACTAAAGTTTAAGTACGTGTTCCGATAATGTATTTATGAAGAATTATGTTAATGAATTACTAATTTATTTGACAAGATTATTAATTTTGACAACGTTCATCGCGAGTTTGAGTCTTGAAAGTTTATTCAATGTGGTTCTAATATTTATTAAAGCAGATAACTTGCATTAATACACTCCTGGAAATGGAAAAAAGAACACATTGACACCGGTGTGTCAGACCCACCATACTTGCTCCGGATACTGCGAGAGGGCTGTACAAGCAATGATCACACGCACGGCACAGCGGACACACCAGGAACCGCGGTGTGGGCCGTCGAATGGCGCTAGCTGCGCAGCATTTGTGCACCGCCGCCGTCAGTGTCAGCCAGTTTGCCGTGGCATACGGAGCTCCATCGCAGTCTTTAACACTGGTAGCATGCCGCGACAGCGTGGACGTGAACCGTATGTGCAGTTGACGGACTTTGAGCGAGGGCGTATAGTGGGCATGCGGGAGGCCGGGTGGACGTACCGCCGAATTGCTCAACACGTGGGGCGTGAGGTCTCCACAGTACATCGATGTTGTCGCCAGTGGTCGGCAGAAGGTGCACGTGCCCGTCGACCTGGGACCGGACCGCAGCGACGCACGGATGCACGCCAAGACCGTAGGATCCTACGCAGTGCCGTAGGCGACCGCACCGCCACTTCCCAGCAAATTAGGGACACTGTTGCTCCTGGGGTATCGGCGGGAACCATTCGCAACCGTCTCCATGAAGCTGGGCTACGGTCCCGCACACCATTAGGCCGTCTTCCGCTCACGCCCCAACATCGTGCAGCCCGCCTCCAGTGGTGTCGCGACAGGCGTGAATGGAGGGACGAATGGAGACGTGTCGTCTTCAGCGATGAGAGTCGCTTCTGCCTTGGTGCCAATGATGGTCGTATGCGTGTTTGGCGCCGTGCAGGTGAGCGCCACAATCAGGACTGCATACGACCGAGGCACACAGGGCCAACACCCGGCATCATGGTGTGGGGAGCGATCGCCTACACTGGCCGTACACCACTGGTGATCGTCGAGGGGACACTGAATAGTGCACGGTACATCCAAACCGTCATCGAACCCATCGTTCTACCATTCCTAGACCGGCAAGGGAACTTGCTGTTCCAACAGGACAATGCACGTCCGCATGTATACCGTGCCACCCAACGTGCTCTAGAAGGTGTAAGTCAACTACCCTGGCCAGCAAGATCTCCGGATCTGTCCCCCATTGAGCATGTTTGGGACTGGATGAAGCGTCGTCTCACGCGGTCTGCACGTCCAGCACGAACGCTGGTCCAACTGAGGCGCCAGGTGGAAATGGCATGGCAAGCCGTTCCACAGGACTACATCCAGCATCTCTACGATCGTCACCATGGGAGAATAGCAGCCTGCATTGCTGCGAAAGGTGGATATGCACTGTACTAGTGCCGACATTGTGCATGCTCTGTTGCCTGTGTCTATGTGCCTGTGGTTCTGTCAGTGTGATCATGTGATGTATCTGACCCCAGGAATGTGTCAATAAAGTTTCCCCTTCCTGGGAAAATGAATTCACGGTGTTCTTATTTCAATTTCCAGGAGTGTATAATTTCTGAGAAGAAACAAACGAAATCTAAATTGAAAAAGTTTGCGCAAACCAATTGGACTGAGTGAAGTAATTCTGCGCATACGACTCAAATGGTGATGTTTTAATTACAGTTTCGTTCAAGAACCACTGAGAGACAATTTAAAAAGAATTTAAATAATTTTGAAGTGTGTTGTAACTGACGTAGGTGACGAAGTCTGCACATGGTCATATGTCAAAAGAAAATCATTTATACAAAACTTACGTCGTTACACTAAACCGTGGCGATCTTAAAAACAGGACTTGTGTGCAACTAAGACACACAGGTAAGAAACAAAACATCAAGAGTCCTTCGGAAGTCAACGCGAGTTTTCGTGGAGCCTTCACCAGCCAGCGGCGACTTCGCGGGTGTGGGCATCTGACGGAGCGCAGCCAAGCAGTACGATCACGCAGTTATTGCACGAGAAGGCGCATCTGTTGGGCAGCAGCTGAACGCTGCAAACCCCGACAAACTTTTTCTCCCTAAACTAACAGGCCCAGTACGTCAGCTTGGGGCGTTCCTCCGGCTGGTATTAGAGGTGTTGCTGAGGGCTTCGCCTGTCTACGGTGGGGCCGGGCGTGGTTGCAGCTAGTGACGTCTCCGGTGTTCGACTCAGCGTCCTGCCGGTTGCGGAAGCGGGGTCGCAGCATCTCAGCGGCTGCATCGACGGCTGTTGCTTCTCCAGCCCATAGCAGCACACTGATCACCGAGAACTACAAACTACAATATTAGTGTCCGGTGAGTCTGTTTTAAGTTGGAAGTGGAGTGTTGTACATAGGGAGTGTGCTTTTAATAGGATTGTTGTTTACAAGTCTGCATGTGTAGCTAGTTAATATCTTACAATAATGTCGGGAAGTGAAATGTCAGACGAAGAGCAATCTGTGTCCGATAGGAGCATGAGATCCCTTTTTAGGGCGATCGCTAAATTAAAACAATCTAACGAAGAATCTACTGCTAGATTAAAAGAGGAACTAAAACAGGAATTAAAACAGTCTAACGAAGAATCTACTGCTAGATTAAAAGAGGAGCTAACAAAATCAACAGACAGGTTACAGGAACATCTTAATGAAACCAGTCGAGAATTAAGTGATAAAATAGAGGCTTCTAAAGTTGAAATGCAGGAAAAACTAGTAGGACTGAGTATTAAGATTGCTGATAATTGTAAAATGTTAGAAGAACATATCCAGGAATCGCGTGAGGAAAAAGCTCGCATGCGAAATGATATTACTGACTTAACCAAGAGACTAGATAATGTCAATGTCTTAGTTGTAAATGAAATAGAGAAAAATAACGATAAGTTACGAGATGAATTTTCTATGCAAACAGAAACTGTTCGTAGAGAATTATTAGAATCTATTAAAGAGGTTTCTACCAAACCTGTAGAGATTTCTTCAATAAATAATGTAGAATTAGAGACATTAACTCATCGAGTAGAAAAGGATCATACTGAAATAGAAAACATGAAATTTTTAATTACCGAAATATGCAGTAACCTTGAGACTGCCAAAGATAATAACATTGACGAAGGTACAGAGCGTTCACATCGTGAACACAGTGAAGAATCGATATTAGCTAACCGCGTATTCAATACAGAAATACGAATACAGGAAATTACTAAACGGTTATCGGAATTAGATAATAATGAAAACATTTCAAGTAGTAGAAGTAATAACATAATCAGAGACAACAGTCGCATCGTGTTTGCTAGCTCGGACGACAACAACACAAATAAAGAAATCACGGCAAGCAAATCCGACGCAACTCCGTCTCTGCAATCTAAACAAAACCCAACTATGTCTCTCGCGGAATGTTGGGATGATATAACGACAAATTCAAATGTAGCAAGTCGATTTCCTGTATTCAAACCAGGAGGCTAACTTCATCCTATAATCTTTATAAAAGCTTTTGAAACTTCATTATCTCCTAAGTGGAGTAATGAAAAACGGATTCAATTTGTAATAGGACATTTAGAAGCAGAAGCTGCGGAATGGGTAGTACTGCATAGAACTGAATTTAGGGACTGGGATGATTTTGTAAAGCACTTTAAACAAAATTATTGGTCAA
Organism: Schistocerca serialis cubense; assembly: GCF_023864345.2. NCBI lineage: Eukaryota > Metazoa > Arthropoda > Insecta > Orthoptera > Acrididae > Schistocerca > Schistocerca serialis. The sequence continues at coordinate 449,716,331 of NC_064639.1, read as the reverse complement.
GAGGAAAACAACAACACTTAACTTTAGAGTTGTTAGACCCTTCTCCATATTCTAAACGGTGGGGTGGTTATAGGAATTATTTCGAATGGCATTTAAACCGTGCTAAATTAATTGAAGAACAAATTGTTTAAAGTCATCTAATACGAGTCCTAATTAGTAGGTTACCGTATTATGTAAAGGAAAGAATGATATAAAGGGAATGGTCACAACCTTGCGAATTATTAGGATATTTAGAACAGTTAGATATACTTAATAGATAACGGGAAGACGAGAAATTTAGATTTGGTAGAAATGACAATCCTCGAAATAATAATAATTCAGAACCACGAAAATTTAACAACAACAATCATAGCCGGTTTTGTTATATAAAACGTCAGTCTAAAGATAAAGAGAGCCAACACAATCGTGGTAATAACTCTAAAATGCGGAAATTACACAATAACGATAACGAGATAAATTATCCTCAAGTAATTAATGAAGGTCAAGTTGTAGGTGACGTTATCATAGAAAGTTCGGAAAACTAGTAAAGTCCTTTAGTACGGGTCGACTAAAGGGAACTGTTAGTCAAAATTATACAAGACTCAATTGCAATTTATCATTAAGCTGCCAAAAGGAAGGTGATTGGCAACAAGATTTACTTCAGGAAGACAATCAGATAAGGGAGAATATCACTTATAAACCCGTTATTAAAGGTTATATTAAAGATACCGAAGTAAATATTATAATCGATTCGGGTAGTGAAGTAAGTATTTTATATAAAGAATTATTTCAACTTAAAAGAAAATATTGGAATTTCCCAACCTTACCTGTAACTGGGGTGAAAATTATAGGAGTTACTGGTAAAAGAAGTCAAAATATTACTGAGGAAGTTTATTTAACTTTTGAAATTTCTAAACAATTAATTGCTCACTCTGTACTTGTCGTAGCCAACTTAAATGTGGCCATAATTTTAGGTATAGATTGGCTGTGTAAATATAAAGCTATATTAGATTTTAAAAACTCTTTCTTAACCATCCATAAAGAGGCATGTGCTTTTAAAGTGAGGTTTTCTAATAATCAAGTACCCGACAATTGCTATGAATCCTTACAGATTAAGTACACACAGACCATGGACCTATTAACAGATTCTAGTGATCTTGAATATGAAGTATACCAATGTGAGGCTAGTAATAGTATCGAAACCGAAGTGAGAGAAAAATGTTATTCTACGAATTGTCTATCCGAACAAGAAAAGGAAGAGTTGGAATCTTTATTGTTAGAATTTAGAGCCGTCTTCTCAGATGAACTGGGGAGAATCAAAGATTACGTTTGTAAACTTAAGATTAAAGATCAAAAACCATTCTTTAAGAAACCTTATACTATTCCAGTACAATTCAAAGAACCGACTAGTAGAGAAATAAGTAAGATGCTAGAACAAAATATTATCGAACGATCATGTAGTGCTTTTAACAGTCCTTTGTGGGTAATTAAGAAAGCTACTGGTGGGGTACGACTGGTTCTGGATGCTCGTGAATTAAACAAAATTATAGAGATGGAAAGAGACAGACCTATTCCTATGGAGGACGTACTTCTTAAGATTGCTGGTTCTCGTTATATGAGTACAATGGATTTAACTGCTGGCTACCATCAAGTAATATTACACCCGGATTCACGGCAATATACGGCTTTTCTTTTTGAAGGCAGATCATATCAGTTCCAAGTTTTACCTTTTGGACTTAATATGTCAGTGTCAACTTTCATTAGGGCATTAGATTCTGCTTTGGGTCAGCAATTATTACAAAAGATTATTTTATATGTAGATGATATTTTGGTAGCCACTAAAACGTGGGAAGAACACGTAACGATATTACGGGAATTGTTTGACCGTTTAATTGACAGAGGAATTACTTTAAAATTATCTAAGTCTTACTTCGGAAAGGAGGAAGTGAGATTTTTGGGGCATATAGTGGACAGTAAAGGTATTAGGCCAGACCCAGCACGTACTGAAGCTATTGCTCGATGCCCGAGTCCTAGAAATCGGAAACAACTGAAATCATTCTTAGGAATGGTAGTATTTCTGAGAAGATTTCTTCCAGGGCAGGATATTGTTAATCCTAAATTATTGGATTTATTAAAAGAGAAATCAGTATGGCTCTAGGGAAAAGTGGAAGAGGAAGTTTTTAATAAAATAAAAGGAGCGTTAACAGAAGCCAAAATGTTATACCATCCAGATTTCAATCAGGACTTTTGTATGTGTACGGATGCCTCTGATTATGGTGTGTCTTGCGTAATATTCCAAGGTGATCTGACCAATGAAAAGGGATTATATCAGCCTATTGGATTCGCTAGTAGAACTTTAAATAAACATGAAAGAAACTATTTTGTAACCGAGAAGGAAGCTCTCACAGTAGTATGGGGTTTTCAAAGATTTAGAGGATTATTAATTGGAAGAAAAACAATTGTATATACTGATCATAAGGCGTTAACCTTCTTGAACAACTGTCGGTTACTTCACCGTAGATTATTACGTTGGGTATTATGCTTGCAAGAATTTCAGTACGAAATTAGGTATATAAAAGGATCTCAAAATGTAGTTTCGGATGCTTTGTCGAGACTTCCAGTAGGAATGGAGAATATTAACATTGCAGAAGAACCAGGAACAAATTACCATGTTTATTTCCTTCTAACTCAGGAGAACGAACGTAAGGTTAAACGGGTAGTAACTGCTATTAGATGTAGGGAACGTATACAAAACCTTAATAATGGGGACGAAACAGTTAACACCCGGGGTGTGTGGTTATATTTCAACGACTTGTTGTATTGGAAAGCACAGAGGGAACACCAGAGATGGAAAATCTGCATTCCGAAAACTTTGGTGTGCGAATTAATTACTTATATTCATGAAGGTTACGAGCATTTTGGAATTCACAAATGTATTAAACATCTAATGAAGTATTATTATTTCAAAAATATGTCCCGTATTGTGAGAAGTATTATTAGGACTTGTGAAACCTGTCAAAAGGTTAAAGTTAATAACAAATCTAAGCGTTATAAATTATATGCTGTAATTCCCCGAGGTCTGTGGGATCTACTGTCATTAGATTTTTTCGGCCCTCTGCCTCGTAGTTCAGGAGGATTTACTTATGTGTTTGTTGTAATGGAATGTTGGTCCAAACATGTGAAGCTATATACTCTGAAACGAGCGAATACAGCAAGCGTTATACGCTGTCTTACTCGAAATTACTTTGTTAACTGGGGCATTCCTAAACGACTTATGTCTGACAACAGTAGTGCCTTTATCAGTCAAAAGTTTCAAGATATGATAAAACAATATGGAATCAAACATATCTTAATTTCGAAATATCACCCTCAAAGTAATTTAGTAGAAAGAGTCATGAAAGAATTAGGACGATTATGTAGAACTTATTGTGCATATAAACATACTCGGTGGGCCAAACTAATGCCTGAATTCTAAAAGATATTAAATGAATTGCCTCATCTAACGACGGGATTATCACCTATAGAAATTTTAGGCAAACGAATTATAGGTGAGCCTTTACTAGCTGCTCTACCTTGGCCACCAGTAAATGAGATCCAACAATGCATTCCAAACGAAAAAATTTGCGAACAGATTGTTAAAAATGCTGAACGGAGACTTAAAAGTTATAATCAACATGCTATAGAACCCTCATTTCAGGTAGGAGATCTTGTATTAGTACGATCTCATCCTAAAAGTTCGAAGATCAATAAGGAATGTAGAAAATTCTTCTTTATCTTTGAAGGTCCATATGTTGTACATAAGATTGTACATTCCAAAGCGTTACTTCTTATGGAACCTTCATCAGGTGTAATTAAAGGATTATATAGTGTTGATCAAATGAAACCCTTCATTCCTAAATAAGTTAATATTTAGTATATGTTACATACGGACGAGCGTTCATAGTTTATTCATGTGAAGTTTTTCGTGATAGTTACGTGTTATTTTAAAGAAATGACAGGAAGTTTAAGCAAGTGTTCTACAATAATCTACCGGTACTTCAAAAAGGGAAAGATAACTATAAGGGGATTTATATGGAAGAAAGTTTTGTTATTAGGTCAGAAGGAATTTTGTATATTTTATATTTACTCGGATAGTAGGAACCACAGGGGATGGTTAATAATTTTAGGACCATGGGCGTCCAGACCTATATGGCTCACGAGAACATAGCAGAGTGCCTTTAATAGAGATTTGTAATAGTGTTAATATAGAACACACCAAACGGGGCTCTCTCGCTTGTTTCTCCTAAATAAATTGCCATTACCCAACAAAGTGTCTGAAGATAAAGAAAGCCGTGCCGAGATTCTAAAGAAAGTTTTGCTGGATTTCTTCTTGACCTCAGACATAAATAAAGCATTAGGGAAAAGAACGACGTAAAGTAAATAGTACTATTAGTTATTGTGAGAAACTTATTAGTAATATACATTTTGGAAAGAATAACTCTAGTAAATGAATAAAACTGAAACTAACCTATCACAATTTGAACGCTCTGTCCTAATGTAACAACGTTAAAGAACGTACTAAATTATTATTTACTAGCAACTATTAAATGAAAAGGAGTAATCTCCATATATTCGGTTGTGAATTACCATAATAGCACAATCAAAAGTAAATGACAAATAGTCACAACAATATTGTCATAAAAGGATTGAATCTATCTAAGAGCAAGGACTTTACATTAAGGAAATGTGAGAAAAATGTATAATATTAACATTTAAATATTGTATATAGAAGAAGTTTTATTTTCGGTTAAAACCTGACAAACTGAGCTTGTGGGTGGGGTATGTAGTGGGACGCGAAATTGAAGCGTCACCCATCCACCAGTGTCAGCCCAGTTTGCAGGTGAATATAAATTTAATTTAGGGTTTTGTTTATGTATTTTTGTAATATTTGTAATGAATGTGAAGTATCTAAAGTTTGTATTTATTTTTATGTTTCATCTACGGAGATGGCGGCGCAACGAACGGATACAGCATCTTCACTGCCGGGACCAGAGAGAAAATTGCTGGCCACTATACGTCGCGGGTCGACAGCCAAAGAGCAACAGAAGATCCTGAAACCGAGTTGTTGCGTCGTGCTTCTAAAAACTGGAAAAATAAGAATTTGTAATGTTTCTACAACAATGGCGTCATAGGAAGTTTAATCATGTTGTAAATGTTCAGTCCTATCTTGTCAAGGCTCAGGTTCACGTCTATATGTAGGAAGATAATAAACTAGTGGATGCTACTAAAGTTTAAATACGTGTTCCGAGAATTTATTTATGAAGAATTATGTTAATGAATTACTAATTTATTTGACAAGATTATTAATTTTGACAACGTTCATCGCGAGTTTGAGTCTTGAAAGTTTATACAACGTGGTTCTAATATTTATTAAAGCAGATAACTTGCATTAATATAATTTCTGAGAAGAAACAAACGACATCTAAATTGAAAAAGTTTGCGCATACCAATTGGACTGAGTGACGTAATTCTGCGCATACGACTCAAATGATGATGTTTTAATTACAGTTTCGTTCGAGAACCATTCAGAGACAATTTAAAAAGAATTTAAATAGTTTTGAAGTGTGTCGTAACTGACGTAGGTGACGAAGTCTGCACATGCCCGTCATATGTCAAAAGAAAATCATTTATACAAAACTTACATCGTTACACTACAAAATACCGCATCTAGTCTTAATAACGGCATCAACTCGAGGAAGAAGGGGGTCTACAAGTTTCTTAACATTTACCCTAATTAGTTGAAACCATTCATTGATGATTTGATCCCAAAGAGCTGGCAAATTGCGTCGAAAATTGACTGCTGTGTTTCACTTGCTGTTCCAAATAGTCCCAGAGGTTTTCTGTGGCATTAAGATGGCTAAATTATCGGGCTAGTCGAGGTGCAATAGGGTACCTGAATGTTTGTGAAACCAGGAACGTATATGTGCAGCCCTCTGAACACAACTGTCGTCAACCTGGAAAACGAGAGTGTCCACAACGTACTCATCAAAAAGATGTAGAAGAAATGGCAACACTTGGCCACCGACAACGTTCAAATAAACCTCCGCCTTGAACTACACCTACGACTCGTCGGCCCACACTAAAAGTCTCCAGTCAGCTACCATCCACTTTCCATATTGCTGCGCCAACTGAAAACGTGCAGCTTTTTGTGCCGCTGGAGCCACCACCTTTCGTGAGTTGTTGATGATGATAATGATGATGATGATGATGATGATGATGATGATGATAAGGCCCCATACTCCGAGGAGCGTAGGGGACGATGCGGGAGACCCGCACCGCCTACTAGGTAAGGTCCTAGCGGAGGTGGTTTCCCATTGCCTTCCTCCGACCGTAATGGGGATAAATGATGATGATGAAGACGACACAACAACACCCAGTCACTCGAGGCAGGGAAAATCCCTGACCTCGACGGGAATCGAACCTGGGACCCCGTGCGTGGAAATATTCAGTGAATGCAGTTCCCTTCGCAACGTTGGCTTGGAAACTGGTCGAGATGGAGCCGCATTCACTGACAGCAGTAATTCCTGTCGGGATGCAAAGCGACTGTCACTGACAGGGCGTTACCCTTGTCCCTGGTCCCTATCGGACTACTGGTCTGTGGCCGTGTACACGGCTGCGCGAGTTTCGACATCCCTGGTAGAGGAGTTGGACAGCAAGAAATCCGGCAATTTTATTCACACTGTGGTCTCAGGCACGTAGGAACACGATAGCTTCCTTCTGCCATTATGTCATGCATCCTACTCGACTCCCCTTGCGGATTTCATTGGATGCAACTGACTGAGGTATACAAACCACTTCACTGTCGTGAATTACGTCATCGTTGTAGCTTCACTAATATTTTGTCTGGTGACCATATCAAACACGTACATACCCCTTCATTGTTGGGTTAGTGACACTCTTGCACTGAAACAGTCGCTAAAAAGGGGTTTTTGATTAATCGCCTATTTTGTTTGTGTTAGAGACGAACAGTGCTTTACAAGAATAAGAGACACACCCGAAGGTATTCACCTGTGAGTAAAGAAATTACTACGACAATCCCGATCGTAAATAACCACACAGTTCATTTTTCTACTGCATACCGCAAAACAGTCGAGATTTTAGAGGGTTCCTAGAGAAAGATAAACTGAGACGGAAACCTGTATTCGAAAACATCATCTACCGAGGCAACAGAGCATCACATTCGTGGGAGACAAGGTCTTTCTACGCAGCAACTAGGTCCATCTTCTCCACTGGTGATCATAGCAATCAGTCATGATCATTGTGTAACAAACAACATTGCGTTCCGCCTACTGTCTGTTAGTGTGCAACGCCACGTTTGCTGTTGAAGGGATGGCCTGGTGGCAGGCGCCGGCGCCTATAACTTCGACGCCCTGTAGCTCGTTAGATGAAGTTTCTGGAGATGGGCTCCTATCCTCAATTTGTTCCTCAAGACACATTCTAAAACCTCTCGATGTTTGTCGCAACATATCTAGGACTTCTTGTATAAGTGGCTGGTAATGAAATCTCTGGGTTTGTAGTATTTTTTCTAATATTCTAATAAGTCAATGTCGAAACTATTTTACAGTAACCATGGTATTTAAAAGAAGGTACCTGCTCTATTATTTCTCACCTGCTGAATATTTTTGCCTTTTCCAATCAGCCATTTTCCAAGCAGCCATAGTTTTCGATGTGTTCTCGATATTAACAAGTTATACGCTGTTACTGTTAGGACGTGGTCATCTACAATCGAAACCGTCTCCCACCAAGACAACAGAGCATCGCATTTATAGGAGACAAAGCCTGTCTCACAACAGATAGCTCCATCTTCTCCACTCGCGACCGTGGCAATCAGTCGTGATCACTGAATAACAAACAACATTGTGAGACGTTCTGCCTTTGATCCATCAGCGTACAAAGTCACATATGCTGCCGAACGGGTGGCCTAATGGCAGGCGCTGGCTACTTCGATGCTCTGTAGCATTGTTGGACGTTTCTGACGTGGGTTCCTATCCTCGATGTTCCTAACGACATACTCCACAATCCGTCGAAGTTTGTCGCAATATTTCTGGGACACACTGTAGAAAGATATGAGGAAAGACCTTAAAACTGTTAAATGAAACATCAGCTCTAAAGCCACTTTTTTGTTCTTTCTTTTATTATTTATTTCAAAAGTTAGATGAGTATTAAAACAGAAAGATATGAGAAGAACGAAACAGCAAAAACGGTTTTATGCTGCACATTATAAGTTGCTGCGGGATGCTGCGAGAGATAAAATTAGAACCGATAGTATCTGAGGTGAGTTGAAAACAAGGAAGATGGAAGGAAGATAACGGTTTAACGTCCAGTCGACATCGAGATCCTTAAAGACGGAGCCTAAGCTCGGACTGTTTCAAGGATGAGGAAAGAAACCGCCGTGACGTTTCAAAGGAACCATCCTAGCATTTGCCTGGAACTAAACAGGGAAATCACGAAAATTTAAATCTGCACGGTCGCGCAGATATGAATCGTCTTCCTCCTGAATGAGTTAAGCACAAAGGACTAGATAAATGTTTCTCACCAAAGAAATAGGAGATGTTGACAGGCTCCAGGCAAGTTGGATTCCACAGTTCATTAGTTACGGAGAGGGATTATACTCAGTCTTGTGCAGAATAAGCAGAAGAAGATGATTTTTTGTTATTGTAACGTGTCTTTCTGATACGTCCGCCAAGTTCTATGCGTGTGACGGAATTTTCGGCATGCTTGTCAGCACACATGATGGCCAGTAACATAGCAGAGTTTGCTCGTGCGTTGTTGGCTCATCTGAGCTGTGCTGTTCAACGAGACATTAAAAACGAATCAAAAAGCACAAACATAGAGACAGACAGAAAGAGACAAAATTCCTACTACTAAGACAGCCTGAAAGAAAACAAGTCAAAAATGTGTTATCTGTAAACTTGTCTAAGCTGCTCGTCCGTTTCGATATTTTTTTTTATTTTTTATTTTTTTGTAAGCGCAGATCTGTACTTAGTAGTAGACACTTCACGTCACGCCCGAAACGTTCGCCGTTGCCAAACTGCCATAATAATTGGTCAGTTTATTTCCAATTCCTTGTCTGGCTTCCTTTCTTGATGTGTTTGGATCTTGAATCCTGTGTCTGACCCTTTTGTTTCATATTTCATCACACATGATAACCATACAAAAAACGCACGCAACGATGCAAACGAAATTCACATGTTTCATACACAGCTTTAACTAAACGCTGCTGGATCCTTCCGCACAAGACGCGATTCAGCCTCAGATATTCAGTTATTATTCACAGAGATAGGCTTACATGAGATACACTCCACACGACATTGTGTGAAGCTGAATTTTTGAAGACTGCAATTCATCGTTGCGTCTGGGTCATTAGGATCATAAATACGAGTATAATAACCTAACTAAAAGAAGTTGCGTAGCGCAGTTGTTAGCACATAAACCAGCCGTGCGTAAAGTCGTAGGTTCGTATCTCGTCAAATGCAGCGAATTTTTTTTCGGAATCTAATCAGAAGAATTTGATCATTATTTTTATTCTATTAATTGATTTAAAAGTCATTTATAGTTATTAGAATACTACTCACCGGAGAGGAAGAAACATTTTGCGCTGGGAACGCAGCTAACGCCTGCCAGCACCCGCATGTAGCCAACTACAGTGAAGACAACAGGTGTTTCAGCGAGATCCGATGTTGGTGTGGCGGCACGGACGAGACGGTGCGTCTGGAATACGGGCGCCTCAGTGGCCCCGATAAGGATCAGCACGCGCGCTGCCTGTGACAACCCGCCAGAGGTGACACCGGTCCCACTGTTACGTAACAGCCGCTAGCAAGCCTAGCGACCCGTCTGCAGAGACAACAGCGGCGCGTGGTGGGAACCGCAGCGTTCAACCTAACCTCACAGCGCTAATAGACCGACTTTTCTTGTCACGGAGGAGGAATGGACAGAGTCTTGAAAGGAGAATATAACATGAACATCAACAAAAGCAAAACGAGGATAATGGAATGTAGTCGAGTTAACTCGGGTGATGCTGAGGGAATTAGATTAGGTTCAGATGGTTCAAATGGCTCTAAGCACTATGGGACTTAACATCTGAGGTCATCAGTCCCCTAGAACTTAGAACTACTTAAACCTAACTAACCTAAAAACATCACACACATCCATGCCCGAGGCAGGATTCGAACCTGCCACCGTAGCGGTCACGCGGCTCCAGACTGAAGCGCCTAGAACCGCAAGGCCACAGCGGCCGGCTAGGAAATGAGACACTTAAAGTAGTAAAGGAGTTTTGCTATTTCGGGAGCAAAATAACTGATGATGGTCGAAGTAGAGAGGATATAAAATGTAGACTGCCAATGGCAAGGAAAGCGTTTCTCAAGAAGAGAAATTTGTTAACATCGAGTATAGATTTAAGTGTCAGGGGGCCGGCCGAAGTGGCCGTGCGGTTAAAGGCGCTGCAGTCTGGAACCGCAAGACCGCTACGGTCGCAGGTTCGAATCCTGCCTCGGGCATGGATGTTTGTGATGTCCTTAGGTTAGTTAGGTTTAACTAGTTCTAAGTTCTAGGGGACTAATGACCTCAGCAGTTGAGTCCCATAGTGCTCAGAGCCATTTGAACCATTTAAGTGTCAGGAAGTCGTTTCTGAAAGTATTTGTATGGAGTGTAGCCATGTATGGAAGTGAAACATGGACAATAAATAGCTTAGACAAGAATAGAATAGAAGCTTTCGAAATGTGGTGCTACAGAAGAATGCTGAAGATCAAATGGGTAGATCACATAACTAATGAGGAGGTATTGAATAGAATTGGGGAGAAGAGGAGTTTGTGCCACAACTTGACAAGAAGAAGGGATCGGTTGGTAGGACATGTTCTGGGGCATCAAGGGATCACCAATTTGGTATTGGAAGGCAGGATGGAGGGTAAAAATCGTAGAGGGAGACCAAGGGATGAATACACTAAGTAGATTCAGAAGGATGTAGGTTGCAGTAAGTACTGGGAGATGAAGAAGCTTGCACAGGGTAGAGTAGCATGGAGAGCTGCATCAAACCAGTCTTACGACTTAAGACCACAACAAGAACAACGAGGAGGGAGGTAGGCTCAACTTCACTGCTTAGAAGTAGGGAAGAGACAAAACGACCAGTTAAAAGTGATACCGTTATTTTAGTTCTGAATAACCGGTGTTTTTCGGTATTTGTTTGGTCTTAATTATAAAAAATGGTTCAAATGGCTCTGAGCACTATGGGACTTACCATCTGAGGTCATCAGTCCCCTAGAACTTAGAACTACTTAAACCTAACTAACCTAAGGACATCACACACATCCATGCCCGATGCAGGATTCGAACCTGCGACCGTAGCAGCCGCGCGGTTCCTGACTGAAGCGCCTAGAACCGCTCGGCCACAGCGGCCGGCTCTTCATTGTAACAGGTTGTATTACTTTTTATAAAGAACCACATAAAGAAACAGAATATCAATCTGTCATAGCAGTAGAGCTAACATTTTTGGTTTTTAAATACAACTTCCTTTAAAACAAGTAATCCTGATTCGTACAATTTCCATTGCTTTGAAATACTGGGTTATTATATAAAATGAAAAAAGCGTCACTGCTATTTTAATAATAACATTGAGAGTTAAAAAAGAGCAAAACAAACAAACTAACTAACTAACAAACACACACACACACACACACACACACACATGTGACGTAAGAATCGGTACAGCATTGCTGAGAGAGTAATGAACCTAGTGATCCTTTCGTTTGTTGGGAACAGAGTAAAAGGACTGTGTCAGCTTTGTCGTCTGTACCCCTTCGATATTTATCGATGGTAGAAAGTTCTGTGCTTTCTGAAAGACTGATATCCGTCTTTGAATGATATTGTTTCTGATGAAAGGAGTCGACATACACATCAACACATCATAGAATAAGTATTTATGCATAAACTGGACAATAAATATTGTTCATTACAGTAATTCATTATTGCCATTTTAACTATTGTTATATAAATATTCCTGGTAAAGGATGTTTTACTATTATCTAAAATGTTCGTTTGAATTTTTTGAATGAGCATTTTTAGTCTTACCAGAAAATACAATCGTATTCATATTCTTGTTAAAAAGGAAATAAATATATTTGGCTACAAACCTGGTTTATCGTTCGAAACAATTACAGAAAAAAACGCCACAAATTTTGCAACAGCTTATTATCTGTCCTGCCATTACTATGAAATAACAAAAAAGAAAGGAAATTAAAGCAACAGTAATAAATTAAAAACTTAACAGTTCCTTCATAATTTAGAGTAAAAACAGAATGTAGTTGATCTGCTGCCTGCATCTATATAATATGCCTTTATCTGCTTGTAGCCCCTGAAATCTGACAACACGAAAAACTGAGTTCTCCAACATTATAGTTTGCACACTTTAGCACTGACTGTTCGTAACGCCCAAATAAATATTGGTGTGATACTCGATTACAAAACAGTTTTCGAGCACAGTTTCAGAAAATTACAATCAATAGGAGAATACTGGTGATTTTTAGTACTATTCAGCCTGTTATTATTTTTCGAGAAAAGCGGCGACATTTAAATACACGAAGTTTTCTTTTATTTACCTGTTTTATTTGTTATTTTCATTCTACATATATTGAAACATATAGTGCCAATGGCTGAGTGAGTCCTATAACTTTTAAACCTTTGTTCGATAACAATGTTTATTATTAAGAATAATAACAATAACGAACCGAAAATCTGTTGTTTCCACAACGTTATTTTGCGTAATTTTAACAGCCAGGTTCACCTGGAGATGAAAAACTCGCGGTATAAGCGAAAAGTGGTTGTTCCAGCGATAACCACCATCCCTACGTAGTAGCTCCCACGCGGACGCAGCAGCTCCTCCACATGGGCCGGTCTTTACGAGTCCCCAGCTTCACAGTCGGAGGCACCGATGGCTGCATATTCCTCTCATGGATACATCTATCAATAGGAAACGATGAAAACACAACGATAATCTTTTCGATTCACACGAGCAGTCCGTATACAGCCATTGGAGCTACCTGTATGAGCATTATCCAGAAGCAAAAAACTAAAGGTAACAAACCAGTTCTATGTAGTGTAACATTAAAATTATGTAAACACAACAGACAAAAAAGTTTGTCAGCCCTAATACCTCTATCCCCGATAACGGCCTCAATTCGGAGAGGCATATACACTACTGGCCATTAAAATTGCTACACCAAGAAGAAACGAAGATGATAAACGGGTATTCATTGGACAAATATATTATACTAGAACTGACATGTGATTACATTTTCACGCAATTTGGGTGCATAGATCCTGAGAAATCAGTACCCAGAACAATCACCTCTGGCCGTAATAACGGCCTTGATACGCCTGGGCATTCAGTCAAACACACCTTGGATGGGGTGTACAGGTACAGCTAGCTGCCCACGCAGCTTCAACACGATACCACAGTTCATGAAGAGTAGTGACTGGCGTAGTGTGACGAGTCAGTTGCTCGGCCACCATTGACCAGACGATATCAGTTGGTGAGAGTTCTGGAGAATGTGCTGGCCAGGGCAGGAGTCGAACATTTTCTGTATCCAAAAAGGCCCGTACACGATCTGCAACATGCGGTCGTGCATTATCCTGCTGAAATGTAGGGTCTCGCAGGGATCGAGTGAAGAGTAGAGCCACGTGTCGTAACACATCTGAAATGGAACGTCCACTGTTCAAAGTGTCGTCAGTGCGAACAAGAGGTGACCGAGACGTGTAACCAATGGCACCCCATACCACCACTCCGGGTGATTTGCCAGTATGGCGATGACGAATACACGCTTCCAATGTGCGTTCATCACGATGTCGCCAAACACGGATGCGACCATCATGATGCTGTAAACAGAACCTGGATTCATCCGAAAACATGACGTTTTGCCATTCGTGCACCCAGGTTCGTCGTTGAATACACCATCGCAGGCGCTCCTGTCTGTGTTGCGGCGTCAAGGGTAACCGCAGCCACGGTCTCCGAGCTGATAGTGCATGGTGCTGCAAACGTCGTCGAACTGTTCGTGCAGATGGTTGTTGTCTTGCAATCGTCCCCATCTGTTGACTCAGGGATCGAGACGTGGCCGCACGATCCGTTACAGCCATGCGGATAAGATGCCTGTCATCTCGACTGCTAGTGATACGAGGCCGTTGGGATCCAGCACGCCGTTCCGTATTACCCTCCTGAACCTACCGATTCCATATTATGCTAACAGTCACTGGATCTCGGCCAACGCGAGAGGCAATGTCGCGATACGATAAACCACAATCGCGATGGGCTACAATCCGACCTTTATCATAGACGGAAACGTGATGGTACGCATTTCTCCTCCTTACACGAGGCATCACAACAACGTTTCACCAGGCAACTCCGGTCAACTGCTGTTTGTGTATGAGAAATTGGTTGGAAACTTTCCTCATGTCAGCACGTTGTAGGTGTCGCTACCGGCGTGAATGCTCTGAAAAGCTAATCATTTGCATATCACAGCATCTTCTTCCTGTCGGTTAAATTTCGCGTCTGTAGCACGTCATCTTCGTGGTGCAGCAATTTTAATGGCCAGCAGTGTAATGCACAAGTTTCCCCAGCTATGCCACATCCCGCGCAAGCCACTCATTACTAAGCAGATCCCGTAGCGCTATCCAACTGATGGTATGTAAACAGTCTGCGCCATACACCGAAAAAATTGGCAAATTTAATTCAAGCTGTGGTTCAAAAAATGGCTCCGAGCACTATGGGACTTAACATCTATGGTCATCAGTCCCCTAGAACTTAGAAGTACTTAAACCTAACTAACTTAAGGACATCACACAACACCCAGCCATCACGAGGCAGAGAAAATCCCTGACCCCGCCGGGTCAAGCTGTGGTCATGGGCAAGTAGAAACACCGTAGCTTCTTTCTGCAATTTCGTCATCCTACGGCGCTGACTCCATACAACAGACTGTCACACACACATCATCCCACTGCTATGACATACGCCGCTTGGAGGGTTGCACGGCGCCCTGGTACCAGTTCTACACCGCACAGCGCTCCAAAGCGAACAGTGTTCCCTGTGAAGGAGTTGCTAATACCTTCTGATGCAATGGAACAAATGAAGAACGT
Organism: Schistocerca serialis cubense; assembly: GCF_023864345.2. Taxonomy (NCBI): domain Eukaryota; kingdom Metazoa; phylum Arthropoda; class Insecta; order Orthoptera; family Acrididae; genus Schistocerca; species Schistocerca serialis. Next base: position 449,701,193 of record NC_064639.1, on the reverse strand, counting down.
GATTCGCTCGACTGAACAATCAATACTCGATAATATACCAGCAAGTAACAACGTATAACTCTTAAAAAAACGTCAAAAGTATTTCTTAATCCAAGAACGTGTCTAACTACAGATTCTTTAGTCTTCGGATTTGTGCTTATTACAGAATAACTCCGTTAACACGAACCTAAGGGGTCGAAAAATCAAGAGTTTGCGTTAAAAAATTCGTGTTAAGTGAAAAACACAAATTTTAATACGTATACATGTACAGTAGAACAGAATGCATAATACACTACACCATCGATCACTATACATTACCGTAGACTTGTAACACTATAAAGTGACTGTAAAACTGTAAGTACTCACAAATTACACTATTTTATCGGAAAAATTCAAGCTTAGTTCGCTGACTTTTACGGAAACGGAAATAGCTTCTAATTTGACAACCAATTATAACTATAACGTCCGGAGATCCAGCAGTGACGTCGTACGTTGAAGCAAATCGTTATAAATTGTCCAAGGCTGTAAACATTTCCTGACGGATAGTGGAATAGTATCTATATTGTCCTCCTCCTCCTCACTTTCTTCTGATGACCTTCTTGCATCTCGGTCACATCTTCTGGCGCATCAGATGCGACAGAAGCACGTATGTCAACACTTGGTAGCGAATATTCATCTAATCGTGAAAATGCAAATTTGAATCGCCCGATCAGTGCAGTTACAATATATCAAGGTTAAAGTTTAACACCATTTAATGGAACTGTTGACGGCGATGAAATGTGTGGAGGTAGTGTTGGTGCTGAAGCTGCATCGACCATAAAGACGGGGCCTTGTGCTGGCACATGTAAACTCACGAGATCTCTTATACACATCGCACTACCAGACGTCATAGGTCATAAGTGTAAAACTTTGGTACGGCAGAAAACAATGTCAAACAACATTTATCTGAGAAAACAGCGTTTTACATCCTTAACCGAGTGAACGCAGTGCCACTGCGGCCATATTTTGGAAGAGGAGGTTAGAGGCCGTTCGTGGTCAAATACTACGGCGCAATCTGCAGGCTTGGCTAGCATCTGCATTTACGTTCCAGCACGCGTTTCCAGTGGTGTTTTCATATTTTTGTCCTACCCCTGTTCAAAAAATGATACAAAAGGCTCTGAACACTATGGGACTTATCATCTGTGGTCATCAGTCCCCTAGAACTTAGCACTACTTAAACCTAACTAACCTAAGGACATCACACACATCCATGCCCGAGGCAGGATTCGAACCTGCGACCGTAGAGGTCTCGCGGTTCCACACTGAAGCGCCTAGAACCGCACGGCCACACCGGCCAGCTGTCCTACCCCTGTACCTGGTGCAAAGGATACTTGTTCCAACAAATCGCATTCAAACTCATTAGCACACAGACCTGTTCTAGAACAGCTGCGCGGTGTGGCCGCGCGGTTGAGGCGCCATGACCCGGATTGCGCGGCCCCTCACGCCGTAGGTTCGAGTCCTCCCTCGAGCATGGGTGTGTGTGTGTGTTGTTCTTAGTACAAGATAGTTGGAGATAGTTTAAGTAGTGTGTAAGTCTAGGGACCGATGACCTCAGCAGTTTGGTCCCTTAGGAATTCACATACATTTGAAAATTCTTTCTTCTAGAACATTGTTTCATTCGTTTCGTCAGAAGATTTGTATAATATTCGCCCATTAGTGTCTTTATCCTTCGGAAGGTAATCAATAAGAGAAATCACCTTTGCATCGACGAAGACATCGTTCATAACATTTCCGTCAGATGAAATCGATAGTTGATGCAGAGCCTCCGGCAACCACCCACTGCTTTGACTGGTTCTTCATTTCTGGCGTATCGTCCGTATTAAGAAATAAGCGTTAAAATCAGTTGGATATGTTTTAAAAAGTGGAAAAGTTCCATAGAAATTCGATTTCACATTTTATTTGGCCAGTATTCAACAAGAGCGGTATCCATCGTGCATATGGTTTGTCTTGGATAATTCCAAAAGTAAAATATGGGGTACTTTTGTTTTCTGACATGATACAGGTGTTATTTATTTTGTACACTTTTACACTGCCAAGTTATGCACTTCTTCCATGCTGTTATCAGTATTCGTAATTTCGGGACGTTGTTTTAGTGAATCTTCTTTAACAGTTGCACAAACATATTTTCATTTCGCCGCTGATTTAATAAACAGCTGTAAATGAAACAACGAACATTGGATGAATATTAATCAAAATAAAGTATTTTGTAATCGTATGGAATTTCAATTTAGTCATTTGAAAGAAATGTTCAACATGAAAAGGCTCTATAATTCATACGAATTCCACAGATCAAGCTGTCACTTGAATTGCTCAGTCGTGCAACGTGTACCTACATAATAAAAACTAAATTTCGTTGATACCACTCTCATCCCTGTGCAAGGCTAAGAAATTGTCTTCTTCCTCTAATGCGATGGTACTTATTATTGTACTTAGGACGGGCGAGCTCTAATGTCCTCTATGGTTTATAACTTGAGGCAAAGAATATTCTGTCTCGCACAAAGCACATCTTAGCTTTTTAATATGTCTCTGCTCCCAGATGGCACAAACGTGCTAAAACATTTTTGAATAACAACGTAAAAAAAGTAAAAATCATGATTTTTTGCAGATTTGCTCAGTGCCATGTTTGTTATAAATACTCGTGTTATTCTCTCTTCTTCAAGGTCATTTCAGTTTCATCAAACTGTCGCCAATCCCGTTTCCCAACCGTGCAATATCTCCTGAGTTGTTTCCTTGACATTAATTTTTTTGATTCCCCAGTACATTTCAGCACACCCGTTTATTCCTTTACTCTAATTTCCAAGAAATACAACCTTTTTTTATTTATTTTCTCAGCTTCCATTCTTTTGAGAAGCTCGTAAAATTTTAATTTTGAAAAAAAAAAAGCATATTTGTGCTATCAGCTGTACAAGTGCATGTTTATTCCCTACCGTTTTCAGTTATTACAACCTCCTTCACAGGAGAAAAACAGTGCACATCAATGGATCAAAACATTTTCGTCAAATATGATCCAGCCAATATGTAACTGTCGTAGTAGTCTGTCAACATAGTTCACACAAACATGGTGCACCTTGGCACAATAACAGTATGAACACTTGGTGATAACTCCACACTTAATAAGTGGTTAACTGTGGAGTTATCATCGAGTATACATTACTGTAATTGTGTCAAGGTACAGCACATTTATGCGGACTGTTTTCAGACAGACCATTACGACAGTTATATACGTTCTGCATTTGTTTGGGTCATATATGACGAAAGTATGTTTTTGATTCATTGATATACATTGTTCTTCTCCTATGAAGATGGTTATAATAACTTAAACCGATAGAGAAAGAATTTACAGTTGTACAGCTGTTGGGACAAATATCCTTTTTTAAAAGTATTTAACAGCTGTAGACATTGACCTAGCAAAAGTTTTAGTAATATTTTAATTTACGTTTTCTAATGTTGCTGTGAATATCTACGTAAATCCTGTTTCTTGTCGTTTGTCAGTCTGGATTGATAATATAAGTAGTTTAGTTCTGGAATTTTCATTATCTTTTCTCAAGATTTTCACTGCCTGCATTCCTACTCAATAATAGAATTTTCCGATGCGTATGGACATCTTGGTTTAATAAGAAAATTGTAATGTTTTGGTTTCTAGTGGTTTTGAGTGAGCTCCTCGTTGTATATATTTTGGGCGCTGTTTCCATTCTTTTAGCTTCTAACTTCATTGTTCTTTCTTTCAGATTATTTTCCTGCTTTATTTGAAGTACTTGAATTACTGAACACGCTTCAATACGTAGTAATTTGTTTTGGTAGATATCAGTTTTTCTTTTTGGAAATGAGTATTCCGTCCTTTTGCATAAAATACGCCAAATAACTCTTTCTACTATTTCTTTTATGAAGTTAATCCCGTTTGTGATGTTATGATATCAGGAGCCAACATTACAAGGTCGTCTGAAAATCAAGACTATCTACATACTATGCATCTCTAAAGGTTCCACTTCATATTTTTAATATCTGTACCATGAATCTTTCAGTCAGTATGGATTCACAAGTCCCTCCAGATTTTAAAATCTTAAAGCCTTCTTCTCAGTTATAATAGCTGAAACATTGTACGCAAGAATATTTATTACGGTAACAGAAGCACCATTGTGTGCCGTAATTGAACGAGAGGAAAATGTGCTTAGAACACAAGTGTTACATATATTAAATTAATATCCATATTAATAGAAAATGAGAAATTATTTCGAATACACGCAGCGCAGGTGATGCGATACATTCAGAGCACAGGAGAGTAACACATTTGCTTCAACCTGTGCATACGATGGTTTGTAGTGCATGTTTTACAATTACATAACTACAGTTAGAGTGTGCCGCTGGAGACGGACAAGTCATTGAAAATAAATCGTATAATGTCGACAATCTAGTTATCAAAAATAAAGTTCCTGGAAGTCGTACTTGCCGCGGAGGACCGATAGAATAACGTACCGATAATGGAAGCAATAAACAGTGAGACCGGTGTTACTGCCAACTACCCTGAGTATCAACGGAGTACGCTGACAGGCTGGAACCTCGGTCACCGATGATCGTGGAATATCAACTGCTGCGTGAAGGCTGCCGCCGACTGCGGAGCTGCATCCACAGGTGTGCTCATAGGCGTCCTGTTTACGGTAGAAAGGAATATTACGGTTCAATATTCGGTCGAAAACGAGGTCTTCAAGACGCATCACCGTGCGGTTCTAGGCGCTACAGTCTGGAACCGCGTGACCGCTACGGTGGCAGGTTCGAATCCTGCCTCGGGCATGGATGTGTGTGATGTCCTTAGGTTAGTTAGGTTTAAGTAGTTCTAAGTTCTAGGGGACTGATGACCACAGTAGTTAAGTCCCGTAGTGCTCAGAGCCATTTGAACCAAGACGCATCACAAGCTCGCTTTGAGAAAGGACGGAGGAGGAAACCGTCACGTCCTTTTCAAAGGAACCAACCAGACACATTAAACGATATACAGGGTGTTACAAAAAGGTACGGCCAAACTTTCAGGAAACATTCCTCACACACAAATAAAGAAAAGATGTTATGTGGACATGTGTCCGGAAACGCTTACTTTCCATGTTAGAGCTCATTTTAGTTTCGTCAGTATGTACTGTACTTCCTCGATTCACCGCCCAATTGAAGGAAGGTAATGTTGACTTCGGTGCTTGTGTTGACATGCGACTCATTGCTCTACAGTACTAGCATCAAGCACATCAGTACGTAGCATCAACAGGTTAGTGTTCATCACCAACGTGGTTTTGCAGTCAGTGCAATGTTTACAAATGCGGAGTTGGCAGATGCCCATTTGATGTATGGATTAGCACGGGGCAATAGCCGTGGCTCGGTACGTTTGTATCGAAACAGATCCCCAGAACGAAGGTGTCCCGACAGGAAGGCGTTCGAAGCAATTGATCGGCGTCTTAGGGAGCACGGAACATTCCAGCCTATGACTCGCGACTGGGGAAGACCTAGAACGACGAGGACACCTGCAATGGACGAGGCAATTCTTCGTGCAGTTGACGATAACCCTAATGTCGGCGTCAGAGAAGTTGCTGCTGTACAAGGTAACGCTGACCACGTCACTGTATGGAGAGTGCTACGGGGGAACCAGTTGTTTCCGTACCATGTACAGCGTGTGCAGGCACTATCAGCAGCTGATTGGCCTCCACGGGTACACTTCTGCGAATGGTTCATCCAACAATGTGTCAATCCTCATTTCAGTGCAAATGTTCTCTTTACGGATGAGGCGTCATTCCAACGTGATCAAATTGTAAATTTTCGCAATCAACATGTGTGGGCTGACGAGAATCCGCACGCAATTGCGCAATCACGTCATCAAAAAATTGTTCAAATGGCTCTGAGCACTATGGGACTTAACATCTATGGTCATCAGTCCCCTAGAACTTAGAACCACTTAAGCCTAACTAACCTAAAGACATCACACAACATCCAGTCATCACGAGGCAGAGAAAATCCCTGACCCCGCCGGGAATCAAACCCGGGCGCGGGAAGCGAGAACACTACCGCACGACCACGAGGTGCGGACAATCACGTCATCAACACAGATTTTCTGTGAACGTTTGGGCAGGCATTGTTGGTGATGTCTTGATTGGGTCCCATGTTCTTCCACCTACGCTCAATGGAGCACGTTATCATGATTTCATACGGGATACTTTACCTGTGCTGCTACAACATGTGCCTTTACAAGTACGACACAACATGTGGTTCATGCACGATGGAGCTCCTGCACATTTCAGTCGAAGTGTTCGTACGCTTCTTAACAACAGATTCGGTGACCGATGGATTGGTAGAGGCGGACCAATTCCATGGCTTCCACGCTCTCCTGACCTCAACCCTCTTGACTTTCATTTATGGGGGCATTTGAAAGCTCTTGTCTACGCAATCCCGGTACCAAATGTAGAGACTCTTCGTGTTCGTATTGTGGACGGCTGCAATACAATACGCCATTCTCCAGGGCTGCATCAGCGCATCAGGGATTCCATGCGACGGAGGGTGGATGCATGTATCCTCGCTAACGGAGGACGTTTCGAACATTTCCTGTAACAAAGTGTTTGAAGTCATTACGCTGGTACGTTCTGTTGCTGTGTGTTTCCATTCCATGATTAATGTGATTTGAAGAGAAGTAATAAAATAAACTCTAACATGGAAAGTAAGCGTTTCCGGACACATGTCCACATAACATATTTTCTTTCTTTGTGTGTGAGGAATGTTTCCTGAAAGTTTGGCCGTACCTTTTTGTAACACCCTGTAGAAGCATCACAAAACCCAGCGTCAAAGAAGAAATCGGTTTCGACAAAAAACATTTTAGCAGCATAAGTGATGAGTCGGACAAGAGACACGAGATTACTAATAATGGTATGAATTGCCACGTGCCACGCTCTGTGAAGACGCCTGCAGAGAACTTAAGAATTGCGGAAAGCGGTTTAAAGAGGAATTACGACGGTACAGAGGAGCTCTTCTGTTGGAGTCTAATAAAGATAAGAAACAGAAACGAGTACTGACTTAGACGACCCCAGCCAGTATCGTAAAACTTTCACGTGACCACGTCTGCCAATGTAGGCAGGTCAGTAACTCCGTCGTGAAAGAGGACATGCAGAAGGGCGGCGAGGGGGAAATCAATCTCACATATGGTAACACTGATCCACACTGCAGTAGATCCGGTCAAGGTGGGTTGGTAACCGACAAGTAAATCAGTGCTTTTCTATCTGGTGTGCACTCCCCAGTCTCCTCCTCTGTCCTACATCTACGTCAGTACTTCACAAGCCACCTCACGGTGTGTGGCGGTGGGTGCCCTGCGTTTCCACCATCTTCTCGCTCCTTCGTGTTCCATACACGAAAGGTGAGTAGGAAGTAATATGTTGTCCGACTTTTTTTGGAACGTAAGTTCTCGAAATTTCAGTAGTGAACATCTCCGCGATGCACAGCACCTCTCTTGTAGCGTCTGCCACTAGAGATTGTTCAGAATCTCCGTACCGTACCGTTCTCCCGTTGAGTAAACGATACCGTGACGAAACGCGCCGCTCTTCGTTGGATCTTCCCTACCTCTTTATTAATCCTTCTTGGTAAGGACCCCAGACATATGAACATTACCCAAGAATCGAACAAGTGCTTCAGAAGCCACATCTTTTGTGGATGAGTTACATTTTCTTAAGATTCTTCCAGTGAACCTCAATCTGGCGTCTGCTTTTCCAATTATTTGTTTTATGTAGTCACTCTACTTTAGGCCGCTTCATATCGTTAGCCGAAGGTCTTTACGGTGCTTACTGTTTCCAGTGATTTTTCGTCTATAGTACGAGGGTTGGAACTTAAATAGTGGCAACTATTTATTCACAACCGATACAGAAGAGTTACATGTTTGCACCTGTTACTGTCTTTCAAAGTAGCCACCAGCGTTGTATAGAATCCGTTGCCAGCGATGTGGAAGGCGTAGTATACCGTTAGCAGAGCCTGTTCTGTTGTTGGTGCGCATGGACCGGTCTAAAGTTATGGTGATTCTCGTGTACGACTGTGATGGTGTTATCCTAACGCATTACGTTCCTCCACGACAGACCATCAATGCACAGTGTTACTGTTCGTTTTTGGAGCATCACATGCGACCAGCTTTGCGAGAGAAGCGGCAACACTTTCTGCGCAACCCACCCATCATTTTGCAGGACAATGCGCGGGCGCATACAGCGCAAGCTGTGGCTGATTTTCGGTCGCTGGGAGTGGGAAGTACTGTACCATCCACCATACTCCCCGGACTTAAGTCATTGTGACTTTGATTTGATTCCGAAGATGAAGGCACCACTTCATGGCATTCGCTTCAGAACTGTTCCAGAGATTCGACAGGCAGTAGACCGCTCCACTCGCACCATCAACAGAAAAGGTTCCGCTGGCAACGGGTTCTACACAACGCTGGTGATTACTTTGAAGGACAATAACAGGTGCAAACACGTAACCCTTTTTTTATCGGTTGTGAATAAATAGTTGCCACTATTTAAGTTCCAACCCTCGTATATTCGAATGTCAATAGATCTCTTCGGCTAACTATGCGCACTATGTTACAATTTATTAAAGTTGTCAGTCCTGTACTAGTCGTCGATCGTCTGCAGGTCTTCTGATGTTGCAGCCGCCTCACAGTTAACATCACAGTATGCAAATTGTCTGATGGATCCACTAGATTAGTAATATAACTTGTATAAGGGGCTGTCAAGTGAAAGCCGAACACGCGCCGCAACGGGACCGTGGAATTGTTTCATAGATAAGTAATCACCACACGCGTTAAGACGTTTATCCCAATAGGAGACGAGACGATCAATTCTTGTTTCGTATACCGCTGTCGTCCGCTTATCGGCCGCTGACGGATGCACGACCGCAACCGTCCGACTGAAACCGACGTCCACGCTTGTCTTTTTCAGGTCGTCAAGGATGTGAAAATCACACGGTCAAAGATCAAGGCTGTATGGAGGATTGTGCAGTGTTTCCCAACCAAATGGCTGAAGCGTAGCCTTCGTCCGATTGGCAGTGTGTGGGCGTGCGTTATCGTGTAACAGGATGGTTCCGTCCGACAGCATTCCGGCAGCCCGAGTGCAAAAGTCAAACCCAAAAGTGGAAACATCACACATCTCCCTCACGCTAAAGAAATTCAAAGCAGTTCACACAAGTTCCGGTAAGGTCATGATGACCTTCCTCTTCGACTGCAGGGCCCCTCTGCTCATCGAGTTCCTCGAGCGTGGAATCACAATCAATGTGCAACGCTGTGAAGACACTTCGCAGAAACTGCGATGCGCAATAAAGTCAGAAGGCCCCGGAATACTGACGGACGGAAACATCCTGTCACACGATAACGGCCGCCCCCACGCTGCCAATCGGATGAAGGCTGCGTTTCAGCGATTTGGTTGGGAAACACTGCAACACCTTCTTTACATCCCATATCTTTCACGGTGCGATTTTCACATCTTTAGCGACCTGAAGAAAGACATGCGTGGACGTCGGTTTCATTCGGACGATGAGGTACAAGAATAGTTGCTGCCGTGGATCCGTCAGCGGCCGACCGCGTTCTGCGAAAGAAGAATTAATCTTCTCGTCTCCCACAGGGATATATGCCTTTTCCCGTGTGGTGATTATTTTTGTAGGAACGATTCCATGGACTTGTTGTGTCTGGTGTTAGGTTTCCATTTGACTACCCGTCATAAACACTAACAAACAGCCCTGTAACACTCTCTTGGAGTACTGCCTAAATTACCTTTAAACTCGTCAATTTTTTCTGTTAAGAACGACCTTTACATTCTATCTGCAAGATACTCCTGTATCCAATCACAAATTTGGTCCGGTTCTCAACATGCTGTTATTTTGTTCACTAAACAACAAAAAAATGGTTCAAATGACTCTAAGCACTATGGGACGTAACATGAGGTCATCAGTCCCCTAGACGTAAAACTACTTAAACCTAACTAACCTAAGGACATTGTTATATTGCTAGCGAAGGCCGAAATGCACGCTATGAGCTCACGCAGGATGGCGTGAGGTCTGAAACAGGATACGTAATGAATGCTATAAAGAAAAGTACGTAGCTTCTGGAATACTTAACTTTAATCCATCATTTGTATACATCGTTCTTGATGAGACATGCTTCATACGATAACTATCAATTTCTATGGCGCCTTGCTAGGTCGTAGCCATTGACTTAGCTGAAGGCTATTCTAACTATCTTCTCTGCAAATAAACGAGGCTTCGTCAGTGTTGCATCGCTAGCTAAGTCGTCCGTACAACTGGGCGAGTGCTAGTAAGTCTCTCGAGACCTGCCGTGTGGTGGCGCTCGGTCTGCGATCACTGACAGTGGCGACACGCGGGTCCGACATGTACTAATGGACCGCGGCCGATTTAAAGCTACCACCTAGCAAGTGTGGTGTCTGGCGGTGACACCACAGACATCACACACATCCATGCCCGAGGCGGGATTCGAACCTGCGACCGTAGCAGCAGCACGGTTCCGGACTGAAGCGCCTAGAACCGCTCGGCCACAACGGCCGGTCACTAAACAACAGTGCGTAACTGTAGCGACTGCCTCCCAGAAATCAAGAAAGAGGGCACTGATCTAAGCGTCTTTTTTTTCTCCCCCTGTATCTCATGAACGTAGAGAACGAACTTTCTCAAGATCTTTGTGGAATCCATGTTGATTTTTATATGGAAGATTTTCGTACTGAATAAATGTCACGATTCGTGAGCACAAAATATGTTCCAGAATTTTACAACAGACTGACAACAGCGGTGGAGACCTACAATTACGAGCGTCTGTCCAACGGTCTCTCTTGAACATGGAAATGACCTGCGCTTTTTTCCAATCGCTGGATGCAGGTACCCCTCGTTGCTCCAGTGGTCTAAGATAAACTGCTGGTAGAAGGGGAACAAGTTCTTTCGCCCAATCTCTGTAGAACCTGACAGTATCTCATCCGGTGCAGTTGTCTTCCCACTGTAAATAAAAAAAAAAAAGGATGGAAGATTACGGTTCAATATACCATCGACAACAAGGCCATTAGAAACGGAGCAGAACGGGGAAGGAAATCGGCCGTGCCCTTTCAAAGGAACGCTCAGGGACTTTACCTGGAGCGATTTACGGAAATCACGAAAATCCTAAATCAGGGCGGTCGGACGCGGATTCGAACAGTCGTCCTCCCGAATGCGAGTCCAGTGTGCTGAGCCCTGCGCCATTTCGATACGTGGCTTTACATTGCTGAGCATTTTCAGATAATTTCTTATTCCACTATCGCTTATCTCAATATCTGCCATTTCTGAATTCGTGTGATGACGAGGAACCGTAATGCTGTCTTCCACGGTTAAACAGTTTCGCGAGACAAGAAGGAATGGAAGTTGCAGTGCCCCTGTGAGTCATTCGTGTTAATTTGCCTCATGGCCCTCCCGTGATTCGGCTCGTGACTATTCCATTTCACTGGAAATTTGACTGACTCCTCGAACCCCGAGTTTCAGCTCCCGATGCCAGTCGCAGCACCACGACGTCCTGTTGGTGAATCAGTATCTTCTGGGCAGAAGCTCTCCATTATATGTAAACGCTTTATAACATTGTGTAACCCAACACACGTGTCACACGGAGAAGCAGCTACGAATACGCACAGTTTTGCAAAACCTCAATATCTACATCTACATCACTACTCTGCAATTCAGCCCCCCCCCCCCCCTCCGGCTAGACGCGCGGTCTAACGCACTGCTTCCCGAGCGGGAAGGCGTGCCGGTCCCCAGCACGAATCCGCCCTGCGGATGGGGGCCGAACCGCACAGTATCCCTTGGTTCGGTGTGGGGCGGCTGTGGGGTGGTTGGACTGCTGTGGCCTGTTGTGGGGTTGTGAACCACTGAAGGCTACATCGGGACAAAGCCTCTGCATCGTCTCTAGGTCCTCAGTTCACTATACACACATACACACCTCTGAAATTCACACTTGAAAGCCTGGCAGAGGGTTTTTCGAACCACCGTTAGACTATTTCTCTGACGTTCCACTCTCTAGTGTGTGTGGTTTGAGGTTTTCGGGTGCTAAACAGCGTGGTCATCAGCGCCCAAACGCATAGAAACAGGAACACATGCGGTGAAGGGACGAAGACGGACAGCGAACAAGGAGAACGGCTAAAAGACACAGACCTGACGCAGTTCCAAATCCTCACATACAGAGGCAAAACAAGAGGAGAAGAAACGCACTAAAAAAGGAAAGGAAACACAAGGAAAAGAGAACAAAAATCGAAGTGAAACAAGTAGGTAATCGTGACTGGCGGACCTCTTACCTAAAACCTGCGTGAGCCAGTCACCCAGCAGCACATTAAAATCCTCTCCCTAAAATCCGAGGCAACAAATTGGACAGGACACAAAACCGTAAGACCTTAACCACAGTCGTTGCGTCGTCTTGCAAAATAGAGGGCAAATCCGGTGGCAAGGAAACCACCGCCCTCTGGTCAGAGAATAAAAGACAGTCAAGTAAAATGTGCGGGCAGTAATCTGGACGCCACAATCACTGCAGATTGAGGGGGGGGGGTCCTCCCGCCAGAGTAAAAAACCATGCGTTAAGGGACTGTGCCCGATGCAGAGGCGAGTGAGAAGAACCTCATCCCGCCTACATGACTGGTAGGACGTACGCCATGGCCGCGTGGTGGCCTTGACCAGACACAGCTTATTTTCACCGACTGCCAGCCACTCCTCTTCCCATTGACGCATAACACGAAAACGCAAAAGGGAGGTAACAGCATGGAGGGGGACGGCACATTCAACAACGTGATGGAGGGAACATGCATCTTTGACAGCCACATCCGCCAGTTCGTTTCCCCTAATACCCATGTGCCCCGGCACCCAGCTGAAAGAAACCTCCTTCCCCTGCCGTTGCAGGTGGAGTAGGGCATCATGGATGTTCTGGACGACCGTATCCACTGGGTACAAGTGTTGCATGGTCTGAATGGCACTCAGGGAATCAGAACAGATGAGAAACTCAAGACTGGGAACACATCTCATCTGCTCCAATGCCCGCAAGATCGCAAACAATTCGGCATCAAGGATGGTAAACGCCGCAGGAAGCCGTAACTTGATGACTCGATCAGGGAAAACAACAGCACAACCAACAGAGTCCCCCTGTTTAGAGCCATCCGTAAATACTGGTACATGGTCGAGATGCTGGTTTAAAATATCGTAAAATAAGGAGGTAAAAACAAATGCAGGAGTGCAGCTCCTCCGGTACTCTGACAAGTCTAAAATTAAGTCTCACTTTTGTTCTTAAAAATTGTGAAAGACAATACTAAGTGGTATTATGAATGACATTTTGTAATCACATAACTATGATGAACAATTTCTGTGAATGCAGTTGAGAACGTGAAAGCGAACCGGCTAAACTCTTACGAGACAGCGGGAGCAGCGAGGAGGAGGACTAGTTGTAAACAGGCGGGATCCCAGCAGGACACACTGTCAACCGAGCCACTTCGGGAGCGCGGTCGACAACAAAAGAAGGATACGGGGCAAACACTTTCCCTTGCACCCGGAGATAATGGCCGACCGCACCAGTGCGACCCTTCGTGGAGGCGATGACCTGAGATGGCCGAGCGGTCCACCGTGCGGACATCCATCTGCTGGCAACACACCAACGCACGCGACCGTCACGAGACCGCCGCGGTGAAACGACAAAAGACAGGGGATAAAGGGGCGTGGAGCCTTTTGACAGGTACTGTCCAGAGAAACTTGCAAATGTCAACGACGACTATCAACATTTCTTGGGGGAAGCCCATTATCAAGCGACAGTAAATCATGGTTCGATGTTCTCTGGTCGCTAAGGGTGGCACAAAGAAGAGCCATTAAGTGTCATCCTTGCCCAGGAATATCAAACCGGCGAGCCAATTGAGGATCACTCAAGAATGTAACAACACAAGGGGCGTGGAGCCTTTTGAAACGCACTGTCCAGAGAAACTGGCAGACTTCAACGACGGCCATCAAGATTTCCTGGCGGATGCCCACTGTCAAGAGACAGTAAATCATGGTTCGATGTTCCCTGGTAGCTAAGGGTGGCACTAAGAACACTAAAAAGAGCCATTAAGTGTCATCCTTGCCCAGGAATATCAACCTGGCGCGTCAGACGAGGATACCGCACGAATTTGACAACACAAACATGGAACCAAATCGAGATGTACGTGACACGGGCCACTAAGAGAAACTTCATGAGAGGACAGAGACGGCGGGATTGCACGCAACAGATGGACAAAAATCCCTACTGACAGCTGCGACGACGAGCCCCCCTTACATTGTGCCTCGGAACAGTGGAACTACTGAGTGTGCCAGTGAACAGCGATTATACAGTTCTTAGTCCAATGCATATACGTGTGTTTCTTCTTATAAACTGACTTATTTCTTTTTATTTAAATTCTCTTTATATATACATTCTTGAGTGATCCTCAATTGGCTCGCCGGTTTGATATTCCTGGGCAAGGATGACACTTAATGGCTCTTCTTTGTGCACCCTTAGCGACCAGAGAACATCCAACCATGATATATATATATAATCACCGGTTGTCGTAAGATGACTATTAAAAGATTATAATTAATGTTAGTCTGGTTGGGAATTTGGTAAGCTAGACTGGATACCTGGTGAAACAGTTGCTCAGTAATGCAAGCTTAACTTCCCCAGATAGCTCACAGCTTTTAACCCGCTTTTATTGTTTTGAATATCAGCACCGCTTTCAGAACAACTTAATGCATCAACATTACAAGAGGACAAACAAGCGTAGTGTAGACAGTCTCTTTAGCAGACCTATTGAATTTTCTGAGTGTTCTGCCAATAAAACGTTATTTTCAGTTTTTGCCCCTCACAATATTATTTATGTGATGGTTCTAACTTAAGTTGTTCGTAATTGTAATTCCTAGGTATTGACAACCTCTAAATTTGTGCGATTTGTCGAGTAATCGAAATTTAACGGATTTATTTTTGTACTCATGTCGATGATCTTACACTTTTCCTCACTGAGAGACAATTACCGCTTTGCGCTCCATTCAGATATCGCGTCTAAGTTATTTTGCAATTGGTTTTTATCGTTTGATGACTTTACTACACGGTAAAAGGCAGCATCATCTCCAAACAATCTAAGAGGGCTGCTCAGATTATCTCCTGAATCTTTTATTTAGACTAAGAACAGCAGACAGCCTAGAACACTTCCTTGGAGAACGCTGGGTATCACTTCTGTTTTACTCGATGACTTTCTGTCGGTTACTACGAACTGTGATTCTCTCACAGGAAATCTCAGATCCAGTCCCACAGCTGAAACAATATTCCATTATATTCTTTAATTAAACGACGCGATAGTTTTTTGAAAGTACTACTACGGTTCATATTTTACGAAAAAGTAATCACTTTTTTGATATAACAGACGTGCCGCGACTTTTAGGAATTGAAAAAGACCCTGTTGTACCTAACTACGAAGTTGTCGATGCACCCAATCCGCCAGAATAACACCAAACACATAACACTACATCAACGTATTATATACTCGGTAATCCAGTGTGTACTGCTTAGCGGAGGGTACATCGTATCAGTTATGTTGACTTCCTTTCCTATTACATTCACGTAGTAAGCGAGGGAAAAGTGATTGCCTGTATGCCATTATAAGCTCCCTATTTTTTCCTAACGATGCGTACAGGAGATATACGACATTGGCGCCACAATGGTAGCGCAGTCTGCTTCGAATACTTCTAAATTTACCCAACAGGATTTTCTAAAAACTACTTCGTCGTTCTTCCAGGGATTTCCATTTAAACTCCCCGATCATTTCTGTTACACTTTGATATGGCTATATCGACCTGTTGCTATCCTAGCAGTGCCTCTCTGAATTCGTTCTGTGCCCACTTGATGAGGACTCCCAAACATTGGTACGATCAGAATCGGTCGCGCTAGAGTCTTGGAAGTGATCTCCTTTTCAGATGCATTGCGTTTTCCAAGAAACCTACTAACAAATATAGGGTTATTTCGTGATGATGTTACAAACTTCAGTTCTTAAGGCATGGATTTTAGAGTGCATCTTTACTGGACTGGACATAGTACCACCTATGAAAGTTGTGTACCCTAAAGTCTTAGCAACAGCGGCACCGGTAAATGTAGTCCACTGTCAGAGGTATCAGAACGATTTTCGCTTATAAACGTGGTCATTTCCAGGCCAGGATACCTTACATCACATTGATACATTTCCCCTTCTCCACTATTCCTGGAAGTTTGTAACATCGTCACTGAATCACCCTGTATAATTCTTCCAATTGCCTTCCTAATACTGATTTTACCTCCCAATGTACATCGCTTCTTAGTGTTACCAGTAAAATACTTACACGGTATGACGTCCTCAAGACATTCACCAGTAATCGGATTACGACATTGTCGTGTCCCTTCTCCTTCTTAAAAGAGTTACCTTACGTTTATCCGTATTTAAAGGCAACTGCCATTCAACAACAAATGCAGAATAGAAATATTTTAAGAGATGATCCTGGATAATAAGCTGTCAAAAATGAAATTGATAGATCTGACGTGAAACCTCACACGGCATAAGACCCCTACGATAACTAAGTTTGATAAAGAACGACATACGGGTAATCGATAAGTAAGTCAGGAGTTGAACGATGCAGAAATCAATCACTGTGACCAATTGTAGTTAAAACAGCTAGCGAAATCGATTCCATCACATGAATAATGAAGTAATGCTGGACGGCAGAGGTCTGATCCCATAAAACTGAGGAAAATTGCATGAATATCTTGGGGCTGTAAAAATAATCCGATGAAACGGGCCTCCAAAGTTAAGCAACCACTTCAGATTGAAGAAAGGTTCTTTAAAGCAATTCCAGAGTCGTTTATGGACAGTACAAACATCATGTCAGAGAGTATACTCCTTCAAATTGGTTACAATAACAATGAAAACTGTTATGTCGTGGCTGAATACTTTAAGAACATTCTTAACAGTATTCCATCGAATATAGATTACTGCTAATAAAAAATAATAAAATAACCTTAGTCACTCCCAGCTTCAGAGGAAGAAGTTAGTGAACGCCGAAGACGACTTGAAAACAGCAAAGCAGCTAAAGCGTTCTTTATTTTAGCTGACTGTGGATGTGTGCTGGTAACAGTGTGGTGAAAAATCTCGGTGAAATAACACCTGAAAAAGCAGGATTTACCACCTCAGTGGATCTCAGCCTTGACATCCCCCAATCATTCAGTAAACCCCAAAAGATATACAATCCGAAATAAAATTTAGAGGTGAGATACATATATAGCGGACCTATTAGGAGGAATAACTATATAATTTTCCGTATGGTTCCTGTCTAGTTTTCAGGTACAGCTGCTATTGATTTTGGATCTCGATACTCCGCTTGCTATGAGTTCGTTTACCGACTGTCCTTTTTGTTTTGAAGTTCAAGTTGTGAAGCTGTGCTTGACATAATTGAATTTTTCAACAGTGATTTTGATTTGTTGGTCAATTCTTCTGGATTGTTTCAGCATGCCCCACGTACTTCCAAATAATGAGAGTGCTGATAAGATACTTGCGTAGGAGTTTTGTGTTGGAAACGCTGTTGCTGTTTGTAGAGAATACGCTAGGTGATTTCCTAATCGCAGAGATCCAAGTTGAAAAATGTTTATTCAGGTTTTCACAAAACCTCGTGAGTCTGGTGCAGTAACCAGCAGTCACATCACATCTGAACCTACAAATGAACAGAGTGTGGATGAAGTAGGAACCGTTATTCAAATGGTATAACTTATTCTTTCAGTAAGCACACGCAAAATTTCTACACGTACCCATGTATCGTTGGGCCTTCATGGCCTGTTCGAGCGAAGTTTAGTTTTTTTTATCCATGTTTAATATACAAGAATATGGCGGACATTACGTATGTACGGCTCTATCTTTATTATTTATAGGGGACTCGACGCCTTCGAGAAGGAGATGAAGGTAGACGACTGGAATTTTGTCGTTGGCTAGCTGAAAATCAGCGAGTAATCCCATTAATACTGTTTACTGATGAAGCCAGTTTCAAGCGTGACGGTGTCAGTAACATTCCATTTGTAACTCGCGTTTGTGATCCGATGAGAACCCACATGCCCTTGTTGTGTCTCCTCCGTTATCTACATATTGTTGGAAACTACCTTCCAGAATTACTGGAAGAGATTCTTTGGGCTGCAAGGATAGGTATGAACTTCCAAGATGACAGGGACCATATACGTTCTATTCGTCAGATGATACATAAGCTAAACCTAACACAGAGATTGGATCGGAAGAAATTGTCTCGTTTCTTGGTCATCAAGGTCTCCACATCCTTTCGTTTAAGATTTTTGGTAGTTCGGGTGGTTGAAATGTTTGATTAAGTCTGTCGTGCTTTGTTGTTTGATACTGCGTAGATATCAGTAGGCAATAGCATTGGAGGCCGTAATCGGTCATAGTTTAGAATAGAAAGAAAAGTGCAACTGGTGCTGAAATTTTCTTCAAAACTTTATCATAGTTTCAGTACCGTCACCAAGATGTTCCACACGATGGACAAGAAACTATACAGCAGTAACTGTCGACTGTCTAGAAACAGCGACAGTCCGTGTCAATTGCTGAGTAGGCAAGCAGCCAAAACAAGATTCCGCCATTTGAGAAAACCAAGTACTGTGTTAACTTCAAACCGTCTGGTACAGAGGTATTACTGAAACAGGGAAAAGTCAGGGGAACTATGAAAATTAAACATCTCCACGAGTGAACGGAACCTAACTTCTCAGGTGAAGCAATTCTGTATGCGAAAATTCCTAATGCACAACTAGTCTACAGATTGACACAAAACACGTTCAACAACAAAAAATACTTATTGCTTAAAGTGAAACTGAAACACTACAATACAGTCAACCACTGTGAAATCTTTTTCGTCACGGAGAGCCTGTCACTTAAGAGAAAAGAGTTGAGCGATAAAATTGAAGTAAGAGAAAGGCTAATTCTTATAAAGACGTAAGGCCCACTGCTGGAAGAAGGGAAACACCGTTGGTTTATCTGCTGGTAAAACAACAAATGTCTTTACCACCAGGCGCTGATTCACTTAGATACCAGGAAGAGTTTAAGATGAACTGTGAATAGCGTCCATAGTTTCCAGAAATATCAATCGAAGGAGAAAAACGGCTTCAGGACGAAAGAAAGGGAGGAGCAGCATCGGCAGAAATAACACTATTGGGCAAAGATCATAGTTCAATGGTTGAACAAAAGTGGTCCAAGGTAGATCTTCTTGAAGGAGAAAAGCATTTGCCGGACAATTTCTTGTTTCTCCCCTGGTGCCATTTTTCACTTAGTTTACGATAGAAATCATGCAAAGCTGTGTAAAAAATCGCAGTGAACTGTATTACAAAATAAGACAAGAAAGCAGAAGTTACAAACAAAATACTTTATTCTCATTCAAAGCAATCTCTTTTGTATTCTTCTTGGGGATTGAAAACCCATGAGGTCTAGATCGCTCATGAAATCTTCTTTATTTGATGGCTTACTAGCTTCGGCTAAGAATCTAACCATCTTTACATCATAAAACATTCTTGATTAATGTTGGTACCATTGCGGCTTACACATCTTTAAATCTTTCTTAAAATGACAACATCCATACATGACATGATTAAAAACAACATTTCATCGTTCGTGGCCAATGTAACTCATAAAAGGTCATAAAACAAAGGCATTACGCAGTTACAACTTTGTAACTGACACTATCAGTAATTCATCATTTCGTTACCTCATAAAACAAAGACATCATATGTAACGCCTTTGTTTTATGACCATTACTCAATTACACTGGCCACGAACTATGAAAAGCTGTTTTTAATTGTGCCATATATGGATGTTGACATTTTAAGAAAGATTTTAACGATGTGTGAAGCCGTAATGCTACCAACAATAATCAAGAATGTTTTACGATCTGAAGATGGTTCGATTGTTAGCCAATACTAGTAATCCGTCCAGATAGGAAGATTTCACGTGCGATTTTGAGTTCATGGGTTTTCAATACCTAAATAAATAAAAAAAAATTATAACAGATCGCATATCTCCTGACTTACTTTGTCAACAAACTCGACAATCTCTTTAGGCCATACTACGCTTTCAGTAATATAGAGTTGCAGGTTTCTCTTCAAACTGATCAAAGCATTGACGTGACGCGTCGTTGGATGTGGCGCACACAGCTGTGCACTTCGATGATGACAGTTTACTACCACCTCTGGCTATAGACGGCAGTGTGAGACATCGTATCCACTGATGGTTGTTTACAGATGGACTGAACATCGATTGCACGTGTCAATTGGATACTGAGCATTTTCCACCCGATTTGCCATCTCCTCGTCAGTCAATCCGCAATTCACGAAGTAAGATTAAATCTTGAAGGTACTGACAAAGCCGTTACTAACGACCAGTTTCTCGGAGAGCCTCCAACTTTGTCACATCACCTGTCGCACTTACACTTTGCTATGTCTTCTGAAGGTCCACCCAAACGTGCAGTACCATTAACCAGTCGTAAACACTTTCTATAGGTGCAGCTTATATTATTTGCACTTGCAACAGCTACGTGCCTTGTTCCTTGACTTGGCATTCGATACAGTTCCGCACTATAGCTTAGTGAACAAAATACTAATTTATCGAATATCAGATGAGCTTTACGACTGCACTCAGGGACTTCTAAGAGACAGAATTCAGCAAGTCGTTCTTAACGGAATGATATGACCACATGTAAACTGCTTCGTGAATACGCCAGGGGAGCGCTAAACGACCGTTACTGTTCACTGTACGCATATAAATTGTGATGTGGCGGTATCTGCACAGACGTCCGATGTCACCTTTCATTTCGTTCAGTGACAAACAGACTTTGTAAAGTAACACGTAAATGAATCCCGAAAAAACAAGAGCATGCAGCAGTTTGAACAGAAGAACGTATCACCTAGAAGACGAAATTATTGAAAGAGTACTGCATTTAATGAATTTTATCCATAGTGGATGCTGTCGAACTCCGTGACTGTTCCTTTATGGGGTTGTAGAAAAATATCCGCTACCAGTCACAATAAAAGGTTGTCTGACAACAGTGTGGCTCAAAACAGTTCTAGCTGTCATTTTTTAATTTTTAATAGCTTTGAGTAATTTCATATATATAACAATATTGTACTTCCTAGATCTAAGTTCTCCGTCAAAAATGTGAATCAAAAAATTTAATAATGTGTGTCAAGAAACGTCGCAGTCTATAATAGCTTTTTAAATTCCTATATATGCAGCACCTTTGCACTTCCTGTGGTTAAGTTCTTTGACCAGAACGTACAAGTTTCTGTGTGAGCAACATCTTTACATCTGCTACATCTACGTTTTTTGACCACAGCCCACATCTTTGTGTATGTAAACATAGTGTATTTCACGAGTGCATATCATAATAGTGTAATATGAAGCTATACTTGGTAAAACTGATATATGGACGTGAAAAAGACCATAAGTGTGTAACTAAGTGGCAAAAGCATCACCACAGCATAACTGTGATAATGGTGCTTCATTTTTTTGTAAGTAGAGATATATTTTCGTCAAATGCTGCCTTACGACTTACAATTGTCCCACTTGTATCTGTGTAGTCACCAGCAAATAATTTTTCTTGTATTTATACAGTGATCTCCAACAGTACAAACATGTAAATGAATGTATAAACACCTGAAGATGGGCGCAAGCCCGAAACAGGTCGTGTGAGAAATAAACAACCTGACTGGTAGCGGATATTTTTCTACAACCCCAAAATAGCATTTTATTGGATGCCCTGTTTCGACATACTGTCCATCACTGTTGCAAGTTGCTTCACGTTACATTTACACTGACATGCCGATTTGTAGTGATCTTCATGATACTGGAAATAGTATATACAATTTGAAACGACTTGCAACACTTATGGACAATATTTTAAAGCATAAGATCCGAAGATGACAACATAGCTCTGACTAAACCGCTCATCTAATACAATACTTATACAGCGACCTTCGTTTGTGTATGGCCCGCCACGAATCCCTCTCCTGCGCCAACCTCTTCATCTAAGAGTAGCCATTACAACCTACGTCCCCATTTGTTTGCTGGATGTATTCCAATCTGTCTTCGTCTACTGTTTTTGTCGTTTACAGCTCCCTCTATTACCGTGGAAGTCAGTCCCTGATGTCTTAACAGATGTCCTATCAGCCTGTCCCTTCTCCCTGACAGTGTCTTCCACATATTCCTTTCCCCTCCGATTCTGCGAAGAACCTGCTCATTCCTTACCTTATCAGTCCACCTAATTATCAACTTTCGTCTGTAGCACCACATCACAAATGCTTCGATTCTCTTCTGTTCGTGTTTTCCCACAGTCCATGTTTCCCTACATACAATACTTTACTCCAAACGGACATTCTCAGAAATATCTTCCTCAAATTAAGGTCTATGTTTGATACTAGTAGATTTTTCTTGGCCAGAAATGCCCTTTTTGCCAGTGCTAGTGTGCTTATGATATCCTCCTTGCTCGGTCCGTCGTTGTTTATTTTGCTGCCTAGGTATCAGAATTCCTTAACTTCATCTACTTCGGGACCATCAATCCTAATGTTAAGTTTCTTGCTGTTCTCATTTCTTCAGTTTATACCTATACAAATTAGTATGTTCTGAGCCCCAAATAGATTAGCTATAGTAAGGGTGCAATGAGCTGGCCGCCACCCACCAAGTACTGATCGTCAAAAGTGGGTACCATTCAGAACACATCGTGTCGACCGTCTTCTGTTTCAGGTTGCTGCCACCCTCAGCAACTCCAAAGTTGTGACACTGTAACTGCCTGACGAAGTGGTGTTGTGTTCTCTGTGCGAGTGGATGATTAGCTGATTAGTAACGGTAACTATATTTATATTTAAGTGCATTACGCAACGAGGGACACACCACAAATGTTTACTAGATGTTTTGAATGTCATCTTTTTTCTACTCATTGTATTGTATTAAAACCGCCTTAATTTAATTTCATATTGCTTACTGCAAATATGTATGGCATTTGAAGATAACCATCTCTGTATAGCCCATTCATGAATTCATGTTCCTTCCATTTCAAATTTACTCAATCGTAGCCGATCTGTACGAGGCACATATGTTCTTGGGATGACAGCACTGGAAGAAAAACAATAAAACATTTCCCCTATCACAGCCATCATCCCAGAGTGGCGGAGGAAATTACCCTTCTGCCCCTGAAGTTCGTAGCCAACTTTACATGGCTCACGGCGGAAATCACCAACGTCAGTTACATTTGAGCACATCGTAAGACATTACTGTCACTGTAAGTATTTTTGTTTGCAATAAAATGACACTATTAAGTAGCTCTTAACGTTAGCTGACGTTTTTGGATTCGATTATGAGTTGTTAGGTGCATGTTATGAGAATCGAGGGCTGCACGAACATTTGATTCGGGCCGCATGCGGACTGCGGACCGCAGTTTGACGGTCATGGCCCTAGAGCGACGTCAAGTTGCGTGTAGTTGGGGACGAGAGGAAGTTGGGACTGAACACCATGAGTGAACAATGGTGAGTGAGGTAGAATTATATGAAGGGCTAGGGAGTTTGAACAGTTTTGAGACAGATTACTGGTGGCGGAAGGTAGCGTTCAACATTGAATATAAAAGTACGCGAACAAGGTTATTTTTGACAAAATACAACACAGTGAAGACGTGTGATGCAACAGGTAAAATCGTAACAATGTATGGTAAGAGTTTATATCGTAACATAACAGAGGAAATAAGTGACATGGCAAAGTAAATCAGTGTAGGTCTCTCCTATTTCAGTAAATCATTTGCCGACAAATTTACCTCGAGAATGGTTTGGCACGCTCCATCGCAGCAAATCTCATCTTAAGATAACAAAGAACAACATTTTATTGCATAGCTCTTCAGACGATTCAGAAGAATGAACTGGAAATGCCAGTGTTCTTTGTATGCGACATAATCCCTAAATAACTTCTCTTGTAGACAGATTCCATTCATAAATGCAGTCAGATTCAATAACATGTAAATTCATTTGCTTATAAACACTAATATTTAACAGGCAGATAAAAAACTGGTAGAAGCCGAGCACGGGGAAGATCAGTTTGGATTCCGTGGAAATGCTGGAACACGCGAGGCAGTACTGACCCTACGACTTATCTTAGAAGATAGATTAAGGAAAGGCAAACCTACGTTTCTAGCATTTGTAGACTTAGAGAAAGCTTTTGACAATATTAACTGGAATACTCTCTTTCAAATACTGAAGGTGGCAGGGGTCAAATACAGGGAGCGAACCGGCCGTAGTGGCCGAGCGGTTCTAGGCGCTACAGTCTGGAACCGCGCGATCGCTACGGTCGCAGATCCGAATCCTGCCTCGGGCATGGATGTGTGTGATGTCCTTAGGTTAGTTAGTTTTACGTAGTTCTAAGTTCTAGGGGACTGATGACCTCAGAAGTTAAGTCCCATAGTGCTCAGAGCCATTTGAACCATTTTGAACAGGGAGCGAAAGGCAATTTACAGTTTGTACAGACACCAGAAGGCAGTTATAAGAGTCGAGGGGCATGAAAGGGAAGCAGTGGTTGGGAAGGGAATGAAACAGGGTTGTAGCCTATCCACGACGTTATTCAATCTGTATATTTTACCGAGTTGCAGATGTTCACGGTACACTCGTGAAATGGTCGTACGGGAAAATCCCCGCTTCATTGCTACCTCGGAATGCAGTGTCCCATGGCTCGTGCGCCGACTATAACACCAGGCTCAAACTCACTTAAATCTTGATAATGTGCCATTGTAGCTGCAGTAACCGAACTAACAATTGCGGCAGACACTTGTCTTGTACAGGTGTTTCCGACCGCAGCGCCATATTCTGCCTGCTTACATATCTCTGTATTTGAATACGCATGCCTATACCAGTTTCTTTGGCGCTTCATTGTAGGAGCAAGAACTCGTTACTATTCGATTACACTACAGGCAACAAGTCGTTAGAAATATTTTTTTTTGGTCATCAGTCTACTGACTGGTTTGATGCGGCCCGCCACGAATTCCTTTCCTGTGCTAACCTCTTCATCTCAGAGTAGCACTTGCAACCTACGTCCTCAATTATTTGCTTGACGTATTCCAATCTCTGTCTTCCTCTACAGTTTTTGCCCTCTACAGCTCCCTCTAGTACCATGGAAGTCATTCCCTCATATCTTAGCAGATGTCCTATCATCCTGTCCCTTCTCCTTATCAGTGTTTTCCACATATTCCTTTCCTCTCCGATTCTGCGTAGAACCTCCTCGTTCCTTACCTTATCAGTCCACCTAATTTTCAACAGTCGTCTATAGCACCACATCTCAAATGCTTCGATTCTCTTCTGTTCCGGTTTTCCCACAGTCCATGTTTCACTACCATACAATGCTGTACTCCAGACGTACATCCTCAGAAATTTCTTCCTCAAATTAAGGCCGGTATTTGATATTAGTAGACTTCTCTTGACCAGAAATGGCTTTTTTGCCATAGCGAGTCTGCTTTTGATGTCCTCCTTGCTCCGTCCGTCATTGGTTATTTTACTGCCTAGGTAGCAGAATTCCGTAACTTCATTGACTTCGTGACCATCAATCCTGATATTAAGTTTCTCGCTGTTCTCATTTCTACTACTTCTCATTACCTTCGTCTTTCTCCGATTTACTCTCAAACCATACTGTGTACTCATTAGACTGTTCATTCCGTTCAGCAGATCATTTAATTCTTCTTCACTTTCACTCGGGATAGCAATGTCATCAGCGAATCGTTTCATTGATATCCTTTCACCTTGTATTTTAACTCCACTCCTGAACCTTTCCTTTATTTCCATCATTGCTTCCTCGATGTACAGATTGAAGAGTAGGGGTGAAAGGCTACAGCCTTGTCTTACACCCTTCTTAATACGAGCACTTCGTTCTTGATCGTCCACTCTTATTATTCCCTCTTGGTTGTTGTACATATT
The DNA here is from genome assembly GCF_023864345.2 of Schistocerca serialis cubense. Classification (NCBI taxonomy): domain Eukaryota; kingdom Metazoa; phylum Arthropoda; class Insecta; order Orthoptera; family Acrididae; genus Schistocerca; species Schistocerca serialis. Next base: position 449,675,176 of record NC_064639.1, on the reverse strand, counting down.
GTATATGACCCGTCTCTCCCTATAGCTTACCCCTACTTTTTTCAGAATCTCGAACAGCTTGCACCATTTTATATTGTCGAACGCTTTTTCCAGGTCGACAAATCGTATGAAAGTGTCTTGATTTTTCTTTAGCCTTGCTTCCATTATTAGCCGTAACGTCAGAATTGCCTCTCTCGTCCCTTTACTTTTCCTAAAGCCAAACTGATCGTCACCTAGCGCATTCTCAATTTTCTTTTCCATTCTTCTGTATATTAGTCTTGTAAGCAGCTTCGATGCATGAGCTGTTAAGCTGATTGTGCGATAATTCTCGCACTTGTCAGCTCTTGCCGCCTTCGGAATTGTGTGGATGATGCTTTCCCGAAAGTCAGATGGTATGTCGCCAGACTCATATATTCTACACACCAACGTGAATAGTCGTTTTGTTGCCACTTCCCCCAATGATTTTAGAAATTTTGATGGAATGTTATCTATCCCTTCTGTCTTATTTGACCGTAAGTCCTCCAAAGCTCTTTTAAATTCCGATTCTAATACTGGATCGCCTATCTCTTCTAAATCGACTCCTGTTTCTTCTTCTATCACATCAGACAAATCTCCACCCTCATACAGGCTTTCAATGTATTCTTTCCACCTATCTGCTCTCTCCTCTGCATTTAACAGTGGAATTCCCGTTGCACTCTTCATGTTACCACCTTTGCTTTTAATGTCACCAAAGGTTGTTTTGACTTTCCTGTATGCTGAGTCTGTCCTGCCGACAATCATATCTTTTTCGATGTCTTCACATTTTTCCTGCAGCCATTTCTTCTTAGCTTCCCTGCACTTCCTATTTATTTCATTCCTCAGCGACTTGTACTTCTGTATTCCTGATTTTCCCGGAACATGTTTGTACTTCCTCCTTTCATCAATCAACTGAGGTATTTCTTCTGTTACCCATGGTTTCTTCGCAGCTACCTTCTTTGTACCTATGTTTTCCTTCCCAACTTCTGTGATGGCCCTTTTTAGAGATGTCCATTCCTCTTCAACTGTACTGCCTACTGCACTATTCCTTATTGCTGTATCTATAGCGTTAGAGAACTTCAAACGTATCTCGTCACTCCTTAGTACTTCCGTATCCCACTTCTTTGCGTATTGATTCTTCCTGACTAATGTCTTGAACTTCAGCCTACTCTTCATCACTTCTATATTGTGATCTGAGTCTATATCTGCTCCTGGGTACGCCTTACAATCCAGTATCTGATTTCGGAATCTCTGTCTGACCATGATGTAATCTAATTGAAATCTTCCCGTATCTCCCGGCCTTTTCCAAGTATACCTCCTTCTCTTGTGATTCTTGAACAGGGTATTCGCTATTACTAGCTGAAACTTGTTACAGAACTCAATTAGTCTTTCTCCTCTTTCATTCCTTGTCCCAAGCCCATATTCTCCTGTAACCTTTTCTTCTTCTCCTTCCCCTACAACTGCATTCCAGTCGCCCATGACTATTAGATTTTCGTCCCCCTTTACATACTGCATTACCCTTTCAATATCCTCATACACTTTCTCTATCTGTTCATCTTCAGCTTGCGACGTCGGCATGTATACCTGAACTATTGTTGTCGATGTTGGTCTGCTGTCGATTCTGATTAGAACAACCCAGTCACTGAACTGTTCACAGTAACACACCCTCTGCCCTACCTTCCTATTCATAATGAATCCTACACATGTTATACCATTTTCTGCTGCTGTTGATATTACCCGATACTCATCTGACCAGAAATCCTTGTCTTCTTTCCACTTCACTTCACTGACCCCTACTATATCTAGATTGAGCCTTTGCATTTCCCTTTTCAGATTTTCTAGTTTCCCTACCACGTTCAAGCTTCTGACATTCCACGCCCCGATTCGTAGAACGTTATCCTTTCGTTGATTATTCAATCTTTTTCTCATGGTAACCTCCCCCTTGGCAGTCCCCTCCCGGAGATCCGGATGGGGGACTATTCCGGAATCTTTTGCCAATGGAGAGATCATCATGACACTTCTTCAATTACAGGCCACATGTCCTGCGGATACACGTTACGTGTCTTTAATGCAGTGGTTTCCATTGCCTTCTGCATCCTCATGTCGTTGATCATTGCTGATTCTTCCGCCTTTAGGGGCAATTTCCCACCCCTAGGACAAGAGAGTGCCCTAAACCTCTATCCGCTTCTCCGCCCTCTTTGACAAGGCCGTTGGCAGAATGAGGCTGACTTCTTATGCCGGAAGTCTTCGGCCGCCAATGCTGATTATTTATCAAAATTTAGGCAGTAGCGGGGATCGAAACCGGGACCGAAGACGTTTTTGATTATGAATCAAAGACGCTACCCCTAGACCACGGGTAACGAGAAATATTAAGAACCGGAAATATATAGGACTGATCTGAAGTGCAAGGACAACAACAAATTAGTTATAGCAAATGCAGATGCCAGGCTAACGCTCATCGTAAGAATCCTATGGAAATGTAGGCCTAGTTCATTCATGAAAGAAGCACTTACAAAACCCTTGTGTTGTCCGTCCAGTGGAACCCTAACCACGTAAGATTAAAAGAAGAGATGGAGAACCCCCCAATGAAGGGCGTTTCGTCACAGGTTGCTTTAGCAACCGTGAGAGTGTAGCACAGATGCTCAAAAAACTCCTCTGGATGATGCTACAAGATAGGTGGCGTGCTTTACAAAGCTAAAATTTTGAGGTCGTACTTTCAACAACAGTCAAGCAACATATTACCTTCTCCCACACACCTTTCGCAAAATGACGACGACAGCAAAATCAGAGCAGTCAGAGCTCGTTGTGCTTACTGACTGTCGTTCTGCTGACACACCATCCACTACTGGCACAGGAAAGTGGGAAAAGGGGGTGGTGCCAGTAGCTCTCTCCACCGGACACCATGACGTAGCTTGCGGAGTGTACGTGTAATGCCCGTTGCTGAAAAGAAGGCACGTTGCTATCGTGTGTTCGTTGTAACGTGCTCTAGGACACAATTGTACTGAAGCGGTGGGGAACTGCTTGGGGAATAATAAGGGCTAGCATCATTAAAAAATTGTGTACACTTCAGCAACAGTTTATTATCAAAACAATTAAATTCTTTACAATTACAAAATAAACAGTTTAATAATGGGAGCGTTCGTGACTAATGGATAAAGCGGTTGAAACCAAGGATCCTCACAGCGATAAACACAATTCTTGAAATGCACGACTGCAAGATGATAAATAAAAAAAGGAAACCAACTAAGATCGCCGCACGTTGACCAGCCCAAAATCAAATTGCCAAACCAATTTAAAGTACTAAGCAGTTTCAGAAAGAATTATTAACTGCCATACGGAGTTATCTATTAAGAGCAAGTCAAGAACATCAACTGATCAAACCACTTAGCAACTGCAAAAACGGCTTAATGCCTACCACGGTGAAGCCAAAATAATTTAAAATACTTAAATTTTTGATACACATTTCATTACGGAACATGATGCACGGCTATAAAGACTAGTGTATGGTAACACTGCCTAATCTCAAGTGAACAGAATTTCACTAGAAAGAACTTTAACACCATTTAAGACACATTCAGCATAACTGAATCAACGACCAGCGGTCATGCAGATAAGCTTTACAGTCGATGATGGTGCACAATAAATTACATAAAATTTGGTTGAAACACAAGAAATCTATTAGTAACTATTTTAGGGAATCTTAAACTTACGCCTGAACACGCTTCCGCGGGCAAGCAGGTTATCAGACTTATAAACACAGTGAATTTCACGGTGTAATGGCCAATCTAAGTGAAATTTCTTTATTTAAATGTGTGAATCTGTACTTAAATTGCTGAATGACTGAGAAGATAAAACTTCTACGTTATTTTATTCTGAAACAGCTGAGTAAAATTGAACGTACTGAGCCTACTTTCTCTTTACTTTTTCTTATCACGTCAACACTGACCCACAATATTCTAGAGCAAAGCAATCCGACTGCTAAAAAAAAAAAAAAAAAAAAAAAAAAAAAAAAAAAAAAAAAATGACCTGACTTCAGATAATCAATTCAAAAAAATGGGCCTGACTAAAAAGAAATCCTAACAATAACTTATACATTTCATCAAGCACTTACCTCACAAAAATCTTCATTACGCGAACTACTGCAATACAGCGAGCGTCAATACTGCTAGCTAAATAAAAGATTCTAACTGATAAAGCCACTAACTACTAATAGGGATGTTGTTAGCAAAGGAAAGATTTTGTTGCAAACCAAATAATGTATTTCTAACCTTAATAATATGACATCCAATACAAAGATATATAATCATGAACAATTTTCAATCTCCAAGTCGGATACTTCCAGATCATTTGTCATCGCCAACACTTCAGACTACCCTCCATCAATGCTAACTTCTCACGTCTAACATCCATCACTGCTGGCTGTTCACTTCCAACTGCCCAACAGTACTTCCATCACTGCTGCCGACTAACTTCCAACTGCGCAACACTACTGGCGATTAACTTCAAAAAATGGCTCTGCGCACTATGGGACTTACCAGTTGAGGTCATCACTTCCCTAGAACTTAGAAGTATTTAAACCAAACTAACCAAAGGCCATCGCACACATCCACGCCCGAGGCAGGATTCGAACCTGCGACCGTAGCAGTCGCGCGGTTCCGCTCTGAAGCGCCTAGAACCGCTCTGCCACCGCGGCCGACGATTAACTTCCAACGAGTCCAACCAGCCACAGAGTCTCTTACAAAGAAAGTGCAGTCAGAGTTCCAATGCAAAGCGCTACACAGCGCTGCCAACACAGAAGCAGCCCACTTACATAAGCACTAGGTACAAGGCGTGACACAAAAGACCGAATCGAACTAACACAAAAGGTCGCCTCTAGACAGTGTTGCTTATATTTGCTGAAACGGGATTTAGAAGAAACCAGTCGTATTAAATTACAAGGGTAATTAATTATAATTATAAACGCCCACTTATCAGTACCATACACAAATGAAATATGGAACACCAAGGTAAGGCAAATGTTTAATCTCAGGAGCAAACAACAGCGGCAGCCGACCAAATACACAGAAGAAACCAGCTAAACCCAACGGGCAGAAACGGCAAATAAACAAATCAAAAGCTAATTGCTACGCAGATGGATAGTTTGGAAAAGTAGTTAGTAACAAGTAATCTGGTTTTACTAGAATGAGCTCGCCAACTGTCTTGCCAAAGTAGATACCTTTTCCACAGACGTATGAGGAAATTATGTTAGAAAATGATTATGCCACAAGACCAATTAAAGCATACAATGAGGTTTTTTCCGGTTTCACTCCTGGATTTAACAAATAATGAATGCCTAATAAATGGCTAATCTGTATTGTAACACACACACATAAGGAAAATTAAACACTTTTCTAATAAAATACAAAACACCAATGAATAAAACAAGTCTGGTAAGCACTGAAAGCGTTAATACGGCAAACAAGTGGGTCACAGTCAACTTGGACAGAAAGTGCGTTAAAACTATTATAATAAAATACAGAATACCAATGAATAAAGCAAAGCCGGTAAACACTGAATAGGTAATACGCCAGAGAAGTAACTTACAGTTAACTATACAGAAAAAACAAAAAGCATGGGCTTGCATACAAAAGCAACCAAGCCACGCTACCAAGCAACATGGGGTGTAGGCAGCACGAACCAAATCATAATTCATGTTTGCCACAAGTTGCGAATACGCATCCAGAAAATTGGCTAAACACAACGTGGTAGAAAAATACAAATGAGCACCTTCGCATACAACAGAAAATCGGAGGAACGGCCACAAATACTAGACCGGAAAGGAACCATGATGCAGTGGGTCACACATCAGATAAGAACAAGATTGCTGCTCATTACAACAGGCCTCACCATATAGCCCACGCAACGGTTTTCCGAGCAGGCTCGCTTCCTCCAATGATAGAAGAGCTGTTAGTTAAAGTCCAACCCGCGTGGTGGTGCCACTAGTAAAACTCTAGAGGCCATGCCGCCGTCTTCCAGTTACGTTCGGCCCAACATGTTGCTCACACGTGCTAGGTAAACCCAGACCTCCAACTCTCCACACTGCTGCAAGTGAGTCATTCCTCCCTGGCTTGCCGAGCTCGCCTCTGTATCACCGTCCGCCGCTGCTCGTGCGCCCCCTTGCTGTTATGCGTCCTCCAGTATACCAATAACAGAGCAGACACATAACAGGATAGGTACAATGGGTTAGTGAATGCTAAGGATGTCACGCACACACAGCACAAGTACATACCACTCTGAAAGCAATTTCACGAATGCAGTTAGGTGAATTATGTTACTGACTTGGTGAAGTTCGAATGACGAAAACCACACTGCCTGAAAAAAAAGTGAAGTACCCAGAAGAGACGGTCGAATGTTAATGTAACTTCACAAACGTACACACCGTCAGTAGATATGTAAATGACTGTGGCTGCAGTTCTGTGTGGCAAGTTCGACCAGCCGCCAGAGTGCGTTTATGTTTGCTAGAAGTGTTCCTAGCAGGCTTGGTAGAGTCTATAAGAGATCCAAACGAGGCCATATGTTGAGCGGTCACTGTGAAGGAGACAGAGGTGCCAAGTACGCGTGTGAGATGGCATCATCAGCACAAGACAGAGTTTGTAAGGGGCACAGAGTTTGCAAGGGGCCTCATTGTGGGTCTCCATTTGGCCGACTGTTCGAATTGTGCAATATCCAATACTGGACTGCTTGCTAAAGTGGAGGCAGCATTACTGCACGTCGAGGCTCCAGTCGACCATGTCTGATCAACACAAGAGAGGATCATTATATTGCGCACAAACCACTTTGCAATCCTTTACATTGGCGCCTGCCATCCGAGGACATGTGATGGACTCTCTGCAATATTATGTGCCACCCTTAACCAATGGTGGGAGACTACTGCAGCTGGACAAGGGATTTACTGCCGATGTATAGGCTACCGTTAACACCACGACACGAACAGATGCATTTGGAATGGTATAGTAGCAAGGAAGAGTGAACTGGTGATGAATGGCACCTCATTGTGTTCAGCGATGAAACACAGCTCTGCATCCCCGGATAACCATTGTCGATGTGTATGGCGGTGACCTGGGGAGAGGTCCTATTATTCCAGTTTCGGAGAGGTGCCACGGTGTACTCCTGGTGTAATTACGTGGGGAACTACCGGGTATGACGTCGGGTCACGGTTGGTAGTGATTGAGAGAACTACGACGGCATTACTGTACTTCACTGACATCCGCGTCCTTATGTGTTACCTCTCATGCACCAGTACTGTCGTGCCATTCTTCTACATGGCAATGCTCTTCCACACACGTGTCTCTACCAACTGTCTCCCCAGCCGACTCAGTGGATGCATTCAGGTCAGAGGGGATACAACATCATAGTGATAATTGAACTCATACTGCCGAGTTCTTTGTAAATGTGACTTATGTAATCCAAAACAAATTCAAATGTGCAAATGTGTGTGAAATCTTATAGGACTTAACTGCTAAGGTCATCAGTCCCTAAGCTTACACACTACTTAACCTAAATTATCCTAAGGACAAACACACACACCCATGCCCGAGGGAGGACTCGAACCTCCACCGGGACCAGCCGCACAGTCCATGACTGTAGCGCCCTAGACCGCGCGGCAGTAATCCCCAATATAACATCACATACCCTCTCAACCCGTGAAGTTTTTTTATCAGCCAGTGTATTTTCCAGAAGAGCGTATATAAGTACACTGCACGAAAAAGTTGTCACCTGCACGAGACATCCCGGTAATACCGTGCAATATCGCCTCTAGCGCGGATAGTGACGTCAGTTCGATGAAGCAAAGAGTGTACAAGTTTTTTCAGGTGCGCTTTATCGAGCTGAAGTCACTCATTGATGATTAGATCCTGCAGAATTCCAAATTGCAGAGATGTTGATTACCATTTTCATTCGCTGCTACAAAAGTGTCAGACATTTTCTAGAAGTAATATCGGATTAATTAGCTGTGCAGTCGAGGCGAGAAAGGGTTCCTCGGCGTTCGTTAGACAGGGAACGTAACAGTACAGCCTTGTGAACATAGCTGTTGTCATCTTGGAAGGCGACACTGTCGACTGCATGCTTATCATGAAGATAAAGAAGAAAGAGCAACATTAGGTCACTGGTAGTGTACACGATAACCTGAACGAGGGGATCCGAGTGGTGGTACAAACTACACCCTACACACTGAAGCATCTCCGGCCTGAACCATACCGTCCATTCTCTGTGGGTTGGGTCGTGCACCATTTGAAATGAGATAACACACGTCTCTACGGGTCACATTACACGCCAGCAATCAGCTACAGTCCAGTTGCTGTGTTGTATGGTCCACTGAGGATGTGGGGCTAGTTTTTAGCTGTGATCACCGGACTTTTGTTAGGTACCCGACTTGAAATGCCCATTGCAAGTAGTTCCGCTCGAAATGTTAACTCGGAAACTGGTTCAGATGGACCAGCAGCCAGCGACAGCGGCAACTCCTGTCTGGTTTGAAACCGACTGTCATTGACAAAACGTGACTGAACCGTCAAGTAGGGCGGTTCACAAACAACTCAAGTGCACATGTTATTCCAAAACGTTATCGTGGAAGTAGGAGCCAGGAGGTGCTGGTGAAGTAAACACACTGCTAAAGATACCTTTTTATTTTAAAGACTTTCTCCATAGTAAATTTTTAAGTCTGGCATTAAAAAAAAAACTTCAAAAACAATTTCCAATAGCTGACAAATTTTCTTTATGGAAAGGGGATTGCAAGGTATGACGTTAACAACTTCTCAATAATAAAATTTTAAACTTGACATATATATAAAAGACAACAGTAAAAAAACTCTTTTAAAAAATAGTTCTATGTAAAGGATATTGCAAGGTTTGACGTTAGCAATAACAAGAATTTAAACATGTTATATCAATAAGAGAACAATTCCAAAAAAAGCTTTAAGTAGGAAGCTTGTACTAAGCAAAATAGTTGTCTCTCGCCAGTTACATAACTTATATGTGTTACAAGATAAATGTGAATAAGCCAGCACGCAAACATTCACATTAAACGCAGCTCCCCAAAAAAGTTTCCTTGGCTCGGTGAGGGAGTGACACGTGTAAGGGGGCCCAAATCACAATAGGCGGAATAGTTACTGGTGGTTTACAGGGCCATAGCAGATCAGCCCAAAAACTTCCATTACGAGCCGCCACCTCCCCGAGCTACTCAAAATCAGAAGATGTAGCAAGGGCGGTGCCTGCACAGACTCCGAACCAAAGAGACCCGCGAAACCGACCCTAAATCACCCAATCGAGGTGTGAATGAAAACGGCCCGACCAAGAAGCCATTACCATATTCCCGCGGGCAGGCAAACGAAAAAGCACGTGGCGAGCAGTTAACGACCCCCAACAGCAGGGCCGCGCTCGCGCCACCACCTTTGTCGGTCACAGTCCAGTACGTACTCCTCGATCGTCACGCCAGAGGGCGGTAGCGATCCAAACAGCACGCCAAACCGAAAGCGCCACCGCAAACACTACACGCGAAGCGAAAGCACTCCGCATGGGCGCTTTCCGAAGAGCCGGACACAACTACGGCTCAGTGACTTTCGCCTCCGTTCCATGTCGGTTACCATCTTTTAGCGACCACTGTTCTTACGCCGTGAGCGATACACCAGTCCTCGTAGACACGTTGGGCGGTCTGCATTGACACACAAACAAATAGGCAATTTCACCCATCCACGATGTGGTCTTGGGCACGTGTAAATGCGATAGTCCCTGTCTGACATTCTCCCACGCCCCCATGTCCGTCCGCGTTGCTGCGCTGATTACATACAGCCGACCAGCACATTCAGACCACTCCACTGCCGTGACCTGCGCCAGCGGTGGAGGGTCACACCAGCGCCTAGTACCTAGTCAACGTCATCTACAGCGTTCAAAAGCGACAAATGTCTGGTGAGCTTATCTCTCAAAACTTCATCTGTAATTATGTCAAAATCACCTTGCCCGAAAACGCTCTGGCTTCCCTTCTTCGTGACACAAGTATCTCCAGCCCTCTCCCCCGTTTATACTGGTATGCTCCATGACGAGGCATCAAAAAATGTACACTAATGGCCATTAAAATTGCTACACCAAGAAGACATGCAGATGATAAACGGGTATTCATTGGACAAATATATTATACTAGAACTGACATGTGATTCCATTTTCACGCAATTTGGGTGCATAGATCCTGAGAAATCAGTACCCGGAACAACCACCTCTGGCCGTAATAACGGCCTTGATACGCCTGGGCATTGAGTCAAACAGAGCTTGGATGGCGTGTACTGGTACAGCTGCCCATGCAGTTTCAACACGATACCACAGTTCATCAAGAGTAGTGACTGGCGTATTGTGACGAGCCAGTTGCTCGGCCACCATTGACCAGACGTTATCAATTGCTGAGAGATGTGGAGAATGTGCTGGCCAGGGCAGCAGTCGAACATTTCCTGTATCCAGAAGGACCCGTACAAGACCTGCAACATGCGGTCGTGCATTATACTGCTGAAATTTAGGGATTCGCAGGGATCGAATTAAGGGTAGAGCCACGGGTCATAACACATCTGAAATGTAACGTCCACTGTTCAAAGTGCCGTCAATGCGAACAAGAGGTGACCGAGACGTGTAACCAATGGTACCCCATACCATCACGCCGGGTAATACGCCAGTATGGCGATGACGAATTCACGCTTCCAATGTGCGTTCACCGCGATGTCTCCAAACACGCATCCGACAATCATGATGGTGTAAACAGAACCTGGATTCATCCGAAAGAATGACGTTTTGCCATTCGCGCACCCAGGTTCGTCGTTGAGTAAACCATCACAGGCGCTCCTGTCTGTAATGCAGCGTCAAGGGTAACCGCAGCCACGGCCTCCGAGATGATAGTCCATACTGCTGTAAACGTCGTCGAACTGTTCGTGCAGATAGATGGTTGTTGTTTTGCAAACACCCCCATCTGTGACTCAGGGATCGAGACGTGGCTGCACGATCCGCTGGAGCCATGCGGATAAGATGGCTGTCATCTCGACTGCTACTGATTCGAGGCAGTGGGCATCCAGCACAGCGCTCCGTTTTACCCTCCTGAACCCACCGATTCCATATTCTGCTAACAGTCATTGAATCTCGACCAACGCGAGCAGCAGTGTCGCGATACGATAAACTGCAATCGCGATAGCCTACAATCCGACCTTTATCAAAGTCGGAAACGTGATGGTACGTATTTCTCCTCCTTACACGAGGCATCACAACAACGTTTGACCAGGCAACGCCGGTCAACTGCTGTTTGTGTATGAGAAATCGGTTGGAAACTTTCCTCATGTCAGCACGTTGTAGGTGTCGCCACCGGCGCCAACCTTGTGTGAATGCTCTGAAAAGCTCATCATTTGCATATCACAGCATCTTCTTCCTGTCGGTTAAATTTCGCGTCTGTAGCACGTCATCTTCGCGGTATAGCAATTTTAATGGCCAGTAGTTTATAAAACCTTGTGATGACTGTATTTGCTACATTGTGCGACGCTCACTAATGACGCAAAGTGTAATGAAGAACTAATGAGCTGCGAGTGAGCCGGTGTGCCAGGCAGTGCGGACCCCGCGCCCCCGGCCGTGGCCAGTAAACGAGCGCCGTATCGAGACTGTCCGCCTGTCGCGGCCGTCTGGCTCATTGTTTGCTGAACAGCTGCCAACGTGAGGCTAGGCCACGCATTAACTGCTACTTGCCGCTAACTGGTTTAGCCGTACGGCTCCAGTCAGTCGCATTCCAGAGGGACAAAGAGCTGCGCCCGCCCTCGGCAAGGATCCGCCATTCGTTGGCAGTGACGTCCTGCGCTCGCCTCAGTATACGACAGCTGATCAAAAGTATTCGTGCAACACTGTGTGATGTGTATATGTCCACTACATGACACGAGAGGTGGACCAACCAATACATACTCGAAGACAAAAAATCGGTGCACAACGAAGGAATTATCCGAATGGGACGCAAATCGGTAGATGTGACGTACATGTACAGACAGGCAAATTATCACAATTTCAGAAAAACTGTATGATTTATTTAAGAGAAAGAACTTCAAAAATAGAATATATCAATAATGTGTTGATCCACGTGTGGCCCTTATTCAAGTACACTACTGGCCATTAAAATTGCTACACCACGAAGATGACGTGCTACAGACACGAAATTTAACCGACAGGAAGAATATGCTGTGATATGCAAATGATTAGCTTTTCAGAGTATTCCCATAAGGTTGGCGCCGGTAACGTCACCTACAACGTGCTGGCATGTGGAAAGTTTCCAACCAATTTCTCATACACAAACAGCAGTTGACCGGCGTTGTCTGGTGAAACGTTGTTGTGATGCCTTGTGTAAGGACGAGAAATGCGTACCATCGCGTTTCCGACTTTGATAAAGGTCGGATTGTAGCCTACCGCGATTGTGGTTTATCGTATCGCGACCGTGCTGGTCGCGTTGGTCGAGATCCAATGACTGTTAGCAGAACATCGAATCGGTGGGTTCAGAAGGGTAATACGGCACGACGTGCTGGATCCCAACGGCCTCGTATCACTAGCAGTCGAGATGACAGGCATCTTATCCGCATGGCTGTAACGGATCGTGCAGCCACGTCTCGATCCCTGAGTCAACAGATGGGGACGTTTGCAAGACAACAACCATCTCCACGAACAGTTCGACGACGTTTGCAGCAGCATGGACTATCAGCTCGTAGACGGTGGCTGCGGTTACCCTTGACGCTGCATCACAGACAGGAGCGCCTGCGATGGTGTACTCAACGACGAACCTGGGTGCACGAATGGCAAAACGTCATTTTTTCGGATGAATCCAGGTTCTGTTTACAGCATCGTGATGGTCGCATCCGTGTTTGGCGACATCGTGGTGAACGCACATTGGAATCGGGTATTCGCCATCGCCATACTGGCGTATCACCCGGCGTGATGGTATGAGGTGCCATTGATTACACGTCTCGGTCACCTCTTGTTCGCATTGACGGCACTTTGAACAGTGGACGTTACATTTCAGATGTGTTACGACTCGTGGCTCTAACCTTCATTCGATCCCTGGGAAACCCTACATTTCAGCAGGATAATGCACGATCGTATGTTGCAGGTCCTGTACGGGCCTTTCTGGGTACAGAAAATGTTCGACTGCTGCCCTGGCCAGCACATTCTCCACATCTCTCACCAATTGATAACGTCTGGTCAATGATGGCCGAGCAACTGGCTCGTCACAATACGCCAGTCACTACTCTTGATGAACTGTGGTATCGTGTTGGAACTGCATGGGCAGCTGTACCTGTACACGCCATCCAAGCTCTGTTTGACTCAATGCCAAGCCATATCAAGGCAGTTATTACGGCCAGAGGTGGTTGTCCTAGGTACTGATTTCTCAGGATGTATTCACCCAAATTACGTGAAAATGTAATCACATATCAGTTCTAGTATATTTGTCCAATCAATACCCGTTTATCATACAATGTAAGCTTTCACGGCCGGTATTGTCTTCACTTAAAACTTCCGGGCTGATAGGCCGTGGTCGAAGTATAAAACTCTCTCCTGACGTTTCGTCTCCGACTGCGGGAGACATCCTGGGAGAATATCTCCCGCAGTCGGAGACGAAACGTCAGGAGAGAGTTTTATATTTCGACCACGGCCTATCAGCCCGGAAGTTTTAAGTGAAGACAATACCCGTTTATCATGTGCATTTCTTCTTGGTGTAGTAATTTTAATGGCCAGTAGTGTAGTTATTCAGCTTGGCATTGATTGAGAGAGTTGTTGGATGTCCTCCTGAGGGATTCCGTGACACATTCTATCTAACTGGTGCGATAGATCGTCAATATCTCGAGATGGTTGGAGGGCCCTACCCATAATGCTCCAAAGTTCGCAACTGGGGAGAGATCCGGCGATCTTCCTGGCCTAGGTAACGTTTGGTAATCGCGAAGACTAGCCCTATTAACTCTTACTGTGTGCAAGCGAACATTATGTTGCTGAAATGTAAGCCCAGGATGGCTTCTCATGAAGGACAACAAAATGGGAAGTCACTTATCGTCGACTTCCCGATATCTGTGAGGGTGCCGTCTTGCTATGAAAAGGAATGATACCCGACCGTCAAAATGGGATCCCACTGCTGTCTGCGGTGTCTCCAGGCACGCCGTCGGCTTGGAAATCTCATTAACTGGAGTAAAATGTCTTCAGTGGCGAGTCCCTCTTCGAACTGAGCCACGGTGATCAGTGGAGACTTGCCTGGAAACGTTCTGGGCAGTGGTGGGGTACCAACCTGACTATTACCTGCCATTCGGCCCAACAACCAGGAGTGATGGTTTGGAGTGCTATTTCTTTTCATAGCAGAGCCCCTTTGATTGTCATCCGAAGCAGCCTCACAGCACAGCCCTTCATAGCAAGCCATCCTGGACTTACATTTCAGTAACATAATGCCCGCCCGCACACGAAGACAACTAAGGGGTTTCGAGAAAGTGACCCTTTAATTGTGTTGCAAGTGTATCTTACCTTATAAATTACGTTTACATTAATCGTCATTTTGTAGAATGTGCGAGGCATCATTCACTCATTGTAATTTAGCCATGTGCTGTAATATTAATGTGTCTTACCTCGTGAATTGTAGCAATATTTGCTGCCTGATCTCAAGTAGGATAGTTCAGCTGCTGATGGTCTCCTCACTACAGTGTACAGACCTCAAAAGACGAGGCCCACGAGTTTGTTCTTGTAATGAAAGGGAGTGGGGAGGGGGAACTTTAGTCCTATTCTTCCAGGGGTTTCTCGCCTTTTTCAGGCCTTGCTATTGGTCGTGATCAGTTCGATGATGACTTTGAATGTACTACATACAGTTGCTTCAGGTGTGTGTACAGGGTGCATGTCTTTGAGGGAAAGGGGGGGGGGAGGAGGTGTGATCTTGAAGATAACAAGCCGAGTTGCCTCAAGTATAAGCTGACACATTGGAAGTCTTATTTTATCTTATCAGTGACCTTGAAATTTGTACTTCTACCTGCCCTGCTGTCCCACAAATGTGACCATGTTGTATTTCCTTCCAGCCATCCAGATGGAATGAGATCATTGTCACTCATCTTTACATGGGACACAGCCCTATGACGTAAGGGTTCTTTCTCTGGCGAGAGGACCTTCCAACGTGCGGTGTTTGTGGTGTACAGATCAAAGAACGTCATATTTTAGCAGATTGTTTTTTGTTCTCAAACCAGAGGACAGCAGCTCATTTATGCACAGATTTGCCCTCTATTTCAACTGACCATCACACGAATGTGGTACTATATTTAATGTTTTCTGAACTGTTCCTTAAAATTTTAAGGTGCCATTTTTTAAATGTGTTACCAGAATCACAGACTCAATCCTGTTTTTATAATCAGGCAGCCAATCACACCTCACTGTGTATTTATTTTACCTCTTCTCTTGTATTACTTGTGTGTTAATTACCATTGTCAACACATTTTACCGGTTTTACGTTGTCATCTTAAGAGATGTAAGCTAGTGTGATTGCGCAGGTGACCATGAGAGAGGTTGGGATTGAGTAAGAGTAATTCTGTCGGACTTACACTCCTTGTTTTACGACCTTTTTAGCCATTTTAATAACATTCGTTCTCACTAATTTTCGTATGGGCGCGTTTGATAGCGTCCCGTATGCGTTCCATCTATTTCAGAGCAGGCGAACTTGGTGACCCAGACATCACAGTTAGTTCACAATAACGCTCCTAAAACCAATTTAACACGATTCTGACGTTGTAACATGGAGAGTTATACTGCTGGAAGATGTCATCGCAGTCGGGCATCAGCCGTGAAGGGATGCAGGTTGCCACCAGTAACGTTCATGTAGTCTACAACAGTCATGACGCTGTCAATTACTGCAACAGCTCTCATAAAAGCAAAAATGAGTGACCTCACAGCTTAATACTGCCTTCATCGGACTGTGTCCCTGGCGTGGAACACATTTCGAACAGCCGTTCTCTTGCATGACGGCGTATCCGAACACGAACATCAATATGCAACACAAAAATCACTCATTCGATCAGCCATCACGTTTCCATTGACCCACGCTCAATTTTCGATGATTCCAAGCCCAGTCATTTGGTCAACGTGGAATACATAGGAGGCCCACGTGCAACAATGTGCACTGAACACTGTGCTCCGGAACACTTGCGCCTGCACCGGCAGCGTAGGCCTACTCTGCCGTCAGTTCGCCCACAGATCACCGCCTATCCTGCTTTACAGAGCAGGCAAGCCCCGGACCTCCACGTTCTGTGATGCGATTCAGACGTCCAGTATCTTGTACCTAGTCGTCGTTTTATCATTCTTCAAGCACTTTCCATAGATGCTAACGACAGTAGCATGCTAACAGCCTATCAGCTTTGCCATTTCCGAGATGCTCGTGCCCAGTTAATGAGCCATAACGTCTGCCGTCAAAGTCGCTTATGTCAGTGTATTTCCCCATTTGGGGCCGGTATCATCTTTAGAATGACTCCTAGCTCGTATCTGCTCTTCTTATATGCTTTCCGCACTGCTCCATGTGCGCACGACGCTGCCATGCGGGGTTCGGTGTCACGGTCGGCAGTGGTCATAATCTTTGTGTCATCTGCGTATAATCCCAGACGCCTATCATATGATACTAGCACAGTTAATAGTCGCTTTTTAACACCCACACGTATACAAAAGTAAACTGAAGAAAAAGCAAGTGAAACATTTATGGACCTCAGCGTACGCACCCGCACGTAAACGTGCGCTCACCGATAGATCTGTACCTACAGATTGGAAAATTGCGCAGGTCGCACCAGTGTTTAAGAAGGGTAGTAGGAGTAATCCATCGAACTACAGACCTATATCATTGGCGTCGGTTTGCAGTAGGGTTTTGGAGCATATACTGTATTCAAACATTATGAATCACCTCGGAGGGAACGATCTATTGATACGTTATCAGCATGGTTTCAGAAAACATCGTTCTTGTGCAACGCAGCTAGCTCTTCATTCGCACGAAGTAATGGCCGCTATCGACAGGGGATCTCAAGTTGATTCCGTATTTCTGGATTTCCGGAAAGCTTTTGACACCGTTTGTAACCTCCCCCTCACTTATCGACCTTAATGACAGTGAAAAATTAAACCACGTGTACCTAATGGAAATTTGGGAAAAGCAATAGTCACCGAAGTTAATTTGTCGGTAAAGAGGGAGGAAAGGGTTAAATCTAAATGAAAGGAAAAATGCAAATGAAACTGGTGACAATTAATTTTGAAAAGGGGTAAAGTTAATAAAGAAAGTAAATGTGCGGCCGCTACGTTAACAATTAACTAGCGGTAATTAGATATTTGAGATTTGGGGGAAATTACGGTCGCCAGTCCTAAGGACAATTACTATAGTAACTGAAAAAGAAAGGTTATTACACATATAATTAGCACTAGAAGCGTGGCAACTGAAGGTTGACACGTGTAGTGTGAAAACTGAAAGTTTGTCAGAAGTAATAAATTTCGCTACACTCTGACTTAATTTAGCAAAAGAATTAATAAAACCGGAAAATCGAAAGTTAATTTAGTGACTGAAGTTCATAGTGAGCTTTCTTCCTGAAGCACATCGAAATTCAGTAAAATACGGTTAGTCTTGGACTACCTCAACAATCATTTCAAAAGCTACTTGAATCTACGCAATTCAGAAATAAGAGATTTAACTCACAGTAAGCTAAAATACGGTAACAAAACTCGCACTCTTAATTTGTGACTGTGTAATCTAAATATTGTAGCCAGCTATGAATACCTTAACTGAACTTTGAAATTAAAGCAGTGAAATCGAATGATGCTGGCGTTTGAATTTCAACGACACTCGGGTTCATTCCGGAAAAGGAAGGGACTCTGCTTGGTAATGCAATTGGGACAATGAGCAACAAAGGTTCATGCTACATTGCTGTAATTTAGTTATGAAAATGGAACAGTTTGAAAAGCTGAGGTCTGCCATACAGTTCTAAAACTTTAAGCGCTTCCAGTCTTCCTTGTTGGTTGATTGGAGGTTTGAAGCCGTCGATCGAGGAGGTGGCGACAGTCACTCATTGTCGGCCGTCGCTGTTGCAGAAGCTGGATGTTGGCGCGCCTTCTTCTCGACACGGTCACCAGGCGAAACGGAACGGGCTCTTGATGTGCGCCAGCTAATGCTTCCCGTCCGCGACACCGTGTCAGAAACTATCATAGCAAGTCGAGCGCAATTACATGCTGCCCAACCCCGAAAGCGCGGCAACTCGCGGGAGCGTCACACAACACACCTGCTCCACTGCACCACCCCAGCCAGACTCCCCTCTGCTCTGCCCGCGCTCCACGCGGTAGAGTTAACACTACCAAAGATCCTAAACACTTGGGTTCTCCACACGACCTATCGATGTACTCGTTCGATAGCATAGTTTTCCCTAGGCCAGACCCAGCGTATAAATACAAATAATATTCACAAAACAAACCAATTATAAATCGACATAAATGCATAAATATATACAAATAGTAAAACAATTACAATATATAAAGACACAGAAATGTCATATCTTCGGGTAACAAAATAAGGAAAAATCTATAGTACAATAGATGGAAATAGAAGGATATGCATTTCCGGCGTTACACGTTCCTCACAAGCGACTTCTAATCAAGCTGCGGGCCTATGGGGTATCGTCTCAGTTATGCGACTGGATTCGTGATTTCCTGTCAGGAAGGTCGCAGTTCGTAGTAATAGACGGCAAATCATCGAGTAAAACTGAAGTGATATCAGGTGTTCCCCAGGGAAGCGTCCTGGGACCTCTGCTGTTCCTGATCTATATAAATGACCTGGGCGACAATCTGAGCAGTTCTCTTAAGTTGTTCGCAGATGATGCTGTAATTTACCGTCTAGTAAGGTCATCCTAACACCAGTATCAGTTGCAAAGCGATTTAGAAAAGATTGCTGTATGGTGTGGCAGGTGGCAGTTGACGCTAAATAACGAAAAGTGTGAGGTGATCCACATGAGTTCCAAAAGAAATCCGTTGGAATTCGATTACTCGATAAATAGTACAATTCTCAAGGCTGTCAATTCAACTAAGTACCTGGGTGTTAAAATTACGAACAACTTCAGTTGGAAAGACCACATAGATAATATTGTGGGGAAGGCGAGCCAAAGGTTGCGTTTCATTGGCAGGACACTTAGAAGATGCAACAAGTCCACTAAAGAGACAGCTTACACTACACTCGTTCGTCCTCTGTTAGAATATTGCTGCGCGGTGTGGGATTCTTACCAGGTGGGATTGACGGAGGACATCGAAAGGGTGCAAAAAAGGGCAGCTCGTTTTGTATTATCACGTAATACGGGAGAGAATGTGGCAGATATGATACGCGAATTGGGATGGAAGTCATTAAAGCAAAGGCGGTTTTCGTCGCGGCGAGATCTATTTACAAAAATTCAGTCACCAACTTTCTCCTCCGAATGCGAAAATATTTTGTTGAGCCCAACCTACATAGGTAGGAATGATCATCAAAATAAAATAAGAGAAATCAGAGCTCGAACAGAAAGGTTTAGGTGTTCGTTTTTCCCGCGCGCTTTTCGGGAGTGGAATGGTAGAGAGATAGTATTTTTGTGGTTCGATGAACCCTCTGCCAAACACTTAAATGTGAATTGCAGAGTAGTCATGTAGATGTCAATGCCATAGTTTCGTTCGCTGTTATTATGTGTAAGATATCGCTTTACGCTGAGCGGAGACGACATGGAAGATATCGATTTATTTGAACAATTCTCACTATCCCTGACTCAAATGACACCACAACTATCTTTTAATGTGTTTCAGTGTTTACTATACAACAACAGTCTCACAGAAGAAATAAATACAACGGATTGAGAGGTGCCGTGCTAGTGCTGTCACCAGCAAGTACGATATTATTTCTAAGATACTCGTCAAAGTTTACAGTAAATGGGAAAAGAAAGACGACTTCTATTCTCCGGTCACTTTCGTTTAAATGTAAAAGCACAGAGTTAGGGTTCGACGTTGAAGATGAAACAGCTGGAGCGCCTATAAACTCATACAATTGTTGAAAACTTCCTGAAAAATCAAAACTGTGCTCCCGACCGGGACTGGAATCCTGGACCATCGTCATTTACCGGCTTCATTCACAGGCGACACGAGGAAATAATGTTGTGAGTATTAATGGTACAACATACCCAATAAGTGAAGTCTGTAGTCCCGTGGTACGTACCGTCACTGCATCTTAAAGTGTAGGTGGTGGCTTCGACTACCGAATCTTAAAGTGGAGGTTGTGGCTACGATTGCCGCAGATTAAAGTGGAGGTGGTGGCTTCTACTGCCGCCTTGCAGAGGTGTGAGAGTTTTAAATAATGAGCCGTTACTGTGTGTCTGGCATCGCTAGCTGCTGAAACAATGACAGAAACCGTACGCAGTAACTCCCGCTTAGCGTTTCTCTATTGCTCGTTGAGCAACCCTCCGTCTTTTTTTTTAATTTTTTTATTTCTTTTTTTAGTGAATTTTGATTTCCCCAAAAGCATTCCAAGCTAGTCAGCGAGCGAGCATGGACAATAGTAAGACATTGGTCTCCTACCAAGGATGATGACTGTTTGTGTTCCCATCCCGGTTTAGAATTTCCATCATTTTCCTGAATCGATTAAGGCAAATACCGGCATGGTTTCTTTGTAAGGACAGGGCCCATTTGCTTCTCCAACCTTCTGTAAACCAAGTCTTTGCTCTGGTCGTCGATCGGACGTTAAACGCTTATCTTCTTTCACTCCTAGCCAGTTCCACACTTTGGTTTCTTTCCTTTGCTATCTACTCACTCCTTCGTTTCAAGTGTCCCAAATATCAGTACTAGTCAACTGGTTTTATGGTCTAGTAGCTAATTTGCTGTTATTTGTGCTGTTTGTCCATTCTACATTATTTTAGTCGTATTGTAATTTCTTTTTAGACATACTTTAAGAGTTTCTCTACTAACTCATAATTTACGATGCTGCACTCAAGAAACACCGATTTCTCACGAACATTGTGTGAGCACTGTGAATACGAACGCATTGTAACTGGCTGTGTTGCTCTCAGTCATCCACTGGCTACGCATAGATGGCACCGTATAACTTCGCAGCGGGGTGTTTTGTCACCAGATTGTACATACATAGCAGGTTACACGAGAACTGTGACCTCCCATACATCACCAGACAACACGTCTCATTTCTCTTTTTTTTCTGTCGCGAATGAAGGAAGACTTACATATGAAATTTCATTAAGAGTTGCTAGTGGCTACGCTGAATTTTGGTTGTGAAAATTGGTCTCTAAAAAAGAAAGAACAGAGAGCTATTGAACCAGAGGAAACGAAATACGCGATAAAAACAGTTGGATATACCTTAGAAAAGAAGTACTAAACGTCAACATCGGATAGCAAGTAAATACACTCCTGGAAATTGAAATAAGAACACCGTGAATTCATTGTCCCAGGAAGGGGAAACTTTATTGACACATTCCTGGGATCAGATACATCACATGATCACACTGACAGAACCACAGGCACACAGACACAGGCAACAGAGCATGCACAATGTCGGCACTAGTACAGTGTATATCCACCTTTCGCAGCAATGGAGGCTGCTATTCTCCCATGGAGACGATCCTAGAGATGCTGGATGTAGTCCTGTGGAACGGCTTGCCATGCCATTTCCACCTGGCGCCTCAGTTGGACCAGCGTTCGTGCTGGACGTGCAGACCGCGTGAGACGACGCTTCATCCAGTCCCAAACATGCTCAATGGGGGACAGATCCGGAGATCTTGCTGGCCAGGGTAGTTGACTTACACCTTCTAGAGCACGTTGGGTGGCACGGGATACATGCGGACGTGCATTGTCCTGTTGGAACAGCAAGTTCCCTTGCCGGTCTAGGAATGGTAGAACGATGGGTTCGATGACGGTTTGGATGTACCGTGCACTATTCAGTGTCCCCTCGACGATCACCAGTGGTGTACGGCCAGTGTAGGAGATCGTTCCCCACACCATGATGCCGGGTGTTGGCCCTGTGTGCCTCGGTCGTATGCAGTCCTGATTGTGGCGCTCACCTGCACGGTGCCAAACACGCATACGACCATCATTGGCACCAAGGCAGAAGCGACTCTCATCGCTGAAGACGACACGTCTCCATTCGTCCCTCCATTCACGCCTGTCGCGACACCACTGGAGGCGGGCTGCACGATGTTGGGGCGTGAGCGGAAGACGGCCTAACGGTGTGCGGGACCGTAACCCAGCTTCATGGAGACGGTTGCGAATGGTCCTCGCCGATACCCCAGGAGCAACAGTGTCCCTAATTTGCTGGGAAGTGGCGGTGCGGTCCCCTACGGCACTGCGTAGGATCCTACGGTCTTGGCGTGCATCCGTGCGTCACTGCGGTCCCGTCCCAGGTCGACGGGCACGTGCACCTTCCGCCGACCACTGGCGACAACATCGATGTACTGTGGAGACCTCACGCCCCACGTGTTGAGCAATTCTGCGGTACGTCAACCCGGCCTCCCGCATGCCCACTATACGCCCTCGCTCAAAGTCCGTCAACTGCACATACGGTTCACGTCCACGCTGTCGCGGCATGCTACCAGTGTTAAAGACTGCGATGGAGCTCCGTATGCCACGGCAAACTGGCTGACACTGACGGCGGCGGTGCACAAATGCTGCGCAGCTAGCGCCATTCGACGGCCAACACCGCGGTTCCTGGTGTGTCCGCTGTGCCGAGCGTGTGATCATTGCTTGTACAGCCCTCTCGCAGTGTCCGGAGCAAGTATGGTGGGTCTGACACACCGGTGTCAATGTGTTCTTTTTTCCATTTCCAGGAGTGTACATTTAATATAAATGAAAAGATACAAGACCAAAAAAAACTAGTATGAGCATCTGTTACGAATAAGAGGCAAAAGGCCGCAAAAAACGGCATTGTTCTGTTGGTCAGAAAGATATTGGACGCTCAAGGAAGACCGGGAGGGCAACCTTGGAATTCGTATTTGAGGTTTAGGGACAGTGTGATCCTGTATATATATATACGAGGGCAGTTCAATAAGTAATGCAACACATTTTTTTTCTCGGCCAATTTTGGTTGGAAAAACCGGAAATTTCTTGTGGAATATTTTCAAACATTCCTGCTTCGTCTCGTATAGTTTCATTGACTTCCGACTGGTGGCAGCGCTGTACGGAGCTGTTAAAATGGCGTCTGTAACGGATGTGCGTTGCAAACAACGGGCAGTGATCGAGTTTCTTTTGGCGGAAAACCAGGGCATCTCAGATATTCATAGGCGCTTGCAGAATGTCTACGGTGATCTGGCAGTGGACAAAAGCACGGTGAGTCGTTGGGCAAAGCGTGTGTCATCATCGCCGCAAGGTCAAGCAAGACTGTCTGATCTCCCGCGTGCGGGCCGGCCGTGCACAGCTGTGACTCCTGCAATGGCGGAGCGTGCGAACACACTCGTTCGAGATGATCGACGGATCACCATCAAACAACTCAGTGCTCAACTTGACATCTCTGTTGGTAGTGCTGTCACAATTGTTCACCAGTTGGGATATTCAAAGGTTTGTTCCCGCTGGGTCCCTCGTTGTCTAACCGAACACCATAAAGAGCAAAGGAGAACCATCTGTGCGGAATTGCTTGCTCGTCATGTGGCTGAGGGTGACAATTTCTTGTCAAAGATTGTTACAGGCGATGAAACATGGGTTCATCACTTCGAACCTGAAACAAAACGGCAATCAATGGAATGGCGCCACACCCACTCCCCTACCAAGAAAAAGTTTAAAGCCATACCCTCAGCCGGTAAAGTCATGGTTACAGTCTTCTGGGACGCTGAAGGGGTTATTTTGTTCGATGTCCTTCCCCATGGTCAAACGATCAACTCTGAAGTGTATTGTGCTACTCTTCAGAAATTGAAGAAACGACTTCAGCGTGTTCGTAGGCACAAAAATCTGAACGAACTTCTCCTTCTTCATGACAACGCAAGACCTCACACAAGTCTTCGCACCCGAGAGGAGCTCACAAAACTTCAGTGGACTGTTCTTCCTCATGCACCCTACAGCCCCGATCTCGCACCGTCGGATTTCCATATGTTTGGCCCAATGAAGGACGCAATCCGTGGGAGGCACTACGCGGATGATGAAGAAGTTATTGATGCAGTACGACGTTGGCTCCGACACCGACCAGTGGAATGGTGCCGTGCAGGCATACAGGCCCTCATTTCAAGGTGGCGTAAGGCCGTAGCATTGAATGGAGATTACGTTGAAAAATAGTGTTGTGTAGCTAAAAGATTGGGGAATAACCTGGTATATTTCAATGCTGAATAAAACAACCCCTGTTTCAGAAAAAAAAAGTGTTGCATTACTTGTTGAACTGCCCTCGTATATATATATATATATGACAATGTGAACAAGGGAAAACTTTCATGCAAGCTTAGTCAGTTCCCTTTTATAAAATATTTACGGGTTTCTCTGCTATAATTTCGACAAAACGATAGTAATATTTTAGTCACTGGAATGACTGAATTGCTTACAAGCAAAATCCTGTATTTCTTAAAATAAATGGAAGTGAATTAATGTAAGTGGTCCATTATATTCAGATAGCTACATTTACTAGGAAAAACTTCTTTTTTTGGGAAATTTCCTAATCATTTCCAGATTGTGGGTTAATTTCTCTTATGTTTATCGCGACCATTAACTGTAAAGTAGCTTGCAAACGACATACGGATTGCAAGAAACACCGTAAAGGCAGAATTACGACAGTACAGAATAAACGAACAATTTCTGAAAGATTGTAAAGATAAGGAGAAAAAAGATTGGCTGCTTACACCGGCAGCAATGTGAAGTATTCTGGCTGAGGTTTACAGTGTACATCAAGGCATAACTGAACTAGTGAAAAGTGTTGATTTGGATAAACTGTCCCTTCGTAGAGTGGGGCAGTGACCCTGGAGTTGTCAGACCTTATGCCGGCCGTTTGAATCACATTCGCCCGCAGGGTGGACAAGACATGAAGCCTACATACATTTACCGCACTAGGCAAGTGGCACGTGGGATGTCAAGCAGAGACACTACGCCAAGAGTCTAAATGAGTTCCTCATTCGCGTAAAGGCGCTTCTGCGTGGATCAAGTGCTTAGTTCAACATGCCTAGATAACGTCCCCGTCAGCAAGCTCACTTGTAATGAAAGACTGACCAACTGTTGTCCAACACGATATCCGTCTATCAGATACAACAGATAATCAACCATGCCACCTAGGGCCACGCCCTCGCTATACACTATCTAACTGAAAGTATACGGACACCTGTTAGTGGACATTAACATGGGGTGCTTCCACCCTGCTGCTTTACGACGGCTTCAACTCTACTGGGGACAGTCAATGAGCTGCCTGAATGTCGGGGGGGGGGGGGGGGGGGCGATGGCAGTCCATTCTTCCTCAATAGCTGAAACCACAGAAACCGGGGTCTCTAGCAAAGTCGACGTTTTGACTCATCCCAAACACGCTCCACTGGATTCAGGCTGAGACTCTAGACAAGGCAGTCCTTTTGAGGAAAATTACTGTGCTGCCTAATAGATGCCGATTTATGGCAAGGTCCATTGTCATGCTGATACAACACTCATCGTTTTCGAACTGTTCCTCTATTAAACGCGGTACACAAGCTGTAAAATGTGTTCATATACTTCCAAATTTAGAGTTTTCGTAAGCACAATAATAGACCCACACCTTAAGGACAAAAAAACACTCCCATACCGTAACACCACGTCCTCCGTAAGTCACTGTGGCACTAGACCAGGTGGTAGGTAACGTTCTCCAAGTATTCGCCGAATTCAAACTCTTCCATCAGACTGCCACAGATCAAGCGTGATTCGTCATAATGCATCACTCGTTTCCAGTCATCGACTGACCATTGGCGCCACTCCTCATGCCACGAGTGTCGCTTGGTACTGGCTGCAGAAACGTGTGTCCAACGAGAAGCTGGTGAACCAGCGCACCGTCATTGTGCTACCTGGACTGCTGGTAGTACTTAGCAGCTGAGAAGTGATTTCTTCCGCTGATTTGAGATGAGTTTTGAGAACCACCCTCCGTGATCCTCGACGCGTCGCAGTACGTCAGAACGTGAGATATGCCTGGTTTTGGAGTAGCTGTGGAAGTTCCTTCGCGTTTCCACTTGATAATCGCATCACGAACAGTTGCTTGGGCATCTTTAGAAGGGGTCCCTGATGGATGTGTTAGTCAGCTGACATCCAATGACTAATTCACGTTCGAAATCACTGAGCTCTCCTGACGATCAGATTCTGTTGTTACTGCTTCTTTGCTGATAACACAGTATTCCCCGCCTCCTTTTACACTGGTGGTTCCGCCACTCGTGACATGTAGTGGTCAGTTCCACAGCACATACGGGCGTCTGAATATTTTTAATCAAATAGTGTGGAATACAAAAGTCCCTGTGGTGCCAGAGCGCCTCTAGTGGCCTTCCATCACTGAACACAGAGATTAGCATGAGCGCCGGTAAAACGTCGCTAGACTTCGAACAAGGAAAAAGTTCTCTTGTACTAATTAGTTACGACACATATCGAGACATTCCTATGGCAGGCGCACGAGTGCTTGTATCAGAGGCCGTAGAGCTTCTCTTCCTGGCAGATAATCGATGGAGACATTGATGATATACTCTGTAAATCATGTTTTTGAGGGAAAAAATAAATCTTTGGTATTTTTGCCTTCGTATCTATGTCAAAATATTACAGGCCGATTCTGTAGCACTAGTACTTCATACGTCTAAAACACGTCAATAAATCACAGTTCGATTTGATGCAACGTCCGTTTGTCAAGCACAACAGAAGTTGTTCAAATAGTTCAAATGGCTCTGAGCACTATGGGACTTAACATCTGAGGTCATCAGTCCCTTAGAACTTAGAACTACCTAAACCTTACTAAGTTAAGGACATCACACACATCTATGCCCGAGGCAGGATTCGGACCTGTAGCACCTAGAACCGCTCGGCCACATCACCGGCAACAACAGAAGTTGTGCCTCAAATCTAGAACAGCAGCATATGAAATGGGAGTCCAAATGCTATCCACAGGATTCGACCAGGACGCAGAGTGGAAACGTGAGTGTTAAGCTACAAGAACCCGAAACCACGAACTTGTAGACAATCCAACAGTTCCAGTTCCAGGCTTCCACCAACCAAGGGAGGTGTGGGTGCAGTTAAACAGATATCGGACTGAAGAGGGTAGGTGCAAATACAACATGCATAAGTGGGGCTTTTCAAGTGACACTGTGTGTGTGACTGTGGTGACACCCCAACAATGAGCCACATTGTGAATGACTGTCCAATCAGACGCTTTCTTGGTGGCACTGAGAAGCTCCATCAAGCATCCCACGAGGCACTCCGCTGGATCGAGTCCATCAACATCCGAGTGAAGCCTGAGCCGTTTTAAAACTTGTGTACTATATATAATTTCACATGTTCATTTTTATATATATTTCTTTGTTTTGCTAAATGTGTATTACGTAATTGATGCATACGATAATAATAATAATAATAAATAACAGAAGAACCAGAACTTCGAGATGTAAATTAAAAGTATACAACTATTCCCCGTAAACGAAGCTAGAAACACAACAGGACGTGGCTTTACTGAAGGAACTACCCCAGCATTCACCTGAAATGATTTAAGGAATCCGCGGAAAGATTACATGACGATGCCGGATGGAGGTGTGAATCTTGCTCCTCTTGAATACGAGGTCAATGTAACGTTTGCACGGCAATAGTTCGCTCCTAAACTTGTCAGTACTGGGTTCCTGTACGGTGCTTAGAGGAACCTTTCTGCGACTAACCGTGGCGAATGTTTTGAGATTCAGAACTTGGTTCGTACGTCAAAGAAATGCTGCTTAGGAGCAGCAGAGGTGCTAGTGCGTACGGCGGGATACGTAGACGAATACTTTAGGTTTGAGTCCAGCTGTCTGTGTTTCGTACTCGGTTTAGTACTGTCGTCCTGCCAGGAGAGTTAAGATGACGACGTTGCAATAATGTGCCGTCAAGCGGAATGAGGAACGGTCAAGGCTTGACAGGTGCCGGGCTTCCCGGCGGGCAGGTCTCAAAAGAAGAGCGAGGGGCGGAAGAGTGCACGACGCGGCGTGACAGAGGAACGGTTGCGCAAGGCGCGCGCCGCGCCGGCCTTTGGGAGGCCGATAGGTAGACTTCCCGCGCCCACGCAGCGCCTGCACGGAATGCCGATAGCGGCTGCTTCCACTTCGCCTCCTCCGTGCCCGCGCACACCTCTCTGCGCGCATCCGTGTGTGCCGAGACGTACCGTAAGACAAAGGTAGACTGAAGGCATAACTCGACACCGGTGCAGCGTTCGCTGTGCTGGTTGCTGCCCTCTGGAAGCTACTGACGCAAGAAACAACTTCACTTTTTCAGATACCCCGCTCACCTACGTTTCTATCTCTCGTTAGTATTTCATTCCTCATCCATGACATTCGGACTTCGTAAAGTACACTCCTGGAAATGGAAAAAAGAACACATTGACACCGGTGTGTCAGACCCACCATACTTGCTCCGGACACTGCGAGAGGGCTGTACAAGCAATGATCACACGCACGGCACAGCGGACACACCAGGAACCGCGGTGTTGGCCGTCGAATGGCGCTAGCTGCGCAGCATTTGTGCACCGCCGCCGTCAGTGTCAGCCAGTTTGCCGTGGCATACGGAGCTCCATCGCAGTCTTTAACATTGGTAGCATGCTGCGACAGTGTGGACGTGAACCGTATGTGCAGTTGACGGACTTTGAGCGAGGGCGTATAGTGGGCATGCGGGAGGCCGTGTGGACGTACCGCCGAATTGCTCAACACGTGGGGCGTGAGGTCTCCACAGTACATCGATGTTGTCGCCAGTGGTCGGCGGAAGGTGCACGTGCCCGTCGACCTGGGACCGGACCGCAGCGACGCACGGATGCACGCCAAGACCGTAGGATCCTACGCAGTGCCGTAGGGGACCGCACCGCCACTTCCCAGCAAATTAGGGACACTGTTGCTCCTGGGGTATCGGCGAGGACCATTCGCAACCGTCTCCATGAAGCTGGGCTACAGTGCCGCACACCGTTAGGCCATCTTCCGCTCACGCCCCAACATCATGTAGGCCGCCTCCAGTGGTGTCTCGACAGGCGTGAATGGAGGGACGAATGGAGACGTCTCGTCTTCAGCGATGAGAGTCGCTTCTGCCTTGGTGCCAATGATGGTCGTATGCGTGTTTGGCGCCGTGCAGGTGAGCGCCACAATCAGGACTGCATACGATCGAGGCATACAGGGCCAACACCCGGCATCATGGTGTGGGGAGCGATCTCCTACACTGGCCGTACACCACTGGTGATCGTCGAGGGGACACTGAATAGTGCACGGTACATCCAAACCGTCATCGAACCCATCGTTCTACCATTCCTAGACCGGCAAGGGAACTTGCTGTTCCAACAGGACAATGCACGTCCGCATGTGTCCCGTGCCACCCAACGTGCTCTAGAAGGTGTAAGTCAACTACCCTGGCCAGCAAGATCTCCGGATCTGTCCTCCATTGAGCATGTTTGGGACTGGATGAAGCGTCGTCTCACGCGGTCTGCACGTCCCGCACGAACGCTGGTCCAACTGAGGCGCCAGGTGGAAATGGCATGGCAAGC
Organism: Schistocerca serialis cubense; assembly: GCF_023864345.2. Lineage (NCBI taxonomy): Eukaryota > Metazoa > Arthropoda > Insecta > Orthoptera > Acrididae > Schistocerca > Schistocerca serialis. The sequence goes on along the minus strand of NC_064639.1, from coordinate 449,645,496 downwards.
CGTTCCACAGGACTACATCCAGCATCTCTACGATCGTCTCCATGGGAGAATAGCAGCCTGCATTGCTGCGAAAGGTGGATATACACTGTACTAGAGCCGACATTGTGCATGCTCTGTTGCCTGTGTCTATGTGCCTGTGGTTCTGTCAGTGTGATCATGTGATGTATCTGACCCCAGAAATGTGTCAATAAAGTTTCCCCTTCCTGGGACAATGAATTCACGGTGTTCTTATTTCAATTTCCAGGAGTGTAGTATCTTTATTGGATAGTGCGCTCTAACAAATACAATCCGTAAGCCGCCTTGGAAACTCGAATTTCTGTAATTTTATCTTCCTGGTCATTAAGCGAGCCAACAATTAATTAATGAAATTGTGACCATACGGAGTTTCAAATGAAATTTATTGCTTGACTCAGAAGTTCTGTTGGGGAGGACGCAGCACGTTACCTTGGATGGGGAGTCATCAACGAGAGTACAAGTAGTTTCAGATGTGACCCACGGAGGAGAGTTCGACTTCTTGCTGATCATGTTGTGCACTCAAAATCTACAGCGACAGGTAACTGATTACTCAGCAATTAACACTTAAGAGATTGCAAGAAGGTTCATCGAACCACCTTCAGATCGTTCTACTCATTTCTCTCTGTGTAGGTGGGCGTCCCAACAAAATATTTCCCCCTACTTATGACTTGGCAGACAGCATTAACAATAATCTCAACCTATTTGCATATTGCCTATAATAAAATACTATATGAAAAAAACTGGACAATTATCCAGACGCAAAGATTTCAAAGTGATCCTAAGATCAGCAACTTGCTTTAAATGTTTAGCAATGATGAATTGTGCACTTAATAAAGAAACTTGAACATGTTATACTACGACCACGGCATTAGTGTGTCACAACTGGAATCAGTCAATTCAACAACTTGCGGGGATATGAAACAGAGTGACTGAGGGAGATGGCGCAGTGGTTAGCAGACTGGACATGCATCGGAGAGGACGACGGTTCAAATTCGCGTCCGCCCATCGAGATTTAGATTTTCCGTGATTTCCCTAAATCGCTGCAGGCCAATGCCGGAATGGTTGCCCTGGAAAGAGCACGGCAGCCTCGCTTCCTCATCCTGTCCTAATCTGAGCTTGTGCTCCGTCTCTAATCACAGCGCTGTCGTCGGGACGTTGACCTATAATTCCAGTTTCCTTTTCCTATTTTAAAATAAAATGGTCTAATAGGATAATTCATAGCTGTCTTCGCTGCTTTGCTAGAATACCATACCGGGAAAATGCAGCCTACCAAAGAGATTGCTTACGAGACACTTGTCTGAGACATCCTACAATATTGTTCAAGTGCGTCGGACCCATACCAACAGTGGATACTGAACATCTGCAAACGAGAACAGGACGAAAGGTCACAAATTAGACTCGAGGAATGACAGCACGGAAATGTCGAAAACCATGAAGTGGTAAACACTGGAAGAAAGCCGTCAACAGTCCCGCAAAAGCATATTTAAGAGATACTTAAGAATCAGTATTAACAATAAGAGAAGAAACTAGGACTACATAAGCGGCTGGCAAATGAAAATGAGACACACAGGAAAAAAGGAAGTACAATGTTTATTATTTGAAAAGTAATCGCCATAACTGTTAATAAGTCTATCTAACTGTGAAACAAGATGGTCGATACTTTCATGGGAAAATGTTTCCGGTTGCATACGAAACCATGATTGTATCTAGGTGTCCATCTCCTCATCCGAAGCAAGCTGACGGACACGAATGCTTTTCTTCAGGGCCCAAAAACATAGAAATCGCATGAGGAGAGATCGGGATTACGGAGAAACTTCTGCAGCGTAATCGAAACAGCAAGAGGGCAAGCCCGATTTGTTTTGGACAAAGAGGCCTGCTACAGCCATGGTTCCTAGGCAAACGCAAACATTTTTCTATGAAGGTATTGACCGTCTTCTACCAAAGTGACATAAATATATTAATAGTTATAGCGATTACTTCTGAAGTAATAAATAGCTTATTTACTTATTTTCATTCGTCTCGTTTTCATTTTACTACCTTTTATACACTCTAAGACAAAAAAAGACGCACCACGAAGAAATTATCCAAATTAGACGGAACTTGGGAGATATGATGTACATATACAGATAAACAAATGATAAAAATTTCAGAAAAATCAGATGATTTATTCAAGAGAAAGAGCTTCACAAATTGAGCTAGTCAGTAACAAGTTGATCTGGTTCTGGCCTTTCTCCAAGCTATTATTCTGCTTGGCACTGATTGACAGAGTTGTTTCTGAGGGATATCGTGCCAGATTTTGCGAAACTGGGGAGAGATCTGGCGAACTTTCTGGCTAAATTAAGGTTTGACAACCACGGATACAAGCAGTAGAAACTGCGGGCGGGCACTATCTTGCTGAAATGTAAGCACAGGACTGCTCGCCATGAAGGACAACAAAAGGGGACGTAGAATTCTGTCGACATACCGCTGTGCTGTAATAGTGCCGCGAGTGGCAACCAAAGTGATTCTGCTATTCAAACAAATGCCACCCCAGCCCGTCGCTCCTGGGTGTCGTGTCGCACCCCACCGCTCTCGGGGCCGTCTCCATACACGTCTTTACTGATCATCGCAGTTCAGTTCGAAGCGGTGCTCAGCAATGAACACGAATTCTACCCTAGTCAGTGAGATCTGCGGGCTTTCAAATTAAATTAAATGATCAGTGGTGTGGCCCTCAACTATGTACCCTCTGACTCAGAGTTGAAATATTGAAGTTTTGGCTGGCTTCGTTGTCTTATTATTTATGAACAACTACATAGCTCGCGAGATAGTCACTTCTAAACGCATACTACCTCTTTACTGCAGAAGCCACGGAAATCTCACAAGTGCACAAGTCGACACTACGAAATATTTCTATCTCCCGCGACCGTGCGTCCGTCGCGCCGTACTGTACAGGACTCTCCCGTGCCCTCTCCTGTACGCCCCAGAACTCCTCTGTCCTCTCTCGAAATGATGCTCCTCCCCCACCTCCATACAGTCTCTCCACGTTTCCTTTTGGAACGTTCGCTGTGTTTGGCTAGAGCGATCCCGCCCTGTCTCCAAGCCAACGCACGTTCACAAACATAATGAAACACATTCGAAATTCTGGATTTACATTTAAATAACTTGAAATTAAATAAATATTCCTACGGCTGGACCATAAACACACTCTAACACACATTATTCAATACACAAACAAATTAAATAAACATATATCAAAGGAATAGCAACAAAAGGTAGGCCAGTAGCCTAATGTCTCTGTGCTTTCTAAAACACAGTAAATAATTGATCAGTTTCTTCATGAATAGTTTATATCGGATATAAACAAAGACATAGATGAATATATATATTTGTAAGCATGCTGCTACCGTTTTTTCGTGTAACTGTGGGGTACTTAGGGCCTGACGCGATCGATAGTAATCGGCCACTTTGACCTCCAATAACTCATGTACTATTCAAGTTACATGCCTGTAGTATATACCAATTTATGTTTACACTAATAGCTTCATGAAGACACATCGATCGACAAAATCGGTTGAACCGTTTAGATTTTGGAAATTTGTTGCTGGGTGTTACTTGTATAAATTATTGTCAGATACTAAACTTTAAACTAATAAAGATGTTGAAAATCTTATTACACCATCAGAATCGTCGTGCAAATAATGGTAATGTAAATTTTTCTTTTTGATGTATCATGATTCCTCTGGCTGCTGTGAATTCCTATATGATCTGTGAAACGTCTGCCATTAAGGTTTCACAAAGTCCACCATCTTTGCCATTCCCGGCAAGTCTCCTTCATCAACACAGCGTCACCATGTAATTCCTAGCCATGCAGTCCCTGAACCCCAGCTAACGTTCGGCGCCATACGGCCGCCAACGAGCCGCGGCCCGCCGAGAGGCCCCAGCCAGATTCCAGACCGAAAATGTGTCTGGAGACGTCCTGGACAGCGGTGGTATATCAACCTGACTGTCACTCGCCATACGGCTCGACAACCAGAAGTGATAACCTGGGGTCCCAATTCTTTACATAGTAAGACCATTTTGGTTGCCATCCATCTACTGTATTCAATGGCCTGTTCTGTTGCGCTTTGTGGAAAGTCATCCTGGGCTCACATTACACCAAAATTATGCCCACCCGCACACTGTTTCTATTCGTGATTGCCTAAACTTACCTTGGCCACCAAGGTCGCCAGATCTTTCCCAAATTGTGAACTTTTGGAGTATTATGGACAGGGCCCTCCAACATATCGAAATTTTGACCATATAATGCACCAGTTGGACAGAATTTGGCACTATATGCTCAAGAGGATATCCAATAAGGGTGACAAGAAACACTTAAATGGTTATCAGCCAACTTCCTTACTGACAACTTTCTCCAAAACAATTCGAAAAACTAATGCACTCAAGGCTAATCCTACGTATAAGTAGAAACAATTTATTTAGCATATCACAGTTTGGATTCCAGAAGGGTTCCTTGACTGAGAATGTCATTTATACATTCGCTCACCAAATATTACAAACCTTAAATAATAAAATATCACCACTTAGTATTTTTTGTGATCTTTCCAAGGCGTTTGATAGAGTAGATCATGTTACCCTCTCAGAAAACTTAACTTTTATGTAGTTGACGGCTTTCCACACACTAGTTTAAATCATACTTACCAAATGCAAAAAGTTGTCCTGAATAATTCAAACAACGCTGGACTGGGGAGAAATCACAAAAAGAGTCCCACAGGGTTCAACTTTTGGGTCCATTCCTATTCCTTGTATATGTGAATGACCTGCTTAACACTGAACAGGCAGAGTTGGTATTTTTTACGGACGACACTATCGTTACAATAAGGAAAGCAACAGAATAGACTGTAAATGATGGTTTTCGCAGAATTATTGAGTGGTTCTCTGAAAATGGACTCTACAAAGATTTTGAGAACTATATTCAGTTCTGTACAACAAATATAATCATACCAATAATTACTGCACATGGACAGGAGTTCGTAAAAATACGGTAAATAGCTTAGAATGCTTCAAATTTTTGGCTGTACACATTGATGGAAGCTTGAACCAGACAATTAAATTCAGCTACTTTTGCTCGTCTACGATTGTTAGTCTTGGGCTAGTCTTGGAAACAAACGTATCAATTTTCTGACATTGTTTGCATATTTCCACTCGAGGCTTTAGGTATGTTAATTCTACTATGGCAATACATGAACTCGCCAATCCATCACTATTTGAGAACAGTGATATTCATACCTACAACACTAGCTATCATTGGCTCAGAAAGGAGTCTAATAAACAGCAACAACATTTTTGTCGATTGATCAATAACATAAAATGTCTGACAGGTAATAAGCATGTTTTAAACCTAACCTAAAATTCTTCTTTTCCTCAGACGAATTTCTTTTTAAAACTGGCTGCCTGTACAAACAAAAAAGAACTTGTTTTTAATTGTAGTTTCATGAGCAAAGCTAAAAATTAACGTGCTCATACCCCATAAACTGATTCGTTCCGCATCATCTCGACAAAAGGATTGCTCTAATGATCTATGGAACATGTAATTGACTAACTATCTAAATAACTAACTTGTATCCGTGGTTGCCAAACCTTAACTTAGCCAGAAAGGTCGCCAGATCTATCCCCAATTGAGAATAGTTGGAACATTTTGGGCAGACCCCTCCAACCATCTCGGGATTTTGACGATCTAACGCGCTATTTGGCAAAATCTGGCACGATCCCCATCAGGAACAACTCTGTCAGTCAGTGCGGTTTTGGGGCGGTGAGAACACACCGAGGATGAAGAAAATTAAACACCGCGTGTGCTCAACCACAAAAAGTACAGATCATGCTGGGCACGATCATGAGTATAACTGAGGAATTTGCTGTTTTATGGTGACTTGTTGTATTTAATAGGTTGAGGGAGGTGGATTTTCTCACATGTCTCTAAAATTGGTTTGAAAGTTGATGCACAGACGCGCGAAACTGAAATGCCGCACCGAGAAAACAGTGCAGCGCTCTTCACAGGATTTTGTGTGTGTCCAAGTATGGTGAGGTGTTGGTATGGAGCCACGTCGGAAGTTGCTTCACCATATAAGAAGTCCCACAATTGCCAACGAAATCGTAGAGGTCCAGAGACGGTGAGGAGGAAAATTGTTCTTCTTCTCTACCTAAAAGCTTTACGGCCTGGAACATTGTCGTGATGCACCAGACAGTCCGAACGTCACAGTGCAGGTTATCCTTTTTGTACAGCAACTTGCTTAATCGTTTTTGCACCTGAAGAAATTTTTTCTGGTTACTATGGTAACTAGGGGAACAAAATCATGGTGATATGGCCTTTCATGCTGAAAAACCCAACCAAAATTGTTTTAACGTTGATTCTCACCTGTATTGCTTCCTTTGGTCGTGGTGAAGAAGCAGTCTTCCACTGGCTAGACTGTAGATCGTCACACACATAACGTTTTCGTCGCTTGTTTCCCTAATTGAAAAAATAACGTGATGTTAATAAGATGTTCTATCACGCCCGTAGCTACGAAATCGCTGAACACGTAAAACGGCAATTAGAAAAAAAAAAAGCTCAGACGTAACTGACGCTTCCATACGGCTGACCGTTGGTTTACTGATTAAAAATAGTAGATAAACATTGTGGGAGACACCATCACTCCAACTCTTCTTCCAACAAGAAACGAATTATAAGTCATCCACCCTGATACGTCACAACATTAAGAACAAGGCAAGACCCCAACCACGACTTTCTCCCTGAAGTAGTGTGGGAAGGTGAGGCTTGGGAAGGACGGAAAGAACACTTTGTTACACCCATTCCCATCGGAAGGGAAGATGAACAAAAGTGCTATATTATAGAAAGGAGGACGTACATGGATTGGACAAAAAGACTATAACATCACGAGAAATGCATGCTTGATAATAAATGCAGACGTTAGCCAAGGCTTAAGATAAAACTAAAACTAAACTCCGTCCGAACAGGCCAAGGAAGGCCCAACGGTACCGACCGGCCGCCGTGTCATCCGAGCCCACAGGCATCACTGGATGCGGATATGAAGGGGCATGTGGTCAGCACACCGCTCTCCCGGCCGTATGTCAGATTACGTTACCGGAGCCACCACTTCTCAATCAAGCTGCTCTTCAGTTTTCCTCAAGGGCTGAGAGTACCCCGCTTGCCAAGAGCGCTCGGCAAACCGGATGGTCACCCATCCAAAATTGCTAGGCCAACCCGACAGCGGATAACTTCGGTGATCCGACAGGAACCGGTGTCACCACTACGGCAAGACCGTTAAGCCTTAAGATGGCGCTGTTGTATTTGACCGAACGGCACCTGTGCAATGTCCTCAATGCGTTGCAAGTGTCGGCCGTTGTGAGAACGAGGTTCTGTGGTGCGTTATGTCTGAGCTAAGAAAATTCAAGCATGTGCAAATTGTTGGTGCTCATACGGTGGATGCTTCCGTGACCAAGGAGGTCGAAGTATTTGGTGTTTGAAGAGGCACCTTGTCCAATACTTATCGCATACAGAGAAAGCGGAAGACATCATACAATAAGCCACAACGCGGACAAAAGTGTGTGTCGGGTGATCGTGACAGACGGTCATTGAAGAGGACAGCTGCAAAATCATTGCGGAACTGAATGTCGCACTCGAGAATTCTGTCAGCGACAAAACAACGAAGGGAGCTCCATAAGTAAATCACTGCAGTGCAACCTGGAATCCCGAAACCACACATCAGTGACGTAAACGCCTGTAACAGGAAAACGTGGTACCGAAGCCATAAAACCTCGACTTTGGCACAATGGAAGAATGTTATTTTTGCTGCATGAGTCTTGGTTCACACTGTTTCCATCGTGTGGCCTTTTGCGTTACAAGAGTGAAACATGGCTGACGTTTGGTGCTGTTTTGGGCAGCTATATTGCGGTATTCCACAGGCTTCATAGTTGCTCTGCAAGGTAGCTTTATTGCCAAGGACTGTGTGACCATAATGGTTCATTGGGTCCATTCGATAGGAAAATGTTTGTTCCCCAGTGATGACGCTGTGTTGCAAGAAGACAGGGTTCCTGTTCACACATTTCGGATCGTCCGAGACTGGTTTTCTGAGCTCGAGGATAAAATGTCGCATCTCTCCTGGCCACCAAACTCACCTATCTATCGATCGCTTGAGCCTTGTCCCGCACTTACGAAGGGTCAGTCATGGTTAATCAGATTTGGCATGTTAATGTTTAAGGGATGGCCGGATGCCCTTCCTGCCGCCACCCTGTACCCCCTGGGACCGAGTTAGTGTAGCCCAACTGTCTGCGTCGAGCGTAATCCATGGAATAGGGCGAAAGTGTTCAGATGTCTGCGAGCCGTTTAACTGAGGCGGAACATGGGGACCAGCCCGGTATTTACCTAACGGGATGTGGAAAACCGCCTAACTACCATATCCAGGCTGGGCGGCACCCATCGGCCCTCGTCGTTTATCCGCCGGGCGGATTCGATCCGAGGCCGGCGCGCCTACCCGAGTCCAGGAAGCAGCGCGTTAGCGCTCTCGGCTACCCTGGCGGGTTGGCGATCACACTCACCACCATCTCAATATTATTGAGCCTTTGTGGTCTACTTTGGAGAGAAGGGTGCGTGATGGTGATTTACTTCCTTCAGCTTTACCTGAGCTCAGCTCTTTTTTCAGGAAGAGTCTACATCTACATATATACTCCGCAAGCCACCAAGCAGTGTGTGGCGGAGGGCACAATTCGCGCCGTCATATTCCCACCCACCCCCCTCCCCCCTGTTCCACTCGCGGGTCGCGCGAGGGAGAAACGACAGTCTGAACGCCTCAGTACGAGCTCTAATTTCCCTTATCTTTGAATGGTGATCACTGAGCGATTTGAAACTTGGTGGTAATAGTATATGTTATAATAATATATGGTATCAGACTCCTTTGAAAATCGTGCAGGACCTGTATTTATCCATTCCGCGGCGACTGGAAGCTGTTCCGAACGCCAGCGTGTTGCCTACACAGTATTAGCCATGATAATATGTTGTGTTTTTTATATTTCCGTGTTTTTGTCCACCCCCTGTGTACTGATGACCTGGAACATTACGACCACTGCCCACTTCGAGAGTGAATGTTGCTTTCTGACGTTGGGGCCATTTGATGCAGTAATGAAAGTTTGTAAGCCGAGCAGAGAAGAATGGGGAACCACTATAGCGTCGATGAAAATAAGGGAATCCGTTAACAAAATGCCCTATTGTTATGGCCCGGCGCCTGGGAACGAAAACCTTAAAAACACCGAAGCTGATCGTCTGTTCTCATACTACAGTCGTGAATATCTTCGGGAAGGGGTTGATGGACGGTGAAGCGACGAGTAGTTGACAAGGTGTTAGACGACTGCTCCTCAACGCAGAACCAAGAGGTCGGAGTGCTGCCCACTCTGCAGAGCAGGTCGGTGATTTGTGGCAGACTGACGACAGAGTACAGACCCAAGTATTTCTAAGTATACTGTCCAGGGCACATTGTTGAAAATAGGGTGTTCTCTTGTCGACCCAACGACATCGTCAATTACGACTGTAGTAGGCAAGGGGTCATCGAGAATGGATCATGAATCAACGGAGGCTTAAGACCTGGTCGGGTGAATCACGTTTTTTGTTACACAAGATCGATGGTCGTGTTCGGGTACGCAGTGATCCAGGCGATCCTTACATTTGTCCTCTAGCCATCCCTGCTTAGCCATTATGCACTTCCCGTCGATCTCATTTTTGAGACGTTTGTATTCCTTTGTGCCTGCTTCATTGACTGCATTTTTGTATTTTCTGCTTTCATCAGTTAAATTCAATATCTGTTCTGTTACCCAAGGGTTTCTATTAGCCCTCGTCTTTTTACCTCCCTGCTCCTCTGCTGCCTTCACTGTTTCATCTCTCCAAGCTACCCATTGTTCTTCTACTGTATTTCTTTCCCCCATTATTGTTAATCGTTCCCTAATGCTCTCCCTGAATCTCTCTACAACCTCTGGTTCTGCCACTTTATCCAGGTCCCATCTCCTTAAACCCCATCTTTTTGCAGTTTCCTCAGTTTTAATCTACAGTTCATAACCAATAGATTGTGGTCAGAGTCTACATCCGCCCCTGGAAATATCTTACAATTTAAAACCTGGTTCCTAAATCTCTGTCTTAACATTATGTAATCTATCTGAAACCTTCCAGTATCTCCAGGCTTCTTCCATGTATACAACCTTCTTTCATGATTCTTGAAAGAAGTGTTGGTTATGATTAAGTTATGCTGTGTGCAAAATTCTACCAGGCGGCTTCCTCTTTCATTCCTTACCCCCATTCCATATTCACCAACTACAATTCCTTCTCTTTCTTTTCCTACTATCGAGTTCCAGTCACCCATGACTATTAAATTTTAGCCTCCCTTCACTATCTGAATAATTTCTTTTATCTCATCATACATTTCACCAATCTCTTCGTCATCTGCGGAGCTAGTTGGCATATAAACTCGTACTACTGTGGTAGGCGTGGGCTTCGTGTCTATCTTGGCGACAATAATGCGTGCACTATGCTGTTTGTAGTAGCTTACCCGCATTCCTATTTTTTTATTCATTATTAAACCTACTCCTGCATTATTTTGTATTTATAACCCTGCATTCACCTGACCAGAAGTCTTGTTCCTTCTGCCACCGAACTTCACTAATTCCCACTATATCTAATTTTAACCTATCCATTTTCCTTTTTAAATTTTCTAACCTACCTGCCCGACTAAGGGATCTGACATTCCACGCTCCGACCCGTAGAACGCCAGTTTTCTTTCTCCTGATAACGACGTCCTCCTGAGTAGTCCCCGCCCGGAGATCTGAATGGGGGACTATTTTACCTCCGAAATATTTTACCCAAGAGGACGCCATCATCATTTAACCATACAGTAAAGCTGCATGCCCTCGGGAAAAATGACGGCTGTAATTTCCCCTTACTTTCAGCCGTAGTACCAGCACAGCAAGGCCGTTTTTGTTAGTGTTACAAGGCCAGATCAGTCAATCATCCAGACTGTTGCTCCTGCAACTACTGAAAAGGCTGCTGCCCTCTTCAGGAACCACACGTCTGCCTAGCCTCTCAACAGATACCCCTCCGTTGTGGTTGCACCTACGGTACGGCTATCTGTATCGCTGAGGCACGCAAGCCTCCCCACCAACGGCAAGGTCCATGGTTCATGGGGAGAGAACTTTTCTTTTATGGCCTAAAAATTCAGCAGAGCGTGTAGGAGACAACGGATTTTTGTTATACATTCACTTTTAACACGTTCTTTTACATGAAACCGTTGAAAAAGGAAAATAAAAAAGTTGTGTTACCATCTAAAATTTGAAGCGAACGTGTCATACATTAGAAATTAATACGTACTTTTACAGAGATGCGTTCAAAATTAAAATTAAAGTGTCGTCTTATGACCTAATAACTTGAATGTGTAGCCGATAAAAAAAACCTGTTCGGTATTAATAAGTGAATCTACACGAAAGCGTAAGAAATGAAAATGAAACGAACTAATAACTAAATACAGACGAACAAACACAGAACTGGATTTTCTGCTACATAATTGTACAGACTAGTGAGGAAAAATCAAATCTGTATTATAATCTAATAGCTGACGTGTAAAGCTGTAGGGTCTGTATAGCTAGATGCTGCATAATAAGTGTTCACAACACCTTCAATCCATGTAAGGACTGAACAATTTTGTACTGCCGCTACTACTCTCACCATAGCTCTTTATAACGGTATTAGCGAAGTTTTACGTATTTATTGACAGAACTGAACTACGTTATTTATTAACACTTTTCCATCTGAGTGTACTCTCCGATAACGTATATTTCCGCGATTACTATACATTGCAGCTACTACAGTATTAGTGTGAATTGACTACAGCGCCGAGCGGCCTGGATCATTCGGGTATTGTTTAGTACTGTCGGACGCCTTCGGTCACGTTTGCACGTAGACGAGGTTTAGTTCCGCGTTTGGTTAAAACAGAAGGAAACGTTCAACAGGTTTACCATTCTCGTTCACATATCTTAAAATGAAAGGTAGTTGATCTATATGCGAAATGTCCACAGTAGAAGGTGCAGTGCCAGAAATATCATCCGTACTACTTGAACTCGAAATCGAACCAGCAACATTTTTTGCAAAAAATTTATCTACTCTGCCAAGCGTTTTTAGAACACTGTCTTCTCGTTCTTCGATAAGTTCCGAAATGCCACCCCACTTAATTTTCCACGTTTGCTTTTTCACTGTTATTCATGTTAAGCCACTAACAAAATTGTCAACCAACATTCAACAAAAGACAGAATATTGTAAAAGGAAAGAAAGAAAGACTGTATACATTTCTAATCTTACTACACCGCACACGAGCACAAAGTTTTTTACTTTAAACGCGGCACATGAGCACAAAGATTCTTCCTTTAAACACGGTGCGGTGAACTGACGAACTCGGATTACTCGACGTAACTGTGCTCTGAAGGAACGACAATGCAGAATAATTTAATTTCATTGTCGCCAGTTTCTCTGTTGTCGGTGAACAGTAGAAGCACACCTGCCGGCTGGAATTCGTCACGTAAAGAAAACGGGACAGTCCCTTTTTTGGCTTTTGTTTCCCGCTTTGCCGGAATTTTAGCTGGGACACAAATATGTTCTGAATATTCTTGACAATGTCTTTCTAATTTAAAAAGCAAATAATTTTTGCAATTTCTTGCAGTGAGGTGTGCTGGATCTTATCCCACTTATTCTTATAACATTTTAGCGATTTCTGTGGGCAGAGAAGACAAGCTATAAAGTTTAAGTAGTCTTGTTGCCACTTGATGTGGTGTGTTGTCATTTGTGTGAACACCACTGCTATATCTACATTCAAATGCACCTTTTGTTCCAATAGAAAATAAAAATAGCCTTTCCTCGTACAAGAAAAGCTTAATTAAGAAGTTCAATATAAAATTTGTAGCGCCACATACTATTTGATTGCACAGAGTGGGAACTTTGATATCGTGCAGGCTGCAGTACAATAAATGAGACAAACGAATGTTAGTTTCTTCTTCTTTTTTCGCCAAAAAAAGTAACTAAGTAAATAAATAAATAAAATTTTTAAACTGTCGTGAAGTGTATTTCACACATTATTAGGTATTCTGCATATGCTCTTTGCATATAAACATGTGTTTAAAAATGTAAAACATTCCCAGTATCAACATATTTTGTTAAATGGGTGTCATTAAATCAAAGCTCAGATATTGAAGACCATAGGGCTGGCTCTGAGCACTATGCGACTTAACTTCTGAGGTCATCAGTCGACTAGAACTTAGAACCAATTAAACCTAACTAACCTAAGGACATCACACACATCCATGCCCGAGGCAGGATTCGAACCTGCGACCGTAGCGGTCGCTCGGTTCCAGACTGTTGCGCCTAGAATCGCACGGCCACTCCGGCCGGCGAAGACCATAGGGCTTTGATATTAATTACAGTAATGGGGGGTTGACTTGATTCTTCCCCGTAATTTCTACAAGAAATCTAAGTAGAGTCGGGCTAACATACTGAGGCCCACACATGTTACAGTAGTTAAGAAACTGCCGATTAGTTTTATCACAGCTTTTGAGGGGTTCTGGTATTTTCAATGGGGAAAATATGATAGGGTTAAGTAGAAGCCGGCAACATTCTCGGAATAATAATAATGTTTCAAACATTGTATTGTAGATTGCCGTCCTGACAGGTTACTTCAAGATATTTTGAACAATCATGAAGACGATACCAGACAGAAACCCAATGTTAAATTTCCATTCAGTCACCAAGTAAACTATGCATATTTCCAAGCTTCTATTGTCGAATTTCGTTCTTAAGGCTTATTTAAACTAGCAAGTTGTTTAACAATACTAAATTTTTTGTCGTTTGCAAGCGCAGTTATTTTAAACTGTAAAAGGTTAAAATGAGTACAGAGCAAAAAATGTCGCCCCCTTAAGGTGCCGCTCCTAGTCCCGTGTCTAGCGGGCTTACATGTAAATCCGCCACTGGTTGTACTGCGGCTTTTCCAGTAGAGCAACATCATTTGTCTTCAGTAGAGAGGGCGTGCGGATCGCAGTGCAAAAGAAGAAATCGCCGCAATGCGAGCGAACATTATTTCTGCAGGAAGAGCAAACACAGTAATTGCGACATTGCAAGGCAAAAGGTACATATCACTACCATTGCAAATATTTTTTGATAAGTTACAGGAACAAGTCAGGGACCCAAGTACTGGTTATTATAAGGAGAGATCAAAAATTTTCCGTTCTAAGGCCGCACAGTTCAGAATCGGCATTCCAGTCAGGCAAAATCGCTCTGAGCATTGAGACAACTATGCTACCAACGCAAGAGGTTGACGATACCAGTTTAAGAAAACACTGTGTACTGCTGCGTGAAGAAGTCCATAACTACCTGCTGCACATCCTCGTCTGACAGGAATCGTTGGCGCTTCAAAGGCTTAATGGACCGGAGGCTTGATATTCGCATAGGGAGGGAACAGGTTTATAGGACAGGTGATCGAGTGTCTTCCACTTGAAAAGGTTCGTAATGGATGAGGCTGGCCTCCCAGACTGCGCGCCGTCTTGAGTAGAATCGCGACCAGCACGTAACTTGGCGCACCATTCCACAACGGTGGGTTTCGACAGGCGTGCTGCCCCATACACATTCTTCATCTCCGATGGATGGATGTCAGTGTTTTTCCTTCGGTAGCCAAGAAAAGAACAATAGCACGTTGGTCCTGTTTAGACGCATTTAGTAATAACGTCCTCATAATTCGAGCTTCTGTCTGTACGATACGTGTGTCGGAAAGATACGAATGCCACACTGATTTCTTGCTTACAAGCCAGTACTTATATATCAACATCGGAGTAGCGCTACGTTGCATATACGCTTCAGTAACGTCGTCAAACGGAAACTTTTTGATCGCCCTCTTATATTAAAGATTGCCGGCTAATTTTCTTCTTAATCGTTGACGCAGATACATCACATACGTGCCAGTGATACCATTGTGCCCAGCGGCAACAAAATCCAGTTCGCTGGGTTCTTGTTATTAAATTACTCACACCAGCAATACACATGTGACTTTGCTGTATGGAACAATTTCTCTTAAAAATAAATCCACTGCTCCTGGAAAAAAGAATCTGACTGGCTTTTTCCTAAAAGTTGTTACTAATACTTCAATGAAAGTGATTCTTCTGTTAGAATGCGAAATATATTTGGACATTCTTTACCAGAGATTAATGTTTTATGAATCGTCATCTTGATCTTAATCAATAAAAATTTTGTGAATGTAAAGACACATATTTGGATTTTCAAACTTTTTTCCAACACTCTTGTATTCCTTAAAATGAGAGCAGTTCATAGTTAGCAAATTTAATTCTTATCTTTAGTATTTAATCCTACTTAGGCTCGAACTGAAAATAATATTAAACTCTTTTTTTATCTCCAATGAAACTATCAGGCAGCCAAAAAGATAAGTATCAACCAAAATTTCTTAAGTAATCGATGTAAAAAATGTTCATGGTTGCTATCCACTTATTAAAAATTAAACTTTTCCACTTTACACACAAAACACGTTTATTGCTTGTTTCACTTACAGCCTCGGTGTAGCACTCTGAGCCATAAAATAATCCTGTTTCTACTTTAACCTATTGCTTTCTCTCGTAGCTACACTACAAAACAATTACAACAAAAATGATCTCTAACTGAAGGCGTCACTACTCTCCTTGAAAAAACAAAAAAAGAATGAAAGAAAGAAAAGAAATTCCACAGTCTACTCTAATCTCATTCCCAGAATACTACACAAATTAATCATCTAAAATGCTGCCCATTCAAGCTTGAAATAGACGAAGCGTTGTAGATCGCCATACCTTACTGTGAAATGATATGAATGTGCGAGTCTTCGCTAAATACGTCTTCTCTGGACCTCAGACACTAAGGAACTCTGTCAACTTTTGACAAGACCAAATAGAACAACGCTTCAATCCCCTTACAACAATCCGTGCCACGATTACAACGAATGTGCCACACGTGGCCAAGTTAATTTATGATTAATATAATATTCTGGGCCAACTTCGCTTCTCTCTGGAGCTAAGGCGGCTGGTTACTTTACTGCCCGCCGGATACTGCCTCTTCTGTACTTGAACATCTCGTGGCTCCTATCACTCCCACGCCATGTCACTGCATATGCCAATGAAACAGATAGCAATAACAACATTAAACACTCACCATTACTATAAATAATAGTTACTCTTTTTTTTATATACTTTTAGATGTGTAATGTTTTTGCCACGAACTGCCTACATTAGTGGTCTCCCTCCCAAGAAAATGTTACGTTACGTAAATGGTGCTTCACACTTCATGGGATCTTAGTAAATAATCGAGATCAGCATGGTAGCTGTGGACCACACGAACGTTATTACGAATCACCAGCAGCCTTCCATCTTGATATCATCCCCGACGGCGATGGCATTTGCCATTACGCGAGAATCGTGTTGTAGTCGTTTACGGGGTATGATAGTGAACGCACGTTGATGCCTTGGCCACAAAATTTGCCTGGCCTGAGCCCGATGGAACACATCGGGAACACTGTCAACCACCATCTCCGCGCTCACAAAGCATCAAGCCGTAATTTACGGGGGTTGCGTGACCTGCGTACAGACATCTGATGCCAGGGACCTCCGGAAACCTATGAAGGATTTGCCTAATCTATATCACGCATAGTCATTGCTATATTGCTTTCCAAACGTGGACGAACAAGAAATTAAGCAGGTGGTCGTAATGTTTAGCTCGTCACCGTGAACTCTGACGGCTCTACCACAGTGTTTCCGGGGCTATGCCTCACCGTTGCCAGTAAAAGAAACAAAAAACTATCTTTAATAAAACAACCCTGTCGGAACACAATACCTGACGGTAGAAGAGTTATGGAAAATGTCAATATTTCTTGTATTAATTTCTTTTTGTATTCAGAGATACAGGGTGACAATTATTGAACTATACGAAATAAAATCGTCATTACTTCTGAACGGTTTGCGTTAGGAAGTTCAAAATGCGATACTGGCCACGGGGCATGATGAGAATTACTATGCGCACGCATGGTATGGTTTAGCGACGAATCCCACTTTCATTTGGATAGGTTCGTGAATAAGAAAACTGGCGCCTTTGGGGGACTGAGAATCCGCATTTCGCGATCGCGAAGTCTCTTCACCCTCAACGGCTGACTGTGTAGTGTGCAATGTCCATTCATGGAATAATCGGTGCGATATTCTCTGATCGCACGGTGACTACCGAGCGGTACGTGAAGGTTTGGGAAGATGATTTCATCCCCACGATCCAAAGTGACCCTAATTTCGATAAGTTGTGGTTCATGCAAGACCGAGCTCGACCCCATCGAAGCGGGAGAGTGTTTGATGTCCTGGAGCAGCACTTTGGGAATCGCATTCTGGCTCAGGGGTACCCAGAGGCCACTGGGATGGGCCTCGACTGGCCGCCATATTCTCCGGATGTGAACGCATGCGACTCCTTTCTGTGGGACTGTATTAAAGACATATCTGTAGCGACGTTTACATGTTGAATAAAGTGTGTGCACCCCCGTAGTTTGTAATTAATTTACAGTTTTTTTTATATAGTTCAATAATTGTCACCATGTATGATTTCAAAGAGAGCAGGTGCAATCATGTCTCCCTACTAGAAACAAAAAGCTACAGACGCTCCAGAACAAAAATCTCTACGCAAGTGCTGTATTTAGAATAGGAAGTTGGACTTACACGTTTTTATATATTGTTAAAGCAGCAGATCGTTATATGCTCTGATTTTTTAAGCGGTGTACTTCGTTTCATCGTATTGCTGTAGGTTTTCTGAGCTGTAGAGTAGCCGGCTGCTGAGGCCGAGCGGCTTGTAGGCGTTTCAGTCCGGACCGCGCTGCTGCTACGGTCGCAAGTTCGAATCCTGCCTCGGGCATGGATGTGTGTGATGTCGTTAGGTTAGTTAGGTTTAAGTTGTTCTAAGTCTAGGGGACTGATGACCTCAGATGTTAAGTCCCATAGTGCTTAGAGCCATTTGAACCATTTTTGAGATGTAGAGTGCAAGATCTTCTGAGAGAGTCTGAAAAAGAAAACAGTGCTGTTGATCAGAAAGTTAATCGTGCACTGGACGTCGTAGAGAACTGTATTTGCTATTTGTGAAGACGATGACTGTCAAGTGAATCTGGATACAGATGACACGGAAGCAGTGAGAGAAAAGAGAGATTGTAGGCTGCGGATCCATGTTATGTTCATCGTCTTGCAGTTCAGTAATTTGGAATATTCGAATGTCACACTCAGTGGAAATTGTATAATGTGGGAATTCGACATCATTATTATTAAATTGTCTTTAGCTACAAACCTGAGAACATTTGAAAATAATATTCGCACTGAAGTAGTGTGGAAAATTCCATGGAGTCAGTACGAGTGGCGCTTTTTAATTTTTCACAAAACCATAGAAATTAAAAGATTTTTATACAAATCGTTTTATTGTTTCTCAAAATTTTTCGCTTTAAGTTTATGCAGTACACTTAATTCCTCAAAATTGGCCTTGTCGTTTTGAAAGGGTTCGATGCCTTATGTAAATGATTAAGCTCGCTGTCCACGAAGATAACGTAATAAACAGTAACGGATAGGCGATATTTCAGGCGAACGTGGGCAACGAGACTTTAATTCATTGTTTTCCTCTATCCAATAACCAACTACCACGTAAATTGAAGGTGGAGTGGGGGGAGGGAGGAGAGAGAAAGTAAAGGGAAGGAATTCATGGTGTCAGCTGCATCGGGACTTTATGTGGAGTCAGTGGCGACGAGTGAAAATGTGTGCCGGACCGGGATCCGTACCCGGCGTCCCCTGCTTACTAGACACTTGCGTTAATCACTGCGCAACCCGGACACATAGCTTATCGCAGTTGCGTAGGTTCGGACATGTCTGAAAGCAGAGACTCAACGCATTCAGATAACTGATTCGCCTCGATGGCCTAGGAATCCAAAGCGTTCTGTGCGAATGCTCAATCACGTCCGACCTCCTCCGGAGATCTCAAAGTAGCGAGCGAGGATGACACGGACAGGGATTGCGGATAGATGGCGCTAGGTGGGAATGTGGGTCGGTCGGGAGGCGTACTGACATAGTCCGCGCAATTGCGATAAACCCCGTGTCCGGGTGACGCAGTGGTTAACTCAAGTATTTAATAAACAGGGGATTCCGGCTTCAAATCCTGGTCCGGCACACATTTTCACTCATCGCCCTTGACTTCGCGTAGAGTCCCGTTTCAGCTGACAAACTCCTTTCCTTTTTCCACCCTCCCCTCCCCCCGCCCTCCATCATCAGTTTACATAATACGTATCACAGCTGCGGATTCCGCGTTGTGTCTGTTCTTTCGGACAGGTCACCACGCATTCATATAAATAACCGATTGTAGGACGTGCTGTATGACAGCTGGCTCTGTCATGATAAGTAATGATGTCATGTTTTCGGTTGTTTTTCATGATCTCATCGAAGACTTGTGGTAAACGAATTGTTGTATAACATTCAGTACTTCTGTTCTCAAAAGTAGTGGTCGACACATGTTCAGTGCAACTAAAGAGACACGTGAATATTTTCTCGGAAGACTTTCGCCAACGAAGCACTTTCGTTGGTTTCTCGGTTTTTTTGGAACATCCAAACAGTTTACTGGCGCCTAGTTGCCAGCTCTTGCGAATATATTTTAGCCTGCCATTACAGTGTTGTTTACATTTCCTGCGTCAAATGTTTTGAGCACTTCGTTACACAAATTGCCGTTACCCTACTTTCATTTTTAAGAGAAAAGTGTGCTCAATATACGAGTTTTGAGGATTTTTTTGTCTTTGCTGTATTCTGTTTTACTTTTTGTTTCCTTCGTACACATTTTTAAATACTTGTCCGCACTGCACAAATTTACACTCTTCAATCGGTTCGTGGAATTTGTCATTGGTATATATTCTAAGATGAAAACTGGGTTTGCAAGTCTTGTTGTTATAGATCTCTAGTTCCTCCATTCTCTCGTACAGCTCTCATGGTCTGTCTCCTTCCTCTTCTCATCCATAACGTTGATCTGTTCCTGGTATGGTCCTGTGGAAGGTAGCCAGAATTGTAACTACATGTTCTCTTTCACGAGTTCATATGTAAGTCAGGATGGTACTGTTTTTCCAAATCTTAGAATCCATTCCATAAACATCATTTTTCTTTTTTTTCTTTTCATATCGCCGACGTCTTCTGGCTATCGGGCCCTTGGCATACTTTGTTTAGGTTTGTAAAGTCATGTGAACTAGGTCATTTACCTTGAAGTGATATAATTGACCTTCCGATGACGTCATCAAGCCACGCGCCGAGATTTTGTTCGATGACATAACAAGACACACCCCTTTTTTCGATGACATCATCAAGATATTAAAGAGAAACTTAAAAAATTGTAGGAAAATTGAAAAAAAATTAAAAATTTAAACATACACACCCACGCACACGCATGCCCAGGTCACAGCTACACGTTATTGCTGTAGTCAGAGGTAGTGAAAGTCAAATATATTTTTGTAAGATATTTGCCTCTGAATTACATACGAGCGCACACACAATCACACAGAAATGGCTATATCAAACACTGTCCTGTTCTGCCAGTAAACTGCATCTCACGTGACATAATCTTTTTTCTGTTTTCATGCTTAATATTTATGTCAAATACTGCATTGTCTTTTGAATAAATATCATCTCACATCTGGCTCATCAGTAAATCCTATAATCCACTAATGCTTATGCCAAAATACTCTACTACCTCTTAATGAGTATATTACAGAGGGAACGAGAAAGGAAGAAATTCAAACAAAAAGTCTCTAAATATAAAATTTATTACTTTCCAAAGAAAGTTAGATGCACACTTGGATGAATATGCGCATTTACATACAACAAGGAATATTTACTACTAAAGTTTAAAATGTGCAATGTTTTTCATACATTTAATGTCTCTTTCATTCAAACTTTTTCACGCTACAAAAATACTCTAGTACCCTTACAACCAGTTTGTTATACCGAAACATAATTGCTTTTTATGCTATCGTACGCAGTGGAAACATGTGAATTTAATACACATTCTATTTCACCTTCAGCAATTTTTAGAATATCATCTATTGTAAACTGTTGGGTGTTACATTTTGAGACAATATTTGAGATATCTCCAGCAGCTAAACAAGTTTTGGCAGCTGTGTCTGCCTTAATAAAATCAAAACAGACTAATTGCATAAAACATGAAATATATATATCCTTACTGTAATACAAATAACTTGGTATGAGGTGCAACCACAGCAGTGATGATACATTTGAAATGATGAAAACCGTAACAGTGGCCTTCAAAATGACTTATTAATCACATGTAGTTTCATCAGATTATAGTAATATCCTCAGGTAGCAAATTGTTGACCTAAAGAAGATACAAAAACCAGAATTAGAACTACATCAAAACAGGAACTGCCGAATTAGTGTACTGTTCCTTAGTAAGTGCAGTATGCCGACTTTTAAATGCATAATGTCCTTAAAATCACCTTATAGGTAAATAAAAGTAGTCTCCTATTTTCCTGCACAAAATTGCCGTCAGGTACCCACTGAAACTAGAGAAAGATGGAACCGTAGAAACAAAACTTGTTGAATACGAACTGGCATCATAGAACGTGGAAAAGAGCCCCCAACGTAATCGACCTTACCGGACATTATGTGGTACGTCCTTTCGGGCAGCACCACTACTTCTATCATAGACTGAATAAGCAGGCCCCGTCCTGGGAAGAAAGCACAACAGCGCATGTGCAGATACAGGGGAACCGACACAGCGGCCCAGGGCCACAAACAAATGCGAAAAGTATTGGCAAAGTGCCAAACTAAACCGATGTATAAATGTAGGTAAGCACTGGAGGATATGGAAACTAATGTACGCAACGAAAAACCGAAGTAGCTGGTCTTAACAACATTACAGTTAACAAGAAGTTATTACAGTGAAGTAACACAGTATCTCAACAAAACGGAAATTGTTAAGCCACACAGGGAGGATGGAACGATGCCACAAAGGGCATAGGAAGAGGGTAACTTACTTATTATGTGTCATGCCCCCTCCCCCTCCCCTGTCATGAATGTGTGTTTTGTGTAGTCAGTCAAATTTTGCCAACGTGGAATTGTGACTTAATTCTAACTGCTCGTTAAGGGTAAACTGGGGAATAGTTTTAAGGCATCTCATTATTTCCACTTCTAGAACATTAAGCAAAAGAACATCAGGCTCTTTATGTAATTATCTCAGTTTTTGGAAACGTTAGTAATAGTGTCCCTCACGGTATGGGTGTCGCTGAATACCGTTTTCGAGTTCGTGTTATCAAAATTTTCTTTAAGCCTAACATTAAAAAATCTCCCTGTCTGACTAACATATGAGTATTTTAATGGTCAACAGCCACAACGGATACTATAAAGACCTGTACCATTAGGGGGTTGATCCCTACGGCTCTTAGTGTCTAACGGAGTCACCAAGATTCTTAGGTAGAAAAAAAAGTGGGTGTATAATACATTTTTTACACTTAGTGCTTTGCCAACTCCTTCAGATATTCTACCCAGATACAGGATACTACGGTATCTCCCATTAATTTAGCACTCATTCCAGCGCTAAAGCGAAACACCGATCCGAAATGGTCAGAGTGGCCCCACTACCAGACTTATTCATTCTTTTCTTAATGTTTCCTCTATTATTTTTATTAATAAAATCCTCGTTGTAACCATTGGTATAGACAACGTACTGAATGACTTTTAATTCTCTATCAAAGGCTTCATGGCTAAGGGGTACACTATGCTGCATGTCGAGTAACCGCCAGAAGGCAACTATCTTACAAAAACGAAAACAGTTCAGATCATTGTGAATGATCATGTCAGTAGTGGTTTGTTTCCTCTATCATCGTACCTAATGTAACAAACAAATCAAGTTGAGGGATTTTCTCTTGATTACGATCTCACATGGTGAACTGAATACAGGAATGTTGCATATTTAGAGCACACCATCTTCCTTGGTACCCCAACAGAGCGAGAATAAGAGATCCACGTAGATGTTCCAGATCACTATTTTACTGCTAGACTAAGGAAGTTGTGTCTTAATCAGATGTTGAAAATTAGTCATAAAAATATCGGCTAGACAATACGCTAGAGCTACTCTCATAACAAGACCCTGTTGTGTTGGTAACGTACGTCAGCAAATCTAAAATAATTCTAATCAAGAACTGTATCCAATAACTATACTACATCATTTATTCCATCACTTGATCTGCCACTGTGTGAGTGCGAAGGTTCAGTGCAACGAAGTTAAAAATCTCGTCCTTTGGAGTTCTAGTATACATATTCCTAATGTCAAGAGACACAATATGGGTTCCAAGTGGAAACTTGATTTCATCCAGTATTGTGATAAGATGGTCCCTATTCCTAACATTATGAATAACGGGATGTACATAATATTGATTCAGATATTTACCTAATTTTTTTTTTCAGTACCATATTCCAGTTCACTATATGCATTAACAATAGACCTCACCAGTCTATTTGGTTTATGGATCTTTCAGGTAGCTCTAAGTGTAGCTGCACTAGAATTCGTAGGAAAGAGTGACTGCTTCACAAATGTAGCTGTTCCCTTTCCGCAAGTTTGGGCTGGCTACATAAAACACATGAGTGACAGAAGGGATGTGACTCATAATAAGTAAGTTACCCTCTTCCTATGCCTTTTCTGGCGTTGTTGCCAACCTCCTTCTGTGCCTCAACATTGTTCTTGTTATTGTGATACTGTGTTACGTTACTGTAACATCTTTTTGTTCACTTTAATGATGTTGAGACCAGTTATTACGTTTTTTTGTTGTGTACAGAGGTTTCGCTATCTTCCAGTGCTTGCTCACATTTATGGAACGGTTTACTTAGCACTTTGCCATTGCTTTTCGCATTCGTTTGTGGCTTTGGACCCGCTGTGTCGGTACCCCTGATTCTGTACATGCACTGCTGTGCGTTTTTGCTAGGACAGAACCTCCTTATCCAATCTGTGTTGTACTAGTGGTGCTGGTCACTGTACCACTTATGTCCGGTGAGCTTGTTTACGTTGGGGGTTTTCTTCCGCGTTCTATGACGCCAGTTCTTATTCAACAACATTTGCTTCTAGTGTTACTTTCTCTAGTTTCAGTGATTATTTTTTCGTGACGGTTATATACTATATGTCTCCAGTTTTCTACCGGAAGATACAGGACTTTTGCTATTTACCTTTGCGGAGATTTTAAGAACATTATTTGTTGAAAGGTTCGTATATCTCACCTGGAAATCAACAGTATATTAATTCGGTAGTTCCTGTTTTAAGGCAGCTCTAATAACGATTTCTGCACCTTCTTCAGGTCAACAGTTTGCTAGCAGAAGGTCTTTATAATATCATGAAACTAAATGTGATTAATAAATCATTTTGACGTAGCTGTTGGCGGTTTCATTCTTAATGTAATAATCAACCGTTTATTGTATTGAAACAGAACCACTTCAGCATAACAGATGTATTCATAATCATACACTTGAAAAGCAACGAAGTTTTCAGCATCTCTAAAGCATTCCTTCTGAAGCACCTGTATTATTTTCAAATTCAATTCTTAAAAAGTTCTTAGATCAGAACCAAACGCTATGACTCTTGTATGAGTGAACTAAGCACTCTTCCGAATTAAACATAGAGCCACAACAGTATTCCTTGAGAGGGCAAACATTAACTGCTGTGAGTGCTCAACCCGTTTTTAACACCCGTCGAACCGCTGTGGCGTACCCATGCACGTGCTGCAGGATCTACATGCTCGCCCAACTGCTGTGGACGCTGCGGGAGGTGGTTTCGGCGACTCTGTGCCCGAGCGCGATCTTCGCTGTCCAGCGATCGGCAAGCAGACATCGCCTGTGATAACACCGGCGCCCGTGACCTCATTGTGTCTCCGTGTCTCGACCTGTCGAGAACCTAGATTTATCAAAAGGTCTGCATATTACCCTGGATCGTGGTCGGCTCAGTTTGGCAGGTATGAAATGGAAATCAAGTAATGTGTTTCAGCTCGCTAAGAACCAGTGGTGTGTCACAGAGCACAAGTTACTGATTTCCTATAGACTTCGTTATAGACAAGTTTAAAAGTGACTGGTTTTTTTATTTGTACAAACGTTTTCTAATTAACTTACGTTTCTGTTTGAATGACAGTAACTGTGTTTCTTCCAGGGGCGTCTGTGGTAATTGATAGCCATCCTTATTGCTAGAAAACTCACTAGTAGTGGATAACACATCATTTGAAAATCACAAAAGGAGACGTTATACATGGGTCACAAAATTTCAGTTGGTCTACAGTCTCATACAAAAAAGGTTTAGGACCTATCTGAAGAATGCCAAAGCTTACCCAGGAGCAGGCATAAACTTAGACCACCACCCCGTAGTGGGAGAAATACAAGAAAAATTGAAGAAAGTGTGGAGAGGTAAAGCAAAAGTAATATTAAACTTGGACATACTCAAGAATTTTGGTAACGCTTCAGAGTTGAAAGGTTTAAGAAAGAAAGTGTGAATGACAAACGCATAAAAATGAGGGAAGGACTCATGGACTCTGCCAAATAGGTATTAGGAACTAAAGTGTCCAAAAATATCAGGAAATAATGGATAACGGAAAACATATTCAAAAAGACAGATGAAAGCAGAAAGTAGAAAAATATGGAAGATGATGAAGACAAAAAGAGATACAAGGAACTGAATAATGAATTAAGAAGAGAAACTAAAGTAGCAAGAGAAAGGTGGATAAAAGGGAAATGCGAGGAAACAGAGGAAATGCAGAGAGAGGGAAAATGTGAAATGATGTACAGACCAGCTGTGGAGATGTTTTTGAAAGTAAAAGAAGGAACACTAAAATGGAAATAGAAAGAGTGGATGGTACATTAGCTGAAGAACCACAGGAAGTTCTGAGCAGAATGCAAGAATGTAAGACGGATCAATTACCAAATGAAAACAAGCTGGATGAGGAGGAATGTGTACCGGAAGATGGAGAGGGCTACAGCATCTAGGAAGCAGAAGTACTGTAGAAAATGCGCTGAAAGAGATGAAGAAGCCGAAGGCATGTAGAATCTAAAACTTCCACCAGAAGTGTTAAAGAGTTTGGGAAACAAGGGATAGAAGGAAACGGAGTACCTCTTTATTGAGATATATGACAAAGGAGAATGGGCTGATGATTTTCTTGCAACGGTAAGGATACCAAATGAAAAGAGAAATACCAAAAAAAGAAGAGCATAGAACTGTCAGCCTAATTTGTCGTGCAGCTTAAGTATTGCTGAGAATGCTGAATAGAAGGCTGTACGGCAAATTGGATAGATGGATTGGGGAGAAACAGCTCAGATTCAGAAGAGGAAAAGGGATATGAGATGCCATTCGTCTGTTAGGAATCATAGGGGAAACATACAGTATATTGATAAAGGTAGAGAAATTTGTGCTGGTTTTAATTGATTTTGAGAAAGTTTTTACAATCGAATAAGTTGATGGATATTTTGAAAAGGAAAGGAGTATATTGGAAGAAAATACGATGAAATCAATACAGCAAAAACAAAGAGTACGGTGATCGACAAAGGAAGGAGATTGCCACATGTTAAGATGGGATAAGTTGTTATTAGGCACGGAAGAGCATGTAAACATCTTGAAAGTACGATTACTGAAGACATGAGATGCCATCAAAAGGTGATAACACGCACTGCTACAGCGAAGGAGGTATTCTATAGAAAGAGAATAATATTATGACGCATACTAGATAAAGGTCTGAGGAAAAGACTTTACGAGTGTTTTGTCTGGAGTGTGGCACTCTATGGGGCAGAAACATGGACACTGAGACAAGAGAATGAGAAAAGGCTAGAAGCATTTGAGATGTCGATGTGTGTGTGGAGGGGGGGGGGGGCAATGGAGGGGATAAGCTTGTTGGGAAGAGTAAGTAATGAAAGAGATTTGAAAAGTTTGGTGAGAGAAGATGGCTGCTGCAGGTTATGAGAGAAAGGAACAAGAACTGGATGCGACATTCGATGAGACGAAAGTTCCTAGCAGAAGCTTTGGAAGGTCTAGTTCGTGGAAGGAGATTGAGAGGAAGGGGGAGATACAAGATGATAGACGACAAAAGTAAGTGGAAATTTCGCAGACCTGAAGAGGATGGCAGAATGGAGTGTTACCATGTGGAAACCTGTCTTTGAGCAAAACACTGATGATGATCCTTATTGCTAATGTTTTGAATACTGTGTATTTTGGGTGACCCCACTTAGAGTGAATAGAGTGAACAATGTTTCCTCAATCTTTGGTGATTACTTTTTGGAACAGATATTGTGCAAGAATCAATCTATGTTTAAAATCATATGCGTTGTTTTAAGGAAATGTTTTCTTGATGGTAAATGGCGTCATACAGCTGAGATCTCTAGTGCATATTCTTCTTTTTCTGCCACTGGCAGCTGGGTGCAGTTAACATCTTAAAAATTTTCTAAACTTCTGTGCAAACCATGCTATCCTGTATTTTTTAATGGATGCATATTATGATTATTGTAAACTGTGTTAATGAACGTCACATGCTAACTGGAGAACTCCTGAAGATAGAGGTGGATATTGTATGACAGACACAGTCCCTTTGACTGTTCAGAGATGTCTCTAAACCCGGCCAACGATGTGAACAATAATGCATGAGCAGCGCCTATTAGACGGAGGGGCTCCGACAGCCGATCAGTTCTAGTAATTCCACCAGGAAGGAAGTACACGACTCGTGTTCTCGGTAGTTCAATCATGCCTAGACGGTCAATACCGCGGTTCGATAGCGTCCGCATTGTCACTCTGTGACAGGAAGGGCTCTCAACAAAGAAAGTGTCCAGGCGTCTCGGAGTGAACCAAAGCGATGTTGTTCGGATATGGAGGCGATACAGAGAGACAGGAACTGTCGATGACATGCCTCGCTCAGGCCGCCCAAGGGCTACTACTGCAGTGGATGACCGCTAACTACGAATTATGGTTCGGAGGAACTCTGACACCAAGGCCACCATGTTGAATAATGCTTTTCGTGCCGCCACAGGACGTCGTGTTACGACTCAAACTGTGCGCAATAGGCTGCATGATGCGCAGCTTCACTCCCGACGTGCATGGCGAGCTCCATCTTTGCAACCACGACACCGTGCAGCGCGGTACAGATGGGCCCAACAACGTGCCGAATGGACCTCTCAGGATTGGCATCACGTTCTCTTCACCGATGAGTGTCGCATATGCCTTCAACCAGACAATCGTCGGAGACCTGATTGGAGGCAAGTCGGTCAGGCTGAACGCCTTAGACACACTGTCCAGCGAGTGCAACAAGGTGGAGGTTCCCTGTTGTTTTGGGGTGGCAATATGTGGGGCCGACGTATGCCGCTGTTGGTCATGGAAGGCGTCGTAATGGCTGTACGATACGTGAATGCTATCCTCCGACTGATAGTGCAACCATATCGGCAGCATATTGGCAAGGCATTCATCTTCATAGACGACAATTCGTGCCTCCATCGTGCACATTCTGTGACGACATCGCTCGACTAGAGTAGCCAGCATGTTCTCCAGGCATGAACCATATCGAACAAGCTGTTTAAAAGGACTGTTTATGGACGACGTGACCCACCAACCACTCTGAGGGATCTACGCCGAATCGCCGTTGAGGAGTGGGACAATCTAGACCAACAGTGCCTTGACGAACTTGTGGATAGTATGCCACGACGAATACAGGCACGCATCAATGCAAGAGGACGTGCTACTGGGTATTAGAGGTACCGGTTTTTAAAGCAGTCTTGACCACTACCTCTGAAGGTCTCGCAGTATGGTGGTACAACATGCAATGTATGGTTTTCATGAGCAATAAAAAGGGCGGAAATGATGTTTATGTCGATCTCTATTCTAATTTTCTGTACAGGTTCCGGAACTCTCGGAACCGAAGCGATGCAAAACTTTTTTTGATGTGTGTACATACTTTCTTGGTGAGTCAGGCATTGTTGACGAGTCCCAACAAACAAGAATACTTAGTCAGTGACTCACTACCTTCGCAATCTCCAAGCATGTTACATATCACCTTCTCTATATAACAGTACGTGTTCTTTTCTCAGAATAAACTGAGGCTTGCAGAAATGCGTAGTTGGCGAGCTGAGACTTGCTGCTGCCTAACTGCTCTCCACAACCTGCATACTATCGCCGATATGGAGCAGTTACGCATTTTGTGATACACTTTTAATGAGAGTATTCAGTTTATTTTCAAAAAGCGTCTTAAACTTTGGAGCATTCACATGCATCCGCAAAACTCTCACATCATGTGACACTTAGCTTGTAATATTAGCCAAGAGCCAAATACAATGAAGAAGCTTGTAGAAACATCGAGCATCCAGCAGATCGTTCACTAATTTATGCAAATCTTTATTGGAACGTAAAACTTCGAAGAGCAAGTGTAAGAATAAGAAAAGAGTTTTGGTTGTTGTACCAGACTTTATTGTATTCAAAAGTCTCCATGCGAATAGACTTCGCTGTACCGATGTTGAGAAATGGCTTTCTAGTATGTGAAACTGAAAGTCGTGAATTTTATTTCAATAATGAACTCTAGCAAGATGTGTAGGTCTTTGTGTCATCTTGTCAATTAACCATGAGTCATTTGTTTAGTAGTCTCCAGAAGGCTATGTTTCTAAATTGTCACGACTTATCACGGTCTAATTCTAGGCTTTAAAAAGGACAGCTATCAGCAGATATCTGAAATAACATGCAGCGTGACAACACACACTGCATAGATAACCTGCTCCCGCAACAATGACACCCCAAAACAGCAGGGAACCTCTACCTTGCTACACTCGCTGACAGTACGTCTAAGGCGTTCAGCCTGACCGGGTTGCCTGCAAACACGTCTCCGGCGATTGTCTTAAGACGTTCTGCCTACTGTATCTGCTCTGGGATGCAGTTCACAATTTTTCGATCGAATAAGGAATCATCTGAATATCAAAGACATGCCACATTCGTTCTGCAAGAAATTTCGATCGAATACGCAAATTGGACTCTGTGCATATGAGAGAGAATCGCTGGCATTGGGTTGCTGAGCTGATAATGGTGAAGTACTAAACATTCGTGGGTTGATTTGTAAAGTGTGGGGATAAATATCAATGCATAACGACTGCTCTATCAGATTTTTTAAATTTTTTGCAGCTGTACTAATTTCAACTAACAAAAAATTGCTCGTGGACGATGGAAAGCTATCAATGTCATCGATGTGTAAGATACCCCAGATTTTAAATGGTGGAGCAGATACAGATTATCAGCAATACAGAAACTGCTAGATTAGAGCATAAACACAATGTACTAGATCGTCAAACACAGTGTTTGATTGTTATGATTATAGTCTGCAAATAAGTAGTTATTCGATAGTTCATAAGATATTTCTCGATCCATTTGTTGGGTAGAGAGTTTCTCCATACATCTTCAGACCCATTAATGTAAATATATCGTGCTCTTTCGTATGGTGCAGAGTCTATAGTAGACCGAGAATTATCAAAGTAAATAATGGCGACATCGCAAAAAAGCAGTTCATTGCACGTCTTGGAACATATGGAAATTTCATCAGAAACCTTACTAGCAGCACAGTACAAAAGATTATCATCTTATGCTGTTACACAGTGGAAATTACATGGCACTTTGATGAAATAGCATACTAAACAATAATACGCATTCGTATGGTGAGATATCTTTGACCCCTTTGGTTTCAGTGAGTACTCTCTGTCTATCTTTCCATCTCTGCCTCGTCATTAAATTTCATCTAACTTATTTAAGTATATGCACAATTTTTCCGCATCTTCCTCATCATTATTATATATTGGAGAGGCAATGAAAGGCAAACAAACAAATATAATATAAAAAAATAATTTTACTATAAAAATTTTTCACACTGAACTTCCAAATTTTATGCTTCACGCCCAGTGCAAACATAAGACTTTAATCTTCCTCCTCAACGCTTCCAGAACATCATCCATTGCAAACAGTAAATTGTTACAATTTGAGTAAATATTTGAGACGCCTATATCAGACAATATGCCTTAATAAAATGGAAACTGTACTGGACTGCATTTTATGACCCGACTACATACAATATGAATAAGATATCCTTAATCTAACAATCAACCAGTTAGTTATACTGATACAGAAACAGTTTAGTGTAATACATTCATACTCAACATAAGCTTCAAAATCCGCAAACTATTCGGAATCCGCAAGTTACTCTTCCATTGATAGACCGCGTCGTCCAGTCGTGAACTTAATCAGAACCGTCTTCTTCGCCTTCTTTTCTTCTTCTCCTTTTTCATTATCCTAATCATCATCATCATCTTCCTCATCATCATCATCCTCGTTTCTCCTTCTCCACCTTAATATACTTTTTAACGTCTTGGTCTAGGTCTGTCTTCTTCTTTTGCAATAGTTGTCCAATTTCTGTAGCCGTTTAGAAACGGGTCTTATAGAAGCTGAAGAACATGTATCTTGAATTCCACCTTCTCCTCTGATAAAACCTCACGAAATTTTCTGTATCCAACTGTAGGCATAACGGGACTGTTATCTGAAACCGAGAATAGTATAATATCTCCATTAAGTGATTGCAAGAGACTATATAAATACTGTATTTAAAATATTGATTCACTGTGTTTGTGGTAGATGATTGGTAATTAATTTCCTATAAAATATTCACTCAAGAACGTCATATAAAATGTTTTCTTCGCTGTAGAATTAAGTATAACAATAAATATTACTACTACCAGCACAATCGGTTTTCATTTTTCAACAGAATCCATATAGCCTCACGAAATCTATTCAACATTTACTAGAGGCCTTTTCAAGTGAAGAACCAGTTATTACTTCTGCTTTTTAGATATATATTTCTTTTGGCGTTGTGCCTCTGTCTGCCTTCTTTTTGTTATTTTCCACGTTACCTCTACAAGGAAAAAAGCAGGTCATTGCTGCACAACAACTTCTAATAAACTGTAACAAATAACCCATGCATTTCATACTCGGTGGAATATGACATGCTTGGAGACTGCATCAGTGTGCATGCGCAAGTGTCACTGAACAGCTTGAGAACTGTTTTGACAAGTTGCAACAAGCAAAACCAAGTTGAGCACCGTCATTTAAAGACTTATTGAAAACTGTTTTCCCTCTATAGTAAATACTATGATGTTGTTGCCTCATAGTTTAAGCATTACAAAGAGATAGAGGGAATGTATTGCGTATAAATCAGAGATGAGTCAGGAGTGGAAATATTCTTCATAATATTGTTCACCAGCTGAGTCAGCAAATGTTTGATGGGGAGAGGATTCCCCAGCAACTTTTTGTCTCATGTGGGAATTACTGTAATTGTTACAGTTTTTCTGTAACATGTCTTAACTATTACAGTTGTTATAGTTTTGGTGTAACGTGTGTTAACTGTTACAGTTTTTGTTATGGTTTGAGATAGTTCGTTACAATTGAGAAATATGAAGAAGAAGAAGAAGAAGATGAAGAAGATGATGATGATGATGATGGTGGTGGTGGTGGTGGTAGTGGTGGTGGTGGTGGTGATGGTGGTGGAAGTGGTGGTGGTGTTGAAGGAAAGAATGAGGAAGATGCAGTTCAGACTGGAAGATGGTCAGCAACAAATCACTAGCAGATATCGATCTGAATGACTTGGTGGAGCAATTAGTTTTCTTGCTAGCTTCGAAAGCGGTTGGCAAAAATTCACATGATAATGAAATACTAGTTACTGATGAGAAACTTCAAGAAGAATCAATTATTGCTCGAAAGTTTACGATGCCTGTTGAAAATAAACCGAATGTTGTTATTAAAAGTGTAACATAAAATATATAACCGTTCTGTAACAATGATCACACAGAAGTGGTGTAAACCAGTTAGGCATCAGCAAGTTTCATCTCGACAGCTACGTATTCTTGCAAGCCTCAACTTGTTCTAAGAAAAGTGCACATAATTTTTGTCCAGTCGATGGTATCATAAAATGCTTGGAGATTGCGACATTATTGACTCACTGATAAAGAACTACTTCTTGTCGGAACCTGTCGACAATAGCTGACTCAGCAGTAGAATATGTATAGATAAGAGGTGACTGCTGGTCATTCGTGCTACTGTTGCTGGAGCCACTGCTGCTGACCTCTGTACATGCATAATCGAAATAGAAAAAAATTAAGTCAGACATGCACTTATAAAATAAATAAAATAAATAAAAAATAATGTTATTTTAAATATGTTAATTATTCTATCTGTATGATGGTGATTGTGATAGCAATTGTATTTGCTTATCTGGAACGTGGACGTTTAATTATTCAGTATCAGACGCCTATAAGAAGATCTTTGTAACTGTTTTGTTTATATCAGATATTTTCGATGTGTAAAATGTACAAGTTGTGTGTGATATTAAGTGTGTGTGACTCTCTACACAAATGGACCATTAGAAAATTTAAAAGTCAACAAAGTGAAGCAGACTCACACACACTGACAACATCAAAAGAAATGCCTTAACACACATCATAAAAACGCACTTGAAAATGGGAATTATTTCTCGAAACGCGTCGTGCAAATAGTAAAATAAAGAAAATCGTGACTGGTAGCAGAAGATTTATTTATTTATAAACAAACCTATTAAAACTGAATAATCGGACTTCGTAATTAAATCGTTTCCAAAGACTGCTGCGGTAGGTGCGGACTCATAATCTAAATCTCAATATTACAATAATTTGCCAGCCATGCCAATACGTCGTACAGAGGTGATTGTCTACTAAACATAAAAAAGTTACACAGTTAGTTAAATCAGATATATTCAATGAATAAGCCTACAGTTCATAATCCTACTTACTTTTATAAATATAAATTCTTTACAGAATCGAGTGCCTAGTGTGGTTGCAACTCGCAGTATTCTTCTATAACATGAAATATGGCGGTGTGCCAGACAATAAAATAAAATACGTGCTTCTCGCACCACTTCAACCAGAGCTCTCCATTTCTTAATCAAACATAAGAGTAACGTAATTGTGCTTTTGTTTTATCAGCGACACAGCGCTGCAGTTGTGTGCCATAGGCTTTATTTATTTGTCACTGATTATTTATTTAATTAATATTTCGCGTTTCCGAGGAAACTCACGCTCGGCATGCAAATGTGCCTTTATACACTAATAATAGTAAATAAGAATTTTGCTTTTAATTACTTGCTATAGTTCAAGAATTGACACATTCTTCTGCTTCCATGTTACAGAACTTGAAGCATCTGGATGGTGGTGGGTAGGCAATAGACAACAAAAATTGTCAGCGTTGGAAGCAAGTGAGCGGTACCCAGTCTTGCGTGCAAGAAGAGTCAGTGCCAAATCTTGAGAGGCAGTGCTGCTCTGTCTGAAGGACTGACAGCTGTATCTACCACCAACACTCTCCGATGTCACCAAACATGAACATGACTTTCTCAACAGTGGCACCTTGTGCATGATATATTGTAGAAGAGTGAACAAGAGGGACATAGCTGATTTCGAAAATAGTGGAACTAATTAACGTTTGTGCATAGTAGAAAAGAGTGTACATAAAATCAGATGCTGTTGATAATGTATCACGCAATGGAACTATAAGAGAAATTAATGTTCGCTCTCTCAATTAAGACTGTTGTGACTCTGTTTTTGATTTGCTATAGTACTTAGTTTTCTCACACGAAAGTGAGTGGATTTGGTTCCGATCTAAAAGGTTTCTCAAAAGTGAACATGAAAATAGCACAGACGCTCCAGTGGGAGCGCCTTACAGATTCTGAACTCTTTGTCGCTTTCGAAGTGTGCGAGACGTATGAACGTATTTACTACATTGAAGTGAGTCTGTTTCAATATAACACATTGGTTGATTGTTACATTAAGGATACATCACTCGTATTGAAGCTTCCTGGCAGATTAAAACTGTGGTGTCACCGCCAGACACCACACTTGCTAGGTGGTAGCTTTAAATCGGCCGCGGTCCATTAGTACATGTCGGACCCGCGTGTCGCCACTGTCAGTGATCGCAGACCGAGCGCCACCACAAGGCAGGTCTCGAGATACGGACAAGCACTCGCCCCAGTTGTACGGAGGACTTTGCTAGCGACTACACGGACGAAGACTCGCTCATTTGCAGAGCAGCTAATTAGAATAGCCTTCAGCTAAGTCCATGGCTACGACCTAGCAAGGCGCCATTAGCATTACATTGCATTTATCTAGAGAGAGTCTCACTTGTATCATCAAGAACGCTGTATACAAATGATGGATTAAAGTTAAGTATTCCAGCAGCTACGTACTTTTCTTTATAGCATTCATTACGTATCCTGTTTCAGACCTCACGCCACCCTGCGTGAGTTAGCGCGTGCATCTTGGCCGCCTCTTTCTATTAGTGTACGTAGTGTTGGCAAGTCTGCCGACACTACAAAAACTGTGTGCCGGACCGAGACTCGCACTCGTGTCCTTTGCCTTTCGCGGGCAAGTGCTCTACCCTTTTTTTGTTGATCGTTAGCTTAGGTTGTTGTGGACGTCACATGGCATCCGTTAAAGTTCGTTTGTTGATCCTTACACTCAGTTTTTTATAACAGAGGCCAACCAGCTCTCTGACCGAACACACTGAGCTACCGTGCCGGCACCATCTGAGCTACCCAAGCACGACTCACGACCCGTCCTCACAATTTTACTTCCGCCAGTACCTTGCCTCCTACCTTCCCAACTTCACAGAAGTTCTCCTGCGAAACTTGCAGGACTAGCACTACTGGAAGAAAGGATATTGCGGAGACATAGCTTAGCCATTCCGGAAACATCCCCCAGGCTGTGTCTAAGCCATGTCTCCGCAATATCCTTTCTTCCAGTAGTGCTAGTCCAGCAAGTTTCGCAGAAGAACTTCAGTGAAGTTCGGAAGGTAGAAGGCGTGGTACTGGCGGAAGTAAAATTGTGAGGACTGGTCGTGAGTCGTGCTTGGGTAGCTCAGATGATGCCGGCACGATAATTCAGCGTGTTCCGTCAGGGGGTTCGCTGCCCTCTGTAATAAAAAAAAATGAGTTAACGGATCAACAACGAACTGGAACGGGTGTCTTGCGACGTCCGCCCCTAGCAGATACAACGAGCAAAAACGAACGAAATGAGATTTAAAATTTAAAAAAAGATGGTAGAGCACTTGCCCGCGAAAGGCAAAGGTCCAGAGTTCGAGTCTCACTCCGGCACACAGTGTTAATCTGACAGGAAGTTTCAAAATCAGCGCAAACTCCGCTGCAAAGTGAAAATTTCATCCTGGATCACTCATATTGCATATCTTTTGCCCATTAAATTCCGTTCAATGTTGTTGTTGTGGTCTTCAGTCCTGAGACTGGTTTGATGCAGCCCTCCATGCGACTCTATCCTGTGCAAGCTTCTTCATCTCCCAGTACCTACTGCAGCCTACATTCTTCTGAATCTGCTTAGTGTATTCATCTCTTGGTCTCCCTCTACGATTTTTACCCTCCACGCTGCCCTCCAATACTAAATTGGTGATCCCTCGATGTCTCAGAACATGTCCTACCAACCGATCCCTTCTTCTAGTCAAGTTGTGCCACAAGCTCCTCTTCTCCCCAATTCTATTCAATACCTCCTCATTAGTTATGTGATCTACCCATCTAATCTTCAGCATTCTTCTGTAGCACCACATTTCGAAAGCTTTTATTCTCTCCTTGTCTAAACTATTTATCGTCCACGTTTCACTTCCATACATGGCTACAGTCCATACAAATACTTTCAGAAACGACTTCCTGACACTTAAATCTACACTCGATGTTAACAAATTTTTCTTCTTCAGAAACGCTTTCCTTGCCATTGCCAGTCAACATTTTATATCCTCTTTACTTCGATCATCATCAGTTATTGTGCTCCCCAAATAGCAAAACTCCTTTACTACTTTAAGTGTCTCATTTCCTAATCGAATTCCCTCAGCATCACCCGACTTAATTAGACTACATTCCATTATCCTAGTTTTGCTTTTGTTGATGTTCATTTTATACACTCCTTTCAAGACACTGTCCATTCCGTTCAACAGCTCTTCCAAGTCCTTTGCTGTCCCTGACAGAATTACAATGTCATCGGCGAACATCAAAGTTTTTATTTCTTCTCCATGCATTTTAATTCCTACTCCGAACTTTTCTTTTGTTTCCTTTATTGCTTGCTCAATATACAGATTGAATAACACCGGGGATAGGCTACAACCCTGTCTCACTCCCTTCCCAACCACTGCTTCCCTTTCATACCCCTCGACTCTCATAACTGCCATCTGCTTTCTGTACAAATTGTAAATAGCCTTTCGCTCCCTATATTTTACCCCTGCCACCTTCAGAATTTGAAAGAGAGTATTCCAATCAACATTGTCAAAAGCTTTCTCTATGTCTACAAATGCTAGAAACGTAGATAAGTCGTAGGGTGTTCCAACATTTCTACGGAATCCAAACTGATCATCCCCGAGGTCGGCTTCTATCAGTTTTTCCATTCGTCTGTAAAGAATTCGCGTTAGCATTTTGCAGCTATGACTTATTAAACTGATAGTTCGGTAATTTTCACATCTGTCAACACCTGCTTTCTTTGGGATTGGAATTATTATATTCTTCTTGAAGTCTGAGGGTATTTCGCCTGTCTCATACATCTTGCTCACCAGATGGTAGAGTTTTATCAGGACTGGCTCTCCCAAGGGTGTCAGTAGTTCCAATGGAATGTTGTCTACTCCGGGGGCCTTGTTTCGACTCAGGTCTTTCAGTGTTCTGTCAAACTCTTCACGCAGTATCATATCTCAAATTTCATCTTCATCTACACCCTCTTCCATTTCCATAATATTGTCCTCAAGTACATCGCCCTTGTATAGACCCTCTATATACTCCTTCCACCTTTCTGCTTTCCCTTCTTTAGTTAGAACTGGGTTTCCATCTGAGCTCTTGATATTCATACACGTGGTTCTCTTATCTCCAAAGGTCTCTTTAATTTTCCTGTAGGCAGTATCTATCTTACCCCCAGTGAGATAAGCCTCTACATCCTTACATTTGTCCTCTAGCCATCCCTGCTTAGCCATTTTGCACTTCCTGTCGATCTCATTTTTGAGACTTTGTATTCCTTTTTGCCTGCTTCATTTACTGCATTTTTATATTTTCTTCTTTCATCAATTAAATTCAATATTTCTTCTGTTACCCAAGGGTTTCTACTAGCCCTCGTTTTTTTACCTGTTTGATCCTCTGCTGCCTTCACTATTTTATCCCTCAAAGTTACCCATTCTTCTTCTACTGTATTTCTTTCCTCCATTCCTGTCAGTTGTTCCCTTATGCTCCCCCTGAAACTCTGTACAACCTCTGGTTCTTTCAGTTTATCCAGGTCCCATCTCCTTAAATTCCCACCTTTTTGCAGTTTCTTCAGTTTTAATCTACAGTTCATAACCAATAGATTGCGGTCGGGTCCACATCTGCCCCTGGAAATGTCTTACAATTTAAAACCTGGTTCCTAAATCTCTGTCTTACCATTATATAATCTATCTAATACCTCTTACTATCTCCAGGGTTCTTCCATGTATACAACCTTCTTTCATGATTCTTAAACCAAGTGTTAGCTATGATTAAGTTATACTCTGCGCAAAATTCTTTCATTTATTAGCCCCAATCCATATTCACCTAGTATGTTTCCTTCTCTCCCTTTTCCTACGCTTGAATTCCAGTCACCCATGACTATTAAATTTTCGTCTCTCCTCACTATTTGAATAATTTCTTTTATCTCCTCATACATTTCATCAATTTCTTCGTCATCTGCAGAGCTAGTTGGCATATAAACTTGTACTACTGTAGTAGGCGTGGGCTTTGTGTCTATCTTGGCCACAATAATGCGTTCGCTATGCTGTTTGTAGTAGCTTACCCGTACTCCTATTTTTTTTATTCATTATTAAACCTACTCCTGCATTACCCTTATTTGATTTTGTATTTATAACTCTGTATTCACTTGACCAAAAGTCTTGTTGCTCCTGCCACCGAACTTCACTAATTCCCACTATATCTAACTTTAACCTATCCATTTCCCTTTTTAAATTTTCTAACCTACCTGCCCGATTAAGGGATCTGACATTCCACGCTCCGATACGTAGAATGCCAGTTTTCTTTCTCCTGATAACAACGTCCTCCTGAGTAGTCCCCCCCCCCCCCCTCGGAAATCCGAATGAGGGACTATTTTACCTCCGGAATATTTTACCCAAGAGGACGCCATCATCATTTAATCATATAGCAAAGCTGCATGCCCTCAGGAAAAATTACGGCTGCAGTTTCCCCTTGCTTTCAGCCGTTCTTAGTACCACAACAGCAAGGCTATTTTGGTTAGTGTTGCAGGGAAAGATCAGTAACTCATCCAGACTGTTGCCTCTGCAACTACTGAAAAGGCTGCTGCCCCTCTTCAGGAACCACACGTTTGTCTGGCCTCTCAACAGATACCCCTCCGTTGTGGTTGCACCTACGGTACGGCTATCTGTATCGCTGAGGCACGCAAGCCCCCCCACCAACGCCAAGGTCCGTGGTTCATGGGGGGATATTGCGTATCTTTTGCCCATTACATTCCGTTCAATGTCGTTTCGATATTATTAGACAGATACAGCTGTTGAAATTTGGTTAGCTGGTGGAGACACCTTTAATATTCACTCAAATTGTAACAACCTACTGCGTACTACAGACGATGTTCTCAAAAATGCTAAAGATCAGTTAACATGTGTATTAAATTCATATTTTTCCACTGTATATGATAGCATGAAAATCGATTCTTCGTCAGAATAACAAACTGATTGTATGGATACTATAGTATTTTTGCAGTGTGAAAAAAGGAAAAAGAATTAAATTTGTGAAAAACATTATACCATTTAAACTCTGAATACTCGTTGTATATGTAAGTGTGGACAGCTATCCAAGTGTGTACGTAACTTTGTTTGGAAAATCTGATTTGAGGTGAAACTTATTGGAAAGAGAGTACAGTATTTTACATAAACATTAAGTATGAAAACAGAGAGAGCATTTCGCAATATGAGATGCAATTTACTGGCATAATAGTACAATATTTGACATATATTCGTTTGTGTATGTGTGTGTGTGTGTGTTTAAATTTACCACCCACTGCCTTCTTTAATATTTTCTTAAACTTTCTGGATTTTTTAAAATTTCCCTTTCACTCTTGATGATGTCATAGAAAAGAAGGAGATTGGCTTGAGACATCATCGAAAAGTTGTCGTGGGTTGATGACGTCATTGAAAGGTCAGTAATATCATGTCAAGGTCATTGACTTAGGTCAGATGAAGTCACAAATGTAAACAAAGCGGACCAAAGCCTTACGAATTCAATGATCTTAAATTTTTGCCATATGATCTCTAATCTACACGTTATGGCTGGTGCTGTGCTTGTCTACAGAGTGGTTACGTTTGGGATATACGAGTAGAACGAGGCTTTAATGGCTGCTGCTGCTCTTTCCTGCTTATGTGTACCGAAAGATGACGATGTCTGCAATGTAATTCCTAGGTTTTTGTATTTCCCTACTATATGCAATGGTTCATTGTTTAGGGTTATACTTTGATGATGGTTTTCGTTCTTTCCTGAAGGTCCGCCGAACTGTCGTCTCTTGGTTTACTTTTAGGTGATTTTCCTTTGCCCGAGTTTCTAATCTCTGTAGCGCCTTCCGTACGTCCTCTCTTACTGCCGAGCCTGTCACCAGGTCGTCTGCGTACAAAATCACTGCTTTTTAAGTCTTCCTCTGTTACGTTTGTCACATCCGCTGTGTAGGTGTAGAACAGCGTTGCACTCATAAAGTCTCCTCGGAGAACGTCATTTGTCTATATAATTTTCTTTGAAATTTCGAGATTATTGATTGATCGGATCATATTTAGTTGAAACCATGCCTCGTTTGTTCTCACTAGAAGACTGCATAGCACTTTTCTGTTTCGTGTTTCAGTGTGTCAGCTACCTGATCGATTAAGTATTTCACTGCCTGTACCGTGCTCCTGCCCTTCATAAAGCCAAATTGTCACCCGAAAGTTTCCGTCGACCACGTCGAATAGCTTTTTTTGGGTATTTTCGTAAATACACTCCTGGAAATGGAAAAAAGAACACATTGACACCGGTGTGTCAGACCCACCATACTTGCTCCGGACACTGCGAGAGGGCTGTACAAGCAATGATCACACGCACGGCACAGCGGACACACCAGGAACCGCGGTGTTGGCCGTCGAATGGCGCTAGCTGCGCAGCATTTGTGCACCGCCGCCGTCAGTGTCAGCCAGTTTGCCGTGGCATACGGAGCTCCATCGCAGTCTTTAACACTGGTAGCATGCCGCGACAGCGTGGACGTGAACCGTATGTGCAGTGGTGTCGCGACAGGCGTGAATGGAGGGACGAATGGAGACGTGTCGTCTTCAGCGATGAGAGTCGCTTCTGCCTTGGTGCCAATGATGGTCGTATGCGTGTTTGGCGCCGTGCAGGTGAGCGCCACAATCAGGACTGCATACGACCGAGGCACACAGGGCCAACACCCGGCATCATGGTGTGGGGAGCGATCTCCTACACTGGCCGTACACCACTGGTGATCGTCGAGTGGACACTGAATAGTGCACGGTACATCCAAACCGTCATCGAACCCATCGTTCTACCATTCCTAGACCGGCAAGGGAACTTGCTGTTCCAACAGGACAATGCACGTCCACATGTATCCCGTGCCACCCAACGTGCTCTAGAAGGTGTAAGTCAACTACCCTGGCCAGCAAGATCTCCGGATCTGTCCCCCATTGAGCATGTTTGGGACTGGATGAAGCGTCGTCTCACGCGGTCTGCACGTCCAGCACGAACGCTGGTCCAACTGAGGCGCCAGGTGGAAATGGCATGGCAAGCCGTTCCACAGGACTACATCCAGCATCTCTACGATCGTCTCCATGGGAGAATAGCAGCCTGCATTGCTGCGAAAGGTGGATATACACTGTACTAGTGCCGACATTGTGCATGCTCTGTTGCCTGTGTCTATGTGCCTGTGGTTCTGTCAGTGTGATCATGTGATGTATCTGACCCCAGGAATGTGTCAATAAAGTTTCCCCTTCCTGGGGCAATGAATTCACGGTGTTCTTATTTCAATTTCCAGGAGTGTACTTCGAAAGAAGCGTACGAGCTGCTTTCGAACTTCGATAAAATTGTACTGAATCCGTAGGAAACAGATCTTTCTCAAAACAAAATATTAGTGCAAAATCGAAGGTAGACCCTACTGCCGTCTTCGAGATTCCTAAGGATGCGTCTGTGTCACGTGAAGTCCTGTCACAATGCTGCTGACGACATCCATCTTTGTGGACAACTGATTGGATCGTCCTCCAGAAATTCACCGTTAACGGAAGCAAGACCACAACGAAATTCTGCAACTGTGAACAGTCTTCTCTGAAAATGATTAACTACGAACAATTGCACGAAGCGATTCGAAGTACTGTTGTTGAGATATGCATTACACACTTGTAAAATATAATTCAACGAACTTTTAAATGAAATGTGAATTATTTCACAACACCGCTTCTTCAAATACTCATTGCAACAAACTACTGGACCAGTTTCTGAGCCGTAATTGTTTTAAGAAAAATAAATGACAGATCTCAAAAACGATAGTGACGAGACATTTGAATAGCCACATCTAGAGACCTTTTGTAAAAGCGTAAGCAAGCCCTCGCAGGTATGAAAACATTTGTTGCGGAGTTCCTGGTGCAAGAGCGAATCGTGTTTCCCGACAATACAAGAACGATAACCGTGCTTCCCCGATTTATGTGCCACAGTTTCCGTTCCAGAATTATGAATGACGTATAGTCTCCGCAGATAAACGTGCGACAACAGGACGTCCAACAGTTTTGAGCAAACAAAGAGGTGATTTTTACGTACTGTTGACATTGAGGGCGCAAGTGATTGATGATGATGACTTCGTGACAAGGTACACGATGATGACATAATCATCGAATAGAGACGGAGGAGTAGCTAAGTTTTATAAGAAGCAGGGAACAAATCGATCGAGACTTTGTGGAAGGAACCATCCCTGCATTTGCTACAACCAGTTTTTGTGCAAGCTTCAGATACGGCGACACGACATAAATGCTCACAGCAATATTTCTTCGGAGGCGACTTGTTGCATGTGATTATGCTTGAGCAGCCACGGCGTTTCGGTCTTACACTCTTGCGACCTCGTGCGTCATGTCTTCCTGCGCCTGTTTGTCCACGGACGTAACACAAAGGGAGGCGGAAGGCAAAAAATGACGCCGGTGTAGTCAGCACTGTGCTAGTTCCTGTCCAACGATTCTTCTTCAGAAGGTGCTGACAAATGACTCAGTCCTGCAGTGTCATTTTCACAATGTGCCGCTCATCTTCGTTTTTTTCTCTCGCCGTCTCTCTCTCTCTCTCTCTCTCTCTCTCTCTCTCTGTCCGTCCGGTTCCATTGTACATCCATTACATCTGATTTCGCGAAGCAGTTTCTACTTTGGATAGTGCCATGAGACTGAGCATTGGTGCTCATTTTTAGAAGCTCGAATTTCTGTAGTTTTTTGCTATGTTGTCATTATAGGGCCAACACTAATACTGTCAAATGGCTATATCAAACGCTAGTCGTGACAGGATTGAAAATTTCTTGATCCAGAGAATGCAGCACGTAACGATGGATAGAGAGTCATCAACAGATGTACAAGCAGCTCCAGCTGTGAGTCAGGGAAGTGCATTGGGCACCTTGATGTTCACGTTGTACATTGATTATTTATTTGACGACAGTAATAGCAACATCATACCGTTTTGAGATGAAGTTTTCTCTAACGATGTTCACATGAGTAAAGCTGCCCAGCATTTCGTCAGATACTGTTAAGATTTCAACGTAGTACAACAGTCAGCAGATACCTTTAAATGTCATTAACATAAAGTTATGCATTGCACGAAACGTAGAAAAGTAGTATAGAGCAGGTCAATATCGATGAGTCACAATTGGAGTCACTCAGCTCATACAATCAGCATGGTGTAACAATTAGTTGCAATATGAAATGGTATACACTGTCAATCGTACGTAAAGCAGGTGGCAGGATTCGCTAATCGGTAGGATACCGTACTTTTAACAGCTACATCTCCCTCCTCTACCACTCCACCCCTAAACCACCGCCCCACCAC
The DNA here is from genome assembly GCF_023864345.2 of Schistocerca serialis cubense. Lineage (NCBI taxonomy): Eukaryota > Metazoa > Arthropoda > Insecta > Orthoptera > Acrididae > Schistocerca > Schistocerca serialis. Next base: position 449,601,235 of record NC_064639.1, on the reverse strand, counting down.
CGCAGGCCTACTATATAAAAGAGCTTTGCACATACCAAAAATGACTGCTAAAAGAAAGGTTGCAGCGACATGCAGTTATCAGCGTTGAAACCTGAAAAATGTGGGGCATCCACAGTGTAATGTGTTGCCTTTCTTTAACTCAGATTGAAATTGTTTCAGAAATGTTTAATTCATCACAGAATAGTATTATTTTGTATTGTTATCTTGTTACGGAATGTTTTTGTAATATTTAGGCTTAGAGTGTCTGTTAACATGTTTATCTTAGGTAATAACAGTAATGAGACAACACTGAACTATCTTGCGGTCTTTTAGTTTATATTTTTCCGCATATGTAACCTCTTTACAGACGAATGGAAAAACTGGTAGAAGCCGACGTCGGGGAAGATCAGTTTGAATTCCGTAGAAATGTTGGAACACGGGAGGCAATACTGACACTACGACTTATCTTAGAAAATATATTAACGAAAGGCAAACCTACGTTTCTAGCATTTGTAGAAGTAGAGAAAGCTTTTGACAATGTTGACTGGAATGGTCTCTTTCAAATTCTGAAGGTTGTAGGGGTAAAATACAGGGAGCGAAAGGCTATTTACAATTTGTACAGAAAACGTATGGCAGTTATAAGAGTCGTGGAGCATGAAAGAGGAGCAGTGGTTGGGAAGGGAGTGAGACAGGGTTGTAGCCTATCTCCGATGTTATTCAATCTGTATATTGAGCAAGCAGTAAAGGAAACAAAAGAAAAATTCAGAGTAGGAATTAAAATACATGGAGAAAAATAAAAACTTTGAGGTTCGCCGATGACATTGTAATTCTGTTAGAGACAGCGAAGGACCTGGAAGAGCAGCTGAACGGAATGGACAGTGTCTTGAAAGGAGGATATAAGATGAACATCAACAAAAGCAAAACGAGGATAATGGAATGTAGTCGAATTAAATCTGGTGATTCTAAGGGAATTAGATTAGGAAATGAGACACTTAAAGTAGTAAAGGAGTTTTGCTGTTTGGGGAGCCAAATAACTGATGAATGTCGAAGTAGAGAGGATATAATATGTAGAGTGGCAATGGCAAGGGAAGCGTTTCTGAAAAAGAGAAATTTGTTAACATCGAATATAGTTATAAGTGTCAGGAAGTCGTTTCTGAAAGTATTTGTGTGGATTGTAGCCTTGTATGGAAGTGAAATGTGGACGATAAATACACTCCTGGAAATGGAAAAAAGAACACATTGACACCGTGTGTCAGACCCACCATACTTGCTCCGGACACTGCGAGAGGGCTGTACAAGCAATGATCACACGCACGGCACAGCGGACACACCAGGAACCGCGGTGTTGGCCGTCGAATGGCGCTAGCTGCGCAGCATTTGTGCACCGCCGCCGTCAGTGTCAGCCAGTTTGCCGTGGCATACGGAGCTCCATCGCAGTCTTTAACACTGGTAGCATGCCGCGACAGCGTGGACGTGAACCGTATGTGCAGTTGACGGACTTTGAGCGAGGGCGTATAGTGGGCATGCGGGAGGCCGGGTGGACGTACCGCCGAATTGCTCAACACGTGGGGCGTGAGGTCTCCACAGTACATCGATGTTGTCGCCAGTGGTCGGCGGAAGGTGCACGTGCCCGTCGACCTGGGACCGGACCGCAGCGACGCACGGATGCACGCCAAGACCGTAGGATCCTACACAGTGCCGTAGGGGACCGCACCGCCACTTCCCAGCAAATTAGGGACACTGTTGCTCCTGGGGTATCGGCGAGGACCATTCGCAACCGTCTCCATGAAGCTGGGCTACGGTCCCGCACACCGTTAGGCCGTCTTCCGCTCACGCCCCAACATCGTGCAGCCCGCCTCCAGTGGTGTCGCGACAGGCGTGAATGGAGGGACGAATGGAGACGTGTCGTCTTCAGCGATGAGAGTCGCTTCTGCCTTGGTGCCAATGATGGTCGTATGCGTGTTTGGCGCCGTGCAGGTGAGCGCCACAATCAGGACTGCATACGACCGAGGCACACAGGGCCAACACCCGGCATCATGGTGTGGGGAGCGATCTCCTACACTGGCCCTACACCACTGGTGATCGTCGAGGGGACACTGAATAGTGCACGGTACATCCAAACCGTCATCGAACCCATCGTTCTACCATTCCTAGACCGGCAAGGGAACTTGCTGTTCCAACAGAACAATGCACGTCCACATGTATCCCGTGCCACCGAACGTGCTCTAGAAGGTGTAAGTCAACTACCCTGGCCAGCAAGATCTCCGGATCTGTCCCCCATTGAGCATGTTTGGGACTGGATGAAGCGTCGTCTCACGCGGTCTGCACGTCCAGCACGAACGCTGGTCCAACTGAGGCGCCAGGTGGAAATGGCATGGCAAGCCGTTCCACAGGACTACATCCAGCATCTCTACGATCGTCTCCATGGGAGAATAGCAGCCTGCATTGCTGCGAAAGGTGGATATACACTGTACTAGTGCCGACATTGTGCATGCTCTGTTGCCTGTGTCTATGTGCCTGTGGTTCTGTCAGTGTGATCATGTGATGTATCTGACCCCAGGAATGTGTCAATAAAGTTTCCCCTTCCTGGGGCAATGAATTCACGGTGTTCTTATTTCAATTTCCAGGAGTGTAGTTTGGACAAGAAGAGAATAGAAGCTTTCGAAATGTGGTGCTACAGAAGAATGCTTAAGATTAGATGGGTAGGTCACGTAACTAATGAGGAGGTATTGAATAGAATTGGGAAGAAGAGAAATTTGTGGCACAACTTGACTAGAAGAAGGGATCGCTTGGTAGTACATATTCTGAGGCATCAAGGGATCGCCAATTTAGTACTGGAGGGCAGCGTGGAGGGTAAAAATCGTAGAGGGAGACCAAGAGATAAATACATTAAACAGATTCAGAAGGATGTGGGTTGCAGTAGGTACTGGGAGATGAAGAAAATTGCACATGATAGAGTAGCATGGAGAGCTGCATCAAACCAGTCTCTGGACTGATGACCATAACAACAACATGTAACCTTATCTCGTTAGTAACCGGACAAAAATTAGTCACACTGGGGAGAGCTGTACCATCGCGTCCAGCCTTCATATTGGCCTCAGTTCAGCGGGAGAGAGAGTCACTGTGTTTATGCAGGTACACCAGACCTGACTTAAGTCACACAGTGATGTATTCGTCAGAAAAAAGGAAGATATGCGTGCAGCCTAGTCAACACGGCTGTTGTCATCCTGGAAGACGTGACTGTCCACAGTATACTCATCATAACTTTATAGAAGAAAGGAAAACACTTGATCACCAAGAATACTGAAACACCGCCAAATTAAGACAAAACCCCCTCCGGGCGGATCTGATGCCTGCACACACTGGTGATGAAATGCCTCATTGTGTTGACGGGGCACTCGACGCCTTGTATCGTTTCAAAAAAGGCATATTGGAGAATCTTCTGACTATATTACAAGTCTACAGTCAGTTACTGTCAAGTTTGTATCTTGTCTGGTGCACTGAAGACATGCAATTTTGTGTGCCGGTGTGAGCAATGGCGACTGGCGAGGTATCTGACTCCAAATGTCTATTGTATGCAACTACCTTCGCAACGAACTCTGGGAAACTGGTTGAGACAGATGTGCCTTCACTCCAACAGCCTTGAATCCCATTGTTAACAAGTCGTGACACTCGTCTTCGGTTTCGCTCAGTTTACGACCAGTGTTCTTATGCTTTGTTACATGGCTGTGACTGGTACACCATTCTTTGTAGACACATGGACAGTCCGCTTTGATACAACAAAAGGCCGGAGAACTTGATTCATGGTGTGTCGGTGGGCACGTCCAAACACGGCATATCCTTTCTGCCATGGCAGAATTCGTTAATCGGCCACGTCTGCACGTCGATCCATCTTACCGCGTTGATTACATACAACCCAGTGGTAGACATTCACTTCTTCACTGCCATGATTTATATGAGCGATGGAGGGTTAGGTGACCACATGCTACCAGTACTGCATTGTGTGCAGCGGGTCAAAGCGACCTGCGCCCTTCTAAGAGAACAAGTCGTCACTAGCGTGGACAAGCATGCACAGACGTTTGTCTTCGGCTGGTTTTAAACCCTAACAGCCACGCTCTGACCAACTTTCTTATTACTGAAGTAACGAGGCTATGGCCAACATTGTGCTTAGGTACACAGTCGTTGCTATGAACCGTATATTTTGTCGTTTTTTTAGTGTTTTCATGTTTTGATACGAGGGAGGATCGGAAAGTAATGGACAATAATTTTTTTCTCCCGTGGTACTGCCGCTGGAATGTTGAAATGTCACGACGATATGTTGTATTAAACCGGGGACCCAGAAACGATGGAGAGGCTTCGTCCCGCGGTAGCCCACAGTGGTTCACAAACCCCCAAAAGATCATAGGAGTTCAACCACCACAATGCCGCCCGACACCGCACCCAGGGTTATTGTGAGGTTCGCCCCCCAGTGAATCCCCCCTCCCCCCCCCCCCCCCCCTCCTGGATCGTCTCATACCAGACGAGCGTAGCCCCAAATGTTTGCGCGGTAGAAAAATTATGACGTACGCGTGTGTGGAAACGGTGTTCGCGCAGAAATCGCCGACACAGTGTAACTGAGGAGGAATAAAGGGAGCCAGCTCGCATTCGCTTTGGTAGATGAAAAACCGCCTTAAAAACCATCCACAGGCTGGCCGGCACACCGGACCTCGACACTAATCCGCCGGGCGGTTTGTGCCGGGGACCCGCACGCCTTCCCCCTCGGGAAGCAGTGCGTTAGACCGCGCGGCTAGCAGGGAGGGCGACGACGATATAGTTACACTACTGGCCATTTAAATTGTTACACCACGAAGATGACGTGCTACGGACGCGAAATTTAACCGACAGGAAGAAGATGCTGTGATATGTAAATGATTAACTTATCAGAGCATTCACACAACGTTGGCGCCGGTAGCGACACCTACAACGTGCTGACATGAGGAAAGTTTCCAACCGTTTTCTCATACACAAACAGCAGCTGACCGGCGTTGCCTGGTGGAACGTTGTTGTGATGCCTCGTGTAAGGAGGAGAAATGCGTACCATCGCGTTTCCTACTCTGATAAAGGTTGGATTGTAGCCTATCGCGATTGCGGTTTATCGTATCGCGACATTGCTGTGTGTTGGTCGACATTCAATGGCTGTTAGCAGAATATGGAATCGGTGGGTTCAGGAGGGTAATACGGCACGCCGTGCTGGATCCCAACGGCCTCGTATCACTAGCAGTCGAGATGACAGGCATCTTATCCGCATGGCTGTAACGGATCGTGCAGCCACGTCTCGATCCCTGAGTCAACAGATGGGGACGTTTGCAAGACAACAACCATCTCCACGAACAGTTCGACGACGTTTGCAGCAGCATGGACTATCAGCTCGGATACCGTGGCTGCGGTTACCCTTGATGCTGCATCACAGACAGGAGCGCCTGCGATGGTGTACTCAACGACGAACCTGGGTGCACGAATGGCAAAACGTCATTTTTTCGGATGAATCAAGGTTATGTTTACAGCATCGTGATGGTCGCATCCGTGTTTGGCGACATCGCGGTGAACGCACATTGGAAGCGTGTATTCGCCATCGCCATACTGGCGTATTACCCGGCGTGATGGTATGAGGTGCCATTGGTTACACGTCTCGGTCACCTCTTGTTCGCATTGACGGCACTTTGAACAGTGGACGTTACATTTCAGATGTGTTACGACTCGTGGCTCTAACCTTCATTCGATCCCTGGGAAACCCTACATTTCAGCAGGATAATGCACGATCGTATGTTGCAGGTCCTGTACGGGCCTTTCTGGATACAGAAAATGTTCGACTGCTGCCCTGGCCAGCACATTCTCCACATCTCTCACCAATTGATAACGTCTGGTCATTGGTGGCCGAGCAACTGGCTCGTCAGAATACACCAGTCACTACTCTTGATGAACTGTGGTATCGTGTTGAAACTGTATGGGCAGCTGTACCTGTACACGCCATCCAAGCTCTGTTTGACTCAATGCCCAGGCGTATCAAGGCCGTTATTGCGGCCAGGGGTGGTTGTTCTGGGCTCTGATTTCTCAGGATCTATGCACCGAAACTACGTGAAAATGTAACCACATGTCAGTTCTAGTATAATATATTTGTATAATGAATACCCGTTTATCATCTGCATTTCTTCTTGGTGTAGCAATTTTAATGGCCAGTAGTGTAGAAGTTTGCGCTACAGACGGTGTTTTGTTTTCATGTGCAGCTCTAGCGAGAGGGCGGGAAATATGAAACAAACATGGTGCGCATGTTACTGTTGTTAACTTGTGACAAGGAGTGAAGTGTAGTTCGATATTTGTGAGCCAAAGGGAATAAATCGAGTGAGATTCACAGGTACATGCGTGGCGTGTAAGTGGAGGACTGTACGTACTGTAGCAGTGTCTCCAGGTGGTGTGCATTCTTGCGAGAGGACCGTGTGAACCTTAGCGTCCGGTACCAGCTGCAATGCTGCAGAATGGCGGAGCCACTGAAGCAGCAATTTTGAACGACCGGCGTGTGCAGCTGCGAACCCTATCGCAGCAGTTCAACATTTCCTACGGTGCGGTGTACAATATTGTTCATGACACCGTGAAATTTCGTAAAGTTCGTGCTCGCTGGGTGCCTCAGAGCGTAACAGACAACCACGAGGGCCAACGAATGATGACGAGTTTGCCGCAGAAGCTAATTCTTATTCATAATGTGTTTTAATACTTAACTGCATCCGCCCACATATTTATATTAATAATCACTGGACTGCCAGTTTCATTTCTAAGCCTGTTCTGGGAGAGACGCAACATTTCGACGTGGCACCGATGCGCCGTTGACGTGACGTTCTTGCTAATTTTCAATATCTCTTTTCTCTTATCGTACAACCTGAAACTTAAGTCATTCGAAGAGGTCTGAGAATTTTAACTAAATATACCGCTTAGAGCGATTATCAGAAAGTGTAAAGCAATTTACATTTTCAAAAATAGCATCTTTAGTTGCGCGGCTCTCGACACCAATCGGGGAGTATTACAACATACATTATTTCCGTGGTTCGGCATTTACTTAGTGAGCGGAGATGGAAGCCAACTTACGAAGTGTTTGTCAAAGGCAGGGAGAAAGAGGTGCTGCCTAAAATATCAACACCCAGAAACAGATGAACGAAGCTGAAGAGATATGTCACTATCTTCTGTGATATTATGAGATTCTCTTCTAAAATGTTGATCTAGTTAATTTGAGATATGTTCACCCAATCTAGAGGACAGCTACACACTGAAACCCCGAAGATACTCGTATGGGCACGCATATACAAATACAGAAATATGTAAACAGGCAGAATACGGCGCTGCGGTAGGCAACGCCTATATAAGACAACAATTTTCTGGCGCAGTTGTTACATCGGTTACTGCTGATACAATGGCAGGTTATCAAGATTTAAGTGAGTCTCAACGTGATGTTAATAGTCGGCGCACGAGCGATAGGACACAGCATCTCCGAGGTAGCGATGAAGTGGAGATTTTCCCGTATGACCATTTCAAGATTGTACCGTGAATGTCAGGAATCCGGTAAAACATCAAATTTCCGACATCGCTGCCGCCAGGAAAAGATCCTGCAAGAATGGGACCAACGAAGACTGAAGAGAAAAGTTCAACGTGACAGAAGTCCAACCCTTCCGCAAACTGCTTCAGCTTTCAATGCTGCGCCATCAACAAGTGTCAGCGTACAAACCATTCAGCGAAACATCATCGGTATGGGCTTGTGGAGTAGAAGGCCGACTTGTACCCTTGATGACTGCACGACACAAAGCTTTACGCCTCGTCTGGTCCCGTCAACACCGATATTGGACTGTTGATGACTGGAAACATGTTACTTGGTCGGACGAGTCCCGTTCCAAATTGTAACGAGCGGATGGACGTGTAAGGGTATGGAGGCAACCTCATGAATCCATGGACCATACATGTCAGCAGGGTACTGTCCAAGCTGGCGGAGGCTCTGTAATAGTGTGGGGCGTGTGCAGTTGGAGTGATACGGGACCCCTCATACGTCTAGGTACGATTTTGACACGTAAGTAAGCATCCTGTCTGATCACCTGCATCCATTTATGTCCATGGTGCATTCTGACAGACTTGGTCAATTCCAGCAGGACAATGCGACACCCCACACGTCCAGAATTGCTACAGAGTGGCTCCAGGAACACTCTTCTGAGTTTAAACACTTCCGTTGGCCACCAATCTCCCCAGCATATCTGGGATGTCTTGCAACGTGCTTTTCAGAAGAGATCTCCACCCCCTTGTCCTCTCAAAAATTTATGGACGGCCCTGCAAGATTCATAGTGTCAGTGTCCTCCAGCACTGCATCAGACACTAGTCGAGTCCATGCCACGTCATGTTGCGCCACTTCTGCGCGCTTGCGAGGGCCCTACACGATATTAGGCAGATGAACCACGTTCTTCGGCTCTACAATGACCAACGCAACAGAGAAGAGTTCTTTAAAAGGCAGTTACGTCATTTCGTAGCTTGAAGACTATAGAGCTCTCTTACAGCCCTCGATCCTCCGCAAACGGAAACGAAGTCTCACGGCGAGAGTTAGTGGCGCTGCGCAGCAGACCCGAAGCATCAGAAACTACGAGAAGGCGACCGTACGAAAATAGCCAGGTAAAAATGAGGAGCAGCATCAGGGTGACAGATCATTGAAATGCGACACGTTTTCTGGGCTAATTAGCCATCACAAGCCTTTACCGTTACGTTTTACCATCGACGAAGGGGACAGAAAGTGAACAAAATGATACTGCACCCTCTGCCATACACCGCAGACTTCCTAAGAGTAGTTGTAGATGTAGCTGTGCTACCAGCAAAGGCGAGGCTCGCCAGGCGTCCTCTGACTTCAGCTCCCTTACCTTCGAGAATATCGGTTGCAAAATTATACGATTCATTTGGTAGTAAGTTTAAAACACCACGAGATAACATGTTAAAAAAAGTGTCTCTCTTTGTCGTCCGGTCAACAATGCGATTTTTTCAGTTATCAGTGAATCTTTATCTCTGCCACTGCTGTTGTCGATGGTATCGCCGGTCAATATAACTCTTTTTCCTCTGTCGTTGAATATTTGAAATGTAGACATAAACTTATTTTCGCTGCGGAAGAATTTACCATGAAAGCCTTGACCAAGACACCATTCATTCATAAACCGAGGGAAAGAGAAAGTAACTCTTTGCTGCTTCTTCGATCACTTCATGAAGTTGTAATATTAAAATGTATTACCAGGATGCAATAACGATTTAGTGTCCTCCTTCCCGTCACTCACAGTGAGCAGAAAAACGGGAAACTTTATTTAGCTGCTAAGAAACTATTTTTTTTTCTTTCTATTTTAATATAATGAAAGGAAAATGCCTACATCATACCGCTTTCAAGAAAGTATTGAAGAAAGTGTTGTGGTATCATCACCTGTAGGGAATGAAGGGAGGGTGAGTAAAGGTGGGGCCGGCCGGAGTGGCCGTGCGGTTCTAGGCGCTACAGTCTGGAACGGAGTGACCGCTACGGTCGCAGGTTCGAATCCTGCCTCGGGCATGGATGTGTGTGATGTCCTTAGGTTAGTTAGGTTTAATTAGTTCTAAGTTCTAGGCGACTGATGACCTCAGAAGTTAAGTCGCAGAGTGCTCAGAGCCATTTGAGCCAGAGTAAAGGTGGGAATGGGGGTGGGAGGAGGAACGTAAGATAATCAGCGTAGATTCGCATTAACAACGTCCGGCAGAGTTGTGCTGTTTTCGCTGTTTGACCGATTAGGCAGCTCTTCTGAATTTTATTTGTGTGGTCGACTACTATCAGAGACCATGAAATACTTCCGAAAGGGAAAAATTGAAGAAATAAGGACAGACTTGTTTCTGTTCAGAGTGTTTAACTACGTGGATGCAAAAACGAAAGATATATGCGTAATATAGACAAAGCGCCATTTATGTACTCCATATTTATGAATGATTAATTTACTACCGAATCCAAGGCAGAAGAATATCGTTTTTATGGGTTCTACAGAGTGTCCTATGGCAAACTGTAAATATTCAGGGATGTAACAGTAACAATCATTCGAAGCAAAAAATTGTAGTACACACGGGCTGTAGAATGCACACCTTAAAAACTTCGAGCACTTGTTCATCTTCCGTACTGTGAAACACATATTTTCTACTGAAAAAGTTCTCAAAGGTCGTAAGGAATGGGATTTAGAGCCCAAGTTTACTAGCCTGTTTTGCTTCGAATTATCGTTCCTGTCAAATCCTTGAATAGTGACCATTACTCCTGGGACTTTGTATACCTGACGCGGCTGTAAGTTATTAGCTGAATGATAGAGAATTTTCAGTTGCGATTTTTTTACGACGAATGTTTAATCTCCAGCCAATCCTAAGATAGGTATATTGGAGTACGCTGTACGTTCACATCAAAAATTGAACGCAATAACTTTTTCTCACTTTTGACGGGTATCAGTTAATAGGATGAGACCCGCGATTTTGTATATACTGGGAATACTATAAAAAGTATTGCTACCGGTAGAGACATCGGATGTGCCTAAGGTAACTCTCGCCGAGCCCGGACCTTTTAATTTCGTGAAGCAGACTCTGCACTGTGCGCGCCGCGGCCACAAATAAGGTAGGAGGCGGGAAGCGCCGGTACTTACCTGGGTCCGCAGCGGCTGTCCATCTCCAGAGGGGGCTCCAGTTTGAGACGGGCCGGGCAGATGCAGATGCAAAAAGCCGTCTGGCCGACGCCGCGGCGACGTGCGCGCGCCTAGCGGCCATCGTGGGCATTGTCCGCGTCTGCAGCCGGGTCAGTGGCGCGCTGTGGGCGGGACTGGCGCAGCCGCTGATTCAGTTCCCGGCTGCTGCGACTGGGGATGGCAAAAACTGACCGGTTAAAACCGATTCCGGTATTTTAATTCTGAATAACAGGTGAATTTTAGAATTTTTTTGGTCTCGATTATAACATGTTTCTTTTTAAATAATAAAGACATAAAAACTGGCTCAGCAATTTTCCATAGCATCAGTGCTACTTTTTTTGTTTTTAAATAAAACTTTTTTTAGAAACGAGTTATGTTTGTTTGCAAAATTCCCAGTGTTTTAAAATAGTGGATTATTACAGAAATTGGAAAAAGAAATCAGCACTGCTATCAAAACAACGCCTACAGTTAGAAACTTGTAACAAACAAATGACAGGAATCGGTACAACATTGCAGAATCAATAAGGTATTTGTTGCCGTGTGCGTAGCCTATTACACTGTACGCGTGTGTGTACAGTGTGGCCCCACCAGGTCTATGCGCTAGTTTCTCGCTGTCGTCCTCAGACGTCAGTTGCATTGCAGAATGGTTCCACCCCTAGTCTGGAAGTGTTTTACGTGGTGCGATAGCAGTGAAGAACAATATTCCATTTGCTTTCAAATATCAGAAACGAGAGGAGGCCCAACAGACTTGCGACGTCATATAAGGAGAAAGCATCCACAATGTGCCTTGATAGAGAAGGTGTATTTGACTGCTATACCTGTAATTTTATTGACGAGCTAAATCTTAATTTTGTGGTTGCTTAAGGGCGAAAAACGTATACCACACAAAAGTGATAATACAGGGGAGTCATCAACTTGTGAGTTTTCGCCCACGCCGTCGCCGCGCCCGCCTCCTTCACCTTCATAATCTTTGCTGAAGACAATGAGATCGATTTCTGCCGCTGCCTCAACCCTATATCGATCGACGTCACTTTCTCCATCTTCGTCAGAAGTTTTAAATCTTTATTCGAAGTCTCGGTTCGTAACACCAATTAAAAAAAACGAAATTCGGTTATTTCAGAAAGCGGTTACTTTGAGCTTTTAAACTTGAGACGAAAAGAACTGGTGTTGCTGAAAACCGGTGACGTCAGCGATAACCGCCATCCCTAGCTGGGACTCGGCGAACAATGTTATGTAAAACGATAATGTAGCATATGAACAAAAAATGTTAATTTCTTGTGTTTTCTGATGTCTTCTCGGGTCGACACCTGCCTGTTAGTCACTGTACTTTGACGACGGGCCATGTCGTCATCGATGGACACATTCACATTAACATCTTCACTTTGTAAATTACTCTAAAGGGAATGGCTGAGAGAGCTTTTGATCGCCTACGTGCCCATGTCCAGTGGTGGTAAGTTCCCTTAGGCCTCGCGGCTACCCCGAACCCCACGCAGCTACGTGCCGATGTGTGCGTTGTCATTTATCCAGTGTCACCCAGAAACAATGGTCAACATTTGGGGACATGACAGAAACGATAATTCGAAGCAAAAAAGTACAGTAAACATGGTCTCTAAAATCCATACGTTAAGAGATACGAGCACTTCTTGAACTTCGGTACTGTCAAACAGATCTCTTCTCCTGAAGGCTGTTTGCTGGTGGTGGTGGTGGTGGGTAGTGTTTAACGTCCCGTCGACAACGTGGTCATTAGAGACGGAGCGCAAGCTCGGGTTAGGGAAGGATTGGGAAGGAAATCGGCCGTGCCCTTTCAAAGGAACCATCCCGGCATTTGCCTAAACGATTTAGAGAAATCACGGAAAACCTAAATCAGGATGGCTGGAGACGGGATTGAACCGTCGTCCTCCCGAATGCGAGTCCAGTGTGCTAACCACTGCGCCACCTCGCTCGTTGGCTGTTTGCTCTCCATATTTTGAGAGGTGATAGTGTGGACCAAAACAAGAAAAAATGTTTATGAGCACTTGTTCCTTTTGCCGGCCGCGGTGACCGAGCGGCTCTAGACGCTTCAGTCCGGAACCGCGCGACTACTACGATCGCAGGTTCGAATCCTGCCTCGGGCATGGATGTGTGTGATGTCCTTAGGTTAGTTAGGTTTAAGTAGTACTAAGTTCTAGGGGACTGATGACCTCAGATGTTAGGTCCCATAGTGCTCAGAGCCATTTTTGAACTTGTTCCTTTTCGCTAGTGTGAAACACATGTCTTCTACCGTATGCAAGTCTTAACGTATGCATTTTAGAGCCCATATCTACTTCACTTTTTTGCTTCGAATTATAGTTCCTGTCATATCGTTGAATATCGACCATTCCTTCTGGGACACCTTTTATTTATCGTATCCATGGAAGCGGTAAGTAGCAAGCTTAGTAATAACTATGGATCCTTCTCAAAACAGGATCACGGACTTTAACTAATTTCTCGTATTTATTCTGGCGTCTGCTCGTTATGATTTTTCAGCTTTTATTACTTACTCTACGAGGCAAACGAGTCTGCGACTATTTGCGCTTCCCTTCTTTGTGTACCCCTAATCTTTCTTATTAGGCTGACCTGATGCAGATGCCACACATTTGAGCGTTAATCCGGTGTAGGCCGTAAGGTGTTGTGCAAGCACCCCCATTTCCGAACAAATTGCTGTTTTGCAGCGTTCTACAACTTATAGAGAGTGTGTCATTCACTTACCTACAACTGAGTCTTTTACTTTTCGTAAAGTGCACAACTTTACATGGCTACATGCAGCACTGGAACAAGGGCTACGTGCTATGCTAGCACTATTGCTACACTCACATAATGGCGAGAGATCTACCTGAAAATTCTAGAAAGTTCAGGTCCTGCAGATGACGAAAGAATCAAAACTTTCCATCCAGTTTCTCGTAGAACAGTCTAATGTCAAAGCCGAACACAACAGTCTAAACACGGAAATATTAATATCCGAATTTGAAAAATGCTATTACTCATGAAGGCACCGCTGCTATAACATGTTTCACTGTTGCAAAATCACAGAAATGAGATGTACTAATATTAGAACCCCTGGCACTGGTAAATAGTTATGGCTCAAGGGCGGCAGACACCATTCCATTAGGACAGGGGTGGGCAAATAACTGCCCACGTGCCACATGCGGGCCGCTAAGGGTTTTTGTGTGGCCCGCCAAGACAGTCAGGAAAACCTGTGTTGAACCGCCTTTCCTTCTCGTGCGCGACTGCATATCTTCAGTAGGATAGCCACGTCAATACCCATGCACTGAGTCGACAGTACTGGCGCAAACGAAGTTGATACTCAGCGCGGTGGCTGATGGGGGCGAACCTACAGGCATTTGCAATTTACACTGGCTCCCATCAGCCACCGCGCCGAGTATCAAGATGATCTGGGTCAACCGTAAGATGAACAGCACTTTTACTGTTGATCTGGTTTATTTCCATGTTATCTGGGCAACAGTAAATATATAAATGTCTCTTAAAACGATTAAATGCTAGAGAATATAAAATGCATGATAAAAAATGAATCTTTTCTGAGATACAAACTTAAATAATGAATGCAAACGTTCTAAAAGATGCGGCCCTCCGCTAACCTCCACTTCCAAAAAGTGGCCCCGAGCTACGGCAATTACCCGTTCCTGCCCTAGGAAATTCCTATTCTACATTGTTTAGGTTGCACAACTGGCTAATTCCCTAGCTCACACACCGTTAGTCCAGAAAGTTCCGAAACTGGTTTTATTCCTGGCGTATACTGACGTCAGCGCAATAGCTACGGTGACAGCTTGAAGTAACAGTAATGAATGGCGGATGTGCATCCGACCAGCCATTTGAGAGCACGCACTGTTGAATAGTGGGCGTGCGGCCGTTGTGCCACAAATCGCAGTGGAGCAACAACTCTAAATCAAGAGCTCCAGACACTGCGGAAATATTTTGAAGTAGAGATATCTGTGTGGAAAGTTTGTCCCGCACACCGTGACTCCAGAACAAAAACAACGTCTGGTTGTCTGCCGCGACGTGACTGAAATGCAAAATGAAGACAGTTGATTTCTGGAAAAAAATCATCACAGGTGACCAGACTTGGTGTTATCAATACCAGTCTAGCGCAAAACGACAAACTGCAAGAATTCACACGAAGGTTCAACGCTCTGATGACATAATCGACATTCAAGCCAATGTTACGGGTGAGTTGAACAACATCCCATACAATGACAGTTTCACATCATGTTCTGTGCATTGAACTCAAGAAGGTGGAGACTATGTAGAACACCTGAAGCACTGAAAAACCAGCATCTTAACGTTTCTACATTTTTTATTAATCCAGTCCTGAATCTTTTTGGACTGACGGGGTGTAATTAAGATGGAATAGTTTTTTACTGTGGCACCTGAATGAGCCGTCTAAGAGAAGTACAACGGCACAATACATGAGGAACTTGATCAAATAATAAGATAACAACACCGCAAACCACTGTCCCCCCGCCATGAAAAGAGGTCCCACAGGCGTCTTCTTTTCCAATTCCGCAGAAAATTTCCGTTCCTTGGAAATATGAAGTGTATCGTAGGACGTCGAAACCGTTTACCGTTACTTATTTCACGTTACTACTTACCGTATTATCGACAAAGCGAACAGTAAACTCGGCCGTAGCGAGAACTAACTTAAGTTACGTGACTAGGCACAGTTCAGAATAATGCGGGTCGTTACCTCGCAGCGCACGAACGGAAGCGATCACGGAAAGTGCCTTTGCGGGCAACCGCGATGGCTTTAATTTATTGACGAGCGACAGCTACAATTATCCTGCACAACCCACCTTACGGTGTGTAGCGGAGGTACCAATGATTGATCCCTCCTTCCCTATTCCGTATACGAATGAGGTGTCGTAAGAATGACTGTCGGCGTCTGTGGAAGGAAGTAATACGTTGCCTGACTCCTTGCGAAACGTAATCTCTCGGAATTTCAGCAATAAACCTTTCCTTGATAGACTTACATCGAGGACATCTCTCTGGAAAGCTATCGGAAGATTAGAAGTTTCTGGGGAAGAAAGGGATTGGCGGGCACACTCGCGAAGTAAAACCCCGCAGAATAGATCTCTTATTGCTGACGCGACCATACAAGTTCCAGGTTTTGACCTCCCAAGAGCACTGTGGACACGATTAAACATAATAAGGACTGAAGAAGCCCTCCAGTGACTGAGTAATCAGCAGTGTGTTATAGGACTGCAGTGCGTGTAGTATATATCTTACCTCATTAATGGACTTCCGCTTTCTTTTTTTAAAATAATTCCTTTAGATTCATGGTTTTTATGCTTTTCAGTTCATTTGTGCTATATGTTTGCAAAGTGTGTAGTGAATATTTTCATATGTGCTTAACATTTTTTCTCGTATGTTGTTTGGTTCATTATGCTGTTTTCTTTCTTTGTGATGTATTACTTCCCATTAGGCAAAACTATACAATTTTTTTTTTTGTAAATTGTTTTCGTCATGCGAACGAATATTCATGGTGGTCAGAAATAGCCTGAAAAGCTGTTACGGATGTCGCAGGACAGGTTGTGCTGAGAAGTAATTACTAAGAAAAAAATCAACACGTTGCGCCGTTTTCGAGTTAATTAGCACTGCAATTAGCTAATCAGGCCGTTGCGCGCGCGGATTCAAGCGACCAGCCAGAGACGGTGTTGCTAAACGTGTTCTTCGTGTGGTTTCCTTAAACCGAACAAGAGAGTGGTGGAAAAACTGGACGTGGGACGATAGTAAGGATCGAAGCAGGGCCAGAGGCTGAGCAGTCTCGTGCGCTACCATCTGCGCTATGAGGACAACTGACACTACTTATACAGTATATGGCGGGCCGCGTGAATCTGTGCCCGCAACGGCCTGAGTCTCTAACTGCAACGTTAATTAACTCGGAAACGGCGCAAGGTTTCGAATTTTTAGCCTCTCTTGTGGCGTCTGTCACTGCAGTTCGCCTGAGCGTCTCTAATCGATTGCCGGACGCAAGACGCCGCTCTTCGTTGGATCTTCTCTATCTCTTCTGTTTATCCAACGTGACAAGGATCCCAGACTGAAGAGTAATATTCAAGAAGGAGAAAGGGGTGACGGTGCTACGGAGAAGGTGACGGAACGTGCCAGCAAAATAAAGACATTTAACGAGGGATACGATGCTGAGTGGAGCGCGATGCAAGTAGCCAACCCAAGGAACAAGAATCGAGCGAAACAGTTCACGATGTGGATAAATATGTGCTTGGGCAGTAATTTCTGTGATGCGCAGTACAAAGAAATACCAACTTTGTACTCAATAGCACAGATCTGAACGTAACGAAATTCCAATCACCAACTTTCTCCTCCGAATGCGAAAATATTTTGTTGACACCGACCTACATAGGGCAGAACGATCACCACGATAAAATAAGGGAAATCAGAGCTCGTACGGAAAGATATAGGTGTTCATTCTTTCCGCGCGCTATACGGGATTGGAATAATACGAGGTGCATTCAAGTTCTAAGGCCTTCGATTTTTTTTCTAATTAACTACTCACCCGAAATCGATGAAACTGGCGTTACTTCTCGACGTAATCGCCCTGCAGACGTACACAATTTTCACAACGCTGACGCCATGATTCCATGGCAGCGGCGAAGGCTTCTTTAGGAGTCTGTTTTGACCACTGGAAAATCGCTGAGGCAATAGCAGCACGGTTGGTGAATGTGCAGCCACGGAGAGTGTCTTTCATTGTTGGAAAAAGCCAAAAGTCACTAGGAGCCAGGTCAGGTGAGTAGGGAGCATGAGGAATCACTTCAAAGTTGTTATCACGAAGAAACTGTAGCGTAACGTTAGCTCGATGTGCGGGTGCGTTGTCTTGGTGAACCAGCACACGTGCAGCCCTTCCCAGACGTTTTTGTTGCAGTGCAGGAAGGAATTTGTTCTTCAAAACATTTTCGTAGGATTCACCTATTACCGTAGTGCCCTTTGGAACGCAATGGGTAAGGATTACGCCCTCGCTGTCCCAGAACATGGACACCATCATTTTTTCAGCACTGGCGGTTACACGAAATTTTTTTGGTGGCGGTGAATCTGTGTGCTTCCATTGAGCTGACTGGCGCTTTGTTTCTGGATTGAAAAATGGCATCCACATCTCATCCATTGTCACAACCGACGAAAAGAAAGACCCATTCATGCTGTCGTTGCACGTCAACATTGCTTGGCAACATGCCACACGGGCAGCCATGTGGTCGTCCGTCAGCATTCGTGGCACCCACCTGGATGACACTTTTCGCATTTTCAGGTCGTCATGCAGGATTGTGTGCACAGAACCCACAGAAATGCCAACTCTGGAGGCGATCTGTTCTACAGTCATTCGGTGATCCCCCAAAACAATTCTCTCCACTTTCTCGATCATGTCGTCAGACCGGCTTGTGCGAGCCTGAGGTTGTTTCGGTTTGTTGTGACACGATGTTCTGCCTTCATTAAACTGTCGCACCCACGAACGCACTTTCGACACATCCATAACTCCATCACCACATGTCTCCTTCAACTGTCGATGAATTTCAATTGGTTTCACACCACGCAAATTCAGAAAACGAATGATTGCACGCTGTTTAAGTAAGGAAAACGTCGCCATTTTAAGTATTTAAAACAGTTCTCATTCTCGCCGCTGGCGGTAAAATTCCATCTGCCGTACGGTGCTGCCATCTCTGGGACGTATTGACAATGAACGCGGCCTCATTTTAAAACAATGCCCATGTTTCTATCTCTTTCCAGTCCGGAGAAAAAAAATCGGAGGCCTTAGAACTTGAATGCACCTCATAGAGAGTTGTGAAGATGGTTCGATGAACCCTCTCCCAGGCACTTAAATGTGATTTGCAGAGTATCCCATGTAGATGTAGATGTAGGAAAGAAGCTCTGAGAAAAATTGTTCTGTATGTGGGATTTGGTTTTCAAAGATGCCAAGACACAAAGGTCATCACGTGCGAACGAGACGATGTAGCTCAAACGAGACCCACTACATTAGATTTTTACGAAATAACAAAGCACCAGCATTAAAGCGGTCAGATGTTTATCCAGGCGAAACCTGGTTTCACACACATTAAATTGTGAATATATGTTTTCACAGTGATAATGTGCGAGTATTGTTAAGAAAAGGTGTCGGTGAATGTCTGGTTATCGTACAGTGCAGGGTCATGGTGTTGGCGTAGAGACGTGTAGCGAATGACAGCGCTGTATCTGAATGCAATAAAATGACCGCACGGATAAAATCGGAGAAATTAGAGTTGATGCGGAGGTTTACCCACAATGGTTCTCTTTGCATGCCACCCATGAGTGGAAAAGGTAGAAAAATACAAATATCAGAAGTACCCTCCGCCACACACTGTAAAATAGCTTGAGGGATATGTACTGGAGTGTACACTGTGTACACTGTGTACACTCCTTGCATCTCGCACGTAAACACAACAGCGCTGCCGCACTGAACAGGCCTTCAACAAGCTTTGCCCGGAAGTACATACACTCTTGTAAAACTCAAAACTCCGCCCACAAGTCCTGGCGGGCACTATGGTTCCGACCGACCGCCGTGTCATCCTATGCTAAGGGCGTCATTGGATGCAGCATGGAGAACGTGGGATCAGCACATCGCTCTCCGGGTCGTCGTCGGCTTTCGTGACCTGGAACTACTATTACTCGGTCAGGCAGCTCCTCCTTTGGCATCACGAGGGGGATGTTCCAGTCCTCCGACCAACGAAAAATCCTCTGCAGTACCGGATATTGAACCCGGATCCTCTGGATGGCAGTCAGCCACGCTGACCACTCAGTTACGAAGGGGTACAGTACGAGTACACACTCTTATACGACAAGTTATCACTCTGTGATATGGTATACGAGGTATGACGAATGCACGTGGAGGTAAAGCTATGTGGCTTTTTCCTCTAGCTCTGGAGTCCTTTTTTATTCACCGATATATTGTAGGAACTACTGCTTTGTGGTTGAGTGCATCAGTCGGTGAAAACGGATCCTTAGATGATCGCTTTCTTATCCGTCTGCCCGTCTGAGTGTTAAAAGCCCTTTTTCTCAGAAACGGGTAGACGTATCAAGTTGAAATTTATGTTACATACTCAGATCTATGGTCCGGTTGCGGTGTAAAAAAACGTGTAAGACGTGTATATTTCTATTGACTATTGTCAAACTACAACTTATGAAAAGATGTTTGTATTTTATTAATAGGATTAAGTAGGGATAATTAATATTTGTCATGTAGGAAATAATTGTGGTAGCAGGGAATGTCTGCACCAAAGTATTGTTGACAGGAGAGACCGGACATTGATACAATTTTAAAAAGGGCAGGAGAGACCGCATATGGATGCATTCTAAGAAAAGAGCGGGAAAGACCGCACATTGATACATTTTGTAATGGTAGCAGGGATTGTCTGCACCAGAAAGCATTGTTGGCGGGAGAGACCGCACTTCAGCGTTCGTAGGAAGTCAGTAGTAAGCGAGATGTGAAGCGAGTCGGTAGCAGGTCTGAAGCGAGAGGTTGAGAGGAGCGGTGTGCCTGCCAGCCACCAGCTATGATTTACAAGAGATTATAAACGGATGTATCATAAGAGAAACTAATATTATTGAATTATTTTTTTGAGAAACTCAAGACTACTGAAGGTATGTTTGCGCAATGCTAGTTGTAAGATTATTGTAAAAAGTAAGTCCCATTTGAACGTTTGTAAAATCATTTCATTCAGAATATAATTAATTTTTGCAGGCAATATTGCATTACTGATTATAATCCATCCCAAAAACCATCAACGTAAAACTTTGCAAAATTTTATTGTTGTCAAGAAAAAGTTTAACTATGAATTACGTAACTTCAGTCAAATCAATTAAAGAATAACGTCAGCTTAGCTATTAAATAATAACGTCGGCTTTGGTAATAAATACAGCCACTTATTATGACAGCCCACCAGCAGCTAATACAGTATGGTAAAACAGAGTAAGTATATTCATGTCGCAGTTCAAATGGCTCTGAGCACTATGGGACTTAACATCAATGGTCATCAGTCCCCTAGAACTTAGAACTACTTAACCCTTTGTTTCCTGACATAAGATAAAATTTACTTTTTAACATTTTCTTTGCAGAATTTATGCTGTTGTGGCCTCAAATGATGGTAGGATTTTTTGTAAAATTTTGTGTTATTTTTCACAACTTTTTTCTCTCCTGGTACTCAGAAGTACCGTCAGACTCCATGGACAGAATCACAACATGCGCAGAAAAATACTCCAATTTTTATAACTTGTACTTTATGCCACATAAATATTAAATATTTTTACATTAGAAAATTAATTAACAGAAATATGATATTTCTAAATTTTTTTTTTAAATTTCGCATAAATTTATTCTAGAGCAACTTCACAATACATAGTAACTTAGCTATACATTATTGACACTATATACATATCACGTATTTAGTGATACCTCATGAAATTGTAGAAAACAGTTATTTTTCTCATTGCAGCACAAATACGCTTTACATGTACTACACTGAGAATGTGGTCTCGACTGAATTTTATTTTTCGCACACATTTCGCATCGTCCTCTTTTACAACTGAACACTACAAAATGGTTCCCTCAGTTGCCAAGACGTACATCCTTCGGAACAGAAAAGCTATCCTTCCTTCTCTTTGGGAGAGTTATTTCATCTTTACCAGAATTTCTCTTTTTGAGATTTGGCACTTGCTGTTCATTCATTAGCCCTAGTGCCACAGCACGCCTGAATTCCAGAAGTGGTAGTGCATCATGTAGATAACTGAAAATGACGTAAGCATTGACAAAAGCAATTTCTATTGCTCCCCAGAAGAGACGGTGCCACCATTTCTTTGATCGCTTGTCAAGACCATAAGTTGAACGTAATCTGTCTGCATGATCCACACCACCCATGTTTTTGTTGTAATCACATGCAATAACTGGACATGGTATAGTCATACTAGTTCCATCTTTCTGTTTTCTTGTCACTACGCTCTGTTCACTGCCATGGAAGTTTGACGCAAAATACACTACTTTATCTTCCTTCCATTGAAATACTGTTAGATCTAAAGATGACTCTCTGTGATTTGATTCAGACATTTTTTCTTTAGGTAAATTCCCTGGCAAACCTTTCCTGTTTGTTCTAATTGTTCCACAGGCAAATGTATTTACGGATTTCTGTGTGAGAAAAAGTGGACAGAACAACTAGTGAGAGGCAACGCATTGTTGCTACAATAAAGTGTTCGCACAACCTTGACGGTACTAATAAGTCCGCCTTATATTTTCCACTTTATCTCATTCACTTGTAACGTAATGCTTCAAACTATTATAAAAAAACAAAGAAGGTAAGTACGTACAATGGAAAACTCAACGGAAGTTTCAATAAATTGCGCACAAATTCAGGCAACACCATGGAAACAAGCACATGCAATCTTCTGTTTTCACAGCAGCGCGCGAAAAACAATTCCAAGCTCTGACCGCCAGAGAGGTCTATGTATTGCACAATAACATCTATGAAACAGTAGAGCAGAGTTACTGTTACGTACCGACAGGCTCTCAGATCACGAAACTGCACCACGAGAAAATAATGAGAGTCAAAACTTACTGGTATTTTTAAGTACCGTCAGGCAACAAAGGGTTAAACCTAACTAACCTAAGGACATCACCCGACATCCAGCCATCACGAGGCAGAGAACCCGGGCGTGGGAAGCGAGAACGCTACCGCACGACCGCGAGATGCGGGCATGTCGCAGTTCGATGTAGCAGTCAGATGGCGATCCAGTAACAGTGAAAAAGGTAAGGAACAGTTTTGGGTTATTGCACATAACGACTGAGGGCCACGACGACGACACATCCTATGTTTCGTCGAAGTAATCAGAAAATCACTTTTAATAAGCAGCATTTAAATTTGTATGCAAAAATTGAGAAAGAGAATTAATTTCAAAGGGAAGATTTCATTTGTTATTACTAAGCAAGAGAAAGAAATCCTAAGGGAAGCTTTCATAGGTTATTGTAGAAGGGAAGGTTGCGTAACAAAAGAGACATAGAGGAGACGGGAAGGTTTCAAACGGAAGCTTCTAACAAGTAAGTCACTGATGTCAAAAAATAGGGGCGTCTTGTCACATTTTTTGATACTCGCAAACTCACTCATCAGTATCTATATGGTACTTCCCCTTGGCGTACACTCTTGAAGTCTGGGAAGAAACGAGGTTTCACAGTACAAGTACAGGAAAAAATCCGGAAACTGTTAATTTATATCATACAAAAAAAAGTCATTTGTCATTGGCATCAAACTTGAAATTAAAACAGGCTGAGTGGGTAGCAATTCTAAAAGTCATTCATCAGGCAAGGAATGACTGTATTGCTCATATGACGCGTTTCGGAATTTATAGATCATCAGATATTAAGGAGTGATTACTGCACGTAGATATCGCGTGTCAAGTTGTATGTGAAGAGAACATTCGCAGACTAGTCTGCCACATCTACGTGAATAATCGCTCCTGGATATCTGATGATGGATAAATTCCAAAACGCGTCATATGAGCAATACAGTCATTCCTTGTATGATGTTCGACTTTCACTAATGCGACCCAGTAAGCCTGAATGCAGAATTGCTGATTATATAATAATGGTCGCCTGGCTGCCGTATGATTTAGTTTATATTATTGAAATTAAAACATTCTCGAAAATCTTGGGATTCCTGGGACTGATATCTTGCCAGTATCAAAGTCGACAACAGTCAAAAATGGTCGAGATCCTTGATTCCTGGAGTGCATGGACTGTCTACATACGTAATTAAGTTTGTACGGAATCAACAGAGCGCGAGTCTTGCCCGCAAGTGGCCAGTTTTTTAATAGACCAATATTTTTTAACGGCAATGTTATGCAAGCTTTTACTCTTAATTTTTTTGCGATATGCTTAGAAAGAAAGAATAAGAAACAGAAATCAAATGAAGAGATTTTTTCGCGGTAAATGGTAACAGCCAAACAGTTGCAGGATAAAGATTTATTGAAATCCTTGACCACGGTTTCGGCATATCTAAATATACCTTCATCAGAGGCAAAAATACTCTAAAACCACATCCTGCAGTGGAGATGCGTAAAACAATGGTGCCAAAGGCGTCGTCAGTAGACGCCATGTTTAAAATTTTAAAATTTTGAGATTTTATTTTCCTTCCTGGAATGAACATCTACGGTTTGGAAAAGAATAAGGATTTATATTTAATCATTTTAGCGCTGAATATGGCAGAACTCAACAACAGCGAATAATTAAGGGCCACACTTCGAAACATTCCTGTCTGTATTCCACAACAAAGCACAAAATATTTCAAGGTAAATATTAGAGGAACTGCAGAATGCTGCACGATATGTTGTCCCCTTACTTTGCTAGAGTGGCACAAGAATTAAAGTGAGAGCTGCGTTACTGTATGCGAAGACACTGCCCGCAGGAACAGTGTCGTTTTGATTGCGCTGCATCGTTTTGTCTTCTGGCGAGTCGCGAACTGTTAACCCAGACGACCGACGCAGTTTCATCAGTGAAGGGCGTGGAGCATGAACAACCAATTTCTTCGTAGCGGGCTGTTTAGGTTGGCCACTAATCAGCGCTGACGTACATGGAAGCTCCACGGCTTCCTAAATAGCTGTTTGACGTCACTGATGGAGAAGGGCGGAATTCGCTGACAGCTTGTTAGTGCGACCTAACCGAACGTCTGACAGCGCCAACGCTCGAGGTAACCTGGAGAACGTATTTCCCAATCGCTGCTTCGGTAGAGACGGTGCCATTCGGTGACTGGCGCGTGGCGCGGTTATCAGATCTCACTCTATTCCATTTTCTTCTTACGGGGGCACGCAATATCACTAGCGAACAAAACTCCAGTTGAAACTGAGGAGGAACTGCTTGCTAGGGTATTAAGTGGCAGCCCCTTTGTGCCACAGACACAGCCATTCTCTGAAAGGTAAAGCATCATTCACGCGCCGTTTTAATTTAGGTTGATGTTCCTAGTCGTCGTTTTCAACAGTTGCAAAGTTTTGTACATTGTTTCTAGGTATAAAACGAGCATCATGATACATGTACAGTGATGCGGTGTTCTTGCCTATAACGGGATATCAAGAGGTATGTTGATGGAATGCTAAGGTTAAAAAGCAGTTTAAAAGTAGAGCAAGGCATTTAGATTGTGGATTAAACAAAGGAAGCCAAAAGCAAGGGAAGAATATAAACTGATAAAGAGAGAAACACAAAAAATTGTTATAGACGAACAGAGAGAGTGGATGGAGACACTGACCACGATGATGGAGTAGAAAACCAAAGGAAATAAAATATAGAAAGTTATTGTATGGAATTATCAGAAACAAGAGAAGAAGAATGGCACAGAATGTAAAGATCATTTATACAGATGGAAATGGGGAGGAGGACCATAAACAGCTGTGGAGGACATATCTTGATGTTTTGTTGAACTCAGATGAAACAGTAGTGGTAAACAGAGGTATAAAGGAGATAGAAGGTGTACTGGAAGTAGAGAGACATCTAATGAGGATAGAAGTGGAGGAGGCATTGAAAAACATGGAATGAGGAACGACACAGTGATGGATAAACAAGTGTGGAAATTTTCACAACAACAGAAGAGATGGGAACACTGTTGTCGTATAGAGCTATTAGAGCTGTATGGAAAGAGATGAAAAATCCGTAAATCTGGAAGAAGGGAATATCTGCAGCTGTCTTCAAGGGGAAAAGACGAAAACATGTAAAAAAAAAATAGGGGCTTTAATCGTAAGTGCCACTGTGCAGAAATCTTTGAGAAGAACCTGGAGAGACGAACTTGAAGAACACTGCAAAAGCAGTTGAGAGGAGAAAGGTATTGCTTCATGCAAGGAAGGTCGACAGTAGATAGATTTACGATGAGACAGCTGCAGGAATACCACTATGAGTGTGGGAGACATCTACACTCCTGGAAATGGAAAAAAGAACACATTGACACCGGTGTGTCAGACGCACCATACTTGCTCCGGACACTGCGAGAGGGCTGTACAAGCAATGATCACACGCACGGCACAGCAGACACACCAGGAACCGCGGTGTTGGCCGTCGAATGGCGCTAGCTGCGCAGCATTTGTGCACCGCCGCCGTCAGTGTCAGCCAGTTTGCCGTGGCATACGGAGCTCCATCGCAGTCTTTAACACTGGTAGCATGCCGCGACAGCGTGGACGTGAACCGTATGTGCAGTTGACGGACTTTGAGCGAAGACGTATAGTGGGCATGCGGGAGGCCGGGTGGACGTACCGCCGAATTGCTCAACACGTGGGGCGTGAGGTCTCCACAGTACATCGATGTTGTCGCCAGTGGTCGGCGGAAGGTGCACGTGCCCGTCGACCTGGGACCGGACCGCAGCGACGCACGGATGCACGACAAGACCGTAGGATCCTACGCAGTGCCGTAGGGGACCGCACCGCCACTTCCCAGCCAATTAGGGACACTGTTGCTCCTGGGGTATCGGCGAGGACCATTCGCAACCGTCTCCATGAAGCTGGGCTACGGTCCCGCACACCGTTAGGCCGTCTTCCGCTCACGCCCCAACATCGTGCAGCCCGCCTCCAGTGGTGTCGCGACAGGCGTGAATGGAGGGACGAATGGAGACGTGTCGTCTTCAGCGATGAGAGTCGCTTCTGCCTTGGTGCCAATGATGGTCGTATGAGTGTTTCGCACCGTGCAGGTGAGCGCCACAATCAGGACTGCATACGACCGAGGCACACAGGGCCAACACCCGGCATCATGGTGTGGGGAGCGATCTCCTACACTGGGCGTACACCACTGGTGATCGTCGAGGGGACACTGAATAGTGCACGGTACATCCAAACCGTCATCGAACCCATCGTTCTACCATTCCTAGACCGGCAAGGGAACTTGCTGTTCCAACAGGACAATGCACGTCCGCATGTATCCCGTGCCACCCAACGTGCTCTAGAAGGTGTAAGTCAACTACCCTGGCCAGCAAGATCTCCGGATCTGTCCCCCATTGAGCATGTTTGGGACTGGATGAAGCGTCGTCTCACGCGGTCTGCACGTCCAGCACGAACGCTGGTCCAACTGAGGCGCCAGGTGGAAATGGCATGGCAAGCCGTTCCACAGGACTACATCCAAGCATCTCTACGATTGTCTCCATGGGAGAATAGCAGCCTGCATTGCTGCGAAAGGTGGATATACACTGTACTAGTGCCGACATTGTGCATGCTCTGTTGCCTGTGTCTATGTGCCTGTGGTTCTGTCAGTGTGATCATGTGATGTATCTGACCCCAGGAATGTGTCAATAAAGTTTCCCCTTCCTGGGACAATGAATTCACGGTGTTCTTATTTCAATTTCCAGGAGTGTATTTATTGTCTTCCTGAATTTAGAAAAAGCATATGACACTGTTGTTGTTGTTGTTGTTGTGGTCTTCAGTCCTGAGACTGGTTTGATGCAGCTCTCCATGCTACTCTATCCTGTGCAAGCTTTTTCATCTCCCAGTACCTACTGCAACCTACATCCTTCTGAATCTGCTTAGTGTATTCATCTCTTGGTCTCCCTCTACGATTTTTACCCTCCACGCTGCCCTCCAATACTACATTGGTGATCCCTTGATGCCTCAGAACATGTCCTACCAACCGATCCCTTCTTCTGGTCAAGTTGTGCCACAAACTTCTCTTCTCCCCAATCCTATTCAATACTTCCTCATTAGTTATGCGATCTACCCATCTAATCTTCAGCATTCTTCTGTAGCACCACATTTCGAAAGCTTCTATTCTCTTCTTGTCCAAACTATTTATCGTCCATGTTTCACTTCCATACATGGCTACACTCCATACGAATACTTTCAGAAATGACTTCCTGACACTTAAATCAATACTGGATGTTAACAAATTTCTCTTCTTCAGAAACGCTTTCCTTGCCATTGCCAGCCTACATTTTATATCCTCTCTACTTCGACCATCATCAGTTATTTTGCTCCCCAAATAGCAAAACTCCTTTACTACTTTAAGTGCCTCATTTCCTAATCTAATTCCCTCAGCATCACCCGACTTAATTAGACTACATTCCATTATCCTTGTTTTGCTTGACACTACATCGAGAATATTGTTTGGGAAACACCAGGAGGAAATGAGTAGGGAAACAGACTGTACCGAGAATAAAAGAATTGTACCGGGAAGTGTAAGTTACATGAGAGAGGAGGAAGAGAGAACAAGATATCTGACGCAGAGGAACGATCTGAGACAAGGAAGTGTTACAGCTCAGATACTTTTCATTGTGATGATGTGTAATATAATGAAACAAGTGGCAAAGAGGGACAGGGGACAATATGGCAGAGATGTTGTTGTTAATGATTTCAATGTGTGGAAGAGCAACGAGGGGGAAGTGCAATTACATGTGTGGAAACAAGTCGTGCAAGAATATGGCGTAAAGTTTACTGCAAAGAAGTGCGAGATGGAAGAGGAAAAGATACACCTACAATAAAAATGGCTCTGGGTGAGGGGCAGCTATGAACGGTAGAAAGTTTTAGTACATGTGGAATATAACTCATTAAAGTGAAAGAAATGACAAACAGATAAGTGAAATCACAATACAAGCTGATAGCTTTATTGAGAAGCGTGAGAAAAATGATACAGAAAGAAAGAAGTCCCCTATTAAAGCAACAAAGCGATACGCTAAACATATTGTATATCAGTTATGTCGTATCCTGCAGTTACATTGTACAACTTTATTTATTTGTTTTATTTTTATTCCATACGATCGCTGTATTGTTGTCACGTTATTTTGGAACATATTGTTACATTAAGGGGATTTTCATTAAATATAACGACTGGTAACGATGGACCTGATGATCTAATTGTTTCAGACGTTACTTTGAAATTAGTAGTAGCGGCCCAAGATTGGTTTTGATCGAGCCATTCTGGAAGATCATTCAAAGCCCTAATCAGCGTCATTAGACCTGTTTAAAATTCTAAGTCATGCTAACGGAAACAATCTATCCCATATTTCATTTATTTTAATAACAATCTTAGATTATTTATTTCTAATGTACTTATAAATTTGCTGTCTTTAAACTAAATCAGACTGTAATTTTTACATTAATTAGCAGTCTATAATGCAAAAACGATGTACGACAATTTTTCGCAGCTTATTCCATTACTACTAGCATATTACTATCCGCAGACTAAAGTGTTTTCATAACAGTGCAGTAATTTACCAACTAACGAGTCAGTCCTTTAATTATTATCGCAGTTACATACAACCTGAAGCATAGGTAGGCTGATGAACCACAGCATTATGATCACTCAATACCGAAAGGTTGATTAGGGAGTGGAAGCGTTAAGAAAACGTAAAACCAGAGCAGAGACGAATGGGCCGGAGTCATGGATCGTGGCCCTTTTGGACAGCCAGTAGGCCGATTACTAGTAGCATATAAAAATTGGCACACAAAATAACAAGAAAAACAACCAGTTCAGAGTTAACGACCACCAACTGAATTAGCAGGCAATACCTTCGGATAAAATCCTCTACC
Organism: Schistocerca serialis cubense; assembly: GCF_023864345.2. Lineage (NCBI taxonomy): Eukaryota > Metazoa > Arthropoda > Insecta > Orthoptera > Acrididae > Schistocerca > Schistocerca serialis. The sequence continues at coordinate 449,571,992 of NC_064639.1, read as the reverse complement.
CTACGGACAAATAGGTTGAAACTATTCAGAAGAAGCCGACAGTGGATAGCTCGCCAAGCGATGGGTGTTGTATTAAGCTGCGGGGCGCATTCTCCTGGGCTTCCACGAGACCTGTGATAGTAATTGAAGGCACCAATACAGCGGTGGACCACGTGAACATTGTTGCCGACAACACGCCGCCCTTCAAGCTTGCTGTCTTCTTGCAACAGGATAACTGTCCATATCACAAGGCCAGAATCCCGCTACAGTGGTTTCAGGAGCGTGATAGCGAACTCACGCTGATGTCTTGGCCACCAAATTCACCTGATCTGAACCCGAGGGAAACATCTGGGACGCTGTCGGGCGCGACTTCCGCGCCCAAAAATAAGCCTGTAATCTTCGGGAGTTGCGTGACATGGGCTTCCACATCCGGTGCCGGTACCTCCGGAACCTAACAAGGACTTAATCGAATCCGTACTACGCAAAACCGCTGCTGCACTGCGTACCAAAGATGAACTAACAAACCATTATGCATGTGGTCATAACGGTTTGGTTTATTAGTGTAGAGAAACGAACAGCGCGCACTAGATCTGTACGTTACGTGCAGTCGTGGTTGAACCGTCAATCAAAGCTGGAGAGACTGAATCGTTAAACAAATAGGCTGAATGAAATTTCAGAGCACACACACTGGTGCCGTTCGTTAAGAACGTCATGAATGACTTTTATTTACTTCGCTTATCAACTGATCGTCTTAATACAGTAGTCGCAGATTAAATCTTTCAGCTCCTGAAAATACACTACGGGAAAAAAATGCAACATCCTCAGGGACAAGGTCATTTTATTCACAAGTGAGGTGACAGGTAGTTCTTCATTGTACGAGTATATGATAAATTCAGATCAAATAAAACGCACATGTCACAGTAAACGGTACCCAAATAGTCGCTTCAATACACGGTGTACCCCTCTCTGGCGGCAACGCAGGCCTGTATCCTCGCAAGCGGACCATCATAAAAGTACCGAATGGTGTTCTGTGATTGACTGTCCCAAACATCTTGCGTCTTTAGTTACAGTTCAGGAATGAATCTTGCATGTCCTGTAGAACGAATAAGTTCCCGCTTCATCATGTCCCTAACGTGTTCGGTCTTGCTGGCCATGCAGTTACGTCGCACCAGCCCTACGTGGACTTGCACTGTCCTGCTGAAAAAGCGCATCACCTTCATGTCGAAGAAATGGCAGTGGCATGGGTATAACAGCCTGTGCAATGTAGTGGGCCATGGTTGTTTTACCCTGCAGAAACACCAAATGTGACCTTGAGCTGTATTTGATGGCTCCAACTCCATGAAGCCTGGCGGGAGACTTGTGTGTCGTGAGCGAAATGATTCAGAAATAGACGGTTCACCAAGTCTACGCTCTACATGCGAAGGACCTTCATTCGAATACAGACAGAACCTGCTCTTATCACCGAAGACAACAGAGTGCCAGTCCACTCACCAGTCAATTCTTTAACAACACCAGAATAGCCGTGCTTGGCAGTGTAGTAGTGTCGGTGGTAGCCTGGCCAAAGACGCAAATGCTCTTACTACTACTACTAATCCTGCTGCGAGCAGACGGTTCGCAGTCATCCCTGATGACACGTGTGCACGGATTCCGTCCCTGAACAATGCTCGGTCAACCACCGCTGCTCGCACAATGCGTCGATCTCGACGTGCGCCTGTTCTACGTGGACGTCCAGAAGTTGGTCTACAGGTGTGGGAATGTTCCACAGAACACTACAGAAAGCAGCGGTACACCACTGCTACACTGTGCCTAACATGTGCAGCAATCCGTCGGGACGTCCATCCAGTTTTCCGCATGCCTACAATGCCCTTCAAATGGCAGAAGCTGTTCAACAAGAGCACATATTCTTCGGTGGGCCGTGGTTGTACTCCACAATGTTGCAAACACTGCTCACCCTAAACCGAGCACAGATACTGCCTGCAGAGTCAAAACAGAGGATGCACAGACATGCCTGCTGAGCGCCATCTGATCGTCGATGAACGTGACAGATGAATGGCTAACTCTACAACCCTTCAGTAGGCACGTATTATACCCAGGTGCCACTGAACGCATGCCTTGAGGTATTGCATTTTTCCCCCGTAGTATATTTACCGTGGCATTATGCGATCGACATTAGATTTTGAAACCACATTGTACTGTAGGGCTCTGAATTAAATTGTAAACAAAATGGACAATCTGCAAGAGGTCTGGCTAGCATCTCCGCTCCAGTGTGCTGAGGGTCTGGGTTCCCCCACCACTGCGCTCTTGCGAGCAGGTGTGTGAGTGAGACGGTGAGATGCCGAATTCTGCACGTGCTGGAAACCTAAGAAGACTGTCTGCAACTCATTGCGACTACTTCTAAGACGAGAATATTGCAGTATACTTCTTTAGGCAGGATTTATCAGTATCGTTTATTTTCAACGTTTTATATTTTTCCAAAACAATGACATTATTACTTCTTTAAATAAGTACATTAGGTTGTGCTAATACAATGAGCATAACTACAAAAAACTTTTCTTACTGGCATGTACCATAACGTTGTGTATACATATTTCGATTTTAAAATATAGAATATATCCTGAATTATGGTTTGTAATACGGTCAGACACATGGAGATACGCAGGTTAAAATCGGTTAAACCCGAACGTTGGTGGGACTTTGTGTTGTGTATGAAGCGGAACCATGGGCCTCATGGGCCGGCCGAAGTGGCCGAGCGGTTCTAGGCGTTTTAGTCTGGAACCGCGAAAGCGCTACGGTCGCAGGTTCGAATCCTGCCTCGGCCATGGATGTGTGTGATGTCCTTAGGTTTGTTAGGTTTAAGTCGTTCTGAGTTCTAGGGGACTGATGACCTCAGATGTTAAGTCCCATAGTGCTCGGAGCCATTTGATTTTTTATGGGCCTCATGGAAAGAGGGTGACCCGGCTGAGTCACGCAATTTGACTCTTAGTCTGATACGAGGTGTGGCCATTAAATGCACGCGTTGATCACTTAGGCTGACGTGAGGATCAGTGAACTATAGTTGACTGGATGTATCTGGAACATCTTAGGTGATTAGAAAGTTAGTAGACAGGAATACAATTAAATACTCAGCTTTAATTCAGCATCAGTGGTGAACGTCGATCTTGACTTTGTACAATAATATTTACAAGTGCAGTTATAGACTGAACTGCGAATACTTCTTTACAATTCTGATTGCTTCACACATACAGATCAATTGTCAATGCATGAACTGTATGTGGTGCCTGGCTAGGTCGTAGCTACTGACTTAGCTGAAGGCTATGCTAACGAGCGTCTCTGCAAATGAGATATCTGAAGCTATAACAAGTGAACCATTCCTATTAAAAGTCGGCTGTAGAACTGTCCAGTGCGCTAGCTTCTCTTGTAAGACCAGCCGAGTGGCGGCGCTCGGTCTGCTAGCGTCGACAGTGGCGACTCGCGGGTCCGATGCGTACTGACGGATTTGAAGCCTACAGCCTAGCAAGTGTGGCGCCCTTCGGTGTCACCACACTTTGTCAGTTGCATAAAGGACAAAAAGAAGTTCGCACACCTTCTTTGAACCAAACATTAAATAACTTAGCGGCGTGTCTGTGCAATCGAAGATTTTTCTCTTTGAGTAACGTTTTATACAAGTCTCGTAAACTACTGGATTGGACAAACAGGTCGTTTAGCCGGGTGCCACATAGTACGTGTTTTAGTTCAAGTAGGAAGTAATGAGGTGCTCAGCAACCAAAACAGAGAACGACCTCAAAAATAACTCGAAGTCAGTCTTCAGTCGTGCAAACTATTGAAATCTCGTTGAGAACTCATCATGAAGTATTTCAAATACTGGAGCGTAGTTAGTCATGCCTGGTTCACAAATGTCTGTCACGAGTTACGGGTAAAGTTCCATTTCATGAACTTTAATATGATACTTCCACTGGATTAATTTTTGTTTGATACCGTCTGTTTTGTTCGCCATATCTGTTACCAAATGATTCTCCACTTGCATTAAGAGACTTAATCAATTCAAGTAATTACTGATGTCGACGATAAAAGATTTTGTCACTACTCTCCTTACCCTTAATTCAGTTTTTCCGTTCAGCCATCATTCATTCTCCTTCGCCAGAAGACAAGTGTACCATAACGTTATCATATCCTGTTTGTTGATGGCTTTGTAATGACGTTCCAAGGAAAGTTTTTGAAGCTCAGTATAGTGCGATGACATATTAATCAGTTTCTATGGCCTTCAAACTATAAAACTATACGTAAAGTAAAGCAATTCCCATTCCGCACTGAATAATATGGCTTCTCTTCTTTCTTTGGACAAATGCTCAGAGACCACAGTATTCCTAATGCAGAACATAGATCTAATTTAACGCAAGTAATATTGCTAGAGACTGCTTGGTATGTCACAGGACGACTGTCTTGATCTGGCGGTATCTGGCTGCAGCGGTGCCTCTTCCCTTTCTATCTCACCCCTCGTCACCATTCGCCGCTGCACTCGGAACGCTAGGCAGGGCCGCGGTCACGACCGCAGAGCACGCTCTGACCTAGAATAACGTGTCACAAGATCTTGCGTAGGGGGGCACTGTTCTCTTGGTGGAGGCAGAACGAGATGATGCTTCTGCTCAGGTGCAAACTATTTAATCAAAAGTTCGTACCTAGCCGTGCCTCGATTACAGACCACCCACTCATCCAGAAGATCAACAGTTTCATCGAGAGCAACGTACGTCTAGAACAAATTCGGTAGAAAGGTTCATTTCATAACACACAGCTGAAGCTGTTTGCGGTGCATGATCCCCATCATCTTGAATTTATTTCTATATATTTCTAAATAACATAAATCTTCCCGTTATCCTTGTTCTTGTGGTCTTCAGTCAAGAGACTGGTTTGCTGCAGCTCTCCATGCTACTCTATCCTGTGCTAGCTTCTTCATCTCCAAGTACCTACTGCAACCTACATCCTCCTGAATCTGCTTAGTGTATTCATCTCTTGGTCTCCCTCTACGATTTTTACCCTCCACGCTGCCCTCCAATGCTAAATTTGTGATCCCTTGATGCCTCAAAACATGTCCTACCAACCGATCCCTTCTTCTAGTCAAGTTGTGCCACAAACTTCTCTTCTCCCCAATTCTATTCAATACCTCCTCATTAGTTATGTGACCTACCTATCTAATCTTCAGCATTTTTCTGTAGCACCACATTTCGAAAGCTTCTATTCTCTTCTTGTCCAAACAATTTATCGCCCATGTTTCACTCCATACAAATACTTTCAGAAACGACTTCCTGACAATTAAATCTATACTCGATGTTAACAAATTTCTCTTCTTCAGAAACGCTTTCCTTGTCATTGCCAGTCTACATTTGATATCCTCTCTACTTCGACCATCATCAGTTATTTTGCTCCCCAAATAGCAAAACTCCTTTACTACTTTAAGCGTCTCATTTCCTAGTCTAATTCCCTCAGCATCACCCGATTTAATTCGACTACGTTCCATTATCCTCGTTTTGCTTCTGTTGATGTTCATCTTATATCCTCCTTTCAAGACACTGTCCATTCCGTTCAGCTGCTCTTCCAGGTCCTTTGCTGTCTCTGACACAATTACAATGTCATCGGCGAACCTCAAAGTTTTTATTTCTTCTCCATGTATTTTAATTCCTATTCCGAATTTTTCTTTTGTTTCCTTTACTGCTTGTTCAATATACAGATTGAATAACATCGGGGATAGGCTACAACCCCGTCTTACTCCCTTCCCAACCACTGCTTCCCTTTCATGCCCCTCGACTCTTATAACTGCCATCTGGTTTCTGTACAAATTGTAAATCACCTTTCACTCCCTGTATTTTACCCCTGCCACCTTCAGAATTTGAAAGAGAGTATTCCAGTCAACAATGTCAAAAGCTTCCTCTAAGTCTACAAATGCTAGAAACGTAGGTTTTCCTTTCCTTAATCTATTTTCTAAGGTAAGTCGTAGGGTCATAATTAAATTTGTAAAAAAGTATATATCTCCCAAGCCAACCTTGGAATATGAGGGATTCAGCTTACAGCCTAAAATTTTTTATCAGTCTAATCATCTCCTACAATTTTCTATCAGTCTAACCATCTCACCAGTTAAAATCTCCTATCTCATCACGTTCACCTGGCCGACATCTCTCAACTTTCTTTTCTTTTCTACAGATTGTTTCAAAACAACACAAGGTACAGGCTTCAGTGCTTGAAATTTTGTTACGAAAGTGATCAGTCTTGGAAAATGTTCAGACTCTCACCAGAAGCATATTTACTGCAGAGCTCCCTGTAATCATAGAATCCCTTCGATACATGCAGCTAGAAGGTTCGATGACATTTTATCGTCACTAATTCCCGAAGTGCCGTATAATTAACAGAACATCAGAAATTGAGTTCAAAAATTAACGGCCGTGCATTGAAAATATTTAAGTTTCTACATAAATACGAGCGCACGAACAAATATGTACAATTCCTTTCGATCAAGGGTACGCTCCGGCATTACACAGACTGTGATAGAAGCTCCATTGACGAAGCAATCTGTCATAGAAGCCCATCCCCCTATTAAACTATGTTACCTCCCACTGCCTTCATCTCTACACTCACAAATAAAATCCTACGTGAACGGGAATAGGTATGGCTGCCTTGGCCAATTCTACAATGACTCGCATTGCGTTGGGACCCGAAAGTCACACGTCACATCTGAACTGGGAAATCCATTCAGATCAAACTGCGGATCTAGGGCATGTGACACTGGGACATCCAAGATTAGAAAGTTAGCAGGATGGTTTTTATGCGGTATTAATTACGGAAAGAATAAGAGTATATAGTGTGTTGTATAGTGTGTTGTTATAATTAAAGTGCAGTTACTTAAAGATGTCCAGTGTGGGCCGTAATTAGCATATGGCAACGAAACTTACTGTATATTATAATGCTTTAATATGGAACCGATACACGCCGAAAAAAAATTATTTCAAATTTTGGTCACTAGGTGGCAATCTGGCGTAGGTCTTCCAAGCCAATATGTTTGCATCAGGAAATGCTTCAAGGCCACCATGATCTGCATGATTCCCCCAAACAACAGCCAAGGTCAGCCATGTACTACCTCCAAAAACAGCTTGTGTAAAGACATATAGAAAAGTTTCCATATGTAATGGATTAGGAATGGGCCGTCGCCATAAAAGGTCAAATAAGTTAGAAAGGCATGATACTGATTTTATTATTAGCCGCCGTTTACACAATTTGTTCAGTGCGAGCACCGGAGATGTCGACGGGATGCTGCACAGCGCCAGATTACACCTGATGGCCAAAATTGGAAGCATTTTTTTTTTCTAGCGTAAACCGGGTCTGCATCAACGCATTAGCATATCCAACAAATTTCGCTGCCATACAACAATCACAACCCACAATGGAACACCGTGAGTAGCTGCATTTAATTACAATCACCTGGTATTACATCTTGTAGCATCCACCACTGCTAGCATGAAATATTATAATTTACGATCCATCCACCCCAGAAAGGTAACTAAATGTCAAGCAAATTTTATAAAAATAATTTGACCCACGGAGTATAGACAGGACCTGGCAATACAACGTTAAATCAGATTACTAATATTTGTAAAATAATAATAGCAATTTTATACGCCTTTTTTCTTTTCTTTATTCTCCACGATCCGTGCGAAACGTTTGACAATAACTGTGCGACGTCTAATCTTCTATAACACCAGATATTCTCGTAGTTATATAAATCAGTCTTAGTTACTTTCAGCTAGGTCAGCTTAATTATGAAGTTCGATACAATAGCGGCTATAGGCCATTTGCGAGCGTTTCTCTCTAAAGATAAAATTGAACTCTCTAAAAAATGTGTACTCATCGTCTTCCTCTACGAAACGGAAAACATAAGGAAGTAGGCAGAAATGTACCATCAAGCTCAAAAATATACAAAAACCTAAATTGCGTACCGCCTGATTTGCATGCAGTCCACATAACGTAACTGTCTTGAGGGTCCTCTAATCACTTCTCAGTACAAAAAGATTACCACAAGTGACCACTAGAGAACAATGTGTTCTTTGTAGCAATAACTCCACGTGTAAACAAATACCCCATACTACAGATATCTTGAAATACCTTATTAGAGGTGCGACAGTCCTTAATACTCGTAAACTCAAATTTTTACAATAAGTGATATTTCTGAAATGTTACCACTCTCGTTACTATCTGAGACGACTAACTCCATCACATAAATCTTTCCGTTATCCTTACTCAAAATTAAATTTGTGTGCCAATAAGAGATCTTTCAAGACTGTTTGAAATAAAAATCTTATGATAATTCGAAGTATTCTTGCTCTCTAAGAGGTTTTCCAAACACCTATTAAGCCTCATTTGTTCAGAGAGCAGTTTTGTATAACTTGGTTCATGAACTAACCAGTTAGAAAAAACATGATTAACAGCATCAAGAGGTCTATCATCTCCATCAACAACGTGTCATCAGAAATTTCACTGTATTCATGATCGCACGTGGATCTAAGTGCAGTAAGAAAGTCACCTATCGCCTATTTTATCCAAAACAAAGTGGTATTAAAAATCTATGTTATTCATGACCAGCTTGTTGCATATGTGTTTGAAATGACGGACGATTTTTACTAGATCTGGATATAACGCCAGCACCTATGGACAACGCAACTAAACAAAGCTGTTGTATCTGACCGACACTCGAACACAGAACTGATTTTCATTCCCGATTACGCTTGAAGACACGCGATACACCTCGTTTGTAACTAGTATCAGTTAGTAAATCTGAACCTGAAATTACATGCCGAAAATGTTTGTGCTGGACTAGTACTCCTGTACAGCAACTATTGTCCCTGTTAACTAATCACGAAATGGAAATCTGGAAATTTGTAGTAAGGTCTTACGGGACCAAACCACTTAGGTCATCGGTCCCTAAGCCTACACACAACTTAATCTAACTTAAACTAACTTACACTATGGACAACACACACCCACGCCCGAGGGAGGACTCGAACCTCCGACGGGGGAGCCGCACGGATCGTGACAAGGCGCACAGACCGCGCGGCTACCTCGCGCGGCTAATGACGAAAGATGTTAAATATAGTCTGACTCACAAGTAGCTTAAGGTGACGTTAAGTTTTTTAGTGGTGGGGATTCGAACCCGAAATCTGATCGGATTGTAAAGTAAGCACATTCAGTTGTCACATATCGAATTTTTTCAGCAGTGGCGAGCTGTCTGGAACTGAAATGAGGAAACAAATGAATAATTTCTGGCTCCCTGGGGTTTAAGCCCAGCATCTACTGCCATTGTTTTGTAGCCACAAATGTACATTAAATATGTGTTTCTTTCACCTGTAGCGAGATGTGCGCAACGAAGAGTTCAGTGTTGACTGGGAATAGAATACCCTACATATCTTCTTTGACTACACACGAAGAGATGTTAACCATCGAATTCTTTATCAGCATCAGCTAGGAGTGATACATTTGAACTTTAAATGATGTAACGAAAAGCTCTGTGTCTCACTAGTCGTCGAAACAGTCACATATCTTTATTACTGTCACTGAATGGAGATACATTAACAATCAAAATTATTTCCACCAGCAGTTAGGTATGTACGTGATAGAGCTTGAAAAGACATGATGAAAACGTTTGTGCCGGACCACGATTCGAACCCTGACATACACTTACATGGACACATTGAGGAGTTTTGAGGAGTTTGAAATCTTGAGCAAACAATGAACTGATGACACTGTATCGTCAGGAAGGGATCAAATCCTGCGAATAGTAAGATCCAAGTTCGAATCCCAGTCCAGAACCAATATATTCAACATTTCAAGCTCAAATAAGAGATGAAATATGTGACTAGTGACCTTACATGGCGTTTGTGTCTTTTACCAAAATAAAACCACTTGTGTAAAAAAATGGTTATTAGTGACAGATATTTTACACGCCGCCTCTTCCGCTTCTGTCGTGGCTCAAACCCACCTCTAGTTGGATACGAAGGGACCTCATGTTTAATGTGGTTCTACACTTTGCGGAACCAGAGGTGATCTGGATTTGTGTAGCCAATTAAAAACTGTCGCCTCAAGTGGGAATCGAATCCAGATATTAGATACACCAGCCTAGGATCTCTGTGCCAGGCCGCCGAATTCCACTGGTGACAGAGCCACGATTATGTCGTAATGCTTATGCGCCATTCTAGATCAGTATTCTGACTCCCTGACTCGGTGGAGCGGATTACAGCCTATTCAATAGATTCATTTCCTTGTCCGAATCGCCATTAATTACCAGCCTTTGCTACCAATGCGCAAATTCGACTTGATTTGAAAATTACTGAAATAAAATCACATAACGAACATCTACACAAACTGCCAACACTGCAGGATGCGGAAGTTCCCAAGGAAGTGTTGCCTTCCGTTGAGCTACTTTTCTGCACAACTTCGCTCAGTGGAGAAGAAGCTGTCGGCGATTGCTGCGCAAACACTTCCTCCACGTACGCGCACACGTTAATTACTCTACCACGCAAACGTTCAGGATTACACTCGTCTGGTGTGAGACGCTGCGAGGGGAGGCTTCGGTGGGGCCGCAGCCTCTCAGTCGTTTCTAGGTCCTCAGTTCAACACAGTACAGGTACAATAACTGTGTTTCGTTGCACTGCCGAGAGGTGCTGGGTTTAGATACAGATCTGGTACAAAATCGGTCGTAATGATCTTTACAGTTCAGACACATGCACAAGTAGCTGCTTATGTGTAACTTACAAGGGACTGCTTCAAACAGATATGTCGAAACCTACCCCGAAATTTTCTTACAGGAAGAATACACCAAGAAAAAAAGATTTTAACTGCTAAGGTGCATTTCAAGTTTTTTTTTTTTTTTTAAATTAAAGTCCCCCAGTTTTGCCGCACGAAGAACCGCTTATAACAGCAGTTTGTACGGCCGTACCTGTCTAGCGAGTGGACACAGCCATAACAGAACGTAGGCTGTGTAGTGCGAAATCAAAAGTGCACTTAAACGATACCATAAATGTCCGAAATGGTTAACTTTTTGAATAACTTGCAGTTCATATTGACATGTAGACTGTTGCAGATGTAATTGTTACACAAGTTACTAGTAGAGGAGCCGCTACGGTCGCTGGTTCGAATCCTGCCTCGGGCATGGATGTGTGTGATGCACTTAGGTTAGTTAGGTTTAAGTAGTTCAAAGTTCTAGGGGACTGATGATCTCAGATGTTAAGTCCCATAGTGCTCAGAGCCAGTAGAGGAAACAAAATCAGTGCAGTGTATGATGTTTCGTTACAGACTGCTTCCATTAATCGTGGCTTTTCATTTGTTGATGTGAAGTGTTTATAACAATTCCTGAAGCACAGTTCTTCTGATAATTTTTGAATAATATATCTTTTACTGACAGTGAAACAGTCCTTTATTTATTACCTGTAGTAGTCGCAAAAATGCAAACTGTCTATTGGACGACGAAAACAAACTTTTTACGTTCAACAGGCACACCTGATAAAAGTAAAATTAATGCTTTCAAGCACTTCACAGAAATTGTTAGTTTTGTTTAGACGGGATTAGGATGGAGAAAGAAATGGTCGTCACCGTTGTTCTGCATATTATGCTACGTACTTGATCAAATACAAAGAACGCGATGATGCAAACTGACAAAGCACAAATGACTGAAACTTAACAATGCTGTTCCGCTGATAAACCTGAAATGGCAAAAATCTATAGGAAATTGTACTATCCGACAATTTTCTGAGTCCAACAGAATTGTTTTCTGCAACTGGTAAGAGGACGTTTCGGACGTAATGTTGAAAATTATCCTCTGTTTTTCCAGATTTTGATAAGACAATTATATTTTTGCAACTGAAAAGCCATATTTTTAACTTTTGGCTCTAATTTGCCTTGAGGTTACTGAAGACAGATACAAAGCTGCGGAAACAGTAATCCATTGATATCACCACTGGCACTGTTGTGTACGAATGCATCGATTGCACAACCGATTCTGTCTTTTCTCGCTTGGAATAATAGGTGCTGTTTGCACGAAGCTCTTACTCGAAACTTGACAGCATTTTGCGGGATAACAAGAAGCTACGAATTTATCAGGAATACTAACTATTAATGACATCTCATCTACAAGTTTAATTAAAGTAAACTTTGTAATTTTGCGACTTTCTTTTCCTTATAATTTGCTGAATCTGTTTAACCTGGTCGAAGAACCCTGGAAATCAGTAACGTTCATCTCACTTCCGATTCAGAAGGCCCAGTCCCGTAGATTTCCCCTGTTGATGGTGCATTGACTCTCACGAGCAGTTCTAAACCTTCCGAACAGTTTTTCTGTCGCACTTTTGTAAGTTTCATTTTGGTGCCTATGTCGCACTGTGTGTAAATCTGAGTGCATCCTTCATTGGGCCTAACGGACGGAAGATCCGGGCTGTAGGGTGGATGGGGCAGAACAGTCCAATGAAGTTTTGTGAGCTCCTCTCGAATGTGCAAACTAGTGTGTGGCCTTACAGGTGTGCAGCGAGGTGTTTGATGGTGATCCGTCGATCACCTCGAATGGGAGTGTCCTCGCGTTCCAACAGTGCAGGATTCACAGCTGTGTGCGGCCAGCCGGTTCGTGAGAGATCGGACAGGTTAGCGTGACTTGTTGCGATGATGACAGACGCCTTACCCAACGACTCACCGTTCCTTTGTTCACTACCAGGTCTCTGTAGAGATTCTGCATGCGCCTACGAATATCTGCGATACTCTGGTTTTCCACCTAAAGAAATTCAATGAGAGCTCTCTGCGTGGATTGCACCTCTGTTACAGACGCCATTTTGGAGGCTACGTACAGCGCCACCACCTGTCTGAACTTCATAAAACTGTATGGACTGAAGCGGAAATATTCCACGATGTCCCACAAAAAATTTCGCATTTTTTTTTTTCAACCGAAATTCGCCGAGAAGAATAATATGTTGCATCATTTATTGAACACCCCATGCATTTCTCGGCTGTTCCACTCTCGGTTAGCACATGGGAAAAATGAACTCCTAAATCCTTCCAAGCAAGCTCTGATTTATGTCGTTTTATTATGATGCTTGTTTCTCGCTATGTAAGTGCAAGTCAACAAGATATTTTGGGTTTTGGAGGAGAAAATTGGTGACTGGAATACTTAAAATGATCTCGTCGCAACGTAACATGCCTATGTTTTAATGATTGCCATCACAAAACGAGCTATCCCTCCTTTGAATATTTTCGATGTCCTCCGTCAATCCCATCTGATAAGGATCCCAAACCACGCAGCAGTACTCCAGCAGACGACGGAATAGCACAGTGTAGGCAGTCTCTTTAGTAGATTAGCTGCATGTTCTAAGTTTACTGTTAATAAAATGCACATATCCGTATCTACGGAGTGGTGGAGGGGTAGGGAGGGGGGGGGGGGGGGGCAAACCGGGGTATTTGCCCCGGGCGGTAATTTCAGGGAGCGCCAAATTCATATTCTTGAAGACAAAAATCTTGTTTCACAAAGCACCTAGCATCCAGCGCACGTTGGTCTATCGATTATTTATATGATTTTGAAACGCATCCCAGTTGGTATTTGAACATTTTTGAACGAATCCTAAGTTGATTTTTGAATGCGTGCATACTAAACGTGATGTTTCTGTCAGGTGAATCCCCGTCGCATCTAGAAATAAAAACTTTCCTACAGACACAAGGCGACGGGGCTACACGAGCTGAGCCGAATAAACCCGAACACGTGACTGCCAATCGCTGTTTGTTTATGTGGTTGACTGGGTGTGCGAATGATCAGTGTTGTTATAATTATCAGTGAAATCCATAGATTCAGATTACCACGGTGGAAATGAAGGACTAACAGGGGCAATAGGTAAGAAAGATTACATATCATCTTCTCGGTGTATCCAAGAAAATGAAATTTTGACAGAAATTTTTTTACCAGGGCGCTACACTACCAGTTGCACAGTCCCCGGTTAGCAGATGCTTTTAAAAGTTCCATTCTCGAAATAGGGCGGAAAACGCGTTGAACGAATACGTAATAACGCTTAACCGGAGCATAAACGCGCGATAACTGAACCTGTAATTCTGGCAAGGTAAGTGAAATTAACTGGAGAATAAGTTCTGATAATGGCAGGAATCGTTACAGAATTAATGATGACAAGATTGTTTGTTAGAATGAGGAGGAGAAGACACGGGGACATCACACAAATTATAAGGTAAGAATATGACGATTCCAAATGTATATAAAGATTTCGCACTACTACTTTTCGATCTCATGCTTGAGTAAGGGGAGCATATGAATAAAATGTGAAAGTATTTCCTAACATAAAACTTTTTGCTTGTAGTAGACCCAAAAGGAATTTGATATTGGTACTTCGTGAATTATGTTCTGTCGTGTTATTTATGTAAATGAGATACAAAAAATAACCATTTGTGCCAAACAGTCTCTCTTATTTGGCGTGTTTTACAATTGCTGCAATATTAGAAAGGCCTATTTCGTTTTATCTAGTAGACAATGATAAAACAGGCATAATCGAATCGAGAAACCACGCCAGTCTTGGTGTATCAACAGCTTTTTCAGTATTAGACAACATTTTGATTTTTCATGTAGCAAAGCGTTTGACGAACTTTGATGAGTGAATAGATTATTTCGCAGAAAGGAAAGCACGCCATGTGAAGCTGTAGCAAGATTAGAGAGAAAAAAATTCTGAGATGTAAGCATTGAAGAGATGTGTACTGTCTTGCTTGTCTCTTGCCCCTACAGGTTTTATGTTTCCTATATTTAATTTTATGTCACACAAAAGAGGAAGTTATTAGTTAGTAGGCTATAAAAAGTGCAAATTTTCTGAAGAGTTCTTATGCTCCCGGTCACAAATAATCTCACCCGGTAATAATAGTGAGGGTTTTTTTAAGGGGGGGGGGCAGGGGTAGAATGTCAAACCGGCCGACTGGGAGCAGGAGAGGCACCACACGACATTTTAATTTCCACTGTCCTGAGTATAGGTTTGATGGCCTCCATTACAAAATTAACACTTTTGAATTCCACAGAGCGAAATACAGTGACATGCGATAGAAGAATGCTGTGTGAAGAGGCGTAGTGCTACACATTGGCACACTTAAGACCGAATAACATTCTCACATTTCCTCGAACATCTGTCTTACATATCAAACTCTTCAGAAACATGTGTGCCACAAAATGAAAATATTTTTTAAAAATCACTTTTATTTTAAATCTCAAACTCTAAACCCTCGAGGGGGAGGGGGGTGCCATTATTAGGTTTTTGCCACGGTTCGGAAATATCGTAGACCCAGGGCTGAAAATGCACTCTTTGGTCCGCCTTGCCTGCAACATATCCAATGTGATCCTCCAATTTCAGTTGTTCGTAATTGTAATTCCTGGATGTTTAGCTGAAATGACACTCTTTAAATTTGTATTATATGTCGTGTAACCGAAATTCAAGAGATTCTTTAATTCATGAGGAGGACCACACACTTTTTATTGTTCAGGATCAATTACCACTTTTGGCACCCTACACACATCGTGCCGAAACAATTTTGTAATTCGTATTAATCTTCTGATGACTTTACTAGACGGTAACAGTCAATACTATCTGCAAACAAGCTAAGCGAGCTATTCACACCATCTCCTAAATTGTTTATAGAGATTAGAAACAACACCTCTCTTCAAGGCAATGACCTTTCCATTCTACTACTCTTCCAAGTTTTCTGTCGCCTCCGGCAAAATTACAGTGTCACCAGCAAATCTCAGTTTTAGTTTCTACTTCCTAAACTTGAATTGTCTTTCCAAATTTGTTCTTGTTTTACTTCAGAGGTTTCTCAGCGTACAAACTGATCAACACTGGGGATAGGTCACAACCTTTTATCGCTTCTTTCTCCATTATTACTACTACTACTACTACTACTACTACTACTATCACTTAACAGCAGTTCATACCTTCCGGCACTTATAGCTACAGTTTAGTTTCTGGAAAGCCGTAATTAACCTTTTGCTCTCTATATTTTATCCCCGCTACCTTCAGATTTTCAAAGAGTGTGTTTCAGGCAAAGAGGTATGCAAATCGAAAGGGGGATTAATTAATGTCATTTTTTGCTGATTATTTTTGATTATATAAAGCAATATTTTTTGTTTTCTTTCTTTGTTTCTATTTCAGGTTTTTAATTTTCATTGTCAACCCGACATTATTAATTTATGAATGGAAATATGTTTTCTGAATATTTTCTACTTGTGTTTTGTAATTCGTTGGGTATGCTTGCTTAATCGTATGAGGATGTACATTCAGGTCATTAAGTCTAGAATGGTGGCATCCATAATACACTCTAATTCAAACTAAACGAAGCACCACAAAGCAATTATCCGAATGCGGCGGAAGTGATGCACATGTACAGACAAACAAATGATTACAATTTCAGAAAAAGTGGATGATTTCTTTATGAAAGAGATCTTCAAATTGAGCACCTCTGGCCCTTATGCAAATTCGGCGTGGTATTGATTGATAGATTTGTTGGATGCCCTCCGAGGGATATCGTTTCAAATTCTGTCCAACTAGTGCGTTAGGACATGAATATACCAAGCTGACTGGAGGACCAAGCCTATAATGCTCCAAACGCTCTCAATTGGGGAGAGATCCAGCGACCTTCCTGGCCAAGGTATGATTTGGCAAACACGAATACAAGCAGTATAACATCTTGCTGAAATGTAAGCCCAGGATGGCTTGCCACGAATGGCAACGAATATCGCCGACGTACTGCTGTGCTGTAAGGGTGCCGTGGATGACGACCCAAGGGGTCCTCCTATGAAATGAAATGGCACGTCACACCTTCTCTCCAGGCTGTTGGGCCGTATGGCACGCGACAGTCAAGCCGATATCTGACTGCTGGCCAGGGCGTCTCAGACACATCTCCAGTGGTCACTGAGGCTCAGATCGTTGCGGGGCTTATCTCTGAAGACAATTCTACTCCGCTCAATGAGATTCCAGGCCAAAGACATTTCTGGAGATGCTCTGGACAGCAGTGGGATACCAACCTGACTGCCACCCGCCACACGACGGTATGCCGTTTCTTTTCGTAACAGGACTCCTTTGGTTGCCATTCGCGGTACCCTTGCAGCCTAACGGTATGTCGATGATATTCTACGCCCCGTTTCATTGCCCTTCATGGCAAGCTGTCTTGGGCTTACGTTTCACCAGAAAATGCCCACCTGCACACAGTGAGAGTTTGTACTGCTTGTCTTCGTGCTTGCCCAAACGCACCTTGGATAGCAAGGTCGCCAGATCTCTCCCCAGTTGAGAATATTTGGAGCTTTAGTAATAGTAGTAGTAGTAGCAGCAGTAGCATTACTCATCTGTAGATCTCTTTTTACAAGGATATAGGACATGTCAAAGTATTTAAAAGTTTAGACCAATTTAAAGTAAGCTAATTCATACAAACATACATTTACAGACTTCTAGTTAGAGACAATCATTAAATTTACTCCTAGTATACAATACTTCTTTTACAAATAATTTATTAAATAATGTAATGCCACACTGTTCACTCATATCTCACTATCAGCCACTGCACCCAATATACACACATTGTTTCATGACACTTCACACACTATACACACAAACACACACACACTGGTGATCTTTGGGCCATTTTCTGTACCGCAACTTCCCATTTGCTATCCTGAAAAACTAAATCACCATCCCCCTATAATGATGAGATGTTGAGCTCAGAAAGAGGAAGAGGTGTTAGTACTGTGCTATGCATAGCTTGGAGGTAAGTTTTCTAGAAAAGGAAAAAAGAAGGAAAAAACATAGTGTGAAGGCGTTATGTGGAATGTTGGACGTTTTATAATCATTATTGTTTATTTGTATAAAATTTTTTTTACCGAATCTGTTTTATCTAAGTAATCCTTCGATGTATAAAATGTATTGCATAACAGGTACATTTTAGCTGCCTTTTTTAAATAAGTGTATTTTTGCAATTTCTTTAATCTCTTTTGGTAATTTATTGTACAGTTTTATTCCTTGGTAGAAAGTGCTGTTTTGAGTTTTATGTTCATTTTTTCTTGTTAAACGTAAGTTGAGTCCAGCTCTTGCAAACTATTCGGCAGCAAACTACTAACAAGAACCACAAAACTCCACATTTGCAAGACAGTTGTGGGAACGGTATTAATGGATGTGTCTGAAGCATGAACGTTGAGCAAGAAGATGGAGACAAAAATTACCACCTTCGAAAACAAGGTGTTAAGAAAAATCTTCGGGCCTGCGTAAGGAAATGGAATTTTTAGAAGAAGAAAAACACAGAAATTCATGTAGAAATGCATGTGCTGTTTAATGAACTAGACGTAACAGCTGCAATAAAGAGTAGAACAGTTTAATGGCTGGGATATGTAATAAGAAGATAAGAAATGATTATGAAGGCAGTGCTTAGAAGGGAAGTGGTAAGGGAAGACCCCTTGGCAGACGAAAACTGTCGTGAATGGATGGAACCACGAAAGATCTGGAGGCCCTAAGAGCCCACGAGCACATGGCCAGTGACAGACACCAGTGGAAGGGGCTGACGAATGAGGCAATGAACCAACACTGGTTTGTGTGGCCAACTTACTAGTAAGTATCAGATATTTAAGATACAAGACCATTAGTGTTCTTCCATCCAATGAAGTTGTTTGGTTGTGACATGTCTTCAGATTCGCCAAACTTACGAGATTTGCCAAATCTACTCGTAGTACATCAAAAACAAAAATTTTAGAATCTTGCCCCCTCTTGGATAAATTTATGGGGAGACTCAATGTTCCAGTCAACACTGTTAATAAACGTAGGATTGTCTTTCCTTAGTCTCAGTCATAGGATCACTACCTCCTCGTGTGATACGATAAATATCAGGCGGTTATAATTAAAGTGCAGCTACTCACGGAGGTCCTGTGTGGCTGTAATTATCATATGGCAGCGAAACTTGGCAGATATACTAATGCAGAATTGATTTACAATAGAAAAAAATTAGTTCTAATTTTGGCCACCAGGTGCAGAACTGGCTGTGTACAGCATCTCGTTGACATCTTCCATGCTTGTATTGAACTGTGCAAATAGCAGTTAATAATAAAATCAACATTATGGCTTTCTCACTTGTTTGACCTTTTCTGCTCATGTCCCATACCTAATTAATTGCATCTGGAAACATTTCTATACATCTTTCTTGTATTCACAGCGCCAGTTTTGAATCTGTTGCCCAAAATTGGAAATAATTTTTTTCCAACGTAAATTGGTTCCACATTGACGCATAAGAAATCCATCAACTTTCACTGAATGCGATAATTACAGCCCACCTCTGTGAGAAGCTCCACTTAAATTACAACCACCCGGTACTTAAAACTGTGTGGTGATCATGTATGTAAGTGATGAGAAGAAAAAGTTTTAAGACTTTTTTTACATAAATTCCCTCAAACTATTCCCGTATTTTATTTATAGTCTAATGAAGCTTATTTCCCTGATAACTCTCGTGACATGCAAGCGCTATCCGAATATCTGGACAGAAACATGAATTATGGCTCTCACGGAGCACGAGTTATCGATGCTGCATGCGTTGACGTGAGCAAGGTGAGACCTCAGCATGAGGACGGAAGTTCCCGTAGCGTGTAGTAAACAGGCAGGCAGCCATGAGAATAATTCGGGGACGCGAACGAAGCAGTGACGCGGCGCGCGGCCTTGTGGGACTCCCTTGGGCAGCGGATAAGAGACGCCGTGGGCCCGCGGCGCGCGCCAGCCATGCCGCAGGCTCTGCTGCTGATTCTGCTGGTGCTGACTGCGCTGCTGCCGCCGCTGACAGCCGCGCTGCCGCAGGACGAGCGCTGCCGCGCCTGCTCGCAGGTCAGCGCCAGGTTCTGCTGCCGCTTCTTCGCACTCTGCTGCGCAGGTGCGTGCCTGTGCTCAGCGCAGCCGACTAGCGTACAGTTGCGTTGTAAAGGCCCCCGCACGCTATCAAACGATTTGTCAAACTGTACTGTTTGCCAAACACTTGCAGTTCGGTGTTTCGTTAAGCATAGATCGTGTTTGCGAGACATTTTGAGTGATAGGAAGTTTTAGAAGATGGCAGAAGTTGCCTGCGTCGATGATTCGCCGCATATGTTCAGTGAAAATTGGTTTATTAAAATTTATCTCACTGTGTCTTGAGTTTACAACCTATGTAAACTACGATCAGTGATAATAACATAGTAGCACTGACAATTGCCAAAATGGTACCGTTGTCACATTTCCCAGCCATATAGACCTATTACGCAGGTAGGGGCTATGAATAAAATCAATATTTTAGACATAACATACAAGTGGGAGTGCAATAAAATAAAAGAAATCGAAGTTCTCCGGTACTTCCACGGACGATGTGGGCTTTATGTTCCCACGTTGTGGTATTTAAATGAAATGTCATTAAAGGAGCAACTAGGAGAGAACGAGTTTTCTCATACTTGCGTCTTCAATGTGAAGGCGAAGTAATTCCAAATAAGTTATTAAACATGTCACTGTCAGTCTGCAAGAAGCTGATGTAATCATCAAGCTCTGTATTTAACGTGTCCAGTTACAGGTTTTCTATCTCATTTTAAACCAATCCCTGGAAGGTGTTTCTTAAGTAAGTTTTCGACAGCAGTTTTTTTAAGAACTTTGTGTCATGCCAGTCAAGTCTTGCTGTGATTTCAGTCAAAACTAGAACGGGTAGGTATAGTAACTAAACGTAGCTTTATGACATTTAGAGAGAGCCTATATAGGCGCTCTAATGACATTCAACGCCGTGTGACATCTGTTGACCGAGGTCCGTACTTCGTTCTAAGAACCGTGTGTCACGCT
Organism: Schistocerca serialis cubense; assembly: GCF_023864345.2. Lineage (NCBI taxonomy): Eukaryota > Metazoa > Arthropoda > Insecta > Orthoptera > Acrididae > Schistocerca > Schistocerca serialis. Next base: position 449,551,146 of record NC_064639.1, on the reverse strand, counting down.
CTTGCGTATTGACTGTACTAATAATTTCGACTGTCGTCAATAGCAGTATCAGCTGCTTGCAGCAACTGAAACAACCGTTATAACATTGACGCCCCTGTGCCATCTGTTGCTGAAGTTTGTTTTTGTAGTTTATGTACGACGTATGTCAATAATATGCATCAAAATACTCGCCGGGGCTTGCCCATAACGTAATAAAGGTTTTCAGAATTTACTTAACAGTTTTAGTCTTTATCGAAAGGCGCAGTAAATGTGGCACGAACGTAAGAATTAGGCTATATTACAAAGCAATATCTTAGCAACAACCTTTATTTTGTTACACAAGTATTTGGCATTCATATTAGGTGCCTTCGCCAACTCAGAACCAAATTATCACCTAGACCTCAGGCCATGCTACAGATCAGTCTGTGACCACAACCAAGATTTCAGGAGGGGACCAATAACACTCAATCTTTATCAATAACATTTTGGGATGTGGGACCGTTTTAACAATGGTAGAATGGAAATTTCATTATCACTCACAGTGTATTTCTCATTTATCTATCGCCCCTTTCAAATCGCATAATGTCTTCAGTGGCACGCCGTTCAGATTCTCAGTTTCATACTTATGTCATCATCAGTTATCACTATGAGTTCCTCAAGAGATGACTTCTTTAATTGGATAGATAAAAAATCTACTCACTAAGACAAGGGGAAGGAAGAAGGGTGCAGGGAAAGGACTGGAGAGCTCTGGGAAAGGGGGTAGATTTTTGGGGAAGTCACCCAGAACTGCAGGTCAGGGGAGACTTACCGTACGGGATGAGAAGGAAACACATAACAGAGTATTTCACAAACAAATAAGAAATAATGATTCGCTTCTCCAGCAAAATGAATGAAGACACATGAGGAAACACTGAAACACATGTGAAGAAATGGCCTTGTAGTCTCTGTCCTGTCCAAGTATCGCCACCCTCTGTAAGATGGCCGACTACGGCTGCACTGTCAAGGTGAAATGTGACAAAGCATGGCAGCATTGGACTTGGCATGGTGGAGGGGAGGTGGCTGGATGATGGACACAACCAGGAGCTGGCACTTCTACCAATGAACCGTAAGTGTGCGCTGTAGCATGTAACCATTATTCTTGTCAATCATGGCAGATGAGGGAATAGTACTGAGAACCCACATAAACAAAAAGTGTCACATTTATCATAAAACCGTTATTCTAGTCACAAATTTCTGTACACTTAGCCAAGTGGTGTGCTAGGCAGTAATTGCTGTCCAGCTTCTGAGGATGCAAGTCCATACGTAAGTGCATCTGAAATGTCCTTCTGTAATGATTCGTAACAGGGGCCCACTATGACGAGGTCCAGGATAATCAGTAGTGGAGATAGCAGGCAGGTGCCTTGATGTGTAGTGACAAGATACCGCAAGGCTGTGAGCTGTTGGGCTGTCAAAGTGCAGGTCAAGTGAAGCGAGGTCTTCGAGAGCAGCTGACATACGGCCAGCAGCAATCGTGGCAAAGGTGCAAGATGAGAGATGGGCCCTCGGAACAGCTGATGGATGTCCGGCTACTGTGATCCCAGTGATTGCATGTCACGGCACGGTCTGATAGATAGTGGCAGCAACAGGCATTGTGTTCCAAGTATAGGCTTGAGGCTGGCTAATAGTTGGTCTGGAGCTTGGACCTGAACTGCTGAGGAGCTGAGTGGCACCTAAGTTCATGTCAGCAGAGGAATACAAGTGCAGTGTCACGTTGATAAGCGACAGTGTGGATGTCAGTAAGTGCCTGCGGCCCACGAAGCATACGCGTGAGAGTGTTTGCTGAATATGCAGGGCCCCTGCCATGTGGAACGTGGGGTAAAATGTTTTGGGTTTTGCTTCGACTAGCAGCCATTTGTACTGCAATTCGGACATCAGTCTTACTGTTGTTACCTTATAGTATATTAAACAAGGTTTGAATGATGAATTGGAGTTGCTACCAAGGCAAATTGTGTGAATCAATTAATCGTTTTGAAAAGATGTTAATTGGGCTGAAATTATTGCTCAGCTAATGGCACCATTTGTATGTGCAGTGTTTGGATTTTCCATGCAAATAAATGCAAAAAAACATATATTTCTGGGAGGTTTTTAAAGTGTGCCATTTCTATACTTTAAACCTGTATGAACCAGTTCGAACTTTGCATTAAGGTAGATTAATGGATAAAGTCAAAACCAAATTTTCTTTACCCAATAATTTTTATTTGTTGTTTAGATACGATGGTTTAAAGTCAAGCTAAATGTAGCATATAAAATTTATTGTTACATGAACTGAATGTATGGAAATGGTATAAAGTGATTCAAATAAATTAAAAATGGTAACTCACGTTCAAACTTCTAGCTCAATTTAGGTTTTGCATGCAAAAACATGCTTTTTGTGAAGGTTTTTTTTTTTACCTACACCACTTATATGTTTCAAACTTGGTCAAATCAGTTCAAATTTTGTACAAAGGTAGACAAATACATTAATTAATGATCATCCTGTTGCTTTGTGGAAGCTTTCTCCACTGCCACATTATAAGCAACGTTGTTTGAAAGACAATTAAAGTACCTGTTCTGAGCAGTCATCAAAAATCTATATTGATTGCCAAGCTATGACAGTCTGTTGTCAAAACTATGGTAGAGTAAAAGTAGAGAACCAGAACGAAAGATACTTCTATCATAAAACAAAAAAAGATGAATATGTCCTCGGCAGAGCTAGGAATGTAAAAGAGGGGAACTAGCTTTTCTGCTTATTTGGCAGCTTCAACGATATTTAAATCAAAACATCTTGACATATTCATACTTTTTTTCAAGTTAACCCTACTTCACCACTGCAATGAGATCTCTTAACTGCAAGGTGATGTCACACCTGCATGTCACAATTTATAGATTAAAGTCCCTGATCCTGTGTCCAAAATCCAGAAGATTCACCAGGCGTAGTGAACAATATATATCATATGGCTTACGAGCACACATGCAATAGCTAAAAAAACTTTTTCTTGGGGAGATAAAATTTCTGGGAGTGGAATTTGTTCTGGGGAGGGGAAATGACACCATGTGTCAAGTTACTTTAATTGATATGATGTGGATACTAATACTAACAAGTAAAGCAGCCCAATTATGTCAACATGTTTTGATTTAAATGTCTTCGAAGCTACCAGATAAGTCAAAAATTTACTGTTCTTCTTTTACATCTCCCCACCCCCAGGATATATATGCCTTTTTTGTGCTGAGATGGGAGCATTTTTCATTCTGGTAATATAAAATGCAACTTATAAAGGCAGACACTGTATGCAGTGTTAACAGAGACCAGTTTCAACAACAAAACTACTTTGGAGATTATTTCCGAAATGTAGTTATTCATACCAGTGAATGTGTGTCTGTCAAAGAATGGAGTTCTGTGTCTGATATTACTATAACATTTGTAAAAGTAATACCTATTTTGAAAAGCATAAATCAGCACATAACCAGTCATTTGATACGCATCACATTCCTCCCAACATTTCTAAAAATAGATTTATGTACTTGGCATATAGCAGCATAACCACCCTTTTTTGGCAGTACAGCATCTCATTTATAATCTCTGTGATGTAAATGATAATAGAAAAATTTCTGTTTGACCTCAGTCATTACTGAATGTTTGAAGTTAGTTATATCATCTTTCTACAGCTCATAAAGTTCACCAAAGGGCACCAGGTGTGTAGTTTTAGAAAACTGAACATGCGGTTAAATCTATTTAGATAGACTAGATGGATTCATTAGGATATTGTGGTAGGTGGAGCTCTGAATGCAGATTTTCATGTAATAACTCACAAACATAGTGTCATTGGACTGAAAAACCTATTATCACAGAGCAATTTACACTACATCAATAATGGTCCCATAAAAAATTAAGCATGTCTTGTCAAAATTTTTGTCTATTTGAAACTATAGAAGAATCACAGTGTTTTCATTTTCTGATCATAATTCTTTGTCCATAAATTATACAAGTTGTTTCCCTCTTAATACAAGTAATGTAGGCCTAACTCAAAAGTTGTGATCACAAGACTTGGCACTGAGGTCAAGTTTTGTAAGACCCCTTCCTGACAGATAATGGTTTGGCCACTGTTATGGTGACACAGATTATACTTTAAGCAGTGATTTGTCACCAAAGACAATATTTGATAGATTACTAAAAGCATTTTTGACACAATTTAAAGACAGTATGCCCCTAAAGAAGTGCAAAGTAACTGACAAAGGCATCACAACCAAGGGTACAAACAGAACAAATCCATGGTATGGTAAACAACTGACTAATAAAAAAAAACACTTATGTTGCTGCACAATATATGTAATAGTTTGTGACTGATCATGCTGCTTTAGTCTATCTTAAATTTAGGAACGAGTATAAATTACCATTGTGGAAGCCAAAAAGTCACACAGTCTTAGTATGGTACCAGTAGTATTGGAAATCCATCAATAAGTGTCACATTGAATGGAAACTAATAAACAGTGTTGCTAAAGATGCAAGAAGCAAGCAAATTAATTGCTGTCTTTAAAAATTCAGAAATTCTTATTATTAAATTAGGTGAAGAAGTCTGAAGACATCAAACTTGATATTAGTTCATCAGAGTTACTTTCAGTAAATGTTTATGGATCATCATTAACATATGGAAGTGTGTTTACTCTCTCTGTGGTCTCACCCTGTTCTGTCATGACTGTAGTAAAGCATTTGAAATCATCAACATATGACATATCCTGCAACATACAGATGAAAGCAATAAATTGTAGTGCGTACCATTTAACATATTGTATAAACAAATGTATATCTGAAGGACGTATTCCTGATGAGCTTAAACTGTCTAGAGAAGTTCCATAGCATAAAAAGGAAGATAAATACTCTCTTTCAAGTTATGGGCCAGTGTCCATAGTCTCAGTTTTTTCTAAGGAATTAGAATGTATAATTTTCCAACTATTAGCTCTTTATTTTAAAAATTTACAAATAATTAGTGGGTCACAATATGGTTTTAGCAAAAACCTGACAACTGTTGATTCTATAGACTCTGTAGTGAAATGCTTCCTTTGTGTGTTAGGTGACAAAGGCTTTGTTCAAGTCACTTTTTGCCTTTGGTTATGTAGAGCATACACCAGTTCTAGAAAAAAATAGACTTCTGTGTCATTAGAGATAACAGCCTTATACTACACTCATGCTCATAATTAAAGATAATGCTGATACATGGTGAAACAACACTCTGGTGGGTGGTTGGCGGGTTTAAATCACCTCGAGGTATGACCATGCAGTGCATTTGACCTGTGGTCATCATACGGTGGCAATGGCAGCAGTCCACATACGCATGTCAGAGTACAGAGCAGCGAGTAAGTGTGCAGACGTTTTCAGATGGGCTAATGGTGACTGTGTGTTGAAAATGGCTCAAAGAACACATACTGATGACATTATGAGGGGTAGAATACTAGGGTGACTGGAGGCCGGTCAAACACAGCAGGTTGTAGCACAGGCCCTCCGTGTGCCACAAAATGTGGTCTCAAGATTATGGCAACGATTCTAGCAGACAGGAAACGTGTCCAGGCGCTACAGTACAGGATGTCCACAGTGTACAACACCACAAGAAGACGGCCACGGAGTATTGCAGGTAGCCTAGCTCAGGACCTTACCGCAGCCACTGGAACAGTTGTCTCCAGACACACAGTCTACAAATGATTGAACAGACATGGTTTATTCACCCATAGACCTACAAGGTGCATTCCACTGACCCCTTGTCACAGAAGAGCCCATAAAGCCTGGTGTCAAGAACACAGTACATGGTCATAGGAACAGTGGTCGCAGGTTATGTTCACGGATGAGTCCAGTTATAGTCTGAACAGTGATTCTCACCGAGTTTTCATCTGGCATGAACCAGGAACCAGATAACAACCCCTTAATATCCTTGAAAGGGACCTGTATGGAGGTCGTGGTTTGATGGTGTGGGGTGGGATTATGATTGATGCAAGTATACCACTGCATGTCTTTGACAGGGGAACTGTAACAGGTCATGTGTATCAGGACATCATTTGCACCAGTATGTCTGCCTTTTCAGGGGTGCAGTGTGTCCCACCTTCCTCCTGATAGATGATAATGCACGGCCCTACCAAGCTACCATCGTGGAGTAGTACCTTGAAACAGAAGATATCAGGCAAATGGAGTGGCCTGCCTGTTCTCCAGACCTAAACCCCATCGAGAACATCTGGGATGCTCTCGGGTGACATATCACTGCACATCTTCAAACTCCTAGGGCACTTCAGGAACTCCGACAGGCGCTCGTGTAAGAATGGGAGGTTATACCCCAGCAGCTGTTCAACCACCTGATCCAGAGTATGCCAACCTGATGTGCAGCCTGTGTACGCATGCATGGTGATCATATCCCATATTGATGTTGGGGTACATGTGCATGAAACAGTGGCGATGGTTTCTCAACTTATCACCAATACTGTGGACTTACAGATCTGTGTCATGTGTGTTCCCTATGTGCCTATGCTATTGGCACCAGTTTTGTGTAGTGCTACATTGTGTGGCACCACATTCTGCAATTATCCTTAATTTATGAGCATGAGTGTATTAAATTCATATTTATGGAGCCACATGCAAGTTGTCTTCATTGACAAAGAAATGGCCAGTATAGAACAAGTTAAGGTAGGTGTTCCACAGGGATATGTATTGGGCTAATTCTTGTTCCTAATATTGACTAATAACCTGCCAACACTTATTAATTCCAGTACCATCTATATGCAGATGATACAACTTTTTTCACAGTTGCAATAATTCAGTAGCCTCAAAACTTGTGTTGCAGAGACAACATCTCAAGTGTCCTATTGGTGCTAAACAAACAGATTCTTGTTAAATGAAAACAAAAGTCAGCAAATGGTTTTTAGCCTAAAAAACAAGCTTCCATCCAGTTATCCAAGCTATGTTAAATTTTCCTGGGTATATTTAGATGAAAAATTATCTTGTAGTCAACATGTAAAATACATTAGTTATGGTAAGTTGTCCGGAGTAATTTATTTAAGACAATTTATAGATTGCGTACAGTACCTGAAATGTATGTTAGAACATCTTGATTTTCATTTTTACAAAGCATAACATCATGTGGTACTATTTTATGGGAAAACTCTAGTTGTGTGCATGAGATCTTAGTACTACAGAAGAAAGCTATTATAGTAATTACAGGTTCTTCGTGTAAGTCACACTGCAAACTTTGTTTTGTGAACAAAAAATCATGACAGTAATAAAATTATATTTATACTATCTTTTAATTTATACAAAGAAGAAGTTACCACAAGCAAAAAATGGAGAAAATGTACATTTGTACAACATGAGAAGCAACAGCTGCATTTATACTTGATACCACGGATAAAAAATCAGTTAACAGTTATTAAATAATGGAGCAGAGATTATTTAATAAGCTTCCAGACACTGCACAAGCTTTATCAGAACAATGATTCAAACAAACACTGCATGATCATTAGTTGCCCACCCATTCTATGATGTAAAGAAATTTATAATTTGTAACATAATACTTTAATGTTCAAAAAATTTTTCTGTACTCTAACAATGTATTGACATCTATGAAATAGGCAGTTTTGCACATTTGTTCTGTGAACCTTCTTATAAATGGAACAACTTGGTTTACCCACTAGCACACTATTAATCCAAGAGATCACAACCTTCTTTTTTCCAAGCATGTGACACACTTCATTGTTCTAGTGATAAATCATAATTGAACTCAGTAAATAATCTAACTGGCATCTTTCGAGATCTAGTGTACTTTCCTTATCAACTGACTTGAGCTGTACCTTATTTAATTCTCATTTATTTTTATATCTGCCTACATCTACATCTACATTTATACTCCGCAAGCCACCCAACGGTGTGTGGCGGAGGGCACTTTACGTGCCACTGTCATTACCTCCCTTTTCTGTTCCAATCGCGTATGGTTCGTGGGAAGAACGACTGTCTGAAAGCCTCCGGGCGTTCGAATCTCACTAATTTTACATTCGTGATCTCCTCGGGAGGTATAAGTAGGGGGAAGCAATATATTCGATACCTCATCCAGAAACGCACCCTCTCGAAACCTGGCGAGCAAGCTACACCGCAATGCAGAACGCCTCTCTTGCAGAGTCTGCTACTTGAGTTTGCTAAACATCTCTGTAACGCTATCACAGTTACCAAATAACCCTGTGACGAAACGCGCCGGTCTTCTTTGGATCTTCTCTATCTCCTCCATCAACCCGACCTGGTACGGATCCCACACTGATGAGCAATACTCAAGTATAGGTCGAACAAGCATTTTGTAAGCCACCTCCTTTGTTCATGGACTACATTTTCTAAGGACTCTCCCAATGAATCTCAACGTGGTACCCGCCTTACCAACAATTAATTTTATATGATCATTCCACTTCAAATCGTTCCGCACGCATACTCCCACATATTTTACAGAAGTAACTGCTACCACTGTTTGTTCCGCTGTCATATAATCATACAATAAAGGATCCTTCTTTCTATGTATTCGCAATACATTACATTTGTCTATGTTAAGGGTCAGTTGCCACTCCCTGCACCAAGTGCCTATCCGCTGCAGATCTTCCTGCATTTCGCTACAATTTTCTAATGCTGCAACTTCTCTGTATACTACAGCATCATTCACGAAAAGCCGCATGGAACTTCCGACACTATCTACTAGGTCATTTATATATATTGTGAAAAGCAATGGTTCCATAACACTCCCCTGTGGCACGCCAGAGGTTACTTTGTCTGTAGACGTCTCTCCATTGATAACAACATGCTGTGTTCTGTTTGCTAAAAACTCTTCAATCCAGCCACACAGCTGGTCTGATATTCCGTAGGCTCTTACTTTGTTTATCAGGTGACAGTGCGGAACTGTATCGAACGTCTTCCGGAAGTCAAGGAAAATAGCATCTACCTGGGAGCCTGTATCTAATATTTTCTGGGTCTCATGAACAAATAAAGCGAGTTGGGTCTCACACGGTCGCTGTTTCCGGAATCCATGTTGATTCCTACATAGTAGATTCTGGGTTTCCAAAAACGACATGATACTCGAGCAAAAAACATGTTCTAAAATTCTACAACAGATTGATGTCAGAGATATAGGTCTATAGTTTTGCGCATCTGCTCGACGACCCTTCTTGAAGACTGGGACTACCTGTGCTCTTTTCCAATCATTTGGAACCTTCCGTTCCTCTAGAGACTTGTGGTACATGGCTGATAGAAGGGGGGCAAGTTCTTTCGCGTACTCTGTGTAGAATCGAATTGGTATCCTGTCAGGTCCAGCAGACTTCCGTCTGTTGAGTGATTCCAGTTGCTTTTCTATTCCTTGAACACTTATTTCGATGTCAGCCATTTTTTTGTTTGTGCGAGGATTTAGAGAAGGAACTGCAGTGCAGTCTTCCTCTGTGAAACAGCTTTGGAAAAAGGGAAAAAGGTGTTTAGCATTTCAGCTTTACGCGTGTCATCCTCTGTTTCAATGCCATCATCATCCCGGAGTGTCTGGATATGCTGTTTCGAGCCACTTACTGATTTAATGTAAGACCAGAACTTCCTAGGATTTTCTGTCAAGTTGGTACATAGAATTTTACTTTCGACTTCACTGAACGCTTCACGCATAGCCCTGCTTACGCTAACTTTGACATCATTTAGCTTCTGTTTGTCTGAGAGGTTTAGGCTGCGTTTAAACTTGGAGTGATGCTCTCTTTGCTTTCGAAGTAGTTTCCTAACTTTGTTGTTGAACCACGGTGGGTTTTTCCCATCCCTCACAGTTTTACTCAGCACGTACCTGTCTAAAACGCATTTTACGATTGCCTTGAGATTTTTTCCATAAACACTCAACACTGTCAGTGTCAGAACAGAAATTTTCGTTTTGATCTGTTAGGTAGTCTGGAATCTGCCTTTTATTACTCTTGCTAAACAGATAAACCTTCCTCCCTTTTTTTTATATTCCTATTAACTTCCATATTCAGGGATGCCACAACGGCCTTATGATCACTGATTCCCTGTTCTGCACTTACAGAGTTGAAAAGTTCGGGTCTGTTTGTTATCAGTAGGTCCAAGTTGTTATCTCCACGAGTCGGTTCTCTGTTTAATTGTTCAAGGTAATTTTCGGATAGTGCACTCAGTATATTGTCACTCGATGCTCTATCCCTACCACACGTCCTAAACATCTGAGTGTCCCAGTCTATATCTGGAAAATTGAAATCTCCACCTAGGACTATAACATGCTGAGAAAATTTATGTGAAATGTATTCCAAATTTTCTCTCAGTTGTTCTGTAATTTTTGTATCTTTGATGGATGTAGGAGTTGCTTTCAGATTTTATTTAGAAGACAAGTTCAGTAATTCAGCCTTCATGTTGTTATCTTTCCATTGTTGTTATCACAGATAAAATCATCAGTCATGATTTTTGTAGCATATTGAGCGGAGAACATATGGTTGTTGTCCTTCTTCTTGTTTTGACTTTCTTCAGCTTTTGTTTGTGAGCAAGGATTTGGTTTCATTTAAATCCATCATGCTTTCAAATTTATGAAATAATTTTTACATAGCTGTCCTCCTTCTTGTTTTGAATTTGTTCAGTTTTCATTTGTGAGCAAGGATTTGGTTTCATTTAAATCCATCATGCAGCTATTGGTGTGTTCATATTAACTTTCTAATTTTGTTATTGAATAGTTGTGGATTGTACCCACCTGTTGCTTTCTTCTATCACACAAACTTATATAGGATTCTGCTTAACAGTGTTTGTGAAGAGCAGGAGTGTCCACTTAACCAGCCACTGAAAAAGGAGAAATTTGATCATGGGTACCCACCAAAAGTTTACTAATAAAGTTGAATATCTAGCTACTTTCAGCAGAATAAAAATTGGAAACAGGAAGTCAAAGAAGGAAAAGTACAGATGGATCAGAAGGTTGGATAGCAAGGATGGGAAAGGAAAATGGCCTTGTCCTATTTAAAGGAACAATTCTGTAATTTACCTTAATCAGTTCAGGAAAAATAAAGGAAGCTACACTGGGATAGTCCACAATAATTTTAAGAAAATGAAAGAATATATACAAAGTTCCTAAAAGGAAGAAAAAGTCTTTGAAGAACCATTATCAGAGTGACCCAAGCAATGGGAAATTATGAGGACATAGCAGTGGACTAACAGTCAAGTTTAAAAGTTAAGAGTGTGCCTGATAATGAACTGTTGGTAGTCAAGGGGGCAAGAATAATACCCAAACTAAAAACAAATAAGCTGGAAAGAAATAACAAGCTGAATTCTTAGTTATGACATATTTAATGTTTTCCAGTTTTGAGCTAGTTCTTATTTGTAATGTGGAGACTGTAATGGCAACCCCTGTTTTCTGTGTTGACTGCACTCTGACCTCATATCAAGAATGTACATCACCTTAATATTGTAATCTCCCTAGTATAAACTTGTGAGTGGTATGACAAGGAGGACTGGAAACTTCACAGTAAGAACTTTACTTCAGTTAAGTTTACCAAAATGTCATAAATAACAACAACAGCAAGAATAATAATAATAATAATAATAATAATAATAATAATAATAATAATTTTATTGCCATTAGACCCTTGTAGCAATAGACCACACAACATGCTTAGCACAATTGATAATTTAAAGGAATCAACATGGTTTCAAAAACATTATTATGTGACACTCATCTCATTGAGGACTTCCTAGCAAATGGTGCAGTACTTAGGGAGAGGTGGAGGCATCGTCAGAAATAAAACTAGCATCCAGTGTACCTCAAGTTTATGTTATAGGACTACATTATGATTAACTGATTTAAATGACACAGTCAAATAACATCTACAGCTTCATGAGGCTGTCTGTAAATGATGCGGTACTTCAAACGGAGATGACATTGTTAACAGTTTGTTTGAAAATGAATCAAAACTCGCAGATGATCAATACTTGGCGCAAATATCGGGGGTTGACCCTCAACATAAATAAATGTAATGTAATATGAGCAAATAGACAAAAATATGTGCAATAAGCAATGAGTCACTGGATTCAGTCAAAGACTTATAGAACCTATAACTGTGTGTAGCAAGTTATGGCAGAACACCTACGTAAATCTTGCTGTGGGACAGGAAACTATTAGACTCAGATTTATTCGAAGAACCATAAGTGTGTTTGAGATCCCCACCAGGTCAAATTAAAGAAAGACATTGAAACAATGCAGAAGCAGGTTTCTAGATTATTTACCAGTGGTTTCAGTCAACATGCAAGTGTTAACAGAGATGATTCAGAAACTCAAATGGGAATCCCTGGAGGAGGGAGGGGGGGGGGGAGGCAGTAGTCTCTCTGAGGAACACTGTTGAGAAAATTCAGAAAACCGGCATTTGATGCTGACAGCAGAACAATTCTACTTCCACCAAAGTACATTTCACATAAGGACCATGAAGATATCAGAAATTAAGCCTCTTATGGAGACATATAGACAGTTGTTTTTCCCTTGCTCTATTTGCAAAAGCAATAGGAAAGGAAATAACTAGCAGTGTGTAAGGTACCCTCCATCGCATGCCATATGGTGGATTGCTGAGTATGTATGTGGATGTAGATAAGTTATGTGAAAGAGGTTTCTTACAGATACATTAAGTAACTAATTAACAATTATTGTTCAACAGTTTATAATAATTACCAAGTTGGATTAATGAAAGAGAGATTCAAAGAAAAGCTTTGCATTTTATTGTGCATTTGTGTAGACAGCATCAAAAGTCACATAAATGTATAGAAACTGCTGTGGTAGACAGTTAAAAAAGTTATTGTGCGTCTTGTCTGGTTTTTATTTATTGAACCAACTGGTACAATCCGAATTCGGGGACTGGTTGAAAAGGGAATGCTATCAGGGATCCAAATCTACAAAAAGGAAAGGGGACGAACTGGGACTTTTTTTTATATAATAGCATATGTTGAGATATAGGTTATTACCTCTCTGTGTAATACTGTTCCTGATTGTGTGGAGTATGTTAATTTAGTGTGCCTGGAAAATATTTGTCCCTTATGTATTGTGTTGGTTCAGTTTAAAGTCAAACTATGATGATAACGAGGTCTATTCAGAAAATTCTGGAACTTTGTCCACCAATTTTTTCTACACTTACCTTTCACTTATCGTGCATGGGCTCCTTCGAAATACTCACCTCCACAACTGATACACGGCTCCCAATACCATTTCCTCTTCCAGAAGCAGTGTTGTATGCGTCTTGTTGGCACAGAGGCCAGTTCTTGAGAGTACACAGGATGAGATAGCATAGCGATTTCGTTTTTTGTGCAATAGTCATGCACCAATGAGGATGATCTTGCAGGTGTGTTACCATGATGCAGTAGCCATGAATTGTCCCGCCACACTTCAGGCCATTTCTTTCTCACAGCGTTTGATGTCATGATGTAACTGAAATGTTACACTCTTCTGCAATCTCTCAGACAGTCAGTTTTTGACTGCCATGCTCAATTTTGTTGATTTTCTAGACATAAGCTTCATCGATGAATGTTGAAGGGTGTCCTGAACGAGGGTCATCTTTAACTTCCGTTTGGCCATTTTTAAACCATGTGAACCATTCATAACTCCAAGTATGGCTTAAGCATTCATCATCATGCAAAATTTAACGCAGACATGTTGCTCCTCTAACACTATCTTTTCAAAATTCATAAAAAGTGCGACACAATGTTCTACTCAATACAGCACTGACAATAACTAACAGATATACAGCAATAAAACTTCTGGCAGTTACACACTAATCATAGGTGATTCTAGGCCCTAATGAAGCAAGTTAATGGAAATAATGGATAGGAATGTGAATGGAGAATTTGACTGAGTTCAGTGACATATGTCAAAATCAATTTTATTACACAAGTAAGGTTCCGTGTACACAAGCCACCAAAGACAACATATGACTCTTCTCATACGTGTAATCAGGTGGAGGGATTCCCTTAATAATCTTTGTAACATTTAATTCAGTTTCCATAAAATATTTATTGGAGTTCCATTGGCCATTTTATCAATAATTACCCTCAAAAATATACGAAGTAAGATTATCCGGCCACATGCCTTAGAACAAACATAACATACAAAAAAAAATTATTAACCACTATGCTTCGTCCTGTCTAGTACAGGGATTTATCATAACAGACAAGACATGATATCGGGAAGCTATAATCGTCATATTTAGACTTTAAGCTGAACCAGTACAATACTTGAGAAACAAATACCTTCCAGGCACATTAAAGTAAGATACTCCAAACAATCAGAACAGGATTACACAGAGAGGTAACAACCCATACCCCAGTAAATGCCAGCACATTAAAAAAAAGTCGTAGTTCCTTCCCTTTCCTTTTTGTAGGTTTGGATTCCTGGTGGCACTCCCCTTTCATCCAGTCCTTGAATATGTATCTTACCAGCATGTTCAATTAAAAAAAAAAAAAAACATCATCCCAGGTTGCACGTGCAACAGGGCAGTATTTTACACCAGCAACACTCAACACATAAACACATGCACTTCTATGAACAATGACAGGGCACAATGCTAGTTTGTGAATACTAGTTAGTGTCAATATCCACATGTGACCTGCTCATACAACAAGGCACACGCAACCTTATTCTCGTTCATTACTATCTGAAGCACCCTCAAAACCAGTCTGCCATGAGGTAAATAATTCAAGTCCCACAAGAAACAAATCAGTCATCCATAAGCAGCACAATATAGATGAATGAACAGAATACAGGTCAGATGATAATGTTGCCTGAACACAGTACCTCACTGCATCATCCAGAAGCAATCTTTGCATCCAGCCGGCAGGTCATACTGTTGAACAACATTCCGGTGCACCACTTGCTCATGCACAACACAACTCCAGCACTCTTCTACACCTGCTGCTCACTTCCTCCTCATGCCACTCTTCTCCCCCTAATGTTCCATGACCCCAAGAGAGGTTGCCTCACTACTGGGGGAAAGCATGAGCAACCTAGGTGGCCAGTGCCAACCTAACCACATTATACAGTACGTGGAACAGTTTAATGTCTGGTTTAGTATCTTGTCATCTGCTACACATTCAGTCTACTGCTAATAACTGAAGTCTTTATAAACTGTGTATTATTTAGCTTTCACTTACTCTCTAATTCATTAAATTGGTAACTTCTGATTTGAATCAAAAGTAATAAATTAAACTCAATGGCAAAAGTATTAAAAAAAATTTTAGAGGAAAATATGCTTTTATTTTGCTATGCTCAGAAATTCACACCTGCAGCCAGGGTCCGTTAAAAGCACAAGGAACACAAGCCATCACTTGGAGTGGCGAGCTGAGAGGTGTGACAAAGGTGCCACAACCATAAGATTTCTGTACAGAACGTATCACAACTAGTAGCGTCTTATTGGAGAGTCAAGCTGAGAGGAGCACCAGGGACACACAAATGCATGATTTTTATATAGTACATATCACAATTAATAGAAAAAACTGATACAGGTGCAAGTGTACAATTAGGAAGAAAGGGGCTGGGTGGAAATTGATAAGTTACTTTTGTGGGAAAGTGTTCTCAAACTAGCCCTGCCTGCAGCTCTGAAAATTCTCAAATCTCGAATTTCGAATATAATCAGATTTGTAATATAATCAGACAGGAAATACTAGAATTTATTGACTGTTCTGGAGCCATTGTCTTAAATTTATGTTATGCAGAGAAGTAAAGTTACTCTGTCAACCATTTCATATGCAGTATGCATAAAAATTCTCACTTCGGTCAAATAACTGGGAATGGAGTTGAACAAATAGCTTTCCAAACATACAATAATAATTTGTAGAAAACTGATGGGGTGATATACCTTTGCTTTACTTCAAAGGAAATGCCAGTCCAAAATGTCTGAAGTGTCACTTGTAACAATATAGTGTGTGCAACCTATTAAGAATAAAGCCAACAGAAACTGAGTGTAGGGGGCCAAAACAATATAGTACTAAACTGAAGTATCAGGACCAGTGGCCAAACCAATACCAAAAAGAAAACTAAAGCTAATAAAGTAAAAGTAGTATTGGTATTACAATTAACTTAATTAGAATAAGTATTGCTAGTAGTTTTTCATGAAGTGAAGTAAACGTAGCAGCAGTAATGGTATGACTTTCTAGTCATAGTAGTAGTGGTGGTGGTAGTAGTAGTAGTAGTAGTAGTAGTAGTAGTAGTATAATAATATCTACAGCCCTTTTTTCTGAGCAACTTACAATTTTGAGCCTGAAATTAATTAATATTTATTCCTAATATGGGTTGTGTGTACACCAAACTACACCTGAAAAAAGAAAAAAAATGTATAAATCAAGTCTTGGTTGGGTGTGAAAACTGACCAACTTTTATCAATAATTCATTAAAAAAAAATATCCTGTGAGTTTGAACTGTGGAATACCAAACTTTTTAAAGGATACTGTTTGGTTTCCAGAGCTGTTAAAGTTTCCTGATCACGGAACAATCATTTGAGTAACATTGGACGTAATGTATGATGGAAAACATTCTGTGTTTTATCCCCTATATTATACAGTAATGAACAAGGTAATGTGACTGAAACTTACTGTAGATTCATGTACGATGTAACAAGTATATATGTGTGAAACTTCCGAAAGTGTTAATAATAACAACTGTAAGTTACTATCAGCTGTTGTATGACAAATAAATATAAAAAACTAAGAACTGCATCAAAATGTTAAAGAAGTAGCTGTAGAATTAAAAGAAATATAGCACAATTAATATGAAAAATGCTGTAAATTTAGATTAAACCTGAATGAAGAATGGCAATATACCAAACTGGGAATGTCACATTAACCTCTTTACTAACTTTGAACTCCATCAGTTCATATTCATTCTCTAGAAATAGGCCAACAATGAATCATAAGTGAGTGGCTGTTGTACAGCTGTCATCTGGGCACTGTCACATATGGGTAAGTTTGGGTCGCTGATTACTGTGTCTTCAGTAAACAGTGCAGTTTTTAATATTTTATTGTATTTCATAGATCATTTGTGAAAGTTTAAACAGGTGGGCCATACAGAACGTGATGTGGGAAAGGGTGTTTCAGCTACTTAAGTGGTTTAAATTATTTGTCATAACAAATAGTTGATTATACTGTTTTACATTCTCATCAATCTCATTGGTTTTATTATTCTGTAAAATAGGCATCTTTGATATAGTATCAGAACTGGGTGTGCTATAAATTACTGTCTTTTGTGATGTTGAAATATGAGCTGTTACTATTTACTAAGATTTGAGCCAAAGTATAAAATGAAACCGATATTCATGTGAATATGCACCAGAATGCACTAGGCATAACACATAACAAGTCAAGGCATTTTTTTTCTTCTTTACTTAATATGCATTTAATAGTGCTTTCTTCAAATTAGATGCACTGTGGTCTCCCCATTATTTCTAAAATAATACTACTACCCAAACAAACACAAACATACACACACAATTCAAGCTTTCGCAACAAACTGTTGCCTCATCAGGAAAGAAGGAAGGAGAGGGAAAGATGAAAGGAAGTGGGTTTTAAGGGAGAGGGTAAGGAGTCATTCCAATCCCGGGAGCGGAAAGACTTACCTTAGGGGGAAAAAAGGACGGGTATACACTCGCGCACACACACACATATCTCCATCCACAGATATACAGACACAAGCAGGCATATTTAAAGACAAAGAGTTTTCTGCCCAAACTCTTTGTCTTTAAATATGTCTGCTTGTGTCTGTATATGTGTGGATGGAGATATGTGTGTGTGTGCGAGTGTATACCCGTCCTTTTTTCCCCCTAAGGTAAGTCTTTCCGCTCCCGGGATTGGAATGACTCCTTACCCTCTCCCTTAAAACCCACTTCCTTTCATCTTTCCCTCTCCTTCCTTCTTTCCTGATGAGGCAACAGTTTGTTGCGAAAGCTTGAATTGTGTGTGTATGTTTGTGTTTGTTTGTGTGTCTGTCGACCTGCCAGCACTTTCATTTGGTACGTCACATCATCTTTGTTTTTAGATATATTTTTCCTACGTGGAATGTTTCCCTCTATTATAACTAATACTACTACCAGTAGACAATATTAATAACTCACATTTTTTGTTAGTGAGTGTCTCGATAACATGAATAAGGTTTTAATAATTGTTAGCATAGTTGTGGCCACAGCAGGAAAACAGTGTACCACTTCAGTCATAAGTATTGATTTGCATGTTGCAGAGGTGCCGCAGTGCAGACCAAATTCATTGCCTAGTGACAAGACAAACAGTACCAGCAGTGGAAGAATACCTTGCCCAGTGAGTGCTCGATCATCACGAAAAATGCAATCTGCAATAATAACTGAAAAGTGATCCAGTGGAAACTTCCCATCAGTGCCTTCTATTGTGCACACCTATTCAGATGTGACAACTTAAAGAATGTAAATAAGCTTCAAAACAGCTGAATATTTTTAGTAAATATAGAGTATTCATTTTGAGTGCCTAGCATGGTATTTTTCAAGCACGTACAATGTACAGCCTTAGTGATGTAACTGAAAACTTAGTCTTGATGTATGATTACACAAGAAAAAGATTTCAAATAAGCGGTAATGTGTATATAGTGTATTCACAATTGATACTGAACCAATGACAAACAGCAAAGTCCGTACATTTTTTTAACAGTCAAATATTGTTTTTATGCACTAGCATGTTCTATGGTTTTCAGTCTGAAGGCTGGTGTGATGCAATTCTGCACACTCCTCTCAAGTTTTTATGCTCCTAATCCCCCCCTCCCAACCATCAAATTAGCTCCTCCTTGATATCTCGGGACATGTCCTACCAAGCAGTCCCTATTTTGAACTCTATTCAGTCCTCTTTATTAGTTACTCAATCTTCCCGTTTAATTTTCAGCATTCTCCTGTAACATTTCAAAGCCATCTGCACAGTTTATTGTCCACACTTCACTTCCATGCAAGGGTACACTCCATACAAATACTTTCAGAAAAGTCTTTCACACACTTTACATTAGATATTAACATTTCTGCATTTTGTATTGCATTAACATTTATTAGCATACATAGTATAATTACAATTTTGAGTTCTAAAAGACTGAAGCATTTTTCTCAGTATATAACTGATCATATTTAAGCGCTCATATTAATGTAAAAATAGTTGTATATATAGAAGTATAAAAGTTACTATATAAGATAAAGTGTTCCTGTAGAGCAACGGTGACCTTGTTTCTTAGATTCCAAAATCTTGTATAAATATCTGACTGTAAGACTACTGTTTGCTACATAATATCGGGATAGACCATATTTCCAGATAAAATTGTATAATTACACAATAAAATTCATGTAAAAGAAATGAAATGTATGTATCTAATGCAAAAAAACTGAATTTCATAGGAAACAAGTATTGTAATGAATTCTGTTAAATAATTCAGTTTTTAAGAATATTATGTTTGTTTAGCAGGTTATAGTGTCTTTACAAAACATATGATAGTAGTGGTTTTACATGTGTTTAACCATGAAAGGGGAAACAATACTAACTTGTCATATGTAATGATATTTTATGATGAAGAAGGTTTACATTTATTTCATTATTTCAGATATAATTTTACCAGCAATACACATTTTTCAGTCACAATATTTTATTTTTCTGATTAAGTCCAATGTATTTTGAAGCTACCTCCTCATTTGTAGGAATGTCTTCAGTTTATTACTTCCATGTAGTTATAAAATGTTTGTTTTACACATTAGTGAAAAAATTCAGTATTATGAAAAAGACAGATTGCTATTCACCATATAGAGGAGATGTTAAGTTGCAGACAGGCACAACAAAAAGACTTCTATACAACACCTGATGGAAGAAGCAATCAATCGGTGGGTGGTGAAGATAATGAGAAAGTGATAAATTTAAACTAGGTGAACAGAAGTTACATTTGTTCAGTTTGAAGAGGCTAGGGCAAGGAGTTTGGTAACTGTCTCTGGCAGGCTGCTTGAATTTTCGCATGCAATGACCTGATTGGCTAACTTCTGTGCTGATGATGATGAGCGTTTGGCGTCATTGGCCGGGAGGCCCCCGCGGGGCAGGTCCGGCCGCCATATCGCAGGTCTTATTACATTCGGCGCCACATTGGGCGACCTGCACGCCGGATGGGGATGAAATGATGATGAACACAACACAACACCCAGTCCCTGAGCGGAGAAAATCTCCGACCCAGCCGGGAATCGAACCCGGGCCCAGAGGACGGCAATCCGTCACGCTGACCATTCAGCTACTGGGGCGGACACTTCTGTGCTAATTAAACCAGAAATGGCAAAACATATCTTTTTTTTTTTTTGTTAACAGTTATTTCTCAGCACAATGTAACCTGCAACATCCTTACCAGCTTTTCAGGGTGTTTCTGACCACTCACATTCAGATGAGTGATAGGCAGTGCATCTGTCACACTCATGTATGGATGCTAGAACCTCTCTCCTGTTCCACAGGACAGTTTATCCAGGGCTTGTCATACAGCTCAAAAAAATCGCACAGACTTCATAATAGTGAGAGGAGCACCTATCATATCTATGTGGGTGATTGCAACAAAAAGAACATAGGACATAAACTGATCAGCAAAGCAGTATATAGAGCAGGAGAGCCACTGACACAAAACAAATATGAAAATAAAAAACAGTAACTTATAAATGTTGTTTTCTTGATAGAGAGTTACGGAAGTCAGATGATTTACTATAGGGCCTTGTTACCCCTTACTCAGAAATCATCAGCATATTTAAACATGTTGTTAACCAGTAGCAAACTACACAACATTATACAAAGTTCAGCATTTCAAAATTTAGAAATTAAATGAAGAATTCAGATAAAGAGATACACTGTAATTTTATGTAAGTTACTACAAAAGGGATATTTTTAGCGCAATGTATCTGCAACAGTAGCAAATCGATAAAATGTGTTCCATGCATCTTCAAGTGTCACAAATAATATTACCTGCTGAAACATTGTTGCTTATCATGACTAGTAATGCCAATATGATCCACTCCTAAGACACATTCGAAGTAGCAAATTTCCAGAGAGTTGTATGTCAGACCAAATTAAAACCTAGTCTTTGACAGACAGTCCTTTCACCAAATGAGCTATCCAGGCAGAACTCACAACACACCTTCTCAGCTTAATTTCTGCCATTACTTTCCTCCTAGTTTCCAAACTTCAGGGAATCTGTCTTGCATACTCTGCTGCACCTGCACTCAGAGCAGAAAGTTACTTCCGTATCTATTGTTGACTGCCCACTCAAGATAATATGATTAGTCCACCAAACAAATTTTAATCCTGTCACCAATCTGATAATGGATCCTGCTTGAATACATTCTTTTAGTAGTTATCTATGTGGTAGCAAATATGAAGTATTCTGAAAGTCAACATGTACAGAATTTCTTCATTTGACTTCTGGATCTCACATTGAAGAGTTTTGGACTGCCTTTACATGATCATTGGTTTTAGAACCCATGCTAGGTTATTCTGCAAACGTATCCCAGGATTTTGTTTCAGACACAGGGCAATACTTTTGTAGAGCTCTGCAGTAACCATTGTTCTCCTGCAAGACAAATGTGTTTAGATAACATTTCTCTGTCAGCAGTTCTGTACTTTAGTTTTAATGACCAAGCATCACCTGAATGGAAACCAAAATACTATGACGTATTTCTTACCAGAACTAAATTAGTCTAGCTCCTGTTTACGATGTCACAAAATTATGTGTTAATCCACTTTTTACTCATTTCCCTGGCCACATTTACGCACAAGTGTTCTTGCATCTCAGCTCAGTTTCCATCTCAGTGTGATTAAATATCTTGCCTATTGCACCATTACCATTTTCACTTATACTACTACTACTTCTACTTCTACTACTACTACTACTACTACTACTATTACCTCCACCACCACCACCACCACCACCACCACCATGACTACTGTTGTTGTCATATAACACATGGACGTGCTTCTTTAAAAATCTATAAAATGGCAATCTTTTTAGAACTTTCCAGCAGTAGATAACTGTGAAGAATATACAAACTGTGATCTCTCACCACTAGCGGCATTATCAGATATTTATCAAAGGACTATGTTGTTAATATGGGTCTACAGAGATGGCTTTTATCTGATAGTGGGTCACAGTTCATCATTCACAAGTTCAGAGTGTTCTCAAACAATGGTGGTGTTAAACAAGTACTCATCTCTAAAGCACTTCTCTCAGAGTATCCCAGAGGAAAGAGTTATGAAGGAGTTAGAGTGATTGTGTTCCACATACTGTGCTAATAAATGTACAGAAAATACAGAGTTTGACACAGATTTTCAAGAAATACTAAATGCACTGCTGCACGTTAATACTGTAGTGACAACCTCTCTGGAAGTTACAACGAACAAAGATTATGGGATTCCTATGTCAACTATATTTTGTAATACCATCTTTATTTTCATGAAAAGTGCCATCTTATCTCTCTTTTCTTACCTTTTTTGGCATTGTTTTTTGTAATTATAAAGTACAGGATTCACATCTATTGCACAGGATGTTATACTAAAGTGTTTATGAAAATTCTATACATTCCCAAATTATTTTACAATGTACTGAAATATTATATGGATCTTTCATTGTAAAGATATTTGGCCATAAAAAGTAATTATCCTATAGATTTCACTTTAAATGAACTACAACAAATTCCACGTCAATTGAATACCTTGCCAAATGTAATTTACATAATACAGTATAAGCCGATATAACGCACTTGTCGAGGAATATCCTGTACTCCCATGTTATAGCGTACCTGTGGTATGTCGCAAGTAAGCCATATAATGACAAACTATGGATAAAAAGCTAGGAAAACATGTAAAGCAATATTCGAAATACTGTACCACAAAGTGTCTAAAGAACATTAGATGTAAAGCATTTCAGAAACTTATCAAATATGGTACAGCAATTTGACAAACTTCACTCAAATGTCGACCAAACAATAAAATGAATTTCAATACAGTATAAAGTACACTATCAAATACAATATGATAATTTACAGCACTGCCTGCAAAATACAGTATGTCATTATTCTACTGTTTTAAAGAAGCCAGTTAGCTTTCTTTGACAGGTTATTTCACACAGTTTCTTTAGTGCATATTGTTTGACGCATATCTGATGCAACAACTCAGTTCAGTTTGGTTCACTTTCTTGCTCCATCCACATAACTACTTCATTTATATTATCGAATATGTCATGTGTACTGAGATCATCATCTATACTTTACTGTTCAGCTTCATCACCCACATCCTTGACTGTTTCACTACTCCACATCTATATCTATACTGTGCAAACCACTGTGAGGCCACGGCAGAGGGTACATCCCTTTGTAGCAGTTATTAGGGTTTCTTCCTGTTCCATTCATGTATGGAATTCAGGAATAATGATTGTTTGAATGCCTCTGTGTGTGCAGTAATTAATCTAATCTTATCCTCACAATCCCTGTGTGAGCAATACATAGGGTTGTAGTATATTCTGATGTGTCGACAGAAGTGCCGACACAGTGTAGTTTGAGGTGACCGAAATACACGCTATAAGCTCACGCAGGATGGCGTGAGGTCTGAAACAGGATACGTAATGAATGCTATAAAGAAAAGTACGTAGCTTCTGGAATACTTAACTTTAATCCATCCTTGGTACATCGCTATTGACGATACAAGTGAGACTCTATAGTTTCAGACAATATACTGCTAATGGCGCCTTGCTAGGTTGTAGCCATTGACTTAGCTGAAGGCTATTCTAACTATCTGCTCAGCAAAGGAGCGAGGCTTCGTCAGTGTAGTCGCTAGCAAAGTCGTCCGTACAACTGGGGCGAGTGCTAGTCCGTATCTCGAGACCTGCCTTGTGGTGGCGCTCGGTCTGTGATCACTGACAGTGGCGACACGCGGGTCCAACATGTACTAATGGACCGCGACCGATTTAAAACTAGCACCTAGCAAGTGTGGTGTCTGGCGGTGACACCACATATTCCTAGAGTAATAATTTAAGGCCAGTTCTTTAAACTTCATTAATAGATTTTCTTGAGATAGTTTATGTCTTTCAAGAGTCATCCAGTTTAGTTCCTTCAGTATCTCTGTGACACTCTCCCACGGATTAAACAAACTTGTGACCATTTGTGCTGCCCTTTCCTGTTTACAACAACGAAAATAATCAATTATTGACAATCAAATGTAAATGAATAGATAAAAAATCTACTCACCAAGTGGTGGCAGGAAGACACACACACAAAATTGTTTAACTTTTACAAGCTATTGGAGCCAGTGGCTCCTCCTTCTGGCAGAAGAGTTGAAGGGGAAGAAGGATGAAGGAAAAGGACTGGAGAGGTTTAGGGTAAGAGATACAGTTCAGAAACGTCACACAGAACCCAGGATCAGGGAAGACTCACTAGCTGGGATGAGAAGGAAAGACAGGTTGTTGGGGACTGCACTGGACAAGATTTGTAAACCTGAGAGCTTAAAGGTGGAAGACAGGGCAATATGCAAGACAGAGATTACTACTAAAACATTGAGCACAAGTTAATAAGACTGAAAAACCAATACCATCCAAAGAAACATGAGGGGCAGATAACAGCAGGATTTTTGTAGAAGGAAAGAAGTCTTGCATATTACCCTGTCTTCCATCTTTAAGCTCTCAGGTTTTCAAATCTCATGCAGTGCAGTCCCCAACAATGTCTTTCCTTCTCACCCTGTCCAGAAAGTCTCCACTGATGTGGGGTTCTGGGTGACTTTTCTGAATTGTATCCCTTTCCCTAAACCTCCCCAGTCGTTTCCCTTGACCCCTCTTCCTGCCCCTTCAACTTTTCTGCCAGAAGAAGGAGCCACTGACTCCAAAAGCTTGTAAAAGTTAAACCTTTTTGTGTCTTTTTTCTCCTGCCGCCACTTGATGAGTAGATTTTTTTATCTATCCATTTACATTTCCTTCTCTATATACATGCAATATCTCCTGTTAGTCCTATCCAGTATGGGTCCCACACACTTGAGCAATATTTTAGAACCAGTCACACAAGTGATTTGTAAGCAGTCTCCTTTGTAGATTGATTGCACTTCCCACGTTTTCTACCAATAAACCGAAGTCTACCACCTGCTTTACTCACGACTGAACCTATGTGATCATCCTATTTCTTATCCCTATAAAGTGTTACACCCAGGTATTTTTATGAGTTGGCCAATTTCAGCTGTGACTCATTGATATTATAGTCATAGGGTACTATCTTTTTTATTTCTTGCAGTGCATAATTTTACATTTCTGAACATTTCAAGCAAGTTGCCAATCTCTCCAACACTTTGAGATCTGGTCAAGATCTGACTGAATATTTATGCTGTTTTCTTTTGGACAGAACTTCATTATAGATAACTGCATCATCTGCAAACAGCATGATTTTACTCATAATCTGTCTGCAAGGTAATTAATGTACAACATGGACAGCACTCTCAACACACTTCCCTGGGTTACACCTCAAGTTACTTCTACATCTGACGATGACTCTCCATCCAAGATAACATGCTACATCCTCCCTGCCAAAAAATCCTCAGTCCAGTCACAAATTTCACTTGATACCCCATATGATTGTATTTGACAATAAGCATAGGTGTGGTACTGAGTCAAATGCTTTTCAGATATCAAGAAATATAGCATCTACCTGACTCCCTTGATCAAAAGCTTTCAGTATGTGCAAGTTGGATTTCACATGACTGATGTTTCCAAAATCCATGCTGGATGGCATTGAGGAGGTCATTCTGTTCAAGATACCTCATTATGTTTGAGCTCAGAGTATGTTCTAAGATTCTACAACAAATCAATCTCAAGGATATTGGATGGTAGCTTTGCGGATCACTTCTGCTACCCTTCTTATAGACAGGTGTGATGTGTGCCTTTTTCCAAGAACTGGGTGCAGTTTTTTGTTTGAGGGACCTACGACAGATTACAGTTAGGAGAGGAGCTATCTCAGCCACAAATTAAGTATAGAATCTGACAGGGATTCCATCAGGCCCTGGAGCTTTGTTCAAGTTTAACTCTCATATCAAGCAGCACTAATAATGTCCATGGAATCTATGATGTCCAAAATCAGTTTTTCAACATCAATATTGCACTGTAGAACATCACACACAGACCAGATGTCACTAGTGTTGAAATATACCGGGTGATCAAAAAGTCAGTATAAATTTTAAAACTAAATAAATCATGGAATAATGTAGATCGAGAGGTACAAATTGACACACTTGCTGGGAATGACATGGGGTTTTATTAGAACCAAAAAAATACAAAAGCTCAAAAAATGTCCGACAGATGGTGCTTCATCTGATCAGAATAGCAATAATTAGCATAACAAAGTAAGACAAAGCAAAGATGATGTTCTTTACAGGAAATGCTCAATATGTCCACCATCATTCCTCAACAGTAGCTGTAGTCGAGGAATAACGTTGTGAACAGCACTGTAAAGCATGTCCAGAGTTATGGTGAGGCATAGGCGTCGGATGTTGTCTTTCAGCATCCCTAGAGATGTCGGTCGATCATGATACACTTGCGACTTCAGGTAACCCCAAAGCCTATAATCGCATGGACTGAGGTCTGGGGACCTGGGAGGCCAAGCATGACGAAAGTTGCGGCTGAGCACACAATCATCACCAAATGACGCACGCAAGAGATCTTTCACGCGTCTAGCAATATGGGGTGGAACGTCATCCTGCATAAACATCATACGTTCCCGAACTTCGAAATCATTCTCGCCACAGCTGCATTTGTCAATGGACCTGTACCCATTCAAATCCCCTTCCTATGGCAATAGGATCATAACGCTAAACTAGCACATTCCCCTTTCTGATAATACAGCTTCACTAAAAGCACCTTTTCAGGTAACGTCAACATGCTGTGACTGCTGGCGCATCTGATTCTCTCTCTCAATACAGCTCCTTTTATACACGATTGTCATGTGCAGTCACTGACGTTTTGCTGTCCAGCGCCACCTGTCGGAAATTTTGTGAACTTCGGTTGTTTTTTTTTTCCCCCCCCTAATAAAACCCCATGTTATTCCAAGCATGTGTGTCAATTTTTACCTCTCTATCTACATTATTCTGTGGTTTATTAAGTTTTCAAATTTATACTGACTTTTTGATCACCCGGTATATCACTACAGCATCCAGCTGTTATATTTTCTTCAGTGGAACACTTGTTCCAGCAATTGCCAGACCAGGCCCAGTGAATATGTAACACTCTTTAAGATTTACAGATTCCAAGAACATTCCCATGTGATTTCTCACTGATGGAACAAACTCTTCTTGAACCAGTTAGTGAAAGTGTCACATGTCATCCAATCATTCTTTGAATGCCTGTAAGTGAATTGTAGTGATGACATTTTCACATGTTTGAAAGATCTCAGGCTACTTTTACCTTTTCAAGGAGGTTTCAGCTTATGGGAGCTTGATTTATTTGTGGCAAAGAGAAAGGTTATTTTGTTTTGATTTGTTTTCAAACCCTGATTTTTTGCATCAAGAGTTCTGGTTGGAAGCAATTGATAATAAAGTGCTGTTTCATCACAGTTATACACCTGATGACCCTTTAAATTTTCATGCATCATTACTTTGTGTAAAACTTCAGAAAACTGTGAAGCAGATTCACTGTTGAAAGACCTTGCTCCTCACTCAAAGTCTTCAGTAAATTCCATGGTGACACTTCCACCGTGAAAACGATCAATTGGAAGCTATAAAATCTTTGTTGCTTTCTAAATCAAAGTGAAATTTTTCAATTTGAGCTGTAGTAATAATCTGGAAAGTGGCACATCTTCACTTCTCTTTATTAAAAACTGCCCTTAAAGGCATTTGTCAAGTTGTCTTTTCCTAGGTAGTCCTTTTTCTGAGCATTCCCACATCACTTTCAACTGTGTTTACAAAACTTTGAAGTTTATTTTCTTGTTTCACCATCCTCTGATTGTCCCTTCAGGTACACCACACTAACAAAAAATAAACTTGCTTAGTTTCACCATTCTCCATATGATCAATAATTTTTATTTTATCACAGAATACACATTCCATTCCTGTGACATCATAACAAGCACACAGAAATCTAGATATTGAATAAGTAACTTACTATCCACATGAAGGCTGTGCTCATTTCAATTATTGCCAGGTGCTGTTGCATAGTCACTTTTTTGACTGCATAACATAGTTAACCGGGAGATGTGTATTAGAAGCTTATGTCCAGTAACAGTCTTTATAAGCTGATAAGACAAATCAAAAGCTGAGTTTCATTAGCATCCCTCTATCCTCTATTTTGGTTATCATTTAGAACACTTGGAGGTTGCAGCAATAAATTACACTGCAAAAAGGCTACAAGGATACTGTAATAAGATTTTTTTTTCAAGTTTATAAAATATACTGAGAGTGCTAAAACCATTCATAAATGATATTTTATTTTGGGGGACATACTTTATGCCATGTTATATCCAAATCCACAGTATATCGGATCATAATGTATCGGGCTTTTACTGTATGTCATGGAAATTTATTGATCAGTAAACAGAAAGTTGTTATTATGTTGCAAAAATAAATTAACTTTTTCATAAATAATTCACTGTTTTGTAAAAGCTAAATATATGTTGTGCTTTACAAATGGCATTGTCCAGAAACCCAAAATTTATGTTCTGAACTTTATAAAATAACTTTTAACGTCATTTTATTCCTTTGATTTTTGCAAGAATGAAAAGAATTTTACATAAAATTATTAACAACACATAAACTGGTTATTGTATCACTCTCTACTCTGAGGCATAGGAATTTCCAGAAGCTGCTGGAAACAATATTGTTTTATATATATCATGAGATTCGTGCCAAAATGCACACTTCAATCCAGACGCCTCTTGTTAGCAGTCAGTGTGTGTCAGTCAGACTGTTTTCATACTGTGCATATACGAGGGTCAGTCAAAAAGTAATGCCTCCTATTTTTTTTTCTAGGTTTAATTGTCAGGAAATTTAAATGCAATTACATAGGTTGAAAACCACAACATTGAGGATCATTTTGTCATTTTTCAATGTAATCTCCGCCCATCTCTACAGTTTTGGTCCATCTTTGAACAAGGGCATGTATCCCAGCACGGTAAAAATCACAGCTCTGCTTCCTAAGCCATTGACGCACAGATGTTTTGACGGCCTCCTCATCTTCAAAATGAATCCCACGATGAGCTTCTTTTAGTGGCCCGAACAGATGGAAGTCTGATGGTGCCAGGTCAGGGCTGTATGGGGGATGAGGCAAAACTTCCCATCCAATTTTGACAATCTCGTCAGAGGTGTGACGACTGGTGTGTGGTCTTGCATTGTCATGCAAAAGAAGAACATCTGCCATTGATTTTGTTGGGCGAACTCGCTGAAGACGTGCTTTAAGTTTGTTGAGGGTTGTGACGTATTGAACAGAATTTATTGTGCATCCCTGCTCCAAAAAATCAACCAGAATCACACCCTCTGTATCCCAGAAAACTGTTGCCATAACTTTCCCTGCCGATCGCACAGTTTTGAATTTTTTCTTCCTCGGCGAGCTTGTGTGACGCCACTCCATTGACTGCCTCTTTGATTCGGGTTCAAAAAAATGCACCTATGTTTCGTCCCCGGTCACAATTTTTTTCAGAAACTCATCTCCCTCCAAACGGAAGCGCTGCAAGTGTTGGGAGGCTATTGTTTTCCTTGCCTCTTTATTCTGATCGGTTAACATTCTTGGAACCCACCGTTCACAAACTTTTGAGTACCCCAATTGTTTAATAATCGTGATCACACTGCCTTTACTAAGAGAAATAATGTGACACACTTCATCTGCAGTCACCCGACGGTCACCACGAATGATGTCATCAACTTGCTGAATGTTGTGTGGAGTCACTGCACTCACCGGCCTGCCGCTCCGCTTTTCGTCAGTCAACGGTGTTTGCCCTTCAGCTTCCTTACAACGACGAACCCATCGTCTAACAGTGCTGACATCCACTGTCACAACACCATACACCTTCTTCAGTCTTTCATGAATGCGTATGGGCGTTTCACCTTCTGCATTCAAGAATTCAATCACACAACGCTGTCTCAAACGAACATCGATGTCGGCCATCTTACAAACTTCTGCTGTGCTGCCACCTGTTGACACAGAAAGTTACTACTGCAGTGGATTGCAGAAGAAGGTTTGAGGAATGGCGCCAAATTCAAATTTTTTACTTAACTTAATTTCTTTAAGTAGAAAAAAAATGGGAGGCATTACTTTTTGACCGACCCTCGTACAATATCTTTTGTTACTATGCGAAACTGCACTTGTAAGTTTTTCTCTTTTGTGCTAAAACTGTGTGCTTTGTTATGTGACCTATGCTGCTTGTTAACAGTCTTGTTAGGATAAAACATCGAAACAAAATACGTTAAAATTAAAAGTCAACTATATGCTTCCGTCTTATACAACCAAAAACCCAGATGAAATGTAATGTAATCAATTTACCGGACACAGTCCCCCAGAAACTGATGCCGAACATAAGAAAAGCACTCATATAACAGTTGTCTCTTGGAAAATTAAAAAGAAAATGTGATAATAGTGATGTTCACTAGCATGAAATACTAGTAGCATATCCAAGAGGGTTGTCTCAAAAGTCCTAGGAAAAAAACAGTCAGAGAAAATTATTGTCATAGCTCCTTGAGAACTATTGAGACCAACTGATGAGTCAGACTCAACAATGGCTGCAAAATTAAAAGTCAGGGATCATGATGTAGGCACCACTGAGTCCAGCTATACTGTAAATGAGTTGGTGAGCATAAGGAGTCACAAAGGAGAGCTAAAATTAATAATTAAGTGAACACATTTTTTTCATCTACTTGGAGGTTCATAGCAGATAAAAAGAATTTTGCATCCTCAAGTAGTAGTTGTTAAAGATCCCAAATCAAAGCGGGAATTTTGAATGTGTCCTGTTGAACAGAATAAGTCTTGTTTTACAGACGTACAAGAAGCACCAGTCACTACTAACAATCTGGTAACAAAGAATTGTTCACAAAAATGCCTTCTTATTTTTGTACATCACATATAGGTTTCAGGATTAAGATTTCTGGGTAGATATTTTATATTAATGTATATCACTGAAATAATATTAATATATGTCTTTTACTGACAGTAGGTTAAGGTTTTGGGGTTAGTCCGATGGCGAAGGCAGGTAGTGATGATGTTCAATTGGTGCAATATAATGACGAAATAGTTTTCCTCTAATATACAGGACTAAGAAATTTACCAGATGTGGCATTTACCCAGTTCTTGAAAGAGTGCCAACACTAGTAATACTGCATCTGTACAATCCAATACTCAATGTACTCAATGGGAAATCCAGTATTATCAGCCATTGATATGGTTGGAGATAACATGTCAGTAGTGACCAATGATAACATAATTTTATTTCAGGAATGGCTAAAGCTATAACAGAACAAATGTGGTAACTACACTCCTGGAAATTGAAATAAGAACACCGTGAATTCATTGTCCCAGGAAGGGGAAACTTTATTGACACATTCCTGGGGTCAGATACATCACATGATCACACTGACAGAACCACAGGCACATAGACACAGGCAACAGAGCATGCACAATGTCGGCACTAGTACAGTGTATATCCACCTTTCGCAGCAATGCAGGCTGCTATTCTCCCATGGAGACGATCGTAGAGATGCTGGATGTAGTCCTGTGGAACGGCTTGCCATGCCATTTCCACCTGGCGCCTCAGTTGGACCAGCGTTCGTGCTGGACGTGCAGACCGCGTGAGACGACGCTTCATCCAGTCCCAAACATGCTCAATGGGGGACAGATCCGGAGATCTTGCTGGCCAGGTTAGTTGACTTACACCTTCTAGAGCACGTTGGGTGGCACGGGATACATGCGGACGTGCATTGTCCTGTTGGAACAGCAAGTTCCCTTGCCGGTCTAGGAATGGTAGAACGATGGGTTCGATGACGGTTTGGATATACCGTGCACTATTCAGTGTCCCCTCGACGATCACCAGTGGTGTACGGCCAGTGTAGGAGATCGCTCCCCACACCATGATGCCGGGTGTTGGCCCTGTGTGCCTCGGTCGTATGCAGTCCTGATTGTGGCGCTCACCTGCACGGCGCCAAACACGCATACGACCATCATTGGCACCAAGGCAGAAGCGACTCTCATCGCTGAAGACGACACGTCTCCATTCGGCCCTCCATTCACGCCTGTCGCGACACCACTGGAGGCGGGCTGCACGATGTTGGGGCGTGAGCGGAAGACGGCCTAACGGTGTGCGGGACCGTAGCCCAGCTTCATGGAGACGGTTGCGAATGGTCCTCGCCGATACCCCAGGAGCAACAGTGTCACTAATTTGCTGGGAAGTGGCGGTGCGGTCCCCTACGGCACTGGGTAGGATCCTACGGTCTTGGCGTGCATCCGTGCGTCGCTGCAGTCCGGTCCTAGGTCGATGGGCACGTGCACCTTCCGCCAACCACTGGCGACAACATCGATGTACTGTGGAGACCTCACGCCCCACGTGTTGAGCAATTCGGCGGTACGTCCACCCGGCCTCCCGCATGCCCACTATACGCCCTCGCTCAAAGTCCGTCAACTGCACATACGGTTCACGTCCACGCTGTCGCGGCATGCTACCAGTGTTAAAGACTGTGATGGAGCTCCGTATGCCACGGCACACTGGCTGAGACTGACGGCGGCGGTGCACAAATGCTGCGCAGCTAGCGCCATTCAACGGCCAACACCGCGGTTCCTGGTGTGTCCGCTGTGCCGTGCGTGTGATCATTGCTTGTACAGCCCTCTCGCAGTGTCCGGAGCAAGTATGGTGGGTCTGACACACCGGTGTCAATGTGTTCTTTTTTCCATTTCCAGGAGTGTATTTACTTTACATGGGTTTCTTTATTCTTATGGTGACAGATTTTTATACATATCTGTAAAATTTTGAGTGGTGACATGTCAGTAGGCTGTTCTGGTTGAGATATATGTGGTATGTTCAAGTGGGTAGGCTCCCTTTTGGAGAACTTAGGACATGAGTGTCTTTGGCTCTGTACAATCAGTGAGTGTGTCAGCTTGTTTATTTGAAAGTGTTTGGGTGCTCAATACTATTGTATTGGCATGGAGGGGGGGGGGGGGGGGGCAGAAGATGTGAGACTGGTTCTCACATTTGGAGGTGGTGGTGTTTGGCTGCTCAATACTATTGCTTTGGAGGGAAAATGTGAGACTGGTTCTCACATTTGGAGTTGGTGTATGCTTTCACACTGAGGTGACAAAATTCTTCGGACACCTCCTAATCTCATGTCAGATTTCCTTTTCCCCAGTGCAGTGCAATAACTTCATGTGGCAAGGACTCAAAAAATTGTTGAAAGTCCTCTGCAGAAATATTTTGAGCCATGCTGCCTCTACAGCCATCCACTATTGCAAAAGTGTTGCTGGTGTAGAATTTTGTGCACAAACTTACCTCTTTATTATGTGCCATAAATGTTCCATGAGATTAATTTCAGGCAATTTGTGTGTCACAATATCATTTGCTGAAAGTGTCCAGAATGTTCTACAAGCCAATCACAAACAATTGTGGTCCAGTAATATGACACATTTTCATCCATAAAATTTACATCATTGTTTGGGAACATAAAGTCCTTGAATGGCTGCAAATGGCAATCAGGTGACAAAATTCTTCGGACACCTCCTAACATCATGTCAGACTTCCTTTTCCCCAGTGCAGTGCAACAACTTCATGTGGCAAGGACTCAAAAAATTGTTGAAAGTCCTCTGCATTTCAGTTGGACCAGAGGACCCAGTCCATTACATTTAAACACAGCCCACACCATTATGGAGTCACCACCAGCTTGCATAGTATCT
The DNA here is from genome assembly GCF_023864345.2 of Schistocerca serialis cubense. Taxonomy (NCBI): domain Eukaryota; kingdom Metazoa; phylum Arthropoda; class Insecta; order Orthoptera; family Acrididae; genus Schistocerca; species Schistocerca serialis. Next base: position 449,517,262 of record NC_064639.1, on the reverse strand, counting down.
TGTTGACAACTTGGACCCATGGCTTTGTGTGATCTGCACTACACTTGAACACCACCATTAGCTCTTACCAACTGAAATGGGGACTCATCTGACCAGGCCATCGTTCTCCAATTGTCTAGGATCCAGCAGATATGGTCACGAGACAAACAGAAGTGCTGCAGGTGATGTCGTGCTGTTAGCAAAGGCACTCATGTCAGTCATCTGCAGACACAGTCCATTAATGCCATAATTCACTGCACAATCCTAATTGTTATGTTCCTCATATGTCCCACACTGATTTATGCTGCTACTTCATGCAGTTTTGCTTGTCTGTTAGCATTGACAGCTCTATGCATACACCACTGCTCTCGATCATTAAGCGAAGGCTGTCGGTTACTGCATTGTCTGTGGTGAGAGGTAATGCTTGGAATTCGGTATACTTGGCAAACTCTTGATACTGTAGATCTCGAAATACTGAATTCCATAACGATTTCCAAAATGAAATGTCCCGTTTGTCCAACTCCAACTACTATTCCGTGTTCAGAGTCTGTTAATTCCTGTCATGTGGCCATAAATTTTTTCACATCAGTCACCATTACAAATTACAGTTTTGCCAATGAAAGTGTCCTTTTATACTTTGTGTATGTGATACTACTACCATCTGTACATGGGCATATTGCTATCCGGTATCTTTCAGCACCTCAGTCTTTGTACCTTTCCCTATGATCTGCCATACATGGACAGGACTATTAATTTTTACTGAAGTACCAAGCAATTGCTCAGAAAAGAATTCCTGGGCCTGTTTGTATTTACTTCATTAGGGGGCAGCCTGAGATCTGTTTCCTGATTGAATAAGTTACAATATCACCTACTGTTTTTGAGCTATTGCCCTATGTGACAATATTTGTCCAGAAACTCAACCTAAGTTGAATAAACAACAAGTAATTTTTTTTTATATTACCATCATTTGAAGGCAATAATATAAGTACTGAAACCACTATATCTGTGACTTACACTGTTGCAAGTGTGTTTTAGTTTACTCTTGACGGAGCAAAATAACATCTAATTGACCATTGCCATGAATGATGAAAATATAGTAACATAGGGAACTAAATAACCAGTCTTAAACCTTTGAGAATTGCTGAGTATAGTTTAAAAGCTAACCAATAAGCTGGATCTAAAAACAGAAATTAAGAAAGTATTGGTTTGGCAAATAGTAAATATAAATATGGCAATATGGATCATTTTGGTGAGTACAATGTCTGTCAAGTTTGTTTCCATCCTCACTCAAAATCTAGCAGAGTTGTCCGATTGCAATCAGTACACACAGTGCAGTTATAAAAAAAATGAAAATAGCTCAATGAGAAACAATACTATGGCTCCATTGAGCAATTAATGATACCTGAAGTTGCTAAGATTTTTCATGGTACTTGAATATAAAGTTGCACTAATAAGTAGTACATGACATTACATAATTTATATTATGCACATAGTTGTTAATGGGATAACTGTCCAAACAGGTAACATGTTTTACAGTATGATGTGATAAACATACAGCTGTTGATGCATCCAGCACTGACTAATAAATGTAGAATCATACCTAGATCATAAAGTATGGGCAGTGAAAATCAGGACAATGATTTTTTTGTGTATGAGAACATGAAATGAACCTATGGAAGAGAGTAGGCAATATGCTTAGTCTATGATGATGTTTAGTGTAATGTTGGTCAATGATGAATGAACTTTAACAAAATAAGTCAATTAAAAGCAGACTGCTTAATTACCCAAAACAGGTATTTAGCCTGAGTAAGCTGCCCCTTTCCAGCTTGCCCCATCAGTTCCTTATTTCCTTGCCTAAAAACTATGTTTTTCTATCAGTCGTACTGTAATTTGAGCTTACTGAAGATATGCGCTGGAGAACAAATATGTCTACTTGTAATGAGGATTAATGGCTTTTCAAAGCCTAACATCATCATCATCGACATCAAACTGATGATCGAGGACCCTGTAGATCATGCGCTAACCTCACAATGCTCCTCCATAGATGGCGATCTTGTGCACTTTGGATCCAGTTGTCATGGATTCCAGTTGGCAAAGATCTTTCTGTAGGTCATCCTCCCATCGCTTCCTGGGTCTTCTGACTGGACGGGCACCATCAGGTCTTCCCAGAAGTAGGGCTTTTGCCCAAGAGGTGTCTGGTCTCCTAGCAATGTGGCCTGCCAAGCTTATTCTCCACACTTTCAGTTTTTGAAAGATGTTTGGTTGCCTCATCAGCTCATACAATTCTTGTTTTTTTCTATGTCTCCACGAGCTCCCTTCCTGGACAGGTTCAAAGATCCTTCTCATAATTTTTCTTTCAAAGTCCAGCAAGTTTTCTTCATCCTTCTTTGTCGTGCTTAGGGGTTCTGTCCCATACAACAATACTGGCACTAACACAGCATTGTATGCTTGAAGTTTGGTCTTAATTGACAGTTTCTGCTTTAGACTGAAATAAGTTTTAGACCTGTTCACAATATGTTGGTTTATTTCCTGTTTTAAATTATTTTTCCTGTTGAACCATTTACCAAGGTATTTAAAATCTTCCACTTTAGCAAATTTCCATATCCCTACCTGTAATGGCATGACATTAGGGGCTTCTCTTGATACCTCCATTACCTCGGTCTTTCCTGCATTAATCTATAACCTGATCTTAATTGCATTTTGCGCTAGGTCTTCTGCAGTTTCTGCCATCTCTTTCTCTGATTCTGCTTGAAATGCATCGTCGTCTGCATAACCCAATAAATCTGTCCTACCATTTAGTGTCACCCCTTTGTTTTCTCTTTTCATTTCTCAGATTGCTTTCTCTAGGAGCCGATTAAATAACAGTGGTGAAATAACATCACCTTGTCTCACACCTATTCTGATACGGAATTCCTCAGACAGCTCCCCTTGGTATTTGACTTTGGCTATGTCTCCACTGTGCACACCTTGAACATATTTATTAACTTCATTGGTATACCAAGCTCTCTCAGGATGTTGTACATACTTAATCTGTGGATACTGTCATAAGCCTTCGAGAAGTCCATGAACATCACCAGAAACCATTTCCCAGATTTGCCTCATGGTGAAAATTTGATCGATGATCAATTATCCTTCCTGGAAGCCTGCCTGGTACTCTCCTATAATATATTTTGCAAATGGCTTAAGTTTTTCAAGTATTATTAAAGATAGAACTTTATAAGTTACACTTAGGAGAGAAATGCCTCTGTAGTTGTTACAATTCCTATTACTGTTCTTTTTATGCAATGGGATAATGACAGCTGATTTCCATTCTTCTGGGATTTCCTCTTTTTCCCATATTTCTTTTATGAGATTGTATAGCTTTTCCTGAAGTGTTTCTCCTCCTGCCTTCAACATCTCTGCCGTTATCCTATCCTCTCCTGGTGCCTTATTATTTTTTAGTTTCCTCATTGCTCTTTCTACATCTTGCTGGGTCACTTGAAGTAAACAAGGAAGAAAATCTAAGAAGAATAAAATTTGCTGAGATGATTTTTTGTGATTTGTGCTCTCAACAGTATGGTTATTGGAAAGTTACATGCAGGGAAATCAGGCAATTCAGTTCTTCAGAAAAATGGTGATCACAACTGTTTTGCGCATACATTTATTGGGTTGGCAAATCTCAAAAAGATAATTTGCAGGCAGGCACATTTAACTAATGAGATGTTTACCCTGATATTTATCACATAATTATCAAGAAGCTATACAAGATGCCAAAGCAAGAATCGGCACTATTCTATGAGATGATGATTTCCACCACTAAACAGTTAATATCAACAAGAATTAAGAACATATTTCTTAGTTAAGTGATAATGATGTTGCAAATTCTCCTAGTATATTTCCAGAATGTCACAAAAATGCATTGTTTTCTTCTTCATGTTTTGCAAATCACTAGATGCATTGATATGTTGCTTGATGAACATGTTGCTTGGTGAAAATGTAGTTCGTTATAGCATTCATCCAGCACTGTTAAGAACAATCTATACATCCAGGTCATTGGAACGCAGAAATATCATGACTGATCAACTCATTATAAAATAGTATTCATGAGAGATAGTTTCTCATACGAATCCTACAATACAGAGTATCTCCATCATGCAAGGTACATATTCAGCTGAGTATATAATGGAATTTCTGTTAATAGCACAAGTATTGGACTAGATGTCTGGCTTCTAATGTTCAAATATCTTTATTTTCCAAAACCCAGAAATGAAGATATGGACATGTACCTCACATATGTAACTCATAAATTCATATCTCTAATCATCATAAACTCATAACTCCAGTAAGTCCAGCAGCAAAGGCTGATGCGAGAGGACACATGTTTAGTGGTTGCAACAACAGTAGTAGCCTGGTACAGACTAATTTAGTTTAGTCTGTGTCTTTTTCATGTACTTCTCTGAAGAAGTGAACTCTACTTGTGCATTTTACTGTGTAGACAAGTGTTTCGCAAATTACTCCGAGAATTTGTTTTTGCATAAATCGTAGTAAGAAGCTGATTCCTCTTGTAATTTTCAGCTAACAGAAGTGCCACATCATGTCTCTATATTTAAATCTCATGTTAGTAAACAGCATATAGTTTAGATCAGGGCAATGTAGTTTGCATATTTATTTCCTGCAGTGACTTTTAGATAAACAGAGTTTCTAGTAAAAAGTAACTGTTGATACATCCATTTTCAGTAGAGAAATTTACATCTGTTTTAAGAGCTTGCAGATCTTATGGTCAGAGTACTGTGAGAATGCTACAGAGCACATTTTATTGTTTGTTTATTCTTGTTAATATATTTTGCATACATGCCAACCTCGGTATAACCACAGTCAGGTAATTATATATTTTTCGCAGTCTGCTAGTAATTTCTAAGTTAATCTTGACTGCTTTGTTTGTATTTTTTGAGATCTTGTATCAATTTCTTACACAGTACAATATGGCTAGGGACTGAGCATGTTGTGGCTGCTGTCTGTAAGTAGCTGGATGTCGTGCTGGGCACAGTCAACAGCCTTCTGGCTAATGCTCAAAGCATCTGTGATATTGGAGCCCCAATGACAAGACCTGCAACATCTTTGGTGCTGTTGGAATCCCCTGGTGATGTGGTTGACACTGTCTTCTGATAAACAACATCTGAACGGTCCATCCTCACTCAAGCGTAAGTGGCGGATAGTGGTGGGTTCGCGTGTCATTGGGCAAAAGTCGAGAGAGGGAACAGGCCACACGGCTGGCTCCTTATGCCTTGGCAACAGATATGAGGTGCTACCCAATGTTGATAATATTTCCGCCGGCCGGTGTGGCCGTGCAGTTCTAAGTGCGTCAGTTTGGAACCGCGTGACCGCTACGGTCGCAGGTTCGAATCCTGCCTCGGGCATGGATGTGTGTGATGTCCTTAGGTTAGTTAGGTTTAAGTAGTTCTAAGTTCTAGGGGACTGATGACCTCAGTAGTTAAGTCCCATAGTGCTCAGAGCCATTTGAACCATTTGATAATATTTCTGAGCCAGCACAGGATGGCCCTCATGATGGACACAGTCTGGACAACTGCAGATGGTGGTATGCTAGTCATATGGAGTTCAGATGCCTCTCATGATGGACACAGTCTGGACAACTGCAGATGGTGGTATGCTAGTCATTTGGAGTTCAGATATTAGGCAGTGAGGTGCCCCTCAGGAAAATAGCACACAAGACAGGAAAGAATGCCAGTGTACACTCGGTATGTTTGCCAGGGGGCCTCGTCAGTAACATGAAGAAGTCCCTGCTGGGGGCTATCGAGCACACTGGGCACAACCAGCTGCAAATAGTGGCATACATTGGCAAGATCGATACCTGCCACTTGGGTTCTGAGGCTGGCCTTGGGTCTTTTTGATGGATGGCTGACTTGGTGAAGGCAACTGGCATCACATGTTGAGAGCAGGCTAAGCTATCCAGGATCGACTGTGGTCCTCTAGTTTGAAACAGAGTGAAAGGTCTAAAGTAGAGGTTCAGATGTCAATTTATTGACATCCAGTGTTGGATGGAGAGTTGTAGAGTTCCTCTTAATAGATCAGGCATGCACTACACACAGGAAGTGGCTACTGGGGTAGCAGAGTACATGTGGCATGCGCATTGGGTGGAGATCGGATACGGAAAAGTTTAATATGATATTAGTAAACTGCAGGAGCTTCCAAGGAAGGGTTCCAGAATTAGTATCACTTATTGAAGGTTATAATTTCCAGTTAGTATTAGGAATAGAAAGTTGGTTGGAACCAGAAGTGAATATCAACAAAATCCTCATTTCAAATTGGGATATTTATTGTAAGGCTAGATTAGTCACCAATGGTGGTGCTAAGGGACTCAGAAGTACCTAGCAAGGTTATCATGAATCCTGAGCATTAATTACTTTAGGTGAAGTTAAGCATCAAAGGTCAGCCAAAATTGGTAATTGGATACTTTTATAGACTGCCTGCAGTGTTAGAAGGATCAAATAATAAATGGAGCAAATGCAATTCAGTTCTGTTGAGGCACTGTGATGCTTCTTGTCCTGTTAAAACAAAAACAGTTCCCAATAAATTGGGAGAAAGAGTCATGATAAAACTACCAGCTAGAGTAGTCAAACTCAAACAGAATATCCATGACCTCTATCTACATACAAGGCACCAGTGGTGCACATTTTCAAATAAAGATATACCACTTCTGAGCAAAGTTTCAAACTAGAGCTCCCCAATTTAGGAAACAAGTCCACAGGGAAACAGCAGCACAGTCAGCAAATATAAAATATACCATTATATAAACATGTATCAAAGGGGGAAGCAAGCACTACAGATTAATATCATTTAGTACGATTTTTGAGTCAGTGAAGCTGGCACAGCTTAGTGCCTTTTTAACTAAAAACTCTTCAAAGAAATCGGACATGGATTTTGAAATATCACAACATGTGTCACAGAGCATTTGCACAAAGTCAATATCTATCTATATGGAGGGAACAATACTATGGGCATATTTTTAGATCTCACAAAGGCCTTTGATTTGCTCAATCACATTCTGCTCTCGCAGAAACTGTGGACATACAATATCAGACGCAAATCACTTGAAGTCCTGTTTACATGCCTAGAAAACTGCAAACAATGCACAAATATAAATTATCAAGATGGAGTGCAAAAAAATCAACATTTAGCCAATGACTGAAACAGTAATGTAGGGTGTGCCACAGGGATTGATACTGGCCCCATTTCTTTTTCTTATACGTGTAAACGATATTGTACAATCTTGTAATTCCCATGTAATCATGTATGCTGATGACATGTCTCTAAGGTTTCATGGTGATTATGAAAAGGGAATAACACTTTTAAACACATGACATTAGAAGTGACAAAATTGTTTTGTAAACAGGGCCGAAAAGTCTATACAACAAAATTATAATTACTAGAGTTCAAAGAAGACAACTAGTGCCACAGAGGTGTAGGAAATATTTGTGGAATTTTGTATACAGACAATAAAGACTGTAAATTCCTTTGTCTGCACTTGCAAAGTTAGCTTTCTATGCAGGAAAATAAGCAGTGCATTGTACATAATTAGCCACTTGTCCAACATACTATACAATGAAAAACTGAAAACAGTATACTATACAACAGTAATCCCACTTATAAATTATAAGGGAAGATGCACTGTTGATGTACACTTGAACAGAGTACAGATGCTACAAAAGAGAAGTGTTAGGTTGAAAAAAAATTAAGATCTTTTGTTGCAAATGAATTTCTTTCTTCACTGAAAGGATTGTAAGCTGCTTAAATTCCCTGCTCTAGACTATGCAACAAAATTTTACTTGACAGCAAAATCTGGAAATTATTTTCAGATGTCGATTTTTTGTAAGCAGGGAAAGACCAATACAACCAGAGTATAAAATAATTTGTGTTGAATAATAAAAATTACAAGTTAGAAGTAGATTAATTTTTTTTTGCAAACATGTAAAAAGCTTTTACCTAACTGAGCAGAACATGCCTTATCAAACACTAAATATGATATGTATTAAAATATGTACACAAATATGATGTGTATTAACCTTGTACATAATATGACACATCGAGCAACATGACACAGTGGTTAGCACACGGGACTCGCATTCGGGAGGATGATGGTTCAAACCCACATCCAGGCAACCTGATTTAGGTTTCCCATGTAAATCATTTCATGTAAATGCCAGGATGGTTTCTGTAAAAAGGGCACAGCCAACTTCCTTCCTCATCTTCCCCTAATGTGATGGGACCAATGACCTCACTATTCGGTCCCCTCCCCCGAATTAACCAACCAACCATAATATCACATTTGTAACAGTAATCATTAAATGACTACACATAGAAAGAAATGTAAATAAAATAAAATAAAATGTATTGACATTTCTGTTCTATGATGAGATATGAAACTTAAATGAAAAAACCATCCAAAAATTGAGAGTTGGCCAATGTGCAATGGAAAGAAGCATTTTCAGAATAATAAGAAAAAAGAAATGAATGAAAGGCTGATGAAAATGATAGGAGATATAAATAGGCTGCACATATTTGGGTGCATAACGCTAAAGACATGATGGACAGAGAAATGTAGAAGAGCCTTAAGTCTGGCAGTGAACAAAATGTAGCTGATAAGAATTACTACCACTGGTTTAAAAGCTTACTGAATGTCTTCCTGAAGGTTACTCAATAACAATTCACAGAAGCTTCAACGGTATGATGCACGCTGTGAATAGTGGTATTTCTTAAAGAACTTAAGGATTACCAAACAATAAAAAATAATTCATTACATTGAGCTGGTTGTCTTACATTTGTTTAAGATTTCCAAATTCACATCATCACAAGTCACAAAAAAATTTTATCTGCTGGCCATTGCTGCTACTTTCTCTCCTCATTATTCGTAGTAAGTAGAGTGGGAGGTACTGTGTACCTCTAGACCTTAACATGCAAAATAGGGCAATTCTGCCACGGCAGTTATGTTTTAGCCCTTCAGGGCACATTCCATAATTTACATATTTTGGGACCTACTTTAAATTACCATTTCCAAAATATTGCCTTCTCCTTGAAACTTTTCTTTTTGGGTTCTTACTTGGTGGTGCACAACATAAGCAGCCATATTGGGCTGCAAAATACTAGGATGGCTGCAAAATATCCATTTCTTCATCATACTCAACTTATTCTTGAATCAAAAATTTCATTAAGTGTTATCACAAATGGACACTAGATGGTGCCAAATCTCATGGACAAGATGGTCATTCTAACAATTAGTCTTCATTCATTCAAGCATTGTTTTCTGTACATCCCATTATGAACAAGAGCTTTCAGGGATGTGGAATGGGTCAACTTATACCTTAACAGACAGAAATAATCACTGTGGATTACTTCTGTAAAATGTGCTAACAACAGATTATGACTAGTGCTAATTTATTCAGGCTTTTACTTATGGAATTACCGTAGGATTACATTATATGTAGCCACTGCTCCTTCTCCTATACTACTCACCTGCTATCTCAATTTAACTCTTCAAGCAAAGCATTTATATAGCTTCAGACACAATGCTACTATTAGCTGTCTATAAATCAGCAAAGTAAATCTCTATATAATACATACTTACATGGAACCTACATCCTTGAGTATAAATATTCTGAAAAATTGTTGAAACAATGGCTAATGAGAAATTCTTTTAATTTGTTTTTTAATGTTTGGGAACTTGCAGTTTCCTGCATGATGCTCACTGGCGGTCTATTGTAGAATTCTGCTCAGAGTACAAAACTCCATTCAGAACCCTGGAAAAGGAGACAGAGTTTACATTCCATCTACCTTTAGTATTGTGCAGAGTTTATTCTAAATCCACTCTAGTAGCTATTGTTGTTACTGTTGTTGCAGTCTTCAGTCTGAAGACTGGTTTGATGCAGTTCTCTGCACTAGTCTACCGTGTATGAGCCTCTTAATCTCTGAATAACTGCTGCAGCTTGCTTACTACATTCATGCCTAGTTCTTCCTCCACAGTTTTTACCCCACCCTCCCCTCCCACACACCTCTATCCATTACCTAATTGACTGTTCCTTGATGTCTCAGGATGTGTCCTACCAACTAATTCCGTCTTTTAGTCAAGTTATTTCATAAATTTCTCTTTTCCTCAATTCATTTCAGTACATCCTCTTTAGTTATCAGTCTACCCATCTAATTTCCAGCATTCTTCTGTAACACCACATTTTAAAAGCTTCTATTATCATCATGTCCAAAGTGCTTACTGTCCACATTTCACTTTTGACAAGATCACAAAGTAGACAAATACCTGCAGGAAAGATTTCCTAATTATTAACTTTATAAATTATGGTAGTTCAAAACAAAAACACTTCTAGCATGCTGCACACTAGGTTTTTTTCATTTATCTTATGCACTCAAATGCATTTCACCTTTGTTACAAGGCATCTTTAGTGGTGTCAGATCAGCACCTAATCCATTATTTTTAAGCCAAACAGCCTTCTCTCAGGTGTCAAATTGGTTGCAAGTTTGTACTTTTCTTTTTGGTCAATGTTTTGAACATACAGAAGTTTAACTGCCATTTTATGTGTGACACACAGTTAAATTGCTATACGTCAAAAACAAGGACCAAAAGGAAAAATGCAAACCTGCAACCAGTGTGTGACCTGAGAGAAAGCTGTTTTGCTTAAAAATAATGAATTAGATACTTTGTAACTAAGGTGAAATGCGGCTGAGTGAACAAAATAATAAAAAACTTAGTGTGCAGCATGCAAAATGTGGTTTTCATTTGAACAACTGTAATTTATATATAGCTGCTTTAAAAATGGCCAGCACAAGAAACTTATATTTACACTTTTTGTTAACGAATTCCTCTTTTTTAGAAACATTTACATTGCTACAGCCAGTCTACATTTTTTAGCCTTTCTACTTCGGCCATCTTCAGTTTTTTGCTCCCAAAAACAAAACTCATCAACTACTTTTCGTGTTTCATTTTCTAATTCTATAATACCATCAGTACTACCTGACTGAACAGAACTGCATTCCATAACTCTTCCTTAGTTTTGTTGGTGTTTGTCTTATTTTATAAGGCACAATCAATTTTGTTCAACTGTTCTTCCAAGTCCTTGATCATCTCTGACCGAGTTACAATGTCATCAACAAACCTCAAAGTTTGTATTTTTTCTCCCCAAACTTTACTTCCCTTTCCAAGTTTCTCCCTGGTCTTCTTTACTGTTTCCTCAATGTACAGATTGAATAATGCAGGGAATAGGCTACAACCCTGTCTCTCTCCCACTTCAAGCACTGCTTCCCTTTTGCGTCCTTTGACTCTAATGATTTCAGTTTGATTTCTTTATATACCATGTATTTTATCATTGCTACCTTCCAAATTTCAGTATATACTCCAGTCTACTTATGCTATTAAACACAAATACTGTTAGTGGGAATATATTTTGGCAAGTAAATGTAAGAGTCCCTAGACCCTTGAAGAGGATTTTGCAAGAAGTTCAGTTATCAAGTCAAGACAGTATTCTAATTTCATCCTGTAGTAGACAAAGTACGCTATCAATCATGGTCTTAAGTTTACCTAATGAGATTTTAATTGCAAATAAGACAGAATGTGCTTCTGGTTAACTTATCCACATACTGATGCCACCTTAGTCTTTTATTAATCTGAAAATTCCAGGACATTACACATGTAGCTACATTGATCTCTATTTTTGGTACTTGTAAGTCATTTTGGTTTGTTTGGAAATACATAATACCAGTTTTTATATGATTACTGTAACTGCCAAGCTGTTGGCTGTGTACAATTTGTAAGACTGTTCCATTATTCTCTGAGCTGTGTGTTGCATGGATGTATTTGAACTCTATATCAACATACTTGTGCCATCACCGAGTTTTTGAAGAAGGCTCTAGTCATTTGTGTAGATGAGGAAGGGGAACTGACCAAGCTCTGAACCATGGAGCACACCACATTCTATGGTTTCTCACCCTGAATTCCTGTTGTATGACTTGACAATGTGACACACTGTTTTCTAGTCTTGAGATAAGACAACATTCATGCAAGTGGAAATTATGTTATATGTATTGCGTTCTCTGTAGAGAAGCCTTTACAGAGGCCAAATTGGGCTGTTATCAAAAGTCATTGTTAAAATTATGGTTCAGAATCCTGTTGTAAGCTACTTTCTCAAACATTCTCGAGAATGCAGTAAAGAAGAAGGCATATCTGTAATTAGAGCTTAGTTTCATGTCTCCACTTTTATGAAATGCAACTGAAAATGTTCAGGCTAAACAGTAACTAAATTTAAAGGGAGCAAAGAAGGAAAAACATTGAGAAAATCATAAAAAGACATTAAGACTAAACATAAAAACCTATGAGTGTGTGTGTGTGTGTGTGTGTGTGTGTGTGTGAGAGAGAGAGAGAGAGAGAGAGAGAGAGAGAGAGAGAGAGAGAGAGAGCTGGAAAGAGAAATAAAAGGAGGAGGATAACATGATCAAAGAATTATGCTCAGCAAAATATAAGATTTGCAAGTATCAAACCATCCTAATAGCTTACATAACAATTGAAGTTAAATTAACATTAACAATCTCAGTCACATAAAGTAAATACAAGACAAGAGTATTGAAGAAGGCTAAAGGATATGTGACAACTGTAACAGGCAATACTTTCCTCAAATAATACACTTTTTGATATTTTTCGTCAGTATTGTATCCTTTTCGATGATGATAGTGAGATACAGTCTGACCAGTCTGATGATGGCCTTGTAAGTTGAAAACAGGATAATGAAATACATTCTCTCTGTGCTTTTCTAAAGTCATTCTACCAAGCAGTGATGGCAGAATTAATTAACATAAATATTGTATTCATACTGTTGCAAGACTACTTTTGAGGAAAAAATTACATTTCTCAACTACTGTGTGTCTTTGATACATTCTTCTCATTTTATCTCCTAAAAATTTTCCCTGTGTTGTGTAGCACAGTCTACATTGCCAATTCTCTGAAATTTTATTTTTCTCTTCTTAAATAAATCTGATTATGGAAGATGCTTTATTGCTGTCATTTGAAATTCATTGTCAGATAAATCATTTATTAAGGGGCTCACATCTATGTCATGAAAGGCATTTGGATTTAGATACAAATTATGAATTTCTGTGGCATATGTCCTACTATACTTGTTGAAAATGTTACTATGGGGATCCAACAAAAGCTCAACATCAACAACTCAAGGTGCCCTTGATCAGAACTATCTGACAATCAATATTGCAACTTCCATGTATCATCACTTCCCAATTATACCTATTAAGTCTTATCATTATTCCCCCTGACTTCTTTGTGAAGCTTAAAACATCACCTGTTTGGGGCCTATAGATTGCTATTTTATGTTTTGAAGTCAATTACTGAACTACAACACCCAAAGAGCTGTTTGATGCAGTACTAATTGAGTTCGATGCCCTGGATCATCATTCCAATTTTTTTTTTTTTTTTTTTTTTTTTTAATTTAAAGCCACTACCTCTTTATATGGTTACTCCTACAGTAAAGTGGACGTATCCATCTACATGCATAGTTCAGTTTCTGTGACTTCCAAAGTATGTTCTTTTATGCATACATGTCTGTAGAAATATCTTTAATTTCCTGTGTTGATATGCTGTGTTTGAGGGGTGACGTATCATTCACACACATGTATGATTGTCCACTCTGTTGGACAACTGTTGAAGCACTGCATTTATACATAAAACAGAATGGTTAATCCATGGTTGGCAACATCACTCTAAGGGTGACACAGTATTCACATTTGTGTGAGGAACATTCTCAGTGATGTGCCTGATGTCATCCTCAATTGCATGGTTGAGGTTACAGTCTGAACTGTTCTCAGTGTTCTCAATATCACAATATAATATTCTTTACCTGAATGTTTCCACAACAAATGTAAATCACAAGTGACATCAATATGCTCTGCACTTATCTTTAAAATACTTATTACCTGGTATTCAGTAACCACAAAATTCTGTGTTTGTTCAAATATTTGTCTCCATTATTACTCCCCTGAAGAAGGACCTCCTTGACATTTCCAACACCTGACTACAGCTCAACTTTTTTCCCTGTCTTGATAGAATGTTTTCTGTCTCCTTGGGCTGTCTTCAAAGTTTTGTTCACATTCTTCAGAGCAGTGAAGTTGAAGTTGTTGGCAATGTCTGGACTAAAGCTAGCACTGTGCAGCATCTCTTGAACCTCTTGCTAGATCTATGCCCACATCTATACTCTGCAAAAGAGTATTAAGTGCTAGGCACAGAATGCTTCACATTGTAGCATGTATTGGGCTTCTTCTGCTTCCATTAACTTACGGAGTGTGGGAAGAATGATTGCTTAAATAAATCTGTGGGCGCTGTAGCTAGCCTAATCATGCCTTCATGACCCCTCTGTGATACATAGGGTATTGTTGTATATTCTTAGCTTTCTCATTTTAAGCTGATTCTGGAAACTCTGAACGTACATTTTCACAGGATAATTTGTGTCTATCTTCAAGTGTCTGCCAGTTTAGTTTTTTCAGCACCTCTGTGACACTCTTTCATGTGTCACATAAGTCTATGACTATTCATGCACCTCCTTATTTATAAATATTCTTTGTTAGGCCCACTTGTTATGGATCTCACACACTTGAGCAATATTTAGGGTTGGCTGTATGAGTATTTTGTAAACTACTTCTTCTTTCTTCTTTTGTGTCTCTACAGCTCACTGTGAGCCATGGCCTCTTCAAGAATCTTCCGCCGTGTATCTTGGCCTGTTGCTAGTGGCCTCCAATTTCTATAAGATATTTTCCATAGATCCTCAATGACTCTGTCCTCCTGTCTGATTCTAGCCTGACCGTTCCCTCCCAGTATTACTGGATTTCCTTGTAACACCCCTTTAGGTACTTCCGCATCAATCATTCTTGCTACATGCTGAGCCCACCTCAATTTGGTATATGATATTATGCATTCTCCAACATTTCTGCTCTCCTGGTGCTGTTCTCTAATTTCAACTGATTCTAAAGCTGCTATACCATTTTTAAACACACTGGGGTGTGTCTCTTGCACTGCATTGGAGATCCTAGATGCACTCACACACCAACTAGAAAATGATCTGAATCTACAGCATGATTCAAATGGTTCAAATGGCTCTGAGCACTATGAGACTCAACTGCTGTGGTCATAAGTCCCCTAGAACTTAGAACTACTTAAACCTAACTAACCTGAGGGCATCACACACATCCATGCCCGAGGCAGGATTCGAACCTGCGACCGTAGTGGTCGTGCGGTTCCAGACTGTAGCGCCTTTAACCGCTCGGCCACTCCGGCCGGCTACAGCATGATTCAGCTGCCTCTACTTCTGGGTTTTATGCAGCCAGCAATGTCTTCAGACACCACATGCAAGAGTTTCATATTCTATCATTTTCTATGCACAAACTATTAGTCTTACAGAACAAATGAACAGGACCATTTGGCAGTAAATTTAATGTAGTTAAATTTTTACTGGGATATGTTTTTGCTGGAAACCACAGTTTTTAAGGTATTCAAGAAAAATGCATTTGAAGTCCACTTTTGCATGTTTTCATGATTAGTTCAAGAACTACAATCTTTAGAGAAAGCACATCCCACTACAAAATTCAATTATTTTTAAATTTCCTACAGAAGGGTCCTGTTGGTTTTTTTTTTTTTTTTTTTTTTTCTATAGGACTAATAGTTTGCACATAGTAAGTGAGGGAATGCGAAAATGTTGTGTGTGGTATTTGATGGCATTGCAGGTTGCATAAAATCCAGCGGTAGGTGTAGCTAAATCACCATGTATATTTGGGCCTCTAAGGCTCCTCGCATGCAGTAGCTCTAGTTTGTGTCTTGCATCTGTCACCATGTGGTCAAACTGATTTATTATGTTTCCGTCTGATAAAGACCATGCTCATTTGTGTATGTGGGAACAGTGTTGACAACACCACCATATTTCTCGAGCCTGTCTTGTTCCATCATTACTGCTTATGATATGTTAGCTGTGAAGTTCAGTTAATGGTCTAAAGATCTGTTCCATCCCCACTTGAGCATTTAGGTCATCAGCTATTATTTTACTGTTGTGTCCTGGACAGCCAGCATATGTCTTTACAAAAATTCAATATAATACTTTTTTCTCTTCCTCCCTGGATTCTTTAGCTCATGCATGGACATTAATACAGAGTAAATGAAGAATTTCCACTTTATCTGACTTGATAATCTTGGGCTAGTAGGTGTAAACCCAATTACCAAATATTTTAGTCGGTTGAGGTCTATGGTCCAGGTCTTTGTTCCAATTTTTGTCTATAAGGCCTCTCCTTCTTTCCTCTGGTTACACCTACAGTCAAGTAACACTAACTTGTATCAATCTAAACGGACTTGCGCAGTTTCTGTGACATTCAAATGATGTTCTGTTATGTATCAAATACCTATAGAAATAACTTTAGATTTTTTTTTAAATTTTCTATGTTGCTGTGTTGTGTGTGCTGCAACTGTGCCAGGGGTGACATATCACTTACACACATGTGTGATCATTCCATTCCATTGTGCTGAGCAATTCTTGAAACACTGCATTTATACATTCAACAGAATGCTTAACCCAGGGTTTGTCATGTCACCCCAAATGTAACATGATATTCACATTTGTGTGAAGGTTACAGTTTGAACTGTTCCCAGCACTCCCAATAACCGTAATATGACATTCCTTGCTAGAATCTTTCCTCAAAGAGCCTAAATCACAGGTGACATAAATATGCTCTGCACTTACCTTTAAAATACTCGTTACCCAGTATTTACCACCCACAAAATTCTGTACTAGTTCAGACATTCGTCTCCATTATTACTGCCCTGAAGAAGGACCTACTTGATCTTTCCAACATTCTGACTACAGCTAAACATATGTTGCATTTTTCCCTTGTGCTGTTAGAACGTTTTCTAACTCCTTGGGCTATTCTGGCAGTTTCCGGCGACTAGAGGGAGCAGTGTGGTCTGGTGTGCCAGACTCACACTCCCACTTTATTATTGAGCTTACATGGAGTTGTTTTGCCAATCTCCTTTTCAGGATAGCCGGCTACGATTGTCTGCCCAACTTCTTCTCCGAAGATAAGATGCTGTTTTAGAGAAATTTTTTATGCTCTTAAAATAGCTCCGTGCACTCAGGATACTTTTAAACCAATCTCACTATATTTTTCACGTCCACAAACAAGACACCATATAAATGATTCATTTTTTGTAAGTCTGACACGTACTCTTACATACTTTATAACAAATACGATATAGAAAACTCTAACAAGTCCACCATCCGTATCTCACAAGAGTAAGTGAATAAATACACGTCTTTTCTTTTCTTTAACAACATTCAACTGTTCTCAATAATGACTGACATAGCACTGTCACGGAGTACGGCATGTTTGCTCCTTGTGCTGGGTGTGTAACTTCTGAGGAGAGTGCTGCGACTAACTGCCTGCGCTGATCAAATGGTTCAGATGGCTCTGAGCACTATGGGAATTAACATCTGAGATCATCAGTCCTCTAGACTTAGAACTACTTAAACCTAACTGATGTAAGGACATCACACACATCCATGCCCGAGGCAGGATTCGAACCTGCGACCGTAGCAGCTGCGCGGTTCTGGACTGAAGTGCTTAGAACCACTCGGCCACAACGGCCAGCTCCGCGCTGATCAACCGTCCGCTACACACCAGTCCTGCACACACATAATCGTGGCCTGTAGACAGTTCCACTTTCACACACCCATCTGTGAAATAATGCATGTTTGAGATGGTGGGAATATGAGTGTCTCTAGAATTTACCCCAAAATTCTCGAGGCACTACACTGCCTTCACAATTTTGTTCATATTCTACTGAGCAGTGAAGTTGTTGGAAATGTCTAAACCAAAGCTAGCAGATCTGTAGCATCTCCTCAACCTCTTGCCTAGATCTACGTCTGCAACTATATTCTGCAAACTAGGGTGAAGTGTTAGGCAGAAAGTAATTCTCACTGTAGCATTTATTAGGGTTTCTTCCATTTCCATTCACATAGGGAGTATGGAAAGAATGATTGCTTAAACACCTCTGTGGACGCTGTAACTAGTCTAATCTTGTCTTCATGGCCCCTACTGAAGTGATATGTAGGAGTCTTAGATATCTCACTTAAAGGTGATCCTAGGAACTTTGAAAATAGGCTTCCACAAGATAGTTTGTGTCTACTTACAATTGTCTGCTAGTTTGGTTTTTCCAGCATTTCCAAGATGCTCTCTGATGCGTCAAATAAATCCATGACCATTCCTGTTCCCCTTTTCTATAGATATCCCTTGTCAGTTTTGCATCTCATAAACTTGAGCAATGTTTGGGGTGGGTAGCATATTCTACCAGTGAACTGAAAACTGAAACCTGATTTACCTACTACTGAGCCTATGTGATCATTCTACTTCATTTCTTTATCATTATTACACACAGAGTAGATTCATAGTCCACTCACCTATCCTGTTCCGAACTTTACTGCTGCCAATTGCAGCATACTACAGACAAATGAACTTGCTGTTTTAAGATCAGCAGCTCTTCTTTTGTAATTCTGTGGCGAAAAGTGCACTGTAACAAGTGTCATCTTTGCTTGTGCAATCAGTAATTAAGGAAGGAGATAGGACTATAATTAGAGATCAGTTGTTTATCCCCAATTTTATATATGAGTGTTGCTACTGCATACTTGAAGCTTTGAGAGAATACACTTTGAATCATTAATTGATTTCTAGACTACTACTTTAAAATGTACAATAATTATGTGTAATATTTTGTCTGGTTCAAAATTCTCAAGAAACATCTATTGCTATGAGTGTTTTGCACTCTTGGTGAGTTTTCATCTATGGTTGTAGTTTTGTGACAATCTTCACATGGATCACCTTCAAAAATGTATGGCAAATTTGAGTTCAGCTGACTGTTCTTTAACTGCTGGAAATGGTTATAAACCACATAAAACAAAACATTCTAGGGCAACATAGAATTTCAATCTATCCTACTGAACAAAACAAACAGCATGATTCTTTTAAGAAGCCTCATTAACCAAATCTGTCTGAAACCTGTCTACAAACAACTGACTTAAGGTGCGTCCACACAATGCCTTTTTTCTGTTCAATTTCGTACCTCAATTTCCAACACCTCAACAAGCGTAACTTCCTGTTAATGGAGACCAAAGTACATTGCTTCCCATCTTCAGTTTCATTTTATTATCTTCCAGTAAATCATGTACATGATGTAGGAACTGTCACAAGTGTAATTAATATGCAAAGTACATGTAATACAAACATAACAACAGAATATCACTTACATAGCTATTTTCAATGCATTTTTTAGAGTACAACATTTGTTATGAACATATACATAAATGTTAAGACAGTAATTTTACATACATTCAAACTACTCATCTATGTCATAAAAACTTTTACTTAAAAGTTAATTTTTAAGTTTAGTCTTAAATTTTACTTCACCTGTTATTTCCTTCATGTACACTGGCACAGCATTGCAAAGTTTTATTCCAAAATAACTTACAAACTTTTGCATTTGCGTTATCCTTACTCTTCCTACAGGTAAATTTTGCAATTGCGAGTATTATAATTGTGGCAGTCCTCAATGGTACGTAAATTGTTCAGTTGGGCTCTTGTATATAAAATGCTTTTAAATATATACGGTGATGTTATTGTGAGGATTTGTAATTGTTTGAAGAGGGGCCCACAGTGGGTTCTTGGAGAATTGTGTGATATAATTTGAATAGCTCTTTTCTGTAGTTTGAAGACATCTATTAAGCATCATTTAGTTTTATCCCAGAATACTATACCATAAGACAAAATAGACTGAAGTAAGCAAAATACACTAGTCCAGCACACTCTATGGTGCATATTCTAGATATTATCCTCAAGGCAAAACAAGCTGAATTGAGCCTGTGGGATAAATACTGGATATGGTCTTTCCAGCTGAAGTTTTGATCAATGTGCATGCCCAGAAACTTTGTGCATTGCACATTTTCTATCTCTTTGTCACTCAGTTTTAACTGGAGGTCATTTCCTTAGGTTGCTTTTCCATACTGTATATAATTTGTTTCACTTAAGTTCAGTGTTAACTTGTTTGCATTAAACCACTGCTGAACATATTTCAGCACTTTGTCTGTTGTGGCAGATAGTGATTTTTTATCTTCACTTATAATTATGCTCGTGTTATCTGCGAGCAACATAATTTTGGTAGCAATATTTGGATTCTTTATGTCATTTATATACAGCAAGAATAATAAGGGACCAAGAATATTGCCCCGTGGGACGCCTTGATTTTCTGGTTATTATGATCTGAGATGATTTGTGCAACCAAATTGAAGGTAAGATTCAAACCATTTCCACACAACTCCTCTTACTCCTATTGCCTCCATATTTTTTTAACAGAATTTGGTGATTTACCGTAGCAAAGGCTTTTGACAGATCTAAGTTAATTCCCATTACACATTTTTTATTGTCAAGATTCCTGACAAACCCCTCCAGATAGGCATGGATGGCTGATTCTGTGCTGTGGCCTGAATGGAAGCCACGTTGATTGAATTTCGTATGCATCTAAGTATCTGAGTCTGATTTTCATTAATGTCTCTAAAATTTCGGAAAATGACTGTTGAAGAGAAATTGGTCTGTAGTTTTCTACCTTTTATGGATCTCCTTTTTAAACAGAGGTCTAATCTGTAAGATTTTCAATCCCTGTGGGAACACCCCTTCACTGAATGACAAATTGACGTGGGAATATTTGCGCAGCACGCAACAGGCAGCTGGGCACATGTGTGTTTCATTGTGTAGCGTGTTGTGATGGTGCTGTGGGACTGATGTGCAATAACGTCTGTTGCCTCCAAAGGTACCACACATAAAATTTATAATTGTATTACAGAAACAGAAAAGTCATGTGGAATGCCGCATCTAAAAAATGGTTCAAATGGCTCTGAGCACTATGGGACTTAACTTCTGAGGTCATCAGAACTACTTAAACCTAACTAACCTAAGGACATCACACACATCCATGCCCGAGGCAGGATTCGAACCTGCTACCGTAGCGGTCGCGCGGTTCTGGACTGTAGCGCATAGAACCGCTCGACCACTCCGGTAGCCCGCCTCTAAAGATTATTTGAATATAAATTGGAGATATGATGCCCTGTGCATCAAGTATGAGATAAAAAGACTCCGATCAAATCACTATAAAAAATAAAATACTTCCCTAAGTTTCAAAGTGGGAAAACAGAGAAGAATAAGCCAGAAATGTATTAAAAGTGTACATGAAAACAGTGGGCGTATATTCATGCTATGGCGACTTAGTAGCACAACAACTAAAGAGCCTCACTTCTGAACAAAATAAATGGGATCTGTGTAGTTCCTCAGCAAACTACTGTAAACAGAAATGGAGCACACTGATGATGCAAAAAATATAAAAGTGGAACACAACCTCCGTTCTAGTGGACCAAAGACCTTGTAAAAAATAACTAGACCCACTGATGGCGCTGCAGTCGCGGGATAATTTGAACCTTCGGCTGGCCGCCATTATAGTGGTTGTAGTCTGATGTGTTGTGTAGTATTGTTCAGCGTTGCCAATTTAGCGACTTTGTCGCTAGAAATGGCGACTTTTGCCTTCGTCTTAGCGACATAAAAAACTTTTTAGCGACAAAAATTATTTAGCGACTTATCTGGCGACTTTTGGAGTACTGACAACTCAAAACTATCTTGGGCCAGTATTTTCATTAACAAAACTAAGATTTTAACTATAGAAATTGTATGAGTCAAGTTTGTCTGAAGAAAATAAAGTTTATTTGAAGAAGAGATGCATTCAGTTTAGCCTGAAACTCATAAAAGAAATTCAACAAAGACTGCCAAGTAAAGTTACGACCCTGAAAAAAAAATGTCAATGCTGAGTGTTGAAGAAACACTAAAAGTGAATAAAAATAATGCTGTACCGGATGTAGCCAAAGAACTGGGTTTTAGTAGCGATTTCATAGACTGTAGGTTGCAAGAATGGCATAATATCAACTTCATTAGGTGGAATAACACTACTAACACTGTTTTATTTTGGAGTGAGGTTTTGTAGTATGAAAATACCGCAAGGGGGAATCTTTTTCTTTGATTTCACAGCTATCAATGACTGTTCTATGCCTACCGCATTAAAATGCAGAAATGGAAAGAATATTCAGTTCTATGAACATAAAAACTAAACAACGTAACAGATTATCGTTAAAGACAATTAATGCTTTGATCGTATTGAGAGACCAGCTGAAGAAACAAAATAAAGATTGTGCATCTTTTGACATACCGTCAGACGCATTGGAGCTTGTTGGAACGAACAAAAGTTACCCTTTTGCGACAAAACCAGTCGAACTGCATCATCTGTTGAGCGACGTTCAACCCTCTACATCAACTACAATTCTGTCAGAGCATGAAACAGAAGAGTTATTCGATCTTCTGAGTGACGACGATGAATAGTTGACATACTGGTATGTATATATTTTGTAACTTAATTTGTTTTCTTGCTTTCTTTTGTTACAAATGTTGTTGTTGTTGTTGTGGTCTTCAGTCCTGAGACTGGTTTGATGCAGCTCTCCATGCTACTCTATCCTGTGCAAGCTTTTTCATCTCCCAGTACCTACTGCAACCTACATCCTTCTGAATCTGCTTAGTGTATTCATCTCTTGGTCTCCCTCTACGATTTTTACCCTCCACGCTGCCCTCCAATACTAAATTGGTGATCCCTTGATGCCTCAGAACATGTCCTACCAACCGATCCCTTCTTCTGGTCAAGTTGTGCCACAAACTTCTCTTCTCCCCAATCCTATTCAATACTTCCTCATTAGTTATGTGATCTACCCATCTAATCTTCAGCATTCTTCTGTAGCACCACATTTCGAAAGCTTCTATTCTCTTCTTGTCCAAACTATTTACCGTCCATGTTTCACATCCATACATGGCTACACTCCATACGAATACTTTCAGAAATGACTTCCTGACACTTAAATCAATACTGGATGTTAACAAATTTCTCTTCTTCAGAAACGCTTTCCTTGCCATTGCCAATCTACATTTTATATCCTCTCTACTTCGACCATCATCGGTTATTTTACTCCCTAAGTAGCAAAACTCCTTTACTACTTAATGTGTCTCATTTCCTAATCTAATTCCCTCAGCATCACCCGACTTCATTTGACTACATTCCATTATCCTCGTTTTGCTTTTGTTGATGTTCATCTTATATCCTCCTTTCAAGACACTGTCCATTCCATTCAACTGCTCTTCCAAGTCCTTTGCTGTCTCTGACAGAATTACAATGTCATCGGCGAACCTCAAAGTTTTTATTTCTTCTCCATGAATTTTAATACCTACTCCTAATTTTTCTTTTGTTTCCTTTACTGCTTGCTCAATATACAGATTGAACAACATCGGGGAGAGGCTACAACCCTGTCTTACTCCCTTCCCAACCACTGCTTCCCTTTCATGTCCCTCAACTCTTATAACTGCCGTCTGGTTTCTGTACAAATTGTAAATAGCCTTTCGCTCCCTGTATTTTACCCCTGCCACCTTTAGAATTTGAAAGAGAGTATTCCAGTCAACATTGTCAAAAGCTTTCTCTAAGTCTACAAATGCTAGAAACGTAGGTTTGCCTTTCCTTAATCTTTCTTCTAAGATAAGTCGTAAGGTCAGTATTGCCTCACGTGTTCCAGTGTTTCTGCGGAATCCAAACTGATCTTCCCCGAGGTTGGCTTCTACTAGTTTTTCCATTCGTCTGTAAAGAATTCGTGTTAGTATTTTGCAGCTGTGACTTATTAAGCTGATAGTTCGGTAATTTTCACATCTGTCAACACCTGCTTTCTTTGGGATTGGGATTATTATATTCTTCTTGAAGTCTGAGGGTATTTCGCCTGTTTCATACATCTTGATCACCAGATGGTAGAGTTTTGTCAGGACTGGCTCTCCCACGGCCGTCAGTAGTTCCAATGGAATATTGTCTACTCCGGGGGCCTTGTTTCGACTCAGGTCTTTCAGTGCTCTGTCAAACTCTTCAGGCAGCATCATATCTCCCATTTCATCTTCATCTACATCCTCTTCCATTTCCATAATATTGTCCTCAAGTTACAAATATAGTTGTATATTTCTAGTATATTTGACTACTGTGATTGAAACAACAATTTATGTGTTGCATCAATTATGATAACAAGTTTAATTAAACGTTAACATATTTTATATATATGTTGTTGCAAGCGATGCGTCATTTAATTAAGACAATATAGCAATTACGTATGAGAGTTTTTATTAATATTTTATTCCCCCCCCCCCCCAACCTCCCCCACTGGCTTATTGCACCATTCACAGTACGAAATTTTCAGTACACCCCTAGTAAAATCAGTTTTAGCGACTTTCTAGCGACTTTTGATATGGAATCTAGCGACTCGGGTTTTTTAGAGTTGGCAACACTGGTATTGTTGTTTATGAAGACCCTGATTCAACGTTGTATATTTGTTGTGGCGTACATACAGTATTTGTTACTCGTAAACCTACTGTCTGTACGTTCCAATCAAAAGACGTACAATGGTGAAGAGTTGTGCAGCGATTAATTGTACAAATAAATTCGAGAAAGGAACGACTATTACATTTCACAGATATGTGAATATTTTAAGTTGTTTTGTATGTCAGTGCACTTGCTTAATAAATGTTTTTGTAACACGGTATTAGCATAATGTCTGTGCATCTACTTGCAGGTTTCCTTTCTCAAAACCACAGCTCTTACAAAAATGGTTACATTCTGTCAGGAGGCAAGATTTCCGACCGACAGAATACCATTTTATATGTTCTGATCATTTTGAAGAAAGTTGGCTGATCGGTAGTGTTTTCATGGTTTAGATTAGGTTGAAACTTGATAATTTGGTCGTGAGTCGCCAAAGCACTATGCCATATGTAACACACTTCTCGTCATAAAATCTAAAGCAAGGTAGAGTCATAAAATATCTGTTAATATAGTGGGCAAATCTTCGAGTATTTTGATGCATTTTGCGTACATCTATCGTTAATGAACTACGAAAAATGCTAGGGGTCCAGTACATAACTTTTAGCTACGGCAGATTCCATGTAGTACGTAAGATAAATTCATAAACAGTGACTAGTTGCTGTTTGTTCATAAATTAAAAAGTGTATTGTAGTAACGTATTTAAATGAGGCATTATGTTTGTGACCTAACTCAAGGGAAGGCATTTTATAACCAAAAGCGATGTATAAACATTCGAACTCCGCGCGTCAGTTTACCACTCTAATGGCCGCCGCCCAGCTATTCAATTTGTCCGCTCTTCACAGTCGACCACTCGTGCGGTTGTGGGGGCCTGTAGTGGACTCTGATGTTTACGAAATTCTCAAATTTGTCGAGTCCAATGATGTTAAGCTACATATAGTGATCTTTGGTGATTAAAGTTTTGTAAACGCCTTTTTTATAAAATAAAATATAAATGACGCATTGAAAGTTAATTAACCTCCACATAAGGACTAAGAATATCCCTTAAATATTTCTCAGTTTCAGGACTAGCTTTGTTTTGAAATGCGAAATAAATAATTCAAAACTGGTACTTAAGTTGCCGTTTAATATCTAAGGAAATATTATTACCAGCCTTATCGCTGCAGTTTCCCAAGCAGAAAATCTAAAATTGCGCTGCTACCTCGTTCTAAAATTGGCAAACAATACGTTTGTATAGGTTGTACCTCTGTTATTTAGATACCTGTACTTCTTGACATACAGTTGCTTTTGCGTTTTGTTTTTCTGTCGCGTTTTCACCGCAATAAACAAATCACACGCTCCCTAACAATGAAAGTAATCCACAGCAGACTGCTTGCACAATTAAGTAACACATGTGAACACGAGATGGCCTTTCCGTAGACCTACAAGTGTTCCTTCCACAAAGTTTGTTCGTGCCCTTTTAGTTCCGCGCGACTGCGCACGAGGGAGCAGGCATCCAGTGGATTAAAAGTTGTGCAGCATAAGAGAACCAAAATATCATTCCAAACTTGTTGACAACTAACCAGCGGTACCGAATCCGTCACTGATTACTACGTTTATGGTGTCATTTCGAAGCAGAATGTCAGTCTGCCGTGTATGATACCCATTCCCGTTACGGCAGTCGGTATGCTACACTTGCAGAAATGTGCGAGTTCTATTTTGCACATGAAGATCTGCTGACATTCCGTCTCACCCCGCCTGAACCTTCTCCTACGGAAATAGTGTCATGTCGCAAGGAACACATTACCATGTCGCCTCGAACGTCAGTGGAGCACAAAGCATCCTTTTAGAAACAGCCTTATATACATATGCAGCTGTATACATTAGTAGATCTCAGACAAATACAGAAATCCTGGCTAATGGGCACGTAAAATCTGTAATTCATGGCGACGCTTCTTTAACTCAGCTACGCTGTTTTCCCAATTAGGTCAAAAAATCCGTTGTAGAAGCCAGAGCAAACGGCTTTAGGGTCCAAATATTGATCTTTTATTGTGCTAACTTGTGCAACAACTACGCTCTCACAACTTTAGTAACATATTTAGGATGGACAAAATGTTAATTGAAAATTATGGCATCAACTTTGTTCGCAGTAAAATGTTCGGTAATTATTGCTAAAATGTTAACATTAACAGTTACAGTAAGTCATTGCCATCGATAGATGTGTATAAATATTCACAAATGTTTCGTCCAAAGCTAAAGAAACAAGTACATCCACATATTTGAAATTAACATTACATCTTGAGAAAAAACCATTACAGGTAAGGAAGATTATAATCGAATATACTACAGTGTTGCAGTGGGGGACAAAATTTATTTGGGGCCCACACCCAGCAACATATGTTCAAAAAATGGTTCAAATGGCTCTGAGCACTATGAGACTTAACATCTGAGATAATCAGTCCCCTAGAACTTAGAACTACTTAAACCTAACTAATCTAAGGACATCACACACATCCATGCCCACGGCAGGATTCGAACCTGCGACCGTAGCGGTCGCGCGGTTCCAGACTGAAGCGCCTAGAACCGCTCGGCCACACCGGTCGGCACATATGTCATGGTGCAAATCTTCATAAATCTTTTTGACAAATATTAAGTGAACAGCCATTCAGTTAAGTGGTGTTACATTATTTCACCCTCTGCAAAAAGCTTACTCACAATACGTTTGTTTGCATGTCTATTACAGACCCAGCTATTAACATCTGTTACTATAGGTAACCCCCCCATGAACCATGGACCTTGCCGTTGGTGGGGAGGCTTGCGTGCCTCAGCGATACAGATGGCCGCACCGTAGGTGCAACCACAACGGAGGGGCATCTGTTGAGAGGCCAGACAAACGTGTGGTTCCTGAAGAGGGGCAGCAGCCTTTTCAGTAGTTGCAGGGGCAACAGTCTGGATGATTGACTGATCTGGCCTTGTAACATTAACCAAAATGGCCTTGCTGTGCTGGTACTGCGAACGGCTGAAAGCAAGGGGAAACTACAGCCGTAATTCTTCCCGAGGACATGCAGCACTACTGTATGATTAAATGATGATGGCGTCCTCTTGGGTAAAATATTCCGGAGGTAAAATAGTCCCCCATTCGGATCTCCGGGCGGGGACTACTCAGGAGGACGTCGTTATCAGGAGAAAGAAAACTGGCGTTCTACGGATCGGAGCGTGGAATGTCAGATCCCTTAATCGGGCAGGTAGGTTAGAAAATTTAAAATGGGAAATGGATAGGTTAAAGTTAGATATAGTGGGAATTAGTGAAGTTCGGTGGCAGGAGGAACAAGACTTTTGGTCAGGTGATTATAGGGTTATAAATACAAAATCAAATAGGGGTAATGCAGGAGTAGGTTTAATAATGAATAAAAAAATAGGAGTGCGGGTTAGCTACTACAAACAGCATAGTGAACGCATTATTGTGGCCAAGATAGACACAAAGCCCATGCCTACTACAGTAGTACAAGTTTATATGCCAACTAGCTCTGCAGATGATGATGAAATAGATGAAATGTATGACGAGATAAAAGAAATTATTCAGGTAGTGAAGGGAGACGAAAATTTAATAGTCATGGGTGACTGGAATTCGTCGGTAGGAAAAGGGAGAGAAGGAAACATAGTAGGTGAATATGGATTGGGGGGAAGGAATGAAAGAGGAAGCCGCCTTGTAGAATTTTGCACAGAGCATAACTTAATCATAGCTAACACTCGGCTCAGGAATCATAAAAGAAGGTTGTATACCTGGAAGAATCCTGGAGATACTAAAAGGTATCAGATAGATTATATAATGGTAAGACAGAGATTTAGGAACCAGGTTTTAAATTGTAAGACATTTCCTGGGGCAGATGTGGGTTCTGACCACAATCTATTGGTTATGAACTGCAGATTGAAACTGAAGAAACTGCAAAAAGGTGGGAATTTAAGGAGATGGGACCTGGATGAACTGAAAGAACCAGAGGTTGTAGAGAGTTTCAGGGAGAGCAGAAGGGAACAATTGACAGGAATGGGGGAAAGAAATACAGTAGAAGAAGAATGGGTAGCTCTGAGGGATGAAGTAGTGAAGGCAGCAGACGATCAAGTAGGTAAAAAGACGAGGGCTAATAGAAATCCTTGGGTAACAGAAGAAATATTGAATTTAATTGATGAAAGGAGAAAATATAAAAATGCAGTAAATGAAGCAGGCAAAAAGGAATACAAACGTCTGAAAAATGATATCGACAGGAAGTGCAAAATGGCTAAGCAGGTATGGCTAGAGGACAAATGTAATGATGTAGAGGCTTGTCTCACTAGGGGTAAGATAGATACTGCCTACAGGAAAATTAAAGAGACCTTTGGAGAGAAGAGAACCACTTGTATGAATATCAAGATCTCAGATGGCAACCCAGTTCTAAGCAAAAAAGGGAAGGCAGAAAGGTGGAAGGAGTATATAGAGGGTTTATACAAGGGCGATGTACTTGAGCACAATATTATGGAAATGGAAGAGGATGTAGATGAAGACGAAATGGGAGATAAGATACTGCGTGAAGAGTTTGACAGAGCACTGAAAGACCTGAGTCGAAACAAGGCCCCGGGAGTAGAGAACATTCCATTAGAACTACTGATGGCCTCGGGAGAGCCAGTCCTGACAAAACTCTACCATCTGGTGAGCACGATGTATCAGACAGGCGAAATACCGTCAGACTTCAAGAAGAATATAATAATTCCAATCCCAAAGAAAGCAGGTGTTGACAGATGTGAAAATTACCGAACTGTCAGTATAATAAGTCACAGCTGCAAAATACTAACGCGAATTCTTTACAGACGAATGGAAAAACTGCTAGAAGCCGACCTCGGGGAAGATCAGTTTGGATTCCGTAGAAATGTTGGAACACGGGAGGCAATACTGACCTTACGACTTATCTTAGAAGAAAGATTAAGAAAAGGCAAACCTACGTTTCTAGCATTTGTAGACTTAGAGAAGGCTTTTGACAATGTTAACTGGAATACTCTCTTTCAAATTCTAAAGGTGGCAGGGGTAAAATACAGGGAGCGAAAGGCTATTTACAATTTGTACAGAAACCAGATGGCAGTTGTAAGAGTCGAGGGGCATGAAAGGGAAGCAGTGGTTGGGAAAGGAGTGAGACAGGGTTGTAGCCTCTCCCCGATGTTATTCAATCTGTATATTGAGCAAGCAGTAAAGGAAACAAAAGAAAAATTTGGAATAGGTATTAAAATCCATGGAGAAGAAGTAAAAACTTTGAGGTTCGCCGATGACATTGTAATTCTGTCAGAGACAGCAAAGGACTTGGAAGAGCAGTTGAACGGAATGGACAGTGTCTTGAAAGGAGGATATAAGATGAACATCAACAAAAGCAAAACGAGGATAATGGAATGTAGTCAAATGAAGTCGGGTGATGCTGAGGGAATTAGATTAGGAAATGAGGCACATTAAGTAGTAAAGGAGTTTTGCTACTTAGGGAGTAAAATAACCGATGATGGTCGAAGTAGAGAGGATATAAAATGTAGACTGGCAATGGCAAGGAAAGCGTTTCTGAAGAAGAGAAATTTGTTAACATCGAGTATTGATTTAAGTGTCAGGAAGTCGTTTCTGAAAGTATTTGTATGGAGTGTAGCCATGTATGGAAGTGAAACATGGACGATAACTAGTTTGGACAAGAAGGGAATAGAAGCTTTCGAAATGTGGTGCTACAGAAGAATGCTGAAGATAGGGTGGGTAGATCACGTAACTAATGAGGAGGTATTGAATAGGATTGGGGAGAAGAGAAGTTTGTGGCACAACTTGACTAGAAGAAGGGATCGGTTGTTAGGACATGTTTTGAGGCATCAAGGGATCACAAATTTAGCATTGGAGGGCAGCGTGGAGGGTAAAAATCGTAGAGGGAGACCAAGAGATGAATACACTAAGCAGATTCAGAAGGATGTAGGTTGCAGTAGGTACTGGGAGATGAAGAAGCTTGCACAGGATACAGTAGCATGGAGAGCTGCATCAAACCAGTCTCAGGACTGAAGACCACAACAAAAAAATGGTTCAAATGGCTCTGAGCACTATGGGACTCAACTTCTGAGGTCATTAGTCGCCTAGAACTTAGAACTAGTTAAACCTAACTAACCTAAGGACATCACACACATCCATGCCCGAGGCAGGATTCGAACCTGCGACCGTAGCGGTCTCGCGGTTCCAGACTGCAGCGCCTAGAACCGCACGGCCACTTCGGCCGGCGAAGACCACAACAACAACAACTATAGGTAACTCAGCTCAAGATGGGTAACCTATAGCAACAGAAGCTTGCTCACAATTCAAATTATTTGAGTAATAAGCAGGGATGACATCCGTCCCGATATATCATATAGGGACCGCCACAGTTCTGGACTTTCTTGTCCCGACATGAGCCAATTTTGTCCCAGTTTTGCGAAATACTGTTACAAGCTTGGTTCAAATACTGAAGTAACGCCATCTGTTAGCATAACATATAAATGCAGTCTCCGTTTTATTAATGTCAACAAGTTTATGTTCACAAAGTCGTCTTGCAGATAGCGTTGCAGGTTGCGTATCCCGTATCGACGATGCGAGCACGTTCTAGCTGAGGCGCCATCGTTGTAGAAAATATCATGCTTTTGCAGTAGTACGGAGCTGGAACTATTTAAGCGGCGCCACGCGGAAGAATCGCCTGCTGCCAGCCCGCCTCGATAGGGAATTGAAATACAATACAGAAGGGGGAAAAAAGAAGAAGAAGAATCGAGCAGTTCTCATTTGAATAGCGATCTGATAAGACGGTTCTTTCTAAACGTAATACGAACAACTAGTGGAAGTTAATAACGTTTGAATGTTTACTGCAGGTATGTGGGGCGTGAAATGCATAGTGACTTCTCCTTCGATGACTAATGTTTTACTGTCAACTGTTTGCCGTCTATTAAACGTATCTTATCACAGCTTACGAAAACGCCTAAGGATGGAGAGTGAAAGTGGCACTTTTCGGATGATTACACAAGAGTGGTCTGTTGTCAAGAAAGAACGTACGGATTAGGTAGCGTTACGTGAGATTTGTGGCTGATTCATCTCAATAACTCACGGAGGAAAGGCAGATGTGAGGCACCACATTTCGTCGAAGAATCATACAAATAGATTCGCGGTAGCATCGACATCAAAGCCTATTTCTACATTCTTGATTAAAGAAGATGCCCAGAAGTAATTCATCTTTGCTGCTGCAGAACTAATAACAACTTATAAAGTTATCAAGCATCGTCAGTCGTTCAGTTCTCTTGACTGTACCGTAAAACTGAATGCCGCAGTGTATCCTGACTCCAAAGTCGCCGCAAAGCAGTCTACAGCCAGAACCAAAGCTACAGCGAATATTAAAAATAGTCTTGCACCACACTCCGTGTCCGAATGCATAAAACAGTTGCAAGAAGTTGCATTTTACGGCATAGGCACCGACGCATCGAACCACAAGGCTGAAAAGAAATCTCCAAAGTTGTTCGGTACTTCAATGAAACTAAACTTTTTAGAAGCTAAGCGTGACTCGGAAGAATGTAAGTCAAGGTGTTCCGTGGAAGAAAGCTGGATTTAGTTTCGTAAGGAAACCGAAAATTATGAAAATCAATGCCAACTGCTAAAATTGTGCGAGTATTTTTTTTTTCTACTCCCGGACACAACGCCTCTGTGGAAAAAGTATTTTCGCTGATGGCCGAGTGGACTGATGAAATAGCCGACTGCTGCCAGGGACTGTGAAATCAATCTTGCAGTGCCAGTTTAACTACAAGCTCACTTGCATTGAGCTCTATAAATAGCTAATAGGGAAAAAAAGACTTGCCAAAAAAGGTGAAACCTTCCGAATAATATTGTGTATCATCTACTTCTGCCGCAACGAGTTCCATTTAATTGTGCTCCAAATAAAAAGTAATTATATTACATAATTTTTTTTTACTTCATTTCTACACCCGCACCTCGAGAGTGTCCCAACGAGATCCCAGCTAGATATGGCAACCATAGTAATGCGGTCCCTGGAAGCTCGATATTACTGTACAATAATATTGTGCAATATTATTAAAGTTTTGGCTAGACTGCTCAGAAAACAGTGCTGTATATAATAATGTGTAGCACCGTGTCTGGTTCGAAATTTTGGGCGATCAAGATGTTTCTGTGAGAACACTTACTTTCAAGCAGAAGATGTGCGAGAAACTGGGGTGTAACGGGCGTCAAAAATTAATTCACGAAAACTTATTGAGAGAACTGAGGCTGAATGAGTTGGTAGTCCAACATTTCATACACTACTATTATGGACGCTCCCACGTTTGTTCTTAAAGAATTATTTTTTTAAAATAGATCTTCCCTCATAGCTTAGAGTACCACTCTCTGTATTTGGTGAACAGTAACTTGTAAGAATCATTCTCAGTTTTCATGTTTTTATATTCATGTGGCATGATTTGTGTATTGCGATGCATTCTGATATGAATTATCTGTCTTGTTTTTAACTCATTTTACTAAATAAACACAACAGCATACACGAAGAAACCAGGGGACTGTACTGCATTGAAGAACGTGACTGGGAATGGCTTTGTGAATGCTGCCTACAGACGGCACATTTCTCAGGTAGCGCTCTTTACGGTAGGTACTTAAGAAGTTTTTTATCTGTCCAGTATTATTGCACAACCTCTCAATCTGACCCACACACATTCAATATCACTGCACAATCGGTAACACTGAGTTATAATATTACCATCCAGAGGTCGTTTAAGATAACTCAGACACAATGAAGTTTTCAGTATTCACTTTTTCATTTTTGTTACTGGTATATAATCCGTAACCTACACTTTATCGAAATAATAGTTTTGAAAACTATGAAACTAGGGTGATATTATATTTAGGACAAAAGAAATTGTTTACAAGGGTATTAATGAAAGGAAATGCGCTAGGTTCATTATTTTTTATTAGGAATAATTCAATTAACAATAAACTGAGCTACAAATGATTACATAAAAGTGTGTTGAAGCCATATAGTACAACAGGACGTGATTTAATTGGAAACGAAACTTACTCGACAAGAAAATGAACCTTTTGTAATTAAGCCATGGTTCCCAATCCGAAGAGCAGAAAAATTTTGCACAGACATTTGGTCTCACATTGCAAGTGAACAAACCTTGATGCGTACAGTGAAGAGTATTGTTGATTTAAGGCATGGTAGAGGATTAGCAGATAGCTCTCTCTAGCCGGATGGATTGCTTCGATGACTACAACGTTTGACATCATTGACCGAGCTGAACATTTTTGTGATGTTTCATTTGCAACGACTGAGCAACATGTGGATGCTAAGAAATGCATGAATACAAAGAAATGAAGAAAGTGTAAAAAAAGTTGTACGACTGTTTCCTGTTCATAAGCATGTATTCTCCATTAGCATTGGGATAGCAATGAAAAGAACAGTTGCCACAAGCTGATGAACTTGGCAATCTACAGGGTGTTTCAAAAATGACCGGTATATTTGAAACGGCAATAAAAACTAAACGAGCAGCGATAGAAATACACCGTTTGTTGCAATATGCTTGGGACAACAGTACATTTTCAGGCAGACAAACTTTCGAAATTACAGTAGTTACAATTTTCAATAACAGATGGCGCTGCGGTCCGGGAAACTCTATAGTACGATATTTTCCACGTATCCACCATGCGTAGCAATAATATGGCGTAGTCTCTGAATGAAATTACCCGAAACCTTTGACAACGTGTCTGGCGGAATGGCTTCACATGCAGATGAGATGTACTGCTTCAGCTGTTCAATTGTTTCTGGATTCTGGCGGTACACCTGGTCTTTCAAGTGTCCCCACAGAAAGAAGTCACAGGGGTTCATGTATGGCGAATAGGGAGGCCAATCCACGCCGCCTCCTGTATGTTTCGGATAGCCCAAAGCAATCACACGATCATCGAAATATTCATTCAGGAAATTAAAGACGTCGGCCGTGCGATGTGGCCGGGCACCATCTTGCATAAACCACGAGGTGTTCGCAGTGTCGTCTAAGGCAGTTTGTACTGCCACAAATTCACGAAGAATGTCCAGATAGCGTGATGCAGTAATCGTTTCGGATCTGAAAAATGGGCCAATGATTCCTTTGGAAGAAATGGCGGCCCAGACCAGAACTTTTTGAGGATGCAGGGACGATGGGACTGCAACATGGGGCTTTTCGGTTCCCCATATGCGACAGTTCTGTTTATTGACGAAGCCGTCCAGGTAAAAATAAGCTTCGTTAGTAAACCAAATGCTGCCCACATGCATATCGCCGTCATCAATCCTGTGCACTATATCGTTAGCGAATGTCTCTCGTGCAGCAATGGTAGCGGCGCTGAGGGGTTGCCGCGTTTGAATTTTGTATGGATAGAGGTGTAAACTCTGGCGCATGAGACGATACGTGGACGTTGGCGTCATTTGGACCGCAGCTGCAACACGGCGAACGGAAACCCGAGGCCGCTGTTGGATCACCTGCTGCACTAGCTGCGCGTTGCCCTCTGTGGTTGCCGTATGCGGTCGCCCTACCTTTCCAGCACATTCATCCGTCACGTTCCCAGTCCGTTGAAATTTTTCAAACAGATCCTTTATTGTATCGCTTTTCGGTCCTTTGGTTACATTAAACCTCCGTTGAAAACTTCGTCTTGTTGCAACAACACTGTGCTCTAGGCGGTGGAATTCCAACACCAGAAAAATCCTCTGTTCTAAGGAATAAACCATGTTGTCTACAGCACACTTGCACGTTGTGAACAGCACACGCTTACAGCAGAAAGACGACGTACAGAATGGCGCACCCACAGACTGCGTTGTCTTCTATATCTTTCACATCACTTGCAGCGCCATCTGTTGTTGAAAATTGTAACTACTGTACTTTCGAAAGTTTGTCCGCCTGAAAATGTACTGTTGTCCCAAGCATATTGCAACAAACGGTGTATTTCTATCGCTGCTCGTTTAGTTTTTATTGCCGTTTCAAATATACCGGTCATTTTTGAAACACCCTGTAGGAATTTCAAAGAATATTGGTAGTAACGTTGACAGTGTGAAACTTCAAAGAAGAAATGGAATTCCGCCTCTAAAAGTGTATGATGTCTGAAATCACAGGGTACGACAAGATTATTGCTATCATTCTCGAAACGATTTTTCGTAGCATTGCGTTCCACAAAAATTCGAATGAAGAGCTTCAGCACTTTTTTGAGTACCAGTTGGTCCCGTATCCTGTGTCTATGTTCGACGATGTTGGTTTGCGGAAAACAAAAAAATCTGTGTTTTACAAATTGTTTGATACCAGTAATGATCCAACTGGCTTCGAAGAGGCAGAGTTCATTGCAGATGGAGGATTTCTGCTGCTTACAGTGTCATGGGAAGTAAAATAACTATTTTCTCCTATAATTACAAAGTATGTAGATTACAGCCCGCCGGGTTACTCTACACGCAGACATAGGGGTTACACTCGTCTGGTGTGAGACGTTCGCTGGGAAGGGGTCCACTGGGGGCCGAACCGCACAATAACCCTGGGTTCGGAGGGGTGAAGAGGACTGCGGTAGTCGTCGTGTGGTTGTGGACGGCTGCGGCGGGGACGGAGCCTCTCTGCCGTTTCTAGGTCCCCGGTTAACATACAATACAATACAGTGTAGATTACAGTCTGCGCAAAGCCACCAAAAGAACTGCACCAACTCTCAGGTTTAATGAAACAAGGTCAGTAACCACTGCAAAAGATTTGTTTCTGTCGAAGGAACAAAATAAATAGCCCCAGTTTCTTTACTGATTGTGCAACTTGAGGAAGAGCATTTCAGTACTAAGCAAGCTGTTGAGGACTCTTATACTTTTAATTGTAGCTACTGCTGTTGACTTTGCTTAGCACTCTATCGGCACTGTTATCGCTGGGGAGGACCCCAAGTTTCTTGTGACTCTGACCGCAGCAGCCTCATTGTGCGCTACCATTTCAATGAAGTCAGCAAAAGGCAGACAAGGTGATGTAGTCCACAGTTCTTTAAATATAAAATTGTCTCAGCTACCGAAAGACAAAATTCTGTTCTTATGTGCCTTCAGTGGCAGCGGCACAATTTCGTCGTTTTTCGGCAAAGGAAAATTGAAACTCCTCAAGACACCGGAGCCGAAAAGCAACTTACAGATAACAGCAGAGGGATATTCAACAATTCCAGTGCCCAACTGATGAGGCTAGACAGAAGTTTATGGCACCTCTGTGCTGTGGAGACGAAACAAAGCCATTAAATGCGCTTCGCTATCAAATCTATTAAAAATATGTATCAATAAATCATTCAGCTTCGCCTCTTTGTTTCTTACAGAAGCAGCTGCTGGGCAGGATTCACTGAGGATATATTTACATGTGCGAACATGGAAAAACAACCCACTGGACCCACAGCAGTAGAGCTGGAAAGCTTCAAAATTCTTTGTTTTTTGTATTACTTTAAAGCAGTTATATATAGTCATGTGTAACCCAGTATGTTGTTACTTGAATTAAGTTTCTTTATTCTCAACAAAACAATAACAAACCTATCGTATTTCTTTTCACTGCTGGCCCCAGTATACATTTTTTTTCTTTTTTATTTAACATTATTCTGCGAATTTCATGGTTTTTAAAATTATTATCTCGATTACATGCAGGTTAGGGATTATGTACCAGTAACAAAAATAATCAAAGTGAGAACTGAAAACTTTACTGAATGAAAGGGGGGAAGCTGATGTTGGTCGTTAATCATATGATTTATTTATAATTGAACAATAGCGATACTTACTTGGCACCTAGGTTTTTTGTCACTTTCTTTGACTTTTTGAGAACGTAATTTGATGCTCTACAACTTGTTTCCTATAAAATGTTGCGTCAGATTGGCTAGTTCTCAGATGCTGCACGTTTTATAGCGACGAAAGGGATGGCTTTCGAAAAGTGTGAAAAATTACCGTTTTCTGGCAAAGCTTTTCTAGAAGAAAATTTAATCAAATAGCAAAGTTTTGGTACTCAATCGATTCAGAATTTAATGCTCTACATTACTGGTAAAACTGGCTTATTAGGTTAAACGCTGCCTTGATCTGTGGTTATTGCGGCGGGGCAGCCGAAACGTGAAATCCAAAGACTGACGAATGCTTCTGCTGTGGTCTCAGCAGTGACATGATGCGTTTGTTGGCTCCGGTATTTGAATAAAAGGACAGAATTTGTGAAAATCAACTTATGAAATGAGTACAGTTTTTTCTGATTGAGCAGCGGTCACTGCTGATGATGGCGTGCATTCTTCGTATTGCATATGATGCCGTTGTTGTGGTCTTCAGTCTGAAGACTGGTTTGATGCAGCTCTCCATGCTACTCTATCCCGTACGAGTCTCTTCATCTCCGAACAACTATTGCAACCTACATCTTTCTGAATGTGCTTAGTGTATTTGTCTCTTGGTCTCCCAACACTTCCCTCCAATACTAAGGTGGTGATCCCCTGATGTCTCAGAATGTGTTCTACCATCCGATCATGTCTTTTGGTCTAGTTGTGTCACAGATTTCTTTTTTCTATTCAGTAACTCCTCATTAGCCACATAATATACCATCTAGTCTCCATCATTCTTCTGTAGCACCACATTTCGAATGATTCTGTTCTCTTATATCATCCATCTTTCACTTCTACGCATGGCTACACTCCAGACAAATACCTTCAGAAAAGACTTCCTAACGCTTAAATCTACATTTGACGTTAACAAATTCCTGTTTTTCCGAAATGCATCTGATACGTATGTAAAAAGAATTAATTGATTTCAAAATAAAATTGACTTCTGAAGCTTTTACTATTTCCAAGCCTTAGTAATTTAACATCACCATCAGTTCTGTGGGGCTTGTATTTGACAGAAACGAGAGCAGCAGATTCACAGTCCGGACACAGTGGTGAGATATGTAATTTGTATTTGCTCAGAATCATCGCAAGTCACTGTTAAATGATCCGCAGATAGCCTCAGGGATGCGCTTTGCTTATGACAGGATGAAATCAATGGCTGTACGCGAACTGAATTCGGCACATTGCGTCTCTCTACGATGATCTGCTGAGCTCGAGGTTCCAGCTAGCTTTTCTGGAACAAATATTAAAAATTCATAAATTATGTAGGCTACCATTTAATAATTGCGGGGAGTATATTTCGTCTTAAATGAAACATAAACATAGCCAGTCTGAAACGAACTTAATTATAAATCAAAACTAATTCTACTGCAGAGGGACTTACATAAAATTGTCTGCTCAGGTCGATGGAGACGAGAGAAAAGAGTACAGTCCGCTGAGATAAGCTTCGCTCCTCGCTTACATTTTGTTAAAAAGCATTTAAAAATATAATTTCTCCGATTCGCTTCAGCCACATTCTGATTTTTTTGATATAGTTGATCTGAATTTCGCGGTTCATACAAGTTTTATTACATTTTTTCCTTAAACAAAGAGTTCACATTCGCACAAGAAAATCATTTTTACATTTAAAAAAGATGACTTTCTTCAAATAATACTTCAGATGTCCAGAATTGGCATAATCTAGCCTGTGGCTCTGTCGATCGCTCAAAGCATATTCCGATGACAATTTGAATGGGCGAGGTGTCCAACGAGTTCTAAATGGACGTGATGAAAACTGCTCTTGGCGACAGAAAAACAGGCGTGTTGTGGTTGTGCAAGCCATCCTGTTTTAGGGCGTTGTCAGGCAGTACATGCTTGCGTCCGGTGTCTGACAAGCTTCGTTATAGGTCGGATCTCACGGTGTGATAGCCTGTGTAATGTATCGAAGGTGGCTCGCCTCATGGTGAATGGTGCTAGTAGACGAAGGTGGCTTGATGAGACTTGAGTTGGAGAGCCTGGATCATCGCAACGTTCAGTGTGCAATTCCATTATGATGTCGTGTAGGAATTCGAAAAAACTCTGACCCGTGGTCTAGGGGTGCCGGCACGGTAGCTCAGCGTGTTCGGTCAGAGGGTTAGCTGCCCTCTGTAATAAAAAACTGAGTTAATCTATCAACAACGAACTTAAAAGGATGTCTTACGACGTCCGCCCCGAGCAGATGCAACGAAAAAAAAAAGGGGGTAGCGTCTTTGATTCATAATCAAAACTTCTTCGGTCCCGGGTTCGATCCCCGCCACTGCCTAAATTTTAATAAATAATCAGCATTGGCGGCCGAAGACTTTCGGCATAAGAAGTCAGCCTCATTCTGTCAACGGCCTTGTCAAAGAGGGCGGAGGAGCGGATAGAGGTTCAGGGCACTCTCTTGTCCTAGGGGTGGGAAATTGCCCCTAAAGGCGGAAGAATCAGCAATGATCAACGACATGAGGATGCAGAAGGCAATGGAAACCACTGCATTAAATACACGTAACGTGTATCCACAGGACATGTGGCCTGTAATTGAAGAAGTGTCATGATGATCTCTCCATTGGCAAAAGATTCCGGAATAGTCCCCCATCCGGATCTCCGGGAGGGGACTGCCAAGGGGGAGGTTACCATGAGAAAAAGATTGAATAATCTACGAAAGGGTAACGTTCTACGAGTCGGGGCGTGGAATGTCAGAAGCTTGAACGTGGTAGGGAAACTAGAAAATCTGAAAAGGGAAATGCAAAGGCTCAATCTAGATATAGTAGGGGTCAGTGAAGTGAAGTGGAAGGAAGACAAGGATTTCTGGTCAGATGAGTATCGGGAAATATCAACAGCAGCAGAAAATGGTATAAATGGTGTAGGATTCGTTATCAATAGGAAGGTAGGGCAGAGGGTGTGTTACTGTGAACAGTTCAGTGACCGGGTTGTTCTAATCAGAATCTACAGCAGACCAACACCGACAACGATAGTTCAGGTATACATGCCGACGTCGCAAGCTGAAGATGAACAGATAGAGAAAGTGTATGAGGATATTGAAAGGATAATGCAGTATGTAAAGGGGGACGAAAATCTAATAGTCATGGGCGACTGGAATGCAGTTGTAGGGGAAGGAGAAGAAGAAAAGGTTACAGAAGAATATGGGCTTGGGACAAGGAATGAAAGAGGAGAAAGAATAATTGAATTCTGTAACAAGGTTCAGCTAGTAATAGCGAATACCCTGTTCAAGAATCACAAGAGGAGGAGGTATACTTGGAAAAGGCCGGGAGATACGGGAAGATTTCAATTAGATTACATCATGGTCAGACAGAGATTCCGAAATCAGATACTGGATTGGAAGGCGTACCCAGGAGCAGATATAGACTCAGATCAGCCGGCCGCGGTGGTCTCGCGGTTCTAGGCGCGCAGTCCGGAACCGCGCGACTGCTACGGTCGCAGGTTCGAATCCTGCCTCGGGCATGGATGTGTGTGATGTCCTTAGGTTAGTTAGATTTAAGTAGTTCTAAGTTCTAGGGGACTGATGACCACAGCTGTTAAGTCCCATAGTGCTCAGAGCCATTTTTGACTCAGATCACAATATAGTAGTGATGAAGAGTAGGCTGAAGTTCAAGACATTAGTCAGGAAGAATCAATACGCAAAGAAGTGGGATACGGGAGTACTAAGGAATGACGAGATACGTTTGAAGTTCTCTAACGCTGTAGATACAGCAATAAGGAATAGCGCAGTAGGCAGTACAGTTGAAGAGGAATGGACATCTCTAAAAAGGGCTATCACAGAAGTTGGGAAGGAAAACATAGGTACAAAGAAGGTAGCTGCGAAGAAACCATGGGTAACAGAAGAAATACTTCAGTTGATTGATGAAAGGAGGAAGTACAAACATGTTCCGGGAAAATCAGGAATACAGAAATACAAGTCGCTGAGGAATGAAATAAATAGGAAGTGCAGAGAAGCTAAGACGAAATGGCTGCAGGAAAAATGTGAAGACATCGAAAAAGATATGATTGTCGGAAGGACAGACTCAGCATGCAGGAAAGTCAAAACAACCTTTGGTGACATTAAAAGCAACGGTGGTAACATTGAGAGTGCAACGGGAATTCCACTGTTAAATGCAGAGGAGAGAGCAGATAGGTGGAAAGAATACATTGAAAGCCTCTATGAGGGTGAAGATTTGTCTGATGTGATAGAAGAAGAAACAGGAGTCGATTTAGAAGAGATAGGCGATCCAGTATTAGAATCGGAATTTAAAAGAGCTTTGGAGGACTTACGGTCAAATAAGGCAGAAGGGATAGATAACATTCCATCAGAATTTCTAAAATCATTGGGGGAAGTGGCAACAAAACGACTATTCACGTTGGTGTGTCGAATATATGAGTCTGGCGATATACCATCTGACTTTCGGAAAAGCATCATCCACACAATTCCGAAGATGGCAAGAGCTGACAAGTGCGAGAATTATCGCACAATCAGCTTAACAGCTCATGCATCGAAGCTGCTTACAAGAATAATATACAGAAGAATGGAAAATAAAATTGAGAATGCGCTAGGTGACGATCAGTTTGGCTTTAGGAAAAGTAAAGGGACGAGAGAGGCAATTCTGACTTTACGGCTAATAATGGAAGCAAGGCTAAAGAAAAATCAAGACACTTTCATAGGATTTGTCGTCCTGGAAAAAGCGTTCGACGATATAAAATGGTGCAAGCTGTTCGAGATTCTGAAAAAAGTAGGGGTAAGCTATAGGGAGAGACGGGTCATATACAATATGTACAACAACCAAGAGGGAATAATAAGAGTGGACGATCAAGAACGAAGTGCGCGTATTAAGAAGGGTGTAAGACAAGGCTGTAGCCTTTCGCCCCTACTCTTCAATCTGTACATCGAGGAAGCAATGATGGAAATAAAAGAAAGGTTCAGGAGTGGAATTAAAATGCAAGGTAAAAGGATATCAATGATACGATTCGCTGATGACATTGCTATCCTGAGTGAAAGTGAAGAAGAATTAAATGATCTGCTGAACGGAATGAACAGTCTAATGAGTACCAGTATGGTTTGAGAGTAAATCGGAGAAAGACGAAGGTAATAAGAAGTAGTAGAAATGAGAACAGCGAGAAACTTAACATCAGGATTGATGGTCACGAAGTCAATGAAGTTAAGGAATTCTGCTACCTAGGCAGTAAAATAACCAATGACGAACGGAGCAAGGAGGACATCAAAAGCAGACTCGCTATGGCAAAAAAGCCATTTCTGGCCAAGAGAAGTCTACTAATATCAAATAACGGCCTTAATTTGAGGAAGAAATTTCTGAGGATGTACGTCTGGAGCACAGCATTGTATGGTAGTGAAACATGGACTGTGGGAAAACCGGAACAGAAGAGAATCGAAGCATTTGAGATGTGGTGCTATAGACGAATGTTGAAAATTAGGTGGACTGATAAAGTAAGGAATGAGGAGGTTCTACGCAGAATCGGAGAGGAAAGGAATGTGTGGAAAACACTGATAAGGGGAAGGGACAGGATGATAGGACATCTGCTAAGACATGAGGGAATGACTTCCATGGTACTAGAGGGAGCTGTAGAGTGCAAAAACTGTAGAGGAAGACAGAGATTGGAATACGTCAATCAAATAATTGAGGACATA
This sequence comes from Schistocerca serialis cubense, assembly GCF_023864345.2. Taxonomy (NCBI): domain Eukaryota; kingdom Metazoa; phylum Arthropoda; class Insecta; order Orthoptera; family Acrididae; genus Schistocerca; species Schistocerca serialis. The sequence continues at coordinate 449,474,284 of NC_064639.1, read as the reverse complement.
GGTTGCAAGTGCTACTCTGAGATGAAGAGGTTAGCACAATAAAAGAATTCGTGGCGGGCCGCATCAAACCAGTCAGCAGACTGATGACCAAAAAAAAAGTAGGAATTCGCATAACTGTGCATCCCGAAGTTGGGCTGCTTAAGTTTTTCAAAATCGGTATCCGCTCAGACAGCACTGATCCATGAAAGGAAATGAGCTACGATATTGTCTGACGTCTGTTGTAATATCCGCGATGTAGGCCAACTGTATACTGCCAACAGTTTCCTGCCATAGGCTGACCGCTTATGCTGGGAGTCCGTCAACTTTTTTGGAAAGAAACATACTGTCCGTTACATGCCTGCTACTGACTATTGTAGAATAGCACTAATTGCAAAAACTCTCGCATTATAGATGATCGTCAGATGGACAGGTGTTATGAATGTGCCAGCTTTGTAGCCTGAGAAAGACAGTCTTTTAATTTTTTCCACTGCTTGTTGTATCTGCGGAGCCCAGTTAAATTTCTATTTACCTGTGGTGTGCTTGCCTGCTAACGGGTCTGTAAGAGGCGCCTAGATTGAAGGTGTATTAGGCGGGTGTCTACGATAATTTAACATATCGAGAAAGCTACGTGATTCGTGAAAGGTCTTTGGCCGCGATAGGTTGGGTTGGATGGGTTGTTTGGGGAAGGAGACCAGACAGCGAGGTCATCGGTCTCATCCGATTAGGGAAGGACGGGGAAGGAAGTCGGCCGTGCCCTTTCAAAGGAACCATCTGGGCATTTGCCTGGAGCGATTTAGGGAAATCACGGAAAACCTAAATCAGGATGGCCGGACGCGGGATTGAACCGTCGTCCTCCCGAACGCGAGTCCACTACGCCACCTCGCTCGTTCGCGATAGGTGACAAATGAATTCGGCAGGTTGTCGTGTAGGCTCTATACCGTCACAGCAAACAAAATGGCCGAGGAAGGTAAACTGAGATTGCCTCAGCTGAAACTTAATGTCGACAACGACGTCGAGATTGTGTAAAGCATTGAAAACTAGTTTGAGATGTTCGTCGTGTTTCCCCTGGGAAGGAGAGAAGACTAAAATACAATATCACGCAAGCAGATTAAGCAGAAGCGAAATTTCAAAAGAGCATTGTCTGTGAATCTTTGCTAAGTCTACACTGCAAAATTAGGGGGTTGCGTGTTCATATCTCGTCTGGGTCACCAATATGGAGAAGACGTAAGTCAAAATATTTCTAAGACATAAATTTACAAAAGAGTGTTTAGTGTTTCAAGAACACGAAAGGACTATAAACCGTTTATTGGTGTGAAGTACGCTGTTCGATTGCCGGAGAAATACTCTTATGGTACATCAGTGTTAACAATTATTAATTTCAAGTATAATTACTAGTGCAGAAACCAACGATTCGCTGATTTGATTGAGTGTCTGTTTGAACCGTACCGTTGGCTGAATGGGCAACGGAATAAATTCTTAACTGAATTTTACAACATTTTTTGAAAGTGACTAGAGGAAATAATTTTCGTTTATTTAACATATTCCTTCTGAAATAAGGCGAGTCTGTTGACATTCACGAAATTGACTATATACAGTTTTATTACATCAAGTATCAGAAGAAGCTGTGGTGATGACGGGACAACACAAGATCGGACAATCATAAAAGAAGACGAAGTAAATAGTCCAGAATTCAAATCGAGAACAGCTGCCAACATGAATAACGTAGAAGTAAATATCCTCGGAGTAGTGAAGCAACTTAAATCACTTAATAAAAGCAAGTCTTCTGGTCCAGACTGTATACCAATTAGGTTCCTTTCGGAGTATACCGATGCATTAGCTCCATACTTAACACTCATATACAACCGTTCGCTCGACAAAAGATCCGTACCCAAAAACTGGAAATATTCAAGAAAGGTAGCAGGAGTAATCCACTAAATTACAGGCCCATGCCGTTGACGTCGATATGCTTGAGGATTTTAGAACAAATATTGTGTTCGAACATTATGAATTACCTCGAAGAAAATGGTCTATTGACACACAGTCAACATGGGTTTAGAAAACATCGTTCCTGTAAAATACAAATAGCTCTTTATTGATTTGAAGTGTTGAGTGCTATTGACAAGGGATTTCAGATCGCTTCCGTATTTCTGGATTTCCGGGATGCTTTTGACACGGTACCACACAAGCGGCTCGTAATGAAATTGCGTGCTTATGGAATATCGTCTCAGTTATGTGACTGGATTTGTGATTTCCTGTCAGAGAGGTCACAGTGCGTAGTAATTGACGGAAAGTCATCGAGTAAGACGGAAGTGATTTCTGGCGTTCCCCAAGGTAGTGTTATAGGCCCTTTGCTGTTCCTTATCTATATAAATGATTTGGGAGACAAGCTGAGCAGCCGTCTTCGGTTGTTTACAGACGACGCTGTCGTTTATCGACTAATAAAGTCATCAGAAGATCAAAGCAAACTGCAAAACGATTTAGAAAAGATATTTGAATGGTGCGAAAAGTGGCAGTTGACCCTAAATAACGAAAAGTGTGAGGTCATACACATGAGTGCTAAAAGAAACTCGTTAAACTTCGGTTACACGATAAATCAGTCTAATCTAAAAGCCGTAAATTCAACTAAATACCTAGGTATCCCCCCCCCCCTCCATGAACCGTGGACCTTGCCGTTGGTGGGGAAGCTTGCGCGCCTCAACGATACAGATAGCCGTACCGTAGGTGCAACCACAACGGAGGGGTATCTGTTGAGAGGCCAGACAAACGTGTGGTTCCTTAAGAGGGGCAGCAGCCTTTCCAGTAGTTGCAGGGGCAACAGTCTGGATGATTGACTAATCTGGCCTTGTAACATTAACCAAAATGGCCTTGCTGTTCTGGTACTGCGAACGGCTGAAAGCAAGGGGAAACTACAGCCGTAATTTTTCCCGAGGGCATGCAGCTTTACTGTATGATTAAATGATGATGGCGTCCTCTTGGGTAAAATATTCCGGAGGTAAAATAATCCCCCATTCGGATCTCCGGGCGGGGCCTAATCAAGAGGACGTTGTTATCAGGAGAAAGAAAACTGGCGTTCTACGGATCGGAGCGTGAAATGTCAGATCCCTTAATCGGGCAGGTAGGTTAAAAAATTTAAAAAGGGAAATGGATAGGTTAAAGTTAGATATAGTGGGAATTAGTGAAGTTCGGTGGCAGGAGGAACAAGACTTCTGGTCAGGTGAATACGGGGTTATAAATACAAAATCAAATAGGGGTAATGCAGGAGTAAGTTTAATAATGAATAAAAAAATAGGTGTACGGGTAAGCTACTACAAACAGCATAGTGAACGCATTATTGTGGCCAAGATAGACACGAAGCCCACACCTACTACAGTAGTACAAGTTTATATGCCAACTAGCTCTGCAGATGACGAAGAAATTGATGAAATGTATGATGAGATAAAAGAAATTATTCAGGTAGTGAAGGGAGACGAAAATTTAATAGTCATGGGTGACTGGAATTCATCAGTAGGAAAAGGGAGAGAAGGAAACATGGTAGGTGAATATGGATTGGGGCTAAGAAATGAAAGAGGAAGCCGTCTGGTAGAATTTTGCGCAGAGCATAACTTAATCATAGCTAATACTTGGTTTAAGAATCATAAAAGAAGGTTGTATACATGGAAGAACCCTGGAGATACTAAAAGGTATCAGATAGATTATATAATGGTAAGACAGAGATTTAGGAACCAGGTTTTAAATTGTAAGACATTTCCAGGGGCAGATGTGGACTCTGACCACAATCTATTGGTTTTGAACTGTAGATTAAAACTGAAGAAACTGCAAAAAGGTGGGAATTTAAGGAGATGGGACCTGGATAAACTGAAAGAACCAGAGATTGTACAGAGTTTCAGGGAGAGCATAAGGGAACAATTGACAGGAATGGGGGAAAGAAATACAGTAGAAGAAGAAAGGGTAGCTTTGAGGAATGAAATAGTGAAGGCAGCAGAAGATAAAATAGGTAAAAAGACGAGGGCTAGTAGAAACCTTTGGGTAACAGAAGAAAAAGACAAAGACAAATGTAAGGATGTAGAGGCTTATCTCACTAGGGGTAAGATAGGTACTGCCTACAGGAAAATTAAAGAGACCTTTGGAGAAAGTAGAACCACTTGCATAAATATCAAGAGCTTTGATGGAAACCCTGTTCTAAGCAAAGAAGGTAAAGCAGAAAGGTGGAAGGAGTATATAGAGGGCCTATACAAGGGCGATGTACTTGAGGACAATATTATGGAAATGGAAGAGGATGTAAATAAAGATGAAATGGCGTGAAGAGTTTGACAGAGCACTGAAAGACCTAAGTCGAAACAAGGCCCCCGGAGTAGACAACATTCCATTAGAACTACTGACACCCTTGGGAGAGCCAGGCCTGACAAAACTCTACCATCTGGTGAGCAAGATATATGAGACAGGCAAGATACCCTCAGACTTCAAGAAGAATAGAATAATCCCAATCCCAAAGAAAGCAGGTGTTGACAGATCTGAAAATTACCGAACTATCAGTTTAATAAGTCACAGCTGCAAAATATTAACGCGAATTCTTCACAGACGAATGGAAAAACTGCTAGAAGCCGACCTCGGGAAAGATCAGTTTGGATTCCGTAGAAATGTTGGAACACGTGAGGCAATACTGACCCTACGACTTATCTTAGAAGAAAGATTAAGGAAAGGCAAACCTACGTTTCTAGCATTTGTAGACTTAGAGAAAGCTTTTGACAATTTTGATTGGAATACTCTCTTTCAAATTCTGAAGGCGGCAGGGGGAAAAACAGAGAGCGAAAGGCTATTTACAATTTGTACAGAAACCAGATGGCAGTTATAAGAGTCGAGGGACATGAAAGGGAAGCAGTGGTTGGGAAGGGAGTAAGACAGGGTTGTAGCCTATCCCCGATGTTATTCAATCTGTATATTGAGCAAGCAATAAAGGAAACAAAAGAAAAGTTCGGAGTAGGTATTAAAATCCATGAAGAAGAATTAAAAACTTTGAGGTTCGCCGATGACATTGTAATTCTGTCAGAGACAGCAAAGGACTTGGAAGAGCAGTTGAACGGAATGGACAGTGTCTTGATAGGAGGGTATAAGATGAACATCAACAAAAGCAAAACAAGGATAATGGAATGTAGTCGAATTAAGTCGGGTGATGCTGAGGGAATTAGATTAGGAAATGAGACACTTAAAGTAGTAAAGGAGTTTTGCTATTTGGGGACCAAAATAACTGATGATGGTCGAAGTAGAGAGTATATAAAACGTAGACTAGCAATGGCAAGGAAAGCGTTTCTGAAGAAGAGAAATTTGTTAACATCGAGTATAGATTTAAGTGTCAGGAAGTCATTTCTGAAAGTATTTGTATGGAGTGTAGCCATGTATGAAAGTGAAACATGGACGATAAATAGTCTGGACAGGAAGAGAATAGAAGCTTTCGAAATGTGGTGCTACAGAAGAATGCTGAAGATTAGATGGGTAGATCACATAGCTAATGAGGAGGTATTGAATAGAGTTGGGAAGAAGAGGAGTTTGTGGCACAACTTGACTAGAAGAAGGGATCGGTTGGTAGGACATGTTCTGAGACATCGAGGGATCACCAATTTAGTATTGGAGGGCACCGTGGAGGGTAAAAATCGTAGAGGGAGACCAAGAGATGAATACACTAAACAGATTCAGAAGGATGTAGGTTGCAGTAGGTACTGGGAGATGAAGAAGCTTGCACAGGATAGAGTCACATGGAGAGATGCATCAAACCAGTCTCAGGACTAAAGACCACAACAACAACAACAACAAACTAGGTATTACAATTACGAACAACTTAAATTGGAAGGAACACACAGAAAATGTTGTGGGTGAAGGCTAACCAAAGACTGCGTTTTATTGGCAGGACACTTAGAAAATGTAACCGATCTACAAAGGAGACTGCCTACGCTACGCTTGGCCGTCCGCTTTTAGAATACTGCTGCGCGGTGTGGGATCCTTACCAGATACGACTGGCGGAGTACATCGAAAAAGTTCAGAGAAGGGCAGCAAGTTTTGTATTATCGGAAAATATGGGAGAGAGTGTCACAGAAATGATACAAGACTTGGGCTGGACATCACTAAAAGAAAGGCGTTTTTCGTTGTGATGGAATCTTCTCACGAAATCCCAATCACAAACTTTCTCCTTCGAATGCGAAAATATTTTGTTGACACCGACCCTACATAGGGAGGAACGATCACCACGATAAAATAAGGGAAATCAGAGCTCGTACGGAAAGATATAGGTGTTCATTCTTTCCGCGCGCTATACGAGATTGGAATAATAGAGAATTGTGAAGGTGGTTTGATGAACCCTCTGCCAGGCACTTAACTGTGATTTGCAGAGTATCCATGTAGATGTAGATGTAGATGTAGAACACCATAAAGCTATATTCTTCATCAACGTTTTAGGTTCAGATGGGACAAGTGGTCGTAAAAAGATCCTAAGTGACAGGGACTGTAGACGAGTGTCCCGCCTTCTCAGTGACAATTGGTTTCCATCTCGACAGGATTTGTTGCGGCCAGTAACTGCAGGTCCAAATCAACCAGTTTCCTCGCGAGGGAATCGCATACACTGAGGTGAGAAAACTCATGAGACAGCGATCTGCACATGTGCAGATGGCGGTAGTATCGCATACACAGGATATGAAAGGAAAGTGCATTGGCGGAACTGTCATTTGTACTCAGGTGATTCATCTGAACATGTTGCCCTCGCGATTATGGCCGCACGACGTGACTTAAGACTCTGAACGCGGAATGCTAGTTGGATCTAGACGCATGGGACATAGCATTTCGGAAATAGTTAGGGAATTCAGTATTCTGAGATTCACATTGTCAAGAGTGTGCCGGGAATATCAATTTTCATTCATTACCCCTCACCATGAACAACGCAGTGGTCGACGGTCCTCTAACAACCGCAGACAAGCAACACTGCGTGAAATAGCCACACAAATCAATGTGGGACGTACGGACGTATCCGTTAGGATAGAGCGGCGAAATTTGGCGTTTATGGGCTACGGCTGCGAACGACAGACGCGAGTGCCGTTGCTAAAGCATGACATTGTCTACAGCGCCTCTCGTGGACTCGTGACCATATCGGTTGGACCCTAGACGATTGGAAAACTGTGGCGTGGTCAGGCGAATCCCAATTTCAAATGGTATGTGCTGGTGGTAGGGTTCGAGTGTGATGCAGAAAAATGGTTCAAATGGCTCTGAGCACTATGGGACTTAACATCTGTGGTCATCAGTCCCCTAGAACTTAGAACTAATTAAACCTAACTAACCTAAGGACATCACACACATCCATGCCCGAGGCAGGATTCGAACCTGCGACCGTAGCAGTCGCGCGGTTCCAGACTGAAGTGCCTAGAACCGCACGGCCACACCGGCCGGCTGTGATGCAGACCCCCACGAAGCTATGGACCCAAGTGGTCAACAAGGCACTGTGCAAGATGGTGGTGGCTCCATAATGGTGTTGGCAGCACTCACATTGAATGGATTGGGTCCTCTCATCCAACTGAACCGATCAATGACTGGTTATGTTCGGCTACTTGGAGACCACATGCAGCCAAGTGAAATTTTTATGGATGGCAGTGCGCCGTGTCACCAGGCCACAACTGTTCGCGATTGGTTTGCAAAACATTCTGGATCGTTGGAGTGAATGATCTGGCCACCCAGATTCCCTGTAGAACATTTATGGGACATAATCGACAGGTCAGTTCGTGCACAAAGTCCTGCACCGGGAACACTTTCGCAATTGTGGACGGCTGTAGAGGTAGCATGGCTCAGTATTCCTTCAGGAGACTTCCAACGACTTGTTGACGCCATGCCACGTCGAGTTGCTGCACTACGCCACGTAGTTGGAGGTCCGGCACGATATTAGGAGGTGTCCCATGACTTTCTCCATCTCAGTGTTCTTTGAATGTTTCGTGTCGCATGCCTCACAAAAGCCCATTCCTCGCGAGAACTGCATGTGTTGAATAGACAAAAAAAAAGAACACACAGAAACTAAACATTAGCTGACTGGAGTCGTATAGTGTGGTTCGACGAGTCACGGTTTTGAATCTACGTCTCGCTGAGGGGAAGAGCTGCCACTTCCGTTTGTAAGGGAAGCCAAAGAAATTCACAAACGTGGCAGTAGATTCAGCAAGGAAAAGTAACGCCTCGCGGCAAACGGACCCTGGATTCCCGCGCTACAGGGAACGACTGTTGCAGGAAGCAAGGAATGAACCACAGCGGTAATGACTAGAGAAAGGCGCTCAGGTAGGATAAGGTAAGTTAATATGACAACATTTTCAACAACATATATTGCTTTATTGGAGCAAAAAAATGTAAATGGTTGTAATTGGTATACGAAGTAGCTACATATGTAAGCCACATTTTATAAACGTATTACACTGTTCTTATTACTAGCACTGTTCATAATTGTCGATAAATATGAAGTGCTGAATACTCAGGAAAGTAACTTCGCAACAGGAAAGGTAATTCTGCAGCAGTAAGAAGCTATCGTCACAGTACAAAGTTTCATTCATCCTGTTGGAACAATTTCAGAAGTGGAATATTCACATCAGTTGTCACACATGTTGCCAGCTTCCTTTGCCAGTTGTTTTTGGCAGTCGTGATGGTGCGGTGTTAAGCAAAAGAAGTATTTTGTCCACGATACACATGCTTTTTTCACATCAGGTAAGTAAGTCGTCAGACAGACACCTCAGAACCAATCGTCATCTTTACTGTTGCCTAGACGTTGTTGTTTGGCTGAATTGGATGCAAATTTCAGGGCATTATTTATAGTTGTGGATCTTGATGTTGGTGGACTGGAATGTTGGTTACTTTCACCTACATAGAGACATTTAGCCAATGAATTCTTTCTCCTCGTGTTCTGTTGCGGTGTTCATTTCTTAACATCCAACTTCATGAAAAAGTCCCTGATGACGTTCTCACTGTCCACTGATGCACGGTACGCCGATAGATCCTCCGGAACCTTTAGACTCAAACCATAACGTTATTTGAATTTCGTCCACCACCGGTTACCAGCAGACTGTTTTGTACGGTAAAACATGTGCTCTCTTCCTCGGCTTGAAGCTAAATCATACGCGGATTTCCTGACTTGTATCACGATTGATCCAAAACCCGACTATCGCATCTCAGCAATGTAGTTGGCAACACAATGATCTGTTACAGCTGATGAAGCTAATGGCCTGCCCTGTTTTTCCGTCTGTGGATATTCATTGTCTTCATAGTCCAACAAAACTTTTTGATAGTGTTGTAGGGGACGTCATGTAGTATTGATGTTTTATATACACTCTTCTGGCCGTCTGTTACGACGTTACTGTAGTTGTTTGTGTGACTGTTCGATTCTAAGACACGCCATACGCTTACTGAACGTTCCGGATGATCAAAAATATTTTCGTTGGTTGTTTGTTAGTCTTACATTTAACTCTCACAAACATGAGCCCCGCCATTTTTTTCTAGTACACAGCGACGCATGTCGAGCATACTTTTATCGTTACACTGGGTGGTTATAATTCAAGTCCAGCCACTCACGGAAATCCACTGTAGGCTGTAATTATCGTGTGGCAGCGAAACTTGGTAGATATGCTGATGTGCTAATGCGGAAACAATTTGCGCTGAAAAAAGTAATTAGTTCCAGTTTTGGCCACCAGGTGCAAATCTGGCCAGTACACTGTTTGTATGTTGGTATGAAATCCACGCTGCCATTTGACAAGCCATAACGTGCGTGAACAATGTGACTTTAGGGAAAGACAGTGTTTTAGTGAAACTGATTTATGTGAACGGCAGCAATTACAGTGTTGCAGTGAGAGACTATCGCCGACGTAAAAGTCTGAGGAGAGGCCCGACGACTTTAAATGATTTAAAGATCATAATGAAATTCGAAAACGCGGGCGAGCTTGGTGAAGCGCCTGGAAGAGGAAGGCGTTCTGTCCCGGTGGATGATATTGACGAGCTTGCTGTTGATATAACTGACTATTCAGCGCGTGCCCCGGGTACTGCTACTGCTCGGGCAGTATCAAAAGAATTGTTCATCCCATGGTCAACAGTACGGAAAAGTTTTGCGCTCTATTTTTCACTGGTACCCATACAAGGTCCAGACGGTGCAGCAACTGAAATCTCATGTTCCTTAACAACATTCTGAATTTGCTCTTCGGCTTCCGGCACTGATCGAAGTTGATAACATGTGGCCGGGAAATATTCTACGGAATGGCTAGGGACATGTTATACATCAGGATGCAGTGAATACGCAGAACTGCCAAATTTGGCGTACTGTTAAACCCCGTGTTGTGCACCAAGAGCCATTGCATTCGCCGTTTCTGACTGTTTGAGGGGACTTGATCACGCTGCTTCGCGAATACAGCATCCCGTCGACGTCTCTGATGCTCATATTGAACGAACTGTGTAAGCGGTTGTTAATAATACAGTAAACATTATGCCTGTGTCACTTGTTTGACCTTTCTGCCAGATATGCACCTGATGGCCAAAATTTGAACTATTTATTTTCCAGCGTAAATCTGTAGCGCATTAACGCATCAGAATAAGTTTAACTGCCATTCGATAATTTATTTATTTATTTATTTATTTATTGTTCCGTGGGACCAAATTAAGGAGAAGTCTCCATGGTCATGGAACGAGTCAATACATGAAATTATAACACGATATTAGAAACAGATTAAATGAAATATAAAAAAACATATTCAGGTGACAAGTCATAAGTTTAAATAAAGAAAATCAACAATGTAACACTGGAATTTGCTTAATTTTTTAGCTCTTCCAGGAGCTCCTCGACAGAATAGAAGGAGTGAGCCATGAGGAAACTCTTCAGTTTAGACTTAAAAGAGTTTGGGCTACTGCTAAGATTTTTGAGTTCTTGTGGTAGCTTATTGAAAATGGATGCAGCAGAATACTGCACTCCTTTCTGCACAAGAGTCAAGGAAGTGCATTCCACATGCAGATTGGATTTCTGCCTAGTATTAACTGAGTGAAAGCTGCTAACTCTTGGGAATAGGATAATATTGCTAACAACAAACGACATTAAAGAAAATATATACTGTGAGGGCAATGTCAGAATTCCCAGACTATTGAATAGGGGTCGACAAGAGGTTCTCGAACTTACACCACATATAGCTCGAACAGCCCGTTTTTGAGCCAAAAATACCCTTTTTGAATCAGAAGAATTACCCCAAAAAATAATACCATACGACATAAGCGTACGAAAATATGCGAAGTAGACTACTTTTCGTGTTGAAGTGTCACTTATTTCAGATACTGTTCTAATGGTAAATAAAGCAGCATTTAGTTTCTGAACAAGATCCTGGACATGGGCTTTCCACAACAGCTTACTATCTATCCGAACGCCTAGGAACTTGAACTGTTCCGTCTCGCTTATAATATGCCCATTCTGTCTGATCAAAATATCGGTTCTTGTTGAATTGTGAGTTAGAAACTGTAAAAACTGAGTCTTACTGTGATTTAGCATCAAATTATTTTCCACAAGCGACGAACTTATTTCATGAACTACATTATTTGATACTGTTTCAACATTACACACAATATCCTTCACTATCAAGCTGGTGTCATCAGCAAACAGAAATATTTTTATATCACCTGTAATACTAGAAGGCATGTCATTTATATAAATAAGAAACAGCAGTGGCCCCAGCACCGACCCTTCGGGAACGCCCCACTTAACAGTGCCCCATTGGGACTGAATATCACTACCACTCTCAATATTGCGGAGCATTACCTTCTGCTTTCTGTTCTTAAAGTAAGAGGCGAACCAATTGTAAGCTACTCCCCTTACTCCATAATGGTCCAACTTCTGCAGTAATAATTTGTGCGTCAACACAGTCAAAAGCCTTCGTTAAATCAAAGAAAACATCTAGCGTTCGCAACCTTCTATTTAATCCGTCCAAAACCTCACAGAGAAAAGAGAATATAGAGAATATGGACCTCTGTGAGTAGCTTCATTTTAATTATAAGCACGCAGTATTACATGCTTACAGATTCCTTATTTCACGTGTTGACCTTTGGTTTTAGTCTCGGGGTCTTCGGCTGACGTGTCTGTTTATGATATTGCCGACGTTTCGCCAGCAGGAGTCAAGATTCATCGTCAATTGCTGGTGGCGGACTGGAGGATGAATCTTTGACAATGCCAGCCACTAGGACTGGCGAGCGTCGAAAATACAACTGAAGATCCATAAGACGAAAGCCAACTGGCAACACGTTAACAAGACATTATGAAAACGTCTAGCTTCTTTTAAAAAGTCCTTGGTTTTTTTTTTTCGGGTAGGGCGCAAACAACATAGAACACATTAGGGGAGACCGTGGCGCATTTACGAGGATTTCTTTTCAGGACTTTTTAAATTTATTTGGTTAGCTTTATCGCATTTAAAGCTGTAACACGGTTATTAAAGTATAACTTGGCATATATACTTCTAACTCAATATTACATTTGAGAGTACAAGATAATTTTGTAGAGGGTAAAGAGGAATGCGTAAACGGGCCCCGGATATTGGACAGGCTTATGCATCTATAGGGGCACGTTTACGCATATCATAGAACACAATATGATTAAACAAAACACACTACTACAGTTTTCAAAATTGTCAATAAACATAATTACAGGCTTATTCGCTTACATCAATTAACATGGTAAAATACAAAAATTTTACTGGCAGGAAACAAAATTTTTTGATGAACTTCTTCCACCTGTTAGCATAATAAGGCCTACATAGATTTCTGATGTCAATTAAAAGCTTATTCATGATCATTGTCCGAGTTGCAATTTATGCACACAACAAAAATGTGTTTCCTGTGACACAATCGTCGTGAGACCACCTTTTACCCATAAGGCATTAGATCATTTTTTTATTTCTTTTTGGCTGGTTTTATCGCTTCAAGCAGTAAATGCAATTGCAGTTTTTATCCTCTACATCAGACTGCACGAGACTATAAGAGAAACGAAGAAGTACTGGACGGGACATTCGCTGAGATGGGAGTTCCTGCTAATAGACACTTTGGAAGGACTAGTTTGTGAGAGGAGATTGGGAGGAAGGAGGAGTTACATGACGACAGCCGACGTAAAGGGAAATGGAAATTAGGTAGCCTCGAAGAGCATGCCAGAAGACAGAAGAACAATTAGAGTCACAATTTGAAGATCTGTCTTTTGGCTCTTTGGACAGAACACTAATGACAACATCAGATGTAGGTATATTCACATATTACCTTGTTCTTGCTGTAATCAGTTTCTTATCTTAACAGGCCTTGCTCTCATAGAATTACTTTTTTCTGCTTGAGATTCAATACGTTCAAATACCATTTTAGTACTTTAATCTTTTATTCTGTCGTGCCTTCATTTTTTTAGATTGGGTTACCAACTGCTGTTGTCTTAAACTGTCCTTGACTGGGTATCAGCTAGGACGGCAATGCAAAGTAGTGCGTAAACTTTGCCAGAAGTCCTTCAGGTGCGGTTGTTAATTTTATGTAAAAATGTGAAAGTGAGACTTCTCCCTGTCATACGTGAATTAACCACCCTCCAAATAATGAAATAGGAGTCCTACGACTACTAGATGAGAAAAGAATTGCAATTACTGTACTTGGATTTATTCTGATAAAGCTATGCACAAACAATTGACAAACAATGACAATACTATATAAAAACATCTTGGCATATCTAACAAAGGCGTTGGAGGGAAGGTTCTGATAATTGTAAAGTGAATTTATTACAGTTGTGAGGTGCCTAGTGATGGTTGTGATGTTAATTGAAAGGCAAGTAGTAGAAGGGAATACGTCGTACCTAGGGCCAGATTGTGCGTAGCAAACTTCCCTAATGTGCTGCTGTCCAGGAAAGTTCTCACGCTCAAATTATTCTTGGCACCAACAGCTGCCTAAAACCCGAAGTAGAAAACTGTGATATTTAGCGAGTTGTTCATCGGAAGGACAGATTAGACGCAATAGAAGGGAAGCATTCATTGGAGTTGCCAAATATATGTCTCCGTTGAAGCTGAAATTGTGTGTGGCAGTGAAGCTATCTGGTCACGATAAAAGGTCTAGGTGAAACTAAGTTAATTACTGGATGTTTTTACCGGCCACTTGATTCTCTGTGACATTTCTACAGTCATTGAAAGGAAGTCAGCGGTCTGTGGTGCGTGGATACAGATCATGCAGTGCTAGTTGGAGGCGACTTTAACCTACCAAGTGTAGACTGGGACGTCTATGGGCTCACTGTGGAGGACGCATACAGAAAGTCTTGCAAACTACTTTTGGACACGTTTTCCGAAAACTGTCTTGAGCAGCTAGTTCGGCAGCCCAGAGGCAATGGAAATGTCTTACACTTTGTGGTTACAAACAGGCCGGACCTTGTCGATGGCATCAGTATAGAGAAGGGGATTACTCTATCAAAAAGAGCAGATAAACAATCGTTAGCATCTCACTTAGACAATAGATTGACATCATTAGTTCCAGTATGATGGACATAGACACTCAGCCCTTGTGAGGCAAACTGAGGAGCTACTTGACTGAGAAGTAGCGGCTCCGGTCTCGTTAACTGACATACGGCCGGGAGAGCGGTGTGCTGACCACATGCCCCTCCATATTCGCATCCAGTGTAGGCTGAGGATGACACGGCGGCCGGTCGGTACCGCTGGGCCTTCCGAATCCTGTTCGGACGGAGTTCAGTTTAGTTTTATGATGGACATAAAGGAATTATGGGCAAAGTTTAAACAGATTGTAAATCGTGCTCTGGACAAGTATGTGCCTGGTAAATAGATTAAGGACGGAGAAGATCCACCGTGGTTTAGCAATGAAATTCGGAAAAGGCTGAGGAAGCAAAAGTGTTGCACTCCCAGTTCAAAAGAGAACGCGCAAATGAGGATAGGCAAAAGTTTGTAGACTTGTACGTCTACGAAAAGATCTATCCGCGAAGCATACAGAAGTTATCACCGTCATACCTTAGCAAAAGATCTGGCCGAGAACTCGAGAAAACTCTGGTCCTATGAAAATCGCTAAGCGGGTCTAAGGTTTCCATCCAGTCATTCATTGACCAGTCTGGTGTGGCAGTTGAAGATAGTAACAAGAAAGCCGAAGTTTTAAATTCCGCTTTTAAGAAATCGTTCATGTAGGAGAATGTTCGAATGTTCATGTACGAACATGCCGTTGTTTCACCAGCGGACAGAGTCCCGTATGGATGGCATAGTACTAAGCGTCCCTGTCGTAGAGAAACACTGAAAGAGTTCGGTTTTACAAAGAATATTCTACGAAATTCGCTCCTTGCATAGTTTGCATTTATCGCGAATCCTTGTCCTGCGCAAAGTCCCAAGCCTCGCGATAAAAGCGATATCCTTAACATCGGTTAGCTGCAGAATTCTAGAACATATACTTAGTTCGAATATAATAAATCTCCTAGAGACCGAAAAACTTATTTCCACGAGTCAGCACGGTTCTAGAAGCGTCACTTGTATGAAACTCAGCTTTCCCTTTTCTCACATGATATATTGCGAACTATTTCCGAAAAGCATTTGGCACGGTACCCCATACAGTCTGTTAACGAAGGTACGAGCAGATATGTGAGTAGCTCGAAGACTTCTTAAGTGATAGATCTCAGTACGTTGTCCTCGACGGCGAGCGCTTACCACACACAACGGTATTGTCAGGAGTGCTCCAGGGAAGTGTGACAGAACCACTATAATTTTCTTTATGCATAAAAGAAATGGCAAACAGGCTGAGCAGCAATCTGCGGTTGTTTGCTGATGGTGCTGTGGTGTACGGGAATGTGCCGAATATGAATGGTCTGGGATGATAAAAGATGACTCAGACAAAATTTCTATTTGGGGTGATGAATGGCATCTGCCTTGTGGAGTATGTAGATGGAGATATAGATGTAGAGTTGAAAGCAGAACTGTTCATGGAAGTAAAAGTGCAAGTCTTCAAGTGAAGCTTATTTAAATGGCCAAAAGTTTAAGAAATGACTCTAGTTTCCTTAAACAATGTCTCGCAGTTGCGGCTCGATTTCAATACAGTGTTGTAGATGGATGGACGCTGAAGCGGCTACAGATTCAGTCATTGGGGCACCATGATCCTTGTCAACGGCAAAGTGCAAACCAGCCCGGGTCCCTACATCAGCGCCGGCCGGGGTGGCCGAGCGGTTCTGGGCGCTACAGTCTAGAACCGCGCGATCGCTACGGTCGCAGGTTCGAATCCTGCCCCGGGCATGGATGTGTGTGATGTCCTTAGGTTAGTTAGGTTCAAGTAGTTCTAAGTTTTAGGGGACTGATGACCTCAGAAGTTGAGTCCCATAGTGCTCAGAGCCATTTGAACCATTTTTTTTTTAATCCTACATCAGCTCTGGCGCCAGAGGGCCAGTGGCATATCTCGGCAGCCGTTGCTGGAGAAGACCCAGATCTAGCCATTAAAGATGAAGTTTCCAATGATGTGACTTCTGATCGGGTGCTCTCTACCAGGAAACCTCCTATTGCCTCATTTCACATCTCCAAACTAAATTGTCCCTGAGAATATGCTAGTCCCCCTTCCCTGGTCAAAGATCTCTTCGATTAACAAGTAATGTGCTTTCTAACATTTTACACTGCAAAAAGTCATCTCACTCTGTCTCTGCCTCGCTCTTTGACCAATGAGGCCGTCTTCGATGGCACAGCTGAAGTTCTCTGTCTAACGTCTTATTTATTTATCAATCTCTGTGATTCATGTATCGAGTAAATATTTATTTTTTGTTAAGCCAACACGTCCAGCGGCATCTCACGCTTCCAGACGCCCAAAATTGCACGTCCTCATTCCATTTTCTATATGTCTTTCTGTGGCATGAGGTGCTTTCACCAGAGAACAACATAGCTTTCTATTTTGATGCACAATAGTGCCTTCTGCTAAATCGTAATTTCGATAGAATTGCGGTGTTCACAAGATGATTCCCAACCGTTTTTAGGGCGCGAAGTGCATATGCATAATGTACTAACTTATATCCATCGATGCTGTAATTCGCGTTTGTACGAAAATGACATTAATCGGAATCAAATGGTGTTCAGCTTGCAGGGATAGCTTGTATCTCAGAGAAGGAAGACAGAAGAGCGAAACAACGCAAAAAAGGGTGTGCGTACGAAAAATGTTATTACATGGTACAGAAGGAGAATTTCACTCACTAGAAGGAGCTCAAGGAAGAGGAACCTCCATCTTACAAATATTTTAGAAAGTCGAAGCAACAGTTTTTCTTCATTTGCTACGTCACAACCGCCACGCAGAACTGCTGAAAGGAACACGGTATTACCCTGTGGAAAATTGGTTTGTTTAAGTTTAGTTGCCAGTTTAATGCTAATTTTTGTGCAATAGTCATAGTCCCTCAATACATTTCCCTTCAAGATTTGTATGTTTACTTTACATCTTGTATTGGCTTTCAACAGTTCAAGTGCGCAAGCAGTGAAGGGAACAAAAGAAAAATTCGGAGTAGGTATTAAAATCCATGGGGAAGAAATAAAAACTTTGAGGTTCGCCGATGACATTCTAATTCTGTCAGAGACAGCAAAGGACTTGGAAGAGCAGTTGAACGGAATGGATAGTGTCTTGAAAGGAGGATATAAGATGAACATCAACAAAAGCAAAACGAGGATAATGGAATGTAGTCGAATTAAGTCGGGTGATGCTGAGGGAATTAGATTAGGAAATGAGACACTTAAAGTAGTAGAGGCGTTTTGCTATTTGGGGAGCAAAATAACTGATGATGGTCGAAGTAGACAGGATATAAAAGGTAGACTGGCAATGGCAAGGAAAGCGTTTCTGAAGAGCAGAAATTTGTTAACATCGAGTATAGATTTAAGTGTCAGGAAGTCGTTTCTGAAAGTATTTGTATGGAGTGTAGCCATGTATGGAAGTGAAACATGGACGATAAATAGTCTGGACAGGAAGAGAATAGAAGCTTTCGAAAAGTGGTGCTACAGAAGAATGCTGAAGATTAGATGGGTAGATCACATAACTAATGAGGAGGTATTGAATAGAATTGGGGAGAAGAGGAGTTTGTGGCACAACTTGACAAGAAGAACGGATCGCTTGGTAGGACATGTTCTGAGGCATCAAGGGATCACCAGCGTGGAGGGTAAAAATCGTAGAGGGAGACCAAGAGATGAATACACTAAGCAGATTCAAAAGGATGTAGGTTGCAGTAGGTACTGGGAGATGAAGAAGCTTGCACAGGATAGAGTAGCATGGAGAGCTGCATCAAACCAGTCTCAGGACTGAAGACCACAACAACAAACAGTTCAAGTGCTTGCTTCTACTAGGGTTAGCTACCAAAACCACATAAATGTTGACCACTGATGCTTGCAGAACTGTTACACACACAATCCACACAGCCACTTAGCAATAAATAAGCCTGCCATAAACATATATTTAAACACACGACACCTAATACATTAATTGATGTGGTTTTCGCAAAAAAAAAAGCATGTTGGCACTGTTACAGTGTCTGAAGGTTTCAATCCATTTCTTTATCAAACATTACAAGTACCTGACGACATACAAATAAATTCCATTTATTAATCAATCTGATTCTAACCACAGTACTGTTCTCACTTCAGGTTGCAGCAGTCCGTTTCATTATAACGTATGAAATACGGTGCCAGCATGGATAAAAATCCACTTTGTAAATGCAGTACAGGACAAGGAATTTAGTACAGTTCACACTGCTGCCACATTCCTTCGATTAATGTTTCGTCATTCATTATACACTCATAAATTTTAACAGAAGAAATAACGAAACGAAACAATTTTTAACAAAAACAACAAAGACAGTAACAACTGATATCAACCACTAAACGCACGAAAAAACGAATATGGCTGTGTATCGGGAGAAAATGAGCTGGGGTCACGTGATCAACAACGATGATGGCGTCAGACTTCAAAACTTTCTTCCTGAAAAACGTTCACGTGACGTTACTTGACGTGACGGCCAGTGTGTATTTGCCTTTAGAGTGCGGGGAAACCTCTGAACTCCACATTCTGTGACGGAACGCTGACGTCCAATACCGCATCGCTACTCGTGGTTTCACCGTCCTTCAACCACGTTCCACAGACGCTCTTAAGACTGTAGCAGGCGAGCAACTGACCATGTTAGCGATTGCTTGTTCCCAGGTGCCGGGCACTAACGAGATGCCCTTCACAAAGGCGCTTATTCGATGGTTTTCTCTCTTTTATGACCCTTATAGTCGCCTGAATGATTCCTTATTCGTTCCTGCTCCGATTATACAGGGTGGGCAGAAACAGTCTGGTAAGCTTGTGAGACTGTGACAGAGGAGGTTGGGCTGAGAAATAGCTAGTAAAAAAAAAAAAAAAATTCGATCACATTGCGCTGTTTCCGAGGAAGTTCGCCAATCAAGTCGTTACGCGCGCTTATTCAAGCAGCCTGCCAGAGACATTGTCGCTTAACTTGTTGTTCATTTATTTTCCTCAACCCGAACAAACATTGCTTTTGCTCACCTAATTTAAATTTGTCACTATCGAAAAAGGCTCATATTAATTGGTAATGAGCATTTCAACAAGTGGCAACCCATGGACCTACAGATGTCTGTAAATTACCGCATTTAGCCTGTGTAAGTTCTTTAATTTTCACGTGCAATGACGTGACTGGCAAACTTCAGTGCTAAATAACTCGGAAATAGCACAACGTATCCAAAAATTATTCTTAACGACCATTTTTCAGCACAACCTCTCCTGCAACACCCTTAGAAGTTTTTTTGAGCTTGCCACCCTTTATATTTTCCTTACGTCTCATGTGTCCGCGCCGTCACCAGGCGGCATTCAGTTTCGCAGTGAGCAGTGGTCTTAACGTTTTGGTTCATCAGTGTATATTATCAATAAATCGAAAAGAAAATTGTGTAAATTAAAAATGGTTGATGACCTTTAGTACTCAGGGAACCGTAAACAGCGACAGGCTGCACAGTATAATAAATTAACTGAAGGGTAAGGTGAGCTCGAGTGTTTCTAGTAAACTTAGTAGGGTTGTCAAAACTAAATCTCCGTAAATGTCCTGACTGAGTAACTGACTCATCATCGATCAGCCCAAACCGCTAAGGATAAAAGCTTTAAATTTTGAGAGCGTGTTACCTAGTTCTTTAGGCACCGTTGAAAAAGTGATTTTTCGAACTTCCACACCTAAGTGGGTGAAATAGGGAACGAATATTTTAAAAATATGTCGCCAATAAGAAAATTTGAAGCTAGAACTAAAACAATTGGTATTTGGTTTCTCGGTCAGAGATAAAAGAAATGCGTGAAGAAATGCGTGTTTCATCAGCTTTGGAAATTTAACCCCTTTGGAGGTGAAATAATGGGTCGAAGATCTTTTGGAAACAAATTATTATTAAAGAATTACTAAAGCATTTGGAAAGCTACAGCTATGAAAATCGGTATTTTACTGCTCGGTTAGAAATTTAAAAAATATGAAAGTTTTTAAGAAAGTATTTCGTTATATCTAAACATATTCGAAGCTAAATGTATGAAAATTTTTTCACCTCTTGGTTAGAAATAAAGAAATATGTTAGGGAATGAAAGTTTCTATAGAAGTATCACCACAAAATCTCAAAAGCCACGATTTAAAAAAACTTCCGACTTCAGCTACCAAAAACCCTTTTTGGTTTTTGGTTAGAAGTACAGTACATTCGCAAAATACCATGTCTCTGTGGTCATAATTAGCCTGAATAGTTTAGAAGATGTTGCAATTTGTGAACAACACAAACATTCCACGACACAAAAACAAAACAAAAGAGATCTGTGCACGCCACGCCATACTGACTACGCAAGCGAAGCGGCGGGCGCTAAGTTAGTTTCGCATATATTTGAAACGAAAATGTATGTACAGGCACCGGGTTTCAGTAAGCTTGGTTTAATATCCTGGTGGATGGTAAAGAGACCGAGATAGCTGTTTGCTGGGTTTCAAAAACGAAAAGGCGATGACTATGACCTAGAGTAAGGCGACTAAAAGGCATTAGAAACACACAGGAATAGCATGGGTGCGTGTTGCTGAAGGCTGTAATGCACAGTTAAATGTTGTGGAGGACTTCATCCTACAGTTGCTGTCAAATCGCTGATGATAGTATTTGAACTATTACGACAGTAAAAGGATTCATTGGCGTCATCTCCTTCTGGGTAACACATCATTTAATGGTTGCAATACAAGCCACTTATCTTCTGGACAATTACTTCCACTGTGTTGATTTTTTCAGTCACGTACAGATTTTTAGAATTAATATTTTGCTAGATTGAGATTGCTGTGACATAAATTTGTTCTGCATGAAATAGCACTAGTGTAAATGGCAAGAGAAGTACAGGGTGTCCCACTCAAACCTCCCTAATTTCAAGAACCCAGGAGAGAAAAACCACAGTGGATACGACAATGAAAAATGCACCACATTGTAGAGCATCTCAAAGAATTTATATTCCCGCATCAGAAGTGCCCAATATCGTCGCCAGAGTGCAGCATGGTTGCATGAAGTGAAAATGGTGACTCCACAGCAGTGCGCGCAAGCTGTAATGTGGTTTGTAAAAACAAAATCTTGCTGTTCTGAAACGTTCTGGCGGTGCATGTTAAGGAATTTCAGGAGAGACAGTGTAGGACATCAGGCAAACGTTTCTCAGAAGCCCACGTAACTCAATCCACCAACCATCTAGGCATCTTGATGTACCACGATCAGCATAGCATCGTGTAGTTCACCAGCGTCTTTGTGTGTGTGCTTACAAAGTGCAAATTCTGCTACATCTGACGCCGAACGTCACATCACGCCGACAACAATTTGTTGCGGATATGCTGCAGCATATTGATATGGATGCCAGCTTCCTGGAAAGATGTTATTCTTAGATGAGGCAACCTTTCATTTATCAGGAAGGGTTAATAGGCATAATGTTCGGGTTTGGGTTTCGCAAAATCCGCACTTTGTGATTGAACAAATTCGTGATAGCCCTAAACTAAACCTCTGGTGCGGGCTAATGCACGACAGGATTGTTGGGCCGTTGATCTTAGCGGAAGAAACAGTGAATGGGTCAGTGTATATGCAAATGTTGGAGTAGTTTGTGTATCCACAGATACAAGACTTGCAACCCAACATCATTTTTCAACAAGATGGAGCTCCACCGCATTGGTCAACGGCTGTTCGCAAGTCCCTGGATAGGAAATTTCCCAATCGTTGGATTTGACGCGGAGGACCCACTGCCTGGCCACCACATTCACCCGACATTACGCTGCTTGATTTCTTCATGTGGGGATTCATGAAGGGCCGCGTGTATGCGACCAAAGTGGACGATATTCCTATGTTGCGACTTCGTATCACAAATGCGATTGCAACAATAACAGAGGACATGTTGCAAACAACTTTGCAAGAAATTGAATATAGACTCGGTATTCTTCGTGCTACAAATGGTTCACACGTAGAGGTATATTGATGATAAATAAATAAATTCTTTGAAAAGCTCTACAATGTGGTGCATTTTTCATTGTCGTATCTACTGTGATTTTTTTTTGGGTCTTTGAAATCAGGGAGGTTTGAGTAGGACACCCTGTATTCTTTTTTACATAGGCAACTGGGTTAATACATTCACCGTAATACGTATACGCCGCAGTCTGACATATATAAGTTAGACTGTGATATCTACGCCTGATTTCTCTCGAATACACTTCCATAGATTGTACACTTGTTCTTGGTTTCTGCATGACTGGAAAGGGGGTGTACGGTATTCATTCGTATTTGCACAAATAACGAACACCTTAATTTTACCTATTTCAGCCAAAACACTTCGATTTAAAACGGTGAATAACGCAAAACAAGAAAATAATGTAACCCGAAACTATTGAAAGTGAGAATATTAGGAAGAATGTGCAGTTAATTTAAAAGTAAAAATTATAAAGAATCCTTCGAAATCAGAGTCAGATTTGCAAAGTTAGATATTACTGCAGGTGATACCTTTTAGCTCTTCGCTAATGTGCTCTAAAGGAGTAAAAAGTGAATCTTACCTTTCTGTAAAATAAATTCGTGCTGGTCTTTCATTTCATTTGCCGCACGCTTCCTTACGGAAGTAGCAATCGGCAGCTTATAGACAAGATAAATTCGCCGTGGACTGTAAAAATATCCTTCTACATTTGTATTCATAGTGTGTGAACTTTCTTCTAGATTTAAAACCTTCAATTGTCAAATTAGTTTTGTGTCTCGCTCTTATTGTCAAGTCGACAGCAGCAGTGAAAGTCTACATTGCATCGAACTTTCACGCTTATTTCTTCGATTAGTATAATTAGTATATTAGCTGGAACTTTTTAGAGGTAAAAATGACGTTTACCTTTTCGTAGATAACTTCAGGCAAATGCCGGGACAGTTCCTTCATCAAGGTCACGACCGACCACCTGTCCTATCCTTATAGGGAATCGCTTATGCAAGTCTTTCTACTCGATACCACTCCAGTGACTTGTGTGTCCCTTACCACTTCAACCAGGGAAAGAGGACCTAAAGTTTAATGTGGACTCCTCAAATCGTTGGGTTAAAAAGAAGACGCTATATCACGAGGTCCTAAGTGCATGTACATAGGTCAACTAATAGACAGACAGACGACAAATAGTACAAAAATGTTTTTATGTGATATAATCATATGTTGACATTTTTCGGATTCTTTCCCTTAACTCTACCATGAAACCTTGCTTCTTGTCAGATTTCATGGTTTTCGGTCAACAGAAGTACCCGAAAAGTCTCGAAAATGGTTCAAATGGCTCTGAGCACTATGGGACTTAACTTCTGAGGTTATCAGTCCCCTAGAACTTAGAACTACTTAAACCTAACTAACCTAAGGACATCACACACATCCATGCCGAGGCAGGATTCGAACCTGCGACTGTAGCGGTCGCGCGGCTCCAGACTGTAGCGTCTAGAACCGCTCGGCCACTCCGTCCGGCCTACAGGTCTCGATGAGTGAGTTTGCGAGTAACGAAATATGTGACATAAATGGCCGTATATTTTGACTGTATTGACTTAGAAGCTTAATTTTTTTTTTACTCCTCCAAGAGACCATGGACCCTAGTATGTAAAATAAATTTCAACTTGATACCTGTATCCATTCCTGAGAAAAATTAATTTTTAAAAGTAGGGCACACAGATAGATAGACTGACGAACAACAAAGTAGGGTTTCGTTTTTAACTTCTGAAGAATGGGACCCTAAAAAAGTACGGAAAGTACGGTGTTTACAATATGCAAATGAATTAAATTTAGACAACTGTTTAGTATAATGTGTGTAGGGGTGGAAGAGAAACTAAACATATCTCTGTGAAATTCCTCTTTTATCATGAGTAAGAATGTTTCCAACTTATAATTGCTCACAGGAGAGCTGATTAGAATCAATGGTGACTCACAGTTTAATATTTTCCCGAAACTGAAGAATGGCGTACTTGTTCGAGAATGATAACACTTAAAACGATATTCTGTAAAACTTTTGATATTTGATGTGGTTGTAGGACTCTTTTGTGAACAATGAGTTCGAATAATTTGTTTCAACACAGATAAGAAATGTTTTGGGAATGACGTTTCGGATTTGAGTTTCCCGCGTGGTGTCAGTCAGTACCGCAGCAGATATAGAAGGCTGTGGGTCTGCGTGATAATACACTGCAAGAAAGTAAACAGAAATGTTATATTTTATTGTCCCGTATAAACTATAGCAATACCTCCTAATGGATTTAATTACGCCAACATGAGGATACAGTAATAGAAATATTATAAAAATCTGGTATAAACATACTGAGTAGTTACACAAATAAGCTTAGTCAGAGGCACTACATCGTACTGCGGAATGCTCCTCCAACGCCAGAGACCCATACTCAAGATGGCTGTCACTTGTTGGCTGTAGAGTGATGTTCTGCTGATTTCGGTGTATAGAATGTGACGTTTGTGTAGTAACGAGTATTTTTGTTAATATTTATCGGTGACGGATTGATACCAGCTGGTGTTGCGAATATTTGACAGTGTGCAGTGCTTGTACAAGGAAGTGTTAATTGTGTTTCTGTGTAACTGGAAGTTTTCGCATTGCATTTATATGTGGGTGGTTTGATGTGTGTGATGTTGAAGTGACTTGTTTGCTGCCATGGATAA
This sequence comes from Schistocerca serialis cubense, assembly GCF_023864345.2. Taxonomy (NCBI): domain Eukaryota; kingdom Metazoa; phylum Arthropoda; class Insecta; order Orthoptera; family Acrididae; genus Schistocerca; species Schistocerca serialis. The sequence continues at coordinate 449,449,144 of NC_064639.1, read as the reverse complement.
TCCAACGTACGGTTTCCCCGAAAGGTAATTCTTGAGCCTACATAATGCAATTTGAAAGTATAAGTTGTGATAGAGCTTTTGATACACACAGTCTTAGACATCTCTTTATTCATAGGTCGGAGCGACTTTCAATGTGACAGCGTTGTTTACATTGTTTATTTATACCATACAGTCTATAGAATACTTAATCTGTTGTAAGACGGGCGATACAGATGCTGTCTTATCTGTTCCTTTCACGGATGGTCATCTATTCTAATAAAACTACTTCAGAAAATGTATAAATACTGTCGCGTCACTGTTTAAACCTCTAGGCTGTCGCATTTTAATTACTAAGTTTGTATTGTTACCCTCAAACACGAAATAACACATCATTGTATTTTATAACATTCGGAACTATTCCGTAAACCAAAGTTACTGTTCGGCAAGTATTTCACCTATTTCTTCGCATGACCTTTCGTTTTTTATGTTATATGAAATGCCTTTCACGAAACGAAATAGATCGGCGATCAAGCTGTCTGTCGCGGCATAAAAGTGTGTAAACTTGAGACGTTGAACTCTGATATTTCCGTCCATTGGATTTGAGACAGTCATAGAATTTTCTGTTCGTGGTTCCTTTAGGCTTGCCTTGTTTATCAGGGCCCTTATCTCTGCCTGCATTATTTTCTGCTTTCTTGACGTGCGTGCCCTCTTACCTACTAGAAAGCAGTTCATGAGTTACAGATGCGACGATATGTTTACATCTTATCAGTGTTTAAAATATTACACTGTAGTGCAGAAGATATATGGTGATAGTCATAGGAGGACAATATAAAAATTATGGAGTGAAGGTGGGAAAGTACACAAACAGAAATTGTCAACTGAAGAATGTTTTATCAGGTTTGTGCATCAAAGCTGCTGCAAGAAATAAGTGTAGGAGAATATATTTCGTATCTTGTCGGTTGACAAATTTCATTAGTTTCAGTACTGCAAGAGCTAAATGTGGGAACTTATGAATCGTTGACCAATGTAAAATATTTTTGTATAACGTACAGGTATCCCCTACCCAGAGGAAAACATTGCACAAAAACATGTGGGTCCATATTGTTACGATCAGTATGCAGTGTTTATACTGCAATATCTTGAAGTTGAAGAGTGAAATTATTCCCTAGTGAAATATTTTGTTGCATGCTAATCCTGTTTGAAATTGAAAATAAAGCAATTAATCAAGAGAAAATTGTGTTGCCCTAGAAAGCCATGGTTATTTGATGATTTACGTTTTAACCTACAAGTAAAGTGACCTAACTATGTGGAAAGAACTCCCACTTTTGTGTAGGCCCAAACTATCTTTGTCCTTAAGTTTATGTCAATGTAAGGTCAACATGTAATTGTTTCACATTGTAAACATTGTAGAAATAGGCTGACTGCTGAGGTGCCTTCATGGCACAGGCATCTGCTGAAATGTTTGAAAACATCACCAGGTGGTTGAAGGCAAACAGGCTGTAATTGACTTTTGACAAGACTCAATACATAATACTGTGTATTCCTCATAGAACTCTACAAAACAGACTGTAATTGAATTTTGCCAAGACTCAGTACATAATACTGTGTATTCCTCTCAGAACTCTACAAGTTATAAAAATAAGCTCCTCACACTGTGAAGTACAAGAGGTAGAAAGTGTTGAGTTTTTATGTCTACAGACAAGTCCCCACCTCAGATGGAAAACCCACTGCCTAATATTAATGAAGCACCTTGGTTCAGTTATGTTTCAGGTATGCATGAATACTGCTATAAGCAGGTTAAAAACGAAGAAATTAATTTCTAATGAGTCATGTTTTGGGAAAATTCCAGTAAAAGTGATAATATTTTCAGAACACAAAAAGTGTATTAAGAATTAAATCAGGTGTTAATTGAAGAATATCTTACAGAGACCTCTTCAAAAAACTGGGTATTTTGACAACTACTTCATGCCACATATATTCATTAATTTCCTTTGTCATTAGCAGCATTTCTCTTTTCACAAAATAGGCCTACAGTGAGAAGGATGCATGTAACACCAGAAACCAACCACCTCTACAAAGATCAGAAGGGGTTAGCATTAGTACAGGAAGAGTTCAGATATGTGGCATCACATGTAGTATACAACCAATCACAACACACTAAATTTTAAGTAGTGAGGTTCAAGATTCATTTAAAGAATTTTCTGTTTAGCAACTCCCCCTAATCGATTTAAGAGTGTCTTCTCAAGAATTCTTAAGTTTAATGTTTTGTGGTAATGTATTATTAGAATTAGCATTGTAATACAATAATGGGTAAAAGTTATGTATTGGAGCCCTCCCCCCCCCCCCCCCTCCTCCTTTTGCAGTTTACAATATAATGCAGATGTAAACCTTAGGCTTCACTACCAGTGAGTTTGTTACCACAAGCAGATTTTCTGCTTTCGCATTCATTAGCTTCGCCAACTCACAACCAGGTTCTGTCACCTTCCGACCTAACCTAGACTTCGGACAGTGCTACAGATCAGTCTGTCACCACAACCAAGTTTTTAGATAGGTTTCAATATGTAACTTAAAGCCCAGTAATGTTTGTCATTTATTGTTTTGCACTTAAACTAAATTAAATGTACACCCTCAACTTCCTACCCAGAGACCACTCTCTGTGTGATCCATGGAATGTGACTAATATAATTTAGCAGTTACAGATTTTTTCCAAATAATAATCAGTTTGGAAGAAGTTCAGTTAAAAAAGCTGCATAAAGACACCTATTGTTTTGTTGACTGGGGGTTGGAACTATTACAGTTCACATCCTATTGCTTTTCCCCTCCAATTCTTTCTTTTTTTAAGGTGTCGCAGAGGCCACTTATGTTGGACAGTTGCCCAGTAGTGATGCTGAAATGTGCTTAGTCTTCAACCAGATGCAATTCCTCTCAATACAAATGTCAGTTACCTGTGGAAGTAAAGTCATGAGTGACATTATCTGTGAATGACATGAATTGTGCTCTGTTAGCTCTCCATGACCAGTGAGGCACATGTTTATACAGATGGGGAAGCTTACCTTCAATGCACACTGAGGTATTTTACCATGGATTGTTAATCTGCTGCATTGATTCAGCCTGTGCCTGTCTTGGTTCTAGCCCTTCTTGCTAGAGACTGCATGTTGGGCTGTATGAGCAGATCCCAGTACACGTGCTGTGCTAACACTACATTTTCTGCAAAATGACGTGAAAAATTTCAGCTGTGTTCACCCAGGTGTGGCACTTAATTTTTGGTGCAGTTGTTTTGCAAATGATGTGGATATGATTTTCTGTTCTGAGCATGAAGGAATTTAAGTTGAATCTGATGAGCCTAGTGCTAAGAGTGCTATGTGAGTATCGTTTATTCAGGGGCTGTAGGAATATGACAAAACTTTGAGTTAATCCACGTGCAGTCTCTTTCATTACCACAAAGAAATCATCCATGTGTTCACCCAGGTGTGGCACTTCCTTTTTGGTGCAGTTGTTTTGCAAATGATGTGTTGATTTTTCCAGTTTATATAAACATCTTTTTCCTTAACAGAGTTGGACGAAAGTTAGCATCTGTTTACAGAAGAGTTATAAGTTCGGTAATGCATTGGAGCTTCTTAATTTTTTGTGAAACAGTCTGGAGAAGAAAAGCACACCATTCCGGCACTTGTTTATCTGTTGAATTGATACACACATTGAGCTTGCCAACACAAGTATGAGGAAGGAATGCATTCACAGCCATCTGTGAAACAAATCTATGGTAACTGGATGTTAAGTTATAAAGAATGAATTGTAACTTGATGAAATTGTCATAATGCTGCTTGTAGGTGCTACGACCTGTGTCACAGCTATTAACAACTTTATCTACTGCAAATTCGCAAATTGTAGGAAGCTGCAGTGTGTAAATAATTAAAAAAGTATTTTTATCATCACACACTCATTAATTTGAAAACTTCTTTCAATTTGGACATTGTGTGACAAGCCTTACGTTGGCTTCCATTTGATGTCAGGAAGTAAAGATTTTGTGTCTAACAGCAGAAAAAGGTGAGAGCACTATAAGAGGTTGCTGGTCAATCAAATTTCACGTGCAGTTGCACTGCAAACCCACAGAATACAAAAAAGACCAGAATGGTATGGGATGCGAATAACAGGAGAGATGAAAAGGGTTGTAGCCCCCGATTGTGTGCAGCCAGTAGTACAGGCTTCATAGAATAAGTCATTAGAATGGGAAAATAAAAATGTTTGTAATATTTCATATGGTAACATCATGGCTGACTACATTGTGCTTTCACAACATTCCTCTGGGGCATATTTCAGAATTGTGTAATATGCTTCCTTATTATTTCGGTGATCAAATTAAACCAAAAGCATATAGGCCTATGTTAAAAAATCTGTGACAGAAATTCAAAAGTACAGGAAGCAACACATTGTAAAAAATGTTTCTAGTGCAGGAAATAGGCAGGCCAATATATTACTAAAGTTTCTTTCAAGATTGATTTTTTAGCTTCCTAGAGTGAGGAAATCCTGCATCAAACTGAAGTCATTCACTTTTTAGAAATTAAGAGAGTGGTGCAGCTCATATAAAAGACTCATGTTTGTGGCCCTTTCAGTAATTAAGTATGGCTTTGGTATCCTTCAGATTTAATATGCTGTTGGCAATAGAGAGAAATATGCTATACAAATCAATGTTTTTGACCACTGATGCAGGAAACATACAGCAAATGATGTAAACAACATGGCTACTATAACGTGATATCAGTGGTGATTTTTTTTCCCCAGATTCGTATCAGTCTATCGTCACAACCAGTTTTTTTGGTTTCACATTTGTTGGCTTCACCAGCTCACCACCGAACCGTCACCTTCTAACATAAACTAGATCTCTTGCAACGCTACAGATCAGTCTGTCGCCACAACCAGGTTTTATTGCTTTCACATTTATTGGCTTCACCAACTAACTACAAAAAAATGTGACACAATAGCAGCCCTTAATGTTACGCTGCTGGTCAAAGCTGAAGACTCTCATTGAATATACTGCTTGACTTGCCTTTGGTTGCTGTGGTACATGTAAGCTGGTTTAGAGTGTTTGTTCTTATGTGGTGAAGTTGTCTGGTGAAACTTAGTTCTGGTGTAATGGATGTAATTAGCATCATAACAAACAGTAAAGCAGAATCTTTTGTTAACATTCCTTAGAAACTAAGTTTCATGCCACTGGCACGTGTTTACCTGTTCAAAAGAAACTGCTAGATCTATGCCATACATACATGACTGAAATAATCTTCAAAGATGTAGCGACTATTTAATGTTAGTATTTGGTAGCCTTCAGTTGCAAACTCAGACTTTTTAATGCACATTGAATTCTCCTTTAAGCTGGCTCATCTCTGCTCATTCTTCTCATAATGTAGAAAAAGTTGAGGCATTAGTGAAACACACTTCTTGTTGTCATAAGAGTTCTCATAAATTTCTTGATATGGGCAATTTGATTTAAGTTTTCTGTGGTTTCTATAACTTACCCTAAACAAATTCATGGATAGCATTCACATAAGATCACAGTTGACGGATTTCCTGGGCGTTATGTTATTCTGCTACTTTTATGTTTGTTTTGGTATGTGGTAACTTACGCTTCCCGCTATTAGTTTTTGTAGTCGATGTTTGTTTTGTCATAACCAGTATGGTTAAAGCAGAGAAGTCTGTTTAGCTAATTTGTAATGTTGATTAGATGACATTTTTCCTTTTGAATCAACATTGTGGATTGCTGTTGGTGCATTTCACATTTGATACAGTTGGCTTGTCAGAGCAAGAGCTAAATAATATTTTTAAAAAAATGGTTATTGCTTGTGAAACACTGTTTATAAGGGAAATATTTATTTTCTGTCTGTGTAGAACTTTGTATGATATTTTTGCATAGGGAGTTGCTTCATAATAGATTTACATGTGAATGTCTAACACCACTGTGGAATCAGCTGCTAAACTGTAGTCCAAATTAGTGCGTGAATTTTGCATTCCTTGTAATGCACTTGTTGTTCTCCATACTTGCGAATAAAGTAATTATTGATTGTCCCTATAGACTTGAGTGAATGTGGATTTGTTTGTTAATTAACAGTGGAATTGAGTAACACATGTTGCTTGACAATACTACATTGCCTCTGTTTTTAAGAAAATGCTGATAGTCTCATAACAAAATGACTTTAGTACACGAGCAAGCCATCATTGTTCAATACCTCACTTCTTATGCCATTTATGGTGTGTGCAGAAAATTGACTGATTAATTTATTCAGAACTCATTATCATATTACCTACATTTTGCCCAATTCAGATATTACAGTGCTCTTTATGTTACTTTCCTATATTTCTCTGACACACATTTTTCTGTAAATGGCATCATGGTTACCATAATCATGTAATTATTGTAGTGACTGTACATACCTCTCTCGTCTTGCATAATAAATTGATGTATTACATATAATCATTCATTCATTTGCATCACAAGCCATAAAATGTACCATTACAGAGAATAAGAGGGGAGGTCCTCTAGATCTGCCCTACACTGCATTAATTTTCTCAGGCAGATTTAACACTGACTAGAAAAGGTGTAATAGTCCTGTTCAGTTCATGCACATTTCATTCCTTGTCTACATTCAGACAGATGATGATATCGGACGTTGTGTTCCCACATGGTTTAATTCTACTTGAAATTTCTTTTAGACATATTGAGACTTTGTGTTGTTATTAGTCATAAGGCAGTCGTTCCTAGGCCTGGATACTGATTAAATTTTTCTCTATCTGTCTTTCAAGTCGAAATTCTCTAGTGCTTCAATTATCTCTCACAGATGGCCATGGATTTTACATGCAACATATTGATGCATAAGGAGGTAGTAGTTGTTATTTGTCTTTCCTGTTTACCTTGGCTGTTTAAATGGTTGTTGTTTCAGCAGTTTCTAACTGCACCAAGAAAAGAAGCCAAGTGTGTGATGTGGCTTTAATGAAATACCCCTGATAATTTATTTTTGACATTCTGTCACTGTTGCTTAATGTACTTATCCCTGTTAAACAGCATGTATTCAAAAGCTTCTGAAAATATTTATTTCATGGAATAGGCAACTCACCTAGTAATGTATTATAATAATCAATAATATATTTGATATGGACCCGATGTGAACACGAGCATAATGTGTGTGTGTGTGTGCGTTTAATTTTTTTTACTGTCTCCTCAGTATAGCGAATCAATGTTAAACTAAAAAGTGCTATGCAGTAAAGAGTACAAGTTAGGATTTATATTCTTTTCTAGCTAGAGTAAGAGGAGATAGAGGAATGTTCGATCTGAGTCGTCGTCTTTGACCAGTGACACGGAAACATTTTGACAAACGCCGTAAACAATATGGCAACTGTAACGTGGTTCTTTGTATTTATTTTTAACCGGCTAAGGTACAGCTCAGTGTGTCACCACAACCAGTTTGTTTTAGTATCACATTCGTTGGTTTTGGTAACTCTCAAATTATCGCCATCCAACATAACCTGTACCTCTGGCGAAGCTACAGATCAGTGTACCACCGGAATCAGCCTTCCTTTCCAAATTCGTTGGCTTTGACAACTAATAACAAAGCTGTGCATATGTGCACCGAAAGTGATGTGTCAGCCATTAACATTAATCCACTGGCCAATCCCTACGTCTCTTATCGAACATTCCTAATGACTTTTTTTAGACTCGATGTTGCGTTTGAAACCTGGTGCGTATTACTCGGTAAGAACCAGTCTACACACACCTCCTTTTGCAATGTACCATTCGACCCTTAACTAGATCTGTTGGCGGTAAACGTTAGAATATGTTCTCTGCCGTATCTCTACACATACATAGCTGCAAAAGGAGATCCAGCACTCGGTAGAGACAGCCATCGTGTTTTGCCCTGTAAATCTGTATGATAAATGCTTATTGATGTTTAGTGGGGCATGTGGATACTTAAGTTTGATCTACTTTAATAGCATATAATTTGCTTCAGGATTTCGTCGCAGCATATGTTAGCTATATTCCTGAAACGCGACTGTAATGTTTGCAGTGTTTCTCAGTGTGCTGCTAAGGGAATAGCCCACAGAAGCTCGAAAATAGCTACTTCATGCAGTGTGCAAGGAACGGCTCTATTCTTCGGCCGACGTTCGTTTGGCGATTTTTCTTGTTTCGCCAGCACGAGTGACTAAGCATTTCCACCAATGGTACGTGAAGCTTTGACGATGTCAGGACCTCGTGTTGGCGAAACGTCAGCCTCGTGTTGGCGAAACGTCAGAAAAGCCTTCTGACAAATGTCTGCCGTAGAACCCGAGACAGAAACCAATAGGCACTATGTGTAGAAAAAGCATACATTGGAAAAAAATACACACGTTTGTAGATGTGATTGGTCTGTTATCGTCTTCAAAGTGCAGCAGCCATTTTCTAAGCGGTGAATATCTTTCATCGTCGTATTTATCGTTAGCGTGTAATGAGAAAAACGTTGTCCGTGTGTGTGTGTGGGGGGGGGGGGGGGGATGAGGGAACAAAAGAGAAACAGAAACAAAGACCTCTTTTATTTCCAGATAGACACTTTATATTACCACCGTAATCCACGTTGGACGTCGGCGAGCAACGCAACCGAACGTTTTGCAGATGGTAATAACAACGTTATAAAGCAGAGCGATTTCCAGGGAACTGAAAAACACCAAATTCGCCAGTTGTGCTTGACTCCTGAAGACTAGACCTATCTACATCTGCATGATTACTCTGCTATTCACAATTGTCTGGCAGAGGGTTCAATGAACCACCTTCAAGCTGTCTCTACCGTTCCACTCTCGAACTGCGCGCGGGAAAAACGAGCACATAAATTTCTCTGTGCGAGCCCTGATTTATTTTATCGTGATGATCATTTCTCCCTATGTAGGTAGGTGCCAACAGAATGTTTCCGCAATCGGAGGAGAAAACTTGTGATTGAAATTTTATGAGAAGATCCCGTCGCCACGAAAAACGCCTTTGTTTTAATGATTGCAACTCCACGTATCGTGTCTGTGGTACTGTCTCCCGTGTTTCGCGATAATACAAAACGAGCTGCCCTTCTTTGAACTTTTTCGATGTCATCCGTCAATCCCACTTGATGCGGATCCCACACCGCACAGCAATACTCTAGGATAGGGTGGACAAGTGTGGTGTAAGCAGTCTCTTTAGTAGATCTGTTGCACCTTCTAATTGTTCTGCCAATGACTCGCAGTCTTTGATTTGCTATACCCCCAACATTTTTAGAGTATACAGTGATGACGAAAGCAAATGTGTAAACTGTAAGAATAAGAGATGGCAGTGACAACCTCCAGAAAACGTTGGACATAATGAACAATAAGGAAAACTCCCAATCGTAGAGGCACTGTGGTTGAGGTAGTCTGTTCGAACACGGTGGTGGATGGAATGTTCACTGTTAATATTTGGCCGGTAGGGCGAGACATGAAGTTCTTGCTGACCAGACTTTGCACCTACGGAGTGAGGGTATGTGACACTGTTGAATGTGATCCGTCGGTCGGGTGGGAACGTTAAGCTCGAGTGTCTCCTCCGTGGTATCTGAGACTAGTAGGTAATGCGCTTGCACGGCTTTTACGCTCTCTTTTTTTTCTTCACCCAAAACAACACAAACTCTGAACCCTACTACAAGCACACATCACAGTCATACACGCAAACGACGCTTTATAATAGGTCGGAGAGAAGGCAGCTGCCAACTACCTCCAGTGTGACTTTCACGGGGACGATAAAACGGAAACAATCTCCCCCCCCCTCCCCGACCATGACTTTTGAATGTTCGCAAACTTCCTCTAATAGTTCGGCACTTGATGCATCAAACAGCGTCATTAGAGATAAAATTTATGTAGAGAAAGAACTTTTGCAAAAGGTGAAATATCCGTTCTTTATGGTTCACATTTTCTCTTTCATATTTGTGTTTTGTTGAATTTTATCACAGACTTCAAGATGAGCGCAGCATACACACTGCCGTCGTTCGTTTATGGGTAGGTCGTCAGTGATGCCCCGTGTGGATTACACTCTCTTCTGGTACTAGCAGATATTTAAAGGGTTGAAAGAGATTTGCTTCAGCCCAAAATATTTTCAGTTGGCGGTGCTGCACACCTTCGATGAATATAAAAAAACTGCATCACGAGAACCAGACTGATTGGAGACCAGGCAGTGTGTTCCCGTAACAGCAAAGCTCGCAGCACCTGAATACGAGGGATGGATCGTCTTCGAAATATTTTGCATAAAATGTAAACGCGGAAGAACACCCGGAAGTGCATCATTAATTAGTCACGCCGAGAAAATCTGAGAGATAACAAATACATAATTACTGCGTTAGCCTACAATATGTGTCACTAACGCATGCATTCATTAACTTACACCGTTTTCTGTTAGTAAGTGCACGAATTGATAGTCCTTTGCATTTTTCAGCATATTCTGTCACCAAAGGCGTAACATAAATTGTATAAGTGGCAAATGCTGCAACTGATAATAATTGCAAACTTGACACCAATGAATCTTCGTGTGGGCTGAAGTGCTATCGGTGACCTGAAGACGGTCGCTGGTCCGAAACTGATAAATACACGTTATTGCAGCAGCCTTTGGTGCCGATCTTTAAATGGGATCAATTCGTCATCAGAGAACTCTTATCAGTATGCTCTCCGACCACTGTGACTATTCAGTAACAGGTGCGCGAACTTGATTTGCATCAACAAAATTTTTCCTGTAACATCTTCTCATACTGACAAATGCATCCTGCTGTCTCGTTGTCTAGTGTGCAGTATTTAGAGAAGGCACAGCGCCATGGGCTAACGGAGAGAGGGCTTGAGCTGAGGTGACTTGATGTATTGAGGGTGGTGTTTTGAGAGATAGTAGTATGTACCAAAGCAAGAAAAATATGTTCAGTAAACATGGGCTCTAAAATGCATACCTTAAGAGCTATGAGTTCTTATTCAGTAGAAGATATGTGTTCCGCAATAGCGAAGATGAACAGGTGCTCACAGCCCTTGTTTACTGGACATACCATCTCTTAAAATGTGGAATACTTTTTTAACACCACGTATATCGTAGTGTTCTGCCGACAGCGTGTAAATTTGAGAAATGATGGTCAGCGGCGTATACTCTCGAGTACTTAGCTACAGTGAAATATAAAGGTGGAAGATTTCATTATGGTCCCATTTCTCATAAAGCGGATTGAATATCTTGTAAATCAAAGCGGCAGTGTTGTGGACAAGCATACAAGGGCATTCTGAGCGCTTTCCTACTGTCTGCAATAGCAGAATGTTTATCGGACTAAGTAAGACAGTATGACGAACCGGGACGCGAATCCGAGTAGTTGCCTTTCACAGTTTATGCGCTACCAACTGAGACTACTGATATGAGTAAGCGTCGATAAATGTGCTATCTACCAGAATATCAGTATCGGAAGTATCGATTGGTGTCAAAGGAAACGATTACTTTACACAATTAATCAGCACTGTCTGTGTGGTATACAGAAAACACGTGCAGTTGTAAAATATATATCAGCTTTCCGCAAGGTACACCAGTAATAATAAGTATTAGCTAGAAGAGACGAGAATACCTTCTTAAATAAACAGTGCATATAAGCTGAAGAGAATAACAGAATAGGGAAGACAAGGAATCTTAACAAGAAAATCAGAGACATCAAAGTAAAATTCCAGGCGAAAATTTGATTGATAAAAGATAGAAATGGTACAGCTCTAACATTAAGGAAAGACGGGGAGAATATGTAGAAGTTATATAGAAGAAAGAACCGCATAGTGATGATAATGAATTTAGGTAATTTTAAAGTCAGAGAGAGATATTTCGGAGTTTGAAGTCAAATGGACCCTAGAATATATTGCTAGAAACAGGGCTAATGGACATGATAGAAATGCAGAAGAATTGTTCAAAGTAGTTGGAAAGAAAACAGTGAAAGTGTTGATTTCAATGTCAGAAAATATGGCGAATCCATCAGTGGCCAAAAAACTGGAAAAGCTCAGTCAGTATTCATCCCGATTTCAAAGAAGGGAAATTCTAAAAGATGCTCAAATTATCGAACAATCGCTTTTATCCCACATCCTGGAAAAGTTATCCTTAAAATCTTTTCAAATAGACTTTTACAGTACATAGACCGAGAACTACCGACAGAACAAACTGAAGTTCGTGCAGGAAAAGGGACCAGAGATATCATTACCGATATCCGATGGATTACACAGAAATCAAAAAAATTCCAGAAAGATGTATGTCTCTGTTCATTGATTATGCTAAAGCATTTCATCATGTCGACCACAATAAATTACGGAAAATACTGAAAAATATGGGAGTACCAGATCACCTCATTTTCCTCATACGGAATTGATACTTCAAGAAGCCTTGACGAGAGCAGTATTTATCGCAACTAAATGGGTCAAGATTCAGAAAGTGGTACAGCAAGGCTGCGTATTGTCACCTTATTTATTCGATACTTATGCAGAGCAGATCATGAGGAATGCCGGATTCGATGAAGAAACCGGAATTAAAATAGCTGTGGTGAATATAAATAACCTTAGACATGCAGTTCGTACCACACTGATGTCAGACGGAACGAGGTGGCGCAGTGATTAGCACACTAGACTCGCATCGGGACGACGACGGTTCAAACGCGCGTCCGGCTATCCTGATTTAGCTTGTCCGCGATTTCCCTAAATCTCTTCAGGCACGTGCCGGAATGGTTCCTTTGAAATGGGGCGGCCGACTTCCTTCCCCACCCATCCCTAACCCGATGGGACCGATGACCACTTTGTTTGGTCCCATATTCCCAACCAACTAACGAACCAACTGATGGCAGACGGTGAAGTTAGACTCTCGATGAAGGTGAAAGAAGAAAGTGCAAATGCTGGTCTAATGCAGAATGTCAAGGAAATTAAAATTACGCCAACTACACCTATCACTTCGTGACATACAGAAAGCGAAACAATGGAGGTAGTTTCTGTGTTCACTTATCTCAGCTCCCAGATTTTTGCTGATGGTGACTGCGGCCGCGAAACCAAGAGACGCTTGTTACTTGGCACAAAGGCAATGTGCAACCCAGACAATGTTTTAAGGAGTAGAGACAGAACTTGAGCAACAGAGTAGGCGCTATCGTCTTTCCAGTTGTGATGTGAGGACGTGAAAACTGGATCGCAAGAGGGGATAAACGGCACAGAATGGACCCCTCTGAATTGCGGGTTTAGAGGAAACTCATTTGAGCTCCATAGACGGAAAAGAACGAATAGGCCAGTATTATATCAACTAAAAGGAGATTTCTCCTGGTCTTATACTGAAACAAAAGTTGACCTACTTTGGGCACATCATGAGAAGCCATGATTCACTGGAAAAGACCTTAATTCTGGGCGAGATCGAAGGCACAAGAAGAGAGCGGAAAAGGATGAGAAGGATCGGTGGCATCACAGTACTTATAGATTCCAATCTGGTAAGTCTGTGGAAGGTTGTGCAGGGCTGAAGAAATTGGCGTGATTTAGTTCATGGAGTTATGGAGAGTCGGAATCCGACCAAACGATTAGAAAAAGAGAGATCCACTATCCAGAAAAAATGTTCGAGTGTTGATGTTAAACTCGAGTTGGATCTTGCAAAGATAGCATAATTTCCATATTTTGCCTTGTAATCAAAATTAGTGATTTTCACTGTTTAATTGTGCGTCTCGTTTCCTCTGTGCTTGACTACGGATCCAAAGGTCTTGTGTTCGATCCCCGATCAGTCTTAAGATTTTTATGTCACTTACCACTTCTTTCACTCTGATAATATTTGCTAACGTGAAAAAATGCCAGATAGCACCGTGGTTCCAAGTCCGCATTTACTGAATCGGTAAATCCAAAGGTTAGAGGAAGGCAACAGCATAACACTCCCAACAGAACCTAGTAAAACACTGTGGTGTTTAAACCAACGTTCAGGTTGGTGACAGATGTATCTCTCTGGTAGCCTACAGGTAAAACCTTATTGTAAATGAGTAGTACTGTCTTCTAGTAAAACTTTTAATGATCCACTGTACTAACAGCAGATATGGGTAGCATAAAACTTACGTGAAAGCCTGTATTTTGTTTTCGGTTGGAATATTTGCCCTTTACTCCTTTCATTTTTGTTTTATATTATACTCTAGTTTATATACCTAACTCCAGCTGCTATACACAGTTTTAACTTGTCAAAACTTCGTCGCAACACCCACCCTGCTGATGAGTAAGAACGGGTGTTCTCATACGTAGAATTCGAAAGTGGACATTCCTTTGAGTGCAAATGGTGTGGTTTAGGAGGAAGTTATTTCGCTTCACATGTCCCACATGTAATCCAGCTGTGTTTGTGTCCGAAAATTTGACAAATTTCCAAATGACATAACTTCTGCCATAACAATCCTATCCCTTGTGTCGTCATTACAATTGTGCAAATCCCTTGACCATAACTGTGTGGCTATGACAAGGTGGCAGGGGTAAAATACAGGGAGCGCAAGGCTATTTACAATTTGTACAGAAACCAGATGGCAGTTATAAGAGTCGAGGGGCATGAAAGGGAAGCAGCAGTTGGGAAGGGAGTGAGACAGGGTTGTTGCCTCTCCCCGATGTTATTCAATCTGTATATTGAGCAAGCAGTAAAGGAAACAAAAGAAAAATTCGGAGTAGGTATTAAAATCCATGGAGAAGAAATAAAAACTTTGAGGTTCGCCGATGACATTGTAATTCTATGAGAGACAGCAAAGGACTTGGAAGAGCAGTTGAAAGGAATGGACAGTGTCTTGAAAGGAGGATAGAAGATGAACATCAACAAAAGCAAAACGAGGATAATGGAATGTAGTCGAATTAAGTCGGGTGATGCTGAGGGAATTAGATTAGGAAATGAGACACTTAAAGTAGTATAGGAGTTTTGCTATTTGGGGAGCAAAATAACTGATGATGGTCGAAGTAGAGAAGATGTAAAATGTAGACAGGCAGTGGCAAGGAAAGCGTTTCTGAAGAAGAGAAATTTGTTAACATCGAGTATAGATTTAAGTGTCAGGAAGTCATTTCTGAAAGTATTTGTATGGAGTGTAGCCATGTATGAAAGTGAAACATGGACGATAAATAGTCTGGACAGGAAGAGAATAGAAGCTTTCGAAATGTGGTGCTACAGAAGAATGCTGAAGATTAGGTGGGTAGATCACATAACTAGTGATTAAGTATTGAATAGAATTGGGGAGAAGAGGAATATGTGGCACAACTTGACAAAAAGAAGGGACCGGTTAGTAGGACATGTTCTGAGGCATCAAGGGATCACAAATTTAACATTGGAGGGCAGCGTGGAGGGTAAAAATCGTAGAGGGAGACCAAGAGATGAATACACTAAGCAGATTCAGAAGGATGTGGGTTGCAGTAAGTACTGGGAGATGAAGAAGCTTGCACAGGATAGGGTAGCATGGAGAGCTGCATCAAACCAGTCTCAGGACTGAAGACCACAACAACAACGACAACAACATGACAAACTGCTAGATATCTCTGTTGTGCCTATGCATGAGTTGTTATATCGTCATGAATCGCAAATAGATGCTGTGCACGAGCTCTGTAGGCTGTTGCGAACGAAACTGCCAATGATTCGTCAAACGCTGTACATGCAACGCAGGGATCGAGATCAAGCTTTAATGTCACGTCGGCGATGAGGTTAGTGGAGGCGGAGCAGAACGAATTGCACACATAATGGGGAGAAAATCGACCGTCTTCTTTTCAAAGGAACTGCCGTAGTGTATGTAGACGTAAATCTGGGTTGCCTGATGGACCACCTAGCTCGACTACTATATCTAGTGAACGATGGTTAGATATAAGTAATCAAGAACTTTCGTTTGAATCGCAAATTTTTCATGCTGTATGTCAACTCCTAGTCGTTGCATCGCGCAGCAGTTTCCCGAAAGATTGATTGATAATGCGAGGAAAGTTATCTTCTGTTATTGCGATGCCGAAGTACCGACAGACAGTTGGTAGCTATATCGCAACATTTAAATTTATTTCTTGAATTTTTAAAAATCAGACTGCATATATTAACTCCAGTAACACCCTTGCTGCGACAGTGCAAGAACATCCAAAAACGGCAATCCACGCCCGGGGTCGACTGCTGGAATCCATTCGCAGCGAAAAACAAGATCCGTCACGCATTCAATCGTGATTTAGTACCGATATGAAACACACTCGTTTACTGATTAGGACACCGGCGCTATTAATATTCAGTATTTATGGTATGTAAGTAAAATAAGAAAGTCACGAGGAAAGTGGAAAAATAAACGACGTGTTACGATGATGACTATTTGCTTTGTCGTTTGTGTCCAGTTTTTGAAATATATTGGAGTGTTATTTATCGCCCTTCAAATGGATGATTGTGTTGGAGTTTTCAATATGGTGTAAATTTTGTAGATAGTAATAAAACTGTCATTCGCGAGAATAAGAAAATTGAGTGCATTGGTTTCCGGGTAAGCCAAGAAGTAGTATATCGTACCCAGTCACAGTGGAGCGCCGACTGGAGAAAATAGAACTTCATTCTTCTCTGACCTTTGCAATCAAGCGGAAATTGCTTGTGTTGGTGTCGTCTTCAGTGTTATTGTAAGGGCCATAAATACAGGAAGAAGCGTGTTTTTTTTCTGCATTTAGAGACCGCCAGTTTGAGGCAAGTCGGCTTTCCCGAAAAGACATCCGTCATGGTACTCCGTTCAAATAGAGTACCCCGTGATAATTCACGTCAGTGAGCTTACTTTGTCGTAGGTGAGAAAATGGAGTCAGTCAGTCACGGCGTAACAATTACCTTCTATTAAAAGGCCCAAAAATAAACGAAAGCGCAAGTAAAACTAAATAGAATTTCATCTTCTGTGCATCTTTCCCTCTTTGGAAAGAATCCTAGTCAACTAGAAGCCATAGACGCAGAAGTAGATGTGACCTATCAGATACGAAAGAGGTAACAGACACATCGAACAAAACTAAAGCGTTAAAATAGGGATGGACAGACGTTTTTTGATAAGACGACACGGAATTAGGTTATACTTATCGCAGAATGAACGTCTCGAGCAGCAAGAAAGAGGTAACAAACACGAAAATGGCGACCCTTACGAAGTCACCTCTCATTGTTGCATTTCTGGGGTTCAGATTGAGAAACTGGGAATGGTGAGGTAATAAAGCAATGTGTTGGGCGAATTTGATTCAACATTTGTAACCACTATTGCTGAACTTCAGAGGGGAAGACTTCATTGAGGGATTTTGCGTTTGGGAAGCTCACTACTTTGTCATCAAGACAAAAGTAGACCAAGGCCTACAAGGTTCTTTTGCACATAATACTGATTTCTCTGGTCTGACTCGCTCGTCTCCCTACACACATCCAGCTGTGTTCGGAAAATATCCTCAGTTTGTGAATTTGATTGATGGCTTCATTATTTCCAGGCCACCATGCTGCTTTGTAGGTAGAACTAAAATCCCTTAAGACATCGATGTACCACCGCAAACAATGCTGTAGAATATGTTACTGACCAGTTTATGATTTGCGTTCGTGATAAAAGTAGTTTAATATAAATGTTTGATGATCTCTGTGCCGTAATATATTTTTAAGTCAGTACCTGTGAACCAGACCCAGAAGGACGATAGATCTTGTAGAGGCAGTAATATTTTCGTCAAGTGACATTTTGCAGTTTTCAACCCAGTTTGGAGCGTACGGCCACAAGATTTTACCAGCTCATCCGATCTACTAAGTACTTAAATTCTAACGTCGTCACTGTCAGTTGGATTCATTTGTCTTTTACATGTTTCATTCCATTTTAAATGTGAAGTTTTTCAACTTGTTATAATCTCACCATCGAAACCAACAGTATATCAAGTGAAAAGAGTAATAGATCCGAAACATTGTGTTATTTGTGCGTTACGTATCCGTCGCGAGATTCAAAAAGCAGTCCATTCTGAACGCAGTAAAATTAACACGGCGCTTACTGGAACATTGTAAGTATGCAATTTACAGCATTCGAAATTTAGTGCGTACAACTGGCATTTGCTCTGGCTAGCTGGCGCCTCGTTCCGAGTAGGCGGCATCAAAAGACCGAAGTCAGTCGGTGGCCGCGAGGCTGCGGCAGGCCTTTCAGACTGACTGCAATTCAGTGCAGATCGTTACGAACCTAAAACCTTACTCTCCTTGGCCATACCTTGGGGAGGAAACAAAACCAAACGACTTGCAGACACTTATTCCTCTCCTATCCTGGTTTGCAGCCGAACAGATGCAGGGTCTTTTCTCTCCACGAAGCCAATGTTCTTTGTGGAGGATACAGATAACGCATTTGGCGAACTTTCTTCCCTTAGTGAGTTACGAAGTGGTTCCATCTCAATTAAGACGGCAAATCATACCCAGGCCCTGGCAGTACTCTCTCGTAAAATCTATGTGATGCAATTGCAGCCATAACAGCCCATAAGACCCTAAACATGGTGCAGGGTTTAATTTTGCATCAGGATTTAATGCTGCAGACGAATAAAGAACTTCGTGAACATTAGGAGAAGCGAGGGATCCACTTCGTACGTCAGGCACGTCGAGACAAGTTTGACACCGGAGAATTCATCCTCGCTTCACGAGGTGGTCAAAATGGTGACATCTTGGGCTCTGTTTGCTAGATGCTCTTCAATCCAATCAAACAGATTTACTGATGTTCTGTAGGCTCTAATTTTGTTCATTAGACGACAGTGTGGAACTATATCGAACGCCTTCCGCAAATCAAGGAACACAGCAACAACCTGGGCGTCTGTATTGGTGTTTTATGAGCCTCGTGGACGAACAGGTCGAACTGGGTTTCACACGATCGTTGTTTTCGAAACCCATGTTGATTCGTACAGAGGTGAGTTTCGCTCTCATGAAATGCCATAATAATCGAGGATGAAACATAATCCAAAATAGTACAACAGACCGAATTGAGAGGATTTAGGCTTATAGTTTTGTGCGTATGTTCGACGGGCCTTCTTGGCACCGGGAATGGCTTGCGCTTTTTGAATCAGTAGAACTCGTACAGCAACGTACGGTACACTGCAGCTAGAAGGGTTCTTTCGCGTACTCTATAGTAGAATCGAATTGGTATCTCATCACGTCCAGTAGCCTTTCCTCTGTTGAGCGATATTCCGTGCTTTTCTATCGCATGATAAATTATTGTGATATGTCATTTTTACGTTCGTACGACGATCTGAAGAAGGTCCTACCGTGCGATCTTTCTCAGTCAAACAGTTTTGAAGAAAAAAAGGTTTCGTATCTCAGCGTTCTCTGTGCCATCGTTCGTTTTGATGCCTTTATCGTCGCAAAATGCTTGGGCAGTTTCTTCGATCCCGTTTACCAATTTAACATAAGACCAAAACTACTTGGATTATCTGTCAAGTCGGTAGATAGAATTTTGTTTTTGCATTCATTGAACGCTTCACGCATGGCTTTCCTGACGCAAAGTTTGGCTTCATTCAGTTTTTGTTTGTATGTGAGGTGGTTGGCTACGTTTAAATTTACAACGAAGCTCGCTTTGCCTTCGTATCAGCTTTTGAACACGGCTCTCTAAACACGACGGGTCTTTTCCATCCCTCACAACTTAACTCGGCAAGCATGTGTCTGAAGCCTTTTGTACAATGCTCTTGAACTTTGTTCATTGATGCTCAAGCATTGTTAATACTGGAGATGAAATTTTCAGTTAGACATGTCGGGTAATCGGAAATGCTCCTTGTCACTCTAGCTAAACGGATCATCTTCCTGCCTTTCCTTGTGTTTCCATTTATAGCCTTATTCAGTGACGCTGTAACGGCCTTACGATCGCTGTCTGCGTTTACGGAGTCGAAAATTTCGGTTTTGTTTGTCACCAGCAGATGTTACTGGTGAAAATAATGTTCGAATAAGGCATTTAGAAAAAATTTCACGTGATTCCTTGTCCCTATTACTCGCCCTATTCAGCAGAGGGTCCCACTCTACAGCTGGTAAGTTGAAACCTCCACTTAATACTATAACATGACCAGGAAATTTACGCGAATTATTCACAAAACTTTCCCTCAGATATTCCACCACTACTGCTTCCGGGGACAGGGGATCTATAAGAGCATCCGATGACCATGTTTGATCCACCTTTAACACTTATCTTTACCCGCTTAGTACTAACCTCACTAGATGGTGGCGGTGGTGGTAAGTTCTCTGGGACCAAACTGCTGAGGTCATCGGTCCCTAGGCTTACACACTACTTACTCTAACTTAAACTAACTTACGGTAAGGACAACACACACACACACACACACACACACACACACACACACACACACACACCCATGCCCGAGGGAGGAATCGAACCTCCGACGGGGGAGGGACGCCTCAACCGCGCGCCTCGCTAGATATTATCGCATTGTTTACGGCTGTAAACACGTTTCCACTCCGGCGTTCAGCCTGTCTTTGCGGTATACATTCCAATTGGAATTTAGAATTTCGTTACTGTTAATGTCTAGTTTCAGCAAACTTTCTGCCCTCAGTAGTATGTAGGCATTTCTAATCAAGACTTGTTCTGAGACCTTTCCATAGACGCTCTTGCAGTTGACTAGAACTATATTTCTCTTTCTCCGAACTGCCATGACGAATGCTACTTTCTTTAATTGATGAGGCCGGCCAGTGTGGCCGAGCGGTTCTAGGCGCTTCAGTCTGGAACCACGCGACCGCTACGGTCGCAGGTTCGAATCCTGCCTCGGGCATGGATGTGTGTAATGTCCTTAGGTTAGTTAGGTTTAAGTAGTTCTAAGTTCTAGGGGACTGGTGACCTCAGATGTTAAGTCCCATAGTGCTCAGAGCCATTTCAACCATAATTAATGGGGATAGTGTTCGTCCCTGTCCGAAATTAAGATTAGGACACTTCGTATCGGGTGTGTGTTGGGATTTCTCTGTCGTAAAAAAACCACATGTGTACGCCTTATGTGCTCCTCTACCCTAGTAACCGCTTCCTGCTTGTAGTCCACACCTGACCTATTAAGAGGAGGTCCTTTCTCCAGCTGCCAGCGAAGGTCGAGAAATCCGTATCCAGCATCGTCACAGAATCATGTGAGACTTTGGTGGAAGCTTTCCATTCGGCTGCACACCAGAGGACCGTGAACTGTTCTGGGAACGATGCAGCTTCTACCGCGCGAACGAGACGAGCTGTCTTCAGTAAAGCTGCTAGCCACCTGTAGGAGCTACATCCAACCAAACCAGTCTTCGGACTGACGACCCCAGTAGTAAGAAGCAAAGCTATCGAGACCAGAAACACAAGATTCTCTGATAAGTATTTCAAACGTGTATCTGATGCGTGTTCTCATTTCAGTCAGTTCTTTGAACAACTGCAATACGTCGTGTACAGTAACAAGTAGTCAACAGTCGTAAGTTGAGAATGAAGGCAAGAGCGTCAGAGTTGGAACAGTGAGACGTAGAGCTGTAGGCTCGAACTGCCGTGCCAGCATCGCCAAGGTCACTGCATGCTGCTCCTTTTCCGAGAACCGAGCAGCTTGTTTCGCATCCACATTCACGCCGTCACTTGCTACCGGTGCGCAGCTGCGGAGCCGGCGAGCGGGTGCAGGTGCGCGTGGCACGGCGCCGAGAGGAGCAACAAAGCCGGCTTCACAGCGGAGCGCGGCAGGGCAGGGCCGCCCCGTGCTCTGCAGGTTATTGTTCTTGGCGAGCGCGGCGCCGCGCTGAGCGCGTCGCCAGCCGGACGCACGGGCAGGAAGTACTGGACGCACTGCGTGACGCCGCCTGCGTACACCGCGGTAGCGGCTAGCCGCCCGTGTTCACCACACACAGCTGCAGGGCTAACGCGGAAGTTCGCAGCATTCCGTCGCCTGCCACGGAAGTTTTTATGTAGGAGGAACAGTCAACAGAAATTGATGAGTATTATAAGTGGCGATAAGAAAGTTTCCGTTCGATGGCGCTGCTGCATCATTGTGCGACTCCGATGCTGGTATATAAGCACCGACATGTAAGCAATGTATTAGTGTGGCATTCCTGTCCTTTCGACGTACGTGTGGTGATTGCGGAAACGTGAACTATGGCGACGTTGTTACCAAATGTGCTCAAGCGGGACCAACGTGCTGTCATTCTTTTCGTGTCTGCCGACGGACAAACAGCGGTAGACATCTATCGGAGAATGGAGAATGTGTTCGGGGCGGCAGATCTGTTGTAAACCACCATCGTGGAATTGAATGGTGCACCAAGTTCCGTTCTGGTCGCCGGTTCGACACAAGAAGCCGGTCGATCTGAGTGGCCAGCCGCATCCGTTACGGACAAGAAGTAGTAATCTGCAGATGATGCGGTTATGGCGGACCGGCGCGTATCCATTCGTGCGCTAGCAAAGAATCTCAACAACAGCTTCGGTAGCGTGCAACATACAAGTATTACCTGGCAAAAGTTAGGCTACCGCAAGGTCTGTAGCCATTGTCAACCCTCGGTGTTGAATCACGAACGAAAAGCAAAGCAGATGGCTGTTTGCCTGAAGCGTTTGATACATTTCAGTGTTGAAGACAACACTCTTCTTTAGCGCATTGTTGCAGGCGACGAAAGTTGGTGACCACCACAGTTATCTGGAGTCGACAGCTACGACAATGCTCTGTTGTCGTTCATCGTCCCGTAGTCCCAAGAAGTTCCAGATTCTGCTGGAAAGGCGATGCTCGCCCTGTTCTTTGATTGCCGGGGCCCATTGCTTATTAATTTCAAGGAACCTGGTGTCTGCATCACTGGGGAACGGTTCTGCGCAACACTGGAGAAATTGCAGCGTGCAGTTACGATGAAACGGCCGGTAAAAATGCGAAAAGTCGTGCTACTGCTTCATAATAACGCATGTCCCCGCATGGCAAAAGCCGTAACGCCAAAGTTATTCCAACACTAGTGGGAGACACTACTTGAGCAACCGCCATATAGACCTAATTTCTTCCCTTGCGAGCCGGCCGTTGTGGCCGAGCGGTTCTAGGCGCTTCAGTCCGGAACCGCGCTGCTGCTACGGTCGCAGGTTCGAATCGTGCCTCGGGCATGGATGTGTGTGATGTCCTTAGGTTAGTTAGGTTTAAGTAGTTCTAAGTCTAGAAGACTGACGACATCAGATGTTAAGTCCCATAGTGCTCAGAGCCATTTGAACCATTCCCTTGCGATTACCACGCCGTGGGTTCCTTAAAAAGGCCTTAAAGGGTGGACGATTCTGTCGGACGAGGATGTGCGGCAGGCACTTACGGATTTCCTCATGCAGCAGGACACGGTATTTTGCCAAATGGGGTACCTTCAGCCTGGTGTGTCGGTAGGTGCTCACGGCAGTTTTGCCTGATTCTGGAAAGCACGGCCTTCGAACGGAAACTTTTTTATTGCTTTTACAGAAGTCGGGTAAAACATGTGAAACCTCAGTTATGAACAATGCCAGCCATTAAATTGGAAATTTGTAGTAAGGTCTTATGTGACCAAACTGCTTAGGTCATTGGTCCCTAAGCTTACGCACTACTTAAACTACGATAAGGACAACACAAACACTCATGCCCGAGGGAGGACTCGAACCTACGACGGGGGGAGCCACGTGGACCGCGACAAGGCACCTCAGACCGCACGGCTACCCCGCACGGCGCTAACCATTAAAATTGCAACATAATGAAGACGGCACGCAACAGACACCAACTTGTCACGAACTATACTAAAACATAGGCTATTCAAATGATCAGCATTATAGCGGAACCGCACAAAGTAGACAGGACTAACGCCATCTACATTCTGTGAACAAGAAAAAAATACGTAGCAGGTTTCTGATTCAGAAATTACATTTGAATGGTGGTGATTCTCGTGAAAGTCATGTTATGTATCCTGTGAAGAGGAGTAAGAGGAGAAACGTCTACCAATACGTGTCGCAGTTCGATAGCAGTAGGATCGTACACTCTCGAGACTGCGAATTATCGCTCCGCGATATTGCTGCTGGCGTTGGCTGGAATCTCACGACTGTCATGCGAATATGGAACGCAAGGGTTAAAAAAAACCAAACCCGACGTAATACTCAAAAGATTGTAAATGATCAAACAACGAGACTAACGCCCGAGAGTACAAAAAAGACGGCAAGCGAAAGTGACCTCTTGTCGAAAATTTCAGATTTAAAGCTTTTGTAATTTTTACGTTCAACATTAAATTGCGAACAATCTGTTAAAAAAAAGCTATAAATTTGAGTTATGCCAGGTTGAATGTTGATCATGGAAAACAAGTGTTTTGAGATAATGCGTTTTAAAGCTTCACTTTATTATCATTGTTTAATTTGACATATTTAAGAAAGAAATTCTACATTTGTATTGCCCTTAAAATGTTCTTTGTCATACGGTGGAGACTTTTTTCAGTTAGCAGTAAGTGGTTAACCCCTACAGACCTATAGCACATGATAGTGTACAAAAATTGAAAACAAAATAAATTGGACGCACGTTGAGAAAAGTTAGCGTACCCTGCACTGTTTTGTTTGGCAAAATCTTGATATTTTTCACTCTGTATCATGCCCTCACTTAGACCAGATTTTGATTTGGAAGCCGTTAATGGGCCCAATACCGCATAAAATATTGAATTTACAAATCACCAAAAAATACATTCCTGGGATCAAATATTTTATATTGACTCAAGAATTTGACTTTCTACTTCTGAAATACTTGTGTCTGAAGGGGTTCAAGATCGTTCACAAACAGCGTTTTCACTTCTTCTTCTTTAGTTCTGGAATATCTGGCTGCTCAGGTTCGTCCTCAGGATATCGTTGTCACTGACTTGAGGTTCTGGTTCAGGAGAAGGATTGTCTTTTTACTCTTCTTTGTAGTAGGTCCTGATGTTCTCACAAAGATAATCTTTTCGTCATCTTTTCATTCCTCCTGGAATTACTGTACCAGGAAACCTGGCGGATTCATTTTCTTTGGAAAAGATGCGGTGCGAAAATTCATTTGCATCAATACCTATTTTGCAGTGCACATTACCTTTGTAGCTAACGATGAACTCGAGATCGATATATTTAGCTATGTTAGTTACTTTGTTAGCATTACTGTTCTTCAAGACATTTAGCTAGTCATATGTATTCACAGCAACCTCACCTTTTCATTTCTAGCTGCAACAGCAGAGTTAACTTGTGTTGCTATAGTAACTTCAGCTGACATTTTAGGTCTGCCACCGGCAAATTGGTAAAATTTATGGGCATTTATAACTCTCGTTTAAAAGGGACTACTTCCATTGTTTGGTATTATTGTATTCACAAAACAATCTTGTTTTATGCAAAGCTACTTTGAGTTCCTTAAAATGTTTATAAAATGTGGGAGATACTTTCTTGTGAACCATTGCATGCACGGCTGCGAGATTTAGAAAATTGGCCCCCTGTCGGGCCAATGTTATTTCTCCATATCGACAAGAAGTCCTTTATTGAGAAGACTGACATCGATTGCTTTTAATTATGTTATTCAGCGCAGTTGGAATAAAAAAATCTCAAATCGATACGAGTGTTAACAAAATAAGGTAAATTACTACAGTATACAAAAAAGAAAATAAATCTTTTAGAACGGTCCAACGTTTTTGCTTGTGCTGAAAACTTTACCTCTGCTGTCGCAGAAGTCCCTTTTCGCTTTCCGTCTGCTCTGCCGTGCAGTATAGTACGGCCCCGTCACGTATCGTGAGTCCAGGAATGGGCTTGTGTGCACCAAGGCAGGTATCCACAATTACAGTGGACCGACGCCTGGAGCACCACGGGCCGGCAGTACGGCGACCGTTGTTGCTGCTTCTCATGATGCGGCAGCAGAGAGGAAAACACCTCATGTAGGAATGGCACCACGTCTTCTTTTCAGGCGAGTCTCGGTTCTGCTTGCAACAACACGACCGACGTAGCCGCATGTGGAACCTCTGAGGACAACAAGTGTTGCCAGATAATCGCCGTCGTCTTACAGGTTCGGCACTTGACTTGATAGTATGGGATGCCATTGGGTCACAACACGACCGCCTCTGGTACTAGTACCTGGTAATTTCGTCAGCAGCCATTACAGTTCTGACGTTTTTCGTTAAGAAATGTATAGTGCTGCAAGTCAGATTGAAATTAGGCCAGAAACTTCAGTGCCAAACGCAGGAATGCTTGGAAAATGTTTATGCGGACGACACTTTCAGAAGTAAGCGATATCAGACGAAAATGCAGTAACTGAAATATGCACTTCAATATCTTTATAAACGAAAACTTTTTTAAAAATCAGTAAGGAAAGTAAAATTGTAAATACGTTTGCTTCCATACCACTGACGGTGTTGTGCATGAGTAAGACGAAACGCTAACGATAATATAAATAAGTAAATTTTAGTAGGGCCTGTTTGGAAAGACGGACTTGAAGTTACAAGACATCAGTTACCATTGTTCTTCTAGATCCACCGGGTAGAACAAACCATTTGAAACTCTTCTTTAAATTGTTTCATCTAGTATATTTAGTCCCTAGCAGGAATTTTTAGCTGTTTACAAAGCGCAGAACGTTGAGTGGCAAGATATTCCGTCAGGATTATAAAGAGAGAATAATTTCTTTACACGAGATCGCTACAATTTAATGATTCCAACTGTTCCAATACAAAAGCTGATCACTCACTACTGTCACATTGCAAAACCAAAATGTACTTGAGTGTCGCGGCTGTACGTTTTAGACTGAGGCAAAACTGCAAGCACTCTTTTAGTTTTGCAAGTGTGAGGAAGCTCGTTATGGGCAACAAGATTGCAGATAGCACTTCAACACACGATCATTGTATTTGCTTTACTGGCACCTGCTTCATGTCTGTAAGGATTACCCGAAAATGAGTAATTGACAGTGTCAGTCTGGCACTAGTGATTTATGTCTCTCTCTTGTACTGACGTGTTATATAAAGCCATTCCGTCATAATCAAAGCGGGAGATGAGCCAGCAGACTGAAACTAATTGTGAGGCCAGCGCAAACATGTTGGACGCCGTCCGAGAAAATGGCTTACCGCTTCCTGAAGGTCAGGCGCGCATTACAAGGTAGACGGTATTCGTCCTCTCTTCTTGTCACGTGTGTAGACGTACGCATTTCTGCCATTTTCGTATAGTTGGTTGCAAGCGTCTTACCATAGTTTCGCGCGTTTGGCAGCTGCTGAAGCGTATGATTATGTTCGTGTTCCCAGCCTTTCACAACTCTTACGTCTGTTTTCAGTTCTTCGAATAGGGAATAGCTTGGAAGCTTTGCAGGTCCCATGTTGTGGCGATGTAACAAGTTTGGAAAGTCTGTAAGATACGCAGTTATATTTGCCAGAAGTAGATAATCTAAGACACGGTGTTTATCTTTGTTTCTATTGAAATCACATCCACTCAGCGAGCACAGCTTAACTTTTTTTAGCACTATGGGACTTAACTGCTGTGGTCATCAGTCCCCTAGAACGTAGAACTACTTAAACCTAACTAACCTAAGGACATCACACACATCCATGCCCGATGCAGTATTCGAACCTGCGACCATAGCGGTCACGCGGTTCCGGACTGAAGCGCCTAGAACCGCACGGCCATACCGGCCGGCCACAGCTTAACTGTTCAAGACGCATCCATGAAGTAATTGTATTATATGGATAATTTGTGCTAATATTTTAGTGCCAAGAGGCGATAGACATACATTAACACCACACTCAGAACCGACATACACAATATCTGATCAGAAGTATCCGGATAATCCCATGTAATACGGAATTGACCGCTAGGTGTCACGAGAGAGAGACACGACAGTGTAAAAGGAGACGGGGAGAACTGTGTTGTCAGTAGAGAAGTCGTAACAGTAGAATGGGTCGGTCAAGAGATCCTAGTGGCTTCGAACGTGGACTAATAATTGGGTGTCACCTGAGTAACAAATCCATCAGGGACATTTCAGGCCTTCTGAAGCTGCCCAAGTACCCCGTGAGTGACTGAGAAATAGAAACAGGAAGGAACATCCACCGATAAACCAAGACCAGGCTGACCTCATGTACTGGCGGACTGGTACCGACGAGCATGGCGGATGGTGGTTGTAGAAAACCATATGAAATCAGCGGAAGGAATCGCTCTGAGGTCCAAACCGCCAATGCTAAATTGCACTTGATGTTGTGTAAAGAACGACGGCATTGGACAGTGGATAACCGGAAACGTATGATTCCGGTTTGGAGTGATGAATCACGCTGTATAACTGTGACAATCCCATCTAAGGGATTGGGTTTGGCGAAAGGCTGTAGAACGTCATCTGCTATCATGTGTAGTGCCAAAAGTGACGTCTTGGTGTCACGGTGCGGTCGTGGTATCAGCATGACATTGCACCCTGCCCCAAAACAACATTCGTGTGGGTAATAACATTCCTGAAATCGATTGGCATGCCCAGAGTCCCGACCAGAACTCAGTGCAACATCATTGGGATGAGTTAGAAGGTCAACATAACCCCAGCCTCCAGCATCACTGCCTTCCCTGGTTTCGGCTATTGAGGAATAAGGGGCTGCCATTTTTCCAGAGACATTCGGAGAGCTCACTGCGTCTCCAGCAGAGTTCAAGCCGTAATAAAGGCGGAAGGTGCACGTACCGCTTTTTTTGCTATCGTTTGTGAAGTACAAACTACATAATCAACAAATGGAAATCGATCATTGACATCAGTATATACATTGGTTGACCAGAAGTTGGCCACGTCGAGTGCATTCGGTGTCGCCCTCATCAGGTGTCTCATGGTGCATGTGGCTGGAGATAAAAAAACACTGTAGTAGATGATTGTTGGTCTGTACAGCGCCACAAATGTAGAAAAGCTGATTCCACAGGAGGGTCCAACTTCTGCAGGTTGGTCTTGCATCTCTTGGTACTAGAGCATAGTCTGTCGAGAGACTTCCATGCTGTCCATTTCTTCGAATGACCAGGAGGGCGCTCTTGCTTCGGAACCATCCATTTCTCCAAATGCTATTTCCCTCGCTATTCCTTGCTTGATCAGATAGTGTATTCCCGGAGAACGGCTACAATATGCGACCATCACTTAGCGAGGCAGTAACAGTAGCTGGAGACCACGCGCGTCGCTAAGACGATGAATGACATGTGGTTTAATGATTGCCAAATTTTAATGTCCGCCTACATTACATACATTCCTAAAGGTGAGACCGGTTTGCCCAACAAATCATCTTGAGATCTGTAGAGATACGAAAAATAAAATTACCAGTCAAGATAAGATACATAGTGCTGCTATTATGCCAAATGTGCCAAAACACACTTAAATGTGTTGGCTGCAGAAGTAATCCGCTTTGGTAATATAAGCCCGCATTACGAATGCTACGCTTTTATTACATCTCTCTATTCCGTGGGATACATGTTGCCTGTAGAAAGTGCAGGCTACTCGTGCAGCCGACCTAATCACGTGTGTTCTGAAATATTTGGTTTCAGATATGGTGTAATAACAGCGTTGAGTATCTTCCTTTGTTTTTCACTGTTTTTATTTTGTTTTTATTACAGATCCGCAGATAGTTCGATACATGCGAAATCGATCGCAATACAAAGGATACACGCAACAGAGAATGTAAGGCAGTGTAGCACACTATCGATAAATTCAATTAGGTTCAAGCTGAATGGCTTTGTTGCGGGAGGATGGAGGGTCAGATCTACATCCGGATATCCTAATATATGTTTTTCGTGGTTTCCCTAAATTACTTCAGGCAAACGCCAGGATGGATCCTACTATAAGACCAGCCTTGCCAAACTAGGCTTATATGTATGTACTTGCATATATAAACATGAGTAATGTTTTTTGAAATGCCATGACATGTCTAATGTCCTATTAAAGATAATCCATGGGTGAATAAACAACCTTCACCGCCACAGTTTGAATGATAGAGACTACAGCATGGGGAAGTGAGAAGCATCATCGTTAATCCAAATAGATGATGTGGTCTTAAAATGCCCGTATAAAATTAAATGGTTTATATAAAGATAAAAGCAAACAAAAACGCTGTCGCAGTAAACCGAAAACTTGTTAGAAATAAACACTTGTAAGTGGAACAAAAACGCGATTGTTTTTCAACCTTTAATATGAAATTGTTTTACCAAGATGTGACGGAAGAATCCATAAATACGATTAACTCGTTTTGCGCATTACTATTTCGTGAGCTATGCAGTTCAAAGAGAAACGAGAATACTTGAAAATTCGCTCATTCTCTGTTAAATATAACGATTGTAAACATAATGTGTATCAAGTCATGAAAATTTGGTAACAAAACATCAGAGGCCAGAAATTTTGGTTCTGGAGGTACCCCTTCTACAAGACAACAACAAATGTTTTAAACGATCCCTTTCCGATGTTTGCGCGTTTGTGCCGTCCGCAGGGTTTTAAGGATAAAAAAAAGCGAGATTCAAGAAGCAATGAATTTGGAATGAGTTGAAGCGGTGATCAAATCACTGACTGCGTACAGGTCTAACTTGATCGAAAGAAACTACTTCCATAAATGTTACTCTCTGCTATTAGGCAGTAAAGTTGCTAGAAACCGGAAATAGTCCGCACCTCGAAGTAAACATGGAACGTGTTAAAGAACCTCCTAAACGAAGTGGCACCATTTTAATACGAATTTCGAAACATACGAATAATTATTTTCCCGCGGACGGAAGACGGTAAAAAGTGGCTTGTGGACGCCAGATTTTAATGTGGGACGCAGAATGCCGAACTTCAGTCACCACACCAGCCTAACATATACTTACCTTAATCCAGAGAGAGCTACGATGGAACGACCACATAAATCTCTTTGAGAAGGCAGCTAAAGGCAAAGATGAAACTATATATAACTCATCTATGAAGCATGTCAATTACCAGCTGTTGCCCCACCCATTTTCGAGTATTGTTCCTTCAAACTAGAGAGAGAGAGAGAGAGAGAGAGAGAGAGAGAAAGAGAGAGAGAGAGAGAGAGCTTCAAATAAATTCGTTCGATTTATCATTTGTTTATTTAGTCAGGGCGGGTGTGTCCCAGATACGCTTAACAAGTTCCGTGGGAGATGCTAAAACAAAGGCATTGTGTAATACCGAGAAAAGCATACGCAATGTACCATTACATTAAAAATTAGAGAAATTCGGGTTTATAAAAATGCTGCCGTTCTTCCTACGCGTCACCGGGAAATGGAATAGTATTACGGAGGAGTGGGATGCTGATATTTTGTACACTTTGTATTTTTTTCTGCAAGATACATATTTTAATGTATAAAAAGAATATCTAAAATAGTGCTAAATTCTTGAGATTCAAATACGTCATATAAAAGAAGAAAGGCTTCGAGTGTCAACGTGAGTTCGGAAATGCTCACTTTCCGGGTCCTAGACAATGTGGCATGGTATGTTAATAATTGAAGCAACAATTTATTGCTGGTGTTATTTGTGGATGGAGAAAAGTGTTCGAAGTGCCTATTCTCCTCTTGAATACAGGCTTCGTTTCACTGTTGGAGTTAGTGGAGGGAGTTCTGAAAACGCTGTTACACATCTGACTTAATGCTTCCATAATTCGTACAAGAAGATACACTTCATGATTAATAGGACTTAGTGACCAGTGAGAATTTTTGCAGCTAAGATCGGGTGTTGAAATATTTTTCTTTCGTCTGTGATCGGTTTCGACAGTCTAGCGGTTATCTTCGGATCTTCTGGAAATAATATTAAATCGCTCCCAACAACACGTGTAAATTATATAATAGAATTTAGTTGAATCTCAAACAATACATAAAACCACAGACAGATATTCTCCAGATTTAAATTGGACCAGTAGCCCAAAGAATCGGTAAATACATTAAGAAAAGCTTTGCGTCATCCCCGTTCCCAGACCTCCTGAAGATAGAAGTTGACTGTGTGTATTGTATCACAGACACAGTCCCTTAGACTGTTCAGAGATGTCACTAAAACCGCATAAAGATATAAACAACCATGCATGAGCAGCGCCTATTAGACGGAGGGGATCCGACTGCCGGTCAGTTTGTCATTCCACTAAGAAGGTGGTACATGACTCGAATTGTCTGTAGTTCAACCATGCCTAGACGGTCAATATCTCGGTTCGATAGCTTCCGCATTGTTACTTCGTGCCAGGAAGGGTTCTCAACAAGGGAAGAGTCCAGGCGTCTCGGAATGAATCAAAGCGATGGAGCGAGGAGATATAGAGAGACAGGAACTGTCGATGACATGCCTCGCTCAGATCGCCCAAGCACTACTACTGCAGTGGATGACCGCTACCTACGGATTATGGATCGGAGGAATCCTGACAGCAACGCCACCATGTTGAATAATACTTTTCGTGCAGCCACAGGACGTCATGTTACGACTCAAATTGTACGCAATAGGCTGCACGATGCCTAACTTCACTCCCGACGTCCATGGAGAGGTCCATCTTTGCAACCACGACACCATGCAGCGTGTTACATATGGGCCCAACAAAATGCCGAATGGACCGCTCAGGATTTGCTCACGTTCTCTTCACCGATGAGTGTTGCATATGCCTTCAACCAGGCAATCGTCGGAGACGTGTTTGAAGGCAACCCGGTCGGGCTGAACGTATTAGACACACTGTCCAGCGAGTGCAGCAAAGTGGAGGTTCCCTGCTGTTTTGGGGGGGGGGGGGGTTGGGGTGGCATTATGTGGGGCCGACGTACGCCGCTAGTGGTCATGGAAGGCACCGTAAAGGTTGTACGATACGTGAATGCTATCTTCCGACCGATAGTGCAACCATATCGGCAGTATACTGGCGAGGCATTCGTCTTCATGGACGACAATTCTCGCCCCCATCGTGCACATCTTGTGAACGACTTCCTTCAGGATAACGACATCGCTCTACTAGAGTAGCCAACATTTTCTCCAGACATGAACCCTATTTAACATGCCTGGGATAGATTGAAAAGGGCCGTTTGTGGACGACGTGACCCACCAACCACTCCGAGGGATCTACGCCGAATCGCCATTGAGTAGTGGGACAATCTAGTCCAACAGTGCCTTGATGAACTTGTGGATAGTATGCCACGAAGAATACAGGCATGCATCAATGATCAATGCAAGAGGACGTGCTACTGGGTATTAGGGGTACCGGTGAGCATGCAATGCAGATCATCGCTTCTGAAAGTCTCTCTGTATGGTGGGACAACAAGCAATGCGTGGTATTCATGAGCAAAAAAAGGGGGGAAATGATGTTTATGTTGATCTCTATTCCAATTTTCTGTACAGGTTCTGAAACTCTCGGAACCGAGGTGATGCAAAACTTTTTTTTTTATTATTTAGCTATGCGCTGACACGGCTAACTTGTGTTCACGGTGGTATGGAGCATGCAAACCGGAATGTGCAGGAGCGTGGATGAAATATGAGGAGATTCAGTAAGTCATGCAACACCTTTGTTTTCTGAAAGCAGGTTGGTTTTATTCGGGATTCCAGTTCACCATATTACTCCCCACTCTTTCGGCTACAAAACCTTAATTTTCGACATAACCTCTGTTCAGTGCGGTGGCCTTAGACCATCTTATTGGGAGGGGTTGTATGCCCACATGTTACCACTCCACTGGTAGACGTGGGAGCCAACGTCTTGTTGCATCAATAACCTCCCCATCCTCCACGTACTGCTTCCCGCGGAGTGTATCCTTCATTAAGCCAAACAAATGGAAGTGGGAAGGTACGAGATCCGGGCTCTAGGATGGATGAGAAAGATCAGTTTCGTGAGCTTCCCTCGGACGCGCAGAATTGTGTGGGGCCCTGGGTTGTCATGGAGAAGGAGAAGCTCACTTGCATTTTTGTGGCGACGAACACGCTGAAGTCGTTTTGATTGTTGCACCACAAGGGAGGACGTCGAACAGAATAAACCCCTTCAGAGTCCCAGGAGACCGTTGACATGACTTTACCGGCAGAGGATGCAGCTTTGAACTTTTTCTTCGGAGCCGTGGTAGTGTGGCGCCACTCCATGTATTGCCTTTTTGTTTCCAATTCGAAATAATGAACCCATGTTTCCTCGCCTGTGACGATGTTCGATCAAAAATGTTCACGGTCAGGCTCGTATCGTACAAACAATTCAGCACAGATGGTCCATCCTTGCTCTTTATGGTGTTCTGTTAGGCGGCGAGGAAGCCAGTGGCCACACACCTTTGAGTACCTCAACTGGGGGACGAGTGTGTTAGCACTACCAGCAGAGACGTACAGTTGTGCAGCGAGGCGTTTGATTGTAACACGTCGATCGTCTCGAATGAGAGTGGCCGGACATTTTACCATTACAGGAGTCACAGGTGTGCGCGGCCGGCCCGCACGCGGTAGATCACACAGGGTTGCGCGACATCGTTGCTATAGTGACAGGCGCCTCGCCCAGTGACTCATCGTGCTTTTGTTCACTGCAGAGTCTCCGCAGACATTCTTCAAGTGCCTATGAGTATCTGCGATGCTGTGGTTTTCCGCCAAACGAAACACGACAGCTATCAGCTTGGAATGCACCTTAGGTACAGACACCGTTTTGAAGGCTACGTATAGCGCCGCTACCTATCGGAACTTCATAAGAGGTGGAAGTGAGAATATTCCACGATATCCCACAGCAGATTCCGCCTTTTTTCAACCGAAATTGGCCAAGAAAAAATGTGTTGCACTACTTACTGAACGCCCTTTTACGTCGCACGACAGATTGCTAGCTGTATGTTTTTCAGATACTCTTGTAAGTTGTTACTGTAGTTTATAAAATTTCAGGAAACATCTTAACACACAAGGACATGCCATAACCAAGGCTAAACATGTTTAGTCCTGTATTTATACATAAAAACTCTGTCACTTGTTATTGCTCAGCATTTTTGATACTCCCTGTATAAGTGCACTGAGAGGGGTAGAAACAGCTCACAATTGCGAGAACCGTTGGAAACCAGTTGAAAGATCGGTGTTTTTCAGAAGAGAAGGGTGCAGTGGAACTTGAACAGGAAGCAGATGAAAGCGTACCTTCTAGACGTGCTCATTACTGACTGGAAACGTAATCGTGGTGCCGGAATTTCCGCTTAGTGGTTAACTGTGTACGTCACATAATGAAAGCTGGCGGATGATTCAGTAGGGAGGACTTTGGAGCGCGCAGTCGTTACGGGAGGAAGAACAGCCCGCGGCCGGCCGGCAGGCAGCGGGGCAGCGCCCTACCCGAACGCCTTCCGGAACGCGCTCAGCTGGGCGCCGCGGTCAGATCAACAGGTTGCGGCCTCGGCCGTCGCCGCCGCCGCTCGGCTGCTCTCGTATCGGACGCGGCGCGCGCGACCGACTTCCGCGTCGCCCCTCAGTACGGACGCCACTCTTCCCGGAAAGGACCAGGAGGTAGCGTTGTTCTTTCATCTCGTCGGCCACACGCCATACGCGCCTATTTGCTTGGACAGGTCGTGGGCTCATACAACGGTTTTTCCATGCCGTTATCTGGATATTCATTTCCACCATTTGACCACAACACGAAACCTGAGATGTAAAGCCCTCATGTGGGAGCGACCTTGTATTCAAAATCAGCTACTCGTTGTGGGTTCGCGTCACGTGTTTGCATGTAAGTTTGCAGCCAACTACGTCGCAAGTGGCGTAGTAATGTCGATGACCAGTTAACTATGCTGAGTGTGGAGAATTAACATCTTCAGCATAGAGGAACATAAAAACCGGAATGTTCATGCTTAGAGACAGTGGACTGTAGCGTCGACTGCTAACTTCGGAAGTTCGCCATTGTCGCCGAGCTTACTCGTATTATAGTAATGGATTTTGAGCTTTTCTATTTATTTAATATTTATTTCGATGTTTGGTTTGTTTTCGTGACCCATTGCAAAGGCTACATCAGGGTCCGGTGCTTTTCCTACTACTGTTCTCCTAAAGAGAGACGAAATTTTTTAAACAAAAAGGTATCGAGTGGTTATAATTGAAGTGCAGCTACTCACGGAGGTCCGTGTGGCCTGTAATTATCGTGTGGCAGCGAAACTTGGTAGACTAGTGCGTTAATGCGGAACCGATTAGTGTTGGAAAAAATAGTTCCAATTTTGGCCACCAGGTGCAAATCTGGCGCTGTACAGCATCTCATCGACGTATCTTGTACACATATTGAACAAATTGTGTAAGTGGCGGTTAATAATAAAATCAGCATTATGCCTTTATCATTTGTTTGACCACCTTTTTGCCCATGTCCTGCTCCTAATCCATTACATATTTATACATTTCTACACCTCTTTCTTACGTTTACAGCAGCAGATTTGCACCTAATGGTCAAAATTGTAACTAATTTTGTTACAGCGTTAATCGGTTCCTCATTAACGCATTAGAAAATTGCAGCCCATACTGGATCTCTTGAGTAGGTGCACTTTAACCAAAACCATCTCGTTATTTACGCTTAAGAAAAGGTCTACACTGGACATAAATAAGAATGTAAGTAGATAATGAATTGTTTCAATGAAAATTTTCCAGTAGCGAAAAGTCAGATTTCTTGAACTAGAAAAATAATTTTCCGACGTTATTTTGATACTTAAAAACGAAATTAGATACAAATCATAAAATAAAAATGCACTATTTACTGCCTTCTAAATGTTTCATGTGTTTGTATGTACATCTTTTCTCGAGGAAATAAATGTAGAAGTGTTGAAATGTTTGGATGACACTTTGCCTATGCGTTTAGTTCTCATGAGTTTGCTTAATTTACCGTACTACCTTTTTAAGCAACATCCACCATGAATTTTAATTTGTTGATTAAAAACTCTGTTTTCATTGCTTGCCCTTACATTTTGGTACCATATTTAGATTTTTTCCTAAAAAGAATGGTGTCTCATGACCTCACTCTCACCGTTCAGACGCCAAACTGCACAGTAAGCAGCTCTCAGGACGCGCAAGTTGGCGTTGACAAGTCACCGAAAAGGTCCACTCGTGACAGGCAAGATTAAGTACAGGAATGAAACGCGAGGGGTGTGCTGCTGTAGACTCACTTGTCGCGAATAGTCCATTGAGACAAAGTCTCTCGTGTGGAATGGGCTGAAATGCTGTTTTTACACGAGCTACTTTCTGGTAAAAGCCTTCTATCCGAGGTGAGTGCGCATCACGTGAGAGCGTGTAAATCAGCCGCCAAACACATATAGATAGAGGGTCAGTGATGTCAATGAATAACTGACACAACGAAGTGTGGAATTCTAAAATCCGGAGTATGCTGCAGACTGCGCCTGTGCAGGAACAGTCATTTATACCGTCGTCTGCTAACATCGGAACTTAACCATTTCTCGCCGCTCACATTCATGTAATAGTGATAGGTTTTTGTTTTATTAGTCTCTGTTTTTTTGTTTGTTTAGTTTCCGTGCCAAATTACAGCACGAGAAATTGCTTTCCCCTCAAGACAGACAAAATGACTGAATAAAAGAATGAAAAAAATTACGTTTCAGAATACCCGGACAATGAAGAAGAAACATAAACAGATAAAATAAGTTTTTAATTGATTTCTGAGGCTACCTATCACTGTTTTGCGTCCGTGACCGTGGTATGTGACGCGCGCACACACACACACACACACACACACACACACACACACACACACACACGAGAGAGAGAGAGAGAGAGAGAGAGAGAGAGAGAGAGAGAGAGAGACTCCCGCGTTCTGCGTATTTTCTTAATTCACCCTGTTGTTTGGACACGAAGTCCTTTATAGCACTAATATATTCCTCGTACCTTGGTGGTGGATATTTAATTTTCTTTTTCCTCCTTTTGGCGCGTTTCGCGCTTGGCAACGTCAGATGTTACTGGATATACAAAATCCTATCAGCTATAAAAATTCTTCCTTAACATCGGTGGCCCAATTTCAGTACCTGAAGTTAAGGAAAATGTTGAAAATTGTCTGCATACTTTGTATCCATTAATATCTGATTATTCTGAGCGCGAAACACATCATAAGGAGTAAAAAAATAAAGAGAAATATCGGCCACCAAGATATGAGTAATTTATTAGTATTGTGTTGTTCTTCGCCTTCCTAGTTAAACCTGGACATCTTGTTGAGCATATCTTAGTTATCTCAGACCCTTCTCGATATCCCATTTCTTGCCGCACCCAACTATGTCGTATTCGGATATATTCGTACTCAGTTGGCCATTAACAGCATCTTTACTAGCGAAGACGTGCACAGGTTCGCTAATTCATTTCCTCTGATGAGATGCACAGAAAGTTAAACTTGATGTAGTCAACAAATTTTTTACTCGCCGATGACTTCGTTCACCATGTTGCAGGAGTTTCGTTCCTGGGCAGAAATAGCCAAATAAGCCCAAATTCGCTAACCAGAATGACGCCTGTTGTTTGGTTATCGATTCTACGTGCTTTTTTAGGTGGTGTTACACACTAAACGCCTATTGTTGCCTCGCATTTGTCGTAAACATACTTACAACCAAGAGCAAATCTCGTTTTATTCTTGGCCCTTAGGGTAACGAGTCCGATAAAGTAGGCCAAAAGCAGAAATGGATTGTCCTATTAGTACATTTTGCAAGTGCTCTAACAGGGGGAGGTAACGACGTTAGGCTCACGAATTTACTTCACACTTTGTACACTTTAAGTAGTACATTATAACAACATAATGTGCAAGTAATAAGTCGTACTACGTAGGAGATTTCAAGAAAGCCGCAAGAGAAATTCGAAACGTGAGTGATGCACCGGGGTAGTGTCGGTCATGTGGTTAGCGTTCAAGCTCCGTAATCGGAGTATCGCTAGACCGAGTCCCTCTCATGTTTTTTTATTTATTTATATTTATTTCAGTTCTAGTAGTATTATTTCATACATTCATATTTCAAAGGTAATACGATGAAAAGATATGTGTATTTGCACGAACTTTTGTTGAGTTTCCATTTTTATTTGACTGTTTACTGATTTTTATTATTACAACAAATATTGTACGACTTTTATTTCTATAGACAAGTTAAAAACTTGGTCAAGCGCCTTCAAACGTGCTCATATTGTATTGGTAAAGAACGAGAAATTGCTTCTCGTGAAGATGCCGTTAAAATACATTCAATCGTATATTAAATTTTGGGCACCGATGTTTACGAAAACGTTGCTTTACGCATGGCTACCTGTCCTTGTTCTTATATTGTTCTTACAGTTAACTTCTGGTACAAGGTAAGTGAAACCATACGCGACGTCAGACTTTTACGAACGACTGTCAGTTCTGAATCCAAGAAGTGCTACCGTGGCCTCAAAAAATACCTGAAATATAAGTCGCTGTTATCATGTATAAAGTTCTAGTAAGACCGGTGCTGAAACACGGACGTTAATAAAATATTCGTATGATGACTGGCAGCTGACCATATTTGAAAAAAAGATATTGAGACAAATTCTTGGGACAATGGAAGAAAATAGCGTCTGGAGTAGGAGATTCAGCTGTGAATTACAAACATACATCAAAAAAAGTTTTGCATCACCCCAGTTCCCAGAACTCCTGAAGATAGAAGTTGACTGTGGATATTGTATTACAAACACAGTCCCTTTGACTGTTCAGAGATATCACTAAAACCGCCCAAAGATGTAAACAACGATGCATGAGCAGCGCCTATTAGACGGAGGGATCCGACTTCCGATCAGTTTGTCAATCCACTAGGAAGGAGGTACACGGCTCGTGTTGGCTGTAGTTCAACCATACCTAGAAGATCAGTACCTCGGTTCGATCGCGTCCGCATTGTTATTTCGTGCCAGGAAGGGCTCTTAACAAGTGAAGTGTCCAGGCGTCTCGGAGTGAACCAAAGCGATGTTGTTCGCACATGGAGAAGATACAGAGAGGCAGGAACTGTCCATGACATGGCTCACTCAGGCAGCCCAAGGGCTATTACTGCAGTGTATCAGCGCTACCTACGGATTATGGATCGGAGGAACCCTGACAGAAACGCCACCATGTTGAATAATACTCTTCGTGCAGCCACTGCGCGTCATGTTACGACTCAAATTGTGCAGAATGGGCCGCATGATGCGCAACTTCACTCCCGACGTCCATGGCGAGGTCCATCTTTGCAACCACGACACCATGCAGCGCGTTACAAATGTGCCCAACAACACACCGAATGGACCACTCAGGATTGGCATCACGTTTTCTTCACCGATGAGTGTCACATATGCCTTCAATCAGACAATTGTCGGAGACGTGTTTGAAGGCAACCCGGTCAGGCTGAACGCCTTAGACACACTGTCCAGCGAGTGCAGCAAAGTGGAGGTTTCCTGCTGTTTCCAGACATGAACCCTATCGACAATGCCTGGGATAGAGTGAAAAGGGCCGCTTATGGACGACGTGACCCACCAACCACTCCGAGGGATCTACGCCGAATCGCCATTGAGGAGTGGGACAATCTGGACCAACAGTGCCTTGATAAACTTGTGGGTAGTATGTCACGACGAATACAGGCATGCATCAATGCAAGAGGACGTGCTACTGGGTATTACGGGTACCGGTGTGTACAGCAATCTGGACCACCGCGTCTGAAGGTCTGTGTGGCACAACATGCAATGTGTGGTTTTCATGAGCAATAAAAATGGTGGAAATGATGTTTATGTTGATCTCTATTGCAATTTTCTGTACAGGTTCTGAAACTCTCGGAACCGAGGTGATCCAAAACTTTATTTGATGTGTGTAATTTGTATACGGAACCAGATATTGTCAGCTACATTAAAATTAAAAGGCTGGAATGGGCAGGACATGTACTGAGAGCTAACGACATTATGATGATGATGATGATGATGATGATGATGATGATGATGATGACCGGCGCGGTGCCTGAAGGAAACAGGAGAGTAAGATCAATGCTAAGGTGGGAGGTAGGTGTCAGAAATGACATAAGGAAAATTGCAGGAGTTCGGCACCAAACAGGAAGAATGGAATAATCTTCTACAGAAGGCCAAGGCTCAGAGAGGGCTGTTGCGCCACTAATAATAATAAAAATAATAATAATAGTAATAGTTAATGGATTGCATCCAAATTGTGGGCGGAAGAGAAACTTTTCAAAATGTCGGCGAAATTTGTTTTTCCTAAAGAAACTCTGAAGATTTATTGTTTATGCGGGAAATTTGCATTCATTCAACGTTTTCCAATCTGTATGGAAACTGTCATCCTGCAGTTAGTAATGTCGAAAGCCCATCCGACGATTCATTCTACATAACCCCCCATATTCTGGCATATTGTAATTTATTGTATTACAGAATAAAGTTATTTAGCCTAGAACTTTATTCGTCCTTGTTTGACTTGGGCGTTACAAGCCTGCCCCTCATCTTTGAAACCTTTGTCTGCAGATCGAAGCGTCCAGGCGCAAAGCATTTCTCGGTACTTAGCCGATTGGGAAATCACGAAGGCATATATTTTCAGGAAAACATTATGCGTTTGGTCGTTTACTTGTCAATAATTACAAACCTAATATTTGTTTTGATTGTAAAACTTAGCAAACAATCAAATAACTTTGTAAATTGAGTAAAAGTTCGTGGAAGCTCACGTGTCTTTTCATCGTATTATCATGCAAATGTAATACGTACGAAATAATATGGCTAGGGCTGAAAAAATTTAATAAAAAGAGCAGTCCACCTATTTCGGAGCTTGAACGGTAACCATATGACTGCTGCCATCTCGCGTTCACTGGGTCACAACGCTACGGTACATCACAGACGCATAAAACTTCTCTTCCGATCTTCTCGAAATCGCCAAAGTAATACGCCTTACTACTTGCACATTATGTTGTCCTATTGGACCACTAAAAGTGTACAAAGTTTGAAGTGAATCCGTGATCCGAAAGTCGTGAATTCCCTTTGTGAGTAAGAAAGAAGCACTGAAGTGGTGCACCCACAACCTACCACTTTTCCCACTCTGAGCGCAGGTAGCATGTTACATATCTCGAGTGTGGAGTACAACCCAAGGAGCCGATATCCCCGTGTTGCTATTCTTCAGTGCATAAGGCCTGTACGAAATTTTATGTTTTTTCATCCTTTTTTTCTCGTCGAGGTGGGAACATTGTATAAGCCTACCATCCACTGCTAATAAATGTCGTATAATTTCTTAGAATGGCATACTGTATCTATTGTGTCACTTAATGGAGGGCTGTTTGATGCCAGTGTTCAGTGGTGACAGAAAGTAATCTCTACCTTTCGGATTCTATATTGTTGTTGTTGTTGTTGTGGAAAAAAAATGTTGTAAGGTTCTATGGGTCCAAGTTACTGAGGTCATCGGTCCCTAGGCTTACACACTACTTAATTTAACTTCAAATAACTTACGTAAGGGACAACACACACACCCATGGCGTGTCAAGGCGCCTCAGACAGCGCGGCCTGTTGTTGTTGTTGTGGTGGTGGTGGTGGTGGTGGTGGTGGTGGTGGTCTGTCCAAAGGATGATCTGATGCATCTGTCCTTGCTATTCTATCATGTGCAAGCTTCTTCATTTCTGCAAAACTACTGCAGCCTACATCAGTGTGAAATCTGAGTACTGTACTCATGTCTTGGTTCCCAATCCCTTCTTTTAGTCAAATTATGCCATATTTCTCCCCTGTTCGATTCAGTACCCTCCTCATTTGTTATTCGATCTAATCTTCAGCTTCTGCACTAAATGCACAGAACTGCATCACACAAGGTGTTATTATCTGGAATGCTTATGACATGTCTACGAAAGTCCTGATAAACGTCCCTTTGAAAGAGACAATTCTAGTGCTTGAAATGTGCACGCGATGCTTAAAAGTAACAGTCACTACTAAGGACATACTGACGTCTATACATGCCGTGCCATTTCCCGATCACGCGGAAGTGGTCGAAGCGCGTCCGGGATGGAACATCCTACTTGGACTCTGTGACAAGCCACGAGAACAAAACTGCGCTTCATAGCCAGCTATGCAATGGTTATGAGTCCGGGAGAGTACGATCCAACGGCGGCGGGAGAGTATTGAAGGTGACTTCGATGTTGTTACTACGAGGAATTCGTAACCTTCCATTACAGGCATATTGCCGAAGATGAAAATCGAGTGCTCTTCCGGGAAGTTGGAAATGCAGTCCTTACTGAACTACTGCTTCTTAATGTTTGCCTCGTTAGGTTAAGCCGAAACACCTACTTACAATAAGTGTTGTACTGATAGTATTTCGTTATCAACAATAAAAGTTTGTCGGTGTCGCCGAGCGGTTCTAGGCGCTTCATTCTGGAATTGCGCGACCGCTACGTTCGCAGGTTCGAATCCTCCCTCGGGCATGGATGTGTGTGATGTCCTTAGGTTAGTTCGGTGTAAGTAATTCAAAGTTCTAGGGGACTGATGACCTCAGATGTTGAGTCTCATAGTGCTCAGAGCCATTTGAACAATAAAAGTCGGCGCTCAGCAATGGAGGAATGCGGAAATAAGATCATATACTAATATGCTAACTAGAATCTTGGTCACAAGCTTAATCGCTGCGGAGGTTACGCTTTTCTGTGGTGAGTAGTGTAAAAAGCCCTTTATTCCTGTATTGTTTAGACCGAGGTTGCCTTTTTAAACTTAAACAAGCTTTTTGCGACGACTGTTAATTTCCCTAAACCTGCTAGAAACGCGGCCCTCTTACGCCACACTTGTAGATGCAGCAATCCTCGCCCCGAAGGTCTGTGTGAATTCCTCAGTGCTTTAGCAGGCCTGATGTTGTTCGAGGTGATTATGTCCTTGCCTCCCTGGTGTCTTCTCAGCTGACTTACTCTGCCACTTATTGGGGGGCAAACAACGCCCTAATCTGGCATTTTTAAAAATTACAAACATTGTTATAAGTATCGGAAAAATCCAAGCACCGATTGGAAATCAGGTCTGGCCCTTTCGATTTGTAGTCTGACACATAACCAATAGTTTTTGCCATATTTTATTTAGTAAATAACGTAGTTTGCACAGTCACATCACAATAACTTCGATAAACCTATTTCATTAATTTTGCACACTGTAAAAAATTTACACTTCAGCATTCACTGTTAACGTTGTGTGAGAAATTTAGGTCTATCTTGAATGAGCTCTATAATGACTGCTTTGTATGCAACGTCCTAAAATGTACACAGAAGTTTCAGCGTTTCCTATTTAGACAAACAGTTCGAAACGAAAGTATAATTCCAGACCAGAATTGGAGATAACTTGACTATACTACTGACCAGATTTCCTAGTATTTGAGACGCACGTTGGTATCACTTCGTTGAGTGGTATGCAACCGAGTCACCGAACTGTGCACCGGGAACGATTTCAGTTGTTCACCGTCAGCATAACCTCACTGCCGTTATGGGGCACTTCAGTAGCGCGTCGAGACAAAGTTGAGCAGCGAACGCCTTTCGGTTGGATAACTGCCGTTAATAGTAGGCGCGTACATGTTTGACTAGTTAGCTCGTGCTGGACTGCAGGCATGGAAGCGCGGGGTCGCAGTGAGGCGGTCCGGCGCGCCTTCGGCGTGAGCCCGCGAACGGGGCCAAGGACACGGGCCAAGTCGCACCGGGCCGGCGCGGATTCCGGACGCACCTCAGTCGCCGCGCCTTCCCGTGGCCAGCACAGCACACGGACACGGGCGGCAGTGCGCCTGGCTGCGCCCCCCCCCCCCCCCCCCCCCGCCTCCTCCCACAACCTCCCATTTGTGCTGCTGTGGTGCGAACTGAGATTGAAGCTTCCACTTCAGTTACGGTACTCAACGTGACCTATGGCAATTACAGCACATCAGGAATGGTTTGCATCTACATCCATACTCTACAGTCCGCTGTGAAGTGCATTGCACAGGCTACTTCTCATTGCACCAGTTGTTAGGGCTTCATCCCGTTCCACTCACTTATGCAGCGGGGGAGAAATGACTGTTTAAATAACTCTGTAAAGTCGGAAATTAATCTAATTTTTTTCTCACAATACTTCAGATTGGTTTATTTGTTTGGGGTACAAAGGGATCAGACTACAGGTTCATCAGTCCCATTTTTCTCGTGCAAACAAGTCTCAAGGTAAAACAATTTCCAAAAGGAGTTGGGGAAAGTAAAAGGGCGTAAAATTAACGGGGAACCGCACCGAAAGAGAAAACGAAATAA
Organism: Schistocerca serialis cubense; assembly: GCF_023864345.2. NCBI lineage: Eukaryota > Metazoa > Arthropoda > Insecta > Orthoptera > Acrididae > Schistocerca > Schistocerca serialis. Next base: position 449,404,202 of record NC_064639.1, on the reverse strand, counting down.
GCAAACGAAATTGGGAAAAGATACTCTAAAATGAAAGGTAGAAGAACGTATTGAAATCATACAGCAGATGGCCTGGGCTGGCTGATCACAAGAATAAAAAAGTATGAGCCAGCCACTCTACAACACACTAAAATCTCCAGCCCGAAAGAGGAGGCGGGATGAACACACCTAGAGAAAAGACTAACACCAAGGAAAACAAAATGTAAACAAAGAGTGACGAAGAAAAGGGAGGGTGTGGGCCTGGGAGAGAAGAACAGACGGCCACCATTAGATTGTATGATAAAAAATCCCCTCACGAATAAAACATAAAACTAAATGAGCCGTTGAGGCGTTGTCGCCCAACACAGCAGGTAGGATGCTGGAAAGGTTAAAAGTTGGCCGCAGAGCGTCTGAAATTGGGCAGTCCAACAAGATGTGGGCAAGAGTCATACGGCAGCCACAGAGACACCGGGCTGGGTCCTCGCACGGAGGAGGTGACTACGTGTTAGCCAAGTATGGCCGACGCGGAGCCGGCAAAGGACGGCAAAGTCCCTGCGAATGGCTCGCATGGATGATCGCCACATATACGTTGTCTCCTTGATAACACGGAGTTTATTTTGTGTACTGAGGGTATGCCATTCAGTATCCCAGATCGCGTAAACTTAACGTTGGAAAACCGATCGGAGATCAGTCTCCGGCAGGCCGATATGCAGAGTTGGTTTACCGGTAGCCTGTTTGGCCAGGCTGTCAGCAAGTTTATTGCCCAATCTCCCGACATTTCCTGTGGTCCAAATTAAGGTCACTGAATGTCCACTGTTGCCGAGGGCATAAACAGACTCCTGGATAGTCATTACCAAAGGATGGCGAGGGGAGCACTGGTCGAGAGCTTGTAGGCTGCTTAAGGACTCACTACTGATGACGAAGGACTCATCGGCGTAGGAGAGGATATGCTCAAGGTCGCGATAGATGGCTAACAACTCTGCAGTGAAAATACTGCAGCCATTCCGCAAGGAGAGCTTTTTAATATGTCCAACGTGAACGTAAGCGAATCCAACAATACCGTCGACCATTGGTCCATCGGTGGAGACTATTTCTGAGCCCTGGAACTCGCGAAGAAGAGAGAAAAATTGCCGGCGGAGGGCCTCAGGTGGAACTGAGCCTTTTGGGCCTTCGATAGGTCCAGCTGAAGCTATGGCCGACGCATGGACCATGTAAGTGTACACGTAAGTAGACGCACAGGAAAGGTGCTAGAGATGAGGCATCGAATTCAGTAAGAAGCGACCGCACACGGGCGGCAAGGAGATTCCCATTTCCGGGCCGCCGTTGCAGGGGATGGATCGCCGTGTTAGGGTAAAGGAGACGGCAATTTGGATAGCGAGGCGAACTATGAATGTGGGCGGTATAATTTCCAAGCAGTAGTTGCCGCTGTAGCCGCAGTGGAGGAACGCCAGCTTCCACGAGGCGGCTGTTCACCGGGCTCGTTCGGAAGGCTCCCGTCGCAAGCCGAACTCCACAGTGGTGGATGGGGTACAGCAGACGCAGTGCGGGGGGGGATGCGGAACCTTGAGGGAGCGATACGTGGGGCGGAGATGGTATATTCCTGGAGTAATCTTTTACAGTTGGTTCTTGAAACTTTGGAATTTGGCTTTTCTCGGGATAGTCTACGTCTACCTCCAAGAGACCTTACAGTTCAGTTTCTTTAGCATCTCTGCGACGCACTCCCAAGGGGCCAAACAAACGTGTGAAAATTCTTGCTGGGCTTCTCTGTATGCTTGTACGTTCAATATGCCAGTTAATTCTGTTTGGAACGGGTCCCACATATTCGAGCAATATTTTAATATGGGCCGTGTGATCTGTAAGCAATCTGCTTTGTAGCAGTCTGCATTTCTGTAGTATACTAACGGTAAAACGAATTCTGTTACCTGATTTACCCACGATTAAGACATACGTGATCATTCCATTTCATATCCATGCAAATAGTTGCACCCAGATATTTGTATAAGTTAATCGATTACAACTGTGGCTTGTTGTTATATGAGACATATTTTGTGAAGTTCATGATTTTACATTTCTATACATTGAAAGCACGTTACCAATCTTTGCATCACTTCGAAATCTTATCAAGATCTGACATGAATAATTGTGCAGATTTTTTCTTTCAGACAGTATTTCACTGTAGATCGCTGCATCATCTGCAAAAAAGTCTGAGATTACTAGTAACATTGTCTACAAGGTCATTAATATGCAACATCAATACCAGGAGTACCAACACACTTCCCTGCGGAACACCTGTAGTTTCTTCCACATATGTCGATTACTCCCGATCCAAGATAAAATACTATGTCCTCCCTAGCAAGTAACACGCAGTCCTGTCACAGATTTCGCTTGATACCCCTTATGACCGTGCTTGTGGCAAAAAGCGTAGGTGTTGTACTGCGCTCAATGGTCTTAATAAATCCTGAAGTACTGCATGTACCTGCTGCTTTTGTTTTCGCTACGGGGGAGAAAAATCTTTTTTGTCTGCCACAGAGATAGCGGCGATACCAGCGAAATTCTGTTAGTGCTTTGTTGATATATGTTCCGCAATAAAATCAGTCAATTGTCAACCATCTGTTTTGCGGAATCGTTTTATTTGTATGGCTTTGTAAAGTTGTCGTGTTACGCTTACCGGAAAAGTATTAGTCAGCCCCTTAAAACAGCATAGTGGTCGCTTTGGAGCATTGTGCTTGCTCTATAACTGTGTTCAAGCTATCAGAATACAGCTGTACTGAGATTGCACCAGATTCATTTGTTCCATTGATCGACAAGATTCGTATTCGTGATTGTGTCATTACGTTAATATTAAAATGGGTTTATTTTCTAATAAGCACGATTTCTCTAAGTTGTTCGCTAATTTACGAGCGTATTAGGAAATTCATGGTATACTATTCTCTGTTTCCTGCGCAGGCGACGAAAAACACTCCAACTTCCCGATATTCTTATTTCCTGCGTTGGTTAGTGATGCCTTTTGCATGTTTTTGCTTCTGTTCTTATGGGGCTATATCTAGACACAGGAAATGAAACTCACTCTGCACGTTATTGAAATTCCAACGCGAGACTATTGAGTACGTTATGAATTATTCGAATATTTTTTCATGTTGCGTGACAAATTGCTAATTAAAAGGGTGGAAAACACTCTTAAATACTACGAATCATAGCTCGATTGTTTATGTTTTATCTGTATTCCTGGCATTCCATGAGGACCCATGTTATCAGACTGTGAGGATTTTCTGTCGGAGAACATTCTTGCGTAGTTAATTTTGTGGCTATTAAGAATGATTTAGTGAAAAGCGAGAAGCGTCTAACATTCTCCACGCTACGCACTGCGGTATTAAGCGTAGGAAGAAGAATCTCGAAGTAACCAGAACGAGCCGCCGCCATGTCGGTAAACGCGTCTGGGGCACGAGTTTCCCCGTAGGCTGGGAGCGTGGAGTCTGAGTCGGCTGTGCGTCACTGTGACGTACCCAGTGAGAAGGCGTTTCTCTTACTCAAACAGCTTCCAAGTACCCTAGCGAAACGAGAGTTCGAGGGTTTCCCGTTTCACCCGTGACCCGTGTAAATATGAATTGCATCTTCTAACACGGCGGAAACAGTCTCCTAAAAAAATGAAAGAGATTGTATCATTGTATCTATAAAACTTTAGCTCAAGTATCAGAAAGAGCGCTTTAATTTTCTGCACGAGTCACAACTTCAAGCAAATATCGACGGTGATCTAGCCTTTGGGACAATGACTCATGGTGACGGAAAGGGTGGGGGTGGGGGGGACAGAATTCCTGGGGAATCATATAACACGACGCCAAACTATCACGTCTCAATTCCTCTGTGTTCTTCCGTGGACAGTTGCGGGGCTGACACTCTGGTACGAACTGCAGAGGTGTTGAAGCTGTAAAGAAGCACGATTGCCTTGTGTGAATACGTAGTCAAAATCAGAAATGCGGAAACGGCAGGAAATCAGCCGCGCCCTTTTCGATGGAACCGTTTTGGCGTTAATATAAAGAGACTTAAGGAAACCGTGCATAACCTAATAGATCATTAGCCACAGCGCCAGCCGGCCTTTCCGCTTCTGGGATAGCGCCGCTACAACGAAAAGCAAAGATTAGATTCCCATGTCGCGCATCGATATGGGTTTCAGATGCGCCGTTACAGAGATTTAATTAAATTTGTGTAAATTATTACCAACAACTATTTGACATCCTTTGCCGGATAAAAGACTTCTCTAGGCTTTTCCATGTATTGTAGTCTACACGCATCCAGAATATCGTGTACATACTTCCCATTATGTCGCCGTATAGATGTCTTTTCTTATATCTTGGAGTGCAGCGAATTACTTTCTTCGCCCATCTACCATTGATTATCCTTGCTGCTTGTCCCATCCACCTTCTTTTCATTGTCATCACAGTCTTTTTAGGTCTTAAAATCCACTTTGAACCATTTATTAGATTTCTATGTCTCCTAGATATTCCAAACGTGCATGTTTGCTAATAGAGCAACCCACAGTTTTTTTTAATCGTTTCCCATGAAAAGTCCAGATGTCGCTGCCAGAATTTAAAGCTGCTAGTACTTACTGACTGCAAACAACCGTTTCAGACACACGCGAGACTTAATTTTGTCTACTCTATTTAATTTACCAAAAGTAGGTCAGACTACTTTTTATTGTTCTGTTTATTTTTATCGTGTTCATCCAGTCGTTGTGTACAGCTGCCTGTAGTTCAAAAACTTGTCAATTGAATTTGAGGCCTCTTTGTTACCTTGTTGTATTTTATTTTGCACGTGTTTATTGTTCAGAAATCTAGTCTTAATATAAATTACTTTTAGCCCTTCTTTTAAACTTGCTCAATTCGTTGTAGATTTTTATTTGCATTAGAGGGGCACAGAATACACAGCGTCATCACCATAACGAAAGTGGCTCATACCCAAACTTCCAGATGTCAGACACTCAGCTCGGTACCAAACGTTGTATGTAGATAGAGAACCAATCGAAACAACGAATTAGTTCGTGTTATATGCTGTCGTCCAGTAGAATATGTGTAAACGGTAATTGAAAGTAACACCAGAAGTACGGAGCACCGGGAAAGCGTGTCTGTAATAGTGTTGTGGATCCCGCGTAGGTGAATTGCTAGAGCGTGAGGTCGTCGTACCAAAGGTCGCGCATGCAAACCTCATTGATGGCAACTAGTTTTAAATATCTACGCTTGAAACTGTTAGAGGGGAGAACATTTTCCTGGTTTGTGTAAGGTCTTTTCGGAGTTTGTAGCAATGTTCTTTGGGCAGTCTGTTTCCGCTTCGTTAGTTGAAAGTAGCAAACATATAGAATACATTTGTACAGACAGGTGTGGTGTTCTGTCGGACATGTGCGGCAGAACAGACACCACTCGTGATGAAGCAGCTACTGCTTTTGTTGTTTCACAGAATAAACATAAGCAGTCGGTACAGTAAAAATAAAGAAACAGTTGCGCCACACGTGCGGAAGTATAGATAGTTACATGCAACACTTTCACGCTTAACACAGTAAAAAAAAAAATCGTCATCATTGGGGGTATGAACCCAGGACGGCGATCTATTGACTTCCCCGCGGAAGCTATACGTGTACGTTACTCACTGTTAGGCTTTTCCTGGGCTCCGTAGCTGTGGTGTTACTTTTAATTAATGTTTACGCCCGTTCTGCTGGACGACAGCACATAGTACGATCTACATCGGAGTTCTGGTTGATACTCTATCAGCACTCGTTTTGTACCGATCTGACATCTGGAGGTTTGCGTGTCAGATATCTTCGGTACGTTTGTTTACCCAGTTTAGCAGCCTGAAAACTTTCCTAAGAATGCTTCAGAATTGTTTCGCTGATACAGAGTCTTTCTGCATAACTCCTATTTCAGTTCTGCATTTCCAATATTCTGATGAAATTTTATGAAAGCAGTGGCATTGATGCATGTATTACTCAGCATCGTATTGACTCAATGCTTTCTCTTACTATTACATAATTCATAGTTTCAACAAACACAGCCTATATTATGGAAAAAATTCACTCAGATGTGAACCTGCATTTAGTACTCTGTGAATCATGCGAAGTGCGGCAAAAGTAACTTTTGTCCATCATGTGTTAGTGATCGTTAGCGTTCCAGCGAGCGAAGTATTGCATTGGTTAAGACGCTGGACACACATTCGGGAGGACCAGGGCTGAAATCTCCGTTTGGCTGTTCCTGTTTAAGTCTTGTATGGTTTTGTAAGTCACTTAAGGCAAATACAGGTATGGTTCCTCTCAAAAATACCTGCTGTCTTCCAAACTGAGTTATTGTCCTCGTTTTTGACGAAATGTTAAACGCAAATCTTCCTTTCTGTTAACGCTTTGTCTGCCGATGAAACGTGCAGATGGGTGTGACCTGTGCTCTCATCCATTCACCGTGAACAGTATTTGAAGAAAGTAGCAAGTTCGGCCGCGAATCGCTAAATGTTCATGGTGATAGTTGAGCTCTATGTTATTAACAGTATTACGACACAACAATGTGATCAAAAGTATCCAGACAGCCTTTGAAAGGCACAGTGTGTAACGTCAGCTATCCGTCTTGGGATATGTGGTGCAGACACAATGCGTAAACGTGGCAGATTCGTTTTCTCTCCGATTCAGTCATTGGAGAGAAGTCAGTTTGCTCTCTGATTCTGTCAGTGGAGAGAAGTTTATAAGGTCTTGGTCGGTCAGTGTCGCCACAAGTAGCAACCGAGATAGTGACAGATAAATAAAGAATTTAAAGAATTCTTTCTGACTTAAGTTTTCCGTTCCACTCAGAACTAGCGAGCCAGGGTCTGTTCTAGAAAGTTACACAAATTTGCTCGAGAAGCTATGAGTGAGAATGGTCTTTCTCATTCTGCCTGACAGTCACTGGAGTGTGTCGTGCATTATTTGTTCTGCTTTGGATCTGTATACTCAGCTGGTTACCTTCGATGCCGTCGGTAGTTGCTGCGTTGGCCTGTTCAACGAGTTCTGTATTAGACAAAATCTGTGAAAGCTTATTGCATTGCTACTTTCACCTTGCACCTTTCTCCTTGTTTCGCCATTTGTCCGAAGACTGATTTGATGCAGCTCTCAGTGGCAATTCATCCTGCGCAAGACTCTTCATCTCTGCACAATTATTGCAGCATACGTCTATTTAAACCTGCTTACTTCCATGTATTAACAAATTGACTGTTCATTGAGACCTCAGGCTATCTCCTTTTAATCTACCGTTTTTTCTCCCCAGTTCGCCCTACTACCCACCCAATCTCCTGTGACATCACATTTCAAAACCTTCTGTTTTCATATTGTCTGCGCTATTTATCGTCAATTTTACACGCGCATATAAGGCTACACTCCAGACTTTCAGGAAGGACTTTCTAACATTTTCCTTAGGAGCGTCATTATTTTCCGCACGTTGTTACTGCCACAGCCTAATACATTCAATATTTTCTGCTCATCTTTTAATGTGCCTCGTGATATTTTCGGCTTTCCAACTCTATAAATTTATTTCACAGCCTCGGATGTACTATTTCAGACTGCACTTGTCCGTAAACACTTCGAGCTATTCCGACTTCCAAGTGTGGACTTTGCAAAACTGTTCTCTCGATCTCCGGCTGGCGGGCGAATCGTACAACAATCATTAGGATTCTGATCAGGAATCAGCGCCACTTGGTAGGGGTAGTACTAGATGTTTCTTTGAATCTCAGATCCGCTATTCGTCAGCATCCTTCTCCAGCCCACACCGACTGCAGTCACCTCCCATCCATTCGATAGCCGTGGAATTCATAAGCATCTTGGTGTGCATGAGGCAGGTTTGAAGGGTTTCCATTGCCGCAAATGACGTCTCTAACGTTGACATTATGATTTTCATTGTCTGTTGCCCATGAGGTTCCGGTGCGTGGTAAATTTATTAACTCTGTGAGACGGCAATGTAAAAGAGACCGGAATAATTGTGGAGGAATTTCCAAAAATTACGTGTCTACCCGAGCATGCATCGTTTCACAATTCAGAGAACCGGATTAAGTCTGACTTAATTACTGGTTACAGAAACAAGTGCTTACCGCGCTATGCATTCTGGGCGGGCTGTACTCACAACGACACAACGATGAGCAACGCCGGGAAAGGTTAATGAAATACTCAGACTAATTGGACGCCAAGAAGGCGTACGACCGTATTCTCAACATCATAAAAAAGTAAGGCGTTGTAGCGTAGCCGGCCGTCTAGGCAATCTGATGTCGGGTGTTGCTGCACCAGTATTTTATTACTAGTTATTCTGTGGAAATCAGTCTCCGTATTACCACGTGTCGACTATATTTTCACAGATCCAGGAACTTGCACAACAGAAAATCATTTTGGTTAAGGTGTGTGAGGGCATACTCGTGTTGACGAGCAACTTGCTAATTTCTACAATTACATTTTATTTTTCTATTACATATCCCTTATTCGTATACGGATGCGCCTTCACGTCCACTCTTCAATTTTTATCTGCCGGTACTCTAGGCATGTTAGAACGCCCACTTGGGACTCTTAGTAGTAGTATGTTTTGATTTCCTCTGTTGTTATGTGAAGTTTAGATCTTCCCCAAGATGTTATACATTTAGATTTTCCCTGGTTTCCCCTTACCTCACTGCGTGCATGACTGATGTTTCCTCCAATTCTAGTGCAAATGAGCTAGTGCTTCGTACGTAACGATATCGACTTCGATGAAGTGTAAAGTAGCAAGCGCACCCGACTTACCGTTAGTCTCAGATTTGTTTTCTGGGATTTACGTGTTTTGTTTCTGGCAAAGGCTTGGGTATGTGGGATGTCGCTGGAGGAATGGTCAGTATTCAGGAATATGACAGGAATGATCATTCGAAGCAAAAAATGAAAAGCTATGAGCACTTGTTTATCTTCGGTACTGTGAAAAACCTCTCTTTTACTGAACAAGTGCTCATAGCTCTTAAGGTAGACGGTTTAGAGCTCTAGTTAACTTGAATTTTTTGCTTCGAGTGAGCATTTCTGTCATACCCCTGAATATTGACAATTCGTTCTGGAACACCGTGAATAATGAAATGCAGAGTTCAACCATAATTGAGAGCCTATGTTACGCCTCAGGTCTGTTAGGCGCGTCTTGCTTAACAGGCTCAGTCACATCAAGGGCTTAAACACGTCCAAAAGGATCGTAAATAATATATCACCAAGACATTACCGTGTACTAGACGTCTTTATATTTTATATGAAACTGGCTCCAGAAGCATGAAGGTAACTGAATTAAGAAAAGAGGAATTGAGAACTGACGTGCCTCCCTATTTGTTACAAAATGCCCCAGGCATGTTAAATACCGGCCTCAAGATACTTTAAGGGCTACTGAAATATTTTACGTTGCCGTTCTTATTATGTTATGAGTAATATCGCTTGTAATTTGAACGTCGCCATGAAGAGGATCGTTTCAGTGTTTAACACAATGCTATGTGTGTAGCCGCTTTTGGTGTATAGTACAGCCGTCAGAGTACCTCATCAAAATCTGATGATGCTAAAATTGTTGAAATTGGACTAAATGATAGACGCACAACTGTCTGGAGCAGTTTTGAATAAATTTAGCATTCGGGATGACAACAGTTCAATCGCGCGTCCGGCCATCCTGATTTAGGTTTCCCGTGATTTCCTTAAATCGCTCCAGGCAAATGCTGGGATGGTTCCTTTGAAAGGGCACGGCCGACTTCCTTCCTCGTCCTTACCTACTCCGATGACCTCGCTGTCTGGTCTCCTCCTCCAAGCAACCCAATCCGCGAGTGTGGCCTTCGAAAAGTTGAAACAGCCGTATGATGAACAGTCCTTATCCAGAGCACAAGGTTTTCGCTGGCACAAATAATTTTTGGAAGGCTGCGAACACGTTGAAGATGAACCTCTCTCAGGGAGACCTTCCACTTCAATAATCAACGATAACTCTTGAGAAATCGGACTGACGTTTAACAAGAAGGATGATGGGTGGCATGTTAAACTTAAAACAGTCTCACACTATATAACATTTTGACCGAAGATTCGTACATGCAAAAGGTTTGTGCCAAAATTGTGCCGAAAAACCTCACAACAGAGCAGAAGCACAATTGAAGAAACGTGTGACGTTTTTGAGAGGAATGCCAGTTATCACGAATGGTTCAGTCATCTGATCACAGGTGACGAACCCTAGATTTATGAATACGATCCTGAGACAACGCGGCAAAGTGAAGAGCGGCACACTGAGACATCTCCTCGATCGAAAAAAAAAATCTCGAATGAACAAATCAAAGATCTAAACAATGCTGATTTGTTTTTATGACAGTAGGGGTATCGTGCATAAAGAATTTGTTCCTCCAGGACAAACTGTCAACCACGTGTCTTACAAAAAGACGTCCTCGTAGGTCTCAGCTAAAGATTGAATCGTGTGAGACCGAACATGGCAAACAAATGGATGCTGCATCATGACAACTTCCCATACCAAACAGCCACTTCCATCGCGGAATTATTGACCTCAAAAGGCATTCCTGTCGTGCCACAGCCCCACTGTTTATCTGATCTGAGTCCTTGTGGGTTTTTTTCTTTTCCCCGAAATTGAATAATGTCTTAAAAGGTCGTCGTTTTGGGACTCTGGAGAACATTCAAAGGCATGTTAAAGGCACTACTTAAGCGCTGCTACCAAGACTGGGAACAACGACTCGGCCGGTGTACAGCTGCCGAAGGGAACTACTTTGAAGGGGACAGTATTGTTGTTTGAAAAAAATAAAAACTTTTGCAGACAAAAAATCAGTGTCATTATTTTTGTCACACACTTCGTACATGAATTAAGTATCAGCTTTAGCCTAACGACGAACGTAAAGCATTCCTACTAGGGCATATTTTTGCATATGGAGGGGGAGAGGAGAGGGGCGAGATGCAGGTTTATGTCTCTTTGGAAATGATTAGTCTCCATAGACCTCGCAGCTTCCCATGACAGAGGTGTTTGCATTAGCAGGCTTCTCTTCTGATAACTATCAACAAATGTAGTTATATCGTATGTAGGAACTGTAGGACACTTGTTCCATCCGAACCGAATGACATTCCATTGTTTTCTGGGAAGAGACATTATTCGATATCCGTTGTAGCATCAAGGCCGTTGTCCGAACAGTGGAAGGCATTAGAGATGCGGCACGGGAGGCAGAAGACACGTGTGCTGAAATACCAGCGCCACGTGACCCGCCGCCGCCGCTGTTGCCAGCTTCTGATTGTCGCGACTCGCGAGCGAAGGTGAGGCAGGGGCCCGCGGCCGCGGCGCGCCGGCTGACGTGAGTGCGTGATGTCATCGCACTGTGCCCATTGGCACGGGCTCGCCAGGGCCGGACCCTGCTAGCCTAGCCTAGCCTACCTACACTCCGCGCCACTACACACTGATACCTCTGACGCACTCCAGCTTTCACATGTCCAGATCTTTGCTCCACTATACGTAAACTACACTGCTTGACAATAAAAATGAAGCACCCAGGAGGGGTCGAGGAAACTAAACTTCACGGGTTGTTAGGGTATGTGATATTTTAAGCATTGCAAAATGAAGCTAGATTTGTAGCGCAATCGGAAGTATGAGCGTACTTATCAGTATGACATCGCATCCCTTCTTGTTTGGACAGATCCACTGATTCGGTTGGAAATTACGTCATAAAGCCGTTGTATCCTCTCATGAGACAAGTTGGCCAACAACTGTTGGAAATGGCCCTGAAGGACTTGGATACTGGCACTAGGACAGAGTCGATATCTGAGCCGATCCCACACGTTCTATCGGTGACAGGGCTAGGAATCTTGCTGGCCAGGGGAAGACCTCAACATCCCGTGGACCTCTCATAGAGACACATGTCATGAGTTGACGAGCATTTCGTGTTGAGAACTGGCATACTGTACTGTGGTGAGGTACACTATGTGATCAAAAGTATCCGGACACCTGGCTGAAAATGACTTAAAAGTTCGTGGCGCCCTCCATCGGTAATGCTGGAATTCAATATGGTGGTGGCCCACCCTTAGCCTTCATGACAGCTTCCACTGTCGCAGGCATACGTTCAATCAGGTGCTGGAAGGCTTTTTTTTTCTTTTTTTTTGGGAATGGCAGCCCATTCTTCACGGAGTGCTGCACTGAGGAGCGGTATCGATGTCGATCGGTGAGGCCTGAGACGGAGTCGGCGTTCCAAAACATCCCAAAGGTGTCCTATAGAATTCAGGTCAGGACTCTGTGCAGGCCAGTCAATTACAGGTATATTATTGTCGTATAAGCACTCCGCCACAGGCCGTGCATTATGGACAGGTACTCTATAAAACGCAATGGCAATCCCCGAATTGCTCTTCAACATTTGGAAGCAAGTAGGTGCTTAAAACAGTAAGGGGGTGCAAGCCCCTTCCATGAAAAACACGACCACACCATAACATCACCTCCTCCTAATTTAACTGTTGGCACTACACACGCTGGCAGATAACGTTCACCGGGCATTCGCCATACCCATACCCATACCCATACCCATACCTTGCCTTCGAGTCGCCACGTTGTGTACCGTGATTCGTCACTACACACTGTTCAATGTATACGCTTCTTATACCAAGCGAGGCGTCGTTTGGCATTTACCGGCGATATGTGTGGCTTATGAACAGCCTCTCGACCATGAAATCCAAGTTTCCTCACCTCCCCCGTAACTGTCATAGTACTTGCAGTGGATCCTGATGCAGTTTGGAATTCCTGTGTGGTGGTCTGGATAGATGTCTGCGCATTACACATTACGACCCTCTTCAACTGTCGGCGGTCGCTGTCAGTCAACAGACGAGGTTTGCCCGTGCGCTTTTGTGCTGTACGTGTCCCTTCACGTTTCCGCTTCACTATCACATCGGAAGCAGTGGACCTAGGGATATTTCGGAGTGTGGAAATCTCGCGTTCAGACGTACGACACAAGTGACACCCAATCACCTGACCACATTCGAAGTCCGTGAGTTTCGCGGAACGTCCTATTCTGCTATCATGATGTCTAATGACTACTGAGGTCACTGATATGGAGTACCTGGCAGTAGGTGGCAGCACAATGAACCTAATATGAAAAACGTATGTTTTGTGATGTTGTCCGGATACTTTTGATCACATAGTGTAGGTATCACATTAGGACACACAATGTTGTACCGTTGTGCCGTCAGAGTTTCTTCTGTCATTACCAGCCATGGCCTGAAGTCACACTGGATGGCTCCCCACACCACGACGCCAGAAGTAGCACCACTGTGTCTCTCCAAAACATTGGAAAAATGGGACTTCCCCCCAGGTCGCCGTCATACTCGCCGACTATGGTCATCTGGAGTAGTGCAAACCACGATTCATCTATGCATATAATGCCTCCAACAGCTTCCCTGCACAACTCCAAACGCAGCCGTTTGTGTTGTTGTGCTAACAGCCTACGCATCGGACGGTAATTCCCTAGTGCGGCTGCTGCTTGTCTCTCTCCTGTCTCGCGGGATGACAGAACGTTGCAGGAAGTCTGTTACTTGTTCTCAGATGGCAGGCGTTAATGTGGTTACGACGTGCTTAGTGCACAGTGCGACGGTTCTCCCTTGTATTGGTCAGACTTGGTCGACCGGAACCTTGACGATGAGTACATCTGTCGTCATATGTGGCATCTTTGTGCCTTTCTTACTGATCACTAAGAATCTGAAGCTGTTCGCGGATTTTATATATTCCACGAGACCTGGTAACAATGCTAAATACGAACAACTAAAATTCATTTTGGTGGCCGTTTTAACTGGCACAGAGAATTGCAACTCTAAATCATTTACATACTAACCGTTGGTATGCAAACGACCAAGTGACAGTAACGTTCAACCAAGTCTACACTTTGTTTGTCAGGCAGTGTATAAACATCCCTCCCTATTCGGCGAAGGCCTAGAGTACAGAAGCTATACTGCAGGTCCAAAAGTCGAAGGACCTGAAAGGGATCCAGTGTGAGAATGGTTTGTAGCCTATCTCAATGTACTTTGAGCAAGCTGTGAAGGAAGCAAATGAGAAATTTGGAAAGGAAATTGTCAGCTGGAAGAGATGAAACCTTTGATCTTTGCCGCTGTCATTGTAATTCTGTCAGAGATGGCAAATGACTTGCATGACCAGTTAAACGTAAGGGACATTCTCTTGAACAGAGGTTATAAGATGAATTAAGAAGTAAAAAAGGGTAATGCAGTGTAATAGAATTAAATCAGGTGATACTGAAATAATTCGTTTAGGCAATAAAACATTAGAAGTAGTAAATGAATTTTTCCTTTTAGGCAGCAAATAATTTACGATAGTTGAAGAGGGAGGATATAGAATCTACATTCTATATCCTCCCTCTTCAATAGCAAAAAGAGATTTTCTAAGGAAGAAAAGTTTGTTAACATTGACTGTAAAGTTAAATGGTATGAAATATTTTCGAAAGTATTTGTCAGGAGTATAGTCTTATATCGAAGTGAGGCGTAGCCGATAAACTACACAGAAAGAGACAAAAATAACGGTGTTTAAAACGTGATGTTACAGAAGAAAGTTGAAAATGAATTGGGTAGATAGAGCAATTGGGTTACTAATAAAGGGACTTTCAACTCAATTCGGGAGAAAAGAGCTTTTATGGCATAATTTGATCAAAAGAATGGGTAGGTTGGCAGGATACTGCTTGAGACTTCAGCGAACATTTAATTTGGTAATTGGGGATACCAAGGCTTGAATACAGTGAGGAGATTCATGTTGTTGCAGTAGTTATTTTTTTTTTTTTGTAGACATGAAAAGACTTGGAGAGTGTAGAGTGTCAATGGTAAAGACTGCGAACCACGTTTTGGGCCTCAGACCACAACAAGAACGAGATACACAGGTCTCGTTGTTTCTGAGAAGCCGTGGTTAAATTGTCCGGTATTTTGTCAGATTAGACGAGTGAATCAATTGGGCAGCCTGTTTGTTAAGTCTTTAACGGATTGTTATCGACGGTGATATTTGTTTCTTTTTATTGGTGTATATTGGATGAGTGAACATAAAGCCAAATCCTACCACACTTTCAGATAGTAAATAAAACATTATCAGACGAGTAATGATAGACTCGGTGACATCAGCAAACGGAAAAATCTGAAGTGGAAAATTATTTGAGAGAACTTCAAAGATCTCTCGTATCCTCTGCAACGCGATTTATACAAAGATGGAACTAGGTAAGTACATTTTTTTTTGGAATCATTGTTTTTTGGAAATGTTCCCCAACTGACAATCGATTATTATTCCTCACTGCAGAGTGACAAAGTTTCACCATCTTCCTGTGATCACTGTTTCATTACACCTTGCGAAAATAGGTTAATGGTTTGGATCTGCGAACACATGCGCCACATTTACTCTACAGAATGAATGAAAACTAATGGTAATGTCGGATTTTGATTGCCGGCCGGAGTGGCCGTGCGGTTCTAGGCGCTTCAGTCTGGAACCGCATGACCGCTACGGTCGCAGGTTCGAATCCTGCGTCGGGCATGGATGTGTGTGATGTCCTTAGGTTAGTTAGGTTTAAGTGGTTCTAAGTTCTAGGGGACTGATTACTACGGATGTTAAGTCCCATAGTGCTCAGAGCCATTTGAACCATTTTTTTGGATTTTGATTGGTCTACTGTACGTCGTCCTTATGTGGAAGACTGACGCACTTCTTATGAAATGCGTAGTGTGTACGGTGATTTTCAAATTCCTCCAGAATTTTTATATTAACGGTGAAGTCACGGACGTACTAGAACGTCTCGCGTGTGCAAGCCACGTAGAAGAAGGAACTATCGATTTCTGCCTTTGATAGTAACATTAATACAACGACAATAATTAATTAGTTCTCCATCGTATAACAGAGGTAATAGCTGAATTAAATGAAAATATCGTTGCGTGGAGTATACAGACCCCTGTAACCTCTATGGTTGTTTTCCTTTCTATACTACTCATATACGGTGGGACACCAAGGTGTCCACAATCGTGTTGAAGCTAAGCTCTTTAAGAAGAGAAACTCGGAAAACGGACGCTATTGGCTCAAGAAGCAACTTGACTCACTCTGCGTGCTACCCGGGCATAATTGAATCCCATTCTGAAACTTCGGATGGAATGGATCCGTTCACACCAGTAGAGGCTCGCTGCGGCGCTAGAGGAAACGAAGCCGTGGACGTTTTGCGAAGGGAGGTAGTTCGTAGCGGGGGTAAGAAGGACGATACAGTATTGCATGGAGATGTCCGTGCTGCACGACTGCCCACTCGAACTAAGTTTAATATTAAGTTACATTCCTCTTACTGACATAACCCACACAGTCATAGAAGCCATGTGGGTAAGCGTTTTCTTCCCTGCATGAAACGTGAAAGATTCACAGAGCATCATCATCTACTTAATATTGTTAATGTCACACCCACATGTACGCGTTACTGAGATAAACATCAACCGCATCACCGTCTTCATTCCTCTCCATTCCAAGGAAAGAAATTTACATCGAAGTGATTTGTGACGAAATCTTCGGTAAAAAATGACATTCAGACATTCATCATGTATGGTCGCTAAAATCGAACGAAATTCAGCGTTCGGCTTTCTTACACGCTGGTGGACAGTATGAAACTTCAGTTGCACACGAGTGTTGTTCTTCAATCATGGTGGAGGATGTACAGCTACAGCTGCTGGTGATGATGTATACTTACTTTATTTATTTAATATAATCTTTGGTGCACACAGTATCTCGACACTGTGGGGTGGGAACTCAAGGTGTTACGTAATGTGCCTCTATACCGCCAGCTAGGGACGTAAACAGATTTGAATTGCATATGCGTGTCCGCTTGGTTTTGTGCAAGTGCGGGTATCTATTTAATCAGGCAGTTGTACCGATAATGAAGCGTACTAGCTCTGAAGTAGATCACATATAAAATTATTGCGTTAGTGAATACGGCTGAACGAAAAGTTTTATTTTTATCTGCAAACAAATTTGGTTTAGCAAGTCACTGTGTCACTAATTATTCGGATGGCTTCTTGTTTTTATTTTATGTACTGGAACATTAACTTCTGAGGATTAATTATATTCAGAATATGTATGTGTTTACAGCTAGCTGATAAAGTATGTAAGACACTTCCATACGCGTTTGTTGGACTTGAAGGTCGTGTGTTGAAGTCACACTCTGCAGCCATTTAGTACGCACTTGAATTCTTCCCGTCTTGTCGTTCAAGGCCTTTCTTACAGTCGCTTCCAGGGTCTGCAAGCAGACTTCGGACATCCCCAACATCACAGCTTTTTGCCACGTGAGCCACTTGCTCTGCCCTATGAAGTCTTCTCAGCTTCATTTTCGAATAAAGCGCAGTTATTAGTTCATCTTTCTTCCGACTTCCTTTCCTCTCACTGGGCGAACGATAGTCATAGTCTCACTTCCATATGAGCGACTGTTTAATATTATTGTATTGGACCTGTTTATTTTAATTACCCGTAAGGTCATGTTGATATAAGTTCAGCTGCATTAACTATTTTTTTCTTCGCGTTTAATCCCTATATTTGTTGAACCAGATACCTATATGGCCAAAGTTCTCTACCCTACACAATCTCCAACCGTCAGCTTTGATGGGGTTGCTCTGTGCACTGTACAGCCCCTCTGGAAATTCGCCTTCTCAGCATTAACTTGCAGATCAACTTCGCTCTCCCTTTGAACTTGGTCACTACTATGTCATCTCTGCTCTCATCTGTGGCAGGGCGGTGGTGCAGCCTGTGGGCAATAACGTGCCTCTCCTCTTACTTGGGTTGCCATCTTTGTTACTTCTTGGATGAGCTTCTCAAGTATACGTTAATCAGTATCGCCGAAACAACACCAGTATCTCCACAGGAACACGCTAAAAGAATAAGAAATCTACGGCTAATTTATACATTACAATAATTGGCCAGCTGACAAATTTGTTCTGGGATTTTTTTTTGATTTTGCAAGTCACTAGGTGCGAATTCTACTTTCAAGGGGCGATTATTTTCTTCATCCTTTTCCACATCATCCCAGTCACTCTTGAGCCCACATAAATTTCCGTGTTGACGTATGAATTGTCTGTAGGCTCGTCCTTCAACAGCTGCGGGAAATGTTGACACTTTTATGACTTTATACGGCCGGCCAGTGTGGCCGAGCGGTTATAGGCGCTACAGTCTGGAACCGCGCGACCGCTACGGTCGCTGGTTCGAATCCTGCCTCGGGCATGGATGTGTGTGATGTCCTTAGGTTAGTTAGGTTTAAGTAGTTCTAAGTTCTAGGGGACTGATGACCTCAGATGTTAAGTCCCATAGTGCTCAGAGCCATTTGAACCATTTGACTTCATACACTTGTAGAACGCTATGGTGTGTGAGGGCATGACTGAAGTCACTTCCAACTGTTGTAGGCGCTGTGAGCGCTGTACTTGGCTGTTGCCGTGCCTGCCAGTAGGGGGACGACCAAAGCCGTCGTCATGTTGGCCACGGAATTCAACGTGTAGCGCGGCGGCATCGTTCCCACCGTGCTGCTGAACGCTCAGAAACGATTCGCATTGTGCGTACAGTACGTGTGCCTCGCCGCAATATACGCGACCGCAACGCGCTCCAGCCGTCCAGTGGCTACTCGCGGCTTTACAGTACACAGGAGTTCTCGAAATGGAGAAGCGTTATTTCTGAAGTAATTGCCATAGCTGTTAATACATTTACCTCACTCTGAGACAAGACGGTCAATGTCTTCCGGGAACCATGAAGCCTTTACACGTCCAGCGTACAGTCCCGATTTCTCCCCACGCAATTTTTTCCAAATTTTTGGAATCCTGAATAAAGACATTTGTGCCCGTCGTTCGGGCAAAGAGACGGACATCTGGGTACAGTCATAGTTCCGTAGCGCGAAAATATTTCAGTGAAGGCATTGATCGCCTTGTCTCACAGTGGAATAAATTTATTAACAGTTATGTCGCTTACCTTTGAAATAATGAACAATGTGCTTACTTTTTAGGGTTCTGCACATCAATCCGTGAAAACTGAACCCTCATTTTCCATCTCGTTTTCATTTGACTTCCCAGAATAACAAGATAGTCTCAGAACATTTTAGAAAACGCGAGATGGATATTTTTTCCCCATTTTAACGAGATACGAACTAGTTACAAACTGCACACACCACTTCATAACTCCGCGTCTCTATTTATTACAGTACGCTAAACTTCCGTAACATACGACCATGTCATGTATGTTACCGTCTCCTGAAGGCTTTAATCACTCACATGTTACAACTCACATAGCACACCATACGAAGAATAACGTGTTTTGATTGGTCTTCAGTGTATCAATGCCTTGAAACGGCATACTTTCATAACATTCAAGTTATAATACAAACATTCTTCAAGCACCAAAATGTTGTTTATTGTCATTTTCTTGCAACAAATTTACCAATAACGACGGGTTTTCGAGGTATCCTTCGTGCGCTAATGCTTTGAAATGGCTTTTATTTATAGGTCGTAACCCAGAAAAAATGGGCTGCGCCTGATGCCTAATTTGGAGTCACCCAACTCAGTACTGAACAAAGAGATGGCCTGTATGTGCCGTATGTTGCGTTCTGTCACCCCATTGGTCTACGTTCAGATGCGCTTGATTTTGTTCGGCACCTTCGCAAAGACTCCACAACTTGCTTTTTCCGCGCTGTGAGGTCAGAAACTAGCCACTCTCAACGATGAAAATCAAATGTACGGCCCGTGTGGTACGCCGACTTAGCAAGTGCGATACCACCCTTACAGGTCATGACACTTGCTGAGCTTGTTCCGTAGCTTCATGGTCGTGTCACCAGACGAGGTGCCTCAGTGGTAAGACTATGAACTCGTTTTCAAGAAGATGACGGTTCAGATCCCCGCCCGTCCATCCAGATTTAGGTTTTCCGTTATTTCTGTAAATCGCTTAAGGTGAATGCAGGAGTGATTACGTTGAAAGTCCACGGCCACTTTGCATCCTCATTCCGAGCTCGTGCGCCGTCGCTATTGACCTCGTCATCGTCGGGACGTCCGAGCCCATCTTGCTTCCTTCTCGAAGGTAGTGTCGGTTGTTGGCCACAGCCGCTGCGGCGACCGCGTGGCCGACCAGCTTCGTGCCGCCGGCGGCGCGCTCAGATGCGATCTGCCGCAATTAGCATATCCAGAGGGCCGCAATTTCCGGCGTACACCTACACCGCGCGCGGACACAGCGATGCCTGCGATAAGGGCGACGGCCGGAGAAACTGCACCGGACAGTTTCGCGTTGCGTCACCCACTCGTTATGCCAGCCAGCGTTACGCTAGCCGCAGGATGCTGGGCTGTTTTCCTGTTGCTCAAACTGCTTCCCCACGAGCTCTGCTCGTTCCGGCCTGGTGCAACAAAGCTCTCGGGTGACTCCTCTCATCGGTGTTGGCATTCTGTGTCCATGCCGAGACCTCCTTGTGCAGCGCGGTAGCTTTGTTGGCAGAGTTGCCAGGGTGAAGACGTGTAAGAGTAGAGAAGTGTCACGCACCGCTCGGCGCTGCCAGCACCAGTTTCGAGAGAGCTGAACTGGCGACGACTGCGGCGTGAAAATGCGAGCGAGGTCAACTTTCTTGAACGAAGCGGAGATGTCATATGCACCAGCACAATCCGTCCAACGCAGTATAGTACATGGCACCATGCAGAACACGACTAGATCAAAGCTTAGTGACAGCTGTCGTCGGTGGAAAAGCCACTGCTTCGTTTTGTTGGCCAGACTGTAAATAAAGAAGTAGGCTAAACCTACCTGTCTTCGTGATTTTAATAATTGTAAATGTGAAAGCGAAACAAGTATTCAGTCTAGACATTGTATATTTTACCTGCAAAGAGACCAATAAACTACTCTACTAACCCATCACAAAGAACATTTAAGAAAAAAGAAACTGTTGAAGTTGTAAAATGTAGTAAACGAAGTTGGCATGCTACATATTTAAATCCGGAGGTATCCTTAAAACAGCATCCAAAATTGTGCTTAACGCAAATTACTTCGGGCAGCTAATTCATGAGCCCACCCGAATAGCAAACAGTTGGGAAAACACACTTGATCTCTTAATAATAAATAATCGAAACGGGTACAGGCATTAGTGAACACAGGGTTGTCGTTGCGAGATCGAATATTGTGACCCCCAAATCCTCCAAAAATAAACGAAAAATATACCTATTCAGAAACGCAGATAAAAATTCACGTGACACCTTCCTGAGAGACAATCTCCACTCCTTCCAAATTATCAATGTAAGTGTAGATCAGCTGTGACTTTAATTCAGAGAACCAGTATTGATAGCAATTGGGAGATTTATAGCAAATAAATCAAATAACGACGGAATTCGTCACCATTGATAAAAAAGGGGTCAGAACACTGCTAGATAAAGAGTGGAAAAAGAGCATGCCAAATTTAAGCGAACGCAAAATCTCCGAGATTGGCTGTCTTTTACAGAAGTTAGAAATTTAGCGCGGATTTCAATGTGAGATGTTTATAATACACTCCTGGAAATGGAAAAAAGAACACATTGACACCGGTGTGTCAGACCCACCATACTTGCTCCGGACACTGCGAGAGGGCTGTACAAGCAATGATCACACGCACGGCACAGCAGACACACCAGGAACCGCGGTGTTGGCCGTCGAATGGCGCTAGCTGCGCAGCATTTGTGCACCGCCGCCGTCAGTGTCAGCCAGTTTGCCGTGGCATACGGAGTTCCATCGCAGTCTTTAACACTGGTAGCATGCCGCGACAGCGTGGACGTGAACCGTATGTGCAGTTGACGGACTTTGAGCGAGGGCGTATAGTGGGCATGCGGGAGGCCGGCTGGACGTACCGCCGAATTGCTCAACACGTGGGGCGTGAGGTCTCCACAGTACATCGATGTTGTCGCCAGTGGTCGGCGGAAGGTGCACGTGCCCGTCGACCTGGGACCGGACCGCAGCGTTGCACGGATGCACGCCAAGACCGTAGGATCGTACGCAGTGCCGTAGGGGACCGCACCGCCACTTCCCAGCAAATTAGGGACACTGTTGCTCCTGGGGTATCGGCGAGGACCATTCGCAACCGTCTCCATGAAGGTGGGCTACGGTCCCGCACACCGTTAGGCCGTCTTCCGCTCACGCCCCAACATCGTGCAGCCCGCCTCCAGTGGTGTCGCGACAGGCGTGAATGGAGGGACGAATGGAGACGTGTCGTCTTCAGCGATGAGAGTCGCTTCTGCCTTGGTGCCAATGATGGTCGTATGCGTGTTTGGCGCCGTGCAGGTGAGCGCCACAATCAGGACTGCATACGACCGAGGCACACAGGGCCAACACCCGGCATCACGGTGTGGGGAGCGATCTCCTACACTGGCCGTACACCACTGGTGATCGTCGAGGGGACACTGAATAGTGCACGGTACATCCAAACCGTCATCGAACCCATCGTTCTACCATTCCTAGACCGGCAAGGGAACTTGCTGTTCCAACAGGACAATGCACGTCCGCATGTATCCCGTGCCACCCAACGTGCTCTAGAAGGTGTAAGTCAACTACCCTGGCCAGCTAGATCTCCGGATCTGTCCCCCATTGAGCATGTTTGGGACTGGATGAAGCGTCGTCTCACGCGGTCTGCACGTCCAGCACGAACGCTGGTCCAACTGAGGCGCCAGGTGGAAATGGCATGGCAAGCCGTTCCACAGGACTACATCCAGCATCTCTACGATCGTCTCCATGGGAGAATAGCAGCCTGCATTGCTGCGAAAGGTAGATATACACTGTACTAGTGCCGACATTGTGCATGCTCTGTTGCCTGTGTCTATGTGCCTGTGGTTCTGTCAGTGTGATCATGTGATGTATCTGACCCCAGGAATGTGTCAATAAAGTCTCCCCTTCCTGGGACAATGAATTCACGGTGTTCTTATTTCAATTTCCAGGAGTGTAGTTTCCACAATGATACTGTCTCGAAACCTGGTAGAAAATCCAAAGAGATTCTGTTCGTAAGAAAGTATGCTAGCAGCAAGAGAAAATCAATGCCTTCTCTGTGCGATATAAATGAAAATACTGTCAACGACTGTGCTGCCAAAGCAGAGTTACTAAACACAGCCTTCCGAAATTCCTTCACCAAAGAAGACGAAGTAAATATTCCAGAATTCGAATCAAGAACAATAGCCGACATGTGTAATCAAGAACAGTAACCGACATGTGTAACGTAGAAGTAGATACATTCGGAGTAGTGAAGCAACTTAAATCACTTAATAAACGCAAGTCTTGCGGTCCAGACTGTGTATCAGTTGGGTTCCTTACAGAGTATGCTGATGCATTAGCTCCATACTTAACAATCATATTAGATTATCCAGTTAACTTTCAGGCTGCACCTAATTTCTTGCATTTGGAATATGAAATTAACGTCGAGTTCGCATGTACCGCCAAACGGTCTACCCATTTTGCCAGTGGTCACATTGTCGTTCTCACCATCACTGCGGTCTACATCGTCTCTTAAAATACACCATGAAAGGAAAAATGTTTAGCTGCTTTGTGTACCGACCACTTTTCTTCCAAAACTTTCTGAAGCGCTGCACGAAAGTCATCCGTTGAATATGCTTACATTGTCTTGCTCACATAGCTCATTTTTGGATTGTCCGTCGCACATTTGCTTGGAGATGGAGTTATTGCTTCTGAATCGGACACAAAACTTGGGAGTTGTCATTTTCCTAAGCGAATGAGTCGTTTATATGTTATTTAAATGCAACTAATGGTGGCTAATCTAAGTACGTTGCATTGGTAATACAACTATATATAAGTGTCTGACTAATTATTTGAACGACTTACGTTAATGAGCTTGTATTACAGGATCAGTGGAGCAAACTACGTATTTCCCTCCACACAAACAATGTACTACCTGTTTCGCGTATAGCGTTTATTCCCGGCCAGAATGTCTTTCTCGTGTGAAGACATTCTTCCCATTTTTCCAGGACAGTTGGCACTATGTGTAGAAGGAGTACCTTACTTAAGGACAAAGAATGTGTCTCCTATCAAGAAATAAATTATGTCACTGACTTAGGTAGGTTTGCCCTATTGGATGCTATTACTTACATCACTGTTTAAGAGGAAAACCGCGTCTGCGGTTTCACTTGTTGCCTGGAGGCGTTTCGTCTGCAATACCACTATGTCAGTTTCGTGTCGGTTCACAAAAAAAATGCAATTTTGCCATGAGTATTGTATCATGCTGCACTAAGTTCTATCTGTAAAAATTTTGCGTCGGTGTAAGAGATGAAATTAAAGTAAGCGGTGCGATGTAACACTACCTAAAAATAGTAGCTAGATAGTAACAAAAAATAATCTCCCGTAATTACTCGATGCGCCAGATGCGGTAAAAATCGGAGCTACCTTGACATGTTAAAGTATATTTCCTAAATTCTTCTATCAATTTTTGCAAAAACTACAACTTAATGTTCTCCATAGTTTCTCTAATCAGCTCACACGAACACTGCAATGGCCATGGAACTATGCCACGTCCTTCCGTAGCCAACCCGAGCTATCTCTGCAGAGTCAAACATATTTTTTATGCATTAGAGAGTAATGGAATGTCGTCGAATTAAGTCGGGTGATGCTGAAGGAATTAGATTAGGAAAAGAGACACTTAAAGTAGTAAAGGAGTTTTCGTATTTGGGGAGCAAAATAACTGACGATGGTCGAAGTAGAGAAGATATAAAATGTAGACTGGCAATGGCAAGGAAAGCGTTTCTGAAGAAGAGAAATTTGTTAACATCGAGTATAGATTTAAGTGTCAGGAAGCCGTTTCTGAAAGTATTTGTATGGAGTGTAGCCATATATGGAAGTGAAACATGGACGATAAATAGTTCGGACAAGAAGAGAATAGAAGCTTTCGAAATGTGGTGCCACAGAAGCATGCTCAAGATTAGATGGGTAGATCACATAACGAATGATGAAGTATTGAATAGAATTGGGGAGAAGAGGAGTTTGCGGCACAACTTGACAAAAAGAAGGGACCGGTTAGTAGGACATGTTCTGAGGCATCAAGAGATCACAAATGTAACATTGGAGGGCAGCGTGGAGGGTAAAAATCGCAGAGGGAGACCAAGAAATGAATACACTAAGCAGATTCAGAAGGATGCAGGTTGCAGTAAGTACTGGGAGATGAAGAAGCTTGCACAGTATACGGTAGCATGGAGAGCTGCATCAAACCAGTCTCAGGACTGAAGACCACAACAACAACAGACGCATGAAGCTTTGGTAAACTCAGACTACGCATTCCATGCCGACTGATGCGCGAGCCCCATAACACTGTAAGACGGCAGCTGTGGATATTCCAACTGATTCTGAGAAACTAAATGGCCAACTCAAATTTTCAGACGCTCCGTACTAGATGCGGTACCCAAAATCAAGTCAGGGAAATAACGTGATGGCCCCGATATCCTTTCTCTGTCCTTGTCTAATCCGAGCTTGTGTTTAGTCTATAATGACCTCAGTGTCAACCATACCTTAAATCCCAATCTTCGACTTCTCTTAAAAAACTGATGTTGTCGAGCATTAAGAGTGACTATTATTTCAGATACGAAAGAAGATGTTATCTGAAAAATTTGTTGTGTTTTGCAGTTGTTTAGTCCAGCTGAAAAGTGCCTCTGGAGTAGCCATTTTACTTAGCAATATGTTAAAACGTAGAATACGCAGCTACAAGCTGCTGAATTATTGAGTAATGAACTTAATATCTGAAATCACGTGGGGTTATTTTTTTAATGGGAATTAAATGGGAAAACACTGATAAACCTAGTAACCTTTAGTAGACTAAGGATAAGTAATTCCTGTTTCCGAAACAAGAAATTTCACAAATTTACCTGGACAAGTACAGGCTTGCAATCTGTCAATAATAAACTTTGAAGGTAAGGTCCTCAGCGGTGCGATCGACTTTTTGAAACTGTGTATACGGTGATGTGGGTTACGATCCCATGTATCACACACTGCAGCTATTCACCCTGGTGGGCCCTCGTTTGTTTGTAATTCACGATTAAAAAAGTTGGGAATTTTGTGTGACTCTCAGTAGCGATTAAAAAGTTGGATTATATAGTCTAGTTGTGTGGTGTAATGGATAGGATTAAAGATCCACATCCAGAAGGTTGTGGGTTCGAATCCTGTCAGATGCTGTAAGTTTTTTATTCTAAAATTTTTCTCTGTATGTCATTGATCATAATTTTTATTCAATTAATTGATTTAAATGTAATGTTTAATTCCATTCCTTTCTCACTTCATTTTAATCATATTATCAACTTCTTCATTTGGTCTCATTTTTCTTCCTATCATTCTTTCTCCACGTGGAATATTTGTTCATGTGTTGTTAATTAATTTTATGTATTAATTTCGATTTAATTTCTTTTATCACCCTGTCTTTTGGCCACATTATTGCGTTCATTATATCTATTTCTCGTTTTGCTCGAATTTAGTTTTACTTATAAACCAGTCTTCCATTCAAATTTTAATCTGCGTTACTTCGTCCATAGTGCAACAGATATTTAGGTTATGTTTTAAATATTTGCATGACGATTACTGTGAAAAAAATTGCATGTCTGGTAACAAAACTACATTTTTCATACCATTGCACAAACGTAAACAGATAATTTCGTCTTTTGTTTTTTAACTGATCGAAGTTTTCAAGTAGTGAATACTATAATAGATAAATTCGTATTTGCAGAAATTCGGATTGGAGAATGAATGGCATAAAGAAAAACGTGAAAGGCTTCATACGATGATTAGAACGATGTGACAAAGGAATAGAATTAAAAAAATTACATATAGACCAATTAATTGAATAAAAACAATGGTAGAAGTAGTTTCGATAATGATTTAAAATTTAAAAAAAATTGTACACGTGCTTGCAAAGCTGTTCTCCTATCCGTTACACCAGACAACCAGGCATAAAACGCAACTTTTTTAACGCTACTAAGTATCACACAAAATTTCGAATTTATTTTTCGTCAGTTACTCGCAAACGATTGCCCACCAGGATGAATGGCTGCAGTGTATGAAATCTGGGATCTTAACTTACATTGCCGTATAGGTGATTTCAATTGTTAGTCACACATTTTTAATATCTAGACGCAACTATAAAAGACTGTGAGATCAATATAGAACATTTTATAAATAGCAATATAGTGTTAAACGTAAATTTATTTGCTAATGATATGGTCATCCTTGCAGGCTACGAGACTGACGTACCGTTGGCCAAGCTTCAACTTTTCAACTGATTTTTAAGTTATAACTTAGAGTAAATCTCGAATATGGCGGTCCATTCAGATATTGTAATTGACAATAGTAGACTGGACCAGGTTAGCAAATTTATTTAGGATGCTTGATTTCCTATAAGGAAGATAATCCGAGAAACACATTAAATGAATTCCAATTGGTCAACAGTACGTTTACTATATATAGAACGCTTCCTAGCTAAACAACAAAACAAATGGTATTTCATAATTCATGGCTGTCTGAATTAAGCTTGAAAAAGAAGGAAGAATGGTGCTTTGGAAAGAGCGGAAATGTACTTCCCAAAAAGAACGGCTGAATCTACACTTGGTGATAAAATACGAAACAAAAATGTTACACAGGTATGAAACATATGTAACATAGACTAAAGACTATAAATGGGACGTTTTAACATGTACCCTCTTCCAAATACTATTCAGGGATCATACAGCTATCAGGATTTGATTGCAGCGCCGACGTGGAAAGCGCCTTGAAACTCCAAAAGGCATTTATAATCACATGTGGGCACTATAACGAAAAAGTAAACTTCCGCAATGCGAGATAGTGACATTACAAGACTGTAATTGTAGCGGAATAACTTCTTGCATTAGAGATCATAATTGATGGAGGGTATTCTGTCGTTGAAAAAAATTGAAAATTCTTTGAAAAATGTATGGTCCCCCCCCCCCCCCCAAAAAAAAATTAAAATAATAGAATCTGGACGAAGAGGAGAACATCTGACCTCACGCAAATTGGTAAGCTCGCCAACACAGTGCGCAAGAGGCTGTGAAATCCTATTGCCGTACTTACAGAATGAGCAACGATAAATCTACCAAAAGGCTACTCAAGGGTATTGATTGGTAGGTTAAAATCAGCTGATTAGAAGAAGCGAGCGAGTATAAACGGCACATGAATTTCACTGAATAAAACTATCAGTCGTCTAGCATTTGGAACATTAGTAACGAACAGCAAATGCACGGAGAAGCCCAAGAAAAGACTGGCAAGAAATGGCCAAAACATCAGAAAAAGTTTAAACTCGCTCTTTAAGTGGACAAAAGGAAGGAAGATTTAAAGAAAGAAGAAAAGATATATGAATAAAAGCGCTACTGGTAGGAGCACCACATACGAATGCTCTACAAACAGACTGGTCAGAGAGATGTTGGAAGCCTTTGAATGTGATGAACTTGAATTCTGTTTGAACGGAATGGACTGCGTAGTCATCTGTGAAGATGTGTTGACGACGGCGGCGACGACGTGATGATGATGATGATGATGATGATGATGATGATGATGTCAAACAAAACCTACAGTTGCTTCTACTGAATGTTTCATAAATAAGCTTTTGAGAGTGGCGGCCAGTGAAAGTAAGCAGTTTCTTCAAAAGGACGAAACACGCGGAAGCCGGTAGTTCTTCAGAGCGCGGAAGCGGGCGTGTGTCAGTAAGCCGTGGGAGACCCTCTCTGAGACTCGGCACACAATGTCCGCCATAATTAGCGCTGTCCTTGTTTGCATCGCAGTTCGTATTACGCAGGCACTCGTACTAGTGACGCCTTTCCAGTGCGGGAACATCATCGAGACTGGCAATTCCGCAGCATGAATACAGACATTTTAAGGTAACTGAATGTGCATTTTGTTTATTTGCTTTGAAGTTTAGAAACTGGCGACCTTCACATTTTACAGGGATACAGCATATATTGGGGTGACATGAACTCTGATGACAGTATTTTGAGATTTTCAATAAGATAATTGCTCCGTTATGAGCAAGCTAGTAAAATAAGTGGCAGGAGAAAGTATCCACGCTCCCACTTCTTAGCGAAAATAGTTGGAAACTTATATCCCGAAGTGTGTACTGAAGTAGAAAAACAGAAGCGAAATGTGTGAGGAAAGACGAAAAAGTGAGCAGGTGGCTGACATACGATCGGCAGGGGGAGAGGGAGTTTGTGGTAAACGTTGACGTCGTGGCGGTCGAGGTTCTATTCCCGCGAGCTTCCGCACCTTCCACCTCAGAATACCACGCAGTGTGTGAACTGCTGACTCATAGAGCACTTAGGTGCAAAAGTGGTCCAGGGTCGGGGAGGTAAGTGGTTACGTGAGATTGCCGAGAGTTCAATGAATAAAAGGTATAAAAGTAGCGCGTTGCAATGTAAGTAGGCGTTTTTCGTTTGATTAACTGCGTTTATTTTCTTAAACTTCTTGAAAGCGCTATAAACACACCATTGCATGTTCCTTACGTATCTTTCGAAATATCGCAGTAGCCCGCAACTCTTTCGTGTGCAATCACTTAAGAGCAGGCAGTCAAATGGTTGCCGGACGAACGCAGAGCTGGAAGCACTTCTGGGTTCAGACGATTTGTGCCCTGAAATGCTCAACAGCAAGGACAGGCAAGTTTAGTGGCTAGCTGCATTCTGTTTGATAGCAGGAGTTATGCTTGTAGAACGTTTCCAAGTTAACAGTTGCTGACAACTTCCTACTATCGATTGAATGCGTAAAGAGGAGGACAGCATGGTATTTACTGTTTTATGGTTCCTAAAGTAAGTAGGTATGACGTTTGGAAAAGCGCCTGTCTTGAATGGTTCCTGATTGTTACAGTCCAAGGCAATGCCCGGAGAAGAGCAGTTTGTACGTTCCGTGAGTAACTGAAATGTTGGGGCGGATGAGTGCGGTGCGGACGAGGGAGCGTAATCATTTGGAAGTTCAAGCAAATAGATATTCGTTACAAGCGTCCTTCTTGGTGATGCAACTTTAATATCCAGAAGTGCATATTCCGACGTTTTCTAAGATGGTCTGTCCGTCAAAACCTCACTTTGACCGTTCAGCACTGGGCTGAGCGACGTGACATTGCATTGACGTACTTCTAGTGCGAAAACAATCATCAGACGGTGCCGTTACACTGCAAAACGTCCAGAGTGAATCGGCATTTTTTGTTGGCGTGTTCCACTCTGTCCACGTGGTCTCGAGCGGTGTCCTGTAAACAGGCCGGTGAGATTTGCGCTCAGATAAATTCCACTAATCCCTCTGAACTCGGCAACTTTCCTGCAGGAAGGAGAGCCGAGGGCTCTTTCGTGGTGTTTTACCTGAAAATAAATATTGACGGAGAGAACTGGAGATGCTTAAGCAAAAACTATAGTGCCGAAATTGTTACTTAGATCGGATCTTCAGAAACTACAATGAAAACATAAAAGCCAAATTATAAACTCAAAATTTAAAAATGGTACTCTTCTACTCGACAAAGCATACTTTAAAATAAAATGTGGCTCATACACATGGATCAATATGAAACGAACACAAAATACGTTGTCGTAGTAACGAAATGGCCAGGGGTACGTACGTATACATGGTGTCCCAGGACGAATGGTGATTTAGGGATATGACAGAAACGACTATTTGCAGTAAAAAATTTCGTACGGACTTTTGCCCAATTCCGAATTGTTTCCGATGTAGAACACGTTTAATGTATATTGTTATTTATTTTCTGCATTATTCAATATAGTCTCACGTGTACCCATGTACAACAGTAGTAAACATATTCATTCATATGTACGCTTTATCGTACACGTCACATTACAACTGTTGTTGCAGTTCACAGTAAATGTTCGAATATACCACCGTCAACTTCATTGCATTTGTGCACTCCTGGGAGAACATGTTCTTCTGCTTGTCTCATTGTCTCCGCGCGTTGCGTGATAGGGGCAGCAGCGTCCGTGATGCGACCAAGCAGTTCATCTACCGTATTCGTCTTTCATTTGTACAACTCAGACTTCATTTAACCCCCTAAAACGATTGTAAGCAACGAGGAAGAGGTTGGGTGGGTAAGAGACATACGTGCGCGCCACTAGCTCTAAAACAAATGTACGTTGAAATGTGTTCTATCTCGGAAACCATTCGGAGTAGCTCATATGTCCATGAAGTTTCTTGCTTCAAAGGAGCGTTCCTGTCATTTCCCTGAATGTTGACCATTATTACTGGGACACCCCGTATTGGTGACATGAACTACTGTACATAGTTCTTCTCCCACTCCAAGTGCTACAACCTCGCGACCTCAGTATGTGACTTAAAATATGGAAACAATTTTCTTTATACTAATAATTGTGGATATCATTGTCCGTATGGCAAAAGGTGTCCCTTCTAAGAGTTGCCAAGTGCGTTTTCTCTGGTGTTTCGACAAATGTTTGCAATTTCGATTTTGCAGTGTGTAGCTGGAGTCAGCCCAAACAGATATTTCTCACCACGTCTTTAATGCAATGCCCAGTGTCGACAGAAAGCGTCGGTTTCTTTCCCGCCACAAACAAAATTGTTTTTGAACCGGAATTTCGCGTGTCCGTTCGATGGAGCAGTACCAAATTAGTCAAGTGCGTTATTAGTGTTGTCAGTATATATTAACAGCGACAATACAACACGAGGAGTAATCAGTACTGTAAGAGGGACTGAGCTGCGCTGCTGCATGGCGGATGTAGTCAACGCGGGCCAGGGCAGGTGCTATCGCTTTTGGAGTACTGGTTATTCGCCGTGTTAAAATTGATACTGTTAACTCTTTGAGGGGTCGGGTAAACGCCATAAAAATTCACAGAGGGGCATGAACAATTATTTATGTATTTCAAATGTGATCCACTTGTAACCCTTCAGTTTTATTACCGTGATAGGTTTTCTATAGTAAGTTTGTATAAATTCATCCCAACATCAAAATATTAGCATTAAATGTGGTTACCGCAGATAACCAGCACCCCATTACAATATACAAGTTCGATAGTTGCTGATTCAACTTTGGTATAACTTCCTTTTAATTTTCGTGGTATCTCTTGAAATAATTCATATGTGCTCTCATGTAGAAAGGTACTTTGCACACTAACACGCCCACGCAGTTCGGACCAGGGTTTTTCTCGAACTGCAAACTGCACATCTTCTAGACGGTGACTGAACAGGCCAACGTTCACTGCTTTCGTGGCGAATACTTTCTTAAATGGTTCAAATGGCTCTGAGCACTATGGGACTCAACTGCTGAGGTCATTAGTCCCCTAGAACTTAGAACTAGTTAAACCTAACTAACCTAAGGACATCACACACATCCATGCCCGAGGCAGGATTCGAACCTGCGACCGTAGCGGTCTCGCGGTTCCAGACTGCAGCGCCAGAACCGCGCGGCCACTTCGGCCGGCAATACTTTCTTATACTTACAGTTTTTGTCGCTTGATCTGAGATGATAAATTATGTTTTTATGCAGATAATGAAGCAGCAGTCACTGAAACTGTATTTGGAGCCAACAAACTTTTGACACCTCTTGGCGAAAATTAGTGTCAAGTCATTTTAATCACTTTCATCAGTGTTGTCACTAGAAGGAATTTCGTCAAATTGTATACGATAACATTCTTCCTCTCTTGTTCTTTTTAAGCGAGACATACTAGATGGGGAAGAAGAGCGGTGGTTAACTTCTCTGACCACACAGAAATCCGTTTCTGAAGTACAGGAAATTCAATCGAATAAATAGTAATATTACTTGTAGATTTAAGGAAGATCAACGCATAGATATAAACAATCACTACCAAGAATAGCCCTGTAAAGAAGAGCTACAGATAGAAATGCACACTTCCACGAATACCACCAACAATGCATGACGTATCAGCTCGCGTCGTAAACACGCGGCAAAAGTGTTGCATTGTGATTCTCGTGCTGTCTAATGGAACTTCAGTCAACGATTAGTTGGGTAGTTGAGAGAACTACTGCCCTTGAGCAGTAAACAGAAAAATGTGTGGTTAGCCACAGTGACCACCACCCTTTCAAAGCGTCTACGTATGTGGTAAGAGTTCATATATATCGATAAAACATATATCGCATTAGATTGATATAGGACCGCTCTGTCGAATGGTACGCAAAATTGCGATTTAAAGTTCATTTTTTTTTTGTATGGGGAAAGAAACCGACGCTTTCCGTCGTCGCTGGGTGTCGTATAAAACACGTGATGAGGAATATTTGTTTGGGCTGACTGGAGCTACACATTACAAAAAAGAAGTCACAAAGAACTGTCGAAACAGCGGAGAAAATGCCCCTGCCGACTCTAAGCAGGGACACATGGTGTATTATTTAAGATATACTTTAGAAGGCAGAGTATTGTTTACGGAATAAAAAGCAAACAAAAATTGTAAGGAGACAATTCAGAGTCTTAAGTAGTTCTAAGCGTGCGTCATCCGTAACTCTGCATTGACGCTCGTTTGAACTAAGCACTATATAGTCTTTGAACTTAAACATTTTTCGGCGATACATTGACTTATGTTTCGATCAGCGCCAAATCATTGTACTTTGCTGGGCTTGCCGTGGATGGTCGTCGATACTTCCTTATCGAAGAGAACACCAAGAAAGTTGTAGGTCACACTAAGGGTGAGTGTTCAAGTTTTCATCCACTGGAATGGACGAAGTGCAGGATAGAGAACGTTTCCGGTGGACGACGACTCTCTGGGTGTAGATAGGCTGTGACTCACAGAGCAGGTAGTTCCCAGGAATACTAGGAACAAAGTTTACAGATTTACTCGTTTGTGAGTCTCGTGCAACTCTCTACTGTCGCGTATTGATAGCGTCCAGACGGGTTGGGAAGCGCTCGCTCGCGGCCGTGACCTGCCCCTAGCCGCAGCCGCTGTTCCCGCGACACCTCCAGCGTGGGTGCTCCGCAGCGGGTGGCGTTGTCTGGCAGCCCTCGCCGGCCGCCTCTCCTCGCCTCGCGTCGCCGTTCTAATTTCCCCGATTAACGCCAATAAACAGCGGCCGGAGAACCGGCGCGGCGACGACTGCGGCGTCGTGCGAGCCAGGCCGAGGCGGGGCGTCCAGTCGGCGCGGCGCCCGCGCGCCCCACAAAAACTCAACCCCCGCCCTCTGACTATATATAGCGCGCGCCCGGCCTATTTATAAGAGTGCCTCGTTTCCGTACGTAACAAGCGCACGCCTCTGTGCACCGGCCGCAGAAAATAACTGCGCCACCCACCGCCGCGATGCGCGCCTACGCGCTTCTATGGCCATGCTCTTCGGCGCATCGTCCCGAATTACCTTACGATGTCCCTGGCGGTGCTACTACTCTTCAGCATATCGATGACTGTTCCGTACTCAATTGTGTAGTGAAATTTGTAACATAAGAACGGAGTTATTTAGAATCTCGAACATTACTTTATTTACGACGCAAAGGAATTACGGACATCGGCTTCGAGTGGGCATTGATTTAAATCAACAGGGAAAGTTGAAAAATTTGTACCTGACCGGGTCTCCTGCATACTAGGGAGAAGCCATCCGGACACAGTGGTCATCGCAACCGCACTGACTATCGTAACACGCCACCCGGCAAACTTTAATTCTCATCTTATCCACACACTACAGGTGTAGTGCTCCTTGCCCATTATTCTCATTACTCGCGGCGTTGCGCCGATTCCCGTAAGAGTTCGAGACTGGTGTGCATCCGCACGGAAGGGATCATTAGCCGTCCTCATCTGAATTATGCATTTGTGATGCATCTCTTCAGTGCAGATGCAGACCAGGTTCGAACTCTTACGGGACTCTGCTAAATGCCGCGAGTTATGAATTAAGTTGTTAATTTCGGTCTGACGGGAGACTTGTTAAGGTAGTTCGTGCAGTTACGATGAACACTGCGTGCAGATAGATGGCTTAGTGGTCGGAGTACATGCCTAGTAAGCAGGAGACCCTGGGTCGAATCCGGCTGCGGCACAATTTTTTAACTTTCCCCATTGATTAAAATCAATACCCACTCGCAGCCAGTGTCTGTAATTACTTTGTGTCGTAATTCTTAGCGGCTGCTAGATCAAAATGGCGTCAGGTCTTTCGGAGAGGTCCCCCCTGAAAGCTCTGTCTTTTAGTGTTATCGGCTGTATTTAATAGTTGTCAGTAAGTAATTGCGATTTGCCCATTTCAGTGAGCATCTCTCGCATTTGCAGCCTACAGCGTACCAACTGTCGTAGGACTGAATCGTTATACACCCCTTTGAAGTGGAAATAAACTTGGCGATGTCTCTAAAGCGTTGTCTTATCCGCGTTTTCGAATAATTGCGCTGTAGTTGTCGTATTATAAACGCTATTAAAGTAATAAAATAAACCACCGAAAAAGTGTACCTCTGTGACGTGAGAGGTAGGCAGATTGACCATTCGATCTCCAAGACGCTTATGGACGTTCGACTGTCCCCCACTCGAAGTGTCACTCCATTGAAGACGCTAAAGAGTATGGTGAATGATGTAGGTTATGCGAGGGACGTTCCGAAAGTTTCTTCATTGTTTTTGAAAGAGAAGATAGTACACCAGGTGGCACACCCGTTGCTGTTTCAACGACGGATGGGACGTCACCGGAGGAGGAATTACGCATGCGCAGAGCGCCGAATGCCCGACGTTATTCGAGTACACTTCACGATTGCAGACGGACGTTTAGCGACAACGAGGTCGTCAATGGACATGCGTGCTGTTATCCAGTGTGAATGGTCACGCGCGAAAGGGAAATGAGTTACTGTTCGGAACCATCACAACAATTAGACTTGGGTGCACTATTTTACCCCAGAAACCAGGGCCCCTCAATGATGTGGAAGCATCCCAATTCACCAGTGAGGAAAAATTTCAAATTGTCACCCTCCGCAGGAAAGGTTATGATCACAGTGTTCTCGGATGCGAAAGGTGTGATTTTCCTTTATATCCTCCAGCAAGAGACCATTAGTGCGGCTCTCTGCTGCAACACACACACACACACACACACACACACACACACACACAATTCGGGTCCGCCATTCGACGAGAGAGACCAGGGCTCTTGAGTGAAGCTGTCGTGCTCATGTACGACAACGCAAAACGTCACACAGTAAGGTTCACACAGCATGTGATGTGATTCGCCGCTTCAGATGGAAGAAATTGGATCACACGGCCTACAGTCTCGATCTTGTCCCATCGAACTTCCACTTGTTCCGTATGTTGAAGGCCACACTCTCGGGACATCATTTCGAAACCACTGCCTAGGTGGAGTAGGTTGTGCGACAATTCCTTGCATTGCAGGTCACAGAGTTTTACCAGAGTGGTTTCTTCAAAATGATTGCACGTTACGACAAATGTCTCATTGTCGGTGGCAATCATGTCGAAAAGTA
Source organism: Schistocerca serialis cubense (assembly GCF_023864345.2). Classification (NCBI taxonomy): domain Eukaryota; kingdom Metazoa; phylum Arthropoda; class Insecta; order Orthoptera; family Acrididae; genus Schistocerca; species Schistocerca serialis. The sequence goes on along the minus strand of NC_064639.1, from coordinate 449,367,887 downwards.
ATGCAAGGTCTATGGTTCATGAGAGCATGGTGTGTGTGTGGTTTTTTTTTCCCTCAATAAGTTTCCGTGTGAAAACGGCCAAGAAACTTACTTTCGGAACGTCCTTTATATGCACATTACAGACATCTTCCATCTTCCACAGAAAATGTTTACACACACACACACACACACACACACACACACACACACACACACACACACGCACAAAAGGCCAGGCCTTTTTGTTCTTTATTCTATTGTTTTCCTTCCGTAAAGAGGAGGAAAAATACTGGCTCTAATATGTAATAATCAGTGTTCCATTTACTTCGAATAAAACTGGAGTGTGGGCAGCTACTTTTTCTCTCTGAATCACAAAAAAGTACAGTGCTGCACTCCACTTCCGGTATATACTTCGCGTTGTCAGGCTGCACTAAATGTTTGTCGCCGTAGAGGACACGTAAGATTATTCGGAACCATTGACAAGCTGTGTGAGCTAACGCGACATAAGAATTTTATGTACAAGTAATCAATAGAGTATTCAGTAGTATAACGTGACTGTTAATTTTCTTCGTAGTGTATGATTATATAAGTTTCACTTGAGTTTTGGGCTTTCGGAAGGCAGCCTAGTGATCCTTTAACTAGAGCGCAGACGGTAAGTAATAAGTCGCTTGGTCAGATGAATAATGGATCAGTTACAGTGAAATGCTGACATGAGAAGGCTCCTAAACAAGTCATATTAGTTAGTAGATACTGGCTGCAAAAAGCAGTTTACCAGTTAGCTGTACAGGCAGATTGATTTATCTCCTTATACAGATCACTTAATGTTAATTGGTATGAAATGCAGCTAGACAATTACTTTCAAGTATAAGTCAAATAATGTAATGTCAACACTTTCAGCTTTACCAGAGGGGCCAAGCCATCCATTCATAGGATGTGCAAATACACACTTACAATCATTATCATTTTGCAGAATTTCAAAGACCTTAGTTCTACGTTCGGTCAGTTCCAGCGCCATCGACTGTTTGGTGAGAAGGTCACAGCATCCTGCATTTAAAAATACTAAGGCGCTACTGAACAGCTTTTGAAACGATACATATAAAATTAAGAGCCCACAAGTATTCAGTCCGATGTCGAGGCGACACTAAAGGAGAAACTGCACCTCATCGAACTAGATAATGTCCAGTACGAGAGGGGGACTAAGAACGTGATACTTATAAGACCAATCAGTAACCGAACCTGTTCATGATAAACAGGAAAAATTTTATATTCTGCACCTTGCTCTGAACTCTTATAGCGAACCGAGCAAGGCGTAGGTATTCAAACCTCCTTTCTGCGTTAAGAATTAGACGTTACGTGAAACAGAATTTTAAGTGGAGCTCTTGAAATAGGCCTTGTGCAGCTGCTCAGTTTCATGTGTCTTCTGGCGTCACACTAAATGACTTCAGTGAATGTGTGCCTACAGATGTGACTGTGTTTCCTTCTAAAACTGTACGAATATGTAAACGGATCGTATATGTTTCTCTCATTCTTACTTCTCCTATTAGCTAAGCAGACAGAAAATGCTCCATTCAGCACTATCAGCACTACAAAGACTCTGATCGCTGGAAGAGTGTTGGTAACACTGTATATCCCCTCTGGACCGTATCTATAGGGTTATTCCGTCGCCTGTATGTTCGTGTCGTGTAATGTGGTCATTAACGATACTTGAATGAACAGGAGGGAGGGAGAAAAGGTTTGAGCTGTGTAGTTACGCTATTTCAGTATGTGATGGCGCCATACAGCTAGAGCCAGTCGGAGCGTACAAAATACCGTCATAGTGAGCTAACTTCAGAAATAAAACTGTTGCGTGGTGTGCGAGGAATGCTGTTCGATGAGTGTGTTACCTAACTTCACAGTCTGTCGTTCTGTTTCATCAGTGAAGCGAGAAAACTACACGGTAGGTTGTGTTTAGCTATTTTAACGGGAAACCGTTGGAAGCGGACTTTCTCTACCAGGTTTGACTCGAATCGTATGGTAAATGGTTTGAATCTGCTTTACCAATAGAGAAAGCGGCTACTCTCCACTGCTTTAGAATTACAGCTCATATATAGCGATTTTTTAAGCTTCTTAAGGGTTTAGAAAGTTGATGAGGCAGCAAATACGCCACGCGTAGCAGAAAAGTTTGTATTTGAAGATGCCTAACCTCTCCTCGCTTATGCCATAACAGATCGCGCGGCGTAGTTGGATATTTGTTGCTTACGGTAAGTCATAATAACGGGTGTCGTTCACGCGGGAAAAGTAATCTTTCTTCCTCTGATTTCCTAAACGTGCATCGATTGAGAAGAACGCAGACATTTCATTCGAAATTACAAACAGCACTTGCAGGCAGAAAGTCTTGCTTGATGCAGTCGGAAACTGGTTGCCTTTGAGAGAGCGAACAAATATATTGACAAGAATTGTTACCGAGGTCACTGAGCTTGCGGAAGGAACTTTTTTTCAGTTGGCATTTTGCCATATAGCCATACTAACAAATCATTTATCTTTTGAAAGTTTCATATACCATCGACTGTTTTTAGTTGGTACACAGTTCAGACATGGTATGTCGTTATTTCTGCCATTTAATGATATCTCTGTGGTGAACACACACACACACACACACACACACACACACACACACACACACACACACAGAGAGAGAGAGAGAGAGAGAGAGAGAGAGAGAGAGAGAGAGAGAGAGAGAGCAAAACGCACAAAACATGCTTCTACTGGGACTAGAAATCGTGGCTTCATGTTTAAGGATCGACGGTATCCCTGCAGAAGAGCAGCTGCCGAGAGACTTAGCAAAGACAATAAGAAGGTCGAGCAGGGAAAGCTCGCTTATTCAACACAAACATGTTCCCGGGAAATCACGCTATTGTATCTGATGCAGGTGCCGAGTACCCAAGATCACAGTCTGGACACGGAAAGTTACTTTGCAGTGGTTGAAAACATCCCTGATTCGCTGTCGCATTTACAAGAAGACTTGAGTTTTCAACATTATTGTGCCACTTCACATGTTCATGAGCACTTCTGAGTTAACCACCGTACCACGTTATTGAGAATGGTCGCTGATGACCTCCATGTTTTAGTGCTCAGCAATTTTTAATCCATCCAATACGTCCAAATTTATCGTAATGTCGAACTCCATGGTAGCTAAAATCGGTTCTCATCATGATTTCCCATCCGCACATTTTTTTTCTCAGATGATTGTACGATAGCCTCTCCCTATCTTTCTTTTTTCTTCTTGTTTAGTTGCATCGAATATCGTCAGACTTCATTCTCCGTAAGCAGCAAGTGCGAGACAGAATAGCGCATCCGTTTCCTGTTACCGTGGCTGACTCGTTTCACGCCTATTGCAGGAATCTGATTGCGTAATGGACGCACTCAAAATGTGTGCACATTTGGAGCATCCGAACATTCCGTACGAAAGTTGCTTACTGGATTGAACGTGTCTGTTTTGCCTGTCATAAATATCCCACTGTGAACTTCCAATTCTGTGGAAAGGTGTAACGGCGATGGTTTAATAAGCGAGATTTGGGGTCTATCAGTCGTACTACTATGCTAAAATACATCTTTACTTGAACTAGATCCCGGAATCCGAAAGTTCTCCGATCCTAGCGGATGACTGTAAGTCAGTTCTTGGAGGGAAGTCTGACCATTCGAGGAACGAAAATTATGTTCCACGAAATTCTTCGCTCTCTTCACTTCTGTAGCTCTGGTACACGGATTCCTAGAGATTAGACTGTGAAATGCTGCTGCCTTTTTCATAGTTTCTCAGTCCCTGATTTTATCCTGAATCTCGCGGACCTTTTGTTAAGCTAACAGCTCTCAGCGAGCGGTGCTAATGGAGTTGGGGCTTTCTGCGGAACCCCGATGCAGTGGACACACGCTGTCACTAGCCCCTCTCCCCACAGAGATAAGCTGACGCGATAACGAAGGCGGATGGACAAGCAGAGCAGGTGTCTGCCCTCTGCGCGTCTGTAGCACGTGTTGTACGGCCCGGGCAACACTTTTAGTGGCGGATGATACACAGGTTCTGCTGATCAAACTTTCACACGCAACGAAGATCTCCAGAAGATGATGAGCATGGCTGCTGTCGAAACGTTGTGGTATGTCAACGCTTCCACTCTGCTGGAAACCCGTGAGCTTTTCGTCGGCTATAGGTATACGCCGGAAAGTCTGCATTGATAAATTTTGTTTGGTGTGTTATATGGAGAAAAATCCCTAGAGACGAGAGGAACCGACTTACGTTTTGGAATAAGAATTAATGGAAGAAAGCTTATCACTGTATAAATTTACGGCAGTGAATCAAAAAATTAGCTGAGAATGAAGGAAAAAAATATTGCAACGTGTTGCTATTATTTCTATAGTAACGACATAGAACGGACTAATGCAAAAGCGTTTACACGAGTTCACTATAGCACAATTTTCTCTTAGCAAAAACAATGAAGAAATACAGTATATCACAGACTGACATATTTGAAGTAGAAAACTTTTGATGTATTTAAATCAATTTATAAGAGGATGAAATTTTAGAGCACTTTGTTCCGTCGATAGTAATCAGTTATTGGAGATGGAAAATTACCTAGAAAAAGTTGGGGTCATCAGTCAGATAGGTCGGACGGACTCATTGTTGTAGAACTTGCAATAACAAATGTTACAGACAATCTCCGACGCATTTCTGCTTTAAAATAATTAGTTTACTACTAGTCTTACAAGATTTTAATTTGGATTATTATGTTCCTTTTTATTTCTTTTACGTTTTACAGTTTAGAATTGTTTTCTTTTAGTAATAATCTAGAGCAGGTATTAAGCCGCTGTTAGCTCCCGAAGTAAAAAGACAACTTCTCTCAAGCTCTAATCACGCATCCAGAGAAGTGATTCTTGTCTGTTCGTCCTGTCCATACTTCTGAGTGAAATAAGTATTTGCATAATTTTTTAACAAAAGTTCTTTTCACTTCACCAGGCGGTCGTTTTCAATCCTCAAGCTGTGCGGCCTTTATTTGATAGCAAATAGCGTTAATAATAATCTGTTATTTGAGAATGGCACGAGGAACGTAAAATGATCGATATTTGTGGCTAATGGAGCCGGACTCCAAAAGTAAGACTCTTCCGGTGCGACCATTTAGAATAATCTTTGCAATTAGTCATCGAAACCTAGCAATAGGTCTCTTGATTCTTGTCAAAACTGATGCAAAAAAGAGATGTTCTCCAGATATGTTTTAGAAACGTAGAACTCATAGTGTTATTTTTTCCAACATACATTTTGATAGAGGTAATAACTTTTAATATTCTGTCGAAACATAATAAAAGTGATCTTGAAGATGAATTTAGTAGTTTAGTAAATTCAAAGCAGGGAAAACGGAAATGGCCGATCAGTTGACTAAAGATCTGTACAGCAGCTCCATATCCTGCCAAGGCAAGCTACAACAGTGCCATAAAACCAGAGTGTCAATATGTAACTGAATGTGTAGGTTCTATTAAGCCAGGAGAGACTCAAAACAATACAAGAGAAAGGAACCTTCTGACAGAAATATTAGGACAATCAAAAAGAGCATTAAACAAATGACGATTTGTACTTAACCCTTTTAGACCTGAACTTTTTCCAAAGGCTGAAATTTTTTCTGGTAATGGTATTAGGTGATCTTTTAATGATTTTGATACAAGGTTTATACAAAAGTATGTATCTGTTTTCAAAATATACTCTGTACACGTGGCTTCATTTTATGGACTAAAATAACTAATTATTAAATATTCTCTGTTGTAATAAATAAAATTATTATTCAATAATTTCCACGCAAAATAACAGTAATAATATCCAATTACACAATGGAATACAGCGAATCAACTACAATTGTACTGCTACGTTGATATGTCCACCAAGATGGCAGCACTTGCGCATGATGAAAGGGTTAAACATTCACAAATGTGTACTTCACGTTTCCATTGGGGAAAAATACTTCTGTTGCAGATAATACACCGTAGCCAGAGGGCCTGAAAGGGTTGACATAAGAGCAATTAATTGTAACCCTCCCGAAAGGAAAGATGCTCTTTGCTTGACATCTGACTCTAATAAATAAAATAGGCCTGTGACAGAAAAACTTCGAACACGTAACTAGAAAAAGGCCGATACATCAACGTGAGTTCACTATAATGCTCCGCAAACCACTGTAGCACGATTCTGACTCCGAGAGACGGACAACCATACCGCTGAAAGATGACATCGCCATCGGGGAAGATATGAAGCATGAAGGCATGCAGGTGGTTCGTTGCTGTCAGCCCGTCTTCGATTACTACTACAGGCCCCATGCAAGCGCAGGAGAATGCCTCCCTTAGTATAATATAGCTCCGACCAGCGTGCGTCCGTGGCGCGCTGCATGTTTCGAGCCGCCGTTCAGCTCGATGGCGGCGTTTGTGGAGACGATCATCGACCTAGTGCAGGAAAAATGTGATTCGCCCGAAGAGCCGAGACGTTTCCATTGATCAACGGTCGAATCCCGATGGTACCGTGTCCACTACAGTCGTAATAGACGATGTCATGTTAACATGTGAACACGTAGGGGTGGTCAGCTGCGGAGCTCCCAAGTTCAACAATGTACGATGGACGGCGTGCTCCGAAACGCTTTTGCGTGCACCAGCATTGTGCTCTTTCGGCAGAGATGCCACAGATCATTACTTATCATACTTTACAGACTAGACAAACCTCCGAACTCCACGTTCTGTGAAGAGTCGTGGATGTCCAACCATTTAGCGTCTAGTGGTAGTTTCTTTGTCCTCCTACCGCTTTCCGTAGATGGTCACAACAGTAGCAGGTGAACATTCGATCAGCTTCACCGTTTTCGAGACACTCGTTCACAGGCTCTGCGTAATAATAACTGGCATTTGTCGAAGTCGCTTATCTTAATTGATTTCCCCATTTGCATACCTTCCGTAGGTTTATCCGCCGTCCTTGTCTGCTGCGCTTGCATACTTTTGTAAACGCGTCATGAGCCCGCACGCCACCAGGCGCCATCCAACGTCGTGGAGGGCAGTGGTCATAATGTTTTTGTTTGTCAGTGTATAGAGACTAAAATCGCCGACCATCGCGCCAGCGACGTGTGCGTGTCACTCACTTGTGCCAGATAGATTTAAAAATGTGAGTAATGCTCAAAAAGATACAACATTGTAAAGCAGTCTTCATCAGCGTTCAAGATATCTCCATACCAAATTCCATCGGAATCGGTTCAGCGGTGGAGTCGTGAAAATTTAACAGAGTCAGTTACTTTCGCAATTAATAATACTGGTATTAATATGGATTAAACCCTTTGAGAACAGAATAAGAGTGGTACTGATTACGTCGAATCAAACTGCGTAGAACATGTCAACCAATAAAAGCATTTCACAGGTATGACAAACTTCAAATGTGAAAGGGAAAAATAATCCTTTTCAGAGAGTAAATGTTATTCCTTAATTTGCGTAATGTTCTTCAAATAAATAAATATATTTTACTACTCTCTTTGTGAAGTAACCTGTCTTCATCAGGGTTCAGGCTATCTCACATCAAATTTCATGGATATTGGTTCAGCGATTTAGATGTGAAAACGTAACAGAAAGAGTTACTTCGGCGTTTATAATATTAGTACGGAAGTACTGATTGCCATGGATTAAACACGTCGAGGATTGTATAAGCATTGTATTCTGGCTGTTACCAACGGCAACGCTCGTGTATCAGTAAAATGTAATGAAATATGCTTACAGCTTTATTGGTGTTCGAGAGCTTGGTGCAAGCCTTTTTATTTCACGCCCGTTCGGTGACTTGTTCGTCAGTGATAATAAAATGATGAGGAGGACAATGTACATATCCAGGCGCGAGCAGAAAAAAAGCTCACCTGGGCGGGTATTAAATCCGGGAAGCGATGAACGTGTAAGTAATATGAACGCTAACCGCACGACCACGAGCTCTATTTGGAAAACTGTATGTGCAATAAAGGACTTGTAAAAACACGTAGAGTATTGTATAAACATTTTTTTCATTACGTTGAATCGTATTATGTAGAGCATATCAAACAATAAAAGCATTTTAAATAATATGATAGAAATTCAACATTCGAAGAGTAAATAGCTTCCTCAAAGAGTAATTACTGTTCCATATTTCACGTTATATGCTCCAAATCAATAAATATGTTGTACTACACATTTTCTAAAGTATCCTGTTATCTTTCTCAGCGTTCAAGATATCTTTATAACAAATTTTATCAAAATCGGTTGAGCGTTTAAATCGCGAAAGCGTACCAGACAGAGTTACTTTCGCATTTGTAATATTACTATGGATAATAATAATAATAATAATAATAATAATAATAGACAAAGACTAACAAAAATACTGAAAACAGAATTGACAGCAAGAAACAAGACAAAAGCTATAAATACCTATGCTATACCAATATTGACCTACTCATTTGGAGTAGTGAAATGGAGTAACACAGACCTAGAAGCACTCAATACACTTACACGATCACAATGCCACAAATATAGAATACATCACATACATTCAGCAACAGAAAGATTCACATTAAGCAGAAAGGAAGGAGGAAGGGGATTTATCGACATAAAAAACCTACATTATGGACAGGTAGACAATTTAAGAAAATTCTTTCTAGAACGAGCAGAAACTAGCAAAATACACAAAGCAATCACCCACATAAATACATCGGCTACACCACTACAATTTCATAACCACCTTTACAACCCTTTAGATCACATAACATCAACAGATACAAAGAAAGTAAATTGGAAAAAGAAAACACTACATGGCAAGCACCCGTATCATCTAACACAGCCACACATCGATCAAGACGCATCCAACACATGGCTAAGAAGAGGCAATATATACAGTGAGACAGAAGGATTCATGATTGCAATACAGGATCAAACAATAAACACCAGATATTACAGCAAGCATATTATTAAAGATCCCAATACCACAACAGATAAATGCAGACTTTGCAAACAACAAATAGAAACAGTAGATCATATCACAAGCGGATGTACAATACTAGCAAATACAGAATACCCCAGAAGACATGACAACGTCGCAAAAATAATACATCAACAGCTTGCCTTACAACATAAACTTTTAAAACAACACGTTCCTACATACAAGTATACACCACAAAATGTACTGGAGAATGATGAATACAAATTATACTGGAACAGAACCATTATAACAGATAAAACAACGCCACATAACAAACCTGACATCATACTCACCAATAAAAAGAAATTAACACAACTAATTGAAATATCCATACCCAATACAGCAAATATACAGAAGAAAACAGGAGAAAAAATTGAAAAATACATCCAACTGGCTGAGGAAGTCAAGGACATGTGGCATCAGGATAAAGTTGACATTATACCAATTATACTTTCAACTACAGGAGTCATACCACGCAATATCCACCAGTACATCAATGCAATACAGCTACATCCAAACTTATATATACAACTTCAGAAATCCGTAATTATTGATACATGTTCAATTACCCGAAAGTTCCTAAACGCAATGTAACATATACCGTACAGTTAAAAGGAAGTGACGCTTGATCAAGGTCCGCGTCACTTTCATTCCGAACCAGACCTAAGGTCTGAGAAAGGAAAGATAATAATAATAATAATAATAATAATAATGTGTATATTTCCTCAGGCTGCACTGTATGTTCTTTGAAAAAACTAAAAATATCATTTTATAGAAAGGATAAACAAGGTTATTTTGCAGTACACGTGAAGAGATGGCCAGATAGAGGTCGCAAATACATTCCGAAGTCCACCGGTTAATCATGTCTTAGTGAACTCCATAGCAAACAAACAATTATACGTAACATACCGATGAAATAGGGATTACAAAACGTAGTCGTTGCGGATGCACCTTTTAAATAAAAAACTAAGCAAAGCTGGTAGAAGTTCTTATCAAGTGTACGCTAGAGCTGACTTTTAAGTTCCCGTACTTTTCCCGCCTTTCTGCAGCCTACTAGAAATTTCTAGGCACTGAGGCGCTGTATCGAAGACATTTTATGTACTTCCGGTGGTGTGTTGGGATAGAGGCAGTGTAACACGGCAAAACATCAGAAAATAAATGTCAGCACTGTTAACTCCGTGAGACGATTGTACCATGTGTAGAGGTTATCCGTTTACAGAACAGTAAATTATGGACGGATTTCTTATGAAATAGTGCAAACTAGAAATTAATTTTCATGAACATTTAGCGAAGTTAAAAGTGTGGAGGAATCAGTTTTTCACTTGCACGACTGGAAGAGCGGTGTTTGTTGACTGATACGAGTAATAGAACGAAAAGCCAGTCTTTTTTGTATCGTTTAATGGCATAGGATACTTTGTTTATCTGTGTTTCGCAAAGCGACATTAGTCACATTTAGAAACGATAAATGTAGCCGCATGAAATTCTGAAAATATTTTATGTTGTTGGTGTTCAGCAGCTTCAGAAAAATTGAACGTTTTCGACAAATACTGCATAAAATTTTATTTATTTGTAAATAAGCCGGACCAATGCTGTGACAGATGGCTAGCGTCAGCAACGATGAATAGTATTGTGAAACCATGTACATTTTATTTTATTGTATACCTAACGCACCTCTTGTTGCCATTGTCATCAGTCGTAAGACTGGATGCAACTGGTCTATCATGTGCAAACCTTTTTATCTTTATATCACTGTTGCAACCCACATCCAATTAAACTTGCTTGTTGTATCTATGCCTAGATCTCTCTTTAAAAAAAAAAAAAAAAAAAAAAAAAATCTCCGCTCCCCAATCCCTCCACTTCCTCTTATTACCAAATTGATAATTCCTTGCTGCCTCAGGATGTCGTATTAATAAGTCCCTTCCTTTACTCAAGTAGTATCATATATTTATTTTTCCCCAGTTCGATTCTGGACCTCACGTGAAGTTTTTCGATCTACCCATCTAATCCTCAGCATTTTTCTGTAGCACCGCTTTCAATAATTTCTATTCTCTTCACGTCTGAACTGCTTATCGTCCACGTTTCACTTTCTTACAAGTCTGCACTCCAGACAAATACCGTCGGAAAAGACTTTGTAACACACAAATTAATAGTCGATGTTAGCAAATTCATCTTTTGCACAATGATTTTGTTCCTATTCCCAGTCTGCATTTTACTTGCTGCCTATTTGGGCATGTTGTATACACATTTCAAGACACTATACATTTCCTCAACTGCTCTTCCACGTTTTTGCTGTCCTTTCACTTTGAAAAGTTTTGAGTGAAACGATGAATTTCGTAGGTAGTACGCAAGAATATTTTCTGTCATATTGCGTGTTCCTCGAGGAATTTTTACGATGTTACTGTCCATCATTTAGTACTCTGGACTAACATCTAACCAAATGTATTCGTCTGCCGACCATTTCTTCGTGATTAGCTTTTCGGAGCGAGCATTTAGTTTTAGGTTATTATGTAGCTAAAGGCCACCTACATTCAGTCGTTCGCCGTTCTACTTATCTGTATTGTTTAGAGTATGTTTTCAAGTGCCTTTCACTTATCGATTGAAGATGCCGACGGAGCTACATTCCTCATTACCATTTTATCGAAAACGTTGTTCATCTTACTCCCTTTCCAACTCTAAGCCATAACGTTCTGCGACAAAGCGTTCTTGATTCAGGCTGCTAGCGTTCCTTTGTTACAAAACTCGTTAGACTCGTGTTTCTGAAGAAAAAAAAAAAAAAAGATTACGCAGCAATGCGAAAATTGCTGTTTCAAAGGAATAGTGATAAAACCATTACTTGGGACTCCTTAGCATCCGAAACAGCGTGATGTTTAGCGATAGCTGAAGCATAGGATTCGCATTCGGGAGGGTCAGGGTTTGAATCCTCACCTGGGCAAACCTAGCTTAGGTTTTCCATTGTTTCCCTTCACCACGTAAGTCGGATGTCGAGATGGCTCTTTAGAAAACGCCACGACCGATTAACTTCCTTGTTTTTACACAGATGTGTGCTCCATCTCCATCCACCTCGTTTTCGACGGTGCGCTGAAACTCATTCTTGTTTCCCTGCCGTGTCCTATAGGATACCCCTGAACTACAGGTTTAAAACCCAACAGGTCTCAACCACACTTCGTCTGACACTGCAAAATAATCGGAGTCTGATGATGTTACGGTTAAATTTCTCTATGGCGCAGTTCAGTATTTGGATAATTTTATCCGTTCAGAATCCAATATAGCCCTATGTAATGTAGTACAGCGCTGGTATTATCATAATTTGCTGATATTCACGAGTATGCTTATCGTTTTGCTATCAAATGGCGATTTTACTTATGATCAAACTAATAAAAGCAATTTCCAGATATATACGAAGCACGATATTGGCATTATGAGAAAACAACACATAGTGAATGAAACGAAACGGTTCACCGAAAGCCCCTCTAGTGGCAGCAGAAGAATTTGCCATTTGAGGAAAGGCGCGTCACATGATGTACCCAGATAGTAACTGAAAAGAAACATGCTATTTATACAGCTTGAGCGTATGACAGGAAACTCAGCGCAGTAATGGAAAACAGTATCATGTTTTGCTTTACCTACTGGAAGAAGGTTTCAGTGACAAAGTTTACAAATGTTGTAAACTGATTATACACATTATTTGAAAGAAAGTTTTAGTATTGTAGTTGCTCATTGCAGAGTTCATTCTAAATTCAGTCTTGTTGTTGTTACTGTGGTGTTAGTGGTCTTCAGCCTGAAGACTAGTTTGTTACAGTTCTCCTGGATAGTCTATTCTATGCAAGCCTCGTCATCCCTAAAACAACTACTGCAACCTACATCCTCTTGAATCTGCTGATTGCATTCAAGTCTTGGTGCATTGGTCTGTCACTAGAATTGTTACTTGTTCCATTTTCCACTATTACCAAAGTAACCATTCCTCGATACACCAGGGCGTTTCCTATCAGTCTGTTCCCGCTTTTAGGCACGTTTTGCCGTAGACATATTTTACCGTGATCCTGTTCAGTACCTTTTTCATTTATTATCTATAATCTTCAGCATTACTTACTTGCGAAGCAAATTCCGGAAAAAAAGCAGATCGTGGTTTACGGCTAGTGAGCTGACCCTTACATGCAGTGAAACGTAATACATCCAGTTTCTACTTCGAGTAAGCGTCTTACAGAGACGTCCGATTAACGGAGCTGAGACTGTGGATGATGCTCAGCCATCGATGAAGGCACATATTCACTAGCTCCTGTTAAATCTGAATGCAGCTGTGTGCTGTCAGCACAAGTTGTACGCTAAAACTGGTTTACTAGTAATAGATTCATATTTTCGTCTCATGAGACAATATTTAGTACCCCTCACTTCCGATAGCAAATTTATGTTAGCAGAAACCAGAGTAATATGTATCATGTTTCGTCGTCGTCGTCGTCGAAGTTTGGGTTGATGCGGACCTTAACGTTAACCTATCCTGTGATAGTAACATCTCTGCATGTTACATCACGAATCTCACGCGCGCGTGTCGGGTGTGTGTGTGTGTGTGTGTGTGTGTGTGTGTGTGTGTGTGTGTGTGCGTGTGTGTGTGTTTGTGTGTGCGTGCGTGCGTGTTTCGAGCAAGGGACTGACAGTGCAGTTCAGCCCCTCCCATATGAGATTTCTGGTCGGCAACATGTACTTAGTTAAAAGGAACGACGGCAACCATGCAGTGATCGTAAGAGAAACGAACGATCTGTGTGTAATGGGCGCGTGCTCGAAGAAGGCCACACTCTGCTAGCGACATTATCAATAGGCCTTGGTGGTAGTTAAGTATGGTTACTGGCACACAGCATATTTTTAAATGTACACTGAAATTAACAGGGTAGATGAGAGTATCATTCGTAAAGAATGCTAAACTACACAGTCTAGTCACATTAATGTGCCACTGCCTATATTCTACGTCAGTGTGTAACAACCACTCACAGACGGCAGGTGACAGCACGAGCAGTGAAGGGTATATAAAGCATGTCGGAGGAGCGCGAAAAACAGTGCAGTCGTTGTCGTAATACGGAAAACGAGCGATTTATCTGACTTCCAAAAGGGCGTCATCATTGGCTTTCAAGCCAGGGGTGGAAGCACTTCCGAAACGGCTAAGTTAGTAAGCTGTTCGCTTGTTGCTGTGGTTAAGGTATACCTTCCATGGCAAAATGGCCCTATTCAAAAGGGGCAACGAGCACTGAGGTAACTGTGGTGATCCACGGACCACAGATAACAAGGATGAACGACGGCTGCGGAGATGTGTACGAGCGAATAGGCGTATAACTGTTGAGCAGTTGACCACCCAGATGAACTAAGGGGTATCAATAGTGTCCCCTCAAAGACTGTTCAGCGAACGTTGCTGTTGCTGCGTACAGGCTTCCGCAGCAGGCGCCAGGTACATGCAGCCATGCAAACTGCTGTTCATCGGCGACGAAGGCTGTGAATTTGCACTCCAGTATCGCAACTGGACGTCCACTGAGTGGTCGACAGGTGACCATTTCAGATGTCAGGTGGTCGTTGAGTTGTACATGGTGAAGCGTCTGAAAGCAAACATCTTCGAACAAGTGTCGAGAGGGTCCAGGCCGGAGGCGGAAGCGTTTCGGTCTGGGGAATGTTTTCGTGGCATTCCCTGGGTGATCTCGTCATTCTGGGAGGCACAATGGATCAACATAAGTATGCAGCAATCCTTGGAGACAACATCCACCGCAACATGCTGTTCGTTTTTCCTCGGCACGACGTCATCTACCAGCAGGACAATTCACCGTATCACACAGCTCGCATTATAAATACATGGTTCGAAGAGCACCAGGATAAGTTTACCGTACTCCCCTGGCCACCAGACTTCCCGGAGAATCTGCGGGACCATCTCGATCGGGCTGTTCACACCTTGGACCCTCCACCGAGAAACAGCGCAACTGGCCACGGCACTGGAGTCGCCATGGCTCCACATCCCTGTCCGTACCTTCCAAAACCTCAATACTCTTCGTACCGTCTCGCAGCGGTCCGTGCTTCAAAATACGGTTATTCAGGCTTTTGTCCGGTGGTCACATTACTATCACTGGACAGCGTATGTGGAAGAAATGGCTCTGTTCACGTAGAAAAAGTACAGACTAAATTACGTGATCCAGATTTTCCGCTTTGGTTTTCGTGGTTTTCCCAAAATATTTGAGGCGAATGCCGGAATGGTTATTGCTAAAGAACGTGGTCACCACACCTCCGTTTCGAAATACATCATTTTTCTAACGTTGAAGTCTAACGTTGTGTGTTTATACTAGTAAGTATTATTATTACTTCCGTATAATTGTGGTTTCCTGGGTTCATTTCAGTACGGAATTTCATTAGTTACAATTTTATCAGTAACACCCGACTCATTAAAGATTCGAGCTCCTATCTATAAAACAGCGGCAAACTTCTGATTGTTTTATATATGAGTTGATGTGTTAAATATTTGACTCTAAGCTGATAAGCAAGAAAAGTTTAGAAATTGTGTATAGAGTTCGTCGGAAGTCCCGAAGTACTCTTATTCATAAATATTGTATGAACGTAGTCTGGCTCGTTTGCGCACCATGAGTTAACGTGCCCTTAAGACACACACACAGTTTTGAACTGTTGCACTTGTTTTATTTTGTTAAACTTTTAATATAGGATTATACCTCTTAATGAGTAGAATGTGACAGCATTTTAAATTTTTATATTTGGTCAGTAATTTTCAAATACTGAATGTAGTTAGATAGGCAGGCTGCAACTGGAGCCATGAACTGGTGTAGTCGTTTAGCAATATAGATTATCCCAGTATTTTTCATTTGATATGTTCGGGATATGATAAGACGAATTGTATCACCTAGTACCAATGATACACTGATCCACCGTAAACAAATAAGCAAATAAACTGCCGGGAGGCAACAGGCGTGCAAGTGAAATACGAGCTATAAAATATGGGAGCATTGTGATGCAAGTTAATATGCATTTTGTTGTGTGGGAGTAAATTTACTCATTCCTTCATCACACAGCAAGTATTGTGTGGTGCGGAGTAAGGGGGGGGGGGGGGGTCGCAGCTTAACAGCATAGGTAGTTACTTCGTTCTGCAAATCTTATTTATGGACAAAGAAAGGTGAATATTGCGGCCAGGATCTATTACAGTAAGAAGTATCCCGCCGTTCCCATAGAATGTTGTGGATCAACCATGAAAAACCAAAATCTGGATGTCTAGATCAATTAACTAATCCATCTTACGATATCATAGTCTTTCACGGCAAGTTTAAATAATACAACAAGAAAGTGACACTCATGTAAACGTTGCGTCAATTTCGACGAAAACATGAGGCGTACACATTAAATCCAGCATACATGTTTCACCACATTTCGGTGTGCGCATCTCATTTTAATTGTTGATATTTTGTTATATTGTATATATTTCTTTTATATTCGTCTTTGCTTAAGAGGAAAGTGCCGAGCAAGGTGGCGCTGTGGTTAACACACTGGACTCACATTCGGGAGGACGACGGTTCAAACCCGCGTCCGGCCATTTTAGGTTTTCCATATCTATAAATCGCTTCAGGCAAATGCCGGGATGGTTCCTTCGAAAGGGCGCGGCCGACTTCCTTTCATAATCCGATGGGACCGATGACGTCGCTGTTTGGTCCCCGCCTCCAAATCAACCAGCCAACCAATAAGAAAGTAATATGGTGGGAATAAGATTTAGCTCCCCGTCTATGACTAAGCCATTACAGACAGAGTGCAAGATTTGATTGGACACAAATGGGAAGAAAATCGGCCATCTCCTTCTCTGGGGAAGTACCCCCGTATTTTCCTTATCCGATATAGGAAAACTACGGCAAACCTAACTCTGGCTGGATTGATGAAGATCCGAACATTGTCCCTTCCCAATTCCAGTTCACTGCCTTCAGCACTGCGCAGCCTAGCACGGTAAAGAAATGTGAGGTTAGTACCTCAAGCAGTGCCATTCTTGTTTGTTTCGTCCAGACTCACACGTTCAGCGCTGCGTTACTGTTTTCTATTTCTTAATTCCATTTAGAGTTTATTGCCTGTGGCTGTATGCGCGGTACAAGCGCTATTTTCGCAAGATTTTTCATCTGCGATTTTAACTGCTGTGATAACACTGTAATACAGTTTATGACACTGTTATTACAAAGTAAATATATTAAGTAATATTCCTAATACTTCACGAATGCGGCAGATTTACATTTAAATATAAATCTGTTAACAGCGTATTGCTTGAGCAACGTTAAGTAACTTATACTTACCTGTTTTTTGGCCTCATCACCACCACCACTACCGGAACGGGTTGCTTCTTATGTGACACGTACTTTGATAATTTTTGTTATTGGTTCTTCTCCAACTGGATCTCTTGTTTGTCCGTTATCCTCGTTGCTTCGGATGGTAAAATACAGGTCGTCTTTGGAAGGATACATACTAATGAAGGTTGTCAGCACCACGATTGAGTACCAGTAGCAAGCAAACTAAGGATACCGCAGTCTTAGTATTTGCTGCAGGCAGGTTGTTAGCTGGAGCCCGAGACTTGTTTTCGTCCCGCCCATTTGCGTCATTCCTGTGCTTTTGAGCCGAGAAAGTTTCGCCTTGACAGCTACTTCCTGCACTAACAGACGCTTGTCAACTGATGCCCGGTCAGACACACAGTACGAGCTTGTTCGTCCAGTTTTCCACTTTCATCGTACTCGGATGGAATAGGGTTTCCTCCAATCCCTTGTAAATGTCTGTAGAGTCAAAGACAGCTATTAGTGAACGTGGAGACTGTTTCAGTAGGCATGGTGCTGTTACAGATTTTATGTCCTCTGTTCCCTCTAACCTGAGATATGGCTCACAAAGCAAGGCATAAGTTTTCCAAGTTCAACCCCTGCTGTAATACGCAGTTATTAAATACCGTGGAGTCCATGTTAAACTGTAGGACGTTCTCTTAACTCGGGTGTGGCACATATTCACAGGTCGGAAAAGGGAAAGAACACACCATTTCTAACATGTTTGTACGTGCTACTTTCTCAACGAGGACTTAAAAAACGCACATATATTCAGAGTTTTATTATACTGTTAAACAGCAAGTACAGGAAGCAGAGGGCGTGAAGATAAAATTCTTTTGTAGTAGGTCGTAAACTGTTGGTGATACTTGATGCGTTTCATCCGGCTGCTCGTTTGCCGAGACTAGCGATCTGTAGAATATTGTGGTGTTCCTACTTGCTCTGCGGGCGCGTTTGATCTCCTTGCAGTCACAGAAGTTTATCCAGCGTCGTACCTCAAAGGTAATTCTGCTAGGAAAAGCGCTTCGTGTAATGAAAAACATTTACTAATGAGTCAAAACATTATGACCACTGCCCGCCGCGACGTACAAAGCCGCCTGAGCGTGGCAGGCACGTAACGCGGTAAAGTATCTAAACGGAGCAGAGCGAGTGGGGAATCATTCTGGTGACGATAAGGGCCGCAAAAAAGAAACCCACGGACGTCAACAACTTTAACAAAGGGGGGATTGTTCTTCATGGCTCTTTCGGTAAGTTTTTCACTGTTTCTCATCATATTCTCCGTTGTTTGATTAGTAGATTTCGAAGTTTAAATTCTATTATTCTCACAGCATCTTATTCGAGAGCAGAAGTAAATAGTGTATTAGAAGGATTTGGACCTGACGATGGTTCCAGAGGGTGTGAAATGCGTCGTGTGATTTAATAAAACACGGAATATTGTAACTGAATGTGTTATTATTCTTACTTCCTGTGTAATGAACACAGTCACCTCCACATGTGCAAAATATGTATAAAACTCTCAGGGGCTCAGAATTCGCTTACTGGGTACGGGATTGACGACCCCGAAGGTTCCTGAGGTAGGGACTGGTAAGTGCTGCCAGTCCTCTGTCACCGTGAGCTCTGGACATGCTTCAGTGACCACCTTGCGGCGCGGCTGTGGAACAATGTTTGTCACAAGGAACGGTGATCTTGGCTTGACCGCCCGGATCGGGAGGATGGTACAACTTGAATCTCGCTATCCGCCGATGACATGCACGGCTGTTGAGGTGGAATAGTCGTTGTCGGGCAACGGAGATCTTGGCGCACCTCATTTGTACAAGGCTTATCTAGGCATGCGGGGCTCTATCGAGGAGGACTGTTATTTCCCTAGCTGATCGTAAGACCGAAATGAAACCCTCGAAATTATCTCCTCCTCCTCCTACACCCCCCCCCCTCCCACCCTAGCGGAGAGGTTGGGCCACTGGTAGGTATCAACACCCAATCAAATAAGAGGATTTGTGTAGCCAGTCCTCCAGACTCAGGAGCTACATAGAATTTGTGATTGAATAGTAACAGAACTCATGCTCCGTTCAGAAACTGTTTTTGATTGTGCACCGGAAACTGGGCAGCTTTGAGGTGTTGTCGCCTATATACAAAAGGGTTTAGAGAACATCGCAGCTACACTGAAATCCATCAAGCAATTGCGTAAAGGAACACCGCTGGTTGAAACTGCTAGTTCCCAGCAAGCGATAAACCTCCGGAAAGCAAAATGCCTTGGGGGACATGCCATAGAAACGGAGCTCCACAACACCTAGAACTACAGCGAAGGTGTTGTGTCTATAGAGATCTGCTTGACATTCCCAAGGAGGAATTTAAAGATGAGTGGGCTCAAGAAAGCGTAGTTGATGTGCAAAATATATTTAAAACGGTGGATGGGGATCTAGTAAAATCTGATTCCTTCATCCTTACCTTCAGTAGCACGAAACTCCCGGAGCATATCAAGACAGGTTTCCTTCGCCTGAGTGTACGACCTTATGTCACCAACCCAATATGCTGTTTTAAATGCCAGCACCACACATACCACATTACGATGTGAGGGTGAAGCCACGTGTTTCAAATATGGCAAGGCTGCCCACGACGGAATTGGTTGCTGCTCTCCTCTGCAGTGTGCAAATTGCGTCTGGAGTACAGCCTTGAAGAAAGGAAATACAGGAGATTAAAATATCCACAGGATGCGATAGACACTGAGGCTCTCGCAAGCCTTATTGCACAACCCCCGCGCCCATGTCTCCTACTGGGTCATTTCCGTGTTCATAATGTATTATGAGGCTCGAACTGTACTTGCCCAGAGGTCGAGTGTTGGAGAACTTCATGAAGTCTCAAGAGCTGTGCATCCTAAGCACAGGCAGTCCCACTCATTTCTCAGGTGTTGTAGGGTCGTCCTCAGCCATTGACCTCTCTTTTTGCTCTCCTGTTGTTGTTGTTGTGGTCTTCAGTCCTGAGACTGGTTTGATGCAGCTCTCCATGCTACTCTATCCTGTGCAAGCTTTTTCATCTCCCAGTACCTACTGCAACCTACATCCTTCTGAATCTGCTTAGTGTATTCATCTCTTGGTCTCCCTCTACGATTTTTACCCTCCACGCTGCCCTCCAATACTAAATTGGTGATCCCTTGATGCCTCAGAACATGTCCTACCAACCGATCCCTTCTTCTGGTCAAGTTGTGCCACAAACTTCTCTTCTCCCCAATCCTATTCAATACTTCCTCATTAGTTATGTGATCTACCCATCTAATCTTCAGCATTCTTCTGTAGCACCACATTCTCTTCTTGTCCAAACTATTTATCGTCCATGTTTCACTTCCATACATGGCTACACTCCATACGAATACTTTCAGAAATGACTTCCTGACACTTAAATCAATACTGGATGTTAACAAATTTCTCTTCTTCAGAAACGCTTTCCTTGCCATTGCCAGCCTACATTTTATATCCTCTCTACTTCGACCATCATCAGTTATTTTGCTCCCCAAATAGCAAAACTCCTTTACTACTTTAAGTGCCTCATTTCCTAATCTAATTCCCTCAGCATCACCCGACTTAATTAGACTACATTCCATTATCCTTGTTTTGCTTTTGTTGATGTTCATCTTATATCCTCCTTTCAAGACCCTGTCCATTCCATTCAACTGCTCTTCCAAGTCCTTTGCTGTCTCTGACAGAATTACAATGTCATCGGCGAACCTCAAAGTTTTTATTTCTACTCCATGAATTTTAATACCTACTCCGAATTTTTCTTTTGTTTCCTTTACTGCTTGCTCAATATACAGATTGAACAACATCGGGGAGAGGCTACAACCCTGTCTTACTCCCTTCCCAACCACTGCTTCCCTTTCATGTCCCTCGACTCTTATAACTGCCATCTGGTTTCTGTACAAATTGTAAATAGCCTTTCGCTCCCTGTATTTTACCCCCGCCACCTTTAGAATTTGAAAGAGAGTATTCCAGTCAACATTGTCAAAAGCTTTCTCTAAGTCTACAAATGCTAGAAACGTAGGTTTGCCTTTCCTTAATCTGTCTCTTCTACTGTATTTCTTTCCTCCATTCCTGTCAGTTGTTCCAACATTTCTACGGAATCCAAACTGATCATCCTCGAGGTCGGCTTCTATCAGTTTTTCCATTCATCTGTAAAGAATTCGCGTTAGTATTTTGCAGCAGTGGCTTATTAAACTGATAGTGAAGTCTGAGGGCATTTCGCCTGTCTCATACATCTTGCTCACCAGATGGTAGAGTTTTGTCAGGACTGGCTCTCCCAAGGGTGTCAGTGGTTCCAATGGAATGTTGTCTACTCCGGGGGCCTTGTTTCGACTCAGGTCTTTCAGTGCTCTGTCAAACTCTTCACGCAGTATCATATCTCCCATTTCATCTTCATCTACACCCTCTTCCATTTCCATAATATTGTCCTCAAGTACATCGCCTTTGTATAGACCCTCTACATTCTCCTTCCACCTTTCTGCTCTCCGTTCTTTGCTTAGAACTGGGTTTCCATCTGAGCTCTTGATATTCATACACGTGGTTCTCTTTTCTCCAAAGGTCTCTTTAATTTTCCTATACGCAGTATCTATCTTACCCCTAGTGAGATAAGCATCTACATCCTTACATTTGTCCTCTAGCCATACCTGCTTAGCCATTTTGCACTTCCTGTCAATCTCATTTTTGAGACGTTTGTATTCCTTTTTGCCTGCTTCATTTACTGCATTTTTATATTTTCTCCTTTCACCAATTAAATTCAATATTTCTTCTGTTACCCAAGGGTTTTTACTAGCCCTCGTTTTTTTACCTATTTGATCCTCTGCTGCCTTCACTATTTGATCCCTCAAAGTTACCCATTCTTCTTCTATTGTATTTCTTTCCTCCATTCCTGTCAGTTGTTCCCTTATGCTCCCCCTGAAACTCTGTACAACCTCTGGTTCTTTCAGTTTATTCAGGTCCCATCTCCTTAAATTCCCACCTTTTTGCAGTTTCTTCAGTTTTAATCTACAGGTCATAACCAATAGATTGTGGTCAGCGTCCACATCTGCCCCTGGAAATGTCTTACAATTTAAAACCTGGTTCCTAAATCTCTGTCTTACCATTATATAATCTATCTGATACCTTTTAGTATCTCCAGGGTTCTTCCATGTATACAACCTTCTTTCATGATTCTTAAACCAAGTGTTAGTTATGATTATGTTGTGCTCTGTGCAAAATTCTACCAGGCGGCTTCCTCTTTCATTTCTGTCCCCCAATCCATATTCACCTACTATGTTTCCTTCTCTCCCTTTTCCTACACTCGAATTCCAGTCACCCATGACTATTAAATTTTCGTCTCCCTTCACAATCTGAATAATTTCTTTTATTTCATCATAGATTTCTTCAATTTCTTCGTCATCTGCAGAGCTAGTTGGCATATAAACTTGTACTACTGTAGTAGGTGTGGGCTTCGTATCTATCTTGGCCACAATAATGCGTTCACTATGCTGTTTGTAGTAGCTTACCCGCATTCCTGTTTTCCTATTCATTATTAAACCTACTCCTGCATTCCCCCTATTTGATTTTGTGTTTATAACCCTGTAGTCACCTGACCAGAAGTCTTGTTCCTCCTGCCACCGAACTTCACTAACTTCACTAATTCCCACTATATCTAACTTCAACCTATCCATTTCCCTTTTTAAATTTTCTAACCTACCTGCCCGATTAAGGGATCTGACGTTCCACGCTCCGATCCGTAGAACGCCAGTTTTCTTTCTCCTGATAACGACATCCTCTTGAGTAGTCCCCGCCCGGAGATCCGAATGGGGGACTATTTTACCTCCGGAATATTTTACCCAAGAGGACGCCATCATCATGTAATCATACAGTAAAGCTGCATGCCCTCGGGAAAAATTACGGCTGTAGTTTCCCCTTGCTTTCAGCCGTTCGCAGTACCAGCACAGCAAGGCCGTTTTGGTTATTGTTACAAGGCCAGATCAGTCAATCATCCAGACTGTTGCCCTTGCAACTACTGAAAAGGCTGCTGCCCCTCTTCAGGAACCACACGTTTGTCTGGCCTCTCAACAGATACCCCTCCGTTGTGGTTGCACCTATGGTATGGCTATCTGTATCGCTGAGGCACGCAAGCCTCCCCACCAACGGCAAGGTCCATGGTTCATGGGGGGGTTTTGCTCTCCAACCCTTGCAAATTTGGTACGATTCGTTACAATACAAAGATAGCAAAGGTCATATTGGTACTTGAAGGCCTCTCATGTAACGAGTTCCGTGGCATGAAAGAACGTCCTTTCAAGCGTCGGCGCTTTCGGCACCTTCTTATTAATTGAATATAAGTATATTCTCAAATATCCAATGTTGTGCATAAATAAGAGCGCTCTCCGTTCAGTTTCAAAGGGAACGTTAGGCAACGATTGGCCGTACCCGGGGAAAGGCGTACAGGAGAAGACTAATGGGTGGCTGTAAGACATGAAATAATGAAGGCAGTACAGGGTCAAATAGGTAAAAAGAGAAGGCCCAGCAGAAATCCATGCGTATCACAGATACCGAATGTAATTGACGAAAGGGGGGAAAAAAATAAATAAAAATGCAGCAGATGAAACAGGCGGAAAGGGAATACACACGTCTAAAACGAGAATGACAAAGTGCAAAATAGCTAAGCAGAAATGGCTAGAAGACAAATGAAAGTCTGTAGAAACATGTAAGCCTGTAACTTGGGGAAAGATGGACACCGCCTATAGGAAAACTAAAGAGATTTTTGGAGAAAAGAGAATCATGTGTATGAATATTGAGAGCACAGGTAAATAAGCAAAGAAGGGAAATTTGAAAGCTGAAAGGTGGATGGAATATGCAGAGAGGCTATACAAGAGAAGCGTACAGCTCATGGATGCAAAATATTGTTACGAATTATTTACCGAAGATTGGAAAAACAGGTAGAAGCCGACCTCAGAAGAGTTCAGGTTGGATTCTAGAGAAATGTAGGAACACGCGAGGCAATGCGGACCCTAGTACTTACCTTAGCTTCTAAGTTAAAGAAAGGCAAACCTACCTTTATAGCATTTGTTGACTTACAGCAAGCTTTTGACTCGTTGAAATTCTGAGCGTAGCAGGGGTAAAATAGAGGGAGAGAGAGGCTATTTATAACTTCTGCAGAAAGCAGACGGCAATTGGAAGAGTCGAGTGGCATGAAAGAGAAGCAATTGTTGAGAAGGGAGTGAGAAAGAGTGGTAACCTGTCCCTGATGTTATTAAATTTGTAAACTGAGCAAACAGTAGAAGAAAGCAAAGGAAAATTTGAAGAATGAATTAAAGTTCAGGAAGAAGAAATAAAAGTTTTGAGGTTTGTTTGCAGATGACATTGTAATTCTGTCAGAGACAGCAAAGGACTGAAGAGCAGTTGAATGGAATGGACAGTGTCTTGAAAGGCGGGTGTAAAATGAATATCAACAACAGCAAAACAAGGGTAATGGAATGTTTCGAATTTAGCCGATGCAGAGGACATTAGAAAATGTAAGACTATAAATAGTACGTATGTATTTTTCTATTTGGGCAGTAAAATTGTGGCCGAAGTAGAGGGGGAGTATAATGCAGACTAACTATAGCAAGGAAAGCATTTGTGAAAAGGAGAAATTTCTTATATCAAACCAGTCTTCGTTCAGGAGTGGTTTCATTCTGTTTTACGGATATGCTAGTGAGCATGGCCAGTGAATTGCAAGATCGCTGTCTAAATTACTGGCTTATTCCATTGCATTTCAGTACAGTGTATACTACAGGCATGGCTAGCATATAGACCAGAGAGCAAATATCCGCTGCCGCTGGGTAGTGCTGCGGTCGCAAATTACGCCGAGGAGCACATTGCGTGTGGCGTACCACTTTATTTTTGCGCGTGCACATTCACCGTTGGAAACCACGTAATTTGGCGTGCTTTTCGTTGAGAAACTCGTCCCGTGTGACGTCGGCATGAAAGTGCTATATGGCAAAAGAAGAAGTAGGAAGTTAATGTGCTGCGCGCATTGCAAGCTTGCCCGCGGATGAGAATGGATTAGCGCGTCTCGAGTTGCGACTGGTTCTGTATTCGCCGACGGCAAGGCCGGCACGTGGCGCGCCGGCGGCGGCTGCGGCTGCAGGGACCTGCTGGTGTCGGCTGCAGATGCAGCCTCTGGTCGCAGAAGGCGGCTGGCGCGGCTCCAGGCGATCGATGCTGCGCTGCGGCGCGCGTGTCGCAGCCGCGGCGTGCGCCTTCCCCCTGTCTGCGGTGCCGGGAGCCACACGCATCCAAAAAAGTTCTGCATCGACTGAAGGAAAGTTTTGCGTCACCTGTCCATACCATCAACTGATTCCTTCATGACCTATGCTGAGGTTATTCGAAACACCTGCTTCATTGATCTGTCTAAACATATAAACAATTTTGTGTGTACTCCCATCTGTCCTAAGCATACGCATTTCATTGGTTGTCGGAGAGGCAGTTTCATATGAGTCCTCATGCAGAAAACAGTGTAGGGCTTCCGTAAACAATGCGTGGATGCCAAGTAGAATAATATCAGCGTTTAATGACATACGAATTGTGACGAGGCGAATAGCAGTGGACCAGAATGATGTATTATGGATGTGGAAACGTTTTCGACATGTAATGCCCGTTACTTTCTCACTACATGTCACTATAGGGCAGTGGTTCCCAATCTTTCTGAGACCATTATCTCTGAGTGAAATCAGATCTTAACTGCTAACATTCTCCCTCCCCTCAACACTATGAACATCAGCACCTAACTAAGGTTTAGGATGAAAAACAATTCATTTCGAACACTTCTATCTATAAAATGATGAAAAGTAAATGGTGAAACTTCGTGGAAGATTAAAACTATGTGCCTGACTGAGACTTAAACCCTGGACCTTTGCTTTTCGCCGGAAATTGTTGTACCGACTGAGCTACCCAAGCACTACTCATGGCCCGTCCTCAGCACCTCATCTCCTACCTTCAGAACTTCACGGAAGTTGTTCTGCGAAACTTACAAGACTAACACTCCTAGACTTGCAGGTTTCGCAGAAGAGCTGTGAATTTTCAAAAGTTGGAGACGAGCTACTGGCGGAAGTAAAGGTATGAAGACGGTTCGTGAGTCGTGCTTTTGGTAGCTCAGTCGGTAGAGCACTTTCCCACGAAAGGCATAGATCGCGAGTTCGAGTCTCGGTTCGGTACACAGTTTTGATCTGCCGGGAAGCTTTATATCAGCGCACACTCCGCTGCATAGTGAAAATTTCATTCTGGAAGATAAATGATATTTATTTTTTTAGTTTTTTTTAAACCACAAACTAATGAGTCAGTTGGCAGTGTTTGTTTCTAACAACGTTTCTTTGTAGAATAATGATGCAATTCTGATTGCGTCTTAAGTGCTGCCTACAAATCCTTGTCAGAAAAGAAAGCTAACCATGCACATTGAGGGAAGGCACTCGTTACAAAATATGCTTGCTCTACGCTGCTCTTCTTCCTAGCGACACTTGCTTCACCCAGCAGTATACAGCTGAAGTGCAGCTCGTGCTGTTTGGAAGCCGTTCTTTCATTATAATCAACGAAGTCAAAATGCGTGTACTTAATGTCCGTACATAAATAATTTGGCTGGACCGCTTATTTCTGAAGTAGTAGAAGTTGGAAGACTTTAGGCTGCCAAAGGTTTGTGGGTGGCCAGTGCCTCCAATAACACTCGCAATAATAATAATAAATACAGTGTACGCTTTACAGGAATGTGCACTGGTGTCCAAAAGTTAAGCATAATCACGACAAGAAAATGAGAAGTGGGAAAAGTGAGCAACCACCCAACATCACTGTAAATATTTACCTGCGAACTCTACTTGTTCGCTCTGTATAAAAAAGGAGTAATACTCGACCAAGGTATTACTGTATTTCGCCTTTGCGAACAACAAGTACAGTTTCGGTAAACAAGTACAGTGGTGAATACAGAAACTACCCCTGCTGTGAGTAGCTGCTTAACCGAAAGGTAAACACAAACAGTGCATGTGACCACTCATGTCTGAGTACTGTCCGTTCATAGTGAACAGAGCGTAGTCTCTTGGTGAAGTTGTCAACGTAATGCCGCAAAAGACGCAATGTGGACCTTATTGTGTAGGGGAGGCCGCTTCGAAGCAGGCCAGACGCAGACCGAATTCTCAGTATCCTCGGATGTGCGACTAAGTGTCATTTCGAGGCTTTGGCGACGGTTTCGATACACAGGATACGTTCGTCGTACGCCAGTACATGGTCGATCAAGAATAACCACTCAACAGTAGGACCGATATCTGGCAGTAACTGCCAAACGAAATCGGAGTATACCTGCAAGACAATTCGCTGCAGGGTTTACAGCTGCCTCACGACTTTCTGTTTCTCAACAAACTGTGTGTTGGAGGCTCACAACAGAAGGATTGTCTGCTAGATGTCCCGCAGTTGGCATCACGCATGCTGTAACCCAGAGAGGGGCCCTTGATTGTAGATTCGACAACATCAAAATTGGATAGTGAATGAATGGAGGAATGTGCTCTTCACAGATGAATCTCACTTCAGCTTACGAAATGATTCTCGTCGCCTGTTACTCTGGAGAGAGCCTGGTAGCTTATACAACCCCAGGAAAATCATGAAAAGAGACCGGTTTGGTGGTGATGACCCCATGGTGTGGGCAGGCATCATTTTCAGTGGCCGTACAGAACTGTATATCTTCGTTGGTGGTCGGAGGAATACTGTAAACGTTCGGTGGTAACTTCCTCTTAATCGACGGTGTCGCCCGTTGGCGTCGTGCTGCTCTGATGGATGGATTTCTTGAAGGTGAAGATATCTGTCGCATGGAATGCCCAGCAAAGTCCCCGGATCTGACCTGTAGAACATACCTGGGATGCATTAGGGAGGCGAATTCCAACACGTCAGCCTCCACCAAGGAAACTTCCAGACTTCTGCACCGCCCTTGCTGAGGAATTGGATCGAGTCTGCCAAGAGAGCTCGTGAACCATCTCTTAGAGAGCATTCCACGTAGCTGTGCAACATGTATGGCTTTGAGGGGCAACCATATATCGTATTAACAGCTTCTTTTGTTCTGGAAGATGCTTCCCAGTTGTGCTATATTCTTACAAATGTGAATCTTAGCTATCATAACTTTTCTGACGTTATGTTTCGGGCACTGTTGTATGCCAAATGTCTTGTGATTAAGATGTAGCTTGTTCAGCAATCCTTCCGACATTCTGCTAAGACAGTATGTCCTCTTTTCGCGATTACGGTTAACTTTTGGATACTAGTGTGGTAGTCATTGCATAGTTACTGTTCTGTTGTTGTCAGTTTGATATCTGGTCGACTGCGGGAAATGCCTGGAAGTCAGAGAAGGGAGGATTTTCATGAGATATTTAAACATATGTGATGTATGAGTCTCAATTTTACCGTCGTAGATGCATGGTGCAAAGTATATGTGTAGTGGGTGGATTCTGTGAGGATGATGATTTTCATATAGTCGTTTCACAACCTGTAACCTCAACCACTTTGTGTCACACATTAATGCTAGCATTTTAAAAAAATTAATTATTAGTGACTTATGTAATAAGTGTTTCAGTCTTAGAAGTAGTGATAACAAAACGACCTAAAACATTAATTCACTTTTTGGCAGAAACAACATCGAATCCTTTTGTCTTTATCCCTCAAAAAATTGCATTATATCCCCCATGCCGTAGTTTGCCACCATATTGGGAACCACTGCTCTAGGGCATCACTTGCGGTAGACTTTTATTTGAAAGGTGTTTTATTTTGGGTGTATATCTGTCTCGAAACCTATGGCAGTTTCAGTAACTCTCCATTTCAAAGTTACGATGTAGTAAATGTCTTTCTTGCATATTTCCATTTCTTTCCGCTTGAACAGAGCGTACTTTGGTTTTATTGGTCACAAGAAACTTCAAAATCTGATGTGCGAAATTCCTCGGGATCATTATAAGGATGTGTCGTATCCAGAGAACACGGCCCTTCTTTTCGTGATAATGTCCAAGATCCTCTCTATATGGGTTCATCGTTTTTCGTTCGTTCATCTTCTGTATTGACCATCTCATAAACCCCGTTTCAATTATGCCACTGGCGGGCAACGCAAGGACTCAATGACCCAGAGAGAGAGAGAGAGAGAGAGAGAGAGAGAGAGAGAGCAGTGCGATGCGAGCCGTTCCTTTCATGATCCAAACCCCCCCCCCATTTTCCAACACTCTTTCACTTTCGAGGGAAGGTAGCAGTCATAGCAAGTGCAATGTCTTCCATTCATTTTCAGCAGATAAGACATTTGCTTGAGTTTTACTCTCACTTACATAACTGGAAGTAAATAGTCATTTGCAATAATAATGTTAATGTTTTTCTCTTACAATTTTCCGGTGTGGAAATTTAACTGTGCGCCATTGTAACACAGTAGCAGTGCACGTAGTGAGTAACTGGAAAAAGCAC
This sequence comes from Schistocerca serialis cubense, assembly GCF_023864345.2. NCBI lineage: Eukaryota > Metazoa > Arthropoda > Insecta > Orthoptera > Acrididae > Schistocerca > Schistocerca serialis. The sequence continues at coordinate 449,338,176 of NC_064639.1, read as the reverse complement.
GAATTTCAACGTAGGAATTGAGGAACAGTGTACCAAAATTAGAAGTTTTGTATCAGCAATGGAGGTCACAGCAAAAGTATGCTGGAAGGTCATTGGGGATTTACAAGATAAAGAAAGATAGAAAAAACGAATGCTAATGCTTTGAAGATAATTGCAATTTAAGAAGAAAGCCATTTTTTGATCAGCCAACAACTGACATGGTGGTCACGGTTCATGTATTGATTCGATCACCAGTTATCTGTGAAAGAGAGCTTTTGAGCGAGCGAATGCAGCCGCGAAGAGGCGAGAGTTAAAGTTAAGTGAAAAGGGGCTTCAGCAATTCAGTAAGTTTTGTACTTACACATAAGCTTTAGTTTTTCGATAAGTAACTAACTAACTAACTTTCGGCCTGCAGGAACTCGACCAGGCTGTCACTGTTGTTGTGACGGCCAACAGTTAGCACGTGTCCAATCAAAATGCACGAAACAGACTTCACAACGCTTGTCTGTATTGTGCACGGCGGGAGAGGCCCGGTTCTTAAACCTAGACATCATATTGAACGGTAGTAACGACACAGAGCTCACCGAGAATCGACTGTGGAAAATTAACTCTAAGCTCTCTTCACAAATGACTGCTGTATATGTCTGATGTCAACGTGTATGGAGAGAATGCGGTAATGCTGCAAGCGACACCCCCCAGACACAGTGTGAGTTGAGTACGATGAGGTAACGGATCAGTGATGTTCTGGGATGGCTTCATGAGAGAGCGTCAGACGCCTTAGTTGTCCATGCAGAGCGAACTCAGCGCTCCACAATACAGGGACGGTATCCTCCAACACACGATTGAACCCTTTCATACGTATTTCGGGGAAGAATTCATGTTTATTGATTGGCTCCTCCTGAATCCATCGTCAGCTGTTTTATCAGTCGTGCCGGTTTTGCCGGACTGAATTAGGCTGCATGTTTCTCAGATATGAATATCATGATACGCAAGCGCTCAATTGAAAAGAGTTGGGCGAGCACGTTCTGACAAACCACGAAATGTGCGGGAGCTACACAAGATTGCCACCGAAGAATGAAGTGAGTGAGACCAACAATGGGTAAATTAACTCGCGCCCAGAATGCCACGTAGGATGTGGGCTTGCATTCATATAAGGGGACATGCTACTCTCTGTTTAATGAGTTTGTTAACAGTGAGCTTATCTTAGAGAAAAACTGTTTCTACTAGTTAGATTATAGGAGAAGTGATTTTTTTTATTTTGGTTCTGAATAAATTTGATGCGTTACTTTTAAATGATCGATTCACCATTGTACAGAATGTTATACAACTTCCGTTTGGCGGTTGATGGGTAACTTCTTTAACGTATTCACAGCCGAACACCAAAGGCTGTGTCAGTCTGTACCACATTACTGCCATGCCTGTTAGTTGAATGTTTATCCACCCACACGTCACATGTGTAGTAAGCGTATCGGACAAAAAAAGTTACCGCACAGGAGACATCCCGGTAATATCGTGTAACACAGCCTCCAGCTTTGATAATGGTCTCAATTCAGCGAGGAAGAGCGTTCACAAATTTCTTCAGGTATGCCATATCCAGCTGAAGCCGCTCCCTGATGTTTAGATCACGTGGAGCTACCAAATCGCGGGAGTGTTGACTCCTGTGTTCCATTAGTGATGGAAATGGTCCCAAACATTTGCTGTGGAATCAAGAGTGGGTGATTTAATGAACCAGTTGAGGTGCCATGGTGTGCTTGAATGTGCGTGAAACCAGGGCCGTGTATGTGCAGCGCTGTGTATACGTCTGTTATCATCTTGAGAGACAGGAGTGTCCCAGCATATTCACCATGACGACGTAGAAGAGACAATATTTGGTCACCAGGAATGTTGAAATAAACGTCCTTTTTTTTCACGGTAATCTGAATGAGTGCGCTCAAGTCATGGTGCGTAAAGCTTCCACAAAACATCACAGAACCATCAACTACACCCTCTACAACTGCAGATTAAGCGCCTCATTGGGCCAATGGTGGAAGCGACGCGCCTCATCACTTGAAAGGAGGCCACATCACGTTTCATCGGACCATACTACCAGTTAACTACTGTCCAGATTATGTGTTATTTGGCCCAATGAAGGCGTGCGTGAGCCGTGAGCAATGGTCTTTTCCGAAGTAAATGACACTAAATGTCCCTTGAATTCGGTTCCCTTCGCCGTGTTCCTCGGAAACTGGATTAGATGGACCTATCTTCTCCGACAGCGGCACTTCCTGCTGCGTTTGAAACCGATTGTCACTGACAAGGACGCTGGTTTTACGCCGCGTTGTATGGTTGCGAGTGATACACATCATTCTTTGGAGAAACGTTGGTCAGTCCGGGATGATACAGCAACAAATCAGCAACTTCATTCACGCTGCAAACACGATAAGTGCTTTCTGCCATTCTGTAATGTATCCACGTTGGCCCATCTTAATGCACCGATTCCTTACAAGCGACTGTCGCATGCGCAGCACTTAACTGGCATGAATTTGGTCAGCGGAGGATCACATGGACGCCTGGTATCAGTTCTACACCATTTAAAGCCCTCGAAATTGACCAATGAGTTATTTTAAGGGGGTAACGAATATTTAACCGGAAGAACTTATTAGGGATGTAGAGGAAATTCAAATAATTCATTTATGCGGTAAACAAAACATCACCGTCTAACTTCGAGTGCTTGTAGGGGGTGTCATGGGCAACCAGTTGAGGAGTGGATGCCATGTCTGGAAGTGCCATACAACGCCGCTGTCGAAATTAATGCGGCTAACGCCTGCTGCTGGGCCGTCCCTCCAGCAGCTAACGTGAATCTTTACAATGACGGACCCCAAGCAGAGCTCCTCACAGTGGTCTTCACGACATTCAGTATGTTACATGACGTCATACGCGTCCAGACCTGTCAGGACAGCTGTATAGAGCATAGAAACTCAAGTTTGCTGCCAAAGTGGTGGTCAGCGACAGGCATCGTCCGTGCGTAACTTTTCTGACATTAAACCTTATACTTAATTTGTTTCTCAAGACGCCCTCCGCAACCCGTCGAAATTTGCCGGTGTCGTTTTGTTATATATTGAATACAGATCACAGCATTTGCACTAAAGGAAAAAAAATCGCAGCGCCAAAAAATAATTCATGCAGAGTATGAAATTTCGGGAATACGTTTATTTAGGTAACATGTGTAAGTGATTAAAATTGTAAGCTCACAAGTTATGCAAGTGCAAGTTCAGCCATTGTAAATGCAGTAATAATCGGTGTAACCGAAAGAACTTTAAACGCAAGCATGCAAACGTGCATGCATTGTGTTGTACAGGTGCTGGATGTCAGATTGCGGGACGGAGTTCCACCCGTGTTGCACTTGATCGGTCAATATAAGGACGGTTAATGCTGTTTGTGGATGACGCTGGAATAGTTGTCCGATGATGTACCATATGTTCTCCGTTTGAGACAGATCAGGTGACTGAGCGGGCCAAGGCAACATGTCGATACTGTAGAGCACGTTGCGTTAAAACAGCGATATATGGGCGAGCGTTATCCTGCTGGGAAACATCCCCTGGAATGCTGTTCTTGAATGGCAGCACAACAGGTCGAATAACCAGATTGACATACAAGTTTGCAGTCAAAGGGCGTGGGATAACCACGAGTGTGTTCCTGCTGTCATACGAAATCGCACCCCAGACCAGAACTCCATGTTTAGGTCCAGTGTGTGTAGCACGCTGACAGGATGATTGCAGGTCCTCAACTGGCCTCCACCTAACCAATACACGGCCATCACTGGCACCGAGGTAGAGCCAGCTTTCATCAGAAAACACAACAGACCTCCACCCTGCCCTCCAATGAGCTCTCGCTCGGCAATGCTGAAGTAGCAAATGGCGGTTGTTTGGGGCCAGTGTAATACGCGTTACAGGGCATGAGGCCCGGAGCTGTTCTTGAAGTAACCGACTTGTAACAGTTCTTTGTGTACCAGCTGCTGATCAAATTGGTGCTGCAGATAAAGAACGATGCAGCACAGCCATACGCTGTAAAATAAGATCTTTCCTCTCGGTAATTCCAGGTGACCGTCCGGAGTTCGATCTTTTTTCGACCGTACATTCTCGTGACCAGTGCTGCCAGCAGTCATGTACAGTGGTTCCATTCCTGCCAGGTCTTTCTGGAGTATCGCAGAAAAAACATCCAGTTTATCGCAGCCCTGTTACACGACCTCGTTCAAACTCATTGAGGTGTTGATAATGGCGTCTTTGTCGCCTTCGTGGCGTTCTTTACTAACGTCAACTCGCCACGTCCAGTCTCAAAGGTAACTGACGATCACGACCGTTACAGCTCTATTTAAAGCAAATCTGATTTGCATCTTCATAGTGGCGCTACTAACACCACTCGTAAGTGCCTGATGCGAAATTTTAATAGACACTTTTCAGATGCAGAAACACGCCTATCAACTTTTGTTTATGTCGCGCAATTCCGTCTTGTTGCAATTTTTTTTCAGCCACTATAATTACTTACAGTTTTAATTTCACACTTATTTATACGTTCTGTATAATACTTTTTTTTGTTCATACACTATATGATTAAAACGCCTAGAGACGTCAAGTATTGCGTAGGCTCGATGTAAAAAATCGTATGAAATCAGCGGAATCACATGAGTTCCAAAGTGCAACCAGCAGTCCAGCTAACACAGGTGCTGTGCATATGAATTTAAGAAGAATGCGGTACAGTGGCCGAGTAGCTCCTAACAAGCCATACATAGTCAGCGCTAAAGTGTGCTTGATGCTGCATAAAAAACGACGCCACTGGATGAGTGAAAACGAGTGATGTGGAGAGATGAATCACCCCTGTGGTAATCCGATGGAAGGGCTTGGGTTTGGCAAATTCCTAAAGAACGTCTAATGCGAACAGTAAAAGGCGGAGGAGGTGGTGGTAAGGTATGGGAGTGCTTCTCCTTATTGGAGTGTGTTAACTCTATGGCGGTTAAAGAACGCTAAATGCAGATGGATATGAATACATCTCACGACTGTTTGCATCACCATGAGGATGCAGCCTGTCATAAAAGCAGAATCTCTGAGGCAGTGATTTGTAGACATTTTACTTCTCCTCAGACACACGCAGACATCTGTTTGAAAATATGCTCAGCAGAGTTCAAGCCGTCATAAGGCGAATGATGAACACTCCCATATTAATGTTCGCTAATAGGTGTCCTAATACTTTTGATCACCCAATATACACTCGTAAACAAGTTAGCGGATAATGCCAGAATTAACGTTCTTATTCTGTTATTAATTCATGTCAGTTTTTTTCCGTAGCCACACTTTATTTTAATTAAATAATCCTTGCCGATGTAGTGTATATTATGTAAGAGATTTTTTTTGATGGGTAAGTGCCAGACTGCAAATCCAAAGGTCTGCTGTTGAAACCGTAACCGCTGCTGGTATTTTTTTTTATTTTTCGGCTACTGATAGCTTCTGTCAGTTATCAATTCCGTAACGTATTGAACTAACATCAACAGCTCTCTCTCTTGTTTTCACGAAAGTTAAACCGCGCTGAAATCTTGTCGCCCTGTTTTGCAGTCTTTTGTTTAATATCCTATCGGTAACAGCGTCGTTAAAATAGTGTAACCTGCGTGACAGTATTTATTTCAGTGGAAATCATTAGTTAGAAATCATGTAAAGTGCTATATTGCAATTATGATGCATACATCAACAAAAGCAAAACGAAGAAAATGGAATGTTATCGAATTAAGTCTGGTGATACTGAGGGAATTAGATTAGGAAATGAGACACTTAAAGTAGTTTGCTATTTGGGGACCAAAATAACTGATGATGGTCGAAGTAGAGAGTATATAAAACGTAGACTAGCAATGGCAAGGAAAGCGTTTCTGAAGAAGAGACATTTGTTAACGTCGAGTATAGATTTAAGAGTCAGGAAGTCGTTTCTGAAAGTATTTGTATGGAGTGTAGCCATGTATGGAAGTGAAACGTGGACGATAAATAGTTTGGACAAGAAGAGAATAGAAGCTTTCGAAATGTGGTGCTGCAGAAGAATGCTGAAGCTTAGGTGGGTTGATCACATAACTAATGAGGAGATGTTGAATAGAATTGGGGAGAAGAGTTTGTGGCACAACTTGACTAGAAGAAGGGATCGCTTGGTCGGACATGTTCTGAGGTATCAAGGGATCACCAATTTAGTATTGGAGGGCAGCGTGGAGGGTAAAAATCGTAGAGGGTGACCAAGAGATGAATACATTAAGCAGATTCGGAAGGATGTAGGTTGCAGTAGGTACTGGGAGATGAAGAGGCTTGCACAGGATAGAGTAGCATGGAGAGCTGCATCAAACAACTCTCATGACTGAAGACCACAACAACAACCACCACCACAACAACAAGCGTAAATTGAGCCTTATATGGTTCAAATGGCTCTGAGCACTATGGGACTTAACATCTATGGTCATCAGTCCCCTAGAACTTAGAACTACTTAAACCTAACTAACCTAAGGACAGCACACAACACCCAGCCATCACGAGGCAGAGAAAATCCCTGACCCCGCCGGGAATCGAACTCGGGAACCCGGGCGTGGGAAGCTGAGCCTTATACATTTAGTATACATTTCAACGTGGTTCGAAAGTGCATTGTTATTCATTGTTATTGGACTCTCATCTGCGACTAATGCTTGTACATTAGTTTCATGTAGAGTCTGCGGTTCACTCTTAAGACGTTCCACAGAGGGTACTTTCTGTTACCTGCCTACAAGTTACGCAACGCTAAGTGGTCTCGAAGTAGCGATCTGTCTTTCACATTTAATCATTTCATTGATATCTAATCCATTACGAGGGATAAAATACTAGGTCAGATAATAAACGATAAAAAATTCACCACAGGCTTATAGAACGAACGATCCCGTCTTATGTCCGAAGACACAATAAAACTGAGGCCGGATGGCCGACAGGGGATTCGTGCCCCACTCATCCTCAGTACATGTCCATTTTTATGATGCGGTGTTACGCGATCCTTCTTGGGATCCCGCGTTGGCATAATATGGTAATTTCCGCAATCCATCGAAGTATTGACCATTTATCACCTAGTTGTGCAACAAACGATGTGCGCTGCATTTGTTCTGTTCTGATTCAGAGATTCTCACACTGAAGAATATTAATAAACTGCTTTAGGCGCGTAGTCTACAGCATATCATCGGTGAATTCATTAAATTTGTTACTTTTTCGGTCAATTCTGTCATCAACGGGGATTAAAAAAGTTCCTACTAAACTTTCTAGCGTTTCATTTGTACAGAAGTTACACTGCAGTTTTCCTCTTGCAAATACTGTCCATAAACCAAAAAAATAAGCTTGTTGCTCATAAGTCAACATCCATCGACTACTCTTTTGATTTCCATTTTCTCTTAATAGATTACAATTTCTAAACTGATTCAATTGTGTGTTCAGATTCAAATTGTCGGTATAGACAACGTCATCGACCATTATTTTAATCGCATTAGCCTTTCGTTATTGTTGCTATTGATGAAACAACGGCGAAGAATTTTGCATTCTCTGCCGATGTCTTCCTGCATGATAATTAAAATAAATATTTAATTAAAATAAAACACTTAACACACTATGTACAGATACACTTTTAGTTGAAATTATATATACAATAGATACATAAATCACTTGCACTACATTAAGTTTCAACTGCTGTTTGAAAAGCTCTGTATGTGTTGTAATCTCCAGTACAACGGAGCAGCCTGTGATTAGGCACCATCTCATCAGCAATTCTAAGTCATACTAAACATTAACTGAACATGAATAGAAATCAATTATTTCAGTTTACGTTTGTTACAATTAAATAGTAATGTCCAATGATGGCGCAGTCGGCAGAAGTCGATCCTCCTGAGATTGCAGACTTGCACCGTGCTTTGATATAAACAGCCATCTCCGTGGACCGCCTTTGATTATACGCGGGATACAAATTGCTCGGCAGCAGCCTCATCAAGTGACAAAAAATGTAAGAAAACAAAGCGAGAAGTTGGTTCTTGCGTTTCACAGATACTAATAAAAGTATATACGAGGTTTGCCCAGAAAGTAATGCACCGCATTTTTTTTCTCAGCCGAAAACAATGCTACGAATTTGAAACGTCACGTATATATTATTTGAAGTCCCCTGAGTGAGCAAGCCGTTTGCGTCACTTCCGGCAGATAGCGTAGCTGCAGGACAGAGTCAAAATGTCGTCTGTAGGTGATGAATGTTACAAGCTGAGGCCGACGAGAAAGGGGCCTCGGTTACAAGCAACGTGCCGTTATTGTATTTCTCACTGCAGAGAAAGAAACTGTGGGGAATATTCACAAACGCTTGTGCAAAATCTTTGGAGCATCTGCTGTCAACAGAAGCACAGTTAGCCGCTGGGTATGGAGGGTGAGCCGGCCATGGTGGCCGAGCGGTTCTAGGCACTTCAGTCTGGAACCGCACAACCGCTATGGTCGCAGGTTCGAATCCTGCCTCGGGCATGGATGTGTGTGATGTCCTTAGGTTCGTTAGGTCTAAGTAGTTCTAAGTTCTAGGGGACTGATGACCTCAGATGTTGAGTCCCACAGTGCTCAGAGCCATTTGAATCATGGAGGGTGAAGCTATTAGAAGGCGGTTCGGCGGAGCTCCACGATTTGCAGCGGTCGGGGAGACCATCTGACATATTGCAGCGGGCTGGTGTCATTCACGAGGACAGACGCATTACGACTCGGCAGTTGGTGTTGCGTCTGTCAATGAACAAAGGAAGTTCACACAGTGAAGCACTGGATCCGCCACCAGACGAGGGTTGGTACTGACAGGGCATACACGCCCTTGTTACGCGCTCGAGGAAGGCCATAGAACGGGATGGAGATTACATGGCAAAATAAGGTATGTTGATAAAACACTGCTCTTTCGTGTGTTTAATTCTCATTATGTTCAATAAAGAATTATTGAAGAAAAAAATGCGGTGCATTACTATCTGGGCAATTCTCATAATACATACAATTTTTTCTCATCACCCAGTGTCGTTGAAGAAATTTGAGTGCCTTCGTCGACATTTTGTGGACCACAATAAGTATATTTTTTATGTGACTTCATAATTTTTGTTCTTGTTTACCCAGTATTTTTTTGTTTTTATGCGTACATTACATCTTTGCAGTACACAATCATTAACAACACATTATTAAAATCTACGTGAATACCAGAAGCGGAAGTCCGCTTTATGAATCAGCAACGCTACTCCGATGCCAAATGAGTGGTACCTGAAGAAGACATGATTCTGTGCTACATAATGTACGTACAACATACTTCAGGTTCCGCTCTCGAATGCACCAGTTGTTGTTCGCTTACCATTCCACGAGTGCCGAAGCGCTGTCAACTAGTCAGTTAACGAAGATAAGTGTTTCCTGCACGCTTGTTATCAGTTTCCGTTGTCTGCTTCCCAGTGCAAGACAATTTAAAACAAGCAAAAAAAAAGGCAGCTATATTACCATGTAGTAATACTTGTGATTCGAATTAAGCAGCGGCCTAATATGAAGAAGCTAAAAAAGCTTTTCGCGTGGTAGACTTCTTTTTAATGTCAACAGACGTGTCTTTCGTAACTGAATAAATTCATCGGTGCATTATGCTGTGTTACGAATTTTTTTAAAAAAAACTGTCTCTTTTTAGAAATGTAGCGACAGATTCAAAAAATATGTGGCGTCACACTGAGGAACCAGTGTAGGCCCTAGGCACCGGAGTAGTGGGGAGACTTCGGTTATCAGAATGATGCTCTCTTACCATTAAAATTTTTCGTCGAGTTGTGGATCATAAATAGTTCGGCAAAGTGATTTTAATTTTAAGACTGTAAACTTGAGAAGAGAAAGCAAGAGCTCGCGAGAGAAAGCGCAAATTGCGCAAGAGAGACGGTACCGTATATAAGGAGACGGTGGGAGGGTGTGCGCTCGTGGAGCAATCGACTGTATTGTGCTAGCGGTTTCCGCCAAATTAAAAAGGTTAGAAATCTGATATTTCTTCCTGACAGATTTCTTCACATCTGCTCTTCCATTTCACGTGAATTCACCAGACTGTAATTGATGTGCGGATATTTATCATCAGGTATGCATTTTTTGTAAGAAGTTCACGTTGCGTAACTTTAATGAAATAAAGAATCTATTTTAAAGGTGCTGAAGGGCTAGGTTACCCTTAACAGCGACTTTTTTCTGCCTTACTGTGAAAGTTATTGTTCGTGGTATTCGAAATGTAATGCGTTAGCAGTTGTTCATAAGACTGGAACGTACATCCAAAAACAGCACAATAAAACCCAACTTTTTCATAAACGAAGTCATTTTTCCTGCGCCAGCTTGCATTTGTTACGTGTAGCAATTATTTATTTCGTGGCCAATGGTTCATATAAAGAGAGAACCTTACGTTGGAGAAAAGACGACATGTGAGAAATTTAATATTGATCCAAGCATAAAAGATGCTGGTTGCCATTTTCTAATATTTATTTGACGTGGGAATTCAAGAAATGCTACATCGATTCAGTTGGCGTTTCACTGAAAATATGAGCAGGATTAGAGTCATGCTGAAAAAGAGTTGAAATCGCTGTTAAAAATGTTTGGTTCTGTTTGAAATTTTCTGAATTGACTCAGCTGCAACACTACCCTCTTTTTACATATAATCTCTTCTCTTTGACAGGAAGAAAGCTCGTCACGCTTATCACACGGGATAGCGAAAAGGATACCACACTATATCAATCAATCGTTAGCAAAGTTCTCTAACGTACTGTGAGTTCAAACGTAGCCAATGCTTTCACAAATGACGTATTAAAAGCCATGGTTAGAAGTTACTAGCAGGTTTCAGTGTTTCTAGATTGTCAATCATCTTGCAGGCTCTTAATACAGCGACACCTACTTCTTATCTGGCAGACCGTTGCAACTAGGATGCCTCATGCAACGTGGTCACACGCCATCATGCCTGTAATGTTGTTATCTTCCGGGATATTGAAAGAACTCTGATTTTAATACGGAACAAGGTAGTCTTTTTAACGACTATCGATTGATCGAGAAAAGTATACAGCTATATTTCGCTCGTGAATTGTCAGAGTGAACATGTTCAGAAAGACAACAGTAAATCTTCCTCACCGTGGACACCATGTCATCCATCTGCCCGACCCGCGCTGCATGGCGTTGACACGTCAGTGGATGTAAAATAGCGCGGTTCCGCCATCCTTGTCCTCACATTCAGCACATTTCCGGTCGAGTTATACGTGTAACTGAATGTGTTCGTAACCGTCATTCTGCTCTGATTCGCTTTTAAAGGGATTTCGAAAGTTCATAAAAAATCTGCATCGTTTCAAGAATGAGATTTTCACTCTGCAGCGGAGTGTGTGCGGATAAGAAGCTTCCTGGCAGATTAAAACTGTGTGCCGGACCCAGAGTCGAACTCGGGATCCTTTTTTACATCGTTTCATTTTTTAAATCTGTGATTTTATCACTATAGTAGCACATTCAAAATATACCCATTTCTGTGCTGTCTGTCGTTAAAGAACTTCATTCCGTATCTCGAACTGTTCGTAATACAACACACTGTCTATCGTCATAATGCGTGATTGTTATTCTTATTATTTGTAATCATCTAATTTTGATTAGAAATTTTAAAAAAGGCTTGTGTGACAGTACTTTTAAAACGGCATGTCTCATAACATGGGCGTTGTTGACATATTACGTAATTTTTCTGAGGGCAATTTATCGCTTTAGCTTTCTAATTAGTCTTCTACTTGTTATCGGGCTTTTATATTGGGAGTTCACAAAGTCGTAATGGTAATTTAAAGTATGATAGGGCTAAATATAGTTTCAGTAAAACAGTCATTACGATTCAGAGTATATCATCAGATGTGGTCTCGCAGTTTTTATTGGTCTTAAAAAGTTAAATTTACTTTCCATGCTTCCGCTTTCTCTACGAGCGTGTAAACCTTGTAACCGGGGTTACATTGGACAGGTCAGAGATTAAACGGTGCCGTACTCAGAATAACCAGTAACACTTGAGCTGTAAGAGTGGAAAAGTTACTTTTCCTGGATCTCTGTTCTACGGGGAGGCCGTACCCGTACATTCAGAGTTTCCTTTTCGCCGGTTTTTTATGAAAGCCCCGGTACGCATCTCATGACTCGCCGTTCGAGCTGTCTTGTTCCTCGGCAGAAAACTGAAGAATTCGAAACGTATGGGCGTGAACGACACACGAACCGGTCTGTCCGACCCACGCTGTTTCCTGTATCCTCGCAGTCGCGGTCGAACTGTCGGTATGTATCGACTGCCGACTTGTGCGGATCTGTGCACTGCTTCCCCTAGCAAGCTTTATCCATAATCGTCGAACAAGATCTAATTGGAACTGCGAAGAACCGAAAATTCTTTCTGATATCAACATCGCAAACGTCAGACGTGCTGATTCAGCCAAGCAAAGGGGAACTAGCGGAGCACGAATTGGAAACCAAACACCGCCTTCTTAGTCCAGCTTGTTGCTGTTGCTGTGTGTAGCATATGTAGGTGACTAGTGTTGAGAAATGATTAACACTGTAGCACTAACGTTTTGCATTGTGAAATAACTTCTCTGTACTTGATTATAAACAGACAAGCACTGAACAACACAGTCTAAACGAACAAGGTTACGCTGTTGCTAACAGAATAGCCCCATATTCGCGATGATGAAGGCCCTAATCCCTATTGATTTAGTTTTACTGTGGTTTCAATAAATATTTCAGGCAAATGCCGACATCTTTCGTACTTTACAGCCGCGGCTGTTTCCTGCCCATTCTTGTTCAAGTATACCGGTAAGTATGTAAACGCATATATATAATGTGCGTGTGTGTTTTTTTTTTTTGTCTCAATCTGTAACACTACAATATGCCCGGTACCGATGTAAAACTGATCCAATGATGAATAGAACTCACCTACTACATGGTCGTCTTCGGCAACTAGGAGTGATGGATTGTTTCATGTTCCCCCTCCCCTCCCGGGTTCCTGCTCGGGTTTGTAGAGATTCCGCCGGGCGTTACGTGTGTGCAAGCCTACACTCCAAGTGAAAAATGCCAGCGAAGCGCCTCAACTGCTGGACGTGCCGTTAGACGGCGACTAAGAGCCGTTTAGTGGCCTTCTTAAGGATTCAGCTGTCTGAGGTTCGCGTCTACACCACGTCTGTTGTGGAGCAGCGAAGCGCGGACGAGGGAAACAGTACCTCTCTGGCGGAACTGAGAACGACGTGCGAAAAGAAAAAGTCTACTGAAGTATAATGTGTGACAAACAAGACCATTTGCGGACCGTAAACCACTCTAAATACTCTGTAAGGAGACGGTGCCTTAAAGAGAAGCGCACGAATTGCGATGAAATTTTTGCAACATAAAAACTTGCTAATTAGGTAACGTAAGTCCTCACAGTTGCTAAGTTGCCCATAAGTTCCGCACTTACCCGTTATCGAGTCGCCTCTTTTAGATTTTTTTTTATTTTGCAGGTTATAATTAAATTGGACGACACTGAATACCTGTTCTGTGTTCTGCGGCGTGCGTTGACTGTAATACGTCATAGACGCCCTCCGGGTTGCCATTCATCATGGCGACGGTAGGAACTGTTTAGATCCTCTCCAGAGTGTTCCACTATATATTGTCGGTTGTATAAAACAAGGAAGACCTTAAGATGGCACTCAGTTCTCCTACTCTGTGTTATTAGGAAGCTTTCTCTCGATTACTGTACATGCCGTTGTAAATTAATTGTTGTTCATTTTCATCCATTTGGAGAGCCCGTAAATTTTTGAGAGGGCTGCCACGAATGTTTACGCCACGTCAGACTTAGGAACGCACGTAAGGACGCAGTTACTTGCTATACAGTTACGCTGCAACTTCGGCGAATATTGAAAGCGTGGGGAGGACATGCCATTACGAGCGTTTGCACGCGTCGCGATAACATCTTCATAAGGTGCCAAGCGTTCTTGGTATCACTTCCTCATAGCTTCTTTTTAGGGTTCCGTTCCTCAACCAGGAAAAACGGAACCCTTACAGATTCACTTTGTTGTCCGTCTCTCTGTCTGTCCGTCCAATTGTTAAAAACCCTATTTCCCAGAAAGGGGTAGGCGTATTAAATTGAAATTTGTAGAACATATTAACGTCTACAGTCTCTTGGCGGTGTAAAAAATGGAAGCGTCTAAGTCTGTGCATTCAGAAGATACAGCCATTTATGTCACATATTTTGATACTAGAAAACTCACTTATCAAAACCGACGGGATATTTCCCGTTGACATATAGAATCATGAAATTTGACAAGAATCAATGTTTCACAGTGTAAGTAAAGGAAAAGAATAGAAAAATTCTTAATTTGTAATTATGTCGCACAAAAAAATATTTCTTTTGTCGTTTGTTATCCGACGTCGAACTAAAAATTAATACATTCTCGGAAGTCTTGGAATCCCTGAATCCAGTACTTCATATGTGCCACTGGCAAAAATCGTCAAGACTCTCGATACCTGGAATATATGAATTTTTTATATAATTTATAATATTCGTACGGAACGCTCAGTGCACGAGTCCTATAAGCACTTGCTCTCTCCCTCTCCCTCCCCCCCCCCTCTCTCTTTTTCTTTTTAATAAAGCCAACAAGGTCATGTATTTTTTTTATTACATTCGCTGTAACTAACCTTACGATCTAAAGCAGTGCTTTCCGGGCGGGAAGGCGTGCCGGTTCCCAGTACGAATTCGCCCGGCGGATTAATGTCGAAGGTCCGGTGTGCCAACCAGCCTGTGGACGGTTTTTAGCGCGATTTTCGATCTGCCTCGGCGAGTGCGGCCTGGTTCCCCTTATTCTGCCTCAGTTACACTACGTCAGCGATTGCTGCGCACTTTTTCCACGTACGCGTACACCATCATTACTCTACCACGCAAAAGTTGGCGTTACACTCGTCTGGTGTGAGTCGTTCCCGGGGGTGTGGAGGGATTCACTGGGGGCCGAACCGCACAGTAACCCTGGATTCGGTGTGGCGCGGTGGTGGGGTGAGTGGACTGCTGTAGCCTGTTGTGAGGTTGTGAACCACGGAGGGCTACGGCGGGTACGAAGCCTCTCCGTCGTTTCTAGGTCCCCAGTTCCATACAATACAATACAACCTTACGATGCAAAAGACATAAAGTTGTCGATAATTACAATACTACAAGGAATTGTAGCCCAGGACGTTGACATATAGGAAGCTAAGTTTGAAATCAAGCTAAAGAGCTTATTTTAATTCCCTTTAATCCCAATGCTTCATGGCATAGATTCATCCTTAGATTACCAATTTCAGTGTGTCATAACATCTTCAGATCTGATTGTCAGTTTGTCTTCACAAATTCTGAACGTGGTTATCATAGGCCGAAATCGGTAATCGATGTGTGCACTTTTGGGATCAAATACTGGGATTAAGGGGAATTAAAATCGACATTCCATTGATCTCTGTTTCTCTTTAAAAATGGTTCAAATGGCTCTGAGCACTATGGGACTTAACTTCTGAGGTCATCAGTCCCCTAGAATTTAGAACTACCTAAACCTAACCAACCTAAGGACATCACACAACACCCAGTCATCACGAGGCAGAGAAAATCCCTGACCCCGCCGGGAATCGAACCCGGGAACCCGGGCGTGGTGTTTCTCTTCGTTGCTTCGATATTGCAACTGATAAAAAAATTTAAAAAAATTTTCTTTCCAACTCTTCTATTACATAGAAATGATTAATGTAAATAATTTAGTTATTGTAGTAAATAATGTGTTCTGTCACGTATATTCATGTGTTTTTACACACAGGAGGCCCTAAACGGACTCGTTCCATTCTTCTGTGATGCGTCGTACAAGTGCTCGGGAGAACATGTATATGCTGATGAAAGAGAGTGACGTGGCGTGGTGGTGTTGCAGGGCAGGGGGCGTGTCGCCGGGGCTGAGCAACGGCCCCTCGCTCCGGCGCGCGCAGCTCGGCCGACCCGGCAGCGGAGGGGGCGGTGGGGGCGACTGCCCGCCGCACACCGTCACCATCATCGTCACCAAGGACGACAACAACAGCTACGGCATGAAGATCTCCGGCGACAAGCCCGTCTACGTCCAGTCCGTCAACGAAGGTCAGTACCCGCTGCGGCGCCGGCTCATAACATACACTAGGCGAGCGTTACTAGGGCCGCAGCCTGACTGACAGACATAACATCTCATCATGTTTACCACTGGAAATTGGACAAGGATCTACCACTTACGAGTCACAACCAATACACGATAGGCACCTCACCTTTTCGTCATTGTGTAATGTAAAAACTGTAAGAAATGTGCGCGAACCTATTTTGACTTATGATCAAAAGTCTCCCAGAGTAGCGCATGGAGAAAATAAGATGTGTTCCGAGCCGCAGGTAGTCTGTGGTTGTTGTGGCGCAGCACAGCACAACACTCCCACTGAGCACCCCGCGTTGCAGTTTTCAGTGGAGTCACCACAGGCAGAATACATTCGTGAAACGGTCTGATAACATGGCGAATGTGGTGTAAGTTAATTATAATTTCGTGGGACTTTTGGCTCGTTTTGTATATCATATTGTAAGGAATGGTTTTGTATGATGCTCGGTTTGAGACGCTCCTTTCGCTCGTGCCGCAGAGATTCTGCGACCTTCCGCGTAATGGCTCTTGAGGCCTCGGGCAGAATATTTGAGGCCACGGCAGAATCCACGCACTGTCTGGTGTTGTGTGTCGCAAATTATGCGACTTACTGCTCCACGGATTTAATAGGAAACGTTTATTGGAGGAATCCGATTAATTCTGTTACTAGTATATACGTAAAATCAAGCTCGCTTTGTCTCACGAGACAGGGTTGAACTTGTCACTACTCCAAAGTTATGCTGTAGATATGTAACTGCTCTCACAAATATTTCGAGATCCGACTATCGGACTGACATACGTACACCAGTAACACGCCATGCACCGCCTCCAAGTGGCTACTAACAATTCCCGCCGATAATCACAACAACAAAACATGAAAGCAGTTGTAAGTCAATAAGGACAGAGTCATATAAAAACACGACTGACAACGGAAAGGAATATAATTTACAGGCTTCAGGGCAAACCTTGCCAAGCTTGTCTCGTTAACTTAACGCCACCGTGCAGCTAGCTACTTGGATCCGCAACCTCACTGAGATCTCTGCCGATAATCTGTCTTCACTCTCGCTAAACGACAACACTCGCCTAGAAAACAGGAATGACTCAACCTGAAAACCACGCCCGCACATGGGACCGCACTTTCGGATTCTGTCAATGTTCTCTCCTGCAAGAAATAACTCGACTGATCACGAAGGATCATCTACTGTTCATTTCAGAAACATGCTCGAGAACAGAGGGCAAACGACACTACCTACACGGCTGTCGCGAAGGGCAGGCGGCCAGATCTTCGATTTCTGAAGCTTCCAGAACGCTTCACGAAGCACTAGGGCTTTCAAATTTGGGCCTTCGAGTCAATCATATTCAGGAGCAGAATGTAGACATTTTTATTGGCCGTTTCCTGCTCCCGCTTGTAGCACTTATCATAAGGGGCTCCTTCCCGCCCGAAGTTTCAGAAGTTTCTCTGCAGCGGGTGTCGGAAAACTCCGTCCGTCACAGGAAAATTACTCGCAGTGAGATCAGCCAGGTCGCCACCGACCATCACTCATTTAGGATGATTCCATCATCTTAAGGCCGGACGAAATCTCAGTTTCCCTTGCAATCGAAAACTTTCCCTTGCCTACAAAATAGCGGCGACCACCACTCATTTAGGATGATTCCATCATCTTAAGGCCGGACGAAATCTCAGTTTCCCTTGCAACCGAAAACTGCCCCTTGCCTACAAAATAGCGGAGACGACTAGCACAGAGTCGCTGCCACGAAATTATGTGTTGAAAGCTTATAATATTTGAGTATAGTGTGAAGCTGTTCCACTGTAGATCGATATCGTTTGCTGCATAATAAATAAAAAAAAGATTTAGCACTGAAGAAGTAGATTGGTTCAAATGGCTCTGAGCACTATGCGACTTAACTTCTGAGGTCATCAGTCGCCTAGAACTTAGAACTAATTAAACCTAACTAACCTAACGACATCACACACATCCATGCCCGAGGCAGGATTCGAACCTGCGACCGTAGCGGTCGCTCGGTTCGAGACTGTAGCGCCTAGAACCGCACGGCCACTCCGGCCGGCGAAGAAGTAGACTTGTCCCTGTATGTAGTGGTAAGAATGCGTGGGCATGTAAGGTGGAGCGATAGTTCTGGATAAAGCAAACGGCAGTATACGAGCAAACAGTAGTTTTCCTACGAAAGAAAATATTCACAAAACGTTTGTGCGACCTGTATTGGAGTGCTGCTCAAGTGTGTGGAATACATATTGGCACTTCGTACAGAGGAGGAGTCAATGGTTACAATCGCGTGTATTTCGCGGGACAGTCACTCGCGGGAAGCCGTCAAATAACTTCGGAAAATCCCGGGAACAGTTTTTCAAGACAATAAAACAGCTTTGACAAACACAAACAAACAGTCCTTCTTCCCATAATCTATCCTTGAATGTAATGGTAAGCGAACCGTTTATAGGGCGAATATGAAATCTCCCAACCCGCCTCCGCTACTGCTCTCACTAATGCACGCTTCTGCGGTGACGCGCGAGTTAGTGATTATCCGGTTTGAATCACGGTCGTGAAAAATTTTCGCTTCCAGTGCTTGGTCGGCAAGCAAGTCTTTGCACCAATGTCACGCATTAAATTCCTAACCTCTCCGCAAGTCTCATGATTGACGGCATGTGACGCGGTTGATGGTGATCCGTACGTCGTATCTGGACATAGGTTCTTCGGCCCCTTCGGTGTCATTCGAGAGGAGTAGGCCATGTGACGGCACCGCGTTTATCCTCTCCTTTCGCTTCATTAATAACAGTACAAACCTGGGACTACACTGTACAAACACTTACCACAGTCATCCACACTACGCATAGACACGTGACACTTCACACCAGGTCGGAGGAAGGTAATAGGAAACGGTCTACACTAGGACATCGCACAGGACGGCGATGCAGTATTCCTGCGTCTGCTCCCCAATACTCATTTCCTTGAGTGTGGGACTCTTTATGTTACGAAATCATCAATGAAGTTTGACACGTTGTTCATCGAGATTTGCTGGGTGATTAAGATGAAAATTCTATGGCCTCCGTGTCGATTTACGATACATCAGTAGGTTTGGTATCTTTTTTTGTGTGTGAGTCGCTACAGTTACATACCGGTACTTATTTTATAAATGTGGGAGTGCTCCTTGATGTTAAAATGTTCCTACTGCGTAAAATTCTTTCTTGCAGTGATTTAGAAGAGCCATATTATATGTATTATTGCCTGACCAACCCGCCGTTTCCCGGATATTCATTTTGTCAACTTTCTGTTAGAAACGGAAACAAGAAATGAACTGTATTAGTAGAACAATATCGAAAAAAATTTCATTTCCATGTATTCGAGAAAAAATCCTTCGAAAACCCCTTTGAAATTACGAAACAATTGTACAATGAACTATGCATAATGTACATATTTATAACTACAGCTGCTTTGCGTGTCTGCAACACGATTTTGTAAACGTCTGTATGGTAACGCTTCTTCATAGGTCTATGGACGGCTATCGTTTTCGGCTACAGCCGTTTGCGTTTCGCAGTTTAAAGCTGTCAAAAGCGCTGGCGGATGTTAGGGATTTCCTTCAGTTGACTCGACTTTAGAAGTGTTGTAGTACTAAAGAATGAATGTATTAAAACTTCATGTACGATGCACCATTTTTGAGGCATAGCAGTGTTTATGACGTCACATATTTTTTTGTTTGGTTGTATGATATAATTTTGTAGGTGTATTTATCGGCATATATGGATACTGTTTGCGAAATGAATTGTGAATAGAGTTAAGTAGCAGAGAAGTGATAAAAGTAAACATCGTTCATTGTGCGGCAGTTTTTCATGCATCGCACTATTTATGACGCCGTATCCCCTGAACCATGACAGGTAGTTGGTTGTTACCCCCACAGCGATCGTGTGTTGGTGGAAATCGGTCCAGTGGTTTAACAGGAGATGTGGAAAACACACACACACACACATTTTTGTAATATGTATGGGTTCATGAAGAGTCAGTGTCGTCTCTGTTATGTAGCCTTTCTTACTTAAAGGGTTGTCATTTCTCAATGAGCTACGGAATGAGTTCAGTAGTTAGTTATATCATCGAGTGGGATCACTCTTATTTGGACGTTAATTGTTCAGACACCGTATTTCTAAAATTTTAGTTCAGCTTTTAGGACTGCAGCTGCATACTGTGGTGTGGTGGTATTTCCGGACTGTGCTGTGGGTTGTTGATGTGGCGCATGCCTGCTGGCACCTGCGGATATGCAGCGCGGAGTGTATAACGGGCCCTGGGAACCGGCCAGTGAATCCGTAATGTGCTTGGGTGGGCGCACCCGCGTGGGAGTGGCGCGATGCCGGCCGCATCCCAACTGACCGCTCGCTGCCCCGCGTGACGGGGCGGGCCAGTTTTTGGCAGGCTGCGCCATTTAAACTGTGGCCATCGCGATCATTTTCTTGTCTCTGACACTGCTACCGGTTGGACTTATTCAGTACATCTTGACAAGTACAGTGAACCCACGTTTGGCCGCACTCGGTGGGATCGTAAGTCATACGGATAATCTGGCGAGTCAGAAAAAAAACGCACGAAACGGGTTAAAAGCTTGAAACATACACCTTATATTTATTGTCACATAAAACCACAATTGACATCTTGAAAAAAATAATAAAAGACGTGAGCCTTGGATGTGTCTAAACTTGAGTAACTGTAGGATCATAACAAGATGACTTAAACAAAATTTCCACTAGTTGTGATGTATGGAAGCTGGCTTTAAATGTAGAAAAATATAATTTCATGCAGATTATTTTCGGATACAGCTTTAATAGTGTCCAGCTCCACACAGTCAAGTCTTTTAAATGCCTGGGCGTAACGTTGCAAAGCGATATGAAATGGAACGAGCATGGGAGGATTGAGGTAGTGAAGGCGAATCGTCGACTTCGGTTTAGTGGGAGAATTTTAGGAAGGCGTGTTTCATCTGTGAAGGAAACCGCATATGGGACGCTAGTACGCCTTATTCCCTGTCGGATTAAACGAAGACATTGGAGAAATTCATATTTGTTTCAGACAGGTTCGAACAACGCCTAAGTTTTATGGAGATGCTTCGGAAACTGAAAGGGGAATGCCTGGAGGGAAGGCGATGGCCTTTGCCAGGAATACTATTGAGAATATTTAGAGAAGCGGCGGTAGTTTCCCCTTGCTTTCAGCCGTTCGCAGTAGCAGCACAGGAAGGTCGTTTCGGTTGATGTTACAAGGCCAGATCAGTCAATCGTCCACTGTTGCCCCTGCAACTACTGAAAAGGCTGCTGCTGCTGCTGCTCTTCTTCAGGAACCACATATTTGTCTGGCCTCTCAACAGATACCCCTTTGTAGGTACAAACAAGGCAATACTAACCCCACGACTTTTCTTAGAAGGTAGGTGAAGGAAAGGCAAACCTATGTTTATAGCATTTGTAGACTTAGAGAAAGCTTTTGACAATGCTGACTGGGACACGATATGGCTATCTGCATCACTGAGGCACGGAAGCCTCTTCGCCAACGGCAAGGTCCATAGTTCGTGGGAGGTATAAGTCAATGAAATGTGGACGAGACGTGAAGATCACTAAGGTTTTAGTTACTTAGAATACATGGCATCTTGATATCCATTGCCAAAACATTCGACAAAGTACATTTTACTCCCCTATCCCCCCCTCTCTCTCTCTCTCTCTCTCTCTCTCTCTCTCTCTCTCTCACACACACACACACACACACACACACACACACACACACACACTTCTAGGCGGCCGTAACAAACAACAGTAAGACACCCATACTAACCCTCCCTTTCCCTCTCCCCCTCCCATCAGAAGTCTGGTGTGCAAAGAAGTGGGTAACAGAATCTAGATCAACGGCGCCGCAGCCTTTGTCACTGTTACGTCTGCTGTAAGAATATGCCGATATCATCGTAGGCGTCTTCCTTTCATTTTGTGTACTATTGGTGCTACTCAATATAACTTCAATTGTGACATGATCTTGCAGCGTTAGTCCAGATGCCCAACTGAGCATCTTTTCTTCCTTGAGAGCAAGTTGTTTCACTTTTCTTTAAGGCCAGCACGCATCAAAAGCGCAACGAAATATAGTAGCATTTTTTACATCTAACTACATAATGTAATCTTATGAAAGATGAGCAAAATCGGTGAACTCCTGGGTGTATGTTTCATTTGTAAGCCGAAATATTTTCGCAAGTATGCAGGTGGTGCAAAAGGATTTTCTGAGCAGTTTATGTATTCTCCAGCGCAGAGCGTACGTTGGCTTGCGGATTAAAAATGTACATTTAAATACAGTGATGTATAAATGTTGTATATTGATGTATAAATGTTGTATATTGGTTTGTTGTCGGTAGTGGACGTAATGCGAAACAAAAACTGATTTGGTTCTGTCAGGTACAGTCATAGGAAACAAAAATAAAGAAACTTGCTAAACATAAGCAAAAACAAAACCTTGTAAAATATTCAACTGCAAACGTTACAGTTTCTTCCCACTGTCATCTTGCGTAAAACATTGTTTCTATACTATCTGGTCCTCTTCGTACGTGGAGACAGTCTGGTATACGGTTGGACACACTTCTCATCAAATTGTCTATTTCGTCCCCAGCGACCTGTATGATGCCCTGTAAGGTCTTCGGTGGGACAGGACTAGGCCATTTTATCCGACTGATTCTGTGCTCCGCTGACAAGGTGTTCACTAGACTGTGACGATGGAGGCGTGCGTTGTCATTCCTCAGCATGTATCTCGCCCCGATATGTTCACCGAATGGAGCAATAGTGCGTGCAAGGGTATCGTTTCTATACTTCACACCAGTCATCCTCCCATATATTGACACAAGGGGTGCCCTGCGACCTACGTGATTCTACCTCAAAACATGACTGAACCGCTTTGATGAGGGTGGCGGCGTAAGATAATTTAGGAATGTAAACGTTGTCCTCGTTGCCTCCACACACGAATATCAGTATTGTCAGGGTGGAGACTGATGTGAGGCTCGTCAGAAAAGAACGTTCTCTCTCACTGCTGCTCCGTCCACAAATACACTCCTGGAAATGGAAAAAAGAACACATTGACACCGGTGTGTCAGACCCACCATACTTGCTCCGGACACTGCGAGAGGGCTGTACAAGCAATGATCACACGCACGGCACAGTGGACACACCAGGAACCGCGGTGTTGGCCGTCGAATGGCGCTAGCTGCGCAGCATTTTTGCACCGCCGCCGTCAGTGTCAGCCAGTTTGCCGTGGCATACGGAGCTCCATCGCAGTCTTTAACACTGGTAGCATGCCGCGACAGCGTGGACGTGAACCGTATGTGCAGTTGACGGACTTTGAGCGAGGGCGTATAGTGGGCATGCGGGAGGCCGGGTGGACGTACCGCCGAATTGCTCAACACGTTGGCCGTGAGGTCTCCACAGTACATCGATGTTGTGGCCAGTGGTCGGCGGAAGGTGCACGTGCCCGTCGACCAGGGACCCGACCGCAGCGACGCACGGATGCACGCCAAGACCGTAGGATCCTACGCAGTGCCGTAGGGGACCGCACCGCCACTTCCCAGCAAATTAGGGACACTGTAGCTCCTGGGGTATCGGCGAGGACCATTCGCAACCGTCTCCATGAAGCTGGGCTATGGTCTCGCACACCGTTAGGCCGTCTTCCGCTCACGCCCCAACATCGTGCAGCCCGCCTCCAGTGGTGTTGCGACAGGCGTGAATAGAGGGACGAATGGAGACGTGTCGTCTTCAGCGAAGAGAGTCGCTTCTGACTGGTGCCAATGATGGTCGTATGCGTGTTTGGCGCCGTGCAGGTGAGCGCCACAATCAGGACTGCATACGACCGAGGCACACAGGGCCAACACCCAGCATCATGGTGTGGGGAGCGATCTCCTACACTGGCCGTACACCACTGGTGATCGTCGAGGGGACACTGAATAGTGCACGGTACATCCAAACCGTCATCGAACCCATCGTTCTACCATTCCTAGACCGGCAAGGGAACTTGCTGTTCCAACAGGACAATGCACGTCCGCATGTATCCCGTGCCACCCAACGTGCTCTAGAAGGTGTAAGTCAACTACCCTGGCCAGCAAGCTCTCCGGATCTGTCCCCCATTGAGCATGTTTGGGACTGGATGAAGCGTCGTCTCACGCGGTCTGCACGTCCAGCACGAACGCTGGTCCAACTGAGGCGCCAGGTGGAAATGGCATGGCAAGCCGTTCCACAGGGCTACATCTAGCATCTCTACGATCGTCTCCATGGGAGAATAGCAGCCTGCATTGCTGCGAAAGGTGGATATACACTGTACTAGTGCCGACATTGTGCATGCTCTGTTGCCTGTGTCTATGTGCCTGTGGTTCTGTCAGTGTGATCATGTGATGTATCTGACCCCAGGAATGTGTCAATAAAGTTTCCCCTTCCTGGGACAACGAATTCACGGTGTTCTTATTTCAATTTCCAGGAGTGTAGTAGTGTCGTACTCATGCGACACGAGCCCGACTCCACACCCGATTTAGCGTCGAGACGTCTTCTGGCACTTAATCCCTGCTCATGGAACCTATTTCGTATCGTCTGTGTCGACACCTGCACTCCTGTAGCTGTTCGGAGCTGCCGCCGTAGACTGTATGGTTTCTGCTTGCTGTTATACGGAGGTACCGGTCCTGAAGATTTTCTTCCGCTGTCATTTCTGTGAGGATCTCCATTGACCCTGTCGCCAGAAGCTTATTTCAGATTCTACACACATCACTTTGACTCACAGCGACATTCCCTGCTGTATTCACCAGTCTCATTCCCTGCACGTTATTGTTTTCCGAACCATACTGAAGCAACACAACTCCCGTAATGACACACAGCACCAGTACTGCAATGTTTACAGATGACACTGTTGCCACAGACTGTGCAAGTACTCCACCCTCACGGTATAAAACGGATTGTTTCCGCTGTATTGACACTACAGATAAACCAATGTATTGACATCACAACGTGTTTCTGGGTGAGAACGTTCAATATTAAAGTTTCGGCAGTATGCAACATTTATTTTTGACCGTTGTAGTTTGGATGCTTTTGAACCATTGTACAGCTTCGGAGTCGACGTTTGTGTAGGTCGGGCGCTTGGCGTAATAAACTTCCGCCGTGCAATTTAAATTGGGCGTAGGCCAGAAGTAGTGAGACAGGAGCGGCAGAGCAGCGTGTGGTGTCTGTGGCGGCGTGGCGCTTTGACGCGTGAGGTCATTGCGGCCGGCCGGCTGGCTGGTAGCCTGGCGCTGCGCCTCGCGCTGCCGACTGCTGCGCCGCGCCGCGATATGCCGGCTCTTCTCGGGTTGCAGAACGTGCCGCGCGTCTCCTCTCTCTCTCTCTCTCTCTCTCTCTCTCTCTCGTTCTGCAGCACAGCCAAGTAAAATACTGCGCTCGCACTGTGCCGTTGCATGTTGTTCACTTGCGACATAGAGTGTAGTCTGATAATTTCGGTAAATTTCTGTTGAAGAGTTTAACATTTGTGCTGCGCTTGCGTGTTTGTTAAGCTTCATTAGTCCAAGCATTTCAACAATGTACAGCGGACAGTTTATCGTTGACAGCCGTCTGAATTGGTCAGTCTGAAGCAGAGCTTCATGCTGTTTTTAAGTATTTTCACTTGAAAGGTTGGACTGCAACGCAAATCAAAACAAAATTGGATGAAGTTCACGCGGACTCTGCACCAACATTGAAGACAATTTACGTTTGTGTTAATGAGTTTAAATGTGGTCCAGATAAGCACAGAAGAAGAAGAAGAAGAAGAAGAGCGCTCAGGCCGTCCAATTGAGGTGACTGCCTAGGTCATATCGACAAAATCCACGATGTGATAATGCAAGTCCGTCAAATGAAAATTCGTGAGATTGCAGAGACTGTAGTCATCTCAAACTTGAGCGATTGCCTAATACAGGGAGAACTGGCTATGAAGAAACTGTGGGAGAAGTGAGTGCTGCGATTACTCAGTCGACCACAAGCCCATCCGAAACAATATTTCTATACGATATGTGGCGACGTTTTATCGCGATCCGCAAGACTTTTTGGACGATTTGTGACTGATGATGAAACCTAATCCCATCATTACACACCAGACTGGAAACGGCAGTCAGAACAGTGGACAAATGCTGCTGGAAAGACACCAGAGAAGGCAAAGGCTATTTCGTCTCCTTGTAAAGTGATGGTCACTGTTTTTTGAGATTTCCAAGGAGTAATCATCATAAATTACTTGGAGAAAGACAGAGACATAACAGTACCCTATTACGTTTCATTGTTGGATTGTTTGAAACTTGAGTTGGCTGGAAGAAGTCCAAGATCGGCACCCAAAAAAAGTGTTCTTTCAGTAGGATACTGCACCATTCCACACATAAGCGATAATAATGGCGACAATGCGTTAATTGGGATTTGAACTGGTGCTTCATCCACCGTATTCACCAAACTTAGCCCCATGTGACTTCTGCCTATTCCCTAACATGAAACTTTGGCTTGCTGGGAAGAAGGTATCATCAAATGAGGAAGTGATGGTTGCAGCCAACGAGTATTTTGCGCAGTTTGACAGAACCTGTTTATCCGATGGGACGAGAATTGGTCCAAGTGTATATTCGTGAAAGGAGACTGTGTCGAGAAGTAAGGTGAACTGTCTAAGAAACAAACATTTTTTCTTGCTTTTTTACCAGATCTATCAGAGCATCCTCGTAAGTGCACTGCACATGTGAGCCTGTGTATACTCACGCACATACACTAGACTTTCGTGGTGACGTCGATTCCGACCAAGGTCTCCGTCAGGTTTCCCTTGTTTGTAAGGCAAATGTCGCAACTGGAAACCCCCTCCCAAATTCCCACAAAGATTGTTGCATGGACAGCACTTTCCTCGTATAGTTTGATTTATATTACTTTACGTGTGACGTCTAATCTACAAAACTGCGACATGATCGCGACTACTACTCGCTGCAGAACCTCCCATAGCGGTCCGCTCATACTGACCGTAGAAACCTACTTTAAAGTTTCCATTTCGTGACAAAAAAAGTAAAAATCTGAAATTTACTTATGGTACACATGTATGTAGTATCAAAACATACGAAAAATCAGTTCTCAGTTATTATTAGGGCCACAGACATGCTACTTCTTCAAATATGCGAAATTCCCTCCCATGGAAAAGTTTCGTATTTCGGAACTGGCAATGACAGTGCTTCGCGCAGCGGAAGTGAGAACGCCGGAGGAATCCGACAACACTAATCTCCCTCCCGCTGGTTTGATGGCGGCGGCAGCAGACCACCAGCCTGCTAGCTGTACAGTACGAACTACTCCGAATCTGTCTATATACAGAGTGGTCAGAAACTGTCTGAAAACCTTCTAAGAGTGTTGCTGAGAAATAATTCAAATGTTCAAATGTGTGTGAAATCTTATGGGACTTAACTGCTAAGGTCATCAGTCCCTAAGCTTACACACTGCTTAACCTAAATTATCTTAAGGACAAACACACACACACACACACACACACACACACACACACACACACACACACACACACACACACGCGCGCCCGAGGGAGGACTCGAACCTCCGCCGGGACCAGCTGCACAGTCCATGACTGCAGCGCCCCAGCCGGCCGGAGCGGCCGAGCGGTTAAAGGCGCTACAGTCTGGAACCGCACGACCGCTACGTCGCAGGTTCGAATCCTGCCTCGGGCATGGATGTGTGTGATGTCCTTAGGTTAGTTAGGTTTAAGTAGTTCTAAGTTCTAGGGGACTTATGACCACAGCAGTTGAGTCCCATAGTGCTCAGAGCCATTTGAACCATTTGCAGCGCCCCTGACCGCTCGGCTAATCCCGCGCAGCAGAAATAATTGTTAAGAAAACATTCAATAAGCTGAAGTTAGCCAATCAGGCCGCTTTGCGTGCAGATTCAAGTGGCCCGCCAAGACGACGACGTTTGGTTTCCTAAAACCGAATAAGATAGCGATACAAAAACTGGACATGGGGCTGTAGTACGGATCGAAGCTGAGCCAAAGTCTGAGCTGTCTCGTGCACTATCATCCATGTTGTGAGAATAACTGACACTACTTGCATCTGGCAGGCCGCTTGAATTTGCGCGCCCTACGTCCTGATTGGCTAACTTCAGTGCTAATAAACTATGAAACAGTGCAGTATATCGAATTTCTTTTGTAACTAAACGATTCGATTCTGTTTGAGTCACGAAACTAAATTACGAGTATTTTCAAAAGATCATTACTATTGTGACAGTTTTGAAAGACTCTTATGTTGTTTATACAGGGGGATTTTTTTCGACCGTGTACGTACTGTAGGGATTGATCGACTAGAGGATACGGAACAAATAAGGTCTAATGATCTTACGTCCGGAAATGCATGGTTTTCATGCTAGAGGCCATTTATTCAATCATACATTCTGACAGAGACTGCGGTGGTCTAATAAGCGCTGTACCATGCAGCCACAGTTACAGTATGTGTTGAAAATTGTTTCCATGTGCCTCAACGCATGCGTGTACGCGCTGTGGCAACTTCTGTCTCACACGTTCACATCGGCCAGACTACATTCGAACGGTGTCAAAGGCAGCATGAATACGCTTCTCCAGTGTCTCCACATCTGGAATGGGCTCTATATACACGATACATTTGAGATGGCCGTATAACCAGAAATCGCGCGGGTTGAGATCCGGTGAACGAGCAGGCCGTGCAACTTGACCCCTCGCGCGACCCATCGACCAGGGAAGACACGATTGAGATGCGTCCGGACGTTAACGGCGAAGTGGGCTGGAGCACCAACATGTAGCAGCCACATAACGCTTCGAATCATCAGTGGCACTTCTTCCAGTAGGGGAGGCATAGTCACCCGCTAGAAACGCCGATAGTTAAGGCCTGTTATGCGACGTGGAAAGAAGACTGGTCCCAAAATACGGTCTCCAATTATCCCGGCCCACACATTCTGGCTGCACCGATGCTGATGATTCTCTGTCACCATATCATAAACGTTCTGCATACTATCCCGCAGATGACGGTCGTGAAAGCTGAAGGTACCACTCCGAGTAAAGGTGACCTCATCTGTGAATAGGATGGATGACGCAAATCCCGGAATAGTGGTTGCCTGGTGAAGAAACCAGTGATAAAACTGCTCCTGGTGTGGAAAGCCTGTCACTGGTAAGCCCTGCACACGCTGTAAGTGATAAGGGTAGTAACAGTTGTCATGGGGAATGTTCCACACGGTCGTCCGGCTTACTCTGAGCTGGCCGGCCAACTGCGTGATATTGACACGGCGGTCGCCTTCCATAGTGTTAATCACATTTTCCCCCAAGTCTGGTGCCCGAACATTTCGGGTACGTCCTTCATGATTTCCTGCTTCCTGGAATGACCCTGTCTCACACAAACTGCGAAACACTGTTGCAAACACTGAATGCTGTGACAGTTGTCGGCGGGGATAGGTCTCCTGGTACAACCTTGCTGCTCGCCGCCCGTTACCATTTTGCCTTTCCGTAAGTAAACTCCACTTCGGCAAGCTCTCGATTCGAATACGGAACCATTGTGTACAACGCTGTATCACATCCGCTAAAAGGTATTTCAGTAAGAGAACTGAATCGGACACAACATTACCAATTACTGTGGCAGGATAGGTCGCTAGGACATGAAGTATGAGGAGCAGTACCTTCCTGTAGGAGGAAACCATGCATACTGTAACTGTGGTTGCATGGTACAACGCGTATTAGACCGCAGGCTCTGTAACAAAATACTATAATTCAATAAATGTTCTCTAGCATGGAACCCATGCATTTCCGGACTTAAGTTCATTAGATATTTTTATTCCGTATTCTCTCATCGATCAGCCACTAGAGTTTGTACACGGTGGAAAAAAATCACGCTGCATGAGTTATCAATAATTACTTTTTTTCAATTTGTAGAATTAATGTGGTGGAGGTTACACTTTCCTTAAAAGTCCACCCATTACATACAAAGAGGTTGTGCTTTGTCCCGTACATCAATGATGATAAAAGTGAGACATATGCGTAACAAATACCAAATATCTCAAAAAATGTCGTCTCCAAGTTGTAGATAGTACCTGCAGTAGTCCAGAAATTGCTCCAGTATTCTCCTCGAAACAAATAAATGAATTAATTGACAGCACGACACAACAGTAACTACATAAGGGCTACTGCAGTGCTGTACACAGTTTTTTATTATTACTCGTATTATTTTTATTGGAGTGGTTAGGAACAAAGCATTAACAAGCTGTAGCCGTCCAATTTCCGCCATTTCAGAAGTAAGGAGTGCAGCAATAAAGTGATTCACGGGCAGTAAGTATAGCGCACACGTCTGAACTTGTTCTATTTTAAATGGGGTTGCAGTGTGGAGATCAATCAAGTGCCGCAGTGGAGTGGAGTAATGCAGGGGAAGGATGTTTTGTAACAAGTGTGTACTCTCACTGTGGATAGTTAGCTTTCTTTTCTGAGAAGGAGTTGTGGGTTGCACTTGCAATGCACCACGAATTCCTTCGTCATTCTCTCTCTCTCTGTCTGTCTGTCTTTCATCATTTTAAAAGTAAAAGTGCCTAAAGACGGGAAAATTGCTCAAGTCACACCAATACTCAAAAAGGGAAGTAGGAGTAATCCGCTGAATTACAGGCCTATATCACTAACGTCGATTTGCAGTAGGGTTTTAGAACATATACTTTTTTCGAACACTATGAAGTACCTCGAAGAAAACGATTTATTGAAATGTAGTCAGCACGGATTCAGAAAATATCCTTCTT
This sequence comes from Schistocerca serialis cubense, assembly GCF_023864345.2. Taxonomy (NCBI): domain Eukaryota; kingdom Metazoa; phylum Arthropoda; class Insecta; order Orthoptera; family Acrididae; genus Schistocerca; species Schistocerca serialis. Next base: position 449,307,292 of record NC_064639.1, on the reverse strand, counting down.
GTGAAACACAACTGGCTCTTTATACTCATGAAGTAATAAGTGCTATCGACAGGGGATGTCAAATTGATTCCATATTTTTAGATTTCCAGAAGGCTTTCGACACCGTTACTCACAAGCGTCTTCTAATCAAACTGCGTGCCTACGGAGTGTCGCCTCAGTTGTGCGACTGGATTCGTTGTTTCCTGTCAGAAAAGTCACCGTTCGTAGTAATAGACGGAAAGTCATCGAGTAAAACAGAAGTAATATCCGGCGTTCGCCAAGGAAGTGTTATAGGCCCTCTATTGTTCCTGATCTATATTAACGACATAGGAGACAATCTGAGTAGCCGTCTCAGATTGTTTGCAGATGATGCTGTCATTTACCGTCTTGTAAAGTCATCAGAAGATCAAAGCGACTGGCAAAATGATTTAGATAAGATATCTGTATGGTGCGAAAAGTGGCAGTTGACCCTGAATAAGGAAAAGTGTGAAGTTATTCACATGAGTACTAAAAGAAATCAGCTAAATTTCGATTACGCGATAAGTCACACAAATCTGAAGGCTGTAAATTCAACTAAATACTTAGGGATTACAATTACAAATAACCTAAATTGGAACGATCAGATAGATAATGTTGTGGGTATAGCAAACCAAAGACTGCGATTCATTGGCAGAACACTTACAAGGTGCAACAGGTCTACTAAAGAGACTAATTACACAACGCTTGTCCGCCCTATTTTGGAGTACTGCTGTGCGGTGTGGGATCAGCATCAGGTGGGACTGACTGATGACATCGAAAAAGTACAAAGAAGGGCAACTCGTTTTGTACTATTGCGAAATAGGGGACATAGTGTCACAGATATGATACGTGAATTGGAGTGGCAATCATTAAAACAAAGGCGTTTTTCGTTGCGACGGGATCTTCTCATGAAATTTCAATCACCTACTTTCCCCTCCGATTGCGAAAACAATCTGTTGGCACCCACCTACATAGCGACAAATTATCATCACGATAAAATAAGAGAAATCAGGGCTCCCACAGAAAAATTTAAGTGCTCGTTTTTCCCGCGTGTCGTCCGAAAGTGTAACGGTAGAAAGACAGCTTGAAGGTGGTGCATTGAACCCTCTACCAGGCACCTTATTGCGAATAGCAGAGTAATCACGTAAATTTAGATGAGAAGGGTTCCAAGAGAAGCTTAGGTGCTAAAGTTGGTGACAATGTGGGGAAGAGGGGGGGGAGGGGGGGTTGGGAACCACTGGTGTAGTCCGTTGTTCGTTTTATCAGCATGTTTTAACAGGGACAGTAAAACTTGAAGAATAAGCAGTACTCCAGCAGCGGCAGCACCGCTGTGGTCCGCACTGACTGCTGCCGTCAAGCATGCAGCACTACTAACAAGGGAAACTCCCCATCGCACTCTCCTCAGATTTAGTGGTACGATCGTCCAGTTTATAGCTCTTCAAAAATTGGAACATATCAAGCATGAAAACAGGAAGAAGGCGTACGGAATAGTGAAAAGAGAAGCAAAATAGAAACAATTAACGGTCCAAGCTGAAGATGGGCAGCATCGATTGAATTTAAAGAGCCACGGCGTAGTGGTTATGCAGTCACGGTGTTGGACTGCGACGGGGGAGATATGTGTTCGAATCTCTCTCGTGCCCCACCATTTTTCCTCCTCACAAAATTATAAATTGCCTGTCCGAGCATTGATGTCTCTGTTCACTGTATTCAGATTTGTGTGTGTGTCGTGGTGTAACGTCTTTTTGCAACAGCGAGGTGTAAGAAAGGGACCCCCAGACGTACGTACCTCCTATTTCTTCTACACAAGTATCCCATGTTATGACTTTCGCGTTCCGTTTTGAAAGTTTTCACTCTTGAATTTCTTTGTTATAACATAATTCAGGTCCGTCTATTTGTTGTTTTTTTATTTCTGTGATAGGTCTATGTGGCATCTCGCCTGCTCTCATTATTCATGACTTTTTCTTGCGACGGTAATATATTCTTATGATCTGTATTCTATAACCAAAATATTGTATTGTATTGCATAAAACCGGGGACATAGAAACGGTGGAGAGGCTCCATCCTGCCGTAACCCTCAGTGGTTCACAACCCCGCAACAGGCCACAGCAGTCCACCCATCCCACTGCCCCCCACCCCCCCACCCACCACATCGAACCCAGGGTTATTGTGCGGTCACCGCAATAACTGCGGAACAGATTAAAGTAACAACTGTAAACAACAGAGGCGCAGTCGACCATTCAGTTGTGAGCACGTAGTGTTAAGTAGTGGACGTGAGGACGTAGTGTGTCAACGTTGATGTGTTACAAATCGCAATGGAACAACATCTCAAAATCAAGTGCTCAAGACATTCTCCGAATATTTTGAAGAAGGGGAAAGTGTGTGGAAAGTTTGTCCCGCACACCTCGACTCCCGAACAAAAACGACGACGCCGGGACACCTTGTTTGAAAATCAAAACCCAAACAATTCTTTTCGCGAAAAAAATCAGCAGAGATGACGAGACTTTATGTTATCAATACGAAGCTACCGCATAACCAAAAAGTGCAGAAAGTCACATGAAGGGCCAATGCTTTGGCGACATAACCGACATTCAAGCCAGTGTGGCGCGTCCCAAAGAAAGACTTCTCCGGCAATTTCACATGGTTGCATGAACGTTCTATGCGTTGCCTTCAAGTGCGGGGAGACTATGTAGAACACTGAAGCATTGAAACCACCATCTTAACTCGTCGTTTCTTTTTCTTAAATCCAGTCTCGAAGCTCTGTGGCCTGTGAGGGTAGTTTGACATTTTTCTCGGGGATTGTTGGGACTGCAGATATCCATAGAACGCTGTCGTTGTTGACTTGTCTGCGTTCATTGACAACTTTATGTAACTGTGCATTGTATACCAGTCATTAGTCGTTTGTAGCCTCACACTGCGCGAAGTGCCAAGCTACATTGTAAATATGGTACACGGTTTTGAAACAGCTTGGTAAATTAGTGTACCGGACAATTATTCACATGCGTTTTCCCTGCAGTGCTCTTTCGGGCTGTGGTTTTAAGTTACAACTCTCGACCCACCCGTCAGCTTGAATTCTGCTAGTTGCTGTCATATAGAAGCCCACATATATAGCCTCTGAATATCTGCAACCAGGCTGTTGTAGAGATTTTTTTTAATGTTACTTGAACTATTTGTGAAATCCCGCGACTGAAATTAGTGTTACTTGAAATATTTGTAAAATCCCGCGACTGAAATTAGTAGTTTGTTTTTTCAGCAATACAAATGCAGATGTCATTTAGCAATACAAATGCAGATGTCATTCTTGATTTTTATATACTGTTGTTGACTGTGGGGGCGTTTCGTGAAATAATTTCAATTTTCAGCTTTTATTCAAGAAGTATTGCATACTTATATGCCTGTCATAAGAGAACCAGAGTTCCTTTGAGGTAACAAAATGTGCAAAAGGAGATAATTTCAGTGTAACAGATTGCAGCAGTCAGTGGAAACCCCTATCGTTGACGGGAGCTGGTGCCAGAATGATGCGGGAAAGAGGCAAATAAACCGTGACTAATCTCTTTACTTGAACTATTCGTGTCCCAGCATCTTCCGTGGACCTGTATATAGCTTGCCTTGGCGTAACAGTACTCAGCGTGCAAAACTCACGTAGATTTGCGTTGCTGGTCGTTGTCTTCACGGTTTCAGATCATAACCATCACCGACTATGTCGTCGTGATTCATTTGCTATGACAGGTGGTCGTTATTACGAGAGAAATTACGATATATATTTGACATTCTTGTCATATTGAGTACGTAAGTATTTATTTTTCCTGTCACGAGGATGCCACATCTCCTAATATAGGTATTTTCAAAAAGTTCAAGAAACCAACAAAATGAACGAAACTTGTCACGTTACTAAGAAACTACTTGTCGTAACGCAATAAAGTACGATTGATTGCCGTTGTTGAACTGTAACATTACGGCGTGATCAGCTTAACATGTATTTCATTCCTGCGAAAAGTAATATGTACAAAACGTAAAACAAAAGAATTGGAACTGATGATAGAAATTTTTATTCTTAATACAGATGCTCACTTACCGGACGCTACCTTCGAAGTAGGGTCCATTTGAGTCTACACCATCGGCCCTTAAAATTTCAAAACCATGGAGACAAATGCAGCAGACGTCAAATCGGCATGATGCGTACTGTAGCCTTGGGTATGCAAATCATTAGTGCTTGAGCGCAACCTGGAGTAACGGTATATACATTCTGAGTTTAAAGAAATACACATAACACGCAATAGGTTCGCCATTCCGAAATTGCATTTCGTTGTTGGTTGTTTGCGAGTAGATGCATGTTAGGCATTGTGTTGGGAAGAGTAACGTCTACCAGCCGAGGTCTAAATTCGGCAGCGGCAGAATCATGGCGCATCGATATTGGTGTTTATCGATCCCTGTCGTTGTTCGCGTTGGTTGACATTCCACAACAGCCTTGCAAATACGGAATCCATACATTCAGGAGGGTCAAATTCAGTGCCATGCAGAATGATGGTACACCTCATATTGTCCGTCACACATCATGCGGTGGCTTGTGGTGTTGTTCTATTATACATGTGCTTGGTTGCTAATGCCCTGTTAGTAGTGATAGTAACCTAAATGAAAACGACAACAATAACAATAATTGACTTTAAATATCGACAGTAAGTTTTTTGGTGCTTCATACCGTTCACGACAGAGGAACGAGAAAATAAAAGCCTTCCATTACGTTGACAGTATTGCTTATAATGTAATTATGTCTAAAGAGATCTTACGTCGGGAGCGTCGATGCTGGAATAGTAAGAAAAAAGTACGTGTAAATAAAAGAGGTTGTCAGAGAGATACGAATATAGTTCGGAGCGCAACAGGTCAGGCATAACACTGGATGACGAGGGGCGCTGTGTGTCGCTTCGCAGTCGGCTGGGTCGGCTGTGTGATGGCATCTGGGCTGGAAGCGCGCCTGCCATTCCACCTGTTGAGTGGGCAATCGACAGGAAATCAGCGGCGCCGCTCGCGACCTGCACCGCCTCGCCATCTCTGGGCGGCGTGCGGAACTAATGGTGCAGCCTCGCCGTTGACAGCGTCCTCTCCCCCCTCCCCCCCTCCACCCCCGCCCGACGCTTCGCTGTGCGATAAGTGGCGTCCGATCACGCGTGGTACTCGCAGGAAACCACTGAGCCGCTCCGCGCCGAACAGCCGACTGTTTGTTTTTCGCGATAGCGACACATTATCGGCTGCGAGCGCTTCCGTTACAGGAAGGCGTCAATGGATTTTGCGAAACGGCGCCAGCCCCTCACCTGCAGTTTGCTGTGGACTGAAAGACTTTCTTTTACTTTTTCCTGTACAGGATGCCCTTTGATAAGCCTGGAAGCACTGTACTTGCGAAAGAAGCTTCTGTGCTGCGGATGAATATAATATCTAGGTTCTAGTCTGCAGACTGTAAAATTGGTGAAAAACAGTGTAGATCGCAATGGTTATTTTGCTTAAAATGACCTGTTTCGGCCTAATCCTAGGCCATCTTCAGAATATCACTGTGAAGGACAGAAATGGTGCTAGTTACATAAACAAGTCAGTGACTTAAAGTACAGTAATTATGCTTATTAAAGGCGAAGAGTCGTTACGCATCAGCTGAAGCTGACGATGTGCAGAAAAATCAGTAGACTTCAGTCGCTGAAACTGCTGCTGTTGGCTAGGTAGCATCGCGTTATATAGATCAGGCGAGGGTGTGTTTGTTTGTGCTGTACAACATCAACGATTTACTTAAATTACGTATCATTTGAAGATGCAGTTTATGTAAAAGTGAATAATTATAAATAAAGTAGTGCCTATAGGACAGAACAGATGGTTAATAAGATCATTTAAAAATTATTAATATGACAGACGTCGCCGTCAGTGATACTGAAACAAATTTTTTATGTACAACCCATATATATACATTAAAGTAATTTATTATAAACTTTATGTAGACGACACTGTACTGTTATAGGATGACTCTAAAGAAGAAATTAATAGTGTCATGAATTCTTTAAATGATTTGCATCCAGAATTGAAGGTCACCCATTGAGCATGAATAAGAAGGGTCCATCAATCTTTTAGACTTAACTATTTCCAATAACAATGGTAAACATGTATTTGATGTTTTTAGGAAACCAACTACGACTGATGTCATCATAATACCAATTTGTGTCACCCCACAAAACTTAAGAAAGCTTTTTCCTCATCAATGCTGAACGGGATAGTTAAACTGCCGTTATCTGCAGAACAGGTGCAAAAAGAATTATTGATTCTAAAATAAATTGCGTTCAGCAATGACTGTGATCCATGTGTCATTGACAATAAGTTTCAGAAAATTCAGTTAAAACAGCTACAATCACCCACGAAACAAGTTTTTACAAAAATAACGTACATGGGAACGATATCTGAGAGAATAAACAAACTATTTAGAAAACTTGGTATAACTCTCGCCTTTTCGACCACAAATATGCTTTTGAATAAACTCAAGCATGTGATTGGAAATACTATTAATCGCCATTATAGTTCAGGAGTTTAGAATTTAACTTGCAGTGGCTGACAAAATATATATTGGTCAAACTGGGCATACTTTCACACCACGTTTCAACGAACATATTCCGGGTACAGCACGCAATAAATCAGTCTTTGGACAACATTTGTATTGTAATAATCATTCAGAAGGAGATGTCATTCATAACTTCTAGATTCTGCATGCTATTCCAAAAGGTTTACTCCTGAACGCCCTGGAAGAATTAGAAATCTTTGTACATTTTAAAAATAATTCGTCAACCCTGTTGAATGAACAGGTGAACTTCCGAGAAAAAGGTTCCTTCGAGTTATTTGAAGATGTCTTTGAAATAGATGGCTGCTTTTCTCTTTTACCTTAATCCAGTGGCATTTTCATTTTGTAAACCAAAATCTCGTAACAGATAGCTGTGTATAATTATGTTGTTGTGGATTTATTAACGAAATGTTGCCGTGAGTGACTACTCTAGAATTTTTTCTAGTTTTAACTGACCATGCGCTCTTTTATCACCAGTTTTTATACGCTGACGTAATTTCTCGAGAAATAACGGTTTATGGGTTTCAAATACATTGTTTTGTGAAAAAATAGTTCCGTATTAAACAATATGATCAGCATTCCAGTTTTATTATATGATAAGATTTTATATTTTGACGTAATTTCATCACAATTACTGTTTATTGGCTTCCAAGTAATATTGCTCTTCTGTAAAACAAGTCTGTATTACGAGTATGATTAGCTTTTTGCCGGAAACTTGTAGCAAAAATTGTACTGGCGTCCCTTCAGAAGACACCATCCTGATTATCTGTGACAGCTGCGGTCGACTTCAGTCGTTATGTTACACATGGCGTCCATGATATACATAATTATTTGATATTTGCTGGCCATCTTACTACGACATCTCCATGGCAACGACGTCCGTATATCAGGTTCAGGCCAGAAGAGTGCGCCAATGCCAAACTAAATTTCGAATTATTCAGAACACAGTGTAGTTGCTGTATAATTATCATAGATGATAATTATTTTACATTAATCCATTTATTTATTCCATGCACACATTCTGTTGATTAAATAGCAGATGCTATGGATACATTATGCCCGTTAAATAAATTGTTTCCGCCCGATAGTACTGCAAGAGGTAAGAGAAGTCATTTTTAAATAATCTTATTATAATTATTCTCAATTTTTGGCCATCTGTTCTGTCCTGTAGGCACTACTTTTTTTGTAATTATACACTTTGAGGTAAACTGTATCTTCAAATGATACGTAATTTACGTAAATCGTCCCTCGTTGGCTGACGTTGTCGTCATACAACACAAACACGCCTTCATCAGATTTAGATGACGCAGTGCAGCCTAGCCAGCAGCAGCAGTTTCAGCAAACGAGGTCTGCTGACTGTAATGGACATAGCCAGCTTCAGCTGATGGGTAACGACTCTTCGATTTTAAAAAGTATAAATTATTTTAAGTCACTGACTTCTTTGTGTAACTAGCGCGATCTGTACCCTTCACAGTGCTATTCTGAAGAGGGCCTAAGACTAGGCCGAAGCCGGTCATTTTAAATAAAATAACCATTGCGATCGAGGCTGTATTTCACTAGTTTTATATAGCTTACAAGATCGCTGTTCTCCGAAAATGTTACAAAAAGTTTCTCCGTACACAGATTATTTTGCCTTTTGCTCTATTCAGTGTAGATAAATCTTTCAGACGCAACACGCCAATCTTGACGACCTTCAGAGAGAGAGAGAGAGAGAGAGAGAGAGAGAGAGAGAGAGAGGGAGAGGAGGGGATAACAGGAACAGACTGTTCACAGAAATGAAGAACACAGGAAGATAAAATTTCCGAAGCTCTCGTAACCACTTTTTGACGGATTATCTGTTGATTTCATCTTGGGATTTCTGCCGACATTTGTTTACTGATTTTCTGACGTTTCGCCACGGTGGCTACCAGCAATGGAGGGTGAATTTTTGACAATTAAAGTCGCGCTCGCGAAACATCAGAAAAATCAGTAAACAAGCATCGGCCGAAAATCCGAGACGAAAGCCAACAGACATTACGTTAGTATAGAAATAACCTTGACGAAAAAAAAAGTTATGCAGCCCTGCAGGAATCATAATTCTGTCACAGGGGAGGATGACAGAAATATGTCTTTTTTCCCCAACTATAATTTAATCATCAAGGGATCACCAATTTAGTATTGGAGGGCAGCGTGGAGGGTAAAAATCGTAGAGGGAGACCAAGAGATGAATACACTAAGCAGATTCAGAAGGATGTAGGTTGCAGTAGGTACTGGGAGATGAAAAAGCTTGCACAGGATAGAGTAGCATGGAGAGCTGCATCAAACCAGTCTCAGGACTGAAGACCACAACAACAACAACAATTTAATTTATACCTGATGCGGCCGCTGTTGAGATCTTCAGTAAGGAGAATGATGTAGCTGTCCGCGTTAGTCTATCCAGTGCAAGCCTCATCATCTCTGTATAGCTACTGCAATGTACATCATTTGAACCTTTTTTCTGAATTCATTCCGTGATGTCGTCTACAATTGTTACTTCCCACACTTCCCTCCAACATCACATTGACAATTCCTTGAGGCTTCAGAACGTGATCGCTTCTCATAGTAAAGTTGCACCATAAATTTCCTTTCTCACCAAACCGCTTCAGTACGTCCTCATCTCCTCTTGAGTTACGCGATCTACCCATCTGATAGTCAGCATTCTTTCGCAACGGCACATCTCAGAAGCTTTTGTCATCTTCGAGTCTACACTGCTTACCATCCACTGCCGTACGGAGCTGCACTCCAGACAAATACCTTCAGAAAATACTTCCTAATGCTTAACTTTATGTTAAACGTTAACAAATGCCTCTTTTTTAAAAGTCATTTCTTTCCTATAGCCAGTTTTCATTTTATGTCTTCTCTGCTTCAGCCACCGTCAGTTATTTTGCTGCCTGAATAGCAAAACACATCTGCTACCTTCAGTGCTTCGTTTCCTGTTCTAATTCCGTCAGCGTCGCCTGATCTAATTCGGTTACTTTCCATTATTATTGTTTTGCTTTTGTTGATGTTCATCTTATATCCTCCTTTCAAGACACTGCCCATTCCGTTCAGCTGCACTTTGCCGTCTCTGACAGCATTACAATGTCGTCGACATTTCATCATCTTGTCCAAACTTCTTGAATTCTTTTATTGCGTGTTCAGTGTACAGATTAACATCGGGGATAGGCTACAACTCTGTCTCATTCCCTTTTCAACTAGGGCTATCCTCTGATGTCCTTTAAGTCTTACAACTGCAGTGTGGGTTTTGCTCCGTGTGTTTTATCCCTTGTACCTTCAGATATAGATCGTAACTTCCGCCTTAAAAAAGACAGTACCGATAATGATCAGCTCAGTCAGTTTCGCGCAGCGTGTAGACTGCAAGAAAGTCACGATGGCGAAAGTAAGAAACTACTGGAAATTGGTGAACGTTTCGTCCTCACGGCCAATGGATTATTTTGATCTTCCTCTTGACATGCGACACTGTAGATACTGTGTGTTTCAATACAGACTTTCTGACTGTCTGGTGATATCGTAAACTGTAGATCAGACCCCCCCCCCCCCCCTCCCGTCCCTCTGTTTCTGCTCTTCTTGCGCGCCAAACAAATACGTCGATGAACATTTTTGTTTGAGGATTCGAAACGGCTAACTCGTGAGCATATGACAAAGCACAACCGTTTGTTGCCCTACCATGGTCACGGAAGGGATTCCTAACGTTACGTTTTCCACCAAATGCTGTCCTGGGAACTAATGCAAGGGGTAGTCATGAAGCATTAGTTATCGCCTCGAAAAAGTAATGTTTTTTTTTTTTTTGCACTTTCTGCATTAGGCCAATTGTGGCCTGTTACTGTGTCCCCCCCCCCCCGCGCTTTCTCTTTTCCCTTTAAATCCAGAGTTCGTTATAATATGTTGTATAGAAAAAAGCAAAAGGAAAGCTGAAGTTCTAAACACCGCGCAGGAGGATAGTGCAGATATACCAGACTCCCTTCGGGAGTACAAATAGGTATCTCTGACGTCTAAAAGTAATTCAAAGAGTTGGAGAAAAAAAAATCGCCAGCTCAGCTTTACGGACAATTCTCTACGACATTGTCACTTTACGTAGCTTGCATTTATCGCGAATATCTCCCCAGAGACTGGAAAAAGCACAGGTGACTGCCCTGTATAAAAAGGGTAAAAATACCGACCTGCGACATTGCAGAACAATTTTACCAACGTTGCTCAGCTACAGAAGTCTTGAACATGTTGTAAGTTCGAATATATTAATTTTCCTTGAGGCAGAAGAGCTTTTGCCCTCAACTCGGCGCGGATTTAGAAAGCATCGTTCATACGACTCAGCTTGACTGTTTCTCGCACGATAGCATGCGAATGATGAATAAAGGGCAATAGATGTATTTAATATTCCCAGATTTTCCGAAAACCATTGACACAGTGCCCCACTGATATGTATGTGGCTTGAAGGCTTTTCAAATAATAGAAACTGGAACGTTGTCCTGAATGGCGAGTGTTCATCAGAGACGAGGGCAGCATCAGGAGTGCCCCAGGGAAGTGCGATAGGGTCGCTCCTGTTTCCTATACAGCACTATCAGAATTTTGACTGGATGGAAGAAATTTGTGTAGTCGCAAATTTTTGTACTGGTGTAGGAAGGAGTGTCGTGAACAGCGTACTAAAAATCGTGACCAATGGAGTGCGAACGTTTGGATGCCGGGGGGGGGGGGAGCTTTTCAGGATACTCTTCCAGTACAAGATTAAACTACGTTCAATTTCCTAAAAAAAATAGTCCTATTCATTTTTCTCTACAGCTAATTTTCTGCGTTGCAGAAGATAGAAAAATCGCATATTATTAAAATTATTGCTTTAAAGGTATTAAATTAATGTCTGTTTTTAAATCAAGTGGGTTAAAAACATACATTAAGTGTGTGTACCACGTCTAAGTACGTAGAGCCGTATTAAGGGATAACTTGTGGTCTGGGTATGCAGCAAGGCGTAAGGAGTGTGGGTGGGGCTAGAATTGCAAGCGAATGCAGGCCATACACTTAACTCCTCCATTGGTCTGCAAACTGAAGATCGAGCATGTGCTTTTCAATTCTGTATACCCCACTACGTAAGAGGAAGCAGCTATAGGGTGCTTCACAAAGTTCGTACCGGCATCCTGTACAGCAGCTGTATTGTTCTTCCGAGAAAGGGAGCTTCCCTCACCACGTGCGCTGCTCACGTTTATGTTTACAGACGGATTATATTCATCAGCGGAGATACAATACTGCGTGAAGAGTTTGACAGAGCACTGAAAGACCTTAGTCGAAACAAGGCCCTGGGAGTAGATAACATTCCATTAGAACTACTGACTGCCCTGGGAGAGCCAGTCCTGACGAAACTCTACCATCTGGTGAGCAAGATGTATGAAACAGGCGAAATACCCTCAGACTTCAAGAAGAATATAATAATTCCAATCCCAAAGAAAGCAGGTGTTGACAGATGTGAAAATTACCGAACTATCAGTCTAATAAGTCACGGCTGCAAAATACTAACGCGGATTCTTTACAGACGAATGGAAAAACTAGTAGAAGCCGACCTCGGGGAAGATCAGTTTGGATTCCGTAGAAATGTTGCGACACGTGAGGCCATACTGACCCTACGACTTATCTTAGAAGAAAGATTAAGGAAAGGCAAACCTACGTTTCTAGCATTTGTAGACTTAGAGAAAGCTTTTGACAATGTTGATTGGAATACGCTCTTTCAAATTCTGAAGTTGGCAGGGGTAAAATACAGGGAGCGAAAGGCTATTCACAATTTGTACAGAAACCAGATGGCAGTTATGAGAGTCGAGGGGTATGAAAGGGAAGCAGTGGTTGGGAAGGGAGTGAGACAGAGGTGTAGCCTCTCCCCGATGCTATTCAATCTGTATATTGAGCAAGCAGTGAAGGAAACAAAAGAAAAATTCGGAGTAGGTATTAAAATCCATGGAGAAGAAATAAAAGCCTTGAGGTTCGCCGATGACATTGTAATTCTGTCAGAGAAAGCAAAGGACTTGGAAGAGCAGTTGAACGGAATGGATAGTGTCTTGAAAGGAGGGTATAAGATGAACATCAACAAAAGCAAAACGAGGATATGGAACGTAGTCGAATTAAGTCTGGTGATGCTGAGGGAATTAGATTAGGAAATGAGACACTTAAAGTAGTAAAGGAATTTTGCTATTTGGGGAGCAAAATAACTGATGATGGTCGAAGTAGAGAGGATATAAAATGTAGACTGGCAATGGCAAGGAAAGCGTTTCTGAAGAAGAGAAATTTGTTAACATCGAGTATAGATTTAAGTGTCAGGAAGTCATTTCTGGAAGTATTTGTATGGAGTGTGGCCATGTATGGAAGTGAAACATGGACGATAAATAGTTTGGACAATAAGAGAATAGAAGCTTTTGAAATGTGGTGCTACAGAAGAATGCTGAAGATTAGATGGGTGGATCACATAACTAATGAGGAAGTATTGAATAGGATTGGGGAGAAGAGAAGTTTGTGGCACAACTTGACTAGAAGAAGGGATCGGTTGGTAGGACATTTTCTGAGGCATCAAGGGATCACCAATTTAGTGTTGGAGGGCAGCGAGGAGGGTAAAAATCGTAGAGGGAGACCAAGAGATGAATACACTAAGCAGATTCAGAAGGATGTAGGTTGTATTAGGTACTGGGAGATGAGGAAGCTTGCACAGGATAGAGTAGCATGGAGAGCTGCATCAAACCAGTCTCAGGACTGAAGAGCACAACAACAACAACATATTCATCAGCATTTCCTCTGTATTTCTCTTACTTGTGTATACAAAACCAGTTCAACGAGCCCGTGTTTATATAGCAGAGTTATTTTCACTTCGTTAAGTGAGTAGTAAATAGCAGTTGTTAAAGCGAACTTATAATTAAAATACGTTGCAATAAACAATGGTTGAGAAGTGCATAACTCAGTGTATACCTCAGAAACCTTTGCAGTGTTGATGGGGAAGAGATTGAATGGGTGTGTTGATGGGAAAGGGATTGTATTGGTGAATGTGGCACATGCCTGAATACTGGTTTGAGTCCCGGTCGGGAACAAATTTTCACATGTCTATAGTCACCCATACAGCGGATGTAATATCGTATTCGCAATTTGTGAATACGTTTTATACTTTTGAGGTGGTTTAGATAGTCTGCTTTTGCGACTAATTGCGGAAAGATCCTACATACCAACATACTCCTACACCTTCCGTAAGAACTACGAAGACAAGATAAAAGAAATTTGGGCTCGTATGGAGACGTGTACACTATTTGCTGAAAAGTATCTGGATAACTATTAATGGACATTAATACGAGGTGTGTCCACCCTTCGCCTTCATAACGGCTTGAACTCTGTCGTGGACACTTTCTACATCTACATCTACATCCATACTCCGCAAGCCACCTGACGGTGTGTGGCGGAGGGTACCCTGAGTACCTCTATGGGTTCTCCCTTCTATTCCAGTCTCGTATTGTTCGTGGAAAGAAGGATTGTCGGTATGCTTCTGTGTGGGCTCTAATCTCTCTGATTTTATCCTCATGGTCTCTTCGCGAGATATACGTAGGAGGGAGCAATATACTGCTTGACTCTTCCGTGAAGGTATGTTCCCGAAACTTTAACAAAAGACCGTACCGAGCTCCTGAGCGTCTCTCCTGCAGAGTCTTCCACTGGAGTTTATCTATCATCTCCGTAACGCTTTCGCCATTACTAAATGATCCTGTAACGAAGCGCGCTGCTCTCCGTTGGATCTTCTCTATCTCTTCTATCAACCCTATCTGGTACGGATCCCACACTGCTGAGCAGTATTCAAGCAGTGGGCGAACAAGCGTACTGTAACCTACTTCCTTTGTTTTCGGATTGCATTTCCTTAGGATTCTTCCAATGAATCTCAGTCTGGCATCTGCTTTACCTACGATCAACTTTATATGATCATTCCATTTTAAATCACTCCTAATGCGTACTCCCAGATAATTTATGGAATTAACTGCTTCCAGTTGCTGACCTGCTATTTTGTAGCTAAATGATAAGGGATCTATCTTTCTGTGTATTCGCAGCACATTACACTTGTCTACATTGAGATTCAATTGCCATTCCCTGCACCATGCGTCAATTCCCTACAGATCCTCCTGCATTTCAGTACAATTTTCCATTGTTACAACCTCTCGATACACCACAGCATCATCTGCAAAAAGCCTCAGTGAACTTCCGATGTCATCCACAAGGTCATTTACGTATATTGTGAATAGCAACGGTCCTATGACACTCCCCTGCGCCACACCTGAAATCACTCTTACTTCGGAAGAGTTCTCTCCATTGAGAATGACATGCTGCGTTCTGTTATCTAGGAACTCGTCAATCCAATCACACAATTGGTCTGATAGTCCATATGCTCTTATTTTGTTAATTAAACGACTGTGGGGAACTGTATCGAACGCCTTGCGGAAGTCAAGAAACACGGCATCTACCTGTGAACCCGTGTCTATGGCCCTCTGAGTCTCGTGGACGAATAGCGCGAGCTGGGTTTCACACGACCGTCTTTTTCGAAACCCATGCTGATTCCTACAGAGTAGATTTCTAGCCTCCAGAAGAGTCATTATACTCGAACATAATACGTGTTCCAAAATTCTACAACTGATTGACGTTAGAGATATAGGTCTATAGTTTTGCACATCTGTTCGACGTCCCTTCTTGAAAACGGGGATGACCTGTGCCCTTTTCCAATCCTTTGGAACGCTACGCTCTTCTAGAGACCTACGGTACACCGCCGCAAGAAAGGGGGCAAGTTCCTTCGCGTACTCTGTGTAAAATCGAACTGGTATCCCATCAGGTCCAGCGGCCTTTCCTCTTTTGAGCGATTTTAATTGTTTCTCTATCCCTCTGTCGTTTATTTCGATATCTACCATTTTTCATCTGTGCGACAATCTAGAGAAGGAACTATAGTGCAATCTTCCTCTGTGAAACAGCTTTGGAAAAAGGCGTTTAGTATTTCGGCCTTTAGTCGGTCATCCTCTGTTTCAGTACCATTTTGGTCACAGAGTGTCTGGACATTTTGTTTTGATCCACCTACCGCTTTGACATAAGACCAAAATTTCTTAGGATTTTCTGCCAAGTCAGTACATAGAACTTTACTTTCGAATTCATTGGACGCCTCTCGCATAGCCCTCATCACACTACATTTCGCATCGCGTAATTTTTGTTTGTCTGCAAGGCTTTGGCTATGTTTATGTTTGCTGTGAAGTTCCCTTTGCTTCCGCAACAGTTTTCTAACTCGGTTGTTGTACCACGGTGGCTCTTTTCCATCTCTTACGATCTTGCTTGGCACATACTCATCTAACGCATATTGTACGATGGTTTTGAACTTTGTCCACTGATCCTCAACACTATCTGTACTTGAGACAAAACTTTTGTGTTGAGCCGTCAGGTACTCTGTAATCTGCTTTTTGTCACTTTTGCTAAACAGAAAAATCTTCCTACCTTTTTTCATATTTCTATTTACGGCTGAAATCATCGATGCCGTAACCGCTTTATGATCGCTGACTCCCTGTTCTGCGTTAACTGTTTCAAATAGTTCGGGTCTGTTTGTCACCAGAAGGTCTAATATGTTATCGCCACGAGTCGGTTCTCTGTTTAACTGCTCAAGGTAGTTTTCAGATAAAGCACTTAAAAAAATTTCACTGGATTCTTTGTCCCTGCCTTCCGTTATGAACGTTTGAGTCTCCCAGTCTATATCCGGCCAATTAAAATCTCCACCCAGAACTATAACATGGTGTGGAAATCTACTCGAAATATTTTCCAAATTATCCTTCAGGTGCTCAGCCACAACAACTGCTGAGCCAGGGGGCCTATAGAGACATCAAATTACCATGTCTGAGCCTGCTTTAACCGTGACCTTCACCCAAATCATTTCACATTCCGGATCTCCGTCAATTTCCTTCGATACTATTGCACTTCTTATCGCTATAAACACGCCTCCCCCTTCACTGTCCAGCCTGTCTCTGCGGTTTACATTCCAGTCTGAGTTTAGGATTTCATTACTGTTTACGTCTGGTTTCAACCAATTTTCTGTCCCTAGTACTATATGGGCGTTGTGACCGTTTATTAATGAGAGCAGTTCTGGGACCTTTCTATAGACGCTCCTGCAGTTTACTATTTGCACATTAATATTGTTATTCCCTGTTGCATTTTGCCTACTCCTACCTAGCCGCGTCTCAGGAGGCGTCTTGTCGGGCCTAGGGAGGGAATTCTCTAACCTAAAAAACCCCCATGTGCACTCCACACGTACTCCGCTACCCTTGTAGCCGCTTCCGGCGTGTAGTGCACGCCTGACCTATTCAGGGGGACCCTACATTTCTCCACCCGATAGCGGAGGTCGAGAAATTTGCACCCCAGATCTCCGCAGAATCGTCTGAGCCTCTGGTTTAAGCCTTCCATTCGGCTCCAAACCTTAGGACCGCGATCGGTTCTGGGAACGATACTACAAATAGTTAGCTCTTATTCCACCCCGCGAGCGAGGCTTTCCGCCTTCACCAATTCCGCCAGCCGTCTGTACGAACTGAGGATGACCTCTGAACCCAGACGGCAGGAGCCATTGGTGCCGACATGAGCAACAATTTGCAGTCGGGTGCACCCAGTGCTCTCTATCGCCAGTAGGGCCTCCTCCACATCTCGGATGAAACCCCCGTCAAGCAGGCAGAATGAACACTGGCCTTCTTCCCCGACCTTTCCGCTATTTCCCTAACGTTTGAGCTCCCAATAACTAATAAACCCCTCCCCCTGTGTGGCTGCTCGGACCTTGCTGAAGGAGCGGCCACATGTCCACTCACAGGCAGAGCGGGCGATGCCACACGGCCAGCCACCACATTTACCCTCCGCCTCGTGCGCTGCGAACGCCGCTGAACCCGCCACTCCCCTTGGGGAGAGGGTGGCCCAACCGCGCCCGGTACCCGCGAAGATGTCTCGACAGCAGGGACAGTGGGTGAAGCATGTAACACCTGGGGTGTACCTTACGACGCACCAGACTCCCCACTGCCGCTACACTCCGAGGCAGCAGCCTGAAGACGGCTGACCGCGTCCATCAACACGTTCAGCTGTTCGCGAACAGTGGCCAGTTCCTCCTGCGTCCGTACGCAGCAGTCACCCATGCTGTCCATCTTAAGAAATCAATTTACTGTAGAGAGTTAATGAACTTTTAACTAGACTGCTAATTCACTAAAGGCTGCTGATTATTGACTAAACTGTGATAGCTAGCCGCTTCTTGTAGAAAACAATGAAAATAGCACTACCTGTCTCTGGACTGTATTGAAAACAAACACTAGCACTACTGGCACTATGGTTGACTAAAGGGACTCTCTCTGACTGTATTCAAAATAAACACGAAATCTATGGAACACTACTACTAGCACTCGACAATTAAAGCTTCCTAAAAGCAAAAACACACGGAAGAAGAAGCGACAAGTAAGAAAAATACAGTTAATACTTAAATTAAGGTAGCTCGCTGCACAGCAGACGTGAAGCAGACGGCGGTTAGGACTCACTTTCAGTGAGGTATCCGAAGAATGGCTGCCCATTATTCCGGAAGATGTGAAACAAGAGAAGATAGTATCGTTGGACAGTGGGATCTGGAGGAAGTAGACGTTCTAAATCATTCGGAAGGTGTTCTATTGGGTTAACGTCCGGACTCTGAGCACACCAGTCCATTTCCGGGATGTTGTCCACAAACCATGGCCTCACAGGTGGTGCTTTATGACTCAGTATACAGTGCTGTAAAATGTGTTCATTTCCTTCTGCATTTAGTGTTTTCGTAAGCGTAATAAGGTGATCTCACCCGAACCACGAGAAACACCACCCACTCCACCTTCTCTGTACGTGTTGGCAGGTAATATTTCTCAGGCATTAACGAAACAAAACCCTTCCGTCGGATTACCAAAATGTATAGCGTGCTTCATCTCTCCATATCAACCGTTTCCAGTCCTCCACTGTCCAGTACCGTCGCCCTTTGCACCATCTCAAGCGTCGCTTAGCGCTGGCTACAGGGATATGGGGCTTCTAAGAAGTTAGTCGGCCATTGAGCCCCATTCTTTTTTGACTCCCTACGCACAGACATTGTGTTAGTTGGATTACTGATAGCTCTTGGGAACTCACGAGATATTTCTTCCTCCGATTTCATGCTATTTCTTACAGGCACTCACCGCACTGCTCGACGATCCTTGTCCGTCAGTACACGAAGTCTGCCTTTTCTTGGTTTAGCTGTTGTTGTTTCGTCGCGTTTCTACTTCGCAATCATAACACCAACAGCGTACCTAGGGAGCTTTAGAACGGTTGAAACGTCCCTGGTCGATTTGTTACTCAGGTGACACACAATGACTAGTCTACGTTCGAAGTCACTGAGCTCTCCTTCCCGACTTACTATGTTGCTACCGCGTCCCTGCTGCAACATAGTACTCTCCGCCTTCTTTTATACTGGCATGTCCGCCCCCCTCTTGACATCAAGTGGTCACTTCTGCCTTTCATAGTGGTATCCGGATACTTCTGATCAGATAGTGTAGACAGTGGATTTCTTCCCTTGCTCCACTTGTGAGTGGAACAGGGAAGGGGTGACTAGCAGTGCTGCAAGGTGCCCTCCACCATGCACGGTATAGTAGCTATCGAAGTATGTATGTGGACGCTGATATAGATGTTAATACAGGTGTAGAGGAAGAAATTAAAAATGATTTCCACAGAGAAACTACGCAGTAATAAACGCAAAATAAATGAGCATTTTGATAACAACCAGCACGTTAGAATGTTATCGTGCAGCATATCGAACATCCTTAGGCGTTCTGGTTCGAGATTGGAAGCTGTGTCAAGAAAGCATTTGAAAGACTCTTCGTAATCATGTTTTTGCCATGTGGAAGAGAATTATGTAACGTCAGCATATTTACGGCTCCATCTTCCCTTGCGTCCCTGGAAGATTCAAAAAAAAAAAAATGGTTCAGATGGCTCTGAGCACTATGGGACTTAACATCTATGGTCATCAGTCCCCTAGAACTTAGAACTACTTAAACCTAACTCACCTAAGGACAGCACACAACACCCAGCCATCACGAGGCAGAGAAAATCCCTGACCCCGCCGGGAATTGAACCCGGGAACCCGGGCGTGGGAAGCGAGAACGCTACCGCACGACCACGAGATGCGGGCTGGAAGATTCACCAAAGTCGTAAACGATGAGTAATAATGGATTTATAATGAATGCAGGTTAACTCCTGAGAGCCCGCAGCCCACCGAACGTTGGCTGGAGTGAGGAAGCAGGCTTCTGACGTTTGAGCTAAGTGCAGCTATTGACGTGGTACAAACGTACCGTTTATTTTACATTTTATGCGAGTCTTTTGCCATTTTGGGCGTTCTGTATTAATGTTGGGCCATGCCTCTTTAGGCAGTTTGTGGTTTTTGTGTGTTCCGAAGAAGGCGTGGTTATCCGCGCTGAAACCTAGGTCAACATCCGGTTTCATTTTGCAATCGAGGCGGAGTCTTTATAATCATTAAATCTTTCAATAAATTTGTGACTGTAGAACCCGATATGAATAAACCTATTATCAGATGCAATTTCGTTTGTTTCCCATTTTTGAAAAGTATTTTAATTTTTATCATTTTTTTTCTTAACGAGGAGGGATTTCAATCCACCGAAAGAGACATGTTTCTTTGTTTTTGCAACCTTGCGTCTATAACAGAAAAAAAGGAAAAGCAGCTTACAATGTGGTAGAACACAGCCATTTTTCCTTTGATTCACACTTGAAGTGAATAAGACAGAGAGACGCTGATAATGGTACATGGTAGTCACACTTTCTGCATGTGCCCGTCAGTCCACTCAGTTCCCTGTGGTTGCAGCCGAATGTTAGGATAGTTGCCTCAGCAAGGCCACAGCCGACTGATTCCACCGTGGCGGCCAAGCTTAGTCGTGGCCGTGTGCGCCTACTGACCTCGGCGTGGACGGGACGGTAAACAGTAGCGGCAGCAGCCTCCACAGAAATAGCGGCGCCGCTCTGCGCTGTGAGGCAGACCACTGGGCAGTGGCGGGCGTGCCGTGCGTCAGCGACGCAGTGACCTGTAGGCCGGCCGGCCGCTTCCTGTGCTGCGCAGCAGTTCTGTCATTGCTCACAGAGCACACTAACGAGCGACTGAATTACACACGCCTACCCAGTAGCGCGTTCCAACCCTTCTAGCACTCGGGAGAGCGAAGAAGTATCGTGGCAGGGACTCCGCGAAGTACCAAGAGCGTTGAGGAGCCGTCCGGATCCGTGGATGTTTCTGGTAGCACTACCTTCTTCTCCATTCCCTATTCCATTCAAGAATGGTACGTGGAAAGAATAACTGTTGTTACCTCCATACAACTCTTAACTTTACTGATTTTCTCGTTGTAGTGGCTTCGCAAGAAAGTAATAGGTTGCCCAACTCTTCTTGTAACATACACTCCCGAAATTTCAACAGTGAAACTCTCCCTGATGCTTAGAGTCTCTCTTGTAGCGTGTGCAACTGTAGTTCGTTGATAATCTCCGTAAGGCTATCGTCCCGACCAACCCGACCCATTAAAAAACGTCCCGCTCTTCTTGGATTCTGTGTACACTACTGACCATTAAAATTGCTACACCAAGAAGAAATGCAGATGATGAACGGGTATTCATTGGACAGATATATTATACTAAAACTGACATGTGATTACATTTTCACGGAATTTGGGTGCATAGATCCTGAGAAATCAGTACCCAGAACAACCACCTCTGGCCGTAATAACAGTCTTCATTCGCCTGGGCATTGAGTCAAACAGAGCTTGGATGGCGTGTACAGGTACAGCTGCGCATGCAGCTTCAACATGATATTACAGTTCATCAAGAGTAGTGACTGGCGTATTGTGACGAGCCAGTTGCTCGGCCACCATTGACCAGACGCTTTCAGTTGGTGGGAGATCTGGAGAATGTGCTGGCCAGGGCAACAGTCGAACATTTCCTGTATCCAGAAAGGCCCATACAGGACTTGCAACATGCGGTCGTGCACTATCCTGCTGAAACGTAGGGTTTCGCAGGGATCGAATTAAGGGTAGAGCCACGCGTCGTAACACATCTGAAATGTAACGACCACTGTTCAAAGTGCAGTGAATGCCAACAAGAGGTGACCGAGACGTAAACATCACGCCGGGTGATACGCCAGTATGGCGATGACGAATACACGCTTCCAATGTGCGTTCACCGCAATCTCGCCAAACACGGATGCGACCATCATGATGCTGTAAACAGAACCTGGATTCATCCGAAAAAATGACGTTTTGCCATTCGTGCACCGAGGTTCGTCGTTGAGTACACCATTGCACCCGCTCCTGTCTGTGATGCAGCGTCAAGGGTAACCGCAGCCATGGTCTCCGAGCCGGTAGTCCAAGCTGCTGCAAACGTCGTCGAACTGTTCGTGCAGATGGTTGTTGTCTTGCAAACGTTCCCATCTTTTGACTCACGGATCGAGACGTGGCTGCACGATCCGTTACAGCCATGCGTATAAGATGCCTGTCATCTCGACTGCTAGTGATACGAGGCCGTTGGGATCCAGCACGGCGTTCCGTATTACCCTCCTGAACCCACCGATTCCATATTCTACTAAGTCTTTGGATCTCGACCAACGCGAGCAGCAATGCCGCGATACTATAAACCGCAATCGCGATAGGCTACAATGCGACCTTTATCAAAGTCGGAAACGTGGTGGTACGCATTTCTCCTCCTTACACGAGGCATCACAACAACGTTTCACCAGGCAACGCCGGTCAACTGCTGTTTGTGTACGAGAAATCGGTTGGAAACTTTCCTCATGTCAGCACGTTGTAGGTGTCGCCACCGGCGCCAACCTTGTGTGAATGCTCTGAAAAGCTAATCATATGCATATCACAGCATCTTCTTCCTGTCGGTTAAATTTCGTGTCTGTAGCACGTTATCTTCGTGGTGTAGCAATATAATGGCCAGTAGTGTATCTCTTCTATTGATCCAACCTCGTAAGAATCCAACATTATAAACATAACTGAAGAATCGCTCGAAGAAGTGCTATGTAAGCCACGTGTCTTGGATAAAATACATTTCCTTAAGATTCTTGTAATGAATCTCAGCCTGGCATCTGTTTTTCGTACTACTTGTTTCATATGCTCATTCAATTTGAGTTCACTCTGGATGTTCACTCCTAGGTATTTTATGACAGGTACTGTTTCTAGTGATTTGTCGTCTGATTTGTATCTTTTTACCTGTTTATGTGCAATATTTTATGTATATTTACGTTGAGGGTCAGCTACCAGTACCTCCTCTGCATTCCCACTACAATTTTCTGGCATTGCAACCTTTCTGTAGACAAGAACATTGTCCGCAAAAAACCTCGCGTAACCTCCAGTGCTGTCCCTGGATCGGCCTCTCTGTCCACCGTTATAGTCGACGGCAGCTCCTTATCATCATCACGTTGTTTTCGACGGCACTGTCTGTGGTAGCGGCCGGTTCGCCCGGGATTGAGATACTCTTGATGCACACACTCCACGGTGACAAGTAAAAAGTCCAGTGCTTGCAGGACCTTGGAGTGTCTCTTGCATCTGACTTCCACAGTCTGGCTACGGTCAAAGGAGCTGATACCATTCGTCTTGCCCATCCTGCATTGATTGAATCGCTGGTGGCCAGTACAGGGACGGAAGACAACGCAGTTACGTGACACGCTTAAGACCAGCTCTTCCAGTACCAATTCAAGCTGGCAAATGTTGTCTCAGTGGTGTGTCATAAAAGAAATAATGGTGCAGATACAAATTTTTGACCAGTGATTGTCTTCAAAGTAAAGTTTGACCACGTGCGCACACATTTTGTCTACATTTATTCCTCCCACTGCACCAAAAAATTTCTGGTAGTTATGTTTCATGAGACTTTGCAGGAGTTACACTTGTTTTGTTTTCTGTCGGAGTGCAGAAATATTGCGGTACTAAACTACGCGTCCACTGTCACGGAGTTGATCGTTGGTAATGAAAGTAGATTCTGCCTTGATAAGATAACGAAAGGCATTCAACGCTTCGACACTGTTCTACATCTTCAGCTACTAACGAAGACCTAACGTCATTTGTCATAATCGCTTTTGGAAACCCTGTAGCTGTGTCATTCCACATTTAAATAATGAAGCACTGCAGCAGTTAGATATTTTTCCCATGCTTCGCATGACTCATTACGAGAATTTATTCCCATTGTCAGATGTAAATATTATATGTGATGATTGCTTGTGTGATGTTCTCCCTCTCTTGCTCAGCAGTCCACTATTTTTGGTGGTTTTATTAAAATCGGAAAATTGGACAAAACATCTTGTGATACTTTTTGTGTGCTAATGTTAGAAAATAGCATTTTTGTGTCTACTTACACATACTGTGCCTGCTTCGTTGTACAGACTTACTTAACTTTTTCGTGTCCGGAAACCAGTTCACAATTTTTCAGGCCAGTATAGGGCCACGTCCGTGGCTTCTTTCTTGTCCAGCCATAAATCGTCGGGGTTGCACCTATAAGGGCAATTTGGGCAGGTGAGCAGATGCTCCATATCCTGCACAGTGCCCTAGTCACGCTTATCACCCGTGGTTCCAAGACCCCTCCTAATCATATTTGTCTTCACGCCCCCCCCCCCCCCCCCCCCCGTGTCATTCGGTTCAGTGTCCTCCATGTCTTCCAGTTTGTTCTGAATCCGCTGGGCACTTCCTGTGCAGGTGGGTAATCAGCTGGTGGTTCTTCTATTATCGTGGCTAAGAACCTTTTACGGGATTCCAGTCGCCCGGATTTACACTCGCTGCCAAAAAGAGGATGCCGATCGTCAATAGTTTGTCTGAGCCTCTCTGTGAATTCATGTGATGTTCTCCGGAGTTGAGATTCGCAAACCCGGCAGCTTTATATAGTTTTGGTAGGGAAGCAGGTTTCATGCATCCCGTTGTCTATCGACATGTTTCATTAAGACTTAATGTCGACCTTCTTTGCATGGTTTGATCTGGACCATACTGGGCAGGCATATTCGGCTGTAGAGAAGCTTAAGGCTTTTGCGTTGGTTCTTAATGTGGAAGGTTTAGCACCCCATTTGCTGGTAGCTAGTTTCCGCACAATATTATTTCTGCCAGTTACCGTTTGTCGCGTCTTTTCGCAGTGGTACCTGTATGTCAGAGATTTGTCGAGCACCACGCACAGGTAAGTTGGTTTGTCGGTATGCTCCAGTGGGGTATTATTCCAAGAGACGTTAAGTTTACGGTCAGCTTGCCAGGATCGAAGGTGGAAGGCGCTGACTTGTGTTTTGGACTGGTATGGCTTAAGAAAGTTGTTTTTATAATACTCTGACATTTCTCTTAAGAACTTTCTCCAGCTTCTGTTCTACATCCTCAAAGGTCCTCTCCTGTGCTGTAATTGCAAGGTCATCCGCATACAAAAAATGTTTTGTATGCTTAGGCATGGGTTGGTCGTTGGTGTACAGATTAAGTAGGGATGGCGCCAAAACGCTTCCTTGGGCCAGATCATTTTTCTGGTTTCTCCATCTGCTCTTTTCCCCATTGAGAACAACATAAAATTGTCTATTTTGTAATAGGGACTCGATAATCTTAACAAATTGATAGTCTCTTGGTTCATGATAGAGCTTCTTGAGCAGCAGCCTGTGGTTAATTGTATCATATGCAGAGCTAAGGTCGACCGGGGCTGCCTTGTTATCTTTTTATTTTCGTATCCTTCCTCTGTGTGTTCCGCTAAGCACAAAATTTGGCTAGTACATGATTTTCCAGGTCTAAAACAAGCGTGTTGAGGAATAAGTTCCATCTCAGTAGAGTCTGTCACACGATTTAAAATAAGTCTCTTATACAGTTTGTAAAGATAACACAGGAGAGATATTGGGCGATAGTTCTTTGGTGAATCAGATGCCTTCCCTGGTTTCAAGAGTGCCACTATCCTTGCCTTCCTCGACAACTTGGGGATCTTACGTGTTTCGCGATATTGATTGGAAAGTCGCAAGATCCAATTCTCTGTGCCCGGTCTAAAGCGTTTGATCTGCTCCGTGCACATGTCATCCAACCTAGTTGCTTTGCCGCTTTTCATATTGCTGAGACCCTTGTTGAATTTCGTCATTGTAAAGGGTGTTAAAAACCTATTAGTTTCTGATTCTAAAGTCCTGTTAATTTTTACTTTCTGTTGTTTTGTGTCAGTCTTTCCATTCTGGAGCAGCTGATGAGCCATTTGATTAGGTGTTAGCACGTCAGACAGTTTGGGACCATTTGGGTCTCCGTCAAATTTTTGAATGAGATTCCAGGCTATTTTGCGCTATGTGTCATATCCATCCTGTCCAGGGCCTCCATCTATTTTTCCGAGCTTCACTTAGCATTTCCATCAAAGTCGTACCACATGCTGTTGTTTCTTGATTAAAGAGGTCCTTTTGGTTTAATTCCTCGTTCTTGGCTAGGAGATGCCTGGAGTCATGTGTACTGCTATCGGCAGCCTCGTGATATATGTTGTCTGGAGATTCTCCGTAGCATTTGCACAAACGCCTGGCAGTT
This sequence comes from Schistocerca serialis cubense, assembly GCF_023864345.2. Lineage (NCBI taxonomy): Eukaryota > Metazoa > Arthropoda > Insecta > Orthoptera > Acrididae > Schistocerca > Schistocerca serialis. The sequence continues at coordinate 449,281,159 of NC_064639.1, read as the reverse complement.
CTCTAGGATTGGGCCGAGGTTTACTATGGCTTTATCCAGTTCCTCTACGAAAGTTTCTCAATTGGCCCTTTTAAAATTAAATCATCTGCGAAACGTTAGTGGTCTTGACTGCTGTATGGAGCTGTATCCCTACTGATCTATGCTGTGTTCGAGGTATAGGTCGATATACTACTTTAGTATAGTTGTCTTTTATGCTTGAGCTGGGAATGCAGTTGTCGGGCTTATATCCACGTTTCCATATTGTACTTGTGAAGGAGGGGGGAGCTTTTGGACCATGGAAGATACTGAGGTTTCTTGTTTCTATCCATTCCTCCAACAGGTGTCCGTTCTCGATAACGGCCGATCCACCTACCACCGGAAATCTTGGAAGAAGGTAATAAATAGGCACTTCTCGTTGTACAGAAATTTACACACACGTAAACTATCACTCACACTCCAGAATGAGATTTTCACCCTGCAGCGGAGTGTGCGCTGACATGAGACTTCATGGGAGACTAAAACTGTGTGCTGGACCGAGATGAACTCGGGACCTTTGCCTTTCGCGGGCAATTGCTCTACCGAGTGAGCTACCCAACCACGACTCACGATCCGTCCTCACAGCTTCAGTTCTGCCAATACTTCGTCTCCTACCTTCCAAACTTCACAGAAGCTCTTCTGCGAACACTCCGCGCACACTCCGCTGCAGAGTGAAAATCTCATTCTGGAAACTTCCCCCAGGCTGTCGCTGAGCCATGTCTCCGCAATATCCATTCTTCCAAGAGTGCTAGTTCTGCAAGGTTCGCAGAAGAGCTTCTGTGAAGCTTGGACGGTAGGAGGCTAGATACTGGCAGAACTGAAGCTGTGAGGACGGGTCGTGAGTTGTGCTTGGGTAGCTCAGTTGGTGTACACTTGCCCGCGAAAGGCAAGGGTCCCGAGTTCAGGTCTCGGTCCCGCCCACAGTAAGTTTTATATCACCCACACTGTTTGTTTGCGAACTCATAATATGAATACGTTAAAAAAACTCTTACAAGTTTTCCCAGAAAACAGTGGATACAAAATTAAAGCTCAGTTAAAGAAATTACATTTCTTACTGATAGAATATGAAAAGAAATTCATCACGTGTGTGAACCATGAAGCCCCCATATTAAGATACCAGATTAAGCCATGCACAGAAGGATGTCAAATCAGACCAGTAGTTAACAGTGTGAACTGCACTCCTTGGAGACTGTCTCACTAACTCAGCTCCTAAAAAAGTATTTCATGTGTGAAACAACGTATACTGCAAAGAACGATACCACACTACGCACTGAAATGAGGGAAATAAATATTCCAGATGGTGTTCGTTTTGTATCACTAGACACCACACACCTATGCTTCAATATCCCCTGTTGTAGAAGCCATTGCAGTAATGAAGAACAATTTACTAAAACACAAAAAGTTTTGACGAGCTGAAACCAATGAATGTAATTGGTTACACAGACAAGAAAATAAATTTCACAGAAAGTAACTGCATTAATTTCCTAGATTTGTTCATAGTAAATCACAACAGGCACAATTTGAAGATTTACAGAAAAAAGACAACTTCCAACGCTACAATTCCTGCCACACCATGTCACCCAGATATAGCTCCACACTAAACGATGCAGTTAGGCAATATTAAGCATATTAAGCAAAATGAAGAAACAAATAGCAAAAAACAAAAAGAAATTCTTGTAACTTTGGCAGGAATTAATAGTACAACCAAATGTGTGGTCGGCATGTCTTATATAGATAACATTTTTCAAAAAATAGCATACTTACTTTGGTCATATGAAATGATAGTAGTTCTCTCCACAAACAACAAACTACAACAAATTATTGGACACATTAAAGGATAAAAAAGGTGAATTGTCAGATTCAGGAATACACAAAATGGCTTGTAAAAATAACTTAAGCTGCTACATGGACAGACTGGCGGGAGCTTTCATACTAGATACGCTGAACACATCTACTATTGCACACACAACGAATTGACAAAATGGGTCATAGCAGCACAGGCAAAAAAAGGACACCTATTCACAAACATAAAGAAGACCGTAAGATACTCCATAACTTCCAGAAGTCACGTACAATGGATTTAGTGGAGGAGCTGGAATTTTTTGTGTACCACAAAAAGCAAGGGAGAAAATTTTTCAAACACAATCGAGATAGTGAATCGGTTAATTTCTTCAAATATTTTTTCAACATATAGTGATTATAACGAAAACGTTTCCCAGTACAAAATTAAACTACGTTACATTTCCTACAGTAATGGTTCTATCAGTTTTCTCTCTAGCACGAATAGATTCCCTGTTGCAGGAAGTGGAAAAATGCCGGATTATTAAAAATATTGTTTTAACTGCATAAAACCGCTTAGCTCTAAATGAAATGGATTAAAAACAAATATTAAACGTGTGACAACGTCTAAGTGCAGAGGAGCCGTATTGCGGGATTAATGGCGTTCCACGTTAGTAATAAGGTGGGGCGAGGGGTGTGTGGGATAGAAACGCGGGGGAAGGTATGTCCCTGAAAGTTAGATTAGATTAGATTAGATTAATACTAGTTCCATGGATCATGAATACGATATTTCGTAATGATGTGGAACGAGTCGAATTTTCCAATGCATGACATAATTAGGTTAATTTAACAACATACTTAAGTTAATATAACAACTTTATTTTTTTGTGTTTTTTGTTTTTCTTTATTTTTTATTTTTATTTTTTTATTTTATTTTTTATTTTTTTTAATATTTTTTTTCTTAATTTATATCTAAAAATTCCTCTATGGAGTAGAAGGAGTTGTCATTCAGAAATTCTTTTAATTTCTTCTTAAATACTTGTTGGTTATCTGTCAGACTTTTGATACTATTTGGTAAGTGACCAAAGACTTTAGTGCCAGTATAATTCACCCCTTTCTGTGCCAAAGTTAGATTTAATCTTGAATAGTGAAGATCGTCCTTTCTCCTAGTATTGTAGTTATGCACACTGCTATTACTTTTGAATTGGGTTTGGTTGTTAATAACAAATTTCATAAGAGAGTATATATACTGAGAAGCTACTGTGAATATCCCTAGATCCTTAAATAAATGTCTGCAGGAAGATCTTGGGTGGACTCCAGCTATTATTCTGATTACACGCTTTTGTGCAATAAATACTTTATTCCTCAGTGATGAATTACCCCAAAATATTATGCCATATGAAAGCAATGAGTGAAAATAGGCGTAGTAAGCTAATTTACTAAGACGTTTATCACCAAAATTTGCAATGACCCTTATTGCATAAGTAGCTGAACTCAAACGTTTCAGCAGATCATCAATGTGTTTCTTCCAATTTAATCTCTCATCAATGGACATACCTAAAAATTTGGAATATTCTACCTTAGCTATATGCTTCTGATTAAGGTCTATATTTATTAATGGCGTCATACCATTCACTGTACGGAACTGTATGTACTGTGTCTTATCAAAATTCAGAGAGAGTCCGTTTACAAGGAACCACTTAGTAATTTTCTGAAAGACAGTATTGGCAATTTCATCAGTTAATTCTTGTTTCTCAGGTGTGATTACTATACTTGTATCATCAGCGAAGAGAACTAACTTTGCCTCTTCATGAATATAGAATGGCAAGTCATTAATATATAATAAGAACAACAAAGGACCCAAGACTGACCCTTGTGGAACCCCATTCTTGATAGTCCCCCAGTTTGAGGAATGTGCTGATCTTTGCATGTTACGAGAACTACTTATTTCAACTTTCTGCACTCTTCCAGTTAGGTACGAATTAAACCATTTGTGCACTGTCCCACTCATGCCACAATACTTGAGCTTGTCTAGCAGAATTTCACGATTTACACAATCAAAAGCCTTTAAGAGATCACAAAAAATCCCAATGGGTGGTGTTTGGTTATTCAGATCATTCAAAATTTGACTGGTGAAAGCATATATGGCATTTTCTGTTGAAAAACCTTTCTGGAAACCAAACTGACATTTTGTTAGTACTTCATTTTTACAGATATGTGAAGCTACTCTTGAATACATTACTTTCTCAAAAATTTTGGCTAAAGCTGTTAGAAGGGAGATTGGACGGTAATTGTTGACATCAGATCTATCCCCCTTTTTATGCAAAGGTATAACAATAGCATATTTCAGTCTATCAGGGAAAATGCCCTGTTCCAGAGAGCTATTACACAGGTGGCTGAGAATCTTACTTATCTGTTGAGAACAAGCTTTTAGTATTTTGCTGGAAATGCCATCAATTCCATGTGAGTTTTTGCTTTTAAGCAAGTTTATTATTTTCCTAATTTCAGAGGGAGAAGTGGGTGAGATTTCAATTGTATCAAATTGCATAGGTATGGCCTCTTCCATTAACAGCCTAGCATCTTCTAATGAACACCTGGATCCTACTATATCCACAACATTTAGAAAATGATTATTAAAAATATTTTCAACTTCTGACTTTTTGTTCGTAAAGTTTTCATTCAATTTGATGGTAATACTGTCTTCCTCTGCTCTTGGTTGACCTGTTTCTCTTTTAATAATATTCCAAATTGTTTTAATTTTATTATCAGAGTTGCTGATTTCAGACATGATACACATATTCCTGGATTTTTTAATAACTTTTCTTAATATAACACAGTAGTTTTTATAATTTTTGATAGTTTCTGGGTCACTACTCTTTCTTGCTGTCAGATACATTTCCCTTTTCCGGTTACAAGATATTTTTATACCCTTAGTAAGCCATGGTTTGTTACAAGGTTTCTTACGAGTATATTTAACTATTTTCTTGGGGAAGCAGTTTTCAAATGCATTTACAAAAATGTCATGAAATAAATTATATTTTAAATTGGCATCAGGTTCACGGTACACCTCATCCCAGTCTAACTGCTGTAGGCTTTCCCTGAAATTTGCAATTGTTAAATTGTTGACTGAACGTACTACTTTGGAGGACTGTTTAGTATTGCTGAATGGAGCTATGTCATATATTGTAACTAGCTGTGCACCATGATCGGAAAGACCATTCTCAACAGGCTGAGCATTTATCTGGTTAAACTTATCTTGGTCTATAAAGAAGTTATCTATCAGTGAGCTGCTATCCTTTACCACCCGAGTAGGAAAATCAATAACGGGTGTCAAATTGAAAGAACCGAGTAATACTTCAAGGTCATTTTTCCTATTACCCTCTTTCAGAGAATCTACATTGAAGTCCCGACAAATAATAATTTGCTTCCCCCTGTCTGACAGATAGCACAACAAGGAGTCCAAATTTTTCAGAAATAGATGAAAATTTCCTGATGGGGACCTATATACAGTTACAATTATAAATGTGCCTTTATTTAATTTAAGCTCACAGGCACATGCTTCTATATGTTTCTCTACACAAAACTTTTTTGTTTCTATACTTTTTGCACAATGATAACTTTTGACATATATGGCAACTCCTCCTTTCTCCATATTTTCTCTCATTACATGTGCAGAGAGCTTATAACCACTTACATTTACCTTATCCATATCAGTAACAATGTGATGCTCAGACAGGCATAGTATATCTATTTCATTCTCAGCTTCTAAATCTTCCAAACAAACCAGAAGCTCATCTACTTTATTCTTTAAACTCCCAATATTTTGATGAAATATACTTACATTATTTTTAATTATACTTTTATGAGAACCTTTCCTTATTCTAACATTTGCAGTACTCTCCTGTCTGAGTTTCTCATTGTGCTTAGGCCTAGTTCCTATACCAGTGGTCACATGGTGTTCAGAGAGGCAGATTATGTCAATTGGGTTGGGTGACTTTAGTTCATCAATGCAATTACCTAGGACTGAGATACAACTTGGTGGAGATAAAATTTCTGGTGATTGGTGAAAATTTATAATTGATAGCTGTGATTGGTGATCCAATGTGCTAGAATTGTGCTGTTGAATTTCTTTCCTAAACTGAAGATTTGTTTCAATACTGACCTGTCGTAGAACTTGACATCTTTCTGTCTTACCTATCCTAAAAAAGGTGCTGCTCCAACACCTGTAACCACTGGTATTTTACCATTCATGGCAGTGCTTCCCCCCCTTAAATTTCCTGCTATTACCCCAGCCAGTTTCCCCTTCCCTTTCCTGTTGAGATGTAGGCCATGCCTGGTATAGTCCCACCTACTGAGATAATCAACAGGAACCACACCAATATGAGCCCCCGCACCCGACACAAGCAGCCGTTCCAACTCCAAATTAACTCTCCCAACAGAAGAGTTCAAATGAGGCCGGTCATGGCGTCTCAGGACAGATACAAATTCAACATTGGTGTGTCTCGATGCCGACGCAATCTTTACCAGGTCACACTCTATACTGTACCCAGGATCTCTGTCGATGCTGTTCCCTGGCCCTCCCACAATAACCACGGTGTCTTCCCTGGTAAATCCTTTACAGAGTGAACCTAAATCCTCTGTCACCTGATCCAGACTAGCACTTGGTTTGAAAAAATTTGTGACCTGGTATTCTGGTCCTAATTCCTCCTGCAGAAGTTGGCCTACACCTCTGGCATGAGAACTGCCTAACAACAAAACTTTCTTCCTTTTCGATGACTTTCCTACATTCTTTTTCAATTTCCTATTGAAAGTTTGTTGTGTCCTGTCTACACCTACCTCTGCTTGTGTTCTAACGCTGTCCTCCTACATTGGTCTGCAAATTAAGGATCGAGCAAGTGATTTGTCACTCTGTCTGCATCATAAGAAGCAAGATCAGGTTGTTTCACAGTTTGTACTGGCATCCTGTACAGCATGCCTTTTGAATCACAGGCTACGCAGTGCGCAAACATGCATGGGTGTGTTTATTTTCCATAAAGTTCATTAAACTTATTGGAATACACATGTGACTTACCAATAATGCTAACACAAGAAACGCATTGGACACAATCTACGTAAATCTTTGTACGCTGTTTTACACTGCCAGATAGAAATTGATTCTTGTCATCCGGTACGACAGTCGTAGCGTTCTTCAAGGAAAGGCAACTCCTCCCCGCTGCGAGCACTGATCGCTTTTTAGTTCACAGTCGGACTATACCTTCCCAGTATTTCCTGTCTAGTTCTCTTATGGGACTAAACCAAATAACTTTACAGAGAAAATGTTTCTATAGTGCAGTTCGTTTAAGTTTATTCTGTGGGAACTTAGTTGCAGTTGTCAAGTGAGCTTTTATGTAAAGTACGTTGCTGTAAACAGTGGCTGAGAAATCTATCATTTGTAAGTGTGATGATGTCAGAGACCTTCGTGGTGTTGATGGGAAAGGGATTGGATTTGTAAATATGACAGCTTCCTACTGTCTGTCGTTGACAGCGTATTGTAAAGCCGTGTAACTGTGTTGTAGTCACTTGGTGGCGAGTTAATGAATAACCAGAAAGTTACTACACTTCCCTCGCCATTATTTTTGTAACTATCAGACTGCATAAACGTCTTTCACTGAGGAATAGCTGGCACCTATAGAGTGGGCTGCACTGAATGGAGTCACCACACATCCACAGTGTATCGTCCAAGATGGGTGTGAGTAAGTCTGATGGAATACGACTGATCGTGTTCAGTTATAAAACATCGATCTGCTGTGATGCACTGACTTGCGTTGAAATATCGGAAGTTCCTAAACACCTCGATGACCTACTTCTGTTCTAGACGGACATAAGTTAAACCTCTGGGCCTCAGATGCTGAGTGAACTCTGCTGGGTTGATGTATTTGATACCCCTCATACTGTGAAAAGTGTTCCAGAGAGTGATTGTAGAGACAGTGAAATCGATATTTTCTAATGAGTATGTGACTCTATGTTACCCTTGGGACAGGCTCGTCAGTGTGGTAGAAAGCTGACCGCTGGAAAGTAATTCCACTGTATAAGCACAAGCTCAGTGAAGTTGTTTTGTGTGCTCACATAAGAGAACTGGACAGGAAATGGTGTGGAGTCTGTAAACAGAAAAGCCAGCGCATTCGGGGAGGAGGGGGGGGGGGGGGGGCGTTCCCTTTCCCGGAAGAACAAGGCAGCTGCTTTACAGGACTACTAAGGATCAATTTCCCCTCTAACAGTGTCAGAGATTTACGTAGCTTGTGTCCATATGCGTGTTGCATTACTAGCAACTCATACCTGCCTAGCAAGTAGTGTTAACTCCCCCGCCCCCTTCGTGGCATCTCTACACACTGCGTCGCCAGTGATTCAAAAGGCGCACTGTGGAGGGTTGGTATAACCTTGTCAGACGGCCTTTAGTAGCTTATTGTGATGTAGTCGGGTAGATAGAGTCAGGAGTAATCTGCTCGATCTCCAGTTTGCAGACGTTTGAAGGAGGGCACCGCAAGAACACGATCAGGCGACCTACGTCCCCACGCGCTTCTACCCTCCAGCTACTCCCAGAACAAATTTTATCCCTTAATGCGTCTCTTACGCGCTTAGACGTGGTACAGACGTTTAACATTTGTTTCTAACCACTTCATTTAAAGCTAAACAATTGGGAATCTTTAAAACAATATTTTTTATAATTGCGATTTTTCCATCCGCTGCAGCGTTGAATCTGTTACTCCCACAGAAAAAAATGAATAGGAACGATGTTGTAAGGAGTTTAGAGTAGTTTACTTTTGTACTGGGTAACATTTTCCGGTCGTTCTGGCCGAGCGGTTCTAGGTGCTTCAGTCCGAAACCGCGCTGCTGCTACGGTCGCAGGTTCGAATCCTGCCTCGGGCATGGATGTGTGTGCTGTCCTTAGGTTAGTTAGGTTTAAGTAGTTCTAAGTCTAGGGGACTGAAGACCTCAGATGTTAAGTCCCATAGTGCTTAGAACCATTTGAACCATTTGGTAACATTTTCTCTAGGAGCTATGGTTTCCAAGTTACTCAAGAAGAACATAAAACAATGTTCTTCAAACTCCACCTTCCCCCCTTCTAACGCCCACACCCCACCGGAGGGGACTTTTAGTATGTTATTCATGACACTGTCTCCTACCACATTCCTGAGACTACAGGAGTGTTTTCCTCTGTTAGACCGTTTTTGGTCTTCGTTGACTGGGCTAAACAGTGTGTTTGTTACCGTTTGCATGTGTGTGTGAATTTCTGCATAAAGGCGGGGCCACAGTACTTGTTGGTAAAGAAACGAAAATACTGTTATGTGACATTAGGATGTGCAAAAATCACAAGATCTATTTTGTCATATTTTCCGATTGCTGCAGTACCACAAACAGAGGATTACACGAGACGCGTCATGCTAAGCATGAAAAAGTACGTAATTCGTGCGGTGTTTCACTATTTAAATCGTACTAACGAGGTAAGACCTTACGTAGTATATTCGTAAATCTGTGGTTGGGTCGAAGAATTTTTGACCAACAGAAGCGAGTACGTTATACTGGACGGCGAATATTCCTCAGAAACGAAAGTAACGTCGGGTATGCCCCAAGGAAGCGCAACGGGACTACCAAAACGACGTACAAGACAGGGTTAAGACAGTAAGACAGTTCGCTGATGATATTGTAAAAGGGAAAGTATCGTCTTTGGACGATCGCAAATAGTTACAAAAAGACGTGGGCAAAATTTTCGCTTGGTTTTATGTACGGCAGCTCTCTAAACGGACATAGATGTAAGGTAACGCCTGTAACAAAGAGAATGAACCTAGTAGTCTCTGATTACTAGACTGGTAGTGAACATCTAGAGCATATCATGGGGAGCAGTAAGAAACAATACCAAATGGGACGGTCATGTAAAATCGGTATTAGTATTAGGGCTCTCGAATTGAGAAAAGAGAGGTTAGGGTGCCTGCAGAAGCAATAGACAATCATTTTTCGCTCACCCAGTACGGAAATGGAACAGAAAAGAAAACTGTTGGAAGGATGCTGGAAAAATGCATTTCATCTGTGAAGGAAAAACACATACAAGATACGTGTGCCACCAATTCAAGAGCATTGTTCAATTTTTTGGAGTCATTGTCAAGTAGGCTAGGCATGACAGCAAGAGTTTAACGAATTCAGAGACGCGCTGCTAGGGTCGTAACCGAATAATACATTCGACAGTGTAACAAAAATGTTCAAGGAACGTGGGTTGGAATCCGTACCAGGGAGGTGGCGTACTTCTCGCGAAAGGCTGTCGGGTAAATTCAAAGAATCTACATTGGGAGAAGACCGTAGGACCTTTATGCTCCAACTATCGTATATCTGCCGTTGGGATCACAAGGCTGAGCTCAGAAATATTACGGCATACGCAGAGACATATCGAAAGTCATTTTCCCCTCGATTAGTACCAGAATGAAATGGACACCGAAGTGGAAAATACTGGTACCATGTACCGTCTGCCATTCTCTGCACAATGCCTTGTGTGGAGTACTTGTGTAGATAGGTAGTTGCAGATGCAGAAGCACGTCACAACTTACGGACGCACTGTAACATCTAACAAACAGTTGCTCTCTAATGCACCACGAAAAATAATTACTCGAACAGTCGCATACATCTGTGTACAGGTAGTAAGTGACATTATGTCCAGTGAAATAGCCCGACCTGGCGTGTTACAACATTGTGTCCAACAGCCTGTTGCATTAGTTGCCCGAGGCTGCCTTTGCCTCGCGCTACTAGATACTTGACACTACGGACAGATAGATTACAACTTTCACAGAGATACGACACGTTTGTCTTGACACCCGAGAGCACACGCTGATGTAAGTTACGGTGGACGTTCGCGGCAGGCGCAACCATTGGTCTGGTTATCTGGCGTTAGAAGGATGAGGCGAGAAAATACGTTGACGAATACGCCGTAAGGGAATTCGGAAACTGCGTATAGTAGGAGATAAACGGTAAGACATCATAGTCACCTCTTACTTGTTCCTCGCCTAAAACCTGTGAGGGGCAGCATTCAAAATTCATAGCACCTAGGTAGATCGTACAATGTACTTTCTAAATCACGATTTGCGGATCAGCTTTTCTCCTGGTGCGGTAGTAAGGAGGTAGCGGCAAAGTCTTGAAATTCCTTTTTTCGTCGGTTTCAAGACCCCCCCTCCCTCCCCGCCCTCCATGTTGTTCTACGAACAATGACTAATAAACAAAATGAAGAGAACGTACGCCAAGTTAGTTGAGTACTGTTTTTGTAACCAAGGAAGTAAAAAAGAGTATTAAAGTATCGTTCCATAAATGAAATACGTAACTTGATATGCAAACTGGTGAGTTCTCTTTCGGACTTGAAACCCAGACAAGTATCTCATCAGGCCGACGTCAAAGTGACACCGACACCGGGGTTTTCCGCCGACATCGTCCGATTTTTCAAATCAGTACACCACTCAGTGCAACCTATCTCAACGGCCGAACGTACAGTCTTCGGTCGACGCTCGGTGGAATTCAGATTAGTTTATTTCCTTCGGACGAATCAGCCGACATTCCCACACCCAAAACATGGATTTTTGAGTACAAGAAAGGATTTGTTTGTGGCCTGTCTCGGAGAGTATGGTCTGAAATCTCTATTTTATTGCAAACCATAAGTTTAGAACAACTTAAAATTTTAGTAGTAATTTATTGAACTTTATTTTACATGTGGATGTTCTGTGGCTGTATAGCCATTTCAGATTCATGCCTGTACTTAATGTAGCCTGTCATCTGCCACACAAGCAAAATCTGATCGGAAGCTTTAGGCCTAGATTATAAACTCAAAAAGTATTTGTCCAAGTACAAAGGTCAGGTAAGTCGAACTTAATGCTTAAGTTAGTGTAATCAATTTTTTTGGGTAGTGATAGATTGGCATTAGCTGTTTGTGGATTGCTATTACTGCTTCCTGGTGTTTTTATCCCAGTAGGGTGGTGATTTTGTTGCATGCGGTGGTTTGCAAATGTATCAGATTATCATATTGTAAAATTTATGTTTGTCTTTTACACATATGCTTAACGACAGTCATTGAAGATTAATTGACAAATGTCGGTTCTGCTGAATTTATTTTAAGTTGCACAGAAAGTTTGCAATCTTGCCTCTCGTTGTCACCACGAATCATGTCGAGTATGTAATACACAGTTTCTCTCATCATCTGATGTATTCGTAAAAATTGATAGTTATTCCAGTAACTGAAGAGAGAGTGTACAGTATTCGCCACGGTCTTTTCGAGTCATACAGGTTAGAATAGATTCTAATCTCCTTGGTCTCACCAAGCAATGACGAAGGAGATCGGATACATTGTGGCGAAGCAGTCAGCCGAAGTTGTGGGGCGACCTCTGGCAGCGCCATCTGACGCCCGTGCTGGTGCAACTGTGAACGCAGCCTGTGGGCCAAAGTGTCAATAGAGTGCGCTGTGGGGCAGCTTTTTAGTAGCTACACTGAAAACGATGTTGCAGTGCACAGAATTTACACATTCCGAAGTAACCCACGAAACAGTGTACAACACTTCTCGTCCTTGCAAATTTACATCGTAAGCTACGGTCACATAATTATATCATTCCATCGCATCTCACACCTGATCAGAAGAGAATAAATTGTTGTTACCAGTGTATTACTACAGTGGAAACGTCGTTGTATCACTGTGTGGTACACATGCTATCTTATTGCATCATAGCTATTGATATGTTGACGACCAAATTACGTCGAGGTGGTACACAAAAAATTCGTGACCTACCGTTGTGCAATCCTGTGTCATCAACTGATCATGAGCAATAAATTCTGGGACTGCAGGCAATAATACCTGATGTCTGTGACGTTTACGACTCAGTGCTACATTGCAGCTCTGTCCTGAGCCATTCCATTTCCCATTCCGTCCGCCATTGCCATTACCAGTGAGGTGGGACTCCTAAAATAAAAGCAAAACATCGCCTCACAATGTTCATTTACAGTTTCCGTGACGCAGAAGCGGGAGAAGCCAGCAGCGCGAAGAATGACTCGCTTGTAGTGCAGATCAGGGTCACTGCGATTGCTAGTGAAGTCTGCATATTCGGTGCAGGACCAGTAAGACGACTTAGAGAGCCTGATATTGGCGTTTGCAGACAAATGTTCTGTCCATCTAACTAGTCTAAGCATAATAAATCCCCCCTCCCCAGAAAAACGTGTAATACGATTAATATACACGATAACGAGATAAACCTAGTAGGAAATAAAAAAACCTGATATTGGCGTTTGCAGACAAATGTTCTGTCCATCTAACTAGTCTAAGCATAATAAATCCCCCCTCCCCAGAAAAACGTGTAATACGATTAATATACACGATAACGAGATAAACCTAGTAGGAAATAAAAAAACCTCCATAAAGCCCAAATACCAGTGTCGTATAGTATCAATCTAGTACAGAGTATCCCCCGTGATATTAAACCTCTAATAAAGCGTGCAGTCAAAAAAAAATGGAAAGATTTGGAAAATAAATTAAAGTCTATGGAGAAGAAATAAAAACTAAGCTGAAGGATGCAGAGGTAAAATAAATGGAGTGAAAGATTATTTACAAATTTCGCAAAAACCAGACTGCAGGGCACGAAAGGGAAGCCATAGTTCAGAAGGGAGTGGCACAGTGTCGTAGACTATTCCCGATGTTATTCAATCTGTAAGTTGAACAAACAGTAAAGGAATTCAAAGAGAACTTTGGATAGGGAATCAATCTTCAGGATGAACATATAAAAACTTCTGAGGTTCCGATGACATTCTAGTATTCTCAGAAACGGTAAAGGACTCGGAAGATCAGTTCAATGGAATGGATAGTGTCTTTATATGAGGTTACAAAGTGAACATCAATAAAAGTCGAACAAAATTATTGGTATGTAATGGAATTAAATCGGGCTATGCTGAGGGGATTAGATTAGGAAATGAGACACCAAAATTAGGACATTAGTTTCGCTGTTTCGGTAGCAAAATAACGGACGATGGCCGGAGTGTATATAAAACGCAGACTGGCTATAGCATGAAAAGTATTTCACTAAAAGCGAAATTTGTTAACATTTAAGATTAATTTAAGTTTTAAATAAAGAGATTTGTCCGTAGTGTAGACTTGTACCGAAGGAAAAGAGGACGATAACCAGTTCAGTCAGGAGTAAAGTGAAGTTTTTGAGATGTGGTGCTACATAAAAATACCAAAGATTTGACGGGTAGAACGAGTAATTGAAGATATATTGAATCGAACTGGGGAAAAGAGAAATTTATGGCGTGCACGCGCGCGCGTGTCCGGGGGGGGGGGGGGGGGGGCAGGATAGCGTGGGAGGCCAAGAAAAGTAGATTCAAGTGGATGTAGATTGCAGTAGTTATTGACGATGAAGAGGCTTTCACATGATACGCTAGCGTGGAGAGCAGCATCAAACCGGTCCTGTGATTTTAGGCCACCACAACAAAAAATGTATGGTAATTCAGCGTCATTAGCTAGTATATAAAGTAGAATTTCAGGTCTGTTGTAGCTTCCTTGTTCCTTTCACAACACTGCGCTCTTCCAGTCGGGCAAGAAGATCGTAGAAGCTGCAGATGGAAATAGTTTGTTTCACTGCCCACCATTAGTCTCAAATGTCCAAAGGATTTTGTAGGTTATTTAGACCATATCCAGTTCTTACTCTATACGTTCTCAGTGGAGGACAGTTACGAGGCTTGTGCTTGCCAGGTTCTAATGACTCCATCATACTGTTTCCTATCGTAAACTATAGCGTTCTTTGATCGTCGTATGTTACGAGCTTTTAGTCCCGCCTGCAAAGCAGCGTGATGTTGGCAACACTTTGGCTGTCTTTCGCAACTTAAAATTTTCAACTCGCAATTAAATCAACAATATAAACACTTTGAACCCAGCTTTTTCCTAAGCTACATACTCTTTTTTAATATAATTAACAGCATTTGCACCTCTTTGAATATTTACTAGACAATCTTACTTCCTCCGAATCCTTTAGGGGTTGCGAAGCAAAGTTACGAATTTCACTTCTTACCTTTCACTGTCGTTCTGATAGATGACATTTTACATTAAAGCGCAGTGACACCGTACACCACTACGTCAGAATCAATACTGAGTCACCTTGGGAAACAGCCTTTTTCAAAATAATGTACCACTTGTTATAAAATGTGCATACAACCTGAAGATAGGAATCGTGGGAAATCCAACTTGTTTGTTCGACTTAGAACAGTTTGTGAATTTAATATTTTATGAATATTATTAACTTTGTTATGCCAGAATGAAATTTACAGCCTTAAATCACTTCGTGTTTAGGTATTACTCTAACAAAATCGTTAACAAAACTCAAATAAATACCTGTCTGTAGTTGTGTTACTTTAATCTTGAATATTGAGTAAATGGATGTATGTCAATAAAAGTCAGGCAGAGACGGATACAGTGCGATTTATCAAACTTGAGAGGTTCTTTTTCTTACATTAACACACAACACTGCCATTGCTTTAAGTGGTGAAACTTTCCAGTCAGAAACTAGTATCTTAAGGTTTAAAACAAATGATGAAACAGGTTCATGGAGTGAAACGTGTACAATTGTCAATTTTGACAGTTAGTATATTAAATCGAAACACTACTCACAGGTGTCGAATTAATATGAGTCTAGACCCCACACACGTTACTAAGGAATAAATTGCCTGTAACTTGCCGTGGCTATTGCAGTGCAGACGAGGACTTGGTGCGGAGGTACTCCTTGCACATTCTTCGCGTCTCTTATAACTTGAGTAGATCGAAGTATGATAATGACTACCCTTCACCAGAATACTTGAAATAATATGGTGAAACATTTGCCTCACCCGATATGGTGAAACATTTGCATCCGCGGTAACGATACAGTAGAGACGAAGTTTATTTCCAGAATTCTATTTATGACTTGTTGCCTTCAATACTGTCCCAAAGTTGGCACAAATATTCCCTGTGATGCAGAGCGCTCCACAACGTAACCTTCCTCTGTCATTGCCAACAGGCTACTTTTTCCAGCCAGAAATAAGGCGTTCCAAAAACGGAAAACGCCACATCACACCTGCCATCGTTTCTCTGCGCTTTCCACCGGGGCAGCATGCTGTGCAGTACTTTTCGTAGAAAAGGTGTTTCCAGAACGGAACGACAAGGGGAACGGCTTCGCGGTTCTCAGCTGTAATGGTTGCTACTGTTCCAGTGCAGAATGCTATTCATGCCGTAGCCATTATTTAAAGTACCCTTACGGATAGCTCAGAGCATTTATTTACATTTCGTGTTCATTTAGATATTTAAGGCTAGAACAGTAATTAAATACCCAATATATAATACTGTTATGGTTTCACAAGGTATAGATTACATCTCTCTTTCTCTATGAGTATCATTACATTTTCATTACTTAATCAAATTATAGTTTTATAACACACTGTGAACCATATGAAGCAACTCTGTTCTATGATGAAGTAAGCTGACGAACAGCTCGGGCAGAATAATATGTAAGGCGACGAGTTGAATCGAACACCGACCAGAGTGAAATGCACATCTATTTGACGCTGTAGGAAATGCAAAGAATGGCGTGTATAAGTTCCGTGTGTATACTAACCCATTCAGCGTCTCAAAAACGGCGTGCTGTTACAGCGGGCTATAGCTACACATGGAGATTTCCAGTGTTCTTCCCCGTTTGTCGCTGCCTGATAGACTGTGAAATGTCGGTCTGCTTGTCAACGTCGCAAATGTGCGTTCACTGACGCTAATCAGAATCTGCTCTCATCGCTAAAAGCAACTTAGCGCCGTTAATCCCTCTTGTTGCATATTTCGATGCCCCATCAAAGCTGCACAGTAATAAGGTGTGAGAGGAAGCCTAGCGAATGCCATCCTTGCTCGTAGCTCAGCTTCCAGCACACAAATCCAGATGGTCCTTCTCGACACTTAGTGTAAAATATTGATGATAGTTTGTGGTAGTGTAAAATACTGATTATAGTTTGTGGTAGGGTCGCCGTTCAGTCAACAACGGCTGCTCGACTGGTGTGGTAATTGGTATGTGAATCTGCGATCCGATTCCGTTATCAACTAGGACGATGGTCACATGGAAGCTCCTTAAGCCACCGGCACCCAACGTCAATAAACAGCTGATATATTAGGTCCATCGTGTCGAGCAGTTCTACGGTACGTTGATCCAGCCTCCAGCAGGCTCACAACACATGTCTGAAATTCAGTTAATTTGACGAATTTCGAAAGCGTTGTGGTGAATCTACAGTATTTACTGATCCATTACAATCTTGTAAAAATAAGATTATTTCCTCTGTTAGTCGATCGCAATTGTTTGCTGAGGCATTTTATGTTCAGTGCAGGGTTACTACTGTGTATAGCATGGCTCTTGAAACCAGTCACCACTACTTCTATACGCGTGCTCCACGCAAATCTAGTGTATATGCCTGACATCTGTGGAGATGTTCATTTTTAATATTCAACAACTTTATGTATCTGTACCATGCCATTAACACGCAGTCTTTGCGTTGATAATCCTACATGTCGTGTGCATCTCTTTTTCAACATGACTTTCTACAATACGACACTTGTGTGCAGTACTGACTGCCTTCTGAAGTAACTCCCTGCTTTCTGTCCACAGGTGGCGCCGCCGAGAGGGCCGGCCTGAACGCTGGAGATACCATCGTGAAGGTATGTGCAGCAGCGTCTTAACTAAATCGCCTGGTTGTTGCTGAACATGTGTTCGACAATGTACCTCTGTTACTGAGAAATTGAGTCAACGAAGGGTTCCCGGCAGTTTACATTCTCTTGTTACGCGTTTGATTTGTAACAAAATGGACAGCGACCACATCCCAATCGTATGCTGCACAAATCAACAGTGTAGTCAAAATAAAACTGACTCGGAATATGTGTTTAAGAAGTCACTCAACAACGTGACTAAGTTAATGTACAGCAGAACTACTCTTTATAGAGGGTGCTCAAAATGGCACTTTTGACATCGTATGCAGCTCTGTGCGCGATTTGTCAAACTGTTGGGTACGCTTCTGCCAGAGGCATGGCAGTAATAGCATTTTCCGGCCAATGCACAGATGAGCCAATATATTATTACCACCTGCTTAAAGCCGGTCGCGGTGGTCTCGCGGTTAAGGCGCTCGGTCCGGAACCCTCGCGACTGCTACGGTCGCAGGTTCGAATCCTGCCTCGGGCATGGATGTGTGTGATGTCCTTAGGTTAGTTAGGTTTAAGTAGTTCTAAGTTCTAGGGGACTGATGACCACAGATGTTAAGTCCCATAGTGCTCAGAGCCATTTGAACCATTTTGAACCTGCTTAAAACCGTGTTGTCCACTTTTTTGGAACATAATGTAGCAGCAATTCTACGCGGCGTGGATTCGACAGATGTTTCGGAGGTTTCCATAGTTGGGTGGCTCCAGATGTCTACGCACAGATCACGCGAGTCCCATAATTTACGGGACCGTGTTTTCTGAGCGCGGAGCTGAGTCCCAATAGCGTCCCAGAGGTGTTCGCTGGAGTCACATCTTCCAGATCTGGTTGCCAAGGCATCGACGTGAATTCACTATCGTGCTTCGCACAACACAGTAGCACGATTCTGGCTTTTTGCCACCAACAGTTGTCCTGGTGGAAGATTCCATCTCCGCCGGAGAAGACATCAAGCACGAACGGATGCAGGTGGTGCGCATTTATGTTCACATAGTCCACACTTGGCTTGGTGCCTTCGATTGCTATGGCAAATCCAGTGGAATCTTAGGTCAGTGTCCACCATTGTATAATACTGCCCCCCATCGGCCTGGGTCCCCGTAGCGGTTTATGTTTCGAGCAACCGTTCGTTCAGAAGACGGTGTATCCGGAAACGAGCAGCCACCTGGCGTAACATGAAACGTGATTCATTCGAGTAGACGATATGTTTCCATTGATCCACGGTCCAATCTCGATGTTTCCGTGCCCACTGCAGTCGTAAATGACCATGTCGTTGGGTCTACGTGGGAAGGGGGTGGTTTGCTGCGGAGCCCAGTGTTCAAAAATGTACAGTGAACGGTGTGCTCCGAAACACTGACTGCATCAGCATTGTACGCTGTCGTCAGAGCTCCCACACTTCGCCGCCTATCTTGCTTTACAGACCAGGCAGGGGGTTGGGTTGTTTGGAGAAGGAGACCAGACAGCGAGGTCATCGGTCTCATCGGATTAGGGAAGGATGGGAAAGGAAGTCGGCCGTGCCCTTTCAAAGGAACCATCCCGGCATTTGCCTGGAGCGATTTAGGGAAATCACGGAAAACCTAAATCAGGTTGGCCGGACGCGGGATTGAACCGTCGTCCTCCCGAATGCGAGTCCAGTGTCTAACCACTGCGCCACCTCGCTCGGTGCAGACCAGGCAGGGCTCCGTCCTTCGCGTACTGCGATAAGGCGTGGACATCCACTTGTGGTCTTACAACCCTTCAACCACTTTCCATAGATGTTGACGACAGTAGCACATGAACAGCCGACCAGATTCGCCGTTCCAGGATGCTCGTTCCCAGGTACCGGACCGTAACAATCGGTCCTTTGTAAGAGTCTCGTATGTCAGTGGATTTCCGCGTATGCGGCCCTTATTGTCGCCAGAATGATTCCCCATTCATCTGTACTCCGCTTATAAACTATCCTTACCGCGACACGCGCCCGCTACGCCACCAGGCGGCATTCAGTCTCGCTGTGGGCACTGTTAATAATATTAATGCTCATCAGAGTATTTTGGCCATCCTGTGCTTCCGACAGTACAGTATGGAGGCCTAACCAAATGGCAACATTTCATGCTTAGGTCCAGGAAAGAAGTCAACGGCCTTGGTACAGTGGTAACATAGGTTCCCGTCAGATCACCTATGTTAGGGGCTGTCGGGCTTGGCTAGCAACTGGATGGGCGACTGTCGGGACTGCCGAGCGCTGCTGACAACACTCAGCCCTTGAAAGGCGAATTTAGGAGCTACTTGGTTGAGAAGTAGCGGCTCTGGTTACGAAATCCGCCGGCAGAGCGGATCGCTGACCACATTCCCCTCCTTATCCACATTAGCGACGCCTAACGGCTCAAGTTCACAGGGCGGTCGGTCGGTAACGTCGGGCCTTTCGAGGCCTGTTCGAATGGCGTTCAGTCCAAGAAAGAAACAGGAACGAGGGAGGCGCCCTTCGAAACTGATCTGCACTTTTTTTCGTCAATTCGTAGTCACTTTGGCAACAGTTATCTACGCTGCAATCTATGTGAACAACAGTCAATTTGGATTCTAGCACTGTTTGACTTTAATCTGATCTCGTATGCACATTATCGCCTCTTTAAATCAACACATTTGTGCACTGAAATTCATAGACAGGTTAATTTTTCCTGGAATATCTTTTCTCCAAGTGAAGTATAATTCTGAGCAACAAAAGCCGTAAACTTTTTGCAAAGTTAACTTCTCCTTCTAGTCTTGTAGACTCTCTTAAATTTCTGTCTAATAACACATTTTTGGGCATCGTCAGTGGAATATTTATTTATATTACCTCACTTTATCGTCTTTGGAGTAAATACCCGAATTCCACTCCCGACGAAATCATGGCCCTCCTTTCGTAATTTGCGCTTCAAATGCGCACTCAATTGTAACATTTCTCAAGGACGTATCATCGCTCTCTACGTCGGCGCTGTCCCTCTTTTCTTCAGAGCGTCATCAGTGAACCTGATTGCTTCATTAGCATACTGTCTCACTTGTCCACGTCGACATTTGCTGCTATACCTTTCCCCAATTGCACTACGAGGCTACTATGCACCCTATTTTGAACTGTAATATTACTGTACTCTAAGTGACCATGTTAGCTCCCACTGCGACTGCGACTACAGTTAGCTTTTGTAGTAATAACAGAACTGCCTGGTGTAACAGTATTTCAGTAATTGCTACAAGCTATTACAAGGTTTGTTTAGTGGTTAGAGCGACGTTTGCGGCTCTGAAGTGTGGTTAGCAGCTTAAACGTCGGTTTTGAAAATTTTTATGGCTTCATACGATAATGTCACAACACCAACTCATTTCTGGTATTTAGAAAACTGCATTTCACTTATCACCCCATTATATCCTCATATTACAAGGCTAATATTGAGGCATGAAATTCCCCGCTACGAGAAATTACTTTACATATTCGTAGAATTTAAAAGCACAGTCATTCATGAATTTTATAGCTGCCACGGAAGAAGAGTTGAGGAACAAAGGAAGCTGAACACGGGCGATAGTGGATGTGCAAATGGAGCTGCACGTTCTTTGAATGAATATGCCATTCGATTAGGCAATGGAACACTTAAACTACCCTGTTTTGACTGTTCACCTGAAAGATGTTACGAGACGCAGCTTGACTGCAAAGCTATTACAGTCTGCTGACTTGAATAGAGTGAATTTCGGTCTGTGCTTCTGCGGATATCAGCATAAAAAGGAACGCGCAGCTACACATTGATTACCGTACTTGTTTTTTATTCGGTAGGAGCTGGTTTCACAATGCGGTCACCCTGGTGGTGTGCGTCGCCGCTGTTTATTACATGCAGCCTTAAACGGGTAATGGAATACCCGATTTCGTCACGTGTCTTCAAATTGTATTCAGGAGGACTGGTATTTCGCTTCGCCGTAGACAACATACTTTCATGGTGAGATTACTCAAAGTGCTCATTTCTACAAAAACGTTCAGAAAGCGTATCCAGCGATTAGACGGTACAGAGTGCCGTTTTTGGGGAAGAAGAAGAGTAGAATTTTCTGGAGACGCGTTCCTGAGAAGAAATCTGTTTTGGAAATGAAAGAGAGACTTTAAAAGCGTTACAGAGTGAGTACAAACTCGATTGGACACGGGTGAGGAGGAACTCGTTGGTGGCAGTTTTAAGGAACCGTCCAAAAATCTCCTAGAGTGTTTTACTGGAACCGCAGGAAGTTTACAGTGTGACTGGTGGATAGGAATTCTTATTCTGCTTCTCTAAAATATGAGTAGTATGAACAGCGTCCGTATCAGTAATATTGCAGGATTCAGCTGATTGTGTAAATGCGAGGTACGCTCCCGAAATACGTTTTCCGTAATGGAGTTTATTTATCCTGAAAAGCCAAAGTAATGTGTTGTGTATCTGCCATTTTAGGGTCCCCTAGTATTCCCAACACGCTATTCGAATATTCTGCATCTCTGTGATTGGACGTGGAATAATAGTCGCCATTTTAACAGACCCGAAACTCGATCACAGATAACGCGCCTGTAAACCTTTCACCTCTTGCGTCGCCACCTTCCATTTAATGACCTGCGTGGAATCAAATACAAATAGAATAGTCTTACGGTGAAACCTCCTGACAAATTAAAACTGCGTGCCGGATATGGACTCGGTCCCTTTGTCTTCCGCAAGCAATGTTCCTACCGACTGAGCGATCTAGGCACGACTCAGGACCCACCCTCGCAGCTTATTTCCGCCAGCATATGTCTCCTACTTTCCAAACTTCGCAGATATTTTCTAGCATACCTCGAGGTGCGTGGGTCGTGCTTCGATAGCGCAGTCGTTAGAGCATCTGCCCGCAAAAGGTAAATGCCCTTGGTTCGAGTCCCGATCCAGCACACAATTTTAAACAACCGGATGTTTCAGGTCAGCGTACGTATTACTGCAGGGTGAAAATTCAACCTGAAAAGTATTAATAATGCATTCGCGTCATTGACTGGCGCTGGTATACTGCTGTCCTTTCACCGTTCTTAAGCTCGAGATTTGTTGTTTAGCAAGTTTTTCTACCTGTACACCATTCTCAGAGCGTTTCCTGAGCAACGGAAAGGCACACGATTTCACAAGAACGCAGGAAAATCAATGCTGTTGGTGTATTCCTTAGACGGCATTAGTAATCGGTAGCAATCTGATCTTCCTCTCTTCTCAATTTGTGCTTGAACCTTCTGGCACCGTACTACAGGTATATGCTTAACAAGGAAATGATGGAATACTTACTAATTTGTAAATGTTGCCAAGCGCGGAGTTAGCTTTCACCACAACTTTCACTCTGTTCGGACAACCTTGCAGCAACATGACCTTTTTTTACGGACTTCACTTCATCACAGTCACATGGGAGCACAAATTTAGTAACATGTCAGTTCCACTGAAATAGTTGATTAAGTCGCCTGCAGATGGCGTGGCGTGAGGTGAAACTGGAGGCAAATGCTTGAGGTGTAGATTTGCGTTCAAGATGATGCTAACGGTGGTGGTACTGCACAGTGTCTCTCGATTGCAGTGCGTAGCTTACAAGGAACCCCTTGAATGCGATGTCGCAAGTTCAGAGTTTAGTAAGGGTCATTTGAAACTGTTTTGTTAACAGTTATGATAGGACAAATGTTAGCTCCTATTGTGCTTTAGGATGGCGACAAGAAGTGAATGTCCGGGAGGTACACAGATCAACCTTCTATGGGCATGTATGTATTACACTTTCCAAAGTGGACATCGTCGACATTCAAGAAATGTTCGGAACAAACCATTAACTTGCACCATCAGCATCGAATGAAAAATGGCACGCCACAGTGATAGCAAAGGTTTGCACCATCAAGATCGAAGGCGAACTCCACGAAAGTCACAAACCGTGCAAGACGTTCAGCTCGGTACCCCCTCTTAAAGAATGCGCATAGAATCGTATTGGTGTAAAGGAGTGATGAAAACTCATGGAATGTGACGGCACGCTACCGAATGCGAAACAGTCTGTCATGGAACTTACCGCGAATCTGGCCATCCGTTAAGGCGTAGCTGCAGTTAATGCGATAATATGTTTTATAGACTCGGAAAAGACAAACCTCTAATGGCTAAATTTGTCCAGTGGTTCCAGGTAGTATGAATTGTAATGCCACACACTTTTCAGGAGGGATAGTTTGTTCTAAAGGAGCATGATTTTTGTTCGCAGACTAGGAATAAAGCAAAAGCAAGTTATTTTGACCAGCTATTGGCCAAAAGCAGTGCTCATACCATAGTTGTTCTCTTTCGCCCATATTCCCACTCTTGCTTGCTGCGACGTAAGTATTCCCTACTGCTCTTGCAAGATCACGCACACGAGAAAGAATCGTAGGGGGCAGAGCATCTCCAACTTCTCGCATGACAATGACTAACTTTCCAGCTAATTTACACTCCAGGTCAACAGTCGGCATAATTGCATATGAATGCGTTAAGGCATCGTGTTCGTTGATCTTGATACAGTTCTGTTGGTATCTCTTTCAGGATCCCTTTCATGTGGATTTCCTCTTCAAACCCTGATTGCTGGGTTTTGAAAATAGTTTCTTACTGAACGAGGGGGTAAGTTTGTTTATCTCATGTACAAATTTTCCGCAGTTTACAGTGCATCGTCAAGTTGACATTGTGTTTGAAATTTCATTACCTTACGTCTTACAATTCTGTAGCACAGTTTGAAGTTATGCGGCTATCCACTGCTACCTTTTAATCCCTGTAATCCACGTCGCGAAAATATCATGTGCATAATGGTAGTAGGTCACTAACATGTACATCCTGTAAAGTGTATCGAGGATGTTCGACATGCGCAAACACCAGTTTTTGTAACGAGTGTGCCGTGTCGTCCCTTGAATATCTGTAGTACTTCAAATGCGTTAACATGGTCATATTGTTGCGGACTTACTTGAAATCTGGTCATAATTATTTTTGTACTGTACTGTGGATAGTCTTCCAGATGCGTAATTACGCTTAGTACCTGCTCCATGGGCAACGATTGGCCTTTACTACGTTTCACTAGAGACGGGATTTGTAGCTCCCTGCCCGACAAGGATGATGACCTACATGGCTCAACATGGCTCCCCTTCTACGATGGTCGTAAACCCATCTAATCGACATTGTTAATCATGAGATATCTAACAACGCGAGCAGTATCTCGCGGAACGATGAACTGCAGTCCCGATAGCCAACGATCCTGTCGAATTTAGGCACGTGTTAATACATTTATCCAGCTTACACGAGACATAACACAGTATTCACACAAATAACCAACGTTCAAATACGATTTCTGAATGGAAAAACCTTCGTATAGCCATTCCTTAACCTACGTTCAGAATATAAATTGCCTTACTCTAGCTACTTCGTGCGTTTGCTCTGAAATGCTAATTATTTCCAAGTCCAAGCATGTAGTGCGCTTCATTCCAATTTGCAGTTCAGTGCATGTCACATTCTTGGTGTTGCAGTTTTAATGACGAGCAGTGAATTTTGGGTACAGTAACAGAACAAGGTTACCGTCATCATCAGTTTCGCGTATACATTGCCTACTTTCAGAACCCATATATTGTTAGTATATGGCGAAATTCAAACTTTATCTTTTCCATCTTCTCCTTGGTGGCCCACTCTGCGGAACCATGAAGGCTAGTACCTGTACAAAGATTTTGGCAAACATTCATCGCTCATCCGTTCTATATATTTCCAATTTTGACGATGTACTAACAACCAAATACCCAGATTCAGTCTGTCAGATCGGTATCTAAATGAGTACGAGAGCAATTCGGAAAATAAGGTCCGATTGGTCACGAAATGGAAACAATATTGGAAATCCTTTGAAGCTTTGCACCGCTGTGTTGATCAGTCTCTCTAGTATGCCCGTCGAATGAGTCAGTTAGGCTCTTCGCAGTTCTCAGCGCACAGTGAGCGCACAAAGAACTGTCATGCACTTACTTCTTCAGTACAGTTCTCGGCCACACACTGCAGCGGCAATGAGGACGTTCCTTCAACGCTATCGCTGGGGAGCGTTTGATGACCCACGATACAGCCAGAATTTGGCTCCCTCTGATTTTCATCTCTGCTCGAATGAACCACTGACTACGAAGGGAACATATTGGCACAGACAACGAGCTGCTGTCAGGTCTAGAAGATTGTCGGAAAGTACAAGAGGCTGCTTTCTATGACGAGGGCAAGGAAACTTGGTACAACGCCACGACACATGTCTAAGTCGGGGCGGCGACTACATGGAGAAGTAGCTGGAAGGTATAACAAGCTGTTGCAAATAAAACATACTGTGGTTCCCATTTCACGGTCGATCGGACCTTACTTTCGGAATAGTCGTCGTATATCGATATAGTATCAACCAAAAGACCAGCATAGCTTCTGCTGTGTGCTGTCAGCCAGGAGAGCGTGCGTAAACGGTAAGTAATAACACAAGACCTAAGGAGCATAGGAACAGCATAACGGTGAGCGTCTGTCGTGTAGAGCTCCCGTAGGGAAGTTGGTAGAGCGTTAGTTTGTCGTACCAACGGTCCCGAGCTCGAGACCTGGTCATGCTGTTCAGTTTTCACGCTACTGCCACTACTGCAGCTGACAGTTCTGTTCTACGATATGAATCCGAACAGTGCTTTTACATGTCAGGAACGTGTTGTTCCATATAAAAGTTTCACACGTACTACAGTCCAAAAACTGACACCAACAGAGCTTGAACCCGGGAGCCTTGGTATGACAGTCTAACGCTCTGCCGACTTCCCCAAGGTAGCTCTACAAGACAGACGCTCAGAGTTACGCTTCCTCTGTCCTCCTTAGGTCGGGTGTTACTTACTGCTTACCGTTTACGGAGTCCGACCCCGGTAGCTGAGTGGTCAGCGCGACAGAATGTCCATGCTAAGGGCCCGCGTTCGATTCCCGGCTAGGTCGGAGATTTTCTCCGCTCAGAGATTGGGTGTTGTGTTGTCCTAATCATCATCATTTCATCCCCACCGACGCGCAAGTCGCCGAAGTGGCATCAAATCGAAAGACTTGCACCCGGCGAACGGTCTACCCGACGGGAGGCCCTAGTCACACGACATTTACATTTACCGTTTACGCAATTTCTCCTGTACGACAGCACATAGTACAAATTATATCGGAGTTTTGGTTGATACTCCGTCCTTATACATCGTTTGGTATCGATCTGACTGACTGACATCTGGTGGTTTAGGTGTAGGATTTTATCATTTATCTCGTAAACGCTGAGCGTCTGGCGTAAATCTTCATTTCTTTCGCTGTCTCTCTTTACCACCCCACAATTGTCTGAAAAAAATCTCTTTTAGATGTTTGTTCTTATCAATGAAGACCCACGCTTCACACCTACACTGACGTGCTGGTGACGTGATACTCTTGTGGAACTCTTTTTCCTTCATGTTGTACAGGTACCTTGTTAATACCTTGTTAAAGGTTTCAATTTTCCTTGCAATGTTGTTATTGAGAAGGCGATAGTGTGAAACCAAGGACAGTAAACAGGCTGATACGTTCAACAGATTTGTTATTAGTATTCCATTTGCAGCGGACTTGAGGTAACCAACAAATGCCGTAGATTGTTTTATGTAGATAAATTTCAGAGTTTACTCTTCCATTGCTTTATTCAGTTGAAACAGAGCTCGCTGTAATATGCCTTCAGAATTTGAGACTATTGTGTGATCGTCGACAAACAAAAGCGTCGTGTCAAAGATGTCGAGACTTATGTCACTGTCAAAACCCGTATTCAGACGTCTCGTTTTCCATTCTCGAATGGCGAGATGAATGTAGAAGTTAAATTAGCGGGAAAGAACAGCCGTGTTGTACACTCCTATTAATGTTTTCTGAAATGAGTCGTCTTGACCCGTTTTCCCCTAAAAGAAATAAAAATAAATGTATGACATGTCAGTCACTTCTCCGTAGGTAGACATTTCTTCAAATTGCTGAAATCAAAGTCCTATTCGCAATTAGTTTATTAAAATTCGCGACCAGTTTTGACTTTGCAGCGTTCATCAGAGGTTTTTAAAGATTATAATACAAGGAAATGGAATTGTTAAATGTACGAAAAAAGCGAAAAAATTATCCGACACTAGACACTTTGTAAATACATATCACAAGATCAGGGGAAGTATATTTGAAGATGAAGTAAACGTTAACAATTTTCGGATGTAGTGGCGCTTGTAAAATGACAGTTACAGAAAGTTAAAAGTACTTTTTTGTATATATGGTGTTTTTTGTTTATATTTTTCGTTTTTACAACTGATGATGGCTGCAAAGCCGAAATCGGTCATGAATTTTAATAAACTAATAGGTGACGAACACTTTGATTAATATCATTCAATACGTTATAAAGGTCACACGTCTACTCCATAGGTCCGAGCGGCCTCATTTCGGGATGTCTTTCGTTTTCTCCAGACATGTCAAGAACCTCCTGGATGAACAAATAGGACAGCATCCACAGTACCTGACTGACTTTGTTGTCTCAGGGCTTTGAGACCGTCTACGGTACGAACCTTACCCAGGCTGTCTAGCAGCAAACCGCAGCCGTTATCGAGGCTCGTAGCAGTTTCACCCGCTATAAATGTCCTGTGTTGTGACCTAGCAAGTAGAAGTCAGCAGCAACTAGCTCCGACAAGAAGCACACCAGATTTAGATATGGTCAGTTAGAGGTTCTCAGATTTGTGCTTTTCTAAGGGCGTCCATTGAACAAACCGAAAAAGCCACTAGCTTAAAGTGGTGCTTAAATTAAGTAGAAACTCGAAGTTGCTAGGTGGAGGTGAGCGTACATGAATGTGACACTGTTAATTAGTGAACTAAATCCATGGATTTGAAAGGTGCTTTTGCCATTCTTACAGCTAGGCTCGTTGTCCGACAAACGTTACGTTGATACTGCACGACTGACGATAGAGAAATTGTAGCAAGCGCCATGTCAGAGATACGGAAATGTAAACATAAGCGCTGCGGGTGTGTGAAGTACTGTTATCAGCCTACGAGCGGCAGGACTCGCCCGCCCTACAGATCACTGCCGCTCCGTTACTTCGTCTTCCGGAGAGCAACAGTGTGTGTGAAAGTGTAAAGGAGTCTGATACCGAAATACGAATGGGACGGAGTGTTCAAGCAAGCATGTGTACACAAACCTGGCACCTGGACGGCAGAGAAGCGCCAGTGCATGACTCACGAGCACTTCGGCGCCCCCGAGCTGATGACGGATACTGCTGTTGCTAACAACATGCGCAAGTCATACGCTCGGCGTTTTTATTCGCCTGTAGCCCCAAAACCACTTCTCAAAACAGAGTGGAAGCGTCACTGCACTTTCTGTATTAAAAGAAAATTGAGACAAGAATTACGCAACCGAGTTACGCATGCACAACGCTTTTTCAAGTTGTAGAGACAACGTACTTAGTGTTCACGATAACTAGCGCTTACTGAACAGGAAAACTGTACCTAACACGTGTCATTGCGGCGTTTCGGGAGTCTTACGAACACACAGTGTACATCAGAGCCGGCCAGAAATTCTGCACGCGTGCGGTGCTCCTGCACATGTGCAACTTCCGGGTCACAGCGTGCACGCCGCAGCCGTCAGCGTTCATGTAGTGCATGTTTCTACGCACAGTTGTCGCTTTATCCACTTGCTGGGATACTCTGTACCGGTGTATTCCAGTGCTCTTTCCCCAGCTTGCAAGCCAACCATAGGAAGGTATTTCGCGTATTAAACATTTAAAATACTGGCAAAGTCTACTCATTGAGACGTCTACTTTTATGTTAACTGTTTAACCCAGTAAGACAAGTAACACAGTTAACAACCGTGGGTTTTTATTAAGGCAGCTTGACTGACGGCTCGTAAATACGCGTAATGTTTTTGATCTAGTATTTAAGAAAGAGAGCACTTAGCGAATCCAACGAACCTTATTCATGATTTCAAATAACTTTAAACTAACGCAAGATTTCCTATAACTAATTCTCGGTGCCCTCAGTTACACCCACATAATTTCTGTCTCACTGATCTCTGAACAGAATGATAACCGCAGACCTCTCGATGATCACCTGTTATTTCAATACCATTATTGCTATATCTATCATCAGTTCCCTCTGAAATCTGCATAATAACCGACAATTAGATGAATGTTACGTTTTATCGACTTTAGCTGAGCGTAGCCCTTCACACATTAACAAAAACCCTAGATGTAAGTATATATTGGAATAATCGGTTTAATGACCAATTTTCCTGATAATAATGTAACATGGAGCAGAATGAGGCAATAATGCACAGTTAGTAAACAATAATTTTTAATTATGAAAGGAAAAAATTCAAACACGCATATCACAGGTCATGAGAAATGATATAGTTAATATCGGGCACAAAATGACGGCTCATTGACAAACGCAAGCAGTTGCGAAGATTTTCATCACTTATGCTTGATCGAAACCTTGATTTATTCATTTTCATTACCGATAAAAATCTTTCACAAACAAATGTCGACTCGAACATGGTCATAACTCTCGCGGCTTCTCGGTGCAGGCGTGGAAATTTTTGTTTGAAAAATTTTCGTAGAATTCTTTTGTACTTCGCAATGCAAAGAACTTGTCCTTCAGTCTTGTATTCCACTGTAGGTCGATCCGTTCCATCTGTAGATCATTCGGAGCATCTTCAACTGACGACGAGAACGGTCGAGCAAAGAGGCGAATGACAGGAGACAAACTCGTAACATCTGCAAATCGTGCTCGAAATTGTTCCTTAATTTTTAAAATTATTGACACGTATTCTTGAAATCTAGCACTTTCATGGACCAGTCCAAGAGTCGGGAAATGTGTAATGTTTTCTGTCAATAACTGACTCTCCCAACGCGCAAGCTTCCTTTCAAAGGCATTTACCTTTTGCAACATGTCATAAATTAAATTATTTTCACCTTGCAAACAGAGGTTCAGGCTTTTCATGTGTTACGTAATGTCCGCGAGAAATGCAAGGTCTGATATCCAACTTTTTCCCTTCTCATGTAAGAAGGTTACTATGACGAAACGTAAATCAAAAAATATTTTCAGCGTTTTACCTCGACTGAGCATATTTCGGTATAGTAAGGCACGTCGCCGTACTCCGCTCCTAAATCCTCCAAGAACTGCCGAAACTGGCGATGCGTAAGCCCATGTGTCTTCAGATAGTTTACAGTACGCACAACAATGTGCATGACGTTTGCTAACGTTACTGATTTTGCACAAAGCGCCTCTCGATGCAGAATGCAGTGAATTCCATACAACGTCTAGTCTGTGCGCCCTAGCTTTTTGCTCATCCGTTCTATGAGCCCTTTTTTATGGCCTTGCATTGATGGTGCTCCATCTGTGGTCACTGAGACTAACCGATTCCAGTCCGTACCGACACCATCAATCGCTTGCTCGACAGCTTGGAGTAAGTCCGCACCTGTAGTAGTCCCTTTGAAAGGTACTAAGTCCAAAACGTCATCTGTTGCACAAAGTGCGTTATCGACACCTCGTATGCATATCACAACCTGGGTTGTATCTGTAAGATCGGTTGCTTCATCGAGCGCAACAGAGAAAGCCTTATTTATTAGCTGCCTCTGCACATTGCCGGCCATAGCACTGATACGTCTTGTCACTATTTGGATAGGCTGATTTCTTGAACCCTGCTAACGTTCGTGGGACATGCAAGTTTTGCAGCATCGATCAGACACCCTTTCACAAACACCCCTCCGGAAAAGGGTTTCCCAGATTGTGCAGTTCTTAATGCGATTTTAAAACTTGCTCGCAGTAAAGATTTAGTGTGGTTGTCATTCTGGAAAATTGAAAACAGTACATTGTACAGCGTACAGTAAAATAGACAAATGTAACACAAGAAACTTAGAGTTCAAGAAGTATCAGTTACTTTGACGTACAGTAAAATCAAGTTGATGTGTCTCATTCATTTTCTTACGGACATTTAATTTTGCTTGCCGTTCTTCACTGTTGAGCACACTACACTCGTCTTTGTGATATGTATTGTAGTGTCTTTCAATTGAAAACTTACGCTGGCCGCCTATTATTCGGCAGCACAGCAAACACTGAGTTTTCGCCAACGGCTACAAAAAATAATTGCAGTTTCCAATCATTTTTAAACGACTGAGAACATAGATCTCCCGTCCTTTGCTTTTTCACAGTACCTGCCATTTCTTAGTACTTCTCTGTTAAGGTTACGGTCTCCGGGGGTAAACGAGACTGAGTATGTTCCGCTCTTGCTTGTACCACATAAACAGGGAAGTGGAGCCGCCACCGTTCATTTAGGACACATGTCTACTAACAGATGTCGCTGTCGCTCGCGTGCGCACATGTGCAGCACTTCCGCACGTCTGCACACTGTGCAGCGTTTGGCCGGCCCTGGTGTACATCGATATATCCATTTACGAACATTGAGAGGATGAATTTCTGTTGTAATATGTTTCAGATGTCGAGTTAGCGATGTCTTGGCAAAAACTATCTCTAAAAGCTAGTCATTCACTTAAATTACTTTGCAAGATAATGAAGTGCAACACTGGGAGTAATTCAGGGTGGGTACCAAAACTACACTATCTTCGAAAATGTGCGTAACTTCACTTTCAACAGTACTACCGCAAATCGGTTCATCAAAGATTTATATGTACTTGTACTTTAAACACCTGTGAAGCAGGTATTCTTGGCAATAGTATATACTCCTTCTTGCGCTGTAATCCTAAAAAACCATATTTTATAATAAACTAAGGATACTTTAGCAAAAACCTATCCACTTAACTTTTATGGTTTAGCTTTTAAATAATTAAGGTTTTCACTTTTCTATTGATTGATCTTTGAATTTTTGTACTTCAATTTCGTACCTTAACAATTTCACTTGGAGTAGTCCATAAACAAAGCATCCAAATTTTACTCTTACTTTAACTTTTGCTACTCCTGTGACTTTAGACAAAAAATCACTTTCAAACACATGAATGCCAGAATTGTTCATTTAAATCAGAATACTCGGTTTTAGTAGCGCTTAGGTTCGTGATCAGGATTGAAGTTATGGTTTCGAACACGAATGACGTTTTATGTGATTATTATTGAAACACACACAAATTAGCTGGTCCATGTCAATATACATTACGTAACTGAATGTATGAAGTCTGTGAAGCAGTGGCGAAGATTAGTGGCACGCGAAACGGCGGCTAACTGTACTCACGGCCTTGATGTGCGAATGATCTATAAAATATCTTCTTGGCGTCGGATTTTCAACATATTAGAACCACTACATTATTCCGTGATAACTAAATAATAGCCAGATCCACATCCGAGACAAATCCCTTCTAATACAACTTCCAATTGCCTCTCTTAACACCGTCGAAGTATACCGAGCTAAGGCTAGCCACACAATGCGTGCCGTTCACACAAAGGAGCCTTTCAGTTCGACCGCCAAACCCGCCCTCTACATCGCGCCATTCCACTTTCGCTGCGGAGGGACTTCCCTACAGCGTTTACATGTTACAAATACAAGTGCCCTAAGCATGAATCAGCTTTTAACAAACATACTTCTTTCATAAACATATTCATATTACAATAATTTAAAATTCAACATATTCTTTTGCTTTTTTCATATATAAATTACAAAACTCTAATTTTCTTGCAATACATCAAGGAGTTCAAACAACACAGAATGTACACTAAATTGCAGATATACAGTTACTTTAAATAAACCTATTCTTAATCGATATAAGTGTTACCGACTCCATTATGACACTTGAACTGCCAAGGTTGGAACGCAAAAAAGTGCTCTTTCACCAGGATAATGCACCATCCCACACATCAGGGATAGCGATGGCGAAAGAGCATGAATTGGGCTTTGAATTTGTTCCTCATCCACCCTATTTACCAGACGCAGCTCCAAGTGACTTCTGCCTGTTCCCTAACTTGCAACTTTGGCTTGCTGGAAGAAGGTTTCACCAAATGAGGAAGTGTGAGTTGCAGTCAACGAGTATTTTACAGAGTTTAACAGAATCTATTTTTCCGATGGGATGAAAAAGCTGAAGGATCCTTGGACAAAGTGTATATCCCTCAAAGGACACCTCCCGCCGGAGGCGACACTGTTTTAGAAGTAAACTATGTCATGGGTATATTTTTACTGTCTTCAAAGATTGGCATCTGAAAACAGTCTGTTTGCGAGCAGTCTTCTGGAGGTTTGGTGATGAACAATTCGTATGAAACGTAGATTAAGTAATCTTAAACATGTCCGATGACGATGCACTGTTTTCCAGGTGAACGGTGTCAACGTGATGCAGTCGACGCATGTACAGGTTGTGGAGCTCATCAGATGTAAGTACATACAAGTTAGTTCTTTAGCGTGCAGATGCAAGTCGATGTGCTAGCGGAATTTGATTTTCGCTAACTGTTGGTGATTCTCACGTGCATGTGCAAAGAAATTACTAACCTACATGAGATAAATGTGCGGCTTTTTTCCCCCTCTCTCATTCACGAATGGTGCATGGGAAGAAATAATCTCGGAAGGTACGCTCTCTGGCTTTTAACAGCAATTTTATCCGATATGTACCACGTCTCTCTTGCAGCGCCTGCTGTTGGAGTTTGTCGAGCATGCCCTAAACGCTTTCGCCCTAACTAAAGTAACCCGTACGGAAGGTTAACTAAAGTAACTCGTACGGGAGGTGCCGCTCTTCATAGAATATTCTCTGCCTTCTCTGTTCATCCAAACTGGTAATAATCTAAGAATCCTGGAATACCGAGCAGTGTGAAAGAATAGATGGAACGAGAATTTTTTCAGGAAAGATTATATTCTAGTAAGATTCATGCTATTAGCTATAGATTACAGCGATCCATCGCCAGTAGTGTAATCGCAGTAGGGCATCTCTTCACCTGTCTGTGTACAACACGTTACATTTAGCTACATTCAGAGTCAGTGCCAGTTTCTACACCGCTCGTCCATCGTCTGCATTTCGCTACATTCTGTAAACGACGACATCGACATAATACAGTCCTACAGAACTTCCGATGCTAGCCACTAGATCTTTTATAATATACAGATATATCATAATTAACCGCTAGAACTGACACTAGTGAAAGTATATTATAAGCAAATACACTGCGCAACACAATTAAAGGTTCTGTTCTTCGTAAACAGCTTAATTGTTTTTCTTTGTGATTTAGAAATTTGAAATTGGACACAAATGTGCCTACAGCCTTCCTGTGTTGTGAAAAAGACTGGCGCCCTGCGACGTCGCACTCGTGCTTGGCTACGTTTCAAATTGCATAAGAATCGACACACGCGGAAAAATCAGCCTGGAGTTCAGGCAGTTCATATGAGATGAAAGGTGGGTTAATGATGTCGCACTGGAACCAAATTTCACTAAAATTCTGCCAACGCCACCGTAGAATTGTCACACAATGAGAAGGTTGTCGCACCCTGTCTTACCCACATTTCACCCCTCCTTTCGACGCTTCTGCGATGGAGGTCAGAACCGCGTCGCCCAGCAGTAAAATCATGAGGTCTTCTTATGGGTTGCCGAGGAAAGGAATTCATTGTCACCGCCGCTCAGAATCGACCCGAAAAAGCCTCAGGGGGTGGCGCAATGGCGTCAGTGAACTCGTTCCTTCCCCTGAGGAGCTGATTCTCACACGCTTCAACCCTACTGTAAGGATGTCATGGGCCAGCAACCCCATGAACACGATCACATTTCTTTAGAGTGCAGTGCGACCACAATTTTTGGTCTGCTATACAGTGTGGACCTGCTAGGGACCGTTGAAAACCATGCTACAAAATTTGAATGTGATCCCAGACAGCGAAGGGTGCTTACGCTTTTTGAGCCCATGTGTTTTGGGCCCTCCAATGACGTGATCAAGTTGGGATGCGACATTGACACGTAATCAGTAAAACGGCAAAAGGTCCCTCTAAAACCTTCCAGAGTGGCAGCACTTTCTGTACCTTCCGCCCAAGTTTGTTGAGCACTTCAAAAATGTACCTGTACAGAGAAAATCCTTTACGAGAGCCCCTGGCGCCTGCAGACAGGCAACCATTTCTTACCCCTCCGATCCTGCATGCCTAGTAGAAGGCGCCTAGGCCTCCATCGCGAGTTTTCCCTTTAAACAGATACATTTTTAAAATGCTCAACAAGGATGCGTGGCTGGCACCGAGGGTATTGTGGAAGTGAGGGATCTTAGAGAAAGCCTTTGCCTTTCTGTTCACGCATATCTCGATGTCGCACCCGTGTGTAATCACGTCTCAGGAGAGTGCGAAATAGAAGCATAAGCACGCATTGCTGCTTTTGATGGCGTTCAAATTTCATCATATGGTTTTGAACGGTCCCAAGTGGTTTCACACTGTACGCCAGAGCAGAAACTGCATTCAGTCTGCACTATAATGGCGTGTGAACATATTCAGTTAAGTTGCTGATCCACAGTGTCCTTACAGAAGGGCTGAATCTTCTGGGTGGTGTCATCAGTGTCAACGATCGTCGAGAACGACGTCCTCTTTCTCGTCACACTGCGAACATTAATTTTCGGCCGCGAATTGTGTGGGAATCAACGCCCCAAGAAAGGGGTAGCTTCACTGACGCCCTTTACGCCATCCTTGAGGCCTTTTTGTTTCGATTTTGCGCGGCTGTGTGTCTGAAATGTTTCGCTTGGCCACCCATAAGAAAACCGCATGAATTCAAATGTGGGCGTCGCGATTCTGAACGCGGTCAGAGAGGCGTCAAAAGAAGGGGTGAAATGTTGGTAAGGGGGGATTTGACGACCTTTCCATCACGTGACACTTCGGGATGGCGTTGGGCAGAATTGTGGTGAAAATTGGTGCGAATGGGACAGCATTAATCCACCTTACACTTAACATGAACTTCTGGGTTATGGCCTTCTTTTCGCATATGTCGACACCTTGCTATTTGAAGCGTCGCCGAATCCGAGGGTGGCGTTGCAGGGCGCCGGGCTTCTGCACCGTTACGGAGGAAGATTGTAGGCACCTGTCAGTCAAATTTCAATACGGGAAGCAATTATGTGGTTTTGTAAAAGTGATTCTTCGGTCGTGTTGCAGAGTGTAGTTCTCGTTAATGTTGAAACTTACTGGCAGATTTAAACTGTGTGCAGGACCACGACTGGAACGCACGACCTCTGCCTTTCGAAGGCAAATGCCCTACCATTTTCCGCGAAAGGCAAAGGTCGGGGGTTCGAGTCTCGGTCGGCGCAGAGTTTTCATCTGCCAAGAAGTTTGGTATCAGCTCACACTCTTCTACAAAGTAAAAATTTCATTCTAGTATATATATGTCTAGGAACGAGACATTTACGACATAACTGCGAAAGTGTGGTTACGAGCCGCCACTGACATCAGTATGAAATATTGTCGTAGTTAGTACAAATATATTTGGGGGGGAGGGGGGGCCTTTTGATGAAGTCCCCATCTGATACGGCTCAAATTTCACTCATGACATACACGCAATATTACTACAGTACATTACACTTTACAATTTTATATACACTTGTAACTATTAGAGGAGATCTTAACACATGTCGTCAACGCATTAGGATGCAATACTGCCCAAGTTTCTGCAGTGAGTGAGGAAGTATTTCAAACATTCTCGGGTGATATCGTAGACTTAACAGTTCGCTGCTCCATTTCTTCAACCGCGTCAGTGGGAGTGTTGCACACTTCAAAAACCCAGAGGATTGAGGACAGGTGATTTTTGGAGGCCAAGGTGCAGCCTGTGATCGACCCTTCATGTCCTATGTAGGTGCATTAAATGTTACCTTGCATCAGCAGCAAAATGGGCCGGTGCCCCATAACGCACGCACCACCTTTCCTCAGGTTGCGCAAGGGGAACATTCTCGATCAATCCTGGAGCATCTTTCCGCAGAAACCGTAGTTTACTTGAAAGATTGTGTGAACCAAAGAGATGATCTCCTGGTACGCCGGACTAAACATTTAATGAGAAACGTGGCTGATCTGGTGACTCGTGAACAGCATGACGGCTTCTGTCGAATTTGAGCGCAATTAGAGGGGAATTTAACCTAAAAGTTTGTACTTCAAATAAATTGGCTCTAAGTATCAGTTACCTCAGCCCGCCCGGCTAGCCGTGCAGTCTAACACACTGCTTCCCAAACGGGAACGGGAAGGCGTACCGGTCTCCGGCACGAATCCGCCCGGTGGATTAGTGTCGAGGTCCGGTGTGCCGGCCAGGCTGTGGATGGTTTTTAAGGCGGTTTTCCATCTCTCTCAGCGAATGCGGGCTGGTTCCCCTTATTCCGCCTCAGTTATACTATGTCGGCGATTGCTGCGCAAACACTTTCTACGCGTACGCATACACCATAATTACTCTGCCAGACAAACATAGGAGTTACACTCGTCTGGAAGGAGACGTTCCCGGGGGAGGGGGGGGGGGGGGGGTCCACTGGGGGGGCCGAACCGCACAGTAACCCTGGGTTCGGTGGGGTGAGTGGACTGCAATAGCCTGTTGTGAACCACTGAGGGCTCCCGCGGGGACGAAGCCTCTCCGTCGTTTCTGGGTCCCCAGTTCAATACATACATACATCTCGCAAACGGCTCGTTTGCGGTTCCATCTTACTAGAATGTTTGCCCTTCTATTGCAGTATACTTTCACCTGCGACAATTTTCTCTATTAAGTGTGGTGTACTTTGTGTATTTTAAGCAGTATCCGCCGAACAACACTCACGTGGGAGACCGAGTTCCGCTCGGAGAAAGGTATGGAGAGCCTTTCGTCATATACTTGAATACACAAAGTTACGGGCACCCGGAGGCCGGCGAGTTCATATGCCGCTGGTAGTAGGGAAACCCTCTGCTTTATGTTTCTCCTCGTTTTCCCGGAAGAGAGCGCCCCAAGACGGGAGGCAGTAAATCAGGCGCTTGAGGTGCGGTCCGTTAACCGGCGCCTTAGAAGCGGCTGTTTGATGTGACCTCCGGGGCCTTTTGTACGGCGGTTTATGTGCTTACGTTTGCACACGTGCGCGTTTGTGTCCGCTGCGTCCACGAGAGGCCGGCGCGCGTGTCTCGCACCGACCGCCTTGTGCTCTCTTGCCGTAACGTT
This sequence comes from Schistocerca serialis cubense, assembly GCF_023864345.2. NCBI lineage: Eukaryota > Metazoa > Arthropoda > Insecta > Orthoptera > Acrididae > Schistocerca > Schistocerca serialis. The sequence goes on along the minus strand of NC_064639.1, from coordinate 449,242,609 downwards.
GACGTATTGTGTGAAAAGTAGCGTTAGCTCGGTAATGAGCCGAGACGACTCTGCACGGCTTCTGTAACACACTGTTGTCATCGTAACAGTGCGTATGACAGCTTCGAACTGAACATTTGGGGGCTCGCGTCGAATAGTATACGCCGTTTCTTTACAATTTCTGTACACACTGTAACGCAAACAGTCGCTGCCATATCAAAAAAGAAAAAATGTTATTTTGGATAAGAGTATTTATCGTAAGAAAACCAAAATAATTGCAGTAAGGTTATTTTTAAATAAAGAGTTGTGATGCAGACCATATCAATGTTGTCGAATTATGTATCCCTCTCCTCATCTACCCCAGTTTCACTTGTCGAGTTCTTCCGTCTGAAGACTGGTTTGATGCATCTCTCCACGCTAACGTACCTGTTCAGGCCCCCTTTTCCGGGTGACGTCATCTTCTTGAATAGTCCCTGCTCGAATATTCGAAAGGAGGAAAATTTTACATCAGAAATAACACATTCAAGAGGATCTACGCCATCGGGAAACATAATGGCTGTAGTTTTCAGTTGCATTCAAACGTGCCGCCCGACCAAAACAGAAAGGCCGTGTCGGCTTATGTTTCACGCCCAAAACACTAATAATCCAGATTGTTCCCTATTACTACATGGAAAGGAAGCTGTTGCCTCCAACGTAATATTTGTTACCGTCTGAGGGTAGTTTTTCTCTACGTAAAACTCATCAAACCCGACACAAATACGTTGATTTCCGCTGCATTTTACAAAATGCAAATAAATAAAAGTTAAGTTACGAACCACTTGCCGTCGTTTACTCCGGGCGATCATAATTTGTACTGCAAGAATTACTGCAGGTCACTCGGAAGCGAGCAAATTGCCATGCATCAGTGTCGCAGGGGTTGGCAGCGTACAGGGGCTACTCGTGGCAGCACAGTACGAACGACGACGCTGTCGGTGCGGACTCTGCGATGAAGTGGGCTCGGACACACAGATAGCGACGATATCGACGTGAGATAGTTCCTTCAAATCCTCAGTTTACTTTCGGCAAAGCGACAGTCCTAGAGTGACTAAAGCACTTCTTGAACAATACCGTTACAACAGAGTGCTTTATTCAAATTAATTCGCACACTATGTAAAGGCATTGTCGTTAAACGAACAAGATTTAACAAAAAGTAATAGTAATTATATAGCTTAGCGATAAAGTAATCACGCCACGAATCACACACGCTCCAAGATTTGCGATCGTTCATTATATTGTGAAGTCCCGAGGGATTCTATAACTAGCACTAAACACTCTCAAAAAAAAAAAAAAAAAAAAAAAAAAAAAAATTGTGAGATTATTTGGTTGAAAATGGTATAGAGACCCTGATGACGTGAAACAATAACGAAAAATTGTAAGTATATTAAAACACTAGAGATGTAAGTGAAACAGTTTTTTCAGAATAACAATTAATACACATTTTAACAGAACCTCAGCATAGTCTGGTTTAAATGTATTGAAATTATAATGTTTTAGTGGCAGGAATACCTCTAAAATTCGGTATCTTGCATTGAAGAATAGATTCTCACAAAGAGATATGACGGAAATTTTTATACTTACTTTGGTTTCGTTAACATTGAAACCAAAGAGCAGTGGGGATGTATGACGAGGATTAGGAAAGTAAATAGCCTTTGTCTTCTTCAAAGGGACTATGCAGCCATTTGCAGTGGACGGAGAATTGGCTGTATCACAGAGTACCTTCCGCCAACCAGCATTTGCACGTACATCTTCAATCCGCAAGCCACCTTCCGGTGGCTATTGTAGTCCCGAATGGTTCACGGGGAGAGCAGTTGCTGGTAAATTGCATTGTAAGGAATACAGCAACCAGCCACAAGTTTTATCGAAATGATTTTATTACACCATTACTAGCTTCGAGCCTGAGCCCGTCATCAAATGGTATCATTGACTTCTTGCAATTTTTACATCTTGTTTCCTAAAATTTAACAAAATTTTTGTGATTACATAGTTAAGCACTTCCAGATCATTAAACATTGTACTTGCTTCCTGAAAAGCCCTCCTTCACGTATTATAAGCCGAGGTTTGATACTTATAAAAGAAAACCGAACCTCTGGCTTGTAAAATGTGAAGGAGGGCTTTTCAGGAAGTAAGTACAGTGTGTAGAGCATATAGAAGTGTAACACTGTGTAATCACAAAATCTTTGTTAAATTTTAGGATGCAGTTGTTAAATGAAAAATCTTTTGTAAACTATGCATCACAAAGTTTTGTTATATTTTAGGAAACAGATGTAAAACTTGCAAGAAGACAACGCTACCATCTGATGATGGACTCAGGCCCGAAACTAGTAACGGTATAAGAAAATCATTTGACAAAACTTGTGGCTGGTTGCAGTGTTTCTTACAGCGTAATTTACGAAAACAGCTGTGATGTTCTCGTACCAAAGTGAATAAAACAAAATTGCTGGTAATCCCGCGTGTGGGTTGGAGTTTCTTTATTTTCATAGTCTTATCGTGAGATATAAGTAGGAGGGAGCACTGTATTGGTTGACATTTCTAGGACGTACGCTTTCCGAATTTTAAGAATAAATCACAAGGTGATGCACAACGGGTCTCTTGTGAAGTCTGCCATTGCAGTTGACTGAGCATCTCTGTGACGCTTTTGTGCTTACTAAATGAACTTGTGAAGAAACATGCTGCTTTTCTATGGATCTTCTGTATTTCCTCTGTGAATCCTATTTCTCATTGAAGCAATAGTGACGAGCAGTACTCAAATATCAGTCGAACAATGTTTTGTAAGCTACCTCCTTTGTGGGTGGGAACCACGAGGGATCTTCCAATGAATCTCTGTGTGTCACCTGCCTTACCCGTTATGAGTGTTATATGGTCGTTCCACTTTAAAACCGCTCCGTACGCAAACTCCTAGTCATTTTATAAATGTGACTGCTTCCAGTGATAGTTCTACAATCGCATAATCGTAAAATAATAGATACTTTTGCCTATTTACGCGGAGTGCGCTAATTTGTTACGTAGAGGGTTAGTTGCCACCCCTACACGAAATGTTGATCCTCTGGGTCTTCCTGCATTTCGCTACAGTTTTCTAGCTTTGCGATGTCTCTGCATATCAGTGTAATAGCACCATCCGCGGAAAGCCTTGAGGAACTTCCGACGTTATCCACTATGTCATTAAATATGTTGTGAAAATTAGTGGTCCTATAATCCTCCCTTGTGGCAGCCCGAAATTACTTTCAAGTCTGAAGATTTCTCTCCGCGCTAGAAACTCTTCAGTCCAATCACACAGTTGGTCTGATATTCCGAACGCATGAATTTGGCTAAGTAGGCGGAGTGCGGAACTTTCCCGAACGCCTCCCAGAAGTCAAGGAACGGCATCACCCTGGGCACCGATATCTTGTGTTTTCTTGTTATCGTAGGCGTTTCACACGATCGTTGTTTCCAAATTCCATGTTGATTCCTGCCATAATACACGAGGTTAAACACCCCGTGGAATGTAGTTTATGAATGGCAGCACGCACGACCGGTCGAATCACCAGATTGACTTACAAATGTGCAGCCAAGGTGCGTGGAATAACCACGAGAGTGCTCTTGGTGCCATACGAAATGTATCCCAGACTATAACCCCAGGTGTAGGTCCAGTGTGTCTAGCACGCAGACAGGTTGGCTGCAAGACATCAGCTGGCCTCCCCCTAACCAACACACGGCCATGACTGGTGCCGAAGCAGAACCAGCTTTCATTAGAAAACGCAACAGGCCTCCACTCTCCCTTCCCAGGAGCTCTCGCTTGACACCACAGAAGTCGCAAATAGTGCTTTGGGGTCAGTAGAATGCTCGCTACAGGGCGTCTGCCTCGAAGCCGTCCATGATGTAACCGAATTGTAACCGTTCGTTGTGTCACTGGGGTGCCAACTGCTGCTCAAATTGGTGCTGCAGATGCAGTACAATGCGCCAGATCCGTACCTCGACTACGATAGTCTTCGCTCCTGGTAATGCTACGTGGCGGTCCGTCACAACCGCTGCTAGCAATCGTGTACAGTGCTACGTCTCTGCCAAGTCTTTCTGTAGTATCGCAAAAAAAAACATCCAGCGTCTCGTAGCCCTATTACACGACCTCGTTCAAACTCAGTGAGGTGATGATAAAGGCGTCTTTGTCGCCTTAAAGGCATTCTTGGCTAACATAAACTTACCATGTCCAATCTCAAAGGTAACTAACGCTAAAGATCTTCACAGCGTGTATTTAATGCAGTCCTGATTTACCCTCATAGAGGCGCTACTAGCGCCACTGTTATGCGACTGGCGCGAAATTTTAATAGACTTCATCTTTCAGATGTAGAAACACGCGTACCACCTTTCGTTTATGTCGCACTACTCCTCCTTGTTGTAGCGATTTTGTCCCGTCAGTGTGTATCGCAAGCCGTAAACTAAACTCCGCCCGAACAGGCCATGAAGGCCCAACGGTACTGACCGGTCGCCGTGTCATCCTCAACCACAAGTGTCACTGGATGCGGATATTGAGGGGCATGTAGTCAGCACACCGCTCTCCTAGCCGTATGTCAGTTTACGAGACCGGAACCGCTACTTCTCGATCAAGTAGCTCCTCAGCTATGGCAAGCCCTACCTACTAGAAAAATGATTAAGATGACAGAAAAGCTGTTAAAACGTTATAGAATAACTTTTATGGTACTGCAGAGAATCTTAGAGGACAAAAATTGTAGAGGAGGATAGAGATTAGATTGCACATAAGTGATGGACGAAGTTGGGCGTAGGCGCCACTTGGTGACGAAGAAATTACGTCAGGAGAGGGAATCGTGGCGGCGTGCATGAAACCTTCTGGAAGACTGGCGATAATATCACGGATTATATAACCGTGAACTCTCGGACGGGTACTCGTTTTAATTTCTCGTAATAAATGGAAACCCAGAAGTCTTTGCGCGGCTCGTTGTGTTGCCAGTGCAGTGCATCACGGTCAAGCGAATACTGTGTGAGGAGTGAGTAATCCAGGCATGCGCTTGGTAATCATCACTGGCGAAGGGGGGAGCGAGATTGGAGCTTATTGTAAGCTACCGTCTCGGCAGTGCGCGCCTGCGGCAGGAGGGTTGCGTGCCGTGTCGGTATTTAGACATCAGGCGGATGGGCGGAGCCTCCGTGGCCGCGATCGTTGCGGATAGCCGCCGCTCTGTGCCGCGCTGGTAGGGAGGTCTCGCGTGAGCTAGCGCCCGTCCCCAGAGCGCCGTGTACGTGCTGGAAGTAGCCGACACTCTGCCGGTGGTTAACTCTCTCCCGGTTGGACGCAGTGAGCGCTAGACACATTCTCTCGAGACAGTATGTGTATCGGGTCTCTATTGGAAACAGAATTCCACAGGTAACGTTTTCAGTACGCTGTGGCTTTCAGCAGAAAATGCTTGCGTGCTATTGCATTGCACACCGGAAGAAAAACCCATGGAACGAAGACCTTACATCTCTAACTCCGCCAGACACAGCAGCCTGTAGCAGTTCAGCGTGGAAATTCCCAAGAAAGTGATTGACAAAGTTCTGAAAAATTTGCTAGACTGAGATTATTGGAAGTGTGTTAAGAAATTGTAATTCATCCAAGAAATAACTACCTAACAAAATACTCGCTCGATCAATTTTAGCTTGGTGTTAAGAAGCATTCCACCGACAGCTGATAAAATTGTTGTTTTATTGGTACACAACCTGTGTCGCGGGCTACAGCAGCATCATCAGGTGCAACACTGTTCAAAGGCCATACATGTACCCACCGCTCTTAGTCAAGATATACAATTCAGTGAATATGGTGTACATTACTTTGGTGAACGAAGGGTGACAAAGACGTGACCGCTAATTTCTTAAAAATTGCTGCTGGGAGGATCACGTAGTTACAGACCCTTGTTTTAGAATTTGCATGCATTGGTGGAAGGCAGAGCAACCCGGTGTTGGGAGAGTGGAAGCGGTCCGCACAAGCTACATGATCCACCCAGCAGCAATTTTTACGAAATTGACGGATCACGTCTTTGTCACTCAGCGTTCGCCTTATAATGCAGACAGTATTCACTGTATAATATACGAGGGCTATTCAGAAAGCAGGGAACGTTTCCGTCTGATGCCGCTAGGCGCGCGCCGATCGCGTGTATTTTGGTATGTGCGTGCCCGGCAGCTCAGTCGACATCCATCCGTGACAGCGGGAACGTCTCTGCACGTCTGGTTTTTTCAATATTCGAATTTGAAATGTGAACTGCAATCGAAAATCCCACCAGTTGTGAGGTGCGGTCTTTGATACGGTTTTTGTTGGCAAAAAACCTAAAACCTATAGAAATTCATCGTGAACTGTACGAATTGTACGGAAACAACGTAATGAGCGAATGTTCCATCCGGAAATGGTGCATTCGGTTTAAAAATGGCCGAACCAACGTTCATGATGAGGAGAAGAGTGGACGCCCGAGCATTGTGATTGACGATCTTGTCGCTAAAGTTGATGAAACGATTCGTGAAAACCGTCGCTTCACAATAGCGGAGCTTTCGCTATCTTTTCCACAAGTTTCACGGGCTTTGTTGTTTTAAATTGTCATTCAAAAGCTAGGCTGTGCAAGATGGGTGCCCAAAATGCTTACAGAGCACCAAAAAGAACAGCGAATGGGGCCAACGTTGACATTTCTGGAGACCTACCACAAATATGGTGATTCATTACTGGATCGAATCGTAACGTGTGACGAGACTTGGGCGAAACACGTCAATTGCGACACAAAATTACAGTCCACTGAGTGGGGGCATACAAGGTCCCCCCAAAAATCAGGAAAATGTTTGCAAACCTTGTCAGCAAGGAAGTTGATGGCGACTGTGTTTAGTGACAGGCAAGATGTGCTTCTTATTGATTTTCTCGAACGTGGAGCAACCGTAAATTCTGCCCGCTACTGTCAAACTTTTCACAGCCTTAGAAGAGCAGTTCAAAACAAACGCAGAGAAAAGTTGACGTTCAAACGTTTTTTTTTTTTTTTTTTTTTTTTTTGCACGACAATGCCCGACCTCACACGGCTAACCGCACTAAAGAACTCCTTAATCCGTTCAAATGGGAAGTATTCCCTCATCCGCCCTAGAGCCCCGATCTTGCACCAAGCGACTTCCACTTGTTTCCCAAGATGAAGTACTGGCTTGTAACGCCGCGATTTGATGACGACGCGGAACTCCAGGCCGGCGTGGCTCACTGGCTGAAGTCCGAGGCGGCAGAATTTTACGACGAAGGTCTTTCAAAGCTTGTCCATCGCTATGATAAGTGCCTCAATAAGTTAGGCCCTCGTGTATTGACTAGGAGCAGTTGGTACAGCTGTGGCCTTTCAACATTGTTGCACCTTATGATGCTGCTTTAACCGTCAAAACCGGTTGTGTGCCAATAAAACAACAGGGAGCACCTCAAGAAGACTGAGTTACACCACCGAAATAGCGTGCGAGAACGACACGAACAACCGACAGAAGACCCGATTATTTAACACGTCAACATATCACCGGGAAGCCTGAAAGAATTACAACAGTTTTACCAGCTGCCAGAGGATTTCTTCGTAAAGTCATGATTTTCAACACATGCGGATGCCCAGAATTTAAGATACTTTGCGATTTTAGATCTTTGATCGTGTGTGTGGGACGCTTACCAGGTAGGGCTAATAGGCGAAATAGAGAAGATTCAACGAAAAGCGGCTCGCTTCGTCATAGGTTCGTTTAGGTAGCGCGGGAGTCCCTGGTGATGCTCGTCAAATTCCGGTAATAATGGCTGCAAGAGAGACGCTGTCCTATACGGAGAAGTTTTTACGTTAAAATTCCGAGAGCATAAATACCAACATGAATCCGGCAACATAACAACTTCCACCTCTTAGTAGGAAACGAAAGACTTCGACGGGAAAATTAGATAGGAGCTCATACGGAGAAGTACAGATTTTGTTTCTTCCATTCGCGAATGGAACAGAAAACAGGTGAAGCGGTAGTATTACCAAAAGTACCTTCCACGACAAAAACGAGAGGTAGCTTGCGCATTGTAGGTGTCGTCTGTCATCCTCCTTCAGTATCTTGTAAACTCCAATGTTTAGAGACACATAACAGTGCTCAGGGTGCTGCCTATACTAATGCACGTGGCACCCAGCAGAGAGTATATCGATAACTGACCGTTTTTAATTCTGCGTCTAAGAATTTTACCATGTCCTGTATTTAAGTATTATTGTCCTGCAGAGCGTGTCCGTCCTTCTCTCGCTGCCCACTGCAACCACTGTTCCCGGCGCCTGTTGTTCAGCTTGCACTCTTCACGCTCATTGCAGACGTTAACATAAATAGTTCATTCTTTCACACTGCAGCTGAAATCGAGAAATCTACAGACTCCGTGATCGCTAGTCACTTACATAATGTATTTGTTTTCACGGGTCCAAAAATGGTTCAAATGGCTCTGGGCACTATGCGACTTATAATCTATGGTCATCAGTCCCCTAGAACTTAGAACTACTTAAACCTAACTAACCTAATGACATCACACAACACCCAGTCATCACGAGGCAGAGAAAATCCCTGACCCCGCCGGGAATCGAACCCGGTAACCCGGGCGTGGGAAGCGTGAACGCTACCGCACGACCACGAGCTGCGGACTTTCACGGGTCCCTCTCCGATTGAAATAACACTGGGCTGAATTCCGTGGGTACGTTTCTCACTTCGCTCTTATTTATAGTTTCGGGGCCAATACTTCTCGTGATTGCTGCGCGGGAGATCGATTATTTATAGTATTCAATGCAGAACGCGTTAATGAAACATACTTCACTTCCAACTACTTTAGTTTATTCGAGTAATAGTCCTTAATAATGTATATATAAATATCAAATTTTCCGCCATGGTTGCAGTTTTATCATGCAGGTAACCGTTTTTGTAAAGAGACGATGTCCGCCAGCCAAATAATCATGTCAGCGTCCAATCCCTGTAACAGTAATACAGTCGATACTGTGTCGCAGAGATCTTAATGTATGCACAGACATGTTGCATGTAGATCTCGGGATCTTCGGCCAACGGTTTTTACGTAATTCACTGCCTGACAAGAAAGTGAAGAATCCAGAAGATTTCATAAACGTACACACTATCAGCAGATATGTAAATTAACAGATTTGCAATTTTCTGTGATAGCGCATTCGTGTTGGTCATGTTTAATGTTGTTACCATCCTCTGTTCATCATATGGATAAATCTGACGTAAACATTACGCCATGTTTTCTTCCGCGTTTGCTTGAATCTCATTGGATTTCATTTCACGTAGAGCGGAAGCTATACTGGGTCAAGTACAGTCAAGTACGATGATAGGGATACGTTTTATGCTGTGTTACACGCACATAGACTGAGCGATAATGCAGGACAACAGCTTTACCGGCAGGTTAAACGTTAACAGCATTGGCCAGCCAGCTGGTCCAAAAAACCTCCAATGATGTTAGCAGTTTGCGGTTCAGACGTAAAAAGAGACGAGCAGAGAAACAATATAGTTTCCAATGTCATTTAGTTTTTAAAGAGAATGAAGTAATACTCTGCAGAGCTCCAGCACTACCGCATGCTTCTTAGATTACCAGACGAAAAGCATAAAATGCTCTCGTTCTCACCTGACATAGTATTCTAATTACAAACAAGAGTGATGAAAATTCCTAACTTAGACATAGGATAATTTTTCTGAGCGAGCTATGTGTGATGCAACAGTATACTGCAGGGATTTCACCGTACTGTTGAATACTGGAGCCACTGAAGGTATTATTACAATCAGTCGTCTGGTAATCTCTTAGCTCCTTCCTTATGCGAACCCGAGCAACACATTTCAGTTCTGGAACTGTAATCTGCTACGTTCATAACGAGTCGATCAACAACAGAATCTACGAAGCTACCAAGGCGCCAACTTTTCTCCCCTTTTATGACATGACGTCCTATATCTCGCCAATTTCGGCAGTGACATCTGAAAAAGCTGCGTGCGTCTGGCAACTTATCAGTCTTTTTATTTCTGGGGACAAATCCCTTAACTTGGCTACACATCAGTTATGTTGGGTTCCTATTGTTTAAGAAATGTTTAAGAAACGAGCCAATTGCCAATAATAAATACAATATATTTCTTGATAAATTTATATCCCTTTTTGAACACTGTTGCACTAAAAAATTACTAAATGTAACATCAAACAGTTTTCAAAGAAACCTTGGACACTACAGGTATTAAAGTGTCTTCATAAAGAAAAAGAAAATTGTATGAGGCAGCAAGAATTAGTAAAGACTCAGAAGTAATTTTACACTATAAAAATTATGTAACATAAGTTGTCAGAAAATAAAAAATATGTGTATTAGAGATGAAATTAAAAACTCGAGCAATAAAATCAAATCAGTATGGAATGTTTTAGAAGAGAGACAGGAAAATTAACCACTGGTATATGTAGTATACGTATTGAAGAGAACGACACCATCCTAACCAACAGTACACAAGTAGCTAATGTATTTCACAACGATTTCTTAAGTCTAGGCGAAAAAATTGGTGAGAATAGTTTAAAAGAAAAAGCCAGACAGTTCATGAAAGAGTCAGTTTTGAGAAATCCTAATGAGATTAATTTTCATCTAACAACCTGTTATGAAATAAGGAAAATCATTAAATCTTTGAAAAATAAATGTTATGTTGGAGTAGATGACATCTCTAACAAAATATTAAAACAATGTGGAGCAGTTACAGCTGATATTCTGAGTCACATCTGTAATTCATCACTTATTCAACATGTTTTCCCAGACAGGTTAAAATATGACATTGTCAAGCCTCTCGGCAAAAAAGGGACACAACAGCTCTCAGTAATTACCGACCGGGAGCCTTGCTCACAGCATTCTCAAAAATTGTCGAGAAAGTACTGTACTCAAGGGTAGTTAGCCATCTCAGCAGTAATGGGATACTTAGTAAATCACAGTTTGGATTTCAAAAATGCTGTTCTACTGAGACAGCCATAAAAAGTTTCACTGCCTACATAATAGTCTTTAAATGGTAAACTGTCACCAATACGAATTTTCTTTGACTTATCCAAAGTGTTTGATCGTATGAACCATGACGTTGTGTTACAGAAATTACAATTCTGTAGTATAAATTGAACCTACAGAAATCATACCTACAGAACAGGAAGCAAAAAGTTTCTTTACATGGTTTAAGTGATTTAAGGAAGTTTCCCACTTCATCTAACTGGGGTGAAATTACATTAGGTGTTCCACATGATTCGGTCATGAGTCCCCTTCTGTTCTTGATATATGTCAATGATCTCCCTTCTTATCTGAATCAAGAAGCTAAACTGACACTGTTTGCTGATTATACAAGCATCGTTATTAATACAGTAAAAGAAACTCCAATAGAAAATGATACAAATAATGTCTTTGGAAATGTTATTGATTGGTTTTCTGCGAATAGGCTTGCTCTGAACTTTGAAAAAACACAGTACATCCAGTTTTCTACTGCAAAGAGTACAGTTCCTTCAATAAATATAACACATAAACAAAAATCAGTAACCAGGGTAGAGCATACTAAGTTTTTGGGTGTACATATAGATGCGAATCTTAATTGGAAAATCATATTTTGGATCTCCTAAAGCGACTAGGTCCAGCAACTTTTGCAACCAGAGTAATTGCTAATTTTGAGGATATAGCAATTAGCTAGCTAACATACTTTTACTCTTCTATGTCATACGGAATAATATTTTAGGATAACTCAACACTTAGGAAAAAAGTATTCACTGCTCAAAAGAAAGTGTTTCGAAGAATGTGTGGGGCTCATAGTCGCACATCTTCTAGGTATCTCTTTAAAAGGTTAAGAGTTCTTACAACAGCCTCACAGGACATTTACTCAGTAATGAAATTTGTTCTCAACAACATGGACCAGTTTAAAAACAACAGTGACATTCATGATTACAATACCAGAAGAAAGAAAAACTTACACTATCCTCTAATTAACCTCTCTGTGGCACAGAAATGGGTAAAATATGCTGCTGTAAAACGTTTCGATAAATCACCAGATAAAATAAAATGTGTGACAGAGAGCTGTAACAGTTGTAAAAATAAATTGAAATCGTATCTCCTTGACAACTCCTTCTATACCATAAATGAATTCTTAAATAGGAATTAATGCAGTAAATATATAGGTAAAATATATGCATTTTGTGCCATTTAAGAGAATGGCGTAGGTAATAAAAATTTAAGCTTAATAAATGATATGTTCATTTATGATGCACTTGACACGTTCGACATCATAACGGTTACCGCGAGATTGATCATTGGAACATGTAACTAAGTAACTTGATCTGCTTCCGTGGCCAGCAAAATCCTCAGATCTGTCCCCGATAGAACATCTGGAAGGGCAGCTCGGACGTCAGCTCTGTCCCAGTGCAAGTATCCAAGATATCAAGCACTGGTTAGTTACAATTGGTGTCGGTCGCTTTTCTCAGGATACGGCCTATAACGGCATATGGCACCCTTCTCAACCGGATCAGTGCGTACACCGAGGACAAAGGTGGTGTAATCTCCCGTGCAGTGAAGTTGCCTCGAATGTGTAATCACTGCAATAACATCACATATCGTCTCAGTTTGTGAAGTTTCAACACGTATCTTCCTTCCCATCTGGATGTTTCACTTTTTGTCAGGTAGAGTGTTTTGACGTTTCGTCATCACAAGTGACTAGTATTGTCAAAGATTCACTCTTCATACCTGCTCTTGTTGGCCACCAGGAGTGGAGGGATAATCTTCGACATTGTAGCCACTGTGCTGACAAAACGCCAGAAAACTCTCTGACCGACCGTCGGCATAAGATCCCGAGACGAGCAGCAAGAAGCAACATTATCGAGAATCCTTATTAAGCGCAATACGAACAGTCCTCGACCCGTGAGAAGATGCGTTATCTTACTAGAATGTCCCCCCCCCCCCCCCTCCATTTGGACTATAAGGAAACAGTGTTGATAAAATCACATAGTCTTCAAGGAGCTCTTCAGTACTTCAACCGTCACCGCTATGTTAGATATCTTTATTCTCACTGTATCCAGCGAGAAATACGCATCGCACGTGGAAAAAAAGCAATAACTTCTGCATGAATTCGTCACAGCGATATATTTGTATAGAAGACAGTCAGCCTTGTAACCATGTCAATTGTGAAGTAACTCAATGTTTTGTGGCTTGTCTTCATCCTCTTCGTTGCATATATGAATCGTGTAGTACATACCAGATTCTCGTAACTGCCACTTCCCTCTATGAATCATTTAGTACAGACAGTCGTCGTCAGCGTTGCGGACAGCGTTTACGAATGACCATTCCACAACATTTGCTACAAAATGCTGACGTGTTCGAACCAGCCTTCTCTTGGTTGAGCTTCGATGCTGTAAATAAACGTATTTCCTGACTCAATGTGAGTGAGGTGGCTTTATGATCCTTCACGGCCGAATAGTCTCTCTGTTCTGTCGAACGTTAGTGGCGCGGGTTTGTTGAGATTCTGCGTGCCGTTGAGTATGGTCCTCCAGAAACCCTAGATTCCGTATTCTCATGACAGTCGTGGAATCCCAAACAACTTGACTAGCAGTATCGATAACTCCAGTCTCGTCACACTACGAACCTCCCGCTATGTAATCCCGATCTCCTTTCCTACACGAGGCGTAATACGATCTCCTCACAAACACTTAACATTCATAGGCCTATGCTATTTCTGTATAAGAAATGCGGTGCGTAATTTTACCTTATATATACAACAAAGACGTCGTTACTACTACCTATTTTGGCAGGTGCGCTGAAATGACAATCTTTTGCTTACCCAAGCATGTGGTACATTCCGTTCCAGTATGAAAAGCATATATAAATTTCGTTTCGCGCTCTAAGGAGCACGTGCAACCATTACTTAGCATTGGTTTTCTTGTTCTTCATATTTTGCCAAAACTTCCTCATCCTTTCGCTTTGAGCCTGTCTTCTTTGTTGCGACCAGGCGTTTTTAAGTTTCAAATTCCTTCCTGTTGGGTTCTTGGGTATTAAGATATGTGTATTGATTCTCTTCCTGTATGCAGTCCGTGTAGTCGCAAGCTGCTCAATACTAATTTCTGCGATGTTACTTATGGTGTCTGTGGGTCAAGGTATTTTGGACTGTCCGCTTCCGTTGACGATGTGGAAGATTTTATTGGTCAAGCGAGAGTCGCTCCGTCGTGCTGTATGACCATTTCGTGCGTTTTTTCCGTGCAATACAAAGTTAGCCAATCAGGTCGTTGCGCCCGCAAATCCAAGTAGCCTGGTTCAAATGTCTCTGAGCACTATGGGACTTAACATCTATGGTCATCAGTCCCCTAGAACTTAGAACTACTTAAACCTAACTAACCTAAGGACATCACACAACACCCAGTCATCACCAAGTAGCCTGCCAGTGACAGTGTCACCAGATGTAATCTTTGTTCGGTTTACTCAGGTCCTTGAATTTGCACGCGCACCGTCGTGATTGGCTAACATCAGTGCTAGTTTTTCAGTTGAAAGCATGGGCGATTTTTTGCAGCAGCCAGCAACATGAGAGATGGGAACGAGATTAGGTTTCGTACTTTACAAGTAAAACAAGAAGAGTGAGAGGGCTGCATTATGACGTGGAAAGCGGCATATGCTTCTCACATCAGCGAGGCAATGTTCTGATGGTACCACAGAGAAAGTACGTTCCCGCTAAAAATTTGAAGGTCAGAGAAGGTTCACTACAAACAGAAGATGGAAGAGATTGTGTGTTCATTTTCTGTATAGTTGTGGCAAAAAGGATAATGAAGCAGTTGGAACTGATACAACTAATTTTGCATGTCACAAAGTAATTACAAAAATTTTGCGGTAGTGCAGTGACAATGACACACGGCTAAGGAAGAGGGCGAGATTCTTGACATGTGCATTGAAACCGACTACATGTTTATTGCTTACATAGTAACATTTCCGACTATACGGTATTGGGAATTAAGAAATGCATGAAAAAATAGCTCTGCGCCAAACGAAAAGAAAGAACTTAGTTATGTGTCTAAAACAATTTTCAATATACCATCGCAACTTTTTAAGAAACTGCTAATGTCGTTTCATAATAATAATTAAATAAATTTTGGTTTGTCTTCTTTCTGTGAATGTAAGTCTCAATTTCTTGTATATATTTATCCTGTGGCCTTTGAACTGGAGGTCGACGTTGTATTCTAGAAGTTGTGACCTGTATCTTAGATATGTATGGCTTTGCAGACTCGTGTTAGGTTTCATACCGAAATACGTTTGTGCATTGCATTAAACGTTCCTTGCAGGTGATTTTAAAAATGCTGATTTTGTTAATCTGTACTAGGTTTTGTGATCTGCACCACCAAAAATTTAGCCACCTGCAGCAGGTGCGTTACTTCCTTCGGAAATAGTTTCAAAGGAGATTTTGCGATAAGCACTGGGAGAGGTCGTTGAAAGTTGTCAGTATTCTCAAATGTCAGGTGCCGGGTTTTACTGTGTGTATACTGCGCCACTCTTGGAGACGTTTGCGTGCTCCCATATAAGTACAGTACTACTAGTTGAGCGCCTAAGTCATTTTTGCGTCACATTTCAGCGCGGCTTGAAATTCTCTGCTGCTTTTAACCCACTGTTGGATAACTGCCACCGGATGACGCATGTGCTAACGCGCTAAGCTTTCTGCCTAGTACCACAGTTCATACGTAAAGCATAAGACGTGATTATACGATGTTGCTCAGGAAACTCAGTGATTGTTCTCTTAAGATTATCACAACTACGTAACTAAGCTCTGTTCTAAATTACCTTTTATTCATACGCCGCTACCGACTGGACCCGCCACCGTTTGTTAGAGTAGTCCCACTTTGCAGATGGCTTTCCAGTTGTACAGTGATTAGTTGACATTTCTTCAAGGACTCACTCCTGTACTGCTTGTACGTATATTAATTTCACTTTCTAAGACAACATTTACAATGTTTAAAAGCAAAGTTTTGTATGTATTCATTGTTACCATATGCTGTGATTTTCCTTCGTTTCCGTGTATTTCCGTGTATTGCAGTTGATTTCTTTGACAGTTTGTCATATGTGCTACCATATAGAAGTTATTGGTATAATGCTGTATACATGCCAACGACAATAAGACGGAAACGTAGCTCTGAAGTGTGTCCCATCTTTTATCCGCTTCCATGTAGCATACAGGTGACGTTCACACTTCACGAAACTACTATTTCACACTCAAGTTGTCGGTGTGGTCACTAAAGTTATCAGTCAGACAACAACAATATGGGACAAACGTACTGTGCTTTCCGAAAACAGTGTATGCCAGTCCGCAGATAGTTGTACTCCTCACTACCAAAGAGCGTTGAATATTGCTTTTCAGTGCATGTGATCACGAAAAAACAACCTCACGCTCTATCGACACTGTTCTTGAAAGACGGGGCGTAGAAAATTTCAAAACAGGCTGATGCTAGCAGGGTGCGAAAAAGTTGCGGATTTCGATTGCCCTACAATGCTGAGCTATTGAGCTACAAGGAAGAGAGCTATCTCCGTCCCCAAGCCGTGGTCTGACGCAGCTGAATCCGCGACCGTGAACTGACTCATCACCATATTGCGTGGCACAGTTCTGTTCTAAAGTGTTAGTCTTGTCATTTGAGAATGGATATTCTGCTGTATAGTGGAGTGCACGATGTAGCGAATCATCCTAGATTATAAAAAAACTGTGCGGCAGGTGAAGAACCGAACGGTTGCCTTCAGCGGGTAATGATCCTATTGGCTGAGAAACCCAGCAACGCTGCCTAGTGAAAGATTCGTTTTGCAAAGAGGTATGCTGGGGAGCTTCTGAGGAGGTGGGATACAGGAACTGACTGGTGGAAGCTGTGAGAGCGGCTCGTGAGCCTTGACTGTGTAGCTAGTGATTAACAACATTGCCCGCAAGTACAAGCGTCTGGTTTCGAATCGTAACCCACGGCTCAGTTTTCATTTTCACGTTTCACTATTATTATTATTATTATTATTATTATTATTACTGTCGTTATTATTGAATATGTCGCTGGGGCCATCTAGGACTACAGTAAGTCTCGGTGCATTTGACAGTAAACTTTGCTTTCTTTGAAGCCTGGATTTCATTCCTTCTTTGTGAGTGGGCTTGCTGTCGCACGTCCTTCCAAGGGCATCGCGTCTCCTTTTCGTTTGCTCCTCTCTGTGCAGCTCGTTCATCATCTTGGTGAACCTGTTGTCCATTCGTTTGAGGTGAGCATGAAATAATAATAGTGACAATAATAGTAATTATCATTATTATTTAGATAGAGTGCTGTAGCAATAGATGATAGGAAAGGCCTGCGAGTATCACACAAATCTTAAATCATTCACATCCAAGAAATGTTTATTTTTGTATGCAATAAAGTACTGTATGTATTTATTGTACCACGAAATGCCTGCATATAGAATCATACAGCAGTGGATGGGCAGTAGTTACCTGGTGACCATACTTTGTTCTGGACCCACAAAATCAGTTGATAGGTTTAAAAATCTGTTTATTAGAGTGATTGCTATATTTAATTGACCGGCGCTATTCATTACACCGTTGTTCCTAAATGGCATATCTGACTTTTACATCAGTTACCAGCCACTGTTCGAACTGTTAAATTATTGTTGCGTCACGATAAGTCGGCTGTATGCGCAACAGGAGAGGCGAAGTTGTTGCGGGATAGGCCAGCTGTCTCATTGTTAGCGTGGTAGTGCACCAGTGTTGGTTATTCAGACTATATTGTCGGCGGCATCTGAGATGAGAACTACGTGCAACCACTTCTTCTGGCCCGGGGTGGTAGCTGCAACTGCGAATCCTAGAAAAGCAACACCAACGTTCAGATGCGTCGTTAGAGCCGCTTTTCCATCGCTCGGAGTATTCTTCACAGATAAGCGATTGCCTCGATGATTTTTTTTAATATAAACCAGTACAGTCAGTGACTTTTCCTGGATAGGAGGACCGGAACGGGATGGACTCAGCCTTGTGATGCCAATTCAAGAGCAACTTGACCGAATACTAGAGGCTCCAGGCCACTAAAACTGACAACGGCCTGGAGAGCTGTTTGCTGATCCCATGCCCTTCCACACTGACGATGCCGACAGTGAGGATGCTTACATTCCAAAAGTAAAGTTATCGGCAGACTTTGTTTCGCCTGTGACATGGAATCTTAGAGTAGCCGATAACTTCTGGGAAAAAATACGGCTTTTCTCATCATTCTCCTTCTTTGTTAATTTCTGTTGCACCAGTTCTAGTTCGCATCGGTTGTTATACTCGGTCATCCTCAGTTAATTACGAAACTAGTATTCGTCCTCGATAAAGTTATTTCACAGGTCTCCTATAAAACTTTTAGGACCAGCATTCCTGGAAGAAAGGATACTGCGGAGACATGGCTTAGCCACAGCCACAGCCCGACTCGAAGTCAGGACCTTAACATTCGGTACAGCAGTTACCCGCGCAAGACAAAGGTTCCAGGTTGGAGTCCCGGTTCGGCACACAGTTTCAATTTGCCAGGAAGTTCCATATCGGCGCACACATTCCTGCAGAGTGAAAATCTCATTCTAGAAACACCCCTCAAGCTGTGGCTAACCCAGGTCTCTGCAATATCCTTTCTTCCAGGATTTCTAAAGCTGCAAGTTTCGAAGACGAGCTTCTGTGAAGTTTGGAAGGTAGGACATGAGGTACTGACGGAAATAAAGGTGTGTGGACGGGTCGTGAGCGGTGATTGGGTAGCTCAGTCGGTAGAGCACTTGCCTGCGAAAGGCAAAAGTCCCTAGTTCAAGTCTAGGTCCGGCACAAAGTTTTAATCTGCCAGGAAGGTTCGTATCAGCACACACTACGCCGCACAGTGAAAATCTCATTCTGGAGTGTGCTGTTATAGTGATCACTAATTTCTCATTTTGATTGCAATTAGTAATCCGCTTTTGAAATGCAGCAATTTAGCTCGGGACTCATTAACTCGTGACCTTATTTCAAAGCTACGGGCTGAGAGTAGACAGACATAGGAAAAAGTTCCTCGACTTAGGGATTTTGCCGGTGTATTTTTTAAATAGAATACGAAAAGGGAATTGCACGTTGTGTGTATTACCTGCAACGCGACCACAGCGAGCAAAGACCTGAGGGAACAGAGTCCAGCCGGTGCCTGCAGTGAGCGCGGTGGCGCGTGCGGCGCCAGCTGCGTGGCGCGGCGTGTTTTTGCGGCACGCTGCGGCGCTCGTGGTGAATGGGAGGCCCGCTCCACAACCAGCAGCCGCGACAGAGGCAGCTGGCGGCACACAAAAAGCGCCGCTCTCCTCAACTACACTACGGTATTACCCACCAACAAATATTGCCCGTATCTGTCATTTCTCACTCTCGTCGCGCTCGTATCCTCCGACCGCTGCTCACACATAGCCGGCCGGTTATCCCAGAGCTTGAAAATCGATGCCGAAACCTTCGTAACACTAGAATATCAACACCAACCCAAGTTTGCGAATCAGATATCGGAGTCTTCTTTTAATGCTCCAACTACATGAATTTTTTTATCTCACTAAGTAGCACTGGGTCGTACAGGCTCCAAGTAATTTACTTCGGATTTATTGCCAGTGTATTAATGAACATAACGAGGGAGATATGATTTTCCAATGTGCTTATGGTGCCGTATTGATCCCAGTGGTGCTAGGAAGAGTATAGCAACAACTACTGCAAGACACCCTTAGAATGGGTATAAAAATAAGTTGGAAAAATATTTCCATTGTCGCAGGTGTTTCTTATGGTCTCGAAGAAAATAAATACCGACATACCTAATTTTATTAACTATTTTATCTGACTATCAGCTTCGGTGTCTCATTGGTATGAACTGCAGATCCCTACACACGTAGCTAGATAATTCCCTTAAACGATTGTGCTGTTATAGTGATCACTAATTTCAACTTGCTTCCGAAGATTTCTAAAACTGTTCTGTACACGTGGTCCCTCCACACCTCTAACTTCAATTCATATACACAGAATGGAACTACCGGAAACTTCTTACAAAGCTGTTCAAAGTAACATTCACCATTCTATTTTTAAAAACATTACGTTTAGGAAACAAACAAACAATTTAAGTTGAGGTCATATTAATCCCAGTGGTAGGTACCAGGAGGGTGTAATGTAAGACTCGTCCTTATATTCTCGCCCCACTATATGTCTCACAAAACGACGATTGTAAAATGTGCCTACTAGCATCATCTTCAGTGACCTGGACATCGACAGTACGTTAATCCCTGATCTTTTTTTCCTTTTCCCTTATACACTACAGGTTGTCGTCGCCCATGATCGATATAGGTCCTTGATGGAAGATACAGTGCTAATTCTTGTTGGAGTATCTCAGTGAACATCTTCAGATGTACTAATGGCTGGGGGCCAGTCATCTGGATCTGTTGACCACGGTTCAGCGGTCGTGAATTATTCGTCACCGTCTGCAGATGAGGGAGCGATACTACGCACAACAAAAGAAGTCTCTGTAATTGAATCGCTCATCAGTGTATGCTATCAGTTGCAGACTAGACATTTTGTGGCCTCGATTTTGAATTGTCGTCACCGGAAATT
Organism: Schistocerca serialis cubense; assembly: GCF_023864345.2. NCBI lineage: Eukaryota > Metazoa > Arthropoda > Insecta > Orthoptera > Acrididae > Schistocerca > Schistocerca serialis. The sequence goes on along the minus strand of NC_064639.1, from coordinate 449,222,038 downwards.
GTCTATTCCATTGTTCTTGTTTGTCGACATGAGGTTGCATATTTTCTTTCACGCACGAGTCATGTGTGTTAGTGGGAAATGAAAGACTTTGCACTGACTTGTCAGTCTTTAAACTGCACAAGATATAATTCCCTGTTTCTACTTGACTCCCGCCTTAACTTTCAGCACCTTACTTGCATTCCGGAGGTACGGGGTTGAAATTCCCGTCCAGCCATGTACATTATTCAGGTTTTCCATAAATCGTTATGACCAATGCGGGATGGTCTCTGCAAAAAAGACACGCCGTATTTCCTTCCCTGTTACTTTGCAAGACGAACTTGTTCTGCTCTCTTAATCACCTCGTCATCGGACCTAGTCTTCTTGCGTCCTTTCATAGATTTAAGACCAAATGCATCTTGCTGTGTGAAGTACTGTATGTAGAAAGTAAATGAAGCCCAAGTTCAACATAAATTCTTCAAAAAGGGCACGACCGCCTGTTTGTGCCACTTTTTGTGAGATCTAAAAATGTGCTTCGAATTAGAATCTACATCTACAAGATTATTCTGAAGTTCACACTTAAGTGTTTGACAGAGGATTCAGAGAACCACTTCCAGACTATTTATCTACCGTTCCACTTCCGAATAGCACGTGGAAAAAATGAAAATTTTAATCTTTCCATGCGTGTCCTGATTACTTGTGTTAATACTTGTGATGATGGTCATACCCCCTATGTAAGTTGGTATCAACAAAATATTTTGACTTCCTTTAACCACTTCCTGTGGTTAAAATAACCCGCATATTTTGAAAGTTCAGTCAGGTGGAGGAAACATCACGCCGTTGGCCAGGTATCATAAATAACAAGCTAGTTTCCTACGCCACCGACTGACCCATCACGTTCAAATGCACCCTGTTATAAAACAATAGTACGTCACTGCGAGCATAAGTTGTTTCTGTGTTCTTGCGTTCTTTTTGTGAAGTGTGGTTTTTGGAGCATTGAAGTATTTTGCGTTCGTCAGATGTTGCTGAGAACTGTTTTTTATTAATGGCAGCGTGGTGCGTCTGAAGATCAAGTTTTCTGTAAGAGAGTTCGTTCGAAAACACGTGCACCGGATAATCACAATGTTCACATTATAGCAGTCTAAAATACACAGACGTCGTGTTTGGTAAGAGAGAGAGGGCCCTACGTTGAAAAAACGTATGTTTCGCCTCAAAGGAGCGAAGATATTTAAGGGGATTAAATCAGTGCTTACACTGCCTTCACAAGTTTGTTGTTGTCACGAAAAGTTTGCATCTCCGAAATTTATCATAGAACGAAGTGATGTAATGGCTTAGAGATACCTTTATCTGCATGCCATCAGGAATTTCTCATTCGAGGACATCGTGTAACTTGCCAAGACGTTGGTGAATGATGTGACTCGTTCCACGTACCGCACAGCCGAAGGAACAACAAAACCACCAATGGGGAAGCTTAACAGGAAACTGTTAGCCACTGCACATTGCCATTCTTCTGATTTGTACCGATTGTTTGCAATTCTGCGGTAAGTTAAATGCAAATAACATGGAACTTGATCAGAAAGCGTGTTTCATCCAATATGTCTTAGCGACTACATTAGCAGTTGACCTACATCGTATGAAGGAGTCATTCAGCAACACGTAGCTAGTTTTTGTGCTGGTAAAATGTCTTATATCTTGGGGTGATTAGTAGATCTTCTTCTTCTACGTCAACAAAAGCTCACATAGGCTCCCATATACAACTGATATGTGCTGAAGTGAGAGCAAGGCATAAAGGGGAGATTTGTAACTTCTCTTAGGGAGCCGCGTGTAATCCCAGTCTGACACTTCAGATTCAGATTTTCCGTAGTTTCCCTGCAACGGTCCCTAGACAGTCGTTGTTACTGTATTGAGCAATATTAACGAAGTTATCCCCGGATTGCTCAATAACACTTTGCAATTATAGTCTGGTTCGAAATTTTGAACTATCAAGACGCTGCTGCTATGATGATTGACCTACTTTCTTTCAGGTAGATGTAAAGAAAAGAAAAGCTGCGCTCTCTGGCCTTGATGGGTCAGTCGGCACCAACCGACCGCTGGATCATTCTCTGCCAACGTCGTAATGGAGGGACGTGGGTCAGCACACCGCTCTCCCAGCCGTTGTCGGCTTTCTTGGCCTTGCAGCCGCTACTACTCGGTCAAGTAGCTGCTCAGTTGGCATCACAAGACTGAGGTACACCCATTCCAGTCCTTCGACCAAGGAAAAATTCCTCCACGTGGCAGCCAGACGCGCTGACCACAGAACTATGGAAGCGGATTTTCAATCAGAAGGTGGATGAAAATTTGCTATAAGGAGCGTCAAAAACTCACATATTGAGAGAAGTTGAACGAGATAAGTGATTGTCAGAATGTTTTACGCGATGGTGGCCCATCATTTGATGCGTTAATGGAAATGGTTGCCTGTATGTTCTTAAAAAAATATTTTTAAGAAAAGATCTTTCCTTGTAGCTACTGGGTACCGCTCTCTGTATTTGGTGAGCAACAGCTCATAAGAATCATTCTTAAATTTCCAGTTTTTAATATGCATCAACCCTAACATCCCATAATGTCGGCAGTGATTTGTACATTCCGATGGACTCTGTTGTGAATGATCTTTCTTCTTGTTTCGAACTCATTTTAGTTGATAAACACCACAGCGAGCACAAAGAAGCCAAAAGACTGTACCTCATCGAAGCACTTGAGTGACTGGCAAGGGTATTGCGAATACTGCCCACAACGATTCTCGAATGGCGCAATATATTTCCAAACTTCTGAACTATTCAGTATTATTTTGTAACCTCTCAACCTAGTCCATATACTTTCATGTATTGCACAACCATAATTATTTATGGCTTATATTGACCAGCTGGGGACTGCTTTACCTATGGCGACCGCCAAGGTTGTTCCTTTCCTGTGCTTGGACCAGTAGTCCGACGAACATCTTAGTGGTAAGAGCGCGCCATCGGAGCACGCCTTGCAGGGCGACTCAGCCGTTCAACCTGTCCAGGGGTCTGCACTTCCCTGCCACACTCAGCAAAGTCTTCCACACCACAGTGCGAGGCGACCGCCTCCGAAAGGATACAGCGGAGAATTCGGAGCAATATAGTTTACGTATTATTGACGGCCGAAGAAGGGAAAGCAATAAACCACTTGGGCTGTCTAGAGATAATACTGTCGCGATAAGATAGTTGTCACTTCTCGGATTCTCTGCTGGGTTTTTTATGCTGTCAAACTATCCAATCGAAGAGCAGCATGATATCACATGGAATGTGAATCCCCTATTTCGTGACCTGTTGTTGCACCCGGCTGCAATGCCTCAGTCATATGCTCGTGTACGGGAAGATGCTTGTAAACGGTGCTTCAGCTTCTTTTAAGTTATTCCAAGAAGAATGCCGCCGAGAAGAACTTTGCACTTGGTATCGTTGTGTAATTACTATAACGAGTTTGGTAGCTGTGCGTTTGGTTTCGTTTTATATCATTTTGGTGCGTTGCATTTGCCAAAGAAAAAAAAGTGAGATTCTGTGTCAAGAGCTTTACTGAATCGTTTTAAGATTGGTGTTAAAGATGCGTCTCAGCCAAGTAAATATGGTTCAGATGGCTCTGAGTACTATGGGACTTAACATCTAAGGTTATCAGTCCCCTAGAACTTAGAACTACTTAAACCTAACTAACCTAAGGACATCACACACATCCATGCCCGAGGCAGCGGTAGCGCGGTTCCAGACTGAAGCGCCGGCCGGCTCAAGTAAATAAATTGGAAGCAGTGTAAGTGACTAAGAAGTTCAGTGAAACATTTTGAGGCACACTTATCTTCTGTTAGCGAATTACGACAATCATTTGTGAAGTTTGAGCAATATTCGACTTCTGGATTCCTCAAAGAATTATAGATACAACAGACTTCTTTTGACTTCACACAAAAAAATGCGCACGTTGTTAAGTTCAAACTTTTTTGTGTCTGTTGGATACTAGAGAACGAAAAGGTGCAAGTTGCCGTTAACTTCGGATGCTCCAGGCCATCGCATACGCATTGCTGTTTCTTAATTTATGAGGCGGGTAATTTTTACTCGGCATAGCACCAATTCTGCACAGGAAATTACATATCATGATACATTTTATTATTGTTAATCAGCTATGCGGCAGTCATAAAAGATATTTACTTCAAAATAATTAATCTGCTGTATTTGGCTGACAACTTAGGTGCCGTTGAAAACTTTTATGGTGATAGTTCCCAAGCTTTCTCGACGTGACATGTTCGGAAACATAATCATACATCCTAGTACGTCATTGCACCCATACTTCTGATAATCGTAACAGACCCACCCAGCACTTCTTGTTTCAGTATCCAGTGACTTGGATATTGTCAGTTCAGTACTTTTTATTCAGATATCTCTATTTCAGTTTGATATTCGATTTTTAGCCCAGTGTTGTCTTGAGACTTATACTGAAGGCTGTTGCAGCTACGGAAACGGAAAACGCTGTTAGCCCTCCAACGTTGTGGCTCATCATATCTGTTCCGCAGGGAAAATGATAAAACCGGTAAAATCAGTAGATGTTGTGAAATAGCTTCGGTTTCGGAATTAAATAATTGATCTTTGTAGAGACTCTGTCATACTTTGTGGAACAAAAGCTGTCATATGGGCCTCAGATACAAATGAATCAATCAACATTACCTTTGCTCAGGAGCGTATTATTAAATACAGCATTAGAGCAAGGAACTAGTGCATCCAGAGGCGACTCTTCAAAACTCTTGAATTTACATAACGCTGTTGGAAACCGCAAATAGTCGGTTACGTCTTTCACTTCTTCTTGTGCGAAGTCTCAGTGACATTGTCTCCGAAATTCCTACTGCTGATAAAAATTCGTTCTGATGTCTGATGAAGAAATGGCAACGTACCGGTGTTGCATGGAGAAAGCCCGTGGACTTTTTTGACTGAGCTCACTGTCGAGCAATGATCATACACGGATCAGATATGTCCTTCAGTGACACACATATCGGGAATAACGGAGGAGTTTCCGTATGTGTGATACATAAACAAGGTAAGATCGTTTTTCCTCAACTTGCTTTTTGTTTCCTTCTTATTAATGTTTTCATTTCACATTCTGCTGTTTCTGTAGAGCCTTATGGTAGAAAGTATTATGCATTGCAGAAGGCACTAGACGCCTTGTAGATCGGGTGGCCACTCCAGCTTCACAAGTGCCAGTCGCGTAAAGGTTGAATATAAGTCGAGCCTCACGACGAGCAGTTATGTACTGCCGCTGAACGCGACCGTTATAAACACTATCGGTGACTGTGAGCTGTTGCTGGTTCTCTTGGCGGTAAAGCAGCAGAAAATCACGTCAGCAAACATTACTGCTATGATAGCGGCTGAGAACGTGTCTTAGATAAGAAACACGTGAGGCTCGTTTTACATCTTCGTGTTGACGGAGACATACCTCGAAGCAGATAATCTTACGGCCAAAGTAACTTACCGTTTTAGAATAGATGTACTGCGTAAACGGTAATTTAGGTCGTCTGCCATCGCGTTGAAGAGAAGAGTGAACTGGAATAAATGAAAGAATCATTCCCTCTTCCTGACTTTGTTATCATAACATTCTGTCTCTTCCTTTTTCCCGCATTCGTTACAATTTTCATTTTGCATTTACAGTCGGTCTGCATCGGCGCAGAATTTAATGAGATGTTATGTAGGAAAGTAGCCGACGGCCTTGCTGCAGTGCTAATACCGGTTCCCGTCAGATCACCGAAGTTAAGCGCTGTCGGGCTTGGTTAGCATTTGGATGGGTCACCGTCCGGTCTGCCGAGCGCTGTTGGCAAGTGGGGTGCACTCAGCCCTTGTGAGGCAAACTGAGGAGCTACTTGATTGAAAAGTAGTGGCTCCGGTCTCGTAAACTGACGTGCGGCTGGGAGAGCGGTGTGCTGACCACACGCCCCTCCATATTCGTATCCAGCGACGCCTAAGGGCTGAAGATGAGACGGCAGCCGGTCTGTACTGTTGGACCTTCAAGACTTATTCGGATGGTATATATATATATATATATATGAGTACAGTCTACCAATACGAAATAGAACGCAGACGGATTCATTTATTACGTTTGACGACGAGATGACATTGTGAGTCGACGTTCTCGCTCACTTTCAAAGTAATTCCAGGTGTGTCCAAAAGTATTCAGCGCCATCAGAGCGTGATTACCGAGTGACAGAGCACTCCGTGCAAAGTTGCGCTAACCTATGAAGGACACTTGTAAATTTTTACCCTGGTCAGACTTACTAACAACTACAGAAGTGTGTTACATTCCGGGGAATGTTATGTTGACGTGCTCAACACGGAAATGGCGGGTCCTTCCTTCTAGTGACAAGCGAACCAATAGTCCGATCCTAATGGCTGGGATGCGAAGCTATCTAGAACAAAATAAGCAACTAAGGCTAAATTCGTTTTAAATAGATCTATTCAATCTTCCGCGACATCTCCACCGTAAGCGAAGCTGTAATGCACTGTTTAAAATAGGTTGCTTTCGAACCGCGTACGTGTGATTCGTGTAGTCACACGCGGAGCTGTAGGGGTAGTTGCAACAGGTGTAACAGATTATAGCATATCTACCTTTAGAAATAAGACATAATCATCGGTATATGAAAAAGCAGAAAGAAAGCAAATACAGGAGTAACCATGAACATCAGGGTTCTTCAAACAAAACTCTCTAAGACCTGTGCCAAAGTTCCGGCGTAATAAACAAAATATTTCCTTCTCACGAAGTAATCAAACATAGAATGTCAAACCAACTGAAAGCAGATTCAGTAATACAGCTAAACAAAAATGGTTCGTATTTCGTGAATCTAGAAAACTCTAATAATGGTGATGTGTATTCAGTACAATTTAAGTAGAACACACTCTAGAGTATCCATACTAATTGTCATTTGTAGCGTATAGAACAGCGAATGTGCTATCAACGACTGATCTGCTGTTTTCACGTCTAAACTGACATCTGGAACCGTTGCTGTAGTAGTGCTCCTCAAATATTTTGAGGGACGCTTGTACGAAGATACGGTGAATACTACTGCCGAATTGTTACAGATTTTCAGTTCTGTTAATATTCGAGGAATTATGACAGAACTAAAATAGTTTGAAACGATGGTGATCGTGTTGAAAGAACATTTCCTCTCTTCAGAAGGCGATAAAGATGTAGTGATGAATATAGTCTCGGAGAGCAGATTCATAACCACAGCTCAAGAGTGCTTCCTTTGCACTTGTATTAATGGCCCAAGAGACTGCCATGACAACCTTCCCTTCACATAGGGGCAGAAATCCATTCCAGTACGATTATGCCATAGGTGGTAAATCATTGGAAGCGGTAACGACCGTAAAATACTTAGGAGTTACTATCCGGAGCGATCTGAAGTGGAATGATCACATAAAACAAATAGTGGGAAAAGCAGGCGCCAGGTTGAGATTCATAGGAAGAATTCTAAGAAAATGTGACTCATCGACGAAAGAAGTAGCTTACAAAACGCTTGTTCGTCCGATTCTTGAGTATTGCTCATCAGTATGGGACCCTTACCAGGTTGGATTAATAGAAGAGATAGACATGATCCAGCGAAAAGCAGCGCGATTCGTCATGGAGACATTTAGTCAGCGCGAGAGCGTTACGGAGATGCTGAACAAGCTCCAGTGGCGGACACTTCAAGAAAGGCGTTACGCAATACGGAGAGGTTTATTATCGAAATTACGAGAGAGCACATTCCGGGAAGAGATGGGCAACATATTACTACCGCCCACATATATCTCGCGTAATGATCACAACGAAAAGATCCGAGAAATTATAGCAAATACGGAGACTTACAAGCAGTCGTTCTTCCCACGCACAATTCGTGAATGGAACAGGGAAGGGGGGATCAGATAGTGGTACAATAAGTACCCTCCGCCACACACCGTAAGGTGGCTCGCGGAGTATAGATGTAGATGTAGATGTAGAACTCTACCCTCCGTGTCTTACTTTGTTCCAGCAGAACGTTGTCCTCAGACGTGCTACCTTGTTGTGAACCATAAAACTTTAATCAGGGAATCACCCGTTACGAGCCAGCGGTAGTACAGTCGGTCCTCCTGTGTTGGATGCTTGCTTCGCAGCCCCACGCACTGCAGGGTTCGCTGAAGTAGTGTTAGACCCTGTTATTTCGTGGGTTATTTAGATGGTTTGCTATACCGCTGTGGCGTGTGAGAACGAAGCAGTAAATAAGATTTAATGTACTGTCGATGTCGAAATGGTAGGAGGCGAAGCAAAAGTCCGTATTGGACAAGTATAGAGAAAGAAATGGGCCGTGTCCTTTCAAAGACAACATCTCTGCGTTTGCGTAAAAATTTCAGGGAAGCTACAGCAAATCTCTACCAGGGTGGTCTTTAGTTTAACGTGAACCCCGCTTCTCCGGAATGTGAGTCCAAAGCGTTAATAATTTCGTCATTTCATTGTCATAATTGTCAGCCATTGAAAGATACTCAAGCCTAGGCGGCACTTCACTCACTGGGCGATTCAGTTGCATTTAGTTAATCCCTGAGGGGGTACGATGAAATTGAAGTCATGAATAGCGTCAAAGCAACATTGGTGTAATGTGTTAGCTGGTGTGCAGCAATGTAGAGTAGCTGCAGGACCTTTGGTGCACTTCTCTCTCTCTCTCTCTCTCTCTCTCTCTCTCTCTCTCTCTCTCCCCCCCTCCCTCCCTCTCCCCCTTCCTCTTGCCCTGCTTCTTCCCCTCTCTCTTTTCTTCACTCCCTCTCACCCTTTCCTCTCTCTCTCTCTCTCTCGCTCCCTCTCCGCTTGTCACGTGACATGGGCGCTCCCTGGCTGCGAGCCGCAGCTGGGCGCGTGTGGCACTCCTGTGGCTGTCTCTGAACCTGACACCCGATACCAGCCAGCCGGCAGCTGTGGTCGCTCCCATCAGCGAGACCGCCCAGACCATTACCTCTGAATCGTTTAGGCACTTCCTTGTAATCGTCGCCGGTGAGAGCTGCACTAGCATTTATTTTATCCACGCCGCATTTAGAGAGCTCCCGACTTTTTCGAAATGGTATTAAACACCTTTATCTCTACTTTGTGGCGGATGATACTTCTGGTGTTACTTACTTTTTCCTTCTACCCTGTTCCGTTCGCGAACGGCTGGAGTGAAGAACAATTGTCAGTAAACCTTAGTGTGACTCGTGAATTCTCGGGTTTTCTCTTTCTCGTCATTTTATGAGATGCACTGCCTAATCAAAAATACCCGAACAATATGGACTAGTCATTGTATGTCACCTGAGTAACAAATCCATCAGCGATGTATACAGTAGAAGAACAGATCGGAGACGATGATTGATCGAATGTGTATGGCAGTGCACCATGTCATAAAGCAGCCCATGTGAGGCAGTGGCAATGTGATACAGAAGAAGGAGAAATCGGAGACAGTCACGGGAGTGCAAGGAATATGTTAAAAGCAGATTAAGTCGACGGTATGCATATTGTGGCTGGAGGGATACAATACCGAGCGGTGTGGTATTCAAGCCTCTACACTAAAGAAGAAGAGGCGAAATGAACACAATATCCCGTTGATGATACGTTATTAGGCAACAATTTCTGCCATGTCATGAACAGTACAAACAAATAATAGCTTTGGCGATCGCTTGCAGCGTATATCAATCAGAATTAGACTGCAAGACTAGCAAGGAAACCCATAGAACAGTTGTTACATATTTTACGTTTGACTTCAAAAGGTGCCAGAATAAACGGCCCTTCACGTGTGAAAGAGACTACATAGACTGAAAAGTGGCATACAACATTTGATTTTTACGAGAAAATGAAGCTGCAGTTTTATATAAACGTGGATTCATACACCACCTGTAGTATCAGCCTACAGTGCGGTACAGTATCGAACGCTTTCCGAAATGTTGTTACCAAGATACCTAATATGCGAGAAGTACTACCAAACAAAAGTTCTGGGCATTGTTTGACTGCTGTGCTGTACAAAGTTTTGGCGTCATGACATGCTACGTGTAACAAGCTCCACTTGCAAGAGTGATGGAACTAAGATGTTACTACTTCCCTTTTCCTTCGTCGAGCATAAACGTGAAAGTGGTGCCACCTTAACCAGATGTTAATTTCACTTTTCTGTGTAAGACGACGTTACTGTCTGCTTCTCTCTCTTTTCTCGTACGTAAACATGACGGTGCTTCACCTCCGGCGGGTGTTCAGTTGGCTGTAAGTGAACCTGAATGGATAATCTTTGGGCAGTGGTTCAGCTTTAGTTGAGTGCCGGCTGCCTGGTAATTTCACGCGCAGGGGAGCGTAAGGCCGTAGCCAGCCGGCAGCGCGTCCCCTCACAGGCCACCCCGTGCAGTTAGCCGGACCAAAACAAAGCGGTTGCTTTGTGGCGCTGCCCCTTAAATGGGCCACAATTACTCTCTGCCGGCTGGCGGGGTCGGCCGGGGATCGCGTTGCGCTGCGCTGCGGCTTCCTGAACGCCAGCAGTAGGCCCGGTGTCGGAGTTCGTTACTCTAGCCACGCTCACACCCGTGTCGGAGCGCCGTGACATGCGTGCTGAACGCTCACGCGACATTCTCATTACAGGGACTACCGTTTATGAAAGTGCAGCATACGGAAACAGTGACGTTAGCGGAACCCAAATACGCAGTGTGCAGAGAGATGACGTAGACGTATATCCAGCTGTGCACTCTTTTGTGCGTCTCGGGAAGCTAGTGCTACTCCGGACTAGGCCACCCAAAGCCGTCAAACGAAGTGCTAACGTATGCCTCATCTAAATCAAAGAGCGCAATATCAGCAATAGAAGGGTCAGACGAGGCGGCAGTTCTGTCTCCAGTAATTTTTTTTTCACGGTACCATGCTACACGCCATAGTATATAAATGGCATAAAGGACTCTGTAGCTCCGTTTTTAGTGTTGCGACGCTATGGAGAACTACAACGAATGTGGATTTGTTTCCATCCAAGATTCGGCACGGTGTACAAGGGTTATTCAGTAAGTAATGCGACAGTTTTTTCTGGTTCAATTTCGATTGAAAAATTGCAGAATTTGTTCTAGGACCTCGTGGAATATTCCCTCTTTAGTCCCAATAGTTTAATGATTTTCCGATAGGTGGCGGCGCTAACCGTTGGCTTCAAAATGGCGTCTGTATCGGCGGTGCGTTCCAGGCTGAGAGAGCTGTCATTGAGTTCCTTATGGCGGAAAACCAGACCCTCTCAGATTTATATTAGGGACTTACAGAATGTCTACGGAGACCTGGCAGTGAATACAACCACGGTGAGTCGTTGGACGAGGCGTCTGTCATCATCGCTACAAGGTCGCGCGAAGTTGTCCAATCTCCCGTGTGCCCATCGGTCGCACACAGCTTTGACTCCCGCAGTTTTGGAACTCGCGGACACTCTCATTCGAAATGAACGACGGATCACAATGAAACCCCTCGCTCTTGAACTGGACGTCTCTGATGGTAGTGCTGACACACTCGTCCGCCAGTTGGGGTACTCAATGTTGTAAGCCCTCTAGGTTCCTCGCCGCGTAACAGAAGACCGTAAGGACCTTCCGTCTGTTTTGCCCAATCAACGATGCACTCCGCGGGAAGCAGTACCTGAATGATGGTGAGGTTATTGACGCAGCAAGACGTCGACCAGTAGATTGGTAAAATGCGGGCATACAGGCCCTCCCAGCAATGTGGCTAAAGGCCGTCGCGTTAAACGGAGGTTTTATGGAAAAATGGGGTTTTGTAGCCAGACGAGCGGGGAATAATAAGGTGTATTGGGATCCTGAATAAAACCAACAAGCTTGCAGAAAAAAATTGTTGCTTTGCTTACGGAGCGCCCCTCGTACGGTTGACTACAATAGTAGCACGCATGTCGTTCACTCAGCTCTTCTTGTCCGTATACAAAAAAATGCGTCAGAAGCAGTGAGTAGGTCAATACGGTCACTGACGTGCTGGTTGGATTAGGCGCATACAACTTAGCCGCTGCCCACTACCGCTGTGACGACAGTCTGGCATCATGCACTGTTGGGCGGGCATAGCGAACAAACTTTAATTGTGACGGTTTGCTGAGCGATCTGTACTCTGACGCTTTGATAGTAATCTGATCAGTAACTTTTGCATCAAGAATATTTTAGAACCTACGGAAGAACTTCGTAACGCTTTACCATGAAAACACCAGGCCAGACGTTACTTAAATCAGTCGAGGCGAATGTCAGGATGTCCACTATGACAGGATGACCTCTACAATACACTGTAAGTTGGGCTCTCTCTCTGACGGTCTCGAGGGAACATTAAGCTCTGTTACGCGTTTCTTCCTTTTAATCTATGTAACTTTTCAATAAGTTTAATCACTTTCTTTGTCGCAGTCAGTATGATTTCCTAAAGGAACAATAATGAGGAACCTCAGCTCACTTTCCTTGTTTCTAATATCAGTAAGGCTATAGATAATTCTGCACGGATGCTGATACCAGTGTATATTCTCAGTAGTTATTACTTTGCGGATAAAAGCTTGCGTCGATACCGATATCCCCTGGTGTATCAAAAGATATTCCCTGCAATAATTACCTCGTGGCTGGTAGCTAAAATATGATGTTAATATTACGAATTTCGTCTACTTGCATTACATGCAATCGGTGAACAGGAATGCAAAAGCGTTTAATTCTTAGGTCGAGCACACACTACTAATACGGCATCTGTGTTTACAAAAGGTTAATAATCGCGGTTGCGGAGAAAAGTCTTGCCGATGCGGATAATGATTTAGGGATGCGACTCTCCTCTTCGTATAGAAAAAGGATGCCGTGCTTCTAGTGTTACGGAAGATAACCCACAGAGTTCCGCACTACAGACAGTAGAGAGGTTGCCTACATTACACATGTCCGTCCTCTTCTGACGTACTGCATAACGTTTGGAGATCATCATCATATAGGATTGTCGTAGGCGATCGAAAAAGTTCAAATAAGTGCAATTCTTTTTGAATCATCACGAGATAAGGGTGAGGATGTCGCGGATATGATAATCGAGCCGGGGTGAAATCACTAATAAAATTTGGGGCAAATCTTTTCAGGAAATTCACCAGTTTATCCTCGTAATGCAAAAATATTTTGTTAAATCCCATCAAGGTAGGGAGAAATGGCCTTAGTGATAAAGTAAGAGAAATCAGAGCTCGCGCGGGAAGATTTAGGTGTTCAATTTTCCCGCGTGCTAGTCGAAAGTGCTGCGGTCGAGAAATAGTCTGAAAGTGGTTGTGTGAACCATCTATCAAGTACTTAAATGCGACTCCCAGAGTAACTATGTAGATGGAGTACATACACGCTACAGGAAATTCCGATCGGTTACACAACTTTGATGAGAACTTGCAATCAGGTGGAATGTAGGGCTCCCTGCAGGAATCTGTGATAGAGTCGCTGAAGTTCACAACCAATGACATAAACTACCCAAGTATTTTCGTGGAAGATGGTGCATTGTAAATAGCGTTTTATGGGAACATTTATCGTTATCATGATTATTCACCGAAGGCCATCGAAAAATTCAAAATAATGCGCGTAAGTTGTATTTAGTGCCCAACATTTCGCTTCTGTCGCCCACCGTCAGGAGAGAAGGAAATGTTTAAACGCCAGACTACGATTCATTAGGATAAAATGTATCATTTCATCAGAGGGAGCTGGCTAAAAGAGGCCCGTCGAACCCTTTCTGCGCACTCCTCTCTGTCTCGGTGTTGTATCTGGTGGAATTGACGAGAGGTATTGTAAACGGTTAAAGAAAAGATACTCGATTCGTGCGATGCTTCTTTTGTCGTTATGAATCGCTGCAGCTCGATAACTCATTGCGCCTTTACAATTCTGTAAGCCTCTCCCTTCAGGACAGCCTAAAGCCTCGTGTACATAACGTGCAGAAACTGGAGTGATAAAATGTTATGAAGGCTTGTGTAGATTCCGACTGCTAACAGATCGTCGCACGCAGAGAATGAAAACTCCGATTGTTCTGCACAAGACATGTTTTGACAGATAATTCGACAATGGACAGCGTATTACGCTATCGAGCCGTGCGAAGCCTTCGTGTTTGTAGCTGAATGCAGAAGCTCAAACTGAGCATACACACGAGTTTACTCAAAGTTAACTGATACAGTTATAAATTTCTGCTTTAGGTCATTCTTTCGTAAGCCGCTAGTGTGTGGAAGAAGCAAAAGACAGCTCCATTTAAAATCTGCTGAGACTGCCTCACTTATCTGGTCGCCCCATCAGCTCCTTGGGAGCGTCACCAATTCGCTGCATCAGCAGGCCAAAGTTACACTAGTACTACACCGTCGATCTTCGTACATACGTATGACAGTTACGACAGTTTTGGCATTGGTAGAAAATGATTTCAGAGAAGACAAAGGGCGATGACTGAGGTGAGCTGCAACACACAGTTGCGAATTTGGCGCCGGTAGAAAATGTTCTCTGTAGAATAATGTTGATACTACAAAATATGGTTGCGCTAATAGAAGTAATCAATTGCTGATGGAAGATTGGAAACATCGTACATTTCGTACATACGATGGTAGGCCCAGAAATTATGCGTCCAGAAATTATGCGTCCCCACATTGTTTCACGCGGAACTTCGCAGCCTCTTTCTGGACGATGACGTCTATTCCATCTCTGCAGGATTAAAGATGACGTGCGCGGTGAATATAGCCCTGTTCATTGCCTTCGAAAGTGCGTAGCAAATGGTGAGGACTTCATGAAAAAATGTTGTGAAGCAGACATGGTATGGTTGCAGTATAATGCCTTTATCCATAAAGATACTGCGTCACATGTCACATAAAAGTTCTGTTACTAAAAAGGTAGACATTATTTTTTAGGGGAGATTTACTATATTGTTTAGTCATTTTGGGTATTTGTTGAATCAGGAAGTACGAAAAACTTTAAAATCGTGTAATATTGACTTACTAGAAACTGAACGGACAACTGGTTTGTGAAGACGCTTATTGAATACGCGGCATTGCCAGACTGACTGTTTTAGGTAAACAGCTGTAATGCTAATCCGTTATTCGGAAGATCCGTCTTAAAAATCAAAAAGAAAGGCTATCAATTCACACGAGGAAAGGTGTTCCGGTACGTCTTCCTCTGCAACTTCCTTGAAGGGATGCCGACTGTACGCATTCCGCATTCATAAATGCCTAGACTACTTTTAGTATGCGCTGCAAGTACAATGCTAACGTAACGAGGACGTCTTTATGCATGCGTATTGGGAATGAGTCTCACGCTTTTTTCGCCGATGCAACAGGAAAGACTACAGAATAATGCAGTTCTGTAGCCCCACTCCCTCTGACTTGTACAGTTCCTTTTAGATTTCAACGGCGAAAATGTCAAAAGTGACACTGTAAGCGTAAATCGTTAAGAGATGCATATTTTTTTATTCAGTTCTTTCGGGACAGGTCGCCGCCGAGAGTAAAATTTACCTTCGCTGTCATAGACATCGTAAAACACATGTTTCAGACATAGCGGTGTAGTGTTTAGTTCTGGAAACGAAAAACACGTCGTGACGTAAGGACGCATTTAATACCAAAATTCGTCATAGCAGTGGTGGCCTTTAGTTTAGGTTTCTTCGTAAAAGGCAGTAGCTGTTCATGATACCAGTTTTAAAGTGTAAAAACATCTAACATTTTCAGCAGCAGATTCCTAGAAAGCCCTCCTAATTATCGTCCCTAGTGGATGACGTGATTCAAGGGTGAAGTATTACACAATGGCTGAATAAACGTCTCGTTGGTTGTAGAAGGAAAATAATGTTGAAATGGGGAGCAATACGCGCCATATATATCCAATAAGCTCACACCTTTCACGCTAGATTAATTTTGTGCTAAATTTTTCACTTATTAATAAATGATATATACAAACAGAAATATAAGCCAATCAACGACGTAGACTGACAGAAGTGGCAGCCCACAGACATTTCTTATAAATTGTTTGTACTCTTTATAACGTAAGGACGGGTGAATACTACATGCCGATTAGATTAAACTATGTTTCCGTTCTGGATGTGCTCACACACTGCACGTAAACGTTCAGTAATGGATTTGCTTATTGGGGTAGGAGTGATCTTATCACCTTTCTGCTCAGTTTCACAACCAGTTTAGGTCATTCTGTCGCTTAAAATAAACCCGCCGCACAGAGAAACAATACAGGCAACGAAACCGTACACAGTTGTTGCGTTACCAGCCGCTAGCTTCGTCTGCAAAGCTGTGGCAACGTGGTTTACGAGTTCGCTGATCGAAATGACAACCGTGGACAGAACGAAAGACGTGACCAAGCTCATTCCGTAACTGATTGTTGCCATGGTAGCTGTCCTGTAAACATCCAGCAATGAGAGTAGTTGTTTCGAAAGAAGGTGCATGATTTTGTACCGATATTTACTTTTTTCCGGTCACTACTAACCTTAGACTTCAATAATGCGTGCGAAGAGTATCTTCGTTGAATAGATCAATAAATTAAAACCATAATGAATTTTCACGCGCTGGTATGAAACTTGCCGCTGATTAAAAGTGTGTGCCAGATGGGCATTTCGCAGGCAAGTGCTCTACCATCTGAGCTATCTGATTGCGACTAACGATACGTTCTCATAGCTTTGCTTCCTCCAGGAACTCACAGATCAGCGCACACTCCTCTGCAGAGTTAAAATTCTTTCTGGAAACAATCTCCCAGGCTGTGGTTAAGTCGTGTTCCCGCAGTATCCTTTCTTCCAGGAGTGCTAGTCCCGCAGGTTTTGCGGGACAACTTCTGTGAACTTTGGAGGGTGGGAGACTAGGTACGGGGAAAGTACAGTCGAGAGGACCGGTCAGGAGTCGTGCTCGGGTAACTCAGTTGGTAGAGCTCTTACATGCGAAAAGCACACGTCCCGGGTCCGAGTTGCAGCACGACATACAGTTTTAATATGCAAAGAAATTTAAAATTTATACCGTTGCGAATTCAAATCCATACAACATTTCTGTGATCTCCAGCACACTGTGATATATCAGGCTTTGTTTTCGATAGACGCTTTACAATACGTTAGTTCGTCCAGTCTTAGTGTATTGTTCGTCTGTATGAGACCTTTACCAGTTGGGCCTCATTCAAGAGATTGAACAGGTCCAAAGAAGAGCGGCAAGATTCGTGACTGGTACATTTAGCCATCGCGAGAGCGTTACAATTCTCATAGAAAGTTTGAAATGGGATACACTTGCAGATAGACACGCGCTAAACGGAAGGGGCTGCTCACTAAATTCCGGAATCCGATCTTCGCCGAGGATGTAGAGCATATATTATTACCACCAACTTTCAAATCGCGCAATGATCACCATTCAAAGCTAAAGGAAATTAGAACTCGTACTAAGGCATTCAGACAGTCGTTTTTCCCTCGTGCGATCCGCGAGTGGAACAGACAGGAGGGCGGGGGGGGGGGGGGGGGGGGCGAATATGACTTTGGCGCGAATTGTGCTCTCCGCCACACACGGCTTGGTGGGTAGGGAAGTATATATGTAGATATAGAACATATTGTCGTTGGCTAAATAGTGTTGTTGACTAGGTTGACTGGGCCGAAAAAACTGTCAGCCCGACCGAGACCATTCGGAACGGCTTCTCCCGTCAGTCACCGCGCCGAGGTTTTTGCAAAGTGTAAGTTCGAAGTTGCAATATTGTTATTCGTTCGGGGACATCTGTTAATCACGTAAGCTCACAATAGTGGCCATGGGTCTGGCAAAACCTCATTTGGGGAGGGCCAGGGGAAGAGGCACAATGAAAATCTCACCTCAACTTTTTATTTCAAAGATAATGTTTAACGTAGTTAATTCCGAGCATGGACAATGAGAAAATGTCCATCAGTCCTTATGGACTTTCGGAACTGAACCTAATGCTTTATATGTGTGCCTGCCAAGGATTCTCCGATTTGAAACAAGTGCTGTACAAGTGTTAGATTTCATTTGCGAGTCTCTGCCGCACGGGTCGAAGTCACTGCATGTCAGTAAGTCAGTCCTGGTATTCTACAACGCATATAAAGCTCATGTTATTGTATTCAACATAAATTTGTCTCAAAGTTTTCACAACGATTGTGTTAAGCGGCATGCCGACGAGTCGGAATACACGTACGAGCAAGAGGTACACGTTTGTGGAATGAAGCTCCGCCGAAGTTCACCGAAAGGAATTGTCTTAGTTAATCAAGAGACTGAAAAGATTCGTAATCATAGGTTCAAATGAAGGTACAAATAATGTTGCCTGTCATGTGTAAAGTAAGTAAAGGCTCAGTTACATTTAACGTAAACAAGGCGATTCAAAAGTAACTGTACACACTTAGTAGGCGTAATGTATGCATCAGAATAAGAACAAAACGTTAAATACAGTTTTACCGGAAATTGCCTTATTTCCGAGCTGTGATGCATAATTTTGTTTGTGGTAGGTGGGCCAGTACAGGCTTTTGGCGCGTCGTATTCGTCTCCATATCGACTAATGTCGCCCTGTACACCCCTCTCCAGTGCTCGATTGATTCAGTCACGAAATGACTTTGTTTACTTTACATCGGTGTGGCGTCTATGGCGCTGTTGTAGTATAGTGGCACCAGACGTACTGTGTACATCAATCTGTTGGTAGTTCATAGACTGCAGTTGTTGTGTACGGTACTACGGTGTACTCAAACGGTGAATACACGGATATGCACCTGCTTTACGGCGTACCAGTAGGCAATGCACGAGCAACGAGACGACGGTATATGGAAATGTTTCCAAACAAAAGAATACCAAACTGTCAGACTTCGACAGCTGTGGACAGGCGTTTAAGGGAATATGACATTCGTGGTGCGCCACTGTTAGGTCGCCCTAATTGGACGGATGGGTGTTGAGAACAAACTTGAAATGGTAGATGAAAATGCGACCGTAAGTACCCGCCAGATAAGCACCACGGTAAGGGCTCCTCAGCTGTATGGCCCCTCCTTCGGATACAGCAATTATACCCATTTCACTTGCTGAACTTACAGGTGCTGACACCTGGAGAATACCCTAGACGACAGAGCTTCTGACAGTGGTGACTCGAGCGCTATGCCACTGATCCATTGTTCAGTCGACGGGTACAGTTTACTGACAAGATCATCTTTTCGCTTGCGGATACCGTGAACACTCATAACATGCCCGTATGAGAATCATCGAATGATTATTGTACAAGGATATCAACACCGTTTTGCAGTGAACATTTGGTATGGTATCGCGGACAGTCAGTCACTCCGCCCGCATGTTATTTCAAAGCGCCCGACTGGCAGTGTGTATCGACAGTTTTTGGAGCATGAATTGGGTGGTCTGCTTCTTGATGTCCATTTCGCTGTACTAATCAGCTGTCGTTTTATGCATTGAGGTGCCACTGCACACTTCAGTCGGGAGGCAAGAAAGTTTTTCAGCGTTGCTTATCCCGTTAAGTGGTTATGTCGTGCAGGACTGGTTGGTTGGCCCGCCAGATCTAAGGGTCTGAACGCTCTGGACTTCCACCTTTGTGGCCGTCTAACGCAGCTCGTGTATGGTGTTGCAACTGAGAAGTTGCACAACTACAGCAGCGAATTGGAAACGGCTGTGCAGAATGAAGTGAACGGAGCCTGCAACATTCAGAGAGTAGTAAGACGTAGAGCACGTCACTATATTCGTCTACGCAGACATAATTTTGGTCATATTCTGGGGTAGATGTGCAGTACGTAGTTGAGTTGAATTTCCTTGCGGTTCTCTGCTTTTCGAGAAGAATTAATTTTGTGTTTTTTCTGTTGCACTGTGATCCCTACTTTACTAACTCTGAAATAAAGCAATTTCATAGAAAACTTTGTTTGATGTTTTACTCTTATTTTGACACATATTAAACCCAAGAAGTGTGTACAGTTATTTTTTAATCACCCTGTGTAATATACAAGAAATTGGCAGTTTTTAAGTGTCTGTCAAAACGATTAATGCTACTACTGTGGAGCCTTCATGCGCGTTTGCCTGTGTTCTGTCAGTCCGAATACTATTCAGGGTTGGCGTATTTAGACTAAAGTATTTTTAATCGCGTGTTGAAAACACCTTTTAATACACTTTATAAATAAAACATGGTTTTATTGAAATATTTTAATCAGTGTTTAAAGCAAATTTACGAAATTTCATTTTTTCGTATTTTTACCGAACTGTGGGGTAAACCTCACCTGTGGGAAGGGTTTCGGACTACATCTCACCGGGGGGGGGGGGGGGGGGGGGGTTCCAAATTTTGAAGCAAACCTCCCACGAAATTAATGAAAGCCCGCTAACAGCGACAGTTAGACCTAACCAAGAAAGTCTTCATTTAAAGAATAATAGCCGGCTGGAGTCGCCGAGCGGTTCTAGGCGCTTCAGTCTGGAACCGCGCGACCGCTAAGGTCTCAGGTTCGAATCCTGCCTCGAGCATGGATGTGTGTGATGTCCTTAGGTTAGTTAGGTTTAAGTAGTTCTAGGTTCTAGGGGACTGATGACCTCAGATGTTAAGTCCCGTAGTGCTCAGAGCCATTTGAATTTTTGAAAGAATAATAGCCGTGTTAGGGAAAAGTTAGCTTGGTGATTTTTTTTTTCTTTTGTTTCGCTGGTGCACTTGTCAGCTTTGCTGGCAAGTGCGTGCGCCGTTAGGACAGGCGATTTGTATTGAACAGCGGCGCGGCGTGAGCGGGGCAGCTGCGTTCCCGGGAGAGGGCGCGGCCCTTTGTGGCGGAGCCGCACGCACGGCGGTCGAGGCCGCGAGGTTGGCAGCGTGGCACGCGCGCACCCGCCGCCGCCGCCGCCGCCACAGGCGCCCAGCGCGCGGCTGCGTTGCCAGTCGCCAGTCGCCGCCGGCCCGCCGCGCCGCGAACCCGCCGTCGTTCCGCGCCTTCTGCCGTGCAGTGCTCCTCCGTGCCGTGTCACGCGAGGACGCCAGCGGCAGCGCCGCTATCGATCGCCTCTCCGAGGCCAGCTGCCACGTCCTTTTCTCTGATCCCACGCCGCCGCCGCCGCCGCGCGCCCGGCCAGCTGGCTGCCGGCCCTGCGGGCAAATAACTCCGGCTAACCCGTCCGGCAGGCTCCTACCTGCCGTCATGTCCTAGACTGACGCCGCCGCGCCCGTTCAGTTCCCCCTGTAGTGACTGCGACTCAAGTGCTGTGCTGTGCTATGTGCTCTTGAAGAGCCGACTTGTGCCAGTGTGTGTTTGTGCGTACGTGCGTGTGTGTCCGAGCAGTCCGGAGGAGAAGCTCTGGCTTCTCGTTTTTGCCGCCCGGCGCCGGCCGCACAAGGAGCCAATCTGTCGCGACCGGCGAGACGGAAGCAAGGTAAACCAGATGCCGGCCCGCCGCGCCACGCTACTCCGTTCTATTTCAGCTTGTGCGCTCATGCGCTCTCCAGAACGTCCACCGCGTCCTCGTCTTACCCACACGCTCGTATGTCCGGGAAGTACTCACCCACTGGTGCAGTTCCTTAACACTCCCTGCGCAGCCAAATGGCCCGTTGTTTACGTTACAGCCAATCCTGTAAATGGAATTCTATGTATTAAAACGTTCACTGGTATTTAGCCGCGTAGCGATCACTGACTGACTTCTTACGCTGAGCGCCGTTTTTATTAATTCATCAGGATACCCTGAAAGTGGAAACAAAACTCGCCGAAATATCCCATCATTTGGAGCACGCCATCCTGCGGGATACCGGAGAAACGTTTAAAAATCATAACGCTTCCATTCACACGAAAACTTCAACATACCAGTATCACGAAACAAGCCTGCATTGTTCGAGTTTAGTGACTAATTTATTAGCCAAACCGTGTTTTTATATCTTCTAAAATTTTCACCAAGTGCCAGTAACTGTGTCGTTCTGAAGCAACATTTCGAAAACTTTTTTGCTTGTAATCTTCAGGCAGTTAATCCAAAGATGGGAGGAAGCAAACTGGGCTTCAGGAAGAGAGTATTAACACAAGAAGACTGCGTCAGTGAAATTCGCCAAGAATGCCTGCATTCTTACACGTCCAAATATCCTCCATGAGTCTACACTATCACTACATGATCACGCAGTAGCTACCAGAATTTTATTTATACAGTAAACGTCGCCCTTACGGTACAAAGTAAGGTAGGTACATATTCAGTGTCCTCTCAACATCACAGTTCCAAACGCTCCATTCCCTTTTTGCGACAACATGGGGAAAAATTTGGCTGTGGCGCTGCTGAAGGAATCACCGCGGCATTGGTTGAAATTTGTTTTGAGGATCACGATAACCCTAATAGAATTTGAATCGCGCTACTTTCCCACAAGAATAGAATCAATTAAAAATTGTACCATCAGGCTTGATATCTAAAGACATGACAGGGACTGCAGTCCACGGACATGCTTCAAATTCTGTGTAATAAATGTCAAGAGTCATGGGGCAAATGTCTGTTCTATTACGCCGAAGTACCAGGCGATAGATTTTCACATTTCGATATCATCGACAGCACTTTAATCATGCTTGTTGAACTAGTGCGGAAATGCAGACATATAGATTCCATAATTACCAGTTTCTATGTATGCCAGTGTCCACCCTTAGAACTCAAAATACCTCATAGTATTCCGAAACAGAGCCAATATAAGACAAGTAGAAGGTGAGCTTAGCCATTCCTTTAACTTCCTTCTCATGTAAACAAAATGCAACGTTTTGCATTCGCTTTCGTAATTACATTATCAGTCCACTTTTATGTAAGGAACAACGAACATTAGTCGAAGGAAGATAACTACAAACCTCTGTGCCAAGAATTGTTTAGGCAATATCTGGGGATTCTTTTTAACTGTAGCGGAAGGAGAACGACACAACGCTGTTCGTAGATTTAAGACAATGTGATGTTCACTCATCACTGAAATATAGTGGGATGGCGCATTGTTTAAGATAATAGACCACTGTCCTAGTTCAGTAACAGCAGTGCTCTGTCACCGATGACCTCGAATTAAGGTAGGACGTTGAACTTCAACTTTCCTACTGCTGAATAGCAAGACTGGCGAATGAGAGGTCTTTCAATGCCGCAAGTGTTTACGACAGAACGTGTTCTTGGTGACAATTTCGAATTGAACTACATGAAAGGGGGTGGGTGATCTTTTGAAGTTATTGCTGAGAAACGATTGACGTTTGAGAAGAGGTTGCTTATGAGGATGAAAAAGGATGACGGAAAGTGGGTATCATTCAGAACATACACTATTTTCTACAGCGAACTTTCGTTGGCAGTTTAGTAAAAACAATATGTTTTTCTTTCAACTGTGTTACTGATGCGGTTCTGTAAGAAAAAGAATATTTTCCGCACACATTCCTCCGTCTGTGCGATTTACAGTGACTAAGTTTAAATGACGCAATAACATCCAAACAGTATCTAAGCTGACGTCCGGCGACTTAGGGATTTTTGATGTCTTCGTCTTTAGTGGATTTCGGCCCCCTTCAGTGACAGCCAGAAACGTAGATTTCGGCACAACTTGCGGCATGTGCTTTTATCCCAGCCAAGAGGTAATTTGATACTCTTATCTGGCAAGAGATGTTGAAGAGTACTGAAGAAAACGGGTCTCAAATACAAAGCCAGACGATTGATACACAGCTTCTATAAGAAGTGCTGAAAAAGAATATGAACCTTTAAGAATAGGAAATGGAAGAGAGGAGCTAGAAATGATGGAGAAAATTACCATTTGGGTAGCAGGATTACAAGGGATGCTAGAAGCCGGAAAGAAATTGTGAGTAGAGCACAACAGGCCAAAATTGCATTTAATTTAAGAAAGAAGCTATTCACCAGCAAGAACACCAGTCTGGAAATACGGAAACGAATTATGAAAGCACTGTTTGGTATTTGGCCTTTCACGAGCGTGAAAGTTGGACAATAGGAAAAAAAGAGAGAAGACGGCTAGAAACCCTGGAGATTTGGTGCTACAGAAGAATGATGATGATCAGCTGGAGAGATAGAATTACCAATGAAAGAGAACGGGAACGAAATATCTGTGGAGGCACATCCAAACAAGAAAAGACAAACTCGTAGAACACATCTTACGACACAATAACGTCATTGGAACATAACGCCATTGGAACAATAGCGGAAGGAGCTAGTGAGGGAAGGAATCGCCGGGTACGACATCCTTCAGATGTTTTTCTAAAGGCCGATGGACCAGGGAATTTTAGAACCAATTAAACGTCATTTCGACATTCACTTCTCGTCTTCTTGCTGATCGGAAGTGAAAACGACTCTATCGAGACTATGCTGAAGGCGTGGAAAGCAATTAACATACGTGATGTTGTTTTCCAAGCAGCCGAAGCATGGCGTAAAGTGGAGAGCGCTACCATAATGAAGAGCTGGAGAAAATTGTGGCCATTCATTGATGCCGAGTTGGATCCAATAGTGAGTGACATCGATGAGCCCGTCAGTTTGGAACTATCAATTACTTTGTATACTGACATGTTCCACAACCTTCCAGGAGGGGAAGAAATTGATGATGGAGCTGTCGCTAAGTGGCTGAATGGCCCGCCCGGTTAGCCGTGCGGTCTAACGCATGACTCTCCGGAGTGGGAAGGAGCGCCTGGTCCCCGGCAAGAATCCCCCCCGGCGGACTTGTGTCGAGGTCCGTTGAGCTGGCCAGTCTGTGAATGCTTTTTACGCCGTTTTCCATCTGCCTCGGCGAATGCGGGCTGCTTCCCCTTATTCCGCCTCAGCTACACTGTGTCGGCGATGTGGACCACTGCGACTGCGGCGGGCACGGAGCCTCTCCGTCGTTTCGAGGCCCCCCGTTAACATTCAATATATTACAAGTAGCTGAAGAGGAAAACTGTGATACGGACCAAACTTTAACAAATGAAGAAATAAACAAAAGCGTGCAAGAAAGTAATGATGAAAGTTATGAAGAAGAGGACACAGGAGGAGAGAGCATGAAGATTTCTCACACTGCTGCTGCTGAAGCTGCCGAGATCTTCCTGGAGTACATTATGCAGCTACCAGATACATGCAGTACCTATGTAATACTTGTAAAGCGGTTGCATGAAAAAGCATGCCACCGTCGCCTATCATCATTGCGACAGTTAAAACTGAGGGACATGTTTCGTAGTGAGTGATACGACTGTATAATTATGTACAGTATACACCCAAGGACTAGGTTTTCTTTTAAAATTAATGTGCTTTTGGATTTAATAACGTATATCCTCTATATTTTAAAATTGTATCCTTCGATTTAATAAAGTACAGTACACTATATCCCCTATGTTTTCAAAATAAATAAAAAACAAAATGAATGAATAAAATAAATTTCAGACACTCAACAATCCGGCACTTCCGCTAATCCGGCACCCTTATGTGCCAGGAGTGGCTGGATTAGCGAGAGTCTAGTGTAGGTTTCTGCGCCGCGTCACTCACGAGCAGAAGATCCAGTGTTACTAGCTGTCTGGTATTCTGCCGCTCTGCGTCGTAAGTAGCACGCAGGTGTGAGGCGGAGTTAACAAAAAGACAAAGAGTTGACTGTTCGTACTGATTTTCATAGCTGTCACTCTTCACATAAATTGTAAAAAATTCGAAACGCAAGCTATACGGGTTTCGTCCCAGACGCCCACCGTCACTTTTGCTTCCTGCTCAGCGGTCCGCCTATTCACTGTCCCTTCCCTGTTACGTAACATCACTATACATATTTCTTCGAGCTCTGGACTCGAAGGGATTGGGAAGTATGAAGGATGCACGGCACTGTTTTAGCAGCGCACAAGAATATCCGTTTACTCAAGAAGTAGTAACATTCCGGCTTACCGTATTTGCCGGTAACTTATTGTTTATAGAAATTATAAGAAGTCACGGCATAGTCTAGTACAATTCGACAACATTGTGCTTTTCTTGACACCTGCAGCATCGGTAAACTGATACTCGTTAAGTTCGTTATTTTCTATAGCTGTATAACACTGGGAAACTAAACGAGTCAAGTAGTGCGCCAGTGATTAGTGAAGACAATGATGGAATTAAGAGACTAATAATTTTGTGAACATTATGATATATTTAAAATATGATGAATTTGTTTATAACGAACGATGTAGCACTGTAACAAATTATTTCTTACGTAACTGGAGACAAAGGAAAGATGGAAGGTTAGAGTTTGATTGTTAGAGACGTAGTAGCATCTGAATCATACGTATTGGGAAACGAAATGGCCTGTTGCTTCGTTTGCAGGTACCAACCAAGCTTCACGTGAAGTGATTTAGGGAAATTATGGAACACTTTGACCAGGAAAGATTTGTGTGGATATGGATGGATGGTCCTCTGGACTACGAGACCTATGGTTTCATGATTGTGTCACGTTATCTAGTAAGTTACCGGTAAATGCCAGGTTGGAATTTCTTCAGTTTGTAGTAGTCTGTTGCTTTTCCATTGTTTCTTAAACGTCGCATCTCTTTCAACATCATCGAAACAGTGCGTACACAATGAAGCAAAAAATGACATAAATGAAGAAATCAGTTTAGAATCAGCTTATAAACATGTTCCAAGTCACGGAGTTGGACGTTGCGTTGACTATAGTACGTTACTGTAGTTTGTGATTTCCTCTGTTTCGGATTTGACAGTGATTAATAATGCCAGTGGACATAGAAAGTTAACTGCCAGTGACTTGTTTCCGTTCTTAACACGTTTCTTTGTAAATATTTTCAGTCCCTGTTGCAGTCTATTTACCTTGTGTTCTAATTAACATCTTTTTGCTGCGAAGAAAGATGTTGTTAAATATGAAACATTTACCATCTGTAATTTAACTCGATGCGTATAAAAAAATATAGTTTGTAACTTGAAAGTGCGACAGCTGGCGTTCGGTAAGAACTCTGCGTCCATCTGATTCAGTTACCTACGTCATCCGCCGGGCATCTCGCCCACACTGCATAGCGCAGATGCAGTCATCGCTACATGTGACCTTTTGGTATGCCACACATTAACGGATTGTACGTAAAACAAGGGGACAAAGTGAAGGCTATAACAAAGCGGTCTTACACGTCGCACACGATGTAAATGCTTTCTAACAGAACGTTACAGTATCGCTGCCTCGCCTCTTAGATGGCCGTTGTAAGAATATATGTGCTTTATATCGTAAACAGGAGGTACACAGCACGAAGAACAAGTTTATGTAGCATGTTGTCTTGTAAACCGTTCTGTCCACAAATGATGATTCCGTTCGTGAGAGAACGCTATCTATTACACCAACACAGATTCATGTATTTTCTGACAAAGCGTTTGGAGGTTAGAGTTAAGTAACTAAGAAGACTATGAGAACTCCATAAATTATGTGGTGTAAATGGAAAGCAGGAAGAGAAGACCGGGACACAAGTTTCACACAACAGAAACATGGGCTTTCGGAGCCACCTATTAGTTTCCCACGTACAAGAAAATTTTCAGTGTTAGGTAGCTGAAGGACTAGCACTCCAGCTTCTTTCTTGCACGTTTCAACGACCTATTTATATGGAAGAGTTGCTATTGAGAATTTATGGATGTGAAATTTACACTGTACATCGTGAGGACTCCACAATGACCATGTGGTCACTTCTAACTTGTTTATACGTCGCAATCGACGTATAAACAATTCAAATATTTGCACTTAATGCCAAAATGTACTCACGAAAAATTGAAGGTAACTGCGGAAATCATCGTAAGTTTTGACGCAAATGTTTGACATTGCTGCACGTGAGCACATTTCTAACGAACGTATTACTTCAAACAATTGTAACCGCATGAAATGAGAAATGCAGAAAGGATACGAAACAAATGCTGAGTAGAAATGTGAGCGCGCATGTCTTGTTTTTTCGGTACCTACAGAGGAGCAGTTTGAAAGACGGCTACGTTTTGCTTCACTCATACTACCGCCTGCCTCTGCGCACATCGGCATTGTGGGCCGTGCAGGCAGATGTGAAGTATGCCAAGGTTGGCTATTATTGCCGACGTCGAAATTTCGCGTTAAGTCTGACGGAGGCAGTCTGATTCTCACCTGTGCTTTGCGTGCTAAACTAACGTTGTGTGGTTCTGCTGCCTTCTGTTCGTTGCTCGGGGTTACAAACCACTGCCGTACGATCGCTATTTAGTAGTAATCTTTTCTTGGGGAACATCGGTAATCTTTTTAACCAGTTTTTCCTGGTTGTCATGTGTTTTCACAATTTACATAAACTGAACTGGGTTTTTGGCGAAGACTGTTACGCGTCCACCAGAGGAGCAGATTGTACGAAGAGACGGTGAAAGGTTTTCCGTCTGCCACAGAAAGTGCGTCAGCGTCAGTTAATTTGCTGTTCGTTAGATAGGTACACACGCAACGTTATAACACAAGTTGCAGACTGATGGCAGACGTGTTGTGTGTGCGTCGTTCAAATAAACGGACTAAACTGCCAGGCCGTCTCAAAATTCTACTTTTGGAACGGCTTATTGCCAGCGTCTCTAACAAAAGTAGTTTCCTGTGACGTGATTTATCATCCCTAGACATTTCATGTAAATATTCCAAACAATACGTATAAAGTTTTTGTAACTGAGTTCATACAGCATGCGTAGTGTGAGGCTACACTGGAGAAATGGGCCAGTGTGATAAGGAATGACATTTCTCTTCATAGTGGTTGGACTTGGGACGATTAGCACCACTACCCGAACGTCGTTGCTGTACGTCTGCAGATTTGTAGCAGTAATATCATCCTGTTCAGAGAGGAAGCCTTTTAGGGGTACTATCTTGTAATTTTGAAAGAATGACTCACTACCCGATGGGAGTTCCAGTTACAGACGTATAACACGAATTGTGACAATTACAACATTTTGATGAGGCCTCAATGGAATTGTTGAGTACAGGACTCATCGTGTCGGTATTACGTGTTTCGTTATACAAGTTAGTTGATGCATTGTAGTTGTATGCTATTGCAGCAGTAAGCAAACAGGTTTCTGTTGCTGTGTGGTCAAACAGTGCGATTAATTTTGCAGATGGATTTGTATGGCACTGTAGATCGGCTGGTTGACACGAAAACTGTCACAGAGTACAGAAATGCCCTACTTTTGTGACTAAAGTAAAAGTGGTAAACTTTACGTAACAAAACACACCGGAAACGTTCCATTTACGAAAAACAGTTTCGTTGCGAAGCTGCCATTGCCCGTTATAAAGTGAACGTAGTGTTGTGTAATTGGTTTGTTTCGAAATGAGTGATGAAGTTGAGAGTGTTTCCTCTCTTCCCCGCCCCACGTCATGTTAGCGATCAAGAAAAATTTGAACATTTTTCTATTTCAGAGTAGTTAAAATTGTTACGTCGTACTACAAACAGAGAAGTTATCGCGAAAACTGTCGTCGCGGAAAGGAGCGTGGCTTGTTGTTAACGTATTGAAATTATTGATTTCGAGGAGAAAAACGGCGTTAGTGATAACGGATGTGACGAGGGGAAGTGTTGCTAAAAATTAGATTAAGTTCATGATATTCTAGTTACGGAAGCACAGACAGAATGTGTAAATAAATAGGTGGAACGAAAGTATCTACCTCAAAAAAGTAGAATCAGTGATGCCACGAAGAATATAGTAAGCAGGTTAAAATCGATGTCGGGTACCGCAGATACCTAGAAGCTCGCATATGATAGACTATCACGGAGAACTGCAACCCTGTCGCCCGACTGAAGACCACAACACCAGTAGCTTTGCGCAAACTTCATATTTATTCTTGCTCAGTACTAGAATTCATGCTGAATGAAAAGTCAGTCAAAAAAGTTGTTGTTTACAGTCCGAAGATTAGTTCAATGCATTTTCAACGCTGGTCTGGCGTAACCTACATCGACTTCAGCTTGCTTACTGTAATCAAGCCTTGGTCTCCCTGTAGAATCCATCTCCACCTTACACACACACACACACACACACACACACACACACACACACACACACACACATTCACTATTACTTGTTACTTCCCAATATGTCCTTTGAGACGATTCCTTCTTTTAGTCAAGCTATGCCATAAATTTATTTTACTCTAATCTATTGAATACATCCCCATTAGCTATCCGATATAATCACCTAGTCTTCAACATTCTTGGGAAGCACCACAATCCAAAGACTTCTGTTGACTCCCTATTCATACTATTAATCGCCCACGTTTCACTTGCGTGCAAGACTACAATGGATACAAAACTTCATGACAGATTTAAGTTAAATGTTAAAATATTTCTCTTTTTCAGAATTTTCTTACTGTTGCCAGCACACATTTTTAGTATATTTACTTCGACTGTCATCGGTTATTTTCTTGCCTAAGTAGTAAAACATATTTACTACCTGTTATTACTCGTTTCCTAAGCCAATTCTTTCAGCACCGCGCCCAAAGAACACGGACCTTGCCGCGGTACGGGTTGCGTACCTGGAGGATATACACTATGTGATAAAAAGTATCCGGACACCCCAAAATATACGTTTTTCATATTAGGTGCATTGTGCTGCCACCTACTGCCAGGTACTCCGTATCAGCGACCTCAGTAGTCATTAGGCATCGTGAGAGCGCAGAATAGGGCGCTCCGCGGAACTCAAGGACTTCGAACGTGGTCAGGTGATAGGGTGTCACTTATGTCCTACGTCTCTACGGGAGATTTCCACACTCCTAAACATCGCTAGGTCCACCGTGTCCGATGTGATAGTGAAGTGGAAACGGGAAGGGACATGTACAGCACAAAAGACTACAGGCCGAGCTCGTCTGTTGACAGACAGAGACCGCCGACAGTTGAAAAGGATCGTAATGTGTGATAGTCAGACAGCTATCCAGACCATCACATAGGAATTCCTAACTGCATCAGGATCCACTGCAAGTACTATGACAGTCAGGCGGGAGGTGAGAAAACTCGGATTTCATGGTCGAGCGGCTGCTCATAAGCCACACATCACACCGGTAAATGCCAAACGACGCTTTGCTTGGTGTAAGGAGCGTAAACATTGGGCGATTGAACAGTGGAAAAACGTTGTGTGGAGTGACGAATCACGGTACACAATGTGGCGATCCGATGGCAGAGTGTGGGTATGGCGAATGCTCGGTAAACGTAATCTGCCAGCGTGTATAGTGCCAACAGTAAAATTCGGAGCGGTGGTGTTATGGTGTGGTCGTGTTTTCCGTGGAGGGGGCTTGCACCCGTTGTTGTTTTGCGTGGCACTATCACAGCACAGGCCTACAGTGATGTTTTAAGCGTCTTCTTGCTTCGCAATGTTGAAGAGCAAATCGGGGATGGCGATTGCATCTTTCAACACGATAATGCACGGCCTATGGCGGAGTGGTTACACGACAGTAACATCCCTGTAATGGACTGGCCTGCACACTGCACAGAGTCCTGACCTGAATCCTTTAGAACACCTCTGGGATGTTTTGGAACGCCGACTTCGTGTGAGGCCTCACCGATCGATATCTGTACCTTTCCACAGTGCAACACTCCTTGAAGAATGGGCTGCCATTTCTCAAGAAACCTTCCCGCACCTGATTGAACGTATGCCTGCGAGAGTGGAAGCTGTCATCAAGGCTAAGGGTGGGCCAACATCATACTGAATTTCAGCATTGCTTATGGAGGGCGCCACGAACTTGTAAGCCATTTTCAGCCATGTGTCCGGATACTTTTGATCAAATGGTTCAAATGGCTCTGAGCACTACGGGACTTAACTTCTGTGGGCATCAGTCTCCTAGAACTTAGAACTACTTAAACTTAACTAACCTAAGGACATCACACATATCCATGCCCGAAGCAGGATTCGAACCCGCGATCGTAGCGGTCACGCGGTTCCAGACTGAAGCGCCTTTAACCGCACGGCCACACCGGCCGGCCACTTTTGATCACGTATAGTAGATAGCCATACCGTAGGTGCAGCCACGTCGGAGGTTATTTGTGGAAAGATCAGAGTAACAACGGTTCCTGAAGAGGAACAACAACGTCTTCAGTAGTAACAGTCGACATGATTGACTGTTTCGGCCTTGTTAACATTGGCCTAACTGTCGTTGTTACGTTAATACTGCGGACTGATGAAAGCAAGGGAAAACTACAGCTGTTATATTCACCAGAGACATGCAACGGAAAAGTTCCATTTAACCTTTTTTTAAGAAGAAGATTAAACGAGTTATAATTAGTGCTCGACAAAAGACTGCAAAAAAAATTAGGTACCACTAGCCGCGAAGAGAAGTGCCGGTCAATGTTTTATTGTCGCCGGGCGTTTGATCTGCGACGACATGCAAGTGTTAAGTTACAGGTCCAAGCGTTGTTTTTTATCTATTTCTTTCTCGCACGTCTGCTTGACGATGCTGACATCCTATCTCGGACTTCATTTATAATACCCAATACTATGTGCAAATTGCCTATCAGATGGCTTACAGGATCAACAGTAGTTCGATTTCCACTGTTTCATATTATTATTGAGAAAATTTTAAAATCTTAAATGTTGTCATAGACTACTCTTTAAGCGGTATTAACTTATGTTTAAGACTTAACACAGTGCGACAAGTGTTACAGTTATATACTGTAAATGTGTCTTGAGGCAGCGAAAATTACCCCGACCACAGTGATCCAGTATTTGAGAATGGGGTACTTGCTGACTTCCAACAAATTTTAATCGTAATTTCAAACCTCTTCTAAACCTTTCCTCGCTGACATCCCGTACGAATTAATGAGGAGAAAATTCTACCGTTTCCTCCGTTTTCCCTGTTCATGCTGTAAAATTGCAGCATCAGGATGACGTCTTATTACTCCTTTATTGCTAATTCTATTCATAGCACATTTTGCAGACACTGTCACGTATACCACTGTATGTACCTTCAAAATTGCATCATTGTACGACACACAGTTGAGGAAATATGACGTCATTAACATTGAGCTACATGAAGAACTAGCTTTTACTTGAAACGGAGCCCAAATCAGCCAGATTACACTCATTGTTTGATAATGAGAGCAATTAGCGACTTCGTAATTCAAATCTTTTCTGTTTCTCACTTACGTGCTTAACATCAAATATTTAACACATCAACTCATTTGTAGTAAAAATTTGAGCTGTTTTATGCACGGTAGTTCGTTTGTTAAAAGACTGTGGGGTTTACTAGTTTCGTCTATTGGGCTAGTAACAAATTCTGGTGGGTCTATCTGCATTAAATATTATCCCAATTCTTTCGTGTCATTGAACACTTCTCAATTTGTCTCGATGGTAAACTTCTCTGTAGGAGCAGATACAACGAGCAAAATGGTGTTTTGACTCTTAAAATTTCGAGGTCTTCTTGGAAAGTAACCTCCGTTTGGCTATAAAAATAGTGGAGCTCATTTATGAGACAAATTTTAAGCTATACTTAATACTTCACTACATCATCAGCATTCAGTTTTATGCATTTATCTTATCTCTAATTATTTGAGTATCACATCTGCGTAAAATTCTGCCTCCTGAGAGTTTTGCAACCGAACAAATACAGAACTCCGTTGTATCCTTAATTGTATAGTTGCTATATCATGCGAAACGCTCCTTAAATGTGCAGAAAGTTGTCTGACAATTGGGTTATCATGAAATGCTGGTTTTCACGAGATTTTCGGTCTATTTTGTTTACTGTTTCGTTGATGGCTAAAGAGTGATAGGCGCTTCCGGCGTCGTCGGCGTCTTCCCCGCTGCCACCGCCGATGCCAACATTCGTCTTTCCACTCATATGTCACTTATCATACTTGGTCTGTATACGGCACAAAACTTATAATAATGGTCAACATCTTTGAGGTTTTTGCCACTGTAAACCGTATTACAGAACGGATTCCACATTTGGCGGAGTCGTAACGGCTACTGTTGGCGAACGAGATTCAGTGTTGCTTTGTCGCTATCGCAGATATGTACACACACAGACCTATAGCAAAGTCAGTATAGCAGCTGTTCCGTTTCCCACAGTACTTCGCCTGCTACATGCGAACGGGGGCTAGTTTCCGGATAGCCCTTGCACTGCTGCCCATAGTTATTGCGGGTCCACCTAGTACTTAGAGTAAACGGTATTTGCGGGGGTTACATCTCGATTGTTAAACGTTGTTTCCTGAGTTAGATATTGTTTATGCGCACGAGACCGCCACGGAAGAAACACTTGTGAAGGCCGCTTGTTGCCCGCGAGAAATGTGGCTTATCTGCGAGATTAGATACAGTACGTGCAATTAGGAGATGCGGGTGTGCGGCCAGCCAGCAGCCGAGCAGTCGCGAGGCATGTGGAAGCGGCGACGCGAAGCCCGCCGCAGTCGCAGTGAAGGTGAGAGAGCAAGCGACGCCGCCGAGTCCAGCCTATCTGCCCAGAGAACTTCTTAATAACTTCCATACTCCTGTGGCCGACAGAGGCGCTATAATTGAGTGATTTACAGGGGAGGAATTTGTTCATGCCAGTAGTCCAAGAGTGTTCGTGTGTATAGCATCTCTGACGTTGACGTGTATCAGTAGGTTCTCCATTCATTCAGCAACAACATATTTTTCTCTTCAGTTATACCAGTCGTAATTCCGCGATTTCACTATCGTTGGCTTTTTGCAGTGCATCACGACAGCACACCGAAGGTGCTACTCTGCATCCATTTATTGTATCCGATTTCTTGGTGTGTGCGCTTCTGCGTCCTTATCATTTGTCATTGTGTGTACCCGTCTCGCGGTGATAACAATGGTGTCGTTAAAGGGACGCAACTTCGTTGTTATTTGTTGCTCCATCCTGTCATGGCGTTAGAGGTCGTAGGTGCTGGATTTCTTTCCCTATAGTATTTACGCTATCATCTACTTTGTACATCGTACGTGAAATGGTTAACTTATCTAGTAACTTTGCGGTGCCATTAAGATGAAACTAAGGTCTGCCCCAGCTGAGGACGCTGAATGAGAATGCCAGCCACTCGTGCTGCCGAAACGTCAGAAAAATTATTAAAAAACATCTCGGCCGAACACATCGAGACGCAAGCCAACAGGCAATATGTCAACGAGTCGCATCACCAATTCTGTAAAACCAAGATCATTGTCTAAAAAGGTTAAAATTGCAACCTAATACCCTCTATGTGCCGAGAGTAGGCGTGCTAAGGTAACATTTATTATTTGTAATTTTTTTACTATTGCGTGAAAGTAATTAGTCCGTCATATTGTTTACGTCGACTTCACACACACACACACACACACACACACACACACACACACACACACACACACACACAATGTAAGGGCCAAGGGTAGAGCGCGGTAAAGGCTGGGAATAGCGAATGTTTGTGAAATGACACTATTTGGCTCCCAAAACGGAAAGCTGGCACTTATCGCTACTGTTACTTCTACCTATCGATACTCTTACATTAGACAGATGACATACCCCAAGCGTGCGTGATGTAAACTAACAATTTATTTTACCTTCCTAGGATGAAACTTGCAAGAAAAAAAGGAAAAAAAAAAAAACTGGAAGTGCTCCACAGCTCACGTGGAGTAATAAGTGAGGAGATCTGAAGTCATGCAGAGAAATCACATTAAAACCGAACCAGGTCACACACGTAAACACTTTGCCATACTGTGTGCATAACTATAAACAAGACTCTATAACGTGCAATATTTTACAGCTTTTGCTGGAAGTCACGCGTTAGTTTCAACAAATCTATTCTCCTTTAGATGCGAGAGTATTTGTGGTTAGGGATGTCAGAAAATGTTATCCAGAGTAAATCACGCGAGCCGTTTGAAAAGTGTGACGCGTATGTGTGTTACTGATACTATAGAACGGGCTCTGCGTACAGTCAGTGAGCTTGTAGGTGTCGCATTGACCATTCTACGTTTTACGTATTAATTTGAAAGCAGTGATTTGCATTGCCACAGTGAAGTGCGATGCATGGCTTACATTAATAACAACTATTCGCTAATTTAATAGCTGCCTGGTTTTTTCATCACGCCGCAGTTCTTTGTTTCGAAATATTGTATTTTTTATAAAAGGCTATGTACGCTCACCACTGACGACACCATCCTAAACCACGTCAAATACTTTCAAGTTTGTATAAATATGTAATTGTATCCAAAGAGAGTTGCATTACGTAAAAAAGAGAACGTTATGCGCGTTGACTTAAATCTTTCACTTATCTCCTACGTGTGGCTTGTGCGAAGTTCACGTGTCTGTTGCTAATAACAGATACATCAGATTATTACGACAGTCCGATAACAGCATAATACCTGTACGTATATGGTTTTGCATTCAAAATCGCTTGGCACCAGTGTGCCCTTAAATTGTATGGAAAAAGGCTCAGTCAAATGATTTTAATCAATACACAAGTCTTAGGTTATTGTTGTGTCTTTATTATCTGCTTTCTTTTTGTTGGTGTTCGCAGTACACACGATATAGTCAGAAAAATTTCGCCTTAAATTATGTCGCATGTGCTGAATAGTGTGTTTCGAGGAGACAATTCTTTTACGGATCGGTTCATATTATAGACCTATTAGACAGCTGTAACGCCTACTATTGTGTACATTTCGATTAAGATTTTTATACAGTATATATTACTAAAGAAGACGTGTTTTAGGTATCCTGAATGATTACCATTTCGATTTTTATGCAGAATGTTTTGACGATTAACGTGCTTCTAAGACCATCGCTCGCAGACTAAGACAAAGTCAACTTAGTTGTTCTTCGAAATAACCGTGCTCAAAAATAAAACGTCGTCCCGTCTGTCAATCACCGCAGCATAGTCCCAGATCTTATTATTTCTATTCAGAGAGTTTTTAATGAGTGTGGAGACTGAAATGCAGTCATCATGATGGACTCTGAAGCGGGTTGTGTTTTTCACGTCTGTGATCAAGCAGAATCTCATCCGCATGTTGTACACTTTCTCCGTCGCTGCTACCTC
This sequence comes from Schistocerca serialis cubense, assembly GCF_023864345.2. Lineage (NCBI taxonomy): Eukaryota > Metazoa > Arthropoda > Insecta > Orthoptera > Acrididae > Schistocerca > Schistocerca serialis. Next base: position 449,185,267 of record NC_064639.1, on the reverse strand, counting down.
CATGTATCATGTAAGAAAACAACCGTGTTGAAGGAACATGTCTTCCTCGCCGAAACCTCTCACATTCTTTGCTGTAGCAGTAAATAAAACTCACACTCGCAGGAACACGGTGTTCTCTTTAATAAAAATAATATACTTTACGCTATAACAGTGATGACGAGTTAGTTGAATTTTCTCAGCTTCACATGACACTACTGTTACCTTGAGTTTGTCCTTAATAGTAGCATTTCTTTCGTCGGTTCAAGAACCTTGTTTACAATGAGCGTGTAAATAGTTACCTGTGTGAGCCGCAAATGATACTGATGCGCAGTGTTCCTCGTTGTCAAAATTTTAACAAACTGGAGAGTTCGTACTTCGGAAGGCGGAAGAATAATGTTGCAGCGTTGCTGTAAATAGAGTATCAATATGGACATAAACTGTTTACTTACGTGGTGATACATGCTGAATACGCATACTTACGTGCAGCATTTTTTGCACAAAAGGAGAAACCAATATCTATTATCATTGCTTGTTCCTACTTTCTGTTTGTATATTTTTTCGTATTTTCTGTTTGTATATTTTTTCGTAAAAAGTATAGACCTTCATAACCTTACTTTCACCTTTTAGGCGCCAAAATGCACGGCAGACAGGCAACACTCAGTACACAAGTAACACGCCAGGGGCGCTGCAGTTAAGCTCCCTTGCGACGAGTAGTAGAATGAGAAAGCAGTGTCGCTCGTGTAAAGTGGGTCTGAGGCAGGCATTTCCCTCTGCGACGGGTAAGGTGGCTCATCCTTGCACGTTCGCCATTGTTACTGACCACCTGCCGTCGCAGATCGCGGGGATAGGCAAAGATAGAGCGCCAGCCACTGTACGGCCGCTACCATTGCCGACCCTGCCTTAACCAAAGGCAGTGAGTTTGCTCACGCTGTCCTTTCTTAAATGCTCTGTACTGTCTGCCGTATGAAGTAAAACAATGCTTAGTACGTGGATGCATGTCGTCGCTGAATTTGTACAAAATCGATTGCCTTTATACGAAGCGCTTCCATCCTTTAAAAATGTGATAATATCCAAATAGAGCGTAACAATATACAAGCCTGGTACACTGGCTCTCAATGTAGAGAAATGAGAATTGTGTACTTCACAAAATGTAAAAGTTTCGCAACCAGCTTCAGTCTTGTGCAAATACGTGAGGCGAACAACGTTTAGAGATACATTGGACCTATTGTAGGCAAAGCTAATGAAAAGCGTAAATGTGTTGGTTGGATATTGGAAATTGCAGCGTACCTACAAGAGAGACTGCTTACAAACCGCTTGTATGGCACATACTGTTATTTTGTTACAGCATTTGGGATTCGTATCAGCTGGGACAAAAAAGTAGGCAGCGAGAGTGGCACAGATGGTGACAGTCCTGTTCGGCAAGCAAAAGAGTTAACAGAGATTCTCATAGATCTTACGAGACAAACGCGACACAAAAACATGTGGAAAACTCTTTTAAAAATCGCAAGGAGCGTCTTTCTATAATATTCTACGGCCCCAAGGTATAGATTCCATAAAGATAAAATTAGACTAGTTAAAGTTTCACAGAAACTTACATTGAATTGATCTTCACATTGTGAGTGTGATGGTAAGAACTACGTCGCTAAGTCAATTACTATCTGTAATTTAGTATTATTTTGGTTTATTTTGGTAGTACTGTCGTTTTACGTTGATGACTCATGCTTTGTTTATTTGTTGTTATATTTTTGCAATTTTCAAGCTGCTACGATAGTTTCTTATCACTGCCATGCTGTTAATTATGGCTGTTCCGCTGGCTATGCAACGTTCATTGATGGTTTTTTTTTGTGGTCGGAAGGCGTATCAGGTTCGAAAAATGTTCAAGCGTCTATGAGCACTATGGGACTTAACATCTGAGGTCATCAGTCCCCTAGAACTTAGAACTACTTAAACCTAACTGACCTAAGGACATCACACACATCCATTCCCGAGGCAGGATTCGAACCTGCGACCTTAGCGGTCGCGTGGTTCCAGACTGAAGTGCCACTTCGGCCGGCTAGGCGTATCAGGGGTCGAAACTCATCGAAGACTTTCGGCACAGCACGGGAACAGTGTTTTGCCACAACGGAGTGTCTACGAATGGATTGAAAAATTCCGAAATGGTCGCACAAGTGTTACGCACGACGGAGGAGCCGGGCGATCGTTTACCGCCACAAATGAAGAAACCATTGAGCGTTCACGTGAAATAATTCTCTTAGACGATTAACTATTGACGAAGTGGCACATCGTCTGCAAAGTTATGGCTCTGCCTACGAAATCATCCACAACAGACTTGGGTTTCATAAAGTTTGTGCAAGATGGGGCCCAAAACAACTCACACAGTTGCATAAACAAACGCCCTTGGACATCTGCAAAAGACGTTTGGATCGCTATGGTAACAAAGGGGACAACTTCTTAGACATAATCATTACTGGTGACGAAACATGGATCCATCATTACCAGCCGGAGAGTAAACGGCAGAGTATGGAATTGAAACATCCAAATTCGCCGTGCAAGAAAAAGTTCAAGACCCAACCGTCCGCAGGAAAACTGAGGCTTACAGTTTTTTGGGACTCACAAGGTCCAGTACCGGAACATTATGGGGAAAGGGGCAATACAATAAACAGTGTACGTTACAGTGATATGCTTACTGCCAGGCTAAAGCCTGTAATTCGAAGCAAACGCCGAGGATTGCTGTCAAAAGGTGTTGTGTTGTTCCACGGCAGTGCCCGTCCGCATACTGCTGCCACACTGCCGAAACGCTCCAGAAACTCAAATTTGAGGTACTGGATCATCCTCTATATATTCCCAATCTGGCCCCTTTTGACTATCACTTGTTTGGTCCACTCAGACCTGCATTAAGGGGCCGTCGATTTGCCTCGGACGAAGCAGTGAAAGAAGCGGTGCATTCCTGGCTCGCATCTCAACCGAGAAACCTCTTTTATGAGGGCACCAGAAAGCTTGTACAACGATGGACCAAGTGCGTTGAAACGCAAGGAGGCTATGTCGTAAAATGATGTTCTTGTAACTTTTCTATTTGATTACAATAAAATTTTATAACTACTTTGCGAATAATAATAATTGACTTACCCTCGTATATAGCGTAATGGATAAGTAACCTCTGTCATACACTTTTTAACGATTCACAGAGCGGTGGATGTACTCGAGGGGCAAACGTCTATGTATAGTATTATAGGAAACTGCATCCGTTTTTCGTTTCGTTAAGGACGTAGATGACGTTACGTTATTACAGTGTCCGTGGTGTGTAGAAGCATCATATCCGAAGCAAGATTGTATCACAGTTCTTCACAAAACAGGCACGGCCTTTTGTATTTATCGGCCGATACAGTTCCTGCGACTTACAGATAGAGTCTCCCGTGTGCGGGAACAATATTTATGGGATGTACGAGTACAGGTATGGCACGTGGACGACGGCATAATGAAAGTTTGCGTCTGGTCGTGGGTCTTGCTCGGATAGTCGAAGCTGTTAAGGGGACCGCTCGCGTATAGCGGGAAATTCGGGTTCGAGCCCCGCCCAGACACAAATTTTCTTTGTCGTCATTCCATTACACAGCTGCAGGTGGTACGTATTCACAACTGAGAATTTATTTCTTGCAGCTGACGTTGGTTAAGGTCATCAACTACAATAACAGTACAAAAAACTCTTAAATTGGGCTGCACGTTGTCAGAAATAAAGTAAAACCCGTAGAAACTTAACATAATTGCAACAAATTGGGTGATCGAATGAAAAACGAAATTTGAAATCTTAATTATAGCAATCAAATTTGAGTAATAGGTAGGAGGTTCAGATGCTATGGAAATAGCTGTGAAGAGAATAGTTGGATGCAAAACGAAAGAAGCCAAATTGGTCGAATAGACATAAAATTTGATGGCATAAATGTGAAAGCTAACGAGTGGGTTGTGCGACGTAAGCGGGCGCCCTTGAGTGCGAGGGCCGGCAGCACTGGTGCGCAGTGGCGCGTCCTCATCAGCGTGCTGCAGTCTGCGCCAGACCGGAAGTGACGTCGCCAGGAGAGGGGTTGAGCGCCGCAGCGCGGCCCGTCGTCAGCGCGAAACGCATCCCAGAGGCCCCGCCCACTCTTCCCTCCACGTCCTGCAGCTGCCGTGCCACTTCCGCTCCGTTCCGTCGCCGGACATGTCACAGTGTCAGAGCAGGAGAGGCTTGGAATCCTAGTGCGGAGAGACATCTCTGCGGATCCTGGCCGTCTTGCTGGGATAAGAAGCTTTTCGCAGGACGAATACAGGCAGACAGAGAACTTATTCCCTGCCCAGCAGTTTAGCTCACGGTACTGGGGATTACTGAAGAATCGGATACATTCCGTCGACTTTGAGCAGTGATGTCAGAAGTTACCACAGATGATGTATTGCACAGATTTAACAGCAAAGGCGAATGTTGAGAAACAAAAGAATGCAGGACATAGGAAACAGATGGTAGACGTATATCACGTACATTCATATTTCGAACATAATGTTAAGTATATCGTTTCTTTGAGTCCTAATATCCTATTCATCAGTTGACCTACATAGCTCAACTGAAGAGTGGGGTACTAGTGCAGAAAAGAAAGAAGGAAAAAAAAGGACAGAAGTAACGGTTCCATGATGTACCTCAGTTGACGTACACGGTATATTAGTTGTATCGCGAACTATAAGATAACTACATTACGGGATACAAATTTAACGTTTGTCGACTTTTTCGCCTTCGCTAACACTAGTATCCTATTTTTCAGTTGACCTGTGTCGGTCAGTTGATGTACGGGATAAAAATTCTACAGGTGTTGCTTGTTTTTCCTCCGCTACTAGTAGCATACATTTCTTCATTTGATACAAGTACTAGCGAAGGCGATGATACGGACATACCAAAAATTTGTATCCCATACTTCAATTGACCCATATAGGTCAGTTGAAGAATGGGATAGTAATGCTAGAAAAGACGAAAAAATCGAAGTACGTAATATTGGCATCCTGTACCTCAGTTGAACTACGCAAAAAAAAAAGACATACATAAAATTTGTATACCATACTTCAGTTGACCTGTATACATAACATTGGCATTCTGTACTTCAGTAGAAATACGAAGGAAGCATCCTGTTCTTCAGTTGACCTGTTTCGCCAACAGAGCAACAAATGCTAACCGTTTCTTCCTTGCCGGCCGCTGTGGCCGAGTGGTTCTAGGCACTTCAGTCCGGAACGGCACGACTGCTACGGTCGCAGGTTCGAATCCTGCCTCGGGCATGGGTGTATGTGATGTCCTTAGGTTAGTTAGGTTTAAGTAGTTCTAAGCTCTAGGGGACTGATGACCTCAGATGTTAAGTCCCATAGTGCTCAGAGCCATTTGAACCATTCGTTTCTTCCTTCTAGTTCAGTGCAGTATAGTACCCAAATTTTTTGATCCATCCCCGTAAGATGACTAATTTTTGAGTAATATAGTCATTTAGAGATCTTATTCAAATGCATGGTTAAATGATGATGGCGTCCTCTTGGGTAAAACATTTCGGAGGTAAAATAGTCCCCCATTCGGATCTCAGGGCGGGGACTACTCAAGAGGATGTCGTTATCAGGAGAAAGAAAACTGGCGTTCTACGGATCGGAGCGTGGAATGTCAGATCCCTTAATCGGGCAGGTAGGTTAGAAAATTTAAAAAGGGCAGTGGATAGGTTAAAGTTAGATATAGTGGGAATTAGTGAAGTTCGCTGGCAGGAGGAACAAGACTTCTGGTCAGGTGACTACAGGGTTATAAACACAAAATCAAATAGGGGTAATGCAGGAATAGGTTTAATAATGAATAGGAATGCGGGTAAGCTACTACAAACAGCATTGTGAACGCATTATTGTGGCCAAGATAGATACGAAGCCCACGCCTACCACAGTAGTACAAGTTTATATTACGAAGAAATGGAAGAAATGTACGACGAAATAAAAGAAATCATTCAGATAGTGAAGGGAGATGAAAATTTAATAGTCATGGGTGACTGGAATTCGTCAGTACCAAAAGGGAGAGAAGGAAATGTGGTAGGTGAATATGGATTGGGGGTAAGAAACGAAAGAGGAAGCCGCCTGGTAGAATTTTGCACAGAGCACAACCTAATCATAGCTAACACTTGGCTCAAGAATCATAAAAGAAGATTGTGTACATGGAACAAGCCTGGAGATACTGACAGGTTTCAGATAGATTATATAATGGTAAGACAGAGATTTAGGAACCAGGTTTTAAATTGTAAGACATTTCCAGGGGCAGATGTGGACTCCGACCTCAATCTATTGGTTATGAACTGTAGATTAAAACTGACGAAACTGCAAAAAGGTGGGAATTTAAGGAGATGGGACCTGGATAAACTGACTAAACCAAAGGTTGTACAGAGTTTCAGGGAGAGCATAAGGGAACAATTGACAAGAATGGGGAAAAGAAATACAGTAGAAGAAGAATGGGTAGCTTTGAGGGATGAAGTGGTGAATGCAGCAGAGGATCAAATAGGTAAAAAGACGAGGGCTAGTAGAAACCTTTGGGTAACAGAAGAGATACTGAATTTAATTGATGAAAGGAGAAAATACAAAAATGCAGTAAATGAAGCAGGCAAAAAGGAATACAAATGTCTAAAAAATGAGATCGACAGGAAGTGCAAAATGGCTAAGCAGGGATGGCTAGAGGACAAATGTAAGGATGTAGAGGCTTATCTCACTAGGTATAAGATAGATACTGCCTACAGGAAAATTAAAGAGACCTTTGGAGAAAAGAGAACCACTTGCATGAATATCAAGATCTCAGATGGAAACCCAGTTCTAAACAAAGAAGGGAAAGCAGAAAGGTGGAAGGAGTATATAGAGGGTCTATACAAGGGCGATGTACTTGAGGACAATATTATGGAAATGGAAGAGGATGTAGATGAAGATGAAATGGGATATATGATACTGCGTGAAGAGTTTGATAGAGCACTGAAAGACCTGAGTCGAAACAAGGCCCCCGGAGTAGACAATATTCCATTGGAACTACTGACGGCCGTGGGAGAGCCAGTCCTGACAAAACTCTACCATCTGGTGAGCAAGATGTATGAAACAGGCGAAATACCCTCAGACTTCGAGAAGAATATAATAATTCCAATCCCAAAGGAAGCAGGTGTTGACAGATGTACCGAACTATCAGTTTAATAAGTCACTGCTGCAAAATACTAACACGAATTCTTTACAGACGAATGGAAAAACTAGTAGAAGCCGACCTCGGGGAAGATCAGTTTGGATTCCGTAGAAATATTGAAACACGTGAGGCAGTACTGACCCTACGTCTTATCTTAGAAGCTAGATTAAGGAAAGGCAAACCTACGTTCCTAGCATTTGTAGACTTTGAGAAAGCTTTTGACAATGTTGACTGGAATACTCTCTTTCAAATGTGATGGTGGCAGGGGTAAAATACAAGGAGCGAAAAGCTATTTACAATTTGTACAGAAACCAGATGGCAGTTAAAAGAGTCGAGGGACATCAAAGGGAAGCAGTGTTTGGGAAGGTAGTGAGACAGATTAGCCTCTCCCCGATGTGATTCAATCTGTATATTGAGCAAGCAGTAAAGGAAACAAAAGAAAAATTTGGAGTAGGTATTAAAATCCATGGAGAAGAAGTAAAATCGTTGAGGTTCGCCGATGACATTGTAATTATGTCAGAGACAGCAAGGGACTTGAAAGAGCTGTTGAACGGAGTGGACAGTGTCTTGAAAGGAGGATATAAGATGAACATCAACAAAAGCAAAACGAGGATAATGGAATGTAGTCGAATTAAGTCGGGTGATGCTGAGGGAATTAGATTAGGAAATGAAACAATTAAAGTAGTAGAGGAGTCTTGCTATTTGAGGATCAAAATAACTGATGATGGTCGAAGTAGAGAGGATATAAAATGTAGACTGGCAATGGCAAGGAAAGCGTTTCTGAAGAAGAGAAATGTGTTAGCATCGGGTATAGATTTAAGTGTGAGGAAGTCATTTCTGAAAGTATTTGTATGGAGTGTAGCCGTGTATGGAAGTGAAACATGGACGATAAATAGTTTGGACAAGAAGAGAATAGAAGCTTTCGAAATGTGGTGCTACAGAAGAATGCTGAAAATTAGATGGGTAGATCACATAACTAATGAGGAGGTATTGAATAGAATAGGGGAGAAGAGGAGTTTGTGGCACAACTTGACAAGAAGAAGGGACCGGTTAGTAGGACATGTTCTGAGGCATCAAGGGATCACAAATTTTGCATTGGAGGGCAGCGTGGAGGGTAAAAATCGTAGAGGGAGACCAAGAGATGAATACACTAAACAGATTCAGAAGGATGTAGGTTGCAGTAGGTACTGGGAGATGAAGCTTGCACAGGATAGAGTAGCATGGAGAGCAGCATCAAATCAGTCTCAGGACTGAAGACAACAACAACATGAAGTATTGTGTCATCACAAAATAGTTGGGCAACATTTTAAAAGATCTAGAAAATATATTATAAGGCTACTGTAGTGTTTGCAATGTGGACGAACACTGAAACAACAATAAATATTCCTAAAATAATACCGAAATAACTATATAATATATAACTATACAATATATGAAGAACATCAGTCGTTATATGACACCAACGACAATTACCATTGGTATCTTACTAAAGCAGCTGGAATTAAGAACGAGGGATGTATAGCAACAATATTACGCTTAATGCTTATGTTTTTACTGAATTTAGTGTTTCAGAGACCAACCACGCGCGACCTTCATATTACAAACTGAATATCTGTGCAAGAACAAAACATCCATGAAATTTATGAAAACATTTAACGATTCATCCAATTTAAAAGTCACGTCGTTGCTTAATTATAGACAGTTATATTCATGTAATGTGCCTAAAAAATCGATTCGGACTCGAAAGACATGAGTCTTCTTCACGTTAATACGTAAGACGCAGAGGTCACTAGGTACGCTTCGTTCCAAGTGTATTCTTATTGAAAGAAATAATAAGTTTATGTGGTTGTGGCTGTCAGCGAAGCAATGTGTACTAATGGCGTTCGCTGGAGTTGCTGCTCCATGGCAGGCGTGATCGCTAAGTCAACTAACACACTAAAGTGAAGTTATTAAAGCATGCACCAAGTAAAAAGACAACATATTACATGCCGCTTGAGGAAACACAACATGTAACGATGTTGCGACATGTATGGTGAAGAAAGAGGAACAAATAAAAACGGACTGGTGATGGCAAAATTATAGACGAAACTAGTTCAGATTTAACAGTCAACGTGTTTGTATCAAGGCTTACTGAGAAATCCCATACTGTTTTCTATAGGGCTGTAGTCTACAAATCCATACTAATATTCAGTCACAAGCTCGTCGCATTTTAGTCGCTGAGCAGTACATGTCTCTTAAAAGTTTACGAAATGTTTGAAGGCTCACACCGATGACATTATTTAACGGCTGTACGCCACACAGAGAAAGTTGTACCTTTACACGTGGAACGTGGGAGGCTTCTGGTGAGGCTGCATTTGATTGTTGTTGTTGTGGTTGTTGTTGTGGTCTTCAGTCCTGAGACTGGTTTGATGCAGCTCTCCATGCTACTCTATCCTGTGCAAGCTTCTCCATCTCCCAGTACCTACTGCAACCTACATCCTTCTGAATCTGCTTAGTGTATTCATCTCTTGGTCTCCCTCTACGATTTTTACCCTCCACGCTGCCCTCCAATAAGAAACTGGTGATCCCTTGATGCCTCACAATATGTCCTACCAACCGATCCCTTCTTCTAGTCAAGTTGTGCCACAAACTTCTCCCCAATCCTATTCAGTACTTCCTCATTAGTTATATGATCTACCCATCTAATCTTCAGCATTTTTCTGTAGCACCACATTTCGAAAGCTTCTTATTCTCTTCTTGTCTAAGCTATTTATCGTCCATGTTTCACTTCCATACAGATACCCCTCCGTTGTGCTTGCACCTACGGTACGGCCATCTGTTACCGCTGAGGTACGCAAGCCTCCCCACCAACGACAAGGTCCATGGTTCATGGGGGTAGAGAATACTTCATAAATGGTATTAATGTGAGCGGAAAGAGAGAACAATCAAACCCCAAGTACAGCTTCTTTGCGTGTGAAATAATATGAGAGAATGTTGCGGCGTACTGTGAGTAATCGGTTGCCACGATCAAAGGGACTCCACGCTCGCCTAGAAAGCGGAGAGGGTTAACTTAGTTGTTAAAAGGCAAGCATCAGCTATGACTTGTTATCGCCTTCTGAGACAACTCGCCAATCTTATCAGCCAACATTTGGAGCCCTGACACATATCGCACATGCTCCTTATCGCCGGATATTTCTTTCTACTGAACAAAGCACTTTCTTAGTTACTTCGAAACTCTCTACCTCTAGTACTCTCAAGCAGCGGTGTGCTAGGGTTGGGAGGTGTTCGCCTTAGTGAGTGTAGAAGCAAGAAACTACACTCAGGGTGTAACCGTTACTCCGTGTATTCGACACGAGTGTGCTTCACACCTGTTGCGAGAAACAGTAACGTCGTGTTACACGGGTCATATCAAAAAATGGTTCAAAAGGCTCTGAACACTATGGGAATCAACATCTTAGGTCATAAGTCCCCTAGAACTTAGAACTACTTAAACCTAACTAACCTAAGGACATCACACACACCCATGCCCGAGGCAGGATTCGAACCTGCGACCGTAGCAGTCCCGCGGTTCCGGACTGCAGCGCCAGAACCGCACGGCCACCGCGGCCGGCGGGTCATATCAGGAATGATGAACTACATTGGTGTTCAGCTTGTTTTCTGATGTAGTTCAGTCAACAAGCTGATTTCTCTGCTCAGGGCTGCTAATTAACGTCAGTTACCGGGCTTGCGTGAATCAGAAATCAGAATTAGATCATTATGACGTTCCACTAAATACAGGGTGTTACAAAACGGTACGACCAAACTTTCAGGAAACATTCCTCACACACAAAGAAAGAAAATATGTTATGTGGACATGTGTCCGGAAACGCTTACTTTCCATGTTAGGGCTCATTTTATTACTTCTCTTCAAATCACATTACTCATGGAATGGAAACACACAGCAACAGAACGTACCAGCGTGACTTCAAACACTTTGTTACAGGAAATGTTCAAAATATCCTCCGTTAGCGAGGATACATGCATCCACCCTCCGTCGCATGATGCGCTGATGCAGCCCTGGAGAATGGCTTATTGTATCTCAGCCGTCCACAATACGAGCACGAAGAATCTCTACATTTGGTATCGGGGTTGCGTAGACAAGAGCTTTCAAATGCCCCCATAAATGAAAGTCAAGAGGGTTGAGGTCAGGAGAGCGTGGAGGCCATAGAATTGGTCCGCCTCTACCAATCCATCGGCCGCCGAATCTGTTGTGGAGAAGCGTACGAACACTTCGACTGAAATGTGCAGGAGCTCCATCGCGCATGAACCACATGTCGTGTCGTACTTGTAAAGGCACATGTTCTAGCAGCACAGTAGAGTATCCCGTATGAAATCATGATAACGTGCTCCATTGAGCGTAGGTGGAAGAACGAAACTAAAATGAGCTCTAACATGGACATTAAGCGTGTCCGGACACATGTCCACATAACATCTTTTCTTTATTTGTGTGTGAGGAGTGTTTCCTGCAAGTTTGGCCGTACCTTTTTGTAACACCCTGTATAACCCTGAACTAAATTTTGCATCGAAGCAGCATCAATTCCTTATGATTGTATTATACAAATTCTTTGTACTGTAGCGGAGGTAGGCAGCACATGATATTCATTCACAGTTGACGCAATTCCATTAGGTTATGAGATGGTGATGTATTAAACTCTGAGCTTGGTTTCGGTAACACCCAAGATACGTACCGTAGCTTTGACATCCGGAAAACAGGTCAGGCAGCTGGTATTGTTTGTACTCGCCCGAATAAACGCACGCATTAGCTGGCTGCTTAACGACCTTGCTGCAGTGGTAACACCGGTTCCCGTCAATCACCGAAGTTAAGTGCTGTCGGGCTGGGCTAGCACTTGGATGGATGACCGTCCGGTCTGCTGAGCGCTGTTGGCAAGCTGGGTGCACTCAGCCCTTGTGAGGCAAACTGAGCAGCTACTTCATTGAGAAGTAGCGACTCCGGTTTCATAAACTGACATTCGATAGGGAGAGCGTTAATATGGCGACCTCCTGTCGAGACAGGATAAAAATAAAAGAAAAAAGGACAGGTGGAACTATTCATGTTGCCCTTCTCACCATTATAACTAGTACAATTCTCATAACGTATCAATCACAGGTGTCGCTCTTTAAAATACCAAGTGCGATGGTGTGCCAACAGTCAAAAAAGATCAAGTAGGCATCCGTAATATTGACATAGTCGACAACTCTCGTAAATCATCCTAAACTTCCATATTGAAGATGGGACTCCATAGCAGATGACCGTGACGATCTTGTTAACGAAGGTCGACGGTCGTGTACGCCATCGGATTGGCGAATGGCTGTCGAAACATGCACCACTACACGGTTGCAGGCCGATGGGGGCAGTATTGTGAGAGACATGGACTGGGCTTTCATGACATTATTGCGGACTACCTGCATCTCTTGATGCTTTATATTTTCCCAGACGGCGATGGTATTTTCCACCAGGCTAACTGTCCGTGCTACGAGACTAGAACCGTGATAATAGTGGTTTGCAGAGCATGATAGTGGTCTCAAGCTGATGTTGGGAACTGTATGAATTGTGCATAGACATGTGGTACCCATACCTGCAGAAAACCTATCACGAACTTACCGATTCCATGCCACGCCACGCTGTTTTGCGTTCCAACGTGTTGTTAAGCAGGTGAGCAATATGTTTTGGATCATCAGTGTATGTGAAAGGGGTATTCTTATGGAAGGGTTAGGTAACCACCGACTTGACACAATAGTTAGTTTCTTTGTTTGTTTATTCGCTTTCAGTAGTATAACATTATTTAGCCGAAAGCATAAGTTATCCTATCCTATAACTTTTCAATGTTGTTCAATAACGATGTTCTCGTTTCTTCTGTGTCATAAATGACGGAATAGTTGGATCCGAAAGGGATACGTAGTGCTGTTTGTGGCGGAGAACTAATAGTAGTACTGTGCGATAAAAGATATTCGAAACTCAGCGTATCCATCACTGTCAGTTGCTTCGTCAGATTGTCGTTGTTCGTGCAGCACAAGAAGGGTCTAATCTACAGTGCCCAGATTCTTGAACGTTGTCTGCTATCGGATGCACTGTCTCTTGTCCATTCGGGTTAGCTGCTAGGTCTAATGACGGCATGAAACATTCGACGAGGTGATTAGCTAATACGAGGGTTGGAACTTAAATAGTGGCAACTATTTATTCACAACCGATACAAAAGTGTTACATGTTTGCACCTGTTACTGTCCTTTAAAGTAGTAGCCAGCGTTGTGTAGAACCCGTTGCCAAGATGTGGACGGCGTAGTATACAGTTAGCAGAGCCTGTTCTGTTGATGGTGCGAATGGAGCGGTCTGAAGTTACTGTGATTCTCGTGTACGACTGTGATCCCAACGCATTACGTTCCTCCACGGCAGATCGTCAATGCACAGTATTACTGTTCGTTTTTTGGAGCCACCCATCATTTTGCACGACAATGCGCGGGCGCATAGAGCGCAAGCTGTGGCTGCTCTGTTCGGTCGATGGGACTGAGAAGTACTGTACCATCCACCATACTCCCCGGAGATCAGTCCTTGTGACTTTGATTTGATTCCAAAGATGACGGAACCACTTCGTGGCATTCGCTTCAGAACTGTTCCAGAGATTCGACAGGCAGTAGACCCCTCCATTCGCACCATCACCAGAACATGCTCTGTTAACGGTATACTACGCCTTCCACATCGATGGCAACGGGTTCTACACAACGCTAGTGACTACTCTGAAGGACAGTAACAGGTGCAAACATGTAACTATTTTGTATCGGTTGTGGAGAAATAATTGCCACTATTTAAGTTCCAACCCTCGTACGCACTTATCCCCTCAGCGGTGCAGAGGCTAGCGTACTGGTTGCATCTTCTGGAGAACTGACATTTAGATTCTTGTTGTGTCATTGGGATTTATTTTTTCAATGTTTCATCTGAACCACCTTAGACACATGTCGGCATGGTCAACAACTGATTCCTTCCTCACACTAGTGCAAATAAGCAGGTACTGTATCTGTTAATGCCGGCCGCTGTGGACAAGCGGTTCTAGACGCTTCAGTCCGGAACCGCGCTGCTGCTACGGTCGCAGGTTCGAATCCTGCTTCGGGCATGGATGTGTGTGATGTCCTTTGGTTATTTAGGTTTAAGTAGTTCTAAGTCTATGGGACTGTTAACCTCAGATGTTAAGTCCCATAGTGCTTGGAGCCAATTGAACCATTTGATTTTTGTATCTGTAAATACCTTGACGATTCGCGGAGGGTAAACACAGGGAGTCGACCGAGTGATTTCTGTGCAGCACTGACGGTTGTTACGAAATCGCCTTATAACCCTTACCTTCATAACATAGAGATGCCATGACAGTGCCGAAAATCCTTCGATATTTGGGAAGCAGTTCCGCTGAGATGAAACGCTGTGAAGTTTCCGAAACGTACTTTGAGTAGCAGTTCTGTGACGACCGTCTTAACAATTGAGTCTTATGATTTCGTGCTAAATTGATAAAACTGGCGTATTATCTGCGATCAAAAACATAATGTTGGAAGGTTTAACCGTAATGCAAATAAACTTGTCTTTACGTGTGGTATTAAAGGATTCTGTCTCTCCATTTTTGCAGTTATGAAGCTAAGTACTTAATTTAAGCGTGGTCGTGGATCCATTGAAGCTGGTGAACACATAAGATGTTCAGATACGAGCGCTGGGATTGTGGCAGATGTTTGCAATACCGTACTGAGGCTATGTCGTATTCGGTGCTCGCCGGTTAAAGGAAGACAATGCTCGTCATTTCCTGAGATTCCAAAATGTAGCGCTGAACTACTTCCAGAATGACGGTACGATCAACGGAGACTATTATGCGTAAACCACTGGTCAAACTGAAGAATGCTAGTCAGGCTAAAGCTTAACTTGTACGAAACTCTTTTACGATCACTATAGCGCGTCCTCACATACATATGTGATGGTTGCTGGAAATCTGCATCGCTGTAGCATGGAAGTGACCCCGCGTCTAAATTTGCCGGATTTGGTGCTCAGCTGTTACATTCGCTTCAGAATTTGAAGAAATGCAAGACGGAGGACGGCTAACTTGAAATGGTGAAACTGAATCGAAAAGGATGCTCGTTGTGCACAGTTGGATAAATCTTATTTTACTAAGGGTTTTAAAAAGTTGGAAAACTGTTGGATTAAATATGGTGGTGTGTTAAAAAAGGTGACAATGTTGAAAAGACTAAAGTAAAAAAATCTGCTAAACTCGATGCCTTTCGCACCAAGGTACGTCCCATACAATCAGTCGTTCTGATTCCGTATGCGTGATGTAATACGCTGATTGAACAGTGTAGACAGTAAGAGTATGATCGAAGTAACGTGTTACCTCAAAGTCAGAAGAGCGCCGTAAGCATTTCTATATTTTATATTTTGTGCACAGCATCGTTGTTCTGTAACATGGCTCCGGTTGCCAGGCCCGTGACCCTTCATGTGGCAGAATTGCTTCCTCAGTGAGTCTGAAATACGACACAGAAGTGTTGTAGTTGGCGGCAGTTTACAACGCCTGGAGCTTGTTGTAAGTTGCTATTGCTTACATGCGAAAGACGATCGAGGATCTCATGGTCAGTAATTACTCTGCAAGAAGTTCTTGATTTGATTTCACCAGCTTAGCTGCTCATTTAGGGATTGTGAATAGCCAGTGATCGCATCTCAGATGTGGGTAGTGGTCCATAAAATGTGCAATGGGTTTTTGTGCTCAGTTGCTTCAAAACAAAATTTCGCGGGATTGTTCGAGATTTGGGAATGGTTTCCATTGTGGGTCGTTCAGAAGACAGCGTTAAACATCGAACCATACATTGTTTCACAGGATGCAGCAGAGTGTCTTTCCTGTGAAAGAGCGCAGCTCGCCTGCGGTACGCCCCACCTGGTGCGCAGCAGCGATCAGAAAGGAGCCGTTAGCTATCACGGCTGCGGCCGTCTGGCAACTTCATGGCCTCAGATGCTCATCAACCTGTTCACTTCCGTACTAGGTCCTTGACAAGTAGGTGTGTATGGTGTACATACTAACCAGCAATCATCATCATCATCATCATCATCATCATCTGTGCTCATGGATTAGTTTTACGTATCATGTTCCGGCTTCAGCTTCGTAGCTCCGA
Organism: Schistocerca serialis cubense; assembly: GCF_023864345.2. Taxonomy (NCBI): domain Eukaryota; kingdom Metazoa; phylum Arthropoda; class Insecta; order Orthoptera; family Acrididae; genus Schistocerca; species Schistocerca serialis. The sequence goes on along the minus strand of NC_064639.1, from coordinate 449,168,955 downwards.
CCTACCTCTCTTACCCCTTTGAGTATTTATGTTGCAAAGCTTTTTTAGGGTATCAGCCCTGTTGCATTCTTTTCCATTCTTGGTAATGTGTGTTGACGTCTTATGTTATTCCAAATATTTTTAGCTCACTTCTGATATCTTCGTTTCTTAGTCTCTCTTCTCGTTTACATCCTTCCACTAACCCGAGAAATTTTATTTCTGACATTAGTATTCTGTTTATAACTTCCATGTATGCTGTCCAGACGTCAAAGCAGCAGGGGGACAGATGGGCCGTGCGGTCTGAGGCGCCTTGCCACGGACCGTGCGGTTCCCACGTCGTACGTTCGAGTCCTCCATTGGTCATGTGTGTGTGTGTGTGTGTGTATGTGTGTGTGTGTGTGTGTGTGTGTGTCTGTGTGTGTGTGTGTTGTCCATAGCGTAAGTTAGATTGAATAGTGTGTAGGCTTAGACAATAAAGAGATGTTGCTTTATTCTTGTTGCCCTATTTTTACTAGACGCTTAACATCATTGTTTCTCACTCTTTATCACTCCTTCGGATCGCGTTAGAAATTAATTGTATCATAATACCTGAATACATGCCATCAGTTTTTATCCATACTTTCTCCATCATCCATGAAAGAGAGGTATACAGTATAATGCGTATTCAGTAGCAGTAATTTTAAGCTGCACAGTCATGTAAAGGAATGAAACATAGCTTGAACTTAAAGCGCCGATTTGCTGAAGTGATAATACTTCCCGCTTCCAGTACGTGTATTGTGTTGTGTAGTTTTGTTAATATAAATAAACAACGTTGGAGATAGTACACTGTACTTTTACTTACTCCAACATTACAAATCAGATTTAAAAATCCATGCATATACAAAAATCCACTGCCATAAAGGAACAAGTGATACAGGTTTTCCTGAAGAATGAGTCGCTGGACTGGTACGGCGCATTTCTGAGAAGTTGGTGTAAATTCGAGCGCTCGGATAAATTGGCAGAACAAAGAGAAAGCAGCAGCTTTCAGTAAATACAGCAAACGTGAAAGTATTTGGGGGGGGGGGGGGGAGACGACACATCTCTTCTGCCATTAAGTTAATTAGCTTCCGTAATTGAATTATTACTTAACTGCTGCTCTCCGAACTGGACGTTGTCGTACTGCCACCATATCGCAGGCGTATTTGATGGACGTGTGGAAAGATCCTCGCCCTCTTATGGATGGTTTCCAGTATGTCTGTCAGGAAGAATGCATGCCATATGAGCCGGACCAAGTGCGATGATGATTACATGAGGTGAGCCATCGCTGTTCATGTCTCCAGCGCCGGCCAGAGTGGCCGAGCGGTTCTAGGCGCTACAGTCTGGAACCGCGCGACCGCTACAGTCGCAGGTTCTGCCTCGGGCATGGATGTGTGTGATGTCCTTAGGTTAGTTAGGTTTAAGTAGTTCTAAGTTCTAGGGGACTAATGATCACAGTAGTTAAGTCCCATAGTGCTCAGAGCCATTTGAACCATGTCTCCAGCTTCACAGTTATGTTCAGATGATCTTCAGCAACTGTGTATTACACACTGCGAGCGTTCCGCATCGTATTGTTTAACTATTACTGTTTTCCAGGAATACATTTTTGAATAAATGATTATGGCTGCTAATACGCATAAATGTTTTTTTCCAAAAATTCGTTTTGTCTGATTTCTGGTAAATGTTTAAAGTATTAAATAATATCAAATTGCATTACATCACAAAAGTCGATGTCTTGTGGCATGATCGAGGAAGTGGTTTGCTGAGGAAACACTGGCCAAGTGGAATCAACATGAAGTGAAATACCAGCTACGAGAGCCAAATGTCTTTAAAAGATTAATAAAATATGAAACCTATGTTATTACAAAATCAGAGCAACAGTGAGAATAATAATAATAATAATAATAATAATAATAATAATAATATAATAATAATACCGCCAAGAGGTGACGGAAGAATTAGTTAACATAATATTCTTCAGTGCTCTGGGGAAATCATGAAGTACCTCAGTTGGAGTCGCTGACGTCCTGTGCGATAAGAAGGCAAAAATTGAAAATATTACATGAAGATCACAGCAAGTCATCATAACGAGAGCTTGTTAAATGCAAATGATATTATTCCGTCACCTGCCAGGACCGGGAACAGGTTATTACGCACGACATACAGCAAAATGGAAACGATTATTATTTTCATGAGTACCGTGTTGTGGCGGATAGATAATTAATTACTGTATGCGGTTGCTGCTTCAGTGCTAGGAAGGTGTGATGAAAAGTTTCTGAAAGAAGTCATTTAGAAGGCTATTTTTAGCTTCGGAGCGCCTTGGCTGAGCCTTCCGCACTTCCGTCCGTCCAAGCTCCACTACGGCTAGCCAGTAAAACTGACTCTCACTCGCAGCCATCACAATCAATACGAACAAAACTTTAATTTTGCCTAGAATAGTCGTTATGCGTGTTTACCGTCGCTGCAGATTGGTTAGTGGTTACGGAACCTGGTGCATGGTTCGTGAAATTCTAACAGAAAACCAATGGGAACAAAGTTGTTTTACTTCTTAAAATTAAACGATAGATTAAAGACTCGGATTGCATCACGTCATAGCTCAGCGGCGTTCCAAGTTTGAGTCGCAGAAGATACTGCCAAACATGAACTTTCAAGCTTACTTGGCTCCATAATTTCGCACCTTGTTGGTTGTCACATACCAGTGTGGTCGAAATACGCAACCTGTTTTTACAATTGCTTGCCCCTCTTGAAATTACACAGACATAGGATTGGTGTGTCCTGTGCTCGTCCACAATATGAGGAATCTGGAGAGCTGTAGAGTCTTTCGCAACAGAAGTGAACCTACTTGACGCGTATATGTCTTACGCAACGGTGGGTCGCAGTCTCTCTCAATCATTAGTGAGTGACGACCAGCTCTCGCTGAGTAGCGAAAGCAGTCGAATATCATTAGACACGCAGTTCGTTACATGGCATCATCTGTTATAGCGTTTTTCCCTCAAATCCCATCCACTGAGAAACTCGACAACAATTACACAGTTCATTCACATTCCCTATTGATTATATATGTATAGCATAGAACGCCGGTTATCTAACAAGAATAGAATATCAGATTTACACACCAATTAATCAGTAAATCACTGTCATACAACTTGCTTTATCTGATACTGGGACAGCGTTGTAAATGTGTCGTGTAACAGATACTGTAATAACTTTCATTGAGAAGCAAATTGAAAAACTTTATTATAATTTGAATTCCACCAAGCGGTAATGAATTTCATTGTAATTATGTTTTAAATTTTTTATTCAGAATTAAACTGTTAGTTGCTTTAGTTGTGCGGTGTTTATTTGAACAAATCATGGCCCTTGTTCACCAGAGTAAATAACCAAGAAAGAATTTACAAACAAGAGAATTTCAGGAACAGCAGTTATACACACCGTGACTCAGTATGCAGCAATAGTATTCCTGGATACACGATAAAGTGGCCCTTCGAAGCTGTAACTTTTTACGACGCCATATGGACACACTGTTTCTGCGAAATTGAAGTTACCTGTTTTCCTTCGCAGCAGGAAGCTAAACTGTGTCAAACACGACGGACTCGGTGTAGCAATCATCGCGCAGACATGACCATCAAAATTTTATATTATTTTGAATCTTTGTTAGAGCTGCACAGTCAGTTACGAAGAAATTTTTGTTTGTTGTGGGTCTGGTATTCAGAAATTGCATGAACTACAGTCGACACCTTGTTTCTCTGTATTGCAATCATCACTGCCAATAATATAAAGTAACAGCTATTCCTGGGGGATGCGACAAAGAACGTTACAGCGATCGGACTGTGTACGTTACCAGTACAATTTCAGATGACAGTGTTAGAGAAATCACGTTGAACGTTGTACAAAGTTGGTTAAAGGACTTGCATTTTATTATTGCTTGTGGTAATCGAAACCGATGTTGGCAGATGAGAGAGTCTCTTCGTGATAGGTCAGATCACTATACCTAAAAGGTGTGACAGGCATCTCCTGTCTGCTGTACGGTGGATATCTTGTTTTAACGCGTTTTGTTGAGTACTTTCTTTCCGATGCAAAGCCATTGGAGTAACTGTATACTACTTTTCATACATGATGTCCCTCTGAGACCCGTTACAGAAACTGCAACAGACAGGGGAGAGGTTACACGGGAAGAAGTGGCACAGCGATTGAAACACTCGACTTAAACTCAGGAGCAGCGGTATTCAGGTCTCCATTTGGCCTTCAAGATTTTGGTTTTCCGTGGTTTCCTGTAATATCTTAAGGTAAATGCTGGGTTGATTCCTTCGGAAATTATGCGCATAATACTCTATCCTATACTTTTCCAGCAGTAATTCGTACTTCGTCTGTAATGAGCTCGTAGTCGATGGGGTGTTAAACTCTGTCTTCCTTCCTTCCTTCGTTAGGAGATTATGCGTCATTGTGAAAAGTATATAGGAGATAGTCTGAAGCATGTGTACAACTCTCTCCGCTGAAGTTCTATGGAAGCTAAATGAGACTGGAGTGCCTCGATTGTGTCTTTCAGGATGTCATGCGAGAGAAGCGCGAGCTGTGTTTCTCAGGATCGATGTCTCATTGTATTCGAGATGCCACATTACGTTCGATCTCAAAATATATTCTAAGATTCTACAAAAGATGGATGTAAACGATAGCGTTGCGCATCGCTTCTGCTACCCATATTGTAGACGGGCGCGACACGCAGTTTCTCCAAATCACTGGACACAGTCGCCGCCCAGTAAGAATGCAGCTATGTCTCACTTGCGAAGATTTTCGAAGTTGACCACTTCCTGCCATGAACAGACGACATGCTTAAAGGTGCGCAGTTGTTTTTTCTTTTTTTGTTTAATGTAGTATTTATATCATCGACATTCACGGCGTCGATCGCAGGTGGAAACAAATACGGAAGATGAGATATGAATAATAATGAAGTGGATCAAAAAGCGAGTGAGAGGAATGTTGTCCGTATAACTAGTGAACAAGCACTCACACGTTATTAGGCAGCGAGCCGGGAGCTACGTGGACGTGTGTTGTGTTGCGGTGCGGTGTGGCGCGGCGGAAGCGCGGCACGTGCCCGAACATAACGGCGCACACGGGGCTCGCTTAACCCCGCCTCGGCTCCTCGTCAGAGTTGAACGGCCTCATCGCATCGCAACGCCACGCACTCCTCATCTCCTCTGTGCCGCAGTATCGCGAGAATCACCAAACAGCTGCTTGCCAGCAACGACAATCCCTCCGCTACAGAGCCTTCACAGTTGTGTCAGCAACTCTTCCCGCCGCTAAGAAAGATACTGCAAGATGTGCACTTTTCCAGTAAACTAGAGCGTCGGATAGAAGTGCTCATCTGCTGTGGGTGATCTTCTGTTTTGCGTGTGCGTCAGATTTATGGCATCCGATTTATGGCGTGATACCAGTAGCAAACTGGTGTGTGCAAAAGCGAGAAAGGCTATCAATTTCCACCATGGTAAAGTTCAACAATAGTTTCGACCTTTCCAAGTGAAATGTTTAGATCTCAGAACGCGAATGTAGCAGGAGGCATAACAACAAAACAGACTGACTTGTCGAAGATTTCACGGCCACGGGCGACTATGTTGCCGATTTCTATATAGTTAAAACACACACACACACACACACACACACACACACACACACACACACACACACACACACACACGGCCGGGAAGGCAACCCGTGCCCGCTGCATGGCAGTTAGACGCGCTGCCGACTCAGTTAAGGGGAGGTCGATAGCCTAGTGTGCTGCTATGAGGTGTCTAGATAACTGTTCTGAGATCAGCGATTAGTCCCTGCATTGTGTGGAAGAACACGAATAATCTCGGTCCTGTGCTGGGAAGTTATTTTCGTACCCCGTACGTTTTGCGCTGTTAACAACGCAGCAAGCAAGGACTCTTTCCCACTATTGTGCTAGCTCTATGAAAGCGCAAGAGACGAGAAACATTAACTGAAGATACTGACACACAAGGATGCATGCTGCTGTTGTAGAGATGGTCTTCATTCCGAAAAGTGATTTAATGCTATCCTGTGCAAGCCTCTTCGTCTTTACACAGCTAATGCCCTCTACATCTATTTTAACTTGTGTATTGTTGTATTCATGCCTTGGCCTCGTTTTGCAATAACTTTCCCTTCTCACATCCCTACAGTACCAAACTGCCGATTCCTTGATGCCCCAGGATGTGTCCTATAACCGATCCTATCTCTTAGACTAGTTGCCCCGTTTTTTTTTTTTTTTTTTTAATTCTTGTTCAGTTCAATACTCCATCAAAGTTATTCGATGTCTAATCTTCAGCATTTCTCTGTAGCAGATTTTTTTTCAAACGCTTAACTCTCTCCTTATCTGAACTGTTCATCGTCCACGTTTCACTTCCGTTCAAGGCTTACATACATAGACTCAGTGATCGTTAAAATTTTGTACTCAAGAGCCAATACTGACATTCTGGGGGGGGGGGGGGGGGTTGGGGAGCTCGGCCCGAATATGTACCCGTTTTATTACCGATTGGTACCGTTCATACATTAGTATGTTATGAGCCCCCAATAGACTAGCTACAATAAGGGCTCGGGAAGTTGACTGCCAACCCCCAAGTGCTGATCGTTAAAAGTCGTCCCCAATCGATTACTTCGTGTCGACTGTTCTCTGTTTCAGACTGCTGCCACACTTAGCAACCCCAAACTTATGAGACAGTTACTACCTGACGAAGTATCGTGTGAGCAGATGATTAATTACGATATTTATACTTATAATTAAATGCAGTATGCAACGTGAGGCACTGTCACAAATTAAAAAAAAAAAAAAAAGATCGCTCTGCAGCGGAGTGTGCGCTGATTTGAAACTTCCTGGTAGATTAATTATGTGTACCGGACAGGGACTCGAACGCTACACCTGCACCTTTCGCGGGCAAGTGGTCCACCAACTGAGAAATTCAAGCGCAGGTCACAACCCACACTCACAACTTTAACGCTGCCAGTACCTCGTCTGTTAACTTACAGGTTCGAGTTCCAGTGCTGCACCCATTTTTAACCTGCCAGTAAGTTGACGATTACTAAATTTTCTCGGTGTCCTTACTGTTCTACTCATTACGTTGCATTACAACAGTCTCAGCATATTCCTTGCTACAAATACGAGAGCGTGCTGAGAAGTAATGCCTCCGGAATTTTTCTGTGAAAACGTTTAAAGCTTTTTAAATAAAACAAATTTTATTGACATGCTACATCTTTATTCTTCATGTCTACATATTTATTTCACTACACAGTCACCCTGTCGACGAACACATTTCTCCCAAGAGACTAGTTGGATGATACGGTAACTGTAGAATATTTGCCGTTAACGTAGCGAGAAACAGACCTTTGCTTGCATCGCTTCATCACTATCAAGGTGGAGTCCTTGAAGGTGTTCTTTAAGTTCTAGAAACAGATGAAAGTCGGATTAGGCCAAGTCGGGACTGTACAGATCGATGACAGAGAACCGAAGGTGTCGGATTGTTGCAGATGTTGCAGGGCTTGTGTGACGTCTGGTATTGTAATGCCGAAGGAGAGGGTGCCCCATGTGTGGACGAACCCTTCGAGTTGGTGCTTTCTGCTTCCTCAGGATCTCTCATGGACCTACATGTGTTCATCAGACACCGCCACGTTACACGCTATAATTCAGAGCCCTCTGCCGGCAGAGGATGCCACCGAAGCGGGAGAGTCGATCGAGTTATATGCATGAGATGTAATCCCTCAACGGGAATGTAGTACAGAATAAAAAATTCGGAGGCATTAATTTTCAGCATGTCCTCGTTTGTACAGGTCTTGAAAGACGATCGACTCTGTAATGCATATTCACAAATCCAAGTTACTTCCATGTCAAAATTTATACGATAGCAGCTTAATGGTACGAGTCGCTTGCGCCCTTGATTTGTCATTACTGGAAGATCTTCTCAGGCATTGTTGAAAGGAAAGTGCGAGTATTAGTTGAGGACAAATTGGATGAAAATCAGTGTGGGTTTAGGCCTCTTAGAGGTTGTGAGGACCAGATCTTTAGCTTACGGCAAATAATGAAGTGTTATGAGTGGAACAGGGAATTGTATCTATGTTTTATAGATCTAGAAAAGGCATATGACCGGGTTCCTAGGAGGAAGTTAATTTCTGTTCTACATGATTATGGAATAGGAGGCAAACTTTTGCAAGCAATTAAATGTCTTTACATAGATAGTCAGGCAGCAGTTAGAGTTGACGGTAAATTGAGTTCATGGTTCAGAGTAGTTTCAGGGGTAAGACAAGGCTGCAACCTGTCTCCACTGTTGTTCATATTATTTATGGATCATATGTTGAAAACAGACTGGCTGGGTGAGATTAAGATAGGTGAACACAAAATAAGCAATCTCGCATATGCGGATGACTTAGTTGTGATGGCAGATTCTACTGAAAGTTTGCAAAGTAATATTTCAGAGCTAGATCAGAAATGTAAGGACTATGGTATGAAGATTAGCATCTCCAAAACAAAAGTAATGTCAGTGGGAGAGGGATATAAACGGATTGAGTGCCAAATAGGAAGAACAAAGTTAGAACGGGTGGACGGTTTCAAGTATTTAGGATGCATATTCTCACAGGATGGCAACATAGTGAAAGAACTGGAAGCGGGGTGTAGCAAAGCTAATGCAGTGAGCGCTCAGCTACGATCTACTCTCTTCTGCTAGAAGGAAGTCAGTACCAAGACTAAGTTATCTGTGCACCGTTCTATCTTTCGACCAACTTTGTTGTATGGGAGCGAAAGTTGGGTGGATTCAGGTTACCTTATCAATAAGGTTGAGGTTACGGATATGAAAGTAGCTAGGATGATTGCAGGTACTAGTATATGGGAACAATGGCAGGAGGGTGTGCACAATGAGGAAATCAAAGAAAAACTGGGAATGAACTCTATAGATGTAGCAGTCAGGGCGAACAGGTTTAGATGGTGAGGTCATGTTACACGCATGGGAGAAGCAAGGTTACCCAAGAGACTGATGGGTTCAGCAGTAGAGGGTAGGAGGAGTCGGGGTAGACCAAGGAGAAGGTACCTGGATTCGGTTAAGAACGATTTTGAAGTAATAGGCTTAACATCAGAAGAGGCACCAATGTTAGCACTGAATAGGGGATCATGGAGGAATTTTATAAGGGGGACTATGCTCCAGACTGAACGCTGAAAGGCATAATCAGTCTTAAATAATGATGATGATGATGATGATGATGATGATGATGATGAGGAAGACAGTCAATAAAACTCTCCAGCTCTTCCGTCCTGTAACACCGCAGTGGCAACGTTACTTAACCTTTTCTTTCTTAGGTAAGCAGCCAGTTTTACTTCACTCGCCTCCTAATTCAGCATCGCCATTTGAAATTAAGACACATCTTAAAATATTACTGGCTCTGTAAGTATATTTGTTTCTCAATGAGCAGGAAAATTGCACTCTTAACATAAGTTCACATTTTTTTAGATTCCGCAGTTGGTTGGTAGAGGAATATTATTACAAAATGCGGTTGAGAACCGCGGGTCTCAAGACTATTTGATTAGTAGTTTGACGACCACTGACATAGAGCTCGTATGTCACAGGACAACTAAAATCCTAATTGCATAGGAAGTGCCATTATTTTATTGCCGCCATTGGTGTTATAGCTTTCATTGGTTGATTTTGTTTATGGAGGAAGCATACGGCACGTTTAAATCAGAAGAACTAGAGGCAGTGGGATAATGCGCGGTGTGTTCGGTGGTGCAGGCTGGCACGTATCTTACTGTGTTAGTGCCGGCGCGGCGCCGGCCGGGCGCCCGACGCGATGGCCAATTGCTCTGAATTGGACGGCTGCGAAGCACCGTTGATGCAGCCGCGCGGAGCTCGCGTCGCCAAGGCCGCGGGCTCTGCCGCTGTCGAAAGACTGGCGGGACTGCTCGCGTGCGTCGTGCTCACTGCACTGCGTGCTGGTACCGGCTGTCCCTGGGCCCTCTGTTGAACAAGCAGCTGCTAAAGGTGACTACGCACCTGACTGGATGCTCGACAACTATCCCCAAGTACCCGACACCTCCACACAGTTCAAGCGTCCTTGTACAAGCCTCAGTTTGTGAGTCGAATATATGGCCGAAGGCGGAATGTCCTTTTTCTCCTATTTTGCCTTTGTGGACAAATTGACGAGAGAACTTGTAACAGTAAACGGAAGGCTGATTGCAATATTGAGGTTTCTCGAGTGCTCAAGGGGCAGAGACACGGCCAGAAAAAAAATCGCAACACCAAGATGGAGTTGCGCGACATAAACGAAGGACGGTAGACGTGTTTCTACATCTGAAAGATGATGTCTGTCTTAATTTCGTGCCAGTCACGTGAGAGTGGCTCAGGTAGCAAATCAGGTTTGCTTTAAATACGCGCTGTAACGGTTGTGAGCCTTAGTTACCTTTGAGATTGGACGTGGTGAGTTCACGTCTACATCTACATGACTACTCTGCAATTCACATTTAAGTGCTTGGCAGAGGTTTCATCGAACCACAATCATACTATCTCTCTACCACTCCACTACCGAACAGCGCGCGGGAAAAACGAACACCTAAACCATTCTGTTCGAGCTCTGATTTCTCTTATTTTATTTTGATGATCATTCCTACCTATGTAGGTTGGGCTCAACAAAATATTTTCGCATTCGGAAGAGAAAGTTGGTGACTGAAATTTCGTAAATAGATCTCGCCGCGAAGAAAAACGTCTTTGCTTTAATGACTTCCATCCCAACTCGCGTGTCATATGTGCCACACTCTCTCCCCTATTACGTGATAATACAAAACGAACTGCCCTTTTTTGCACCCTATCGATGTCGTCCGTCGGTCCCATCTGGTAAGGATCCCACACCGCGCAGCAATATTCTAACAGAGGACGAACGCGTGTAGTGTAAGCTGTCTCTTTAGTGGACTTGTTGCATCTTCTAAGTGTCCTGCCAATGAAACGCAACCTTTGGCTCGCCTTCCCCACAATATTATCTATGTGGTCTTTCCAGCTGAAGTTGTTCGTAATTTTAACACCCAGGTACTTAGTTGAATTGACAGCCTTGAGAATTGTACTATTTATCGAATAATCGAATTCCAACGGATTTCTTTTCGAACTCATGTGGATCACCTCACACTTTTCGTTATTTAGCGTCAACTGCCACCTGCCTCACCATACAGCAATCTTTTCTAAATCGCTTTGCAACTGATACTGGTGTTCGGATGACCTTACTAGACGGTAAATTACAGCATCATCTGCTCTAAGAGAACTGCTCAGATTGTCACCCAGGTCATTTATATAGATCAGGAACTGCAGAGGTCCCAGGACGCTTCGCCGGGGAACACCTGATATCACTTCAGTTTTACTCGATGATTTGCCGTCTATTACTACGAACTGCGACCTTCCTGACAGGAAATCACGAATCCAGTCGCACAACTGAGACGATACCCCATAGGCCCCCAGCTTGATTAGAAGTCGCTTGTGAGGAACGGTGTCAAAAGCTTTCCGGAAATCCAGAAATACGGAATCAACCTGAGATCCCCTGTTGATAGCGGCCATTACTTCGTGCGAATAAAGAGCTAGCTGCGTTGCACAAGAACGATGTTTTCTGAAACCATGTTGATTACGTATCAATAGATCGTTCCCTTCGAGGTGATTCATAATATTTGAATACAGTATATGCTCCAAAACCCTACAGCAAACCGACGCCAATGATATAGGTCTGTAGTTCGATGGATTACTCCTACTAGGGTTGTAGCCTGTCCTCGATGTTGTTCAATCTGTATATTGAGCAAGCAGTAAAGGAAACAAAAGAAAAATTCGGAGTAGGTATTAAAATTCATGGAGAAGAAATAAAAACTTTGAGGTTCGCCGATGACATTGTAATTCTGTCAGAGACAGCAAAGGATTTGGAAGAGCAGTTGAATGGAATGGACAGTGTCTTGAAAAGAGGATATAAGATGAACATCAACAAAAGCAAAACAAGGATAATGGAATGTAGTCTAATTAAGTCGGGTGATGCTGAGGGAATTAGATTAGGAAATGAGGCACTTAAAGTAGTAAAGGAGTTTTGCTATTTGGGGAGCAAAATAACTGATGATGGTCGAAGTAGAGAGGATATAAAATGTAGGCTGGCAATGGCAAGGAAAGCGTTTCTGAAGAAGAGAAATTTGTTAACATCCAGTATTGATTTAAGTGTCAGGAAGTCATTTCTGAAAGTATTCGTATGGAGTGTAGCCATGTATGGAAGTGAAACATGGACGATAAATAGTTTGGACAAGAAGAGAATAGAAGCTTTCGAAATGTGGTGCTACAGAAGAATGCTGAAGATTAGATGGGTAGATCACATAACTAATGAGGAAGTATTGAATAGGATTGGGGAGAAGAGAAGTTTGTGGCACAACTTGACCAGAAGAAGGGATCGGTTGGTAGGACATGTTCTGAGGCATCAAGGGATCACCAATTTAGTATTGGAGGGCAGCGTGGAGGGTAAAAATCGTAGGGGGAGACCAAGAGATGAATACACTAAGCAGATTCAGAAGGATGTAGGTTGCAGTAGGTACTGGGAGATGAAAAAGCTTGCACAGGATAGAGTAGCATGGAGAGCTGCATCAAACCAGTCTCAGGACTGAAGACCACAACAACAACAACCCTTCTTAAACACTGGTGCGACCTGCGCAATTTTCCAATCTGTAGGTACAGATCTATCGGTTAGTTAAGAAAGCCTTTAAGACGACAGATACGCCATTATCAGCAACTCACTGATTTGAATATGGCTGTGTAATAGGGCTACGAGAAGCTGAATGTTCCGTCTGCGATACTGCAGAAAAATTTGGAGGAAATGTACGCAGTGCACATGACTGTTGGCAGTAGTGGTCACGAGAATGTACAGTGGGAAGAAGACCGGGCTCCGGACGCCCACGTGTCAGTACCGAGAAGGGAAGATGAGTGTGGTCGGTGTATGACTCTAGGGCATCGTACCCTACCTGCAACAGTAATTTAAGCAGCAGCTGGCCGCGCACTGACAGAAATAACTTAAAAATCGGTTGATTAAAGGACAGCTCCAAGCCAGATCCCTGAAGCGTGCTTTCGACTGACCCCAAAGCACCGCCATTTGCGACCTCAGTGGTGTCAAGCAAGAACTCGTTGGAGGGCAGGGTGGAGGTCTACTCTCTGTTTATCCCACGCATCCTGAGTGCAAATTTGTATGACGGTCCAGTGATTCGACCTGTTGTGCTGCTATTCATGAACACGATTCCATGGATTGTTATCCAGCGGGATAACGCTTGCCCACATACAGCATCACCAGATCTGTCTCCAGTCGAGCACATATGGCACATCATCGGACGACAACTCTAGCGTCTTCCACAAACAGCATTAACCGTCCGTGTATTGACCAACCAAGTGCAACAAGCATGGAACTCCATCCCACAAACTGACATCCGGCACCTGAACAACACAACGCACGCACGTTTGCATACTTGCATTCAACATTCTGGCGGTTAACACAGATTATTAATGTGCCAGCATTTCAGATTTGCAATGGTTTATCTCGCGCTTACATTAATCTGTGATCTTGAAATGTTAATCACTTAACTACGATGCCTAGAGAAATATATTCCCGGAATTTCGTTACTCTACTATTTTTTTCCGTCAGTGTAGTTTTTCATCGTAATGCTATTGAAACAAGGGCAGTTTTCGTATAGTCAGATAAACATTTCCAATAATTTACGATTCATTTGCTTGACTTGGCTCGGTCATATGCCGATATGAAGAGTGCCGCAGGTTTCACCTTTGCTCCTTATTGTCGGTATACACGTTGAAATATTTGAGCTCTGTTGTGCTTGTGCAAGAAGCTTGCACAACAGAAAGCGATCAAGCGCCAAGCAGCTTGAGCAGTTCTAACATTTACTCAGAATTACGTTACACATCGTCACTCATGTTTCCACAAAATGCTTGACCATCCGTGCTTGTCAGGTCGTCTTAATATCGAGCGAGACTCATGGGGTGCACCTGCTTTTAACAACACCGGAAATCCCTATTTTTTAAAATTTATTTGTACTTTAGGTATTTTTCGATATGTATCTTGGACGGCGTATTGTTTGAAGAGAAGCTCTTCGCTGCGTGTTGGAAGCGCGTTACATAGGAAATCGGAGTGGCGGCGAGCAGTAAAATCCTTGTGTGTCGTTCGTAGCCACCTACGCTCTCGTGACATCACCACTGTGCCGCAAGCACTGCTGTGTTGGTGCTGTTCTACGAAATTAGCGTTGGAGGCGTTTGCTCGTCTCTTGTCGTTAATGCGTCTTGCGCCACAGCTCGTTAAAGCGGGTACCTCGTTGCAAGCCTCATTTTCTGTCGCGTGTCCAGCCATAAGCAGTAGAACGTCGTGCAGATGTGAACAAAGCAAGGCACACGCAGTAATCTCCAGCACACTTCCTCTCTTACTAGGAATCGTTTAGTTTCTCGGCACAGTGTGACTCCTCTTGAGAATTTCCCATGTCAGTTGGTAGTACGGAAACAACATTATTCGAGTACGTTCCGTATCATTCTTGCAACTCTTTTAGCTTCTTTATTACGGTTTCTCGCCGACATCGGTGTGATTAGAGACCTGATAACATCTCTCCTGTGCGAAGAAGAGAAGGGGAATCGACCATGGTCTTGTTTAAGGAACCATCCCGGCATACGTTACCAAAAGCCAAATACCGTGCTTTCAGCTTTTAGGCCTGATTACCTTTCTTTCTTCTCTGTTGGCCGCCATATTTGATGGATGAACAGAACTTTCCTTACTACAATTACTGACTACTCGCTGGCCCGTCGTCCCCGCTCACACTGCTTCCAGGTAATATTCACGTCACCAACAATGTCGAAATGTTTTCAGTTTATAATTTTGAGTGCAGTAGGTTTCGGTGCATTAGTAAGAAGAAATATTTTGGAATTGATGTGGTACACTTGTAGTGAAACAGTAGAGAAATAGTCCGATATTAATTCTATAAAACCTCTGCCAAACACGTAAGTGTATATTGTAGAGTAATCATGCAGATTTAGGTGTTAAAAATATTCAACATTTCCTGGCGCACGAATATATTTTTTTCTCATTATATTGTTGAAAAGAGCAATAGAAAGTGATACTGGGTGTTTCACAATTCCTATTACAGGAGCCTAGGGTTTGTAGGGGTAGTTAGTAGAAAAAGTTTTCATAAGACCTCCATGCCCGGAAATGTGCCGTCTGGATGTAAAATAACTTTGAAGATGGCGTAAGTTTCATATCTACAGATTCACGATACGAACATGCCGAGATTAAAACCTCCGACCTACGTGCTCCACAGAAGCTTATGGAATGGGCATTGTTTTCATTACTCGTCGTCTAGTCTCTTTTTACCTGACAAAGGTTGTCCCCTTCCAAGTCCAGATTGCAGCACCAGTCAAATTTTCTAGATGCGAAGCTACAGTTTTTCGCAGTTGTTCTTGAAGTCTGACGAAAATTGTATTTGATGTCGTAATTAGAGGAGGGGCTGACGACGGCGCCCACTTCTCAGTTAGTGTGCGTACCGTGAAGTGGGATATTCGGAAGTTATCCGATCTTAAAACTTACTTCATATCCAAACTGTACATTTCTGTATTTTTTCAAAAGTTTAATCTACTATATCCCCTCCACAACCCGTAGAAGCCTGTATTAGGAGTTGTGAAACAGCCTATGCATCAGTGGTGATTGTTTTCTGTACATTTTTGCATAATTTCTATTTAAAAGACAACTCTTCTTAGTTTATTTTCTAATATGTTAACTTTAAAATAAAAGAAGATTGTTTTACGGGGAGTGGTAAATATTTTAAGAGGCGGGAACATATGCGAAATTCAATAAAACATTCCACGTAACATCTGTCCAGTTCATATTGGCTACACAGATATAGATAGTTGCAAAATCATCTTTCGTTACGTGTCTTGGTACTCCAGTTGCTGTGGGTTTTTTAATCGACAGTGATTTTTGTTTTGAATTTCAGCTTCTGATGTAGTGCATGGTGTTTACATAATTGGATTTTTGAACTTTTTTGGTAAATTCTACTCTATCGTTAAGCATGCCGCACGTATTCACAAATGCTGAGTATGCCGATAAGATAGTTGTGTTCTAATTTTGCTGTGGAGAAGCTGCTCCTCCTCCTATTGCTGCGGCTGCTGTTTTAGAGAATATGGTACAGGATTTCGTGACCGCAGAGTGTGAGGTTCAAGGATGTTTACTTGTGTTTTCACTGAATTGTGTGGGACTGGTGCAGTGCTCATCAGTCGTATCTCATCTGCAATGAAAAGTGTGTCGATGAAGTACAGCACATTATTCAGCATACGCAAATTTCTGCTCGTGTCTATTTCGCGTGCAAGAATACTGCAGACGTTTTTTATGCACAGCCTATAAATTTCTCATGTGCAAAGATTTTGCACGATGGAGATGGAGTTAGAAGACTTGCCAAATTGCAAGTTAATCCTTCACCATTGCTTGACACCTTCTGTACTTGTATGGGAGCCGGCCGCTGTGGTCGAGCGGTTCTAGGCGCTTCAGTCCGGAACCGCGCTGCTGCTGCGGTCGCAGGTTCGAATCCTGCCTCGGGCATGGATATGTGTGATGTCCTGAGGTTGGTTAGGTTTAAGTAGTTCTAAGTCTAGGGGACTTATGACCTCAGATGTTAAGTCCCATAGTGCTTAGAGCCATTTGAACCATTTTTTGAACTTGTTTGGTTTACATTCTAACAACTGTATCTCTGTAACCAGTAAAGGTGGTACCCAGTTTATTTGGAATGATTTATTCAAATTAGTCTGCACCACCATCTCCTAAAATATGTACTGTTAACTCAGACATACCCTGAATATTACTTCATTTGATACGTTTTATCCTGTATACTATAGTACAGTGTAACTTGATCCGATTTCAAAAACAACATATGCCATTATATATACAGGAAGAGGATCTGTAATAAATAAAATTAAATAAGATCCAACTGCAGTTTGAGAGAACAGACGTATCTCGTTGGGGACACGAATAGTTAAAATACAACGTACAGAACAAGGATTAATCGCTTCTTTTTTGTGTTAACGCCTCTCTTTGCTCAGTTGAGGTCCGGTGTGCCGGCCAGCCTGTGGATGGTTTTTAAGGCGGTTTTCAATCTCCCTCGGCGAATGCGGGCTGGTTCCACTTATTCCGCGTCAGTTACACTATGTCGGCGATTGCTGCGCAAACACTTTTTCCACGTACGCGTACACCATAATTATTCTGCCAGACAAACATTGGGGTTACACTCGTCTGGAAGGAGACGTTCCCGGGGGAGGGGGGGGGGGGGGGTCCACTGGGGCCGAAACGCACAGTAAACGTGGGTTCGGTGCGGTGGGTGGACTGCTGTAGCCTGCTGTGGGGGCTGTGTACTACTGAGGGCGCCGGCGGGGACGAAACCTCTCCGTCGTTTCTAGGTCCCCAGTTTAATATATACATACAGTTTAATACATACATACACCATACTTTGCGACTGTAATAAAAAATAATACTGAGACCATACAA